>NC_089267.1:10406551-11704822 GCF_963930625.1 Muntiacus reevesi | reverse complement strand
ATATTGTGTTTACCTTGTGTATGTATAGGGTGGGACCGTGGGGAGGTGAGGTCGTGCAGGTGAATGCCTCATGGCTTGCGACTGTTTTGAATTTTTTATTCACTCAGTACACACTTATTGTGGTCAGAAGCTGCTAGGACCTGGGCTTTTGATAGTAAAGGGCGTGGGCAGGGTAGACGAGACCAATGCCCTCCACCCACACAGAAGTGAAAGGACAGCTGGCAAGATAGACTGAGGAAGTGACCACAACCAGGGCGATGCCTGTTCAGACAGCAGCAGGGCAGGCGCAGGGAACCTGGCTCAGGGCTGAGGAAGCCCTTCTGGGGGAAACATGGGTGAAGCACAATGAACATCCAGTCAAAAATAAAGCTACAACCACCCCCTCCACCCCACCCCGAATATCCTTCAGGGACCGTAACGCAACCATTTCTGAAATGATCAGATCTAAAGAGCTCTAGATATGATCATTTCAGAAATGATTGTGCTACGGACAGAGGAGACTGGTGGGCTACAGTCCATAGGTTCAAAAAAGAGTAGGACAAGATTTAGTGACTGCTGCTGCTGCTGCTAAGTCGCTTCAGTCGAGTCCGACTCTGTGTGACCCCATAGATGGCAGCCCACCAGGCTCCCCCGTCCCTGGGATTCTCCAGGCAAGAACACTGGAGTGGGTTGCCATTTCCTTCTGCAATGCATGAAAGTGAAAAGTGAAAGTGAAGTCACTGAGTCGTCTCCGACTTCGCGACCCCATGGACTGCAGCCTACCAGGCTCCTCCGTCCATGGGATTTTCCAGGCAAGAGTACTGGAGTGGGGTGTCATTGCCTTTTCTGACTTAGTGACTAAACAATGACAAAGATCTCTAGACTCAAAAATACCTACAATGGTTCCTTCCCCTGCTCCTCCTCTTTTATAATGAAATTTATTCTTATTAAAGACACATGGTCTCAAACTCTATGAATTTAGTAGTGAGGGAGATGATTTAAGAAAAACAATCAACAAAAAACATAACAAGAAGTCTTACTAAGTTGGTAATTGTTTCTGATTGCATTAGTCAGTTCTAGGATTGTTCACTTTGTTCCTATTTAATATCTTTAGCTGAACATTTTTATTCTGAAAAAATTCTTCCTTTTTTTTTTTTAACAAATAAATGGATAAATAAAGAGCAATGTATCTATCTTATTTTTCTCTTACACTAAACGTAGCACATTATGTAGGTAATGTTGCAGCATCTTTTTTTTCCTTTCAATTAATATATCTTGGATCCTTCTGTATCTAACCAAAAGATCATCTTCATTGTGTTCACAGTTTATTCAGCTCTATTTACTACTTACTACAAATTGATGAGACTGTCAGGAAGGAGAATTCCTGGGGCACAGAGTAAACTCCATGTAATTTTAGTAGTCGTGACACTTTCCATAAGGGAGACACCACTTTGCACTCCTGTTTCCTCACCGTCTCACTAAAAAAGTAACTGAATTTTCCCTATTTGACAGGTGAGAAAATGCTGCCTTTTGTATTTCTTATGAGCAAGACTGTGCTTACAAGGCACATGGGTATTTCTTTTGCTGGGAACTCTCTGTTCACACTCATTTGCTGTCTTTTATTTTCCTCTGGGTTGCTGGATTTTTCTTCTGGATTTCTAGAGCTTCTTAGAGTTTAAGATGATTAACTTTTTGTCTCTGACAGGTGTTGTATATATTTTTCTACATTTGTCTTTTGACATTGCTTGTTTTACTTTGTTTTATCATACAGCAGTTTTGATTTTATGCAATCTAATTATATCTTTAAAAAATTTTATGTAGCATAAGTTTATCAATGTTTTCTTCTATGGTCTCTATATTTTTAGGCACAGTTAAAAAGACCTTCCTGGTTCCAAGATTATATGACAATTTACCCATTTCTGCCATCCAATATTTATTTAAATCCTTGATTTATTTGGAATTTATCTTGGAATATGATAAGATAAATATGGATCCAACCTGATCTTCTTCCAAATAAGTAACTAGTTGTTCTAACATTGCTTATGCCCGGAGTGGTGATGGAGCTGGAATTCATGAACGTGTAGGGTTGTTACTAACTTTTGAGAAAATGACTTTTCTGTTGATTATGATGGAAGATTCACTGGGAGATTTTGAGAGGGGGTTTGAAGGTTTTAAAAATAGTTTTAAGAATTGGGGGATTTTTTTTTTAAAGCTTACACTGTGATTCTACAGTCTCACTCCTGGGCAAATATCCAGAGAAAATGCTACTTCAAAAAGATACATGTACCGCAATGCTCATAGTAGCACTACTTACAATAGCCAAGATATGGAAGCAGCCTAAATGTCCATCAACAGAGGAATGGATAAAGAAGATGTGGTGCATATAAACAATGGAATATTTCTCAGTCACAAAAGAGAATGAAATAATGCCATTTGTAGCAACATGTGTGGATCTACAGATGATCCTACTAAGCAAAGTAAGTCAAATAAAGACAAATGTCATATGATACCACTTATATGTGAAATCTGAACAAATGATATAAATACACTTATTTACAAAATGAAAATGGACACCGTCATAGAAAACAAATTTATTGTTACCACAGGGGAAAGAGGGGAGGGATAAATTAAGAATTTGGGATTAACAGACATACACTTCTATATGTAAAATATATAAACTAAAAGGATCTACTGTATAGGATAAGGAACTATATTCAGATCTTATAATAACCTAAACTGGAAAAGAATCTGAAAAAAGAATACATATATTCTTATATATGGGCTTCCCTGGTAGCTCAGCTGATAAAGAATCTGCCTGCAATGCAGGAGATCCTGGTTTGATTCCTGGGTCAGGAATATCCCCTGGAGAAAAGATAGGCTGCCCACTCCAGTATTCATGGGTTTCCCTGGTGGCTCAGATGGTAAAGAATCCACCTGCACTGCGGGAGATCTGGGTTCAATACCTGGGTTGGGAAGATCCGCTGGAGGAGGGCATGGCAACCTACCCCAGTATTCTTGCCTGGAGAATCCCCATGGACAGAGGAGCCTGGCAGGCTACAGTCCATGGATTCACAAAGAGTCAGACATGACTGAGTGACTAAGCATAGCACAGCGTTCTTATATATATATAACTGAATCACTCTGCTGTATACTTGAAACTAACAAATCATTGTAAGTTACACTTCAATAAAAATGGTTTAAAAAAGAATAGAGGATTTTTGAAAGGTGTGGGATCAGGGATAACAATTTTTTTTTTTTTTAACATTACATCGGGACTATGATTATTTGGTCCAAAGCTTGGTGACAGCTTTAAGCATTTTATCCTGAGGGATTCGAGTTTTGAGGCTTGATGTGATTATAAGTATCTTTAGCACAGGGTCCGCAGCCCCTGGGTCATGGACCAGTACTGTTCGGTGGCCTGTTATGAACATGGTCACACAGTAGGAGGTAGCTGGTGGGTGAGCAAGTGAAATTTCATCTATATTTACGCACACTCCCCGTTGCTTGCATTACTGCCTGAATTCTGCCTCTTGTCAGATCAGTGGCTGATTTAGATCCTCATAGGAGTGTAAACCCTACCGTGAACTGCGTATGTGAGAGATCTAGGTTGAGCACTCCTTATGAGAATTTTCTTGAAACCATCCCCTCTTGGGCCAGTGGAAATATTGTCTTTCATGAAACCAGTCCCTGGAGCCAAAAAGATTGGGGACTGCTGCTTGAGCAGGCAAGTATAATTAGTATTGGTTTCAGTAAAATTTGCTTGAATAAGGACTTCCTACAAAGTAAAGTTAGATTTAAGTAATGGTCCTTCAGGAATTTGTACAGTATTGGTTTTTTACATTAATTAGTCTCTCAACACTTCATCTACGTAAGCATCAAATTTGCATTCATTTACTAGAGCATGAAGAACTGCTCCTTAATGGACTATATTTTCACTTATTTCTTGACCCAAGTAATTAAAGATGAATTTCAGAAAGTTCTGTTTATTAGAATAATTTTCATAGAAAAACAGAAGTAGAAACATATTTTCTATGAAAGTAATGAATGTCATTTAAGTCAACATGGATATAATTTACTGTCATGAAGTATTCCAGGCATTTCTGTATTTTAAAAGAAATAGCTACCAAACTTCTGATAAAGTCAAACACCATTGGAGCCAATAACCCTACTCCTGGGTATCTATCTTAAAGAAATAAAAACTTATGTTCATACAAAGCCTCTACATAAATGTTCATGGCAGCTTGACTTATAAATAGAAATTACCTGACCATCTGGTCATCTGGCCAGATGACCTTTAACAGGAAAATGGATAACTGTGCAATCCATAGCAATCCATGGAATACTAGTCAGTGATACAAAGGACTGAACTACTGTTATTTGCCATGACTTATATGGATCACAAGAGTATCATGCTGAGTGGGAAAAAAAAGCAATTTTAAAAGACTGAATTTATGACTATGGCTGCACTTACACAACAATCTGAAAATGACAAAATTACAGTGATGAAAATATCAGTGATTCTCAGGAGCTGGGATTTTTGGGGAGGAGTGACTCTAAAGGGATAGCACCTCGAGTTTATTTAGGGGTGGGAAGGTTCTGTGTCTTGATGGTGGTGATGGTTCAATTAGCCTGTGTGGTAAAATTTCATTGACTGCATGCAGAGACTGGTGAAATCTGAACAAGGTTTGCAGTTTAGTCAGTAACACATCCAATCCACTTCCTGGTTTTGGTAATTGCACTAAACTCACGTGAGATGCCATCAATGGGGGAAGCTGGCTGAAGGATAGTTGGGTGCAGGGCAACTCTCTCTACTCTTTTTGCAACTTTTAAGTAAGTCTACAATTATTTCAAAATGAAAAGTTGCAAAAAAAGGGCCAGCTCTTAGGAAGATGACTGCTGGGAAAAGGAACTGCATTTTTTGATACTAGCATCTATTTTCTTTTTGGCTTCACATTAGCTAGTGTCTCCAATGGGGACAGGACCCAGACCTCATCATGTGGTTTATTGATCTGTTCCTGTTGCGTTGCACATGAGTGATGCAGGGAGATAACGTGGTACCACAGAAGGATGTCCTGAGCATATCTCACTCTCTCGGTCGTTTTTGTTGTTGTTCTGACTGTTTCGCTTATATGCAGCATGACCCTTGATGAGACACTTAAGGCTCACTTTCTTGATATGTAAAACGGGTATTACCATCTTTTTCAATTTTAATAAGAAAGTCAATCCTAAAGGAAATCAACCCTGAATATTTACTGGAAGGACTAATGCTGAAGCTGAAGCTCCAATACTTTGGCCAACTGATGCAAAGAACCAACTCATTAGAAAAGACCATGATGCTGGGAAAGATTGAAGGCAAAAGGAGAAGGGGACAACAGAGGATGAGATGGTTGGTAGGCATCACTGACTAAATGGATATGAATTTGAGCAAATACCAGGAGATATTCAAGGACAGGGAAGCCTGGTGTGCTGCAGTCCATGGAGTCACAAAAGAGTTGAACATGACGGAGCAACTGAACAACAATGAGGGTTATATGTGATAGTTCATAAATAATAAAATTTTATTTGTGTTCATGTAACATGAAGTAGCCCAAGTCCTAACCTCCTGTTATATTCAGCCTTAAAGGAAGACTTCTTATCTAAATACAGTTCTTAACCTATTGTCTGTTTTGTAATATGTGTGTAGGAAATAGACAATAGATGGTCCAGCAAGTTAACAGCCACTGTGGATTGGTGTGAAAGTAATCAAAAGTCAACAATGAAGCAAAGGTTTACTCATCTCTTGTCTCAAGGAAGGTGGTGAGTTGAGCATTTAATTCATTGTGGTTGTTTCTTTTGACCCAAAGGAGTGCTGAAGGGGAACTAGGCACTCTGCTTTTCCTCTTATAAGTTTTTTTTCTGGCAAAACTGTGGTTCTGCAGCATTTTCAATTTGAAACTTTGCTTATGTGTCAAAGTGAGAAGAATCAAGCAGTCCTTTGCCCGTTGTGGCTGTGGCATCAGGGTCATCTCTCGTGGCAGCAAAACCACCTAGAACTCACTGGAAACCTGCATCTCGACAGGAAGGTTGCTGATCTGCATCACGTGGTCTCCTGCCAACCTGCTAATAAATTCATTTTTCCTGCTCCCTCGTTATTCCTCCGTGTGTAGATTAAGTGGATTACACTGTAATTAAAATTGACTCTCCAGAGATGATGCATTAGAGCTGGGAGCCAGGGGAAGTCGGCTTTCTGCCCCAGTTCCGTGGCTGACTTGGGGGTTAACCAGGGAGCACTCCCTTCACGGAGCCTCAATTTTACTGTCTCTATCTAGTGAGAGTGAAGCAACATCTCAGAGGGACACAGTGCTGCTTGACGAGCTCTATCTTCTAACTAAGCTCCAAATTCCGTGATAGGAACGTGCTCTTTGAAGAATTAAAGATGCATTTATACTGTGGTTGAGCATCTTAATAAGGATGAAGCTTTAAAATCTAATTTTAAAAGCCGCCCACTACACAGCACATTATCCATGCTCTCAAATGCTGCACTCAGCTGTGCACGGGGCCGCTCGCTCTGTGGTATTTATTAAAAATAAAACACAAGCGCTGCAAAGATGTGTTGGGAACATCTCCACAGCCACACACAGGGGCTGAATTGCACATCTCCCACTGCGGGGATAGGGGCTCCTGCAGGCAAATTCCAAGCAGCACTCAGAAAACTGACCTTGTAGAGACAGTAATGCTTCCTATTGATCGTAAGTCTTCAGATAACAGCTCAACGCAGTGAGGGGCCATTTCTCAAAGGAAATAAATCATCTTTAATGAAATAAGTCTGCATCACAGCCATCCCTGAGTGGATGCTGCAGAGTCCTTTGCTCAGAGGCCCCTGGGAGCTGCTTCCTGGTGTGAGTTTCCAAGGGGAAAGTGAGCACACTCATCACGTTCCCCTAATTCCTGCTGCTCACAGGAAAAACACATTGTCCTTTCAGTTTGGACATTTCATGTTTCTATGTAGATGGCAGAAACATAGATGTAAGGGTAGATATATAGACGCGTGGAAAAGTCAGAGGGACAGGTTTATATTTTCCTGGATGGATAATGATTTATATATTCTGATATGAAGTTCAAACAGGTATAGACAGATGACCAAGAGACCCAAGGTCTTATATAGCCATACTTCTTGTTGCCTGATCAAAATGTTGTGTTTTTAACCTAAATATTTATCATTAGGCCCAACAGTCATCTACTGGACCTCTGCCCAGCGGCCCATCTTAGACACTGCTTCATCTCAGGCAACTATATGGCCTCATGTGGCGCCCACGGCCCCTGGAAGTGGCTGTCTGTCCATCAGCTCCCACACTGAGCTCTGGCCACAATGACCATGTGTCTCTTCCTGGTACAGGTTGAGCTCCCTCGGTCTCCAGAACCTTTGCATTGCTTGCTCTCTGGCGTGGAAAGACCTCTGCCCACATCATCTCATCAGTGGCTCCTGTAATACTCAGGTTGACTTGAGTGTGCACTCCTTAGAAAGACTCGTTGGACCACTCAATCTAAAGGAACTCCTAATCTCTCTGTTTATTTTCTTCATTGCATTCTCTGTAGTTGATGTTATCTCATTTTTCAAAAATATGCCTGCATATTATTTTTCTCTGGCCCCTGGAGTATCAGCTCGACAGGAAAGAGGACACTGCCCATTTAGAGCAACGTAGCATCCCTGGCATTGAGAATCACACTTGGGCATAGTATAGCTGTTTGTTGGGTGACTGAGCTCAAAACCCAAGGGACCTTTCCCTCCTCTCTTCAGTTGGTCAGATGTTCTACACCCTTCTGTCCATGACTCCTGCCTCCATCAGCTTTGCTCTGAATCAACATAACCAGTCTCCTCTTGCTCCAAGGGCACAGGAGCTCCTATGCTTATGGGCAGGGATTGTGTTTTATTAATGGTTGTGTCATTTGCACCTAAGATCATGTTTGGCACATAATAAATAAACGCTCTGTCTGTGAGTGAATTTTCTTATGTAACATTTGAAAGTACAGAATGTATCATACTGCTCCACTCAGGTTTATAGAAGGAGTGGGAAATAATCTTTCGTTATTCATTTTCTCTAGGCATATTCTCCCTATGGTCCAGTCCTATGAGCTAATCAAGCTATATGACACTCCAATTTGCACACCAGGTCAAGTGACTTAAACAGGTCTCCAGGGGTCTATAGCATGAACAACATGTAAATGCATTTCTGAGAATGATGTCACTTACCTGGAGATGTCTCTAGTTAGGACATACCCAGGGACCTCAGGAAAGTATTGCTCAAGAGGCCATGCAGTCATAGAAGAGGCAAATTAGTCTACTTCAGAGCTTAATTTCTTCTTCAGGTTGAAGAGCAGCAACAAGTAACCTGATCTAACTGAAGTAATAAGGCTAATATTTAAGGCTGATACTGCAATTAATGCCATTTTGTGAAGTCTGACTTATTATTCAAAGAGTTTAGGTGATAGATGATAACATTTGTATACAACTAATAGATATTACAAATGTAAGTTGATGACAATGGACAAGGCTGACTAAATTTAATTTAAAAACACTAATAAACAATAAGAGCAATTTTCTCACAGTTGGGTCATGTGGTACTCTGGGGAGTGGATACTTGGTCATGGTCTTCGGTTCCTTGTACAGAGCTCCTAGACTTTGGCATCTCTGGCATGATAAATGCCTTTTGTCCAATAATCAGATGACTGTGGGCTAGGGGTCCCTATTGAGCTTTCTGGGTGCCAGGAAGTCCCAGGACCGCTTAGGAGAGAAAGAGTTCAGTCACCAACAGCTGTGAGAGCTCCACAACTCTCTCTAAACCATGGGGTTTGGAGAGCGGCTGGGGAACACACAGGTTCTGGGAGGCGGGGCTCTTGACGGGGCACAAAATCTCCATGTTAGCCAGTCCTCTGCCCCAAATACCTGTCCGATGCATCTCTTCCACTTGGTTGTTCTCGGACTGTAGCTTTTATAATAAATATAAAAAATATAATGTGATATAATGTACAGCACTTTCCTGAACTCTGCATTATTCTAGCAACATGGGGGGCTATTGGAATCCCTAGATTGCAGTCAGCCAGGCAGAGTGTGTTAGCCTACACACCTCTCTGTGGCTGGTGTCTGAAGTTGGGGAGGGAAAGTCCAGTGAGTCTAAACCCTGGATTGGCGGGGTTTCATACTAATACCCATTGTTAGTGTCAAAATTGTATTGCGTTGTTGGCTTCCCTGTAGCTCAGCTGGTAAAATATCCACCTGCAATGCAGGAGACCCCAGCTCGATTTCTGGGTTGGGAAGATCTGCTGGAGAAGGGCTAGGCTGTCCACTCAGTTTTCTTGAGCTTTCTTGATGGCTCAGACAGTAAAGAATCCACCTGCAATGTGGGAGGCCTGGGTTCAATCCTGGGTTGGGAAGATCCCCTGGAGATGGGAAAGGCTACCCACTCCAGTATTCTGGCCTGGAGAATTCCATGGACAGAGGAGCCTGGCAGGCCACAGTCCATGGGGTTGCAAAGAGTCAGACATGACTGAGCAACTTTCACTTTCAAGGGTGTCCAGAAAGTTGGAGAATTGGTTGATGTGAGGGAAAACCCCACAGGTTTGATGTCAAAAGTGTTGTGAGTGAAAACAGCTCATCAGGCAGGCTTATTTTTCTAGATTGAAATCCTAGTTCTTTCATTCACCATCTTTCTAACTGTGGACAGGTTTCTCAAACCTTATCTTACTTCCTCATCTTTAAAAAAGATATTATAAAACTTTGGCAGGATTAAATAAGACACTATTTACAGAGTTCAAGAGCAGTACCCATAACGTAGCAAATTTCAATAAATATCAGCTATATTCACTATAGAGACTGAAATGGCTTTACGGTTCTGTAGTCAAGCGAGCCAAGAAGGTTTATGGTCCTCAGATGGTCTGCTTAATCACATGGAGGTGACCATATGCATGAGTTTGGACATTCAGACATAGCAGGAGGCAGAGAAGAGTACACGGCTGACAGGAAACAACCCAAGAGAAATAACTTTCAGAAAAGGGCAGAGGAGACTAGAGGGCAGGAAAACGAGTGCAGCTGAAAAGAATGTCTCTTGGAATGAAAGATGGAGAGGCTGGAGAGGTAGAAAAACAGTGCCTCAGTCTCCAGTTTAGGAGCCAGTGGCATCCAAGTGTCTCGGATACAGCTTTCCAAAACATTAGCAGCCGAAGCTGCTTTCAATAAGATGAACTCGCAGATATATTAGAGTGCCCTTGGCTGTGTGGTTCATTTTAATAAAGGCTCCAATTTTGTTGTAGCTAAGGAAGACACTGGTTATTTTTTCCTCATTAAAAAATATATATACATTTGCTATTTTCCCGTGTCAAAGGCACATATGCTCAGCTCACGGGGGACACCTCTGTGCTTGGCTTTGCCTTTTGTCTTCCCGTGGAAATATTACACAGAAGGAGAACTGCTAAAACGGCAATTAAAAAATCAACTTATATTTAGCATCAAATACTGATCCAAGGTTAATCACGGGCTAGTCTTTTCTGCTTTCCTGAGATGCACTGCAGGATTGAAAGCTATGGCCTTGTTCCATCTGTCTCTAGAAGGGTCATCGGGGATCCAAAAAGTCACGGTTACGAGTAACTTGTTGACTTTCTGACACATCAGGTTCATTATCATAATCTAAGCACCGATCTTGGGTATGGTTTGCAATTTTCAGGCAAGTCATTAATGAAAGCTGGAAAAGGAGTGACTATGAACTCAGTCTTTTAGGTTATTTTACACGTTCTCTATACTAAGGCCACTGAGTGAATGAGTTGTGTTTGATTGTAGAGAGATCAGAAAAGAAATCAGAAAGTGGCCAGTCCAGACAAATGAGGGCAACTCATTAGTCATCCACAAACACATTCAACTCTTCAAGTTGTAGCGCAGTGATTACTGACCATAGCTGCAGACAGGTTATCCCAACAGCGTCTTAGGTGAGAGATGAAAATCGAAGGCATAGATATAAGAATTTTGCAATTCAAGATAAGCTTTTACCAGTTTTCAAACTCCCCAAATCAAGGAGAGATAAATCAGTTCAGTAAAGAAAGTATCTAATATTAAAAAATGAATAGATTGTTCTTCTCTTTGGTTACAGATGTCTAAAAGGTGTTTTTCAAACATAAGAATATAATGATTTTATGTTTTCTTAAATCAACAGTATTTGGAAATGCTCCGGTTCTGGCTCCCACGCAGGGGTGGGAAGTGGGCAGGTCAGGAGGGAAGTTACGATTCTTTGGGAATCAGCCCGTGGGCCCCATGAACCAACCTGTGTCCAAATGGGATTAACTGGTCCGCAAGGATCAGTCCTGCCCAAGGCGACAGCTGAAGGGGCTTCGCTCTGCTTCAGCTCTGCTTTACAGGCTGCTCTCAGAAGGCATCCCCACACAGCAGGCACACGGGCCACCAGTCTCCTCTGGGCCCTTTCTTGAATGCTCAAGCCTTCTGAAAATGTTTGGGTGTGCGGCATGATCAGAGTAACTAGATCTTACAGATCCGTGGAGTCTTGAGAGAGCTTAGCTTCATCTCCAAGCCCACAGCAGTTATCAGCAGATCTTAGTCCTTTAATCTTCCTCTTCCTGTCTCGCATCCTTCTGGGACTTGGTGCAGCACGGGGTTCTGAAGATGGAGCTGTGTGACCTGTGACTCAGCCGCATTTAGGCCTGTCAGCTGTGACCTAACAGATTCAGCGTGACGTGCTGTAGGTGTGGCTCTAGTGGGTAGCGGAGAGATGGCACCTCTGTCCACTTTGCCGCAGTAAATTAGGTCAAGCAGGGAAATCCAGGGTTTACTTTACATTGCGATTGCTCATTTTACCCCTGACATCAATCATTTTTTATGGCCCTACTAAGCGTGGCCTAGAAAGGGCTCTGGGAGCCATTAGGGACACCCTGCTGCCTTCAGGCAGGTGACATTTGGTTCCTCTGTGTAGGTTACATCTTACCGACCTCGTCTGAAAGAGCCACATTTGAACACGTTTCACTCTTACATAGGTTCAGCTGGACCACGAATCAGATCATTACACATATATTGAATAAAAGACTGAAAAATGCATAGTTACCTTAAGTGTAATTACAAATCTTGCTTTTGTTCTAGTGGGTATTCATAATATATTTATCTGTGAGGTTTTCTTCCAAAGAAGCTGATTTGGTAGAGGTAAAATAACAAATGAAGAAAAGGCCTGAAGAGGTAACTAAGCTCCAACCACATCTATACCACATCACGCTAAATCGGTAAGGTCACAGCTGACAGGCTTAAAGGTGGCTGAGTTACAAACGACACAACACCATCTTCAGAACCACATGCTACACCAAGTCCCAGGAGGACTCGAGAGAGGAAGAGGAAGATTAAAGGACCAAGATGTGCTGATGTATCTGCAGCTGAGAACAGCTATCAAAAGGCAGCAAACATGTGGGAAAGAACCTGCTCTTTAGCTTAGAGGCCAGAAATACACTGACATCGTCTCTGGAATTGGAATGAAACCAGTTTTTCAGTCAGTTCAGTCACTCAGTTGTGTCTGACTCTTTGTGACCCCATGGACTGCAGCACGCCAGGCTTCCCTGTCCATCACCAACTCCTGGGAGCTTGGTCAAACTCAATGTCCATCGCATCAGTGATGCCATCCAGCCATCTCATCCTCTGTCATCCTCTTCTCTTCCTGCCTGCAATCTTTTCCAGCATCAGGGTCTTTTCCAAGGAGCCAGCTCTTCGCATCAGGTGGCCAAAGTACCAGAGTTTCAGCTTCAGCATCAGTCCTTCCAGGGAATATTCAGGACTGATTTCCTTTAGGATCAACTGGTTTGATCTCCTTGAGTCCAAGGGACTCTCAAGAGTCTTCTCCAACACCACAGTTCAAAAGCATCAATTCTTTGGTGCTCAACTTTCTTTATAGTCCAACTCTCACATCCATACATGACCACTGGAAATAGCTTTGACTAGATGGGCCTTGGTTGGCAAAGTAATGTCTCTTTTTTAATATACTGTCTAGCTTGGTCATAGCTTTTCCTCCAAGGAGCTTTTCCTTGAGTTTCATGGCTGCAGTCACCATCTGCAGTGATTTTGGAGCCCCCCAAAATAAAGTCTCTCACTATTTCCATTGTTTCCCCATCTATTTGCCATGAAGTGATGGGACTGGATGCCACGATCTTAATTTTCTGAATGCTGAGTTTTAAGCCAACTTTTCCACTCTCCTCTGTCACTTTCATCAAGAGACTCTTTAGTTCTTCTTCCCTTTATGCCATAAGGGTGGTGACATCTGCATATGTGAGTATATTGATATTTCTCTTGGAATCTTGATTCTAGCATGTGCTTCATCCAGGCCGGCATTTCACATGATACACTCTGCAATATAAGTTAAATAAGCAGGGTGACAATATACAACATTGATGTACTTCTTCCCCTATTTGGAACTAGTCTGTTGTTCCATGTCCAATGCTAACTGTTGCTTCTTGACCTGCATACCTGATTTCTCAGGAGGCAGGTAAGATGGATAGGTATTACCAATCCTTGAAGAATTTTCCAGTTTGTTGTGATTCACACAGTCAAAGGCTTTGGCGTAGTCAATAGAGCAGAAGTAGATGTTTTTCTGGAAATTTCTTGTGTTTTTGATGATCCAACAGATGTGGTTCCTCTGCCTTTTCTAAATCCAGCTTGAACATCTGGAAGTTCACAGTTCACATACTGTTGAAGCCTGGCTTGGAGAACTTTGAGCATTACTTTGCTAGCATGTGAGATGAGTGCAATTGTGCGGTAGTTTGAACATCCTTTGGCAATTTTTAATTGGTTTTAAAGCCTGAAACGGGACATTCCTGCAGTCATCTGTGAACCAACTTTACCCTATAGAAGCTGAATGAGTCCTGCTAAACTGTTTGCCTTGTGAATTGTTTTGTTTGGGTCCCTTATAGTACTGGAAGCTCTTGTGCCATAATTTAACATTGAGGTACAGTGTTTTGTGGTGTAGCTTTGAGCAGGGATTCATAAAGAGAGGAGACCTCCAGAGAAAAACCAAGTGCCTGCATGGATGTGCCCTGGGGGTCAGGTGGGCCCCTTGGGGGCTGGGAGTTGGTGCCCAATTTCCTCTTCACTTCATCTGGCAGAAGAGGGGCAGCCAGACAAGCAGCATTAGCAAAGGCCAAGCAAGGTGTTTTGAGGTTGATGTAACTTAGAATTGCACTAGAGTCACTTCTGTAACTATAGTGCTTTGCAAGCAGTCACGTTTCCACAAAGTCCAGTTGAATGAATGGAGACTCTTGAAATATGTAGGTGTGTGGGTAACACCCCCACTTCCCCATGCTCGGGACGTGTGTCCAGGACGTGGACACAGCACTGGCATGAAAGATGGAACAAAGAACTCCTCTGACAGTCCCCGTGCAAAGGGTTTCTCCATTTCCTCCTTAAGAGTTGGGTGAAGAAGGAACCTAAAGATGCTCAACAATTTCTCAACCAGAATGGAAAATCCTCTGTTGATGAGAAGCTTTGCCTAAACTAGCTTGTAACTAAAATCCCAGTTTCTCAGGTTGGAAGCAGTGGAAATAAGGAAGCTCACCAGGAACTTTCAGCATTTGGATTTGCTGCTGCCGCTGCTAAGTCACTTCAGTCGCGTCCGACTCTGTGTGACCCCATAGACGGCAGCCCACCTGGCTCCCCCGTCCCTGGAATTCTCCAGGCAAGAACACTGGAGTGGGCTGCCATTTCCTTCTCCAATGCCAAAGAAGTAGGAAGGAGAAAAGTGCAAGGAAACCAAATGTAACTATTGAATAACAGCAACTACAACATCCACAATTACAAGAAGCTATTGTACACAGGGTTTTACTATTCTTCCCCCAAAGGAATAAAAACATTCCATTTTTTAAAAAATAGGTCAAATTCTTCAAAAATGTCAGTGTTGTAAAAGACAGAAAGGCTGAGGAACTGTTCTAGATAAAAGAAGACCACAGAGACCTGATGACTAAACGCCATGTGTGACCCTAGACTGCAGGGGAAAATGCTACAAGGACATTATTGGGTCAACTGGCAAAACTAGGATACAGCCAGCAGATTAGACAAGGGGTTGTACTAACGTCCGATTTAAGTACAGCAGATTATGCAAACTAATAGTCTTCTTTTGGAAAATCCATACTGAAATATTTAGGGATAAAAGGCCATGATGTAGGCAACTTACCTGAAAAAAATAATTAAAATTTGAGATAGAGTTGACTAAAATTTTCAATTTTATGATACACTTTAAAATATATCACTCCGAGGTGCCAGATCTTAACTCTGGAATGTTTTATAGTTTCAGGCTGGCACCCAGGTGACTGGAATCTCTTTGAAGCGACAGGGAGCTGCAGACATGTGGTATTTATTCAGGGACTGTAGGGTGGCGACCCAAATTTCAGAGGGGAAAACACTTTATCAGGTCTCATGGTTACAGTGAGTGTAATAAACCATACATGTAATTATCCTTGAGGCCTGCTCATAAGTAAGCTTTACCAGGACACAGTACATTTACACATTTCAGCAGACCAAGAGCATAAAAGCGGCACTGCTGACACTGTAGAGCAAAAATAGGTCTTTATGCTCACGGAAATCAATGCTTCCCCTACTTCAGGGCGATGCTTGAGAACCGTGTGTTTCAGCACAACTCAACTTGACATGGGTGTTCCGGAGCCAGGTCCTCCGGCTCAGTCCCAGCGCCACCCACTTACTAGCTGTGTGACTTTCGCAACTCCACCTCTCTGTGCCCCAGCCTCTCCATCTGCAAAACTCGGATAATGACAATACCTGGCTCAATGAGCTGGGAAGCGGATTAAATGAATTAGCACTCTCAAGTCATGAGAGAGCCTGGCCTATGGTGAAGAAGCCATGAATATTAGCTTTTAACATGAACCGAATGTGGTAATACCAGAGACAGGAGAAGAAAAGGATGTAGTGTCCTAAACCGGGGCGTCCAGGACTCTGATATTCACCTATGACACAGAAGGGCTTTCGGGCGAATCTCAGTCTTCCCTGCCATCCGCGGTACCGGCAGCAGCAGCCTGCAGACCAGATTCGAATGATGAACTCCAAACCAAAGACGACGATCATCACGAATTCCTGAAACATCAAACAGGGCATGTCAGGGAGGGGCATTACCGAGCAAACTAGAGCAGGAATCTATATTATGCACTTCATCTAAAACATCTGGTTGTTAAAGTCGGAAACTAACATTTCCTTTGCTCCAAATCAAGGTAAACCCAGAGAACATCAGAACCCCACATTGTTTCCTAGTGTGGAACACTATTTCTCTTCAAGTCTCTAATATCTTGCAAATTTAGGAGTCAGTTTTAATTCTAAAAGTGCAGCCTAAATTACAGGTTCCCCTTGCCTGGTATATGCAGTCCCTTGGTATCCCCAGGAAACTGGTTCCAGGACCCCCAGGACACCAATATATGTGGATGCTCAAGTCTTGCATGGAAAATGGAGTAGGGCTTGCATGCATGTAATCCATGCACATCCTTGCATATACTTTGAGTCATCCCTAGATTACTTATAACACCTAATATAATAAAAAAAAGTTTTGTTAATAGTTGCTGGCACACAGTTCAAATTTTGCTTCTTGGAAATTTTTTTTTTTTTCAAAAGTATTTTTGGGGTCTATGGTTGGTTGAACCTGTGGATGTGAAACCTGGAGATAAGGAGGGCTGACTACATAGTGCAATTGCCCTTAGTTACCTGGTAATGTGAAATAATTGAAGTGAAAGAGTGAACTCCAAAAATACAGTTTACAGTTTTACACTCATTTTGCTCAGGAGTGACATAATCCCTGAGCTCTGAGGAGTTGTTCTGAGACAAAGAGAGATAAATATTTAGGAGTATACTGAGTTCTTTTGTTATGATGTCAAAAATCTCCTTATAAGACAGCAAGTTTTGACAGTGTTATCGTGTGTAGCACACACATCCTTTGCCAGAAATGAGACCCTTGAACCTCTGGAGATGAAACTTGTTAATTACTAGGCTGCCCTTTGGTGAGAGCTGCCTAGAAAATAATACTTGTTCCAGTAGGAAGGCTTTGAGATTTTCTAAGAAGAGCTGTGAGTGAACCCTGGGAAAGGCCAACTAAAGAGGCTCATTAAATAGTTGGTCACAGAAGGGAAACCACTGGAATTTGTTAAGAAAGTGTCTCTGGAGCAAACTTGTCATAGTCACCTTGTCATTCCTTGACTGAGTCAGGCACAGAGTTTATCAACACTTGTTTCCCTTTAAAAATAATATTTCCGTCCTTTATTTTTAAAGAAGCATTGACTCAGCACTTAAAATGTATTAATAGAACAGTGTTTATTAATTGAGGCTTCCCTGGTGGCTCAGGGGGTAAGGAATCCACCTGCAATGCTGGAGACCTGGGTTGGGAAGATCCTATGGACGAGGAAATGATAATCCAGTATTCTTGCCTGCAGAGAACTTCATGGACAGAGGAGACTGGCAGGCTACAGTCTATGGGGCTGCCAAGAGTCATACATGACTGAGCGACTAACACACATACACAGTTATTAATTGATCTTTGCTATAACTGCTTAATTATAAAAGTGATATATGGTTTTTACTAAAACCTCTAAACACCACAGACATGTTGAGCATAGAAAGTGAAGGTCCTAATCTACTCTCCATCCTCCCGCCCCATATCCCAGGATAAAAGCCATTATCAAATTTAGAAAAATGGTATTTTTGTTGCAAGTTTCAGGGAAATGTCTGTTTCTTCAGTTTGAGTACGTGATGATATGCCACACTTTTAAAATGCCTAGTAGAGATACAGCATTCTCTCCTTCCGTTATTTTTCACTAAGTAACCTGCAAATATTTCTCATGATGGGAGATAAATCTCCACTATTATGGCTGCTACTTACAGTGACTTAACACTGAAAGTGAAAAGTGAAAGTGAAGCCACTCAGTTGTGTCCGACTCTTTGTGACCCCATGGACTGTAGCCTACCAGGCTCCTCTGTCCATGGGATTTTCCAGGCAAGAATACTGGAGTGGGTCGCCATTTCTTTCTCCAGGAGATCTTCCCGACCCAGGGACTGAACCCGGGTCTCCCACATTGTAGGCAGACACTTCACCTTCTGAACCACCAGGGAAGTCCTGCCCATCTCCACAGATGATTTCATGCAGATAACCAGAGCATGGTCAGCACACACTCGTTCATGATATGAGGGTTTTGTTTTGGTTTGCTTTGTTTTAGTTTTCAGTATATATCTAGGTGGGCTTCCTTGGTGTCTCAGACTGTAAAGAAACTGTCTGTAGTATAGGAGACCTGGGTTCGATCCCTGGGTCGAGAAGATCCTCTGGAGAAGGGAATGGCTACCCACTTCAGTATTCCTGCCTGGAGAATTCCATGGACAGAGAAGACTGGTGGGGTACAGTCAACGGGTCACAGAGTCAGACATGATGAGCGACTAACACTTCTTACATTATATATCTAGGTGGTTGAGTTTATTCATCCTTAAGGTGTCTGAAGTGCCACATTAGGAAGAGCTGGGAGTGAACCTGGGGAGGCAAGGCTTCCTTTAATCTTCCTCTAGCCTCACACAGAGCCTGCTGACACCCACAGGGCCATGTAGCTGGGCCCATGTCGAGTCTGCGTTTAGTGGCAGGCCTACTTTTATCCCTGTCTCCTCCTCCTACTTGAGCCAGGGAGTCTGGTGCTCTCCTGGTGGGGCGTCCTATTGTCAGGGATAGCTAAGAAAACTCAAATATGGCCTGAGCAATGAGGCACCACCGCATAAAGGTTTTCCTCTTTATGGGACTAGCTGCTACCGGTAGATGTATGGCCAATATTCTTGAGAACAAAGACTATTGGAATAAAGTAACATTCTATTAGTATAGTAAGGTAGGCCCTCATTGAATCGTTTCTATATTGTATCCTGAGGCAGTACATTATAGATTTACTCAGGACCGCTTGTTCAGGAATATCGCTTACTGATTTTTTTTTATTAAACAACATTGGGAAAAATCCTTCATTTCCAAATAAAACAAGAGGAAGTTGTAATTGGATTTTACTACAAGGTCACAGTTTCTGCCTTGGAGGAGTAAGACTGGGGTCAGAACTCTCTCCTGCTAGAGCATTCCTTCATATTCTTTATGAGGGCTTGGTTTTAGACTTTGCGAACAGTAAGCTCAAACTCTCTGGTCACCAAGTGAGCATTAGTGAGGTGACTGGAACACCTCTCTTCACAGCCCAGAACTGTGGGCCATGAGAATGTTCCCTTCCAAGACTTGAGCTCATTTGATTGGGAGCAAAAGCAGGAAAACCATTTTGACCAGATTTTGTCTTTTGTTTCCTGAAATTTCTGTCTTCTTTCAATTAAAAGGAACAGTTTTGTGGAGAAAGAGAGGGAAAGTATTATAAATCTGACTGAACTGGAAAGGAATGAAATTGGCAGAAGATCACCTTTTTTTTGCCCCTTTTTCATTTCCCAGCTTTGCTGAGGTATAATTGACAAGTAGAAATTGTGTATATTTGAGTTGTGTATATACACAATGTACATATACATGAGGTCCTGATGTACGTATACACTGGGAACTGATGACCATAATCAAGCTAACATATCCATCACCTCACATAGGCAACATGTTTTCTGTGTGTGTATGTGTGATGGTAAGAACACTTAAAATTTAATCTCTTAGCAAATTTCCAGTACACACTAAAACTGCTGTTACCTACAGTTATCAGGCTGTGCATTAGGTCTCTAGGACTAATTCATCCTGCATGGCTGACACTTGGTGCCCTTGGTCTAGTGTATCTCTTTTCCCCCATCTTCTAGTTACTGGTAGTTACTCTACTCTCTGTTTCCTGAGTTCAACTTTTTAGATTCCACACATAGGTGAGATCATGCACTACTTGTGTTTCTGTGTCAGACTTATTTCATTTATCATAATGTCCTCCAACTTCACGTTACTGTAAATTCCATTTTTTTTTAAGACTGACTAATATTCTCATATGTTTCTGCCAATCTATCTATCTATCTATCTATCTATGTCACATCTTCTTTATTTATTTGCCCATTGATGGACACTAAGGTTGCTTCCATACCTTGGCTATTGTGAATAGTGCTGCAACAAACATGTTGTTGTGATTATCTCTTTGAGATTGTGACTTTATTTCTTTTGGGTGATATGGTAGTTCTAGCTTTAATTTTCTGAGAAACCTCCATACTGTTTCCCACAATTTACATTTCAACCAGTAGGGTAGGAGGGTCCCCTTTTCTCTTCATCCTCATTCGCACTTGTTATCTTATGTCTTTTTGGTAATAACCTTTCTAACATATGTGAGGAGATATCTCATTGTGGTTTTGATTTGCATTTCTGATGATTAGTGATGTCGAACACCTTTTCATATACCTGTTGGTCATTAGTATGTTTTCTTTTGAGAAATGCCTATCCAGGTCATTTGCTCATTTTTAAATCAGGTTATTTAACTAATTTTTGTTAGTGAGTTAAGAAAGGTCCTTATATATTTGGATATTAACTCCTTATCAGATATTTGGTGTGAAATGTCTTCTCCCATGTCAGAGGCTGTGTCTTCACTCTGTTGTTGATTTCCCTTTATGCACAAATGATTTTTAGTTAGATAATATCCCGCCTGTTTATTTTTGTCTTTGTTATTTGTAATTTTGGAGTTATATCAAGAAAACCAAAAGATAATACTGTATGATATCACTTACATGTGGAATCTAAGAAATAAAACTAATCAGTGATTATGACAATAAAGAAGCTGACTCACAAATACAGAGAACTAACTAATGGTTACCAGTGGGGAGAGGGGAGACAGGAGGGACAAGTGAGGGGAAGTAAGAGGCACAAACTATTAGGTATAAAATAAATAAGCTACATGGATATGTAGTATAGATACAACACAGGAAATAAGCTGATATTGTATAAAAACTATAAATGGAATACAACCTTTAAAACGTGTGAATCATTGTGTTAGACACCTAAAGTTTATATGATGTTATATATTAACTATGTCTTGATTTAAAAAAAAAACAACAAACAAAACAACAACAACAACAAAAAACTCATTGCCCAAACTAGCATCAAGAAGCTCCTTCCCTATGTTTTGTTCTAATAGTGTTATGCTTTCAGTTCAGTTCAGTCACTCAGCTATGTTTGACTCTGCGGCCCCACAGGCTGCAGCACGCCAGGCTTCCCTGTCCATCACCAATTCCTGGAGCTTCTTTAAACTCATGTCCATAGAGTCGGTAATGTCATCCAACCATCTCATCCTCTGTTGTCTCCTTCTCCTCCTGCCATCAATCTTTCCCAGCATCAGGGTATTTTCCAATGAGTCAGATCTTCGCATCAGGTAGCCAAAGTATTGGAGTTTCAGCTTCAGCATCAATCCTTCCAATGAATATTCAGGACTGATTTCCTTTAGGATCAACTGGTTTGATCTCCTTGCAGTCCAAGGGACTCTCAAGAGTCTTCTCCAACACCACAGTTCAAAAGCATCAATTCTTTGGTGCTCAGTTTTCTTTATAGTCCAACTCTTACACCCATACATGACCATTGGGAAAACCATAGCTTTGACTAGACAGACCTTTGTTGGCAAAGTAATGTCTCTACTTTTTAATATGCTGTCTAGGTTGGTGATAGCTTTTCTTCCAAGGAGCAAGTGTCTTTCAATTTCATGGCTGCAGTCACCATCTGCAGTGATTTTGGAGCCCAAGAAAATAAAGTTTGTCACTGCTTCCATTCTTTCCCCATCTATGCATCATGAAGTGATGGAACTGGATGCCATGATCTTAGTTTTTTGAATGTTGAGTTTTAAGCCAACTTTTTCACTCTCCTCTTTCACTTTCATCAAAAGGCTCTTTAGTTCCTCATCACTTTCTGCCATAAGGGTGGTGTCATCTGCATAGCTGAGGTTATTGATATTTCTTCCAGCCATCATGGAATCACTTTCAGGCCTTCCTTTTAAGTCATTCATCCATTTTGAGTTAGTTTTTGTACATTATGGGGGATAAAGGTCTAATTTCATTCTTCTAAGTGGATATCCAATTTTCTCATTCATGATAAAAATTCTCAGCAAGTCAGAACTAGAAGTTTGTGCTCTCAATTTGATAAATGTCATCTACAAAACCATTAGAGTTAATGTCATACTTAATGATGAAAGAGTGAAAGCTTTTCTCCGAAAATCAAGAACAAGGAAAAACGCTAGTTTCATCACCCTTATTCAACATAATTGCATACTATAGTCACTGCAGTAAGGCAAGTAAGAGAAATAAAAGGCATGCAAATTAGAAAGGCAGACATAAAGAGACTATATTTGCAGATGCATGATTGTCTAAGGAGAAAATCACAAGGAATTTATCAAAAACCTCTTAGAACTAATCAGTGAATTCAGTAAGGTTGTAAGTTATAAGATCAACATACAAAAAACAAACACATTTCTGCATACTAAAAAAAAGGATGTGGAAGCCATAATTAAAGCACAGTATTATTCATGACCATTCCAAAGGAAATAGAATGTTTAGCTATGCATTTAACAAAACCTGTACAGGATATGCATACTGAAAATTACAAAATGTTGATAAAAGAAATCAGAGAAAACCTAAATAAATGGAAATACCATGTTTTTTAATTAGAAGGTGCAACATGATAAAGATATCAACTCCTCCCAAACTGATTTGTAGTTTTAATGAAATTCTTATCAAAATCTCAGCAACTTTTCTTGTAGATGTAAAGAAACTTATTCTAAAGTTTATATGGAAAGGTACAGACCGCAAAATAGCTTAAAAAAAAACTCCCAAGAAAGAGGAAAAAGTGGGAGGAATTACTTTATCTGATATGAAAAGCCTCTACGTAGCTCTAGTAATCAAGACTGTGTGGTCTGGGCAGAGGGACAGACACATGGAGAATAATGGAACACAAAAGAGAACCTAGAAATGTATTCAGACAAATATACTCAATTGATTATTTGACAAAGATACAAAAGTAGTTCAACAGAGGAAGAAATAGTCCTTTCAGTAATCAATGCTGGGGCAATTTACCCTCCAAATGCAATGAAATGAACCTCTATATCTCAACCTTATACAAAAATTGATCTAAAATGGATTATGAGACTAAGTGTTAAAACATAAGTAAAAAAAACATAAGAGAAAATATTTAGGATTTAAGTTAAGAAAAGAGTTCATAGACTTAATACCAAAAGCATAAGGAAAAATTGATAAATCAGATTTTTTCAAAAGTATAGGATGAAAAGACAAGCTATAGACACACATACACAGAGAATATTTGCAAAAGACATATTTGACAAAGGACCAGTATCAAGAAAATATAAAAACTCTCAAGAGTTAACACCTATCCTTCTGAAACTCTTCCAAAAATTGTAGAGGAAGGAACTCTCCCAAGTTCATTCTATGAGACCACAATCATCTAGACACCAAAATGAAGTAAGGACATCACACACACACACACACACACACACATTACAGGCCAATATCACTGATGAACATAAATGTAAAAATCATCAACAAAATACTAGTAAACTGAATCCAACAATACATTAAAAGCATCATGCACCATGATCAACTGGGATTTATTACTGGCATGTGAAGATTCTTCAATCTATGCTAATCAATGTGATATACCATATTAACAAACTGAAGAACAAAAATCATGATCAACTCAGTAGATGAAGAAAAAGCTTTTGACAAAATCCAACACATTTATAAATAAAAACTATCCAGAAAGTGGGCATTGAGGGAACCTACTTCAACATCAGTCAGTCAGTCAGTTCAGTCGCTCAGTCATGTCCGACTCTTTGTGACCCCATGAATCGCAGCACGCCAGGCCTCCCTGTCCATCAATAGAGGTCATATATGACAAACTCTCAGTAAACATCATTCTCAGTGGTGAAAAACTGAAAGCATTTTCTCTAAGATCAGGAACAAGACAAGGATGCCCACTCTTGTCACTACTATTCAACATAGTTTTGGAAGTCCTATCCACAGCAGTCAGAAAAGAAAGAAATAAAAGGAATACAAATTGGAAAAGAAGAAGTCATCTGTTTGCAGATGACGTGATACTACACATAGAAAACCCTAAGGATGTTACCAGAAAACTAATAAAGCTTATCAGTGAATTTGGTAAAGTTGCAGGATAAAAAATTAATACACAGAAGTCACTGATATTCCTATATACTAATAATGAAAGAGGAGAAAGGGAAATTAAGGAAATAATTCAATTTACCATTGCATCAAAAAGAATAAAACACATAGCAATAAACCTACCTAAAGAAGCAAAAGACCTGTACTCAGAGAACCATAGAATACTGATGAAAGAAATCAAAGATGACAGAAACAGATGGAGAGATATACCATGTTCTTGGATTGGAAGAATCAATATTGTCAAAATGATACCACCCAAAGCAATTTACAGATTCAATTCAATTCCTATCAAATTACCAATGGTGTTTTTCACAGAACAAGAACAATTTTTTTTTTAATTTGTCTGGAAACACAGAAGACCACAAATAGCCAAAGCAATCTTAAGAAACAAAAATGAAGCTGGAGGAATCAGGTTCCCTGACTTCAGACCGTACTACAATGCTACAGTAATCAAAACACATACGCAGACACAGAAACTATAGAAATACACATGAAAACAGAAATATAGATCAGTAGAATAGGATGGAAAGTCCAGAGATAAACCCACAAATAAACCAACCTATGGTCACCTAATCTATGACAAAGGAGGCAAGAATATACAATGGAGAAAAAGACAGTCTTTTCAATAAAGGATGCTGGGACAGCTACAAGGAAAAGAATGAAATTAGAACATTCCCTAACACCACATAAAAATAAACTAAAAATGGGTTAAGATGTAAGTGTAACTCTTAGAGGAAAACATAGGCAGACCATTCCTTGACGTAAATTGTAGCAAGATCTTTTTTGATCCACCTCTTAGAGTAATGAAAATAAAAACAAAAATAAACAAATGGGACCAAGTTAAAGTCTTTTGCACAGCTAGGGAAACCATAAATAAAATTAAAGACAATCCATAGAACAAGAGAAAATATTTGCAAATGAGTAACTGACAAAAGATTAATTTCCAACCAATGCAAACAGCTCATAGAGCTCAAAATTAAAAAAAGAAAATTATAATAGCCAGGACATGGAAGCAACCTAGATGCCCATCAGCAGATGAATGGATAAGGAAGCTGTGGTACATATACACCATGGAATATTACTCAGCCATTAAAAAGAATTCATTTGAATCAGTTCTAATGAGATGGATGAAACTGGAGCCCATTATATAGAGTGAAGTAAGCCAGAAAGATAAAAAACATTACAGCATACTAACACATATATATGGAATTTAGAAAAATGGTAACGATAACCCTATATGCAAAACAGAAAAAGAGACATGGAAGTACAGAACAGACTTTTGGACTCTGTGGGAGAAGGTGAGGGTGGGATGTTTCGAAAGAACAGCATGTATATTATCTATGGTGAAGTAGATCACCAGTCCAGGTGGGATGCATGAGACAAGTGCTCGGGCCTGGTGCACTGGGAGGACCCAGAGGAGTTGGGTGGAGAGGGAGGTAGGAGAGGGGATCGGGATGGGGAATACGTGTAACTCTATGACTGATTCATGTCAATGTATGACAAAACCCACTGAAATGTTGTGAAGTAATTAGTCTCCAACTAATAAAAAAAAATAAAAAAATGGGTGGAAGATCTAGACATTTCTCCAAAGAAGACATAAAAAGATGTTTTAAAAGCACAAGAAAACATGTTCAACTTCATTAATTATTAGAGAAATGCAAATTAAAACTACAATGAGGTATCACTTCACAGTAGTTAGAATGTCCATCATTCAAAAATCTACAAACAATAAATGCTGAAGAGAGTGTGGAGAAAAGGGAACCCTTCTACATTGTTGATGAGAACATAAATTTTTATAACCATTATGGAGAAGAGTATGGAGTTTCCTTAAAAAAAATAGAGCTTCCATATGATGCAGGAATTCTACTCCTGGGCATATATCTGGAGAAAGCCATAATTCAAAAAGATACATACACTCCACTGTTCATAGCAGCACTATTTACAATAGCCAAGACATGGAAGCAACTTAAATGTCCACTAACTGAGGATAGTATAAAGAAAATGTGGTGTATATGTATATATACACAGGATGGAATATTCAGTTCAGTCGCTCAGCTGTGTCCGACTCTGCGACCCCATGAATTGCAGCACACCAGGCCTCCCTGTCCATCACCAGCTCCCAGAATTTACTCAAACTCATGCCCATATTACTTAGCCATAAATAGAATGGATTAATGTCATTTGTAGTAACATGGATGGACCTATAGATTATCATACTAAGTGAAGTAAGTCAGACAGCAAAAGATAAATATTACATGATATCACTTAAATGTGGAATTTAATAAAAATGATACTAATGAAGGAAATGGCAACCCACTCCAGTATTCTTGCCTGGAGAATCCCAGGGATGGGGGAGCCTGGTGGGCTGCCATCTATGGGGTCGCACAGAGACGGACATGACTGAAGTGACTTGGCAGTAGCAATGAACTTATTTACAAAACAGAAACAGACTTGCAAACCTCAAAATATTACAGTTATCAAAGGGGAAATGTGGGGTGAAATGATAAATTAGGAGAGTGTGACTAACATATACACACTTGTACTATATATAAAATAGACAACTGACCTAGATGTCCATCAACAGAAGAAGGATAAAAAAGCTGTGGTACATATATACAGTGGGATATTATTCAGCCATAAGAAAGGAATGAATTTGAGTCAGTTCTAGTGAGGTGGATGAAACTAGAGCCTGTTATACAGAGTGAATTAGGTCAGAAAGAGAAAAATAAATATTGTATGCTAATACATATATATGGAATCCAGAAAAATAGTACTGCTGAACCTATTTGCAGGGCAGGAATACAGAATCATACATAGAGATCAAACTTACGGACACAGGCGGGGAAGGAGAGGGTGGGATAAATTGAGAGAGTAGCGCTGAAATATATACATAACCATATGTAAAATAGATAGCTAATGAGAAGTTGCTGTATAACAGAGGGAGCTCAGCCTGGTGCTCTGTGACACCCTAAAGCAATGGGCTGGGGTGGGAAGCAGGAGGGAGGTTCAAGATGGAGGGAATATACGTATACCTATGGCTGATTCAATAGGCTTCTGGGTGCCTCAGGTGATAGAGTCTGCTTGCAACGCAGGAGACCTGAGTTAGATCCCTGGACTGGGAAGATTCCCTGGAGAAGGAAATGGCAACGCACTTCAGTATTATTGCCTGGAGAATTCCATGGACAGAGGAGCCTGGTGGGCTATAGCCCATGGGGTCACAAAGAGTTGGACATGACTGAGTGACTAAACATACATAGTTGGTTCATCTTGATGTATGGAAGAAACCAACACATCATTATAAAGCAATTATCCTACAATTAAAAGTAACTAAATTTAAAAAGATAACTAATAAGGACCTGCTGTATAGTACAGGGAACTCTACATTATATTTTATAATAAACTATCTGTGAAAGAACTGGAAAATGAATGGATATATATATATATATATATATATATATATATATATATAATATGTGTACATATATATATACACATATGAGTCGCACAGAGTCGGACATGACTGAACTGACTTGGCAGTAGCAATGAACTTATTTACAAAACAGAAACATATATATATATATATATATATATATATGTATATATACACATATGAAGTGAAGTGAAAGTTGCTCAGTCATGTCCAACTCTTTGCGACCCTATGGACTATACAGTCCATGGAATTCTCCATGCCAGAATACTGGAGTGGGTAGCTGTTTCCTTCTCTAGGGGATCTTCCCAATCCAGGGATTGAACCCAGGTCTCTCACATTGCAGGTGGATTCTTTACCAGTTGAGCCAACAAGAAAGTCCATATATATATATATATATATATATGATTTACTTTGCTGTACATCTGAAACTAACACAACACTGTAAGTCAGTTTAAACGGAAATATAAAAATTCTCAAAACTCAACAGTAAAAAATAATTCAGCTAGAAACTGGACAAAAGACATGAACAGAAAATAATGGATGGCAAATGAACACATCAAAAAATATTCAACATCATCAGCAAATGCAAATTAAATTAAATTTACAAAATGCAAATTAAAACAACAAGATAACACTACACATCTATCAAAATGGGTAAAATTAAAAATAGTACCAACACAAACTACTGGGGAGAATGAGCAGAAACCTTGTTTCTCAGGCATAGCTAGTGTAGATGTGATGTAGCCCCTCTGGAAAGCAGCTTGACAATTTTTTATAAAGTTAAAATTGCATACTACGTGACTCAGTAATTGTACTCTTGGGTGGTTGTACCACAGAAGTGAAAACCTATGTTTGTACAAACACCTGTATGTGAAGGTTCATAGTTGATTCATTCATAATGACCAAAATCTGAAAATAGCCCAGATGTCCTGACCATAGGAATGGTCAAACAAGCTGCGGTCCATCCGTATAATGGAATACTACTCCATGGTAAAAATGAACCGACTATTGACACACACAACAACTGGATGAATCTCTGGGGGGATGAGGCTTAGTGGAAAAAGGCAATCCCAAAGGTTACATGCCATGTTATTCTGTCTACATAACATTTTTCAACTGAAAAATTTTAGAAATGCAGAGCAGATTAGTGGTTCCTGGAAGCTGGGGATGGAGAGAGGATGGTGTATGGTGGGAAAGGCACGTGGGCGTGGTGACTGAAGGGCGACCTGAGAAACCTTCATGTTGATGGAGCTCTCTGGTGTCTTCACTGTTAGCAGAGTTAAAACTGTACAGAACTAAATACCCTCACACAAACACATATACATATTCACATATACTCACCCCATGCAAAGCTGGGGAAATCTGAGTAAGATCTGTGCATTGTATCAATATTATCCTGGTTGTGATATGACACTATAGTTTCACAAAATGTTATCATTTGGAGAAACTGAGTTAAGTATACATAGGATATCTTAATATTATTTCTTACAACTACATGTGGGTCTACAATTACTTCAGAAAAATTCAGTTAAAAAAAGTCAATACTTGTCATCTAGCTCAGGGGGGCAGGTTCCAAAGAGGAAATGTTCTTCGTCAAGTCCAATGATGGATTGGACCTCACTGTGTTTTGGTTTCATGGTTCTAAATGACCCTTTGTATGGGTCTCCTTATTTTATTTTCAAATGAGTTAAAAATACAAACATTCGTCATGCTCATTTGAAATGATTTCGATCTGGGATGAAGGTCTCCTGACCTTTTCAGGGCAACCAAGACACAGTTTCTGGTGCCTCTGCTGCTGGTCCTCAGGATAAATCTGTTTATTTTCTCTGGCTTGCTTTTAATTTAAATAAAATGCCCTGTATTTACTCAAATGGTTGCTAAAGACATTAGTGAATAATAATCAGAATACGTGACCTACTAGGAGGAAGCCTGTGATGTAAAGCTGGTGTTAATAACTATGGTTCTGTGTTTCTATTCTTGCAGTTACTTTGTGAGTTACTCAAAGGGATTTTAGGTGCAGATTGATTGATTTTTTTTTTTTTTTTTTTTTTTTTTTTTTTTTGGGTACAAATTCACAAGCCTAACAGCTCATGTTCTTGTTGTTTTCTCATTAATTAACAGCATGGTTCATTAAAACACAGTGACCTTTGTCTAATCTACAAGCTGTCTGCTGTGACCATTAGTTATTTCTGTTTTCATGCCATCAAATAGCATTTTTTTGTGAAGATGATACACTGAGATTGTAAACCCCGTGACATTTGCACCAGTTCTTGAAGAGCTGTGGCTAATTAGACGTAGTAAATTGGAAGTACTGACTTATTCCGAATATCAACATCATCACTTTCCAGCTGTCTTTGCTCTTTTTTTTTTTTTGTATGTATACTTAAAGTAACAAAGGGCTAGCAGGCCAGCATGCCTCCTCATACAGTCCCTACAGGGAAAGGATCTGTGATGTCAATGGAGCCCTAAATTGCAAAGAAAGGCAGCAGCCAGAGGGTTTGTAGTTATAGTTCTTTGTAATGTGGAAAACCCTATTAGTATAACACTGTAGGGAAACAGCAAATTAGCCAAGATGGTGGTGGTCAGGCTACTTTGCTCAGTGGCCTTTTGCTTTCAGCCCACATTTTGTAATGATTATGTTAAGATTATGCTGAAATGACTTACAGCACTGCGCACATGTGTCATGAGGTATTTGCTTGGCCATGGGCTACTTTTGTTCTGTAAGAATATATAAGTTCAACCTGGTAAAGCCCTTGGGGCTACGTTACGGCTGCTTTATGGTGGTGAGGCTGCATTATGGCTGTGTCTGCGGGCTCAACCACAAGAGGAGAGAATATAGCGTACTGCTGCTATGGCTGCAGTGCCAGTCAGGAGAGAATAAATGTATCTGCAGTTCCTATGATTCCTTGAGTTTCCTTCCAGCTTCCCTGCTTGTGTCTTACCTATTCTGGTTTCAGCGGACAGTGCCAACAGTGAGATACAGTGAGATAACTGGCATCATTGGCAGGATCAGCCAGACAAATACATACTGAGGAAACGAAACTAAGATTGAATAATGGCACAATGCTTAAATTGGAATGTAGAAATAAAAATACAAAAGGAAACCATCTTTTGGATTTTTGTCTCTTTGCAGGGCAGAAAAAGACCCCAAACCCAGGCTTACAAACCATTACCCGTAGGCCCTCATGAACCACCATCAACCTAGCTCGATTTCACATTCTCTTTACTTTTAGGGGGATGGTATATTAACTTTAGTGAATTGGAAGAGATGTGAGGAAATGAATGTTTTTACCACAGGGATTGATTTGACTTGAAGACAGGATCACACATATTGAGGGTGGTGGTGGGGGTGTGACAGCATTTACTGAGGAGACACTGAGTGGGGTGAGCAGGCGAGGGGCGTGGAAGTGGGAGTAGGGTGAGGATGAGGCCCTGGGGGTTGAGATGGTTTAGAAGCCAGTAACTGGGCCGCCTCACTGGCTGGTATCGAATCCTTCGGAAGACTCTGGAAGATGAACTCGTTTCAGAACTGCCAGGAAAATTTAGGTTTCTTGCTTGCTGGTTGTTGGATCCCTCAAATTTCTCTATAAATAACTTATCCTTTCAAGTTCCCCACACTTTTAAAATTCAAATCCCTCTCTGAAAAATGATTCATCTAATCACATTTGTATACTGATGTTCCTTTATTCAGAGGGTTCTCAGAGGGGCATGAGGGAGGGAGTAGTTTGAAAACGTCCCATCCCAAATGTCAGAGTCACATTTTGTTGCCTAAGAAGGTCCAGGGGCAGGTTTTCACCAGGTGCTGTGGCCACACAGCAGAAGGCGGGTGCCCCTGTGTCAGGGAGTCAGAACCAGAGGACATTTATCCTGGTTTCTGGGGGGGAGACCTTGAGGAGGCTGCTCCCTGTAGTGAGTTTAGACACTTAGCAATGGGCTGGTTGCTGTCAATTCCTGTAATGCCTGCCTGATGTGAGAGAACCACCAAGGGACCCCTCTGGGTTCCCCTTTCACCTTCTTAAGGTCACAGTAACATCAGGGCAAAGCTTGGCTTAGGCCTGGGAGGAGGGTGGGGTCGGTCTGCAGGACACAGCACAGCGGTGCTCTCCACTGAGATGCCCACGTTGGTGGTACATGCAGTGGAAATGAAAGGCAGCCTTACCCATGGCTTTTCAGCCCTCCAAACTCTAACAAAATTACACATTAGTTTGTTTAACGTTTATATACAGGTGTGTCTGCATGCAGCCATATGTGTATAGCCGGAGTTAGAACAAAAACACTGAGGCATGAGTTCCAAGCTAGAAAAATTGGAAACAGCTTGCAGCACATTGAACTGAACCCAATTATCATTCTGCTAAGGTTTTGCCAAATTATCACAAAAGAATCAGTTCAACTTGAAACTGAAGTTAGAAGTCCGAAATCAGATTAAAGTGGGAATGCCAAGAGTTTCCCAAATGAGTGAAATCAAACCATGTTTTCATTTGATTCAATTTGGTAATTTGTTAATTTCTCATTATCCTATAGGTTTTTCTTTCTCTCAAGAACTATAGGAGTTTACCCACAAAGAATTTAAAATTTAAAATGAATATTAACACAACTATATATGATAGAAACTCTCCAGAAAGTGGACATAGAACCTATCTCAACAAAATAGAGGTCATGTATGACAAACTCACAGCAAACATCAATCTCAATGATGAAAAACTTAAAGCATTTTCTCTAAGATCAAAGAAAAGATAAGGATATCCACTCTCATCACTACTATTTAACACAGTTTTGGAATGGCAATTATAAAAGAAAAAGAAATAAAAGGAATCTAAACTGGAAAAGAAGTAAAACTGACACTTTTTGCAGATGACATGACACTATACATAGAAAATCCTAAAGATGCTACCAGAAAACTAATAAAGCTCATCAATGTACTTGGTAAAGTTGCAGGATACAAAATTAATAAACAGAAGTCACTTATATTCCTATACACTAAAATGAAAGATTAGAAGGATAAGCTAAGGAAATAACCCAATTTATGACTGCTTCAAAAAGAATAAAATACTAGGGAGACCTCTACTATACCTGTACTATAAAACTGTAAGTATACCATACTTATAGTATACTATAAAACTATAAGATGCTGGTGAAAGAAATCAAAGATGACACAAACAGATGGAGAGATATACCATGTTCTTGGATTGGAAGAATCAATATTATCAAAATGACCATACCACCTAAAGCAACCTACAGATTCAACTCAATCCCTATCAAATTACCAATGACATTTTTCACAGGATTAAAACCACTTAAAAAAAATTGTATGGAAATGCAAAAGACCACGAATAGCCAAAGCAATCTTGAGAGAGAAAAATGGAACTGAAGGAATCAGGTTGCCTGACATCAGACCATACTCCAAAGTTACAGTAATCAAAACATACACACAAAAACAGAAATATGCAGGAATACACACAAAATCAGAAATACAGATCAATGGAGTGATAGAAAGTCCAGAGTTAAACCCACACACCTATGGTCACCTAACCTGTGACAAAGCAAAAATACACAATGGAGAAAAGACAGTCTCTTCAACAAGTGGTGCTGGGAAAACTGGACAACTACATGTAAAATTATTCAGTGGGAACACTTCCTAACACCATACACAAAGATAAACTCAAAATGGATTAAGGACCAAAACAGGGAGAATACTCTTTGACATAACTTGCAGCAAGATCTTTTTGATCTACCTTCAGGAGTAATAAAAATGAAAACAAAAATAATCCAATGGGACCTAGGTAAAAGGAAAGCATAACAAAATGAAAAGACAGCCCTCAGAATGGGAAAAAACATACTTGAAAACAAGGCAACCGACAAGGGATTGATATCCAAAATATACAAACAGCTCATGTATGTCAATATAAAAAACAAAACAAAAAGCAACCCAATCAAAGAATGAGTAGAAGATCAAAATAGAGATTTCTCCAAAGAAGACATACAGATGTTAAAAAGCACATTTGAAAAGATGCTCAATATTACAAATTATTAGAGAAATGCAAACCAAAACTAAAATGAGGTATCACCTCACAGTGGTCAGAATGACTATCATAAAAAGTCTAGAAACAATAAATGCTGGAGAGGGTGTGGAGAAAATTAAACCTCCTACACTGTTGGCGGGAATGTAAATTGGTGTAGCCACTATGGAAAACAGTATGGAGTTTCCTTAAAAATCTAGAAATAGAGCTATGTATGATCCAGTAATCCTACTCCTGGGCCCATATCTGGAGAAAACCATAATTTGAAAGGATACATGCAACCCACTATTCACTGAAGAAATATTTACAATATCCAGGAGTTGGAAGCACTGTAAATGTCCACTGATAGAGGAATGGATAAAAAGATATAGTAAATATACACAATGGAATACTACTCAGCCATAAAAAGGACAAGTGAATGCCCTTCACAGCAACATGGGCAGACCCAGAGATTGTCATACTGAATGAAGTCAGAATAAGATAACTGTTATGATATTGCTTATATGTAGACTCTAAAAAATGAACTTATCTACAAAATAGAAATAGATACAGAAAACATGGTCATCAGTGAAAACTGGGGGAGGGATAAGTTGGGAGAGTGGGGTTGACATATACACACTACTATGGTGGCTCAGAAGGTAAAGAATCGGCCTGCAATGCAGGAGACCTCCGTTCGATCACTGGGTTGGGAAGATCCCCTAGAGGAGGGCATGGCAACCCACTCCAGTATTCTTGCCTGGAGAATCCCCATGGACAGAGGAGCCTGGCGGGCTAAAGTCCAGGGGGTTGCAAAGAGTCGGACATGTCTGAGCTACTAAGCACAGCAGAGTGTGCATAAAGTAAATGACTAATAAAGACCTTGTTCTCATAGTAGGAGATTCCCTACCTTCCAAAAATATGCCCCTCCCTTCTGCCTTTGGGGTCTTTGCTTTGCTTAGTATAACCAACTGCTCTGTGACAGCTACTTCACTTGTAAGTGTTCTGTTTTTCATGAGTCACTTTACAAATGTATACTGAAGAGCATAGCCAGGCAGGACACCAAGGTGAGCAGCATGTCTGTCCCCAAGAGGAGGTTTCAGTCTGTTTGGGATGATAGGATATACTCATGAGAAAACTCATACTTTGAGGTGTTGTGAGGTCAGCCACTGCAGTAATTCCCTCTCTAAATGCCTCTTGAAGTTTCCTTAGGTTCAAAACTTTAGGTTCAGCAAGAACTAATTAGCATACTGCTTTATCAATTCATTAAAATCACCATTCTGAGAAAGAGCTAGCTAGAAGAAGAAAAATTGGAAGGAACTAATTGGCCCGTGGTTTGTTCCTAAGCTGCCTATTCAGCATTATTGACACTAATTGTGATTGCAGAGTGGCTTCTCATCACAAGATGCCTGGTGTCAATGGGCTTGTTCTGACGAATCTAAACTGGAGGACAGTAACAGTAATTACCAATATGATTTATAACAATTTTGTTTTCATTGGGGGTCATGTGTTGGGGTCTCTCCTCTTCTTACTATCTCACTGGAACAATGGGATTTTTCACCATTGGCTAGGGAAGGTTCTTAAGACAGGCTGGGAAAATAGAAAGAAAGTGAAGGACAGTGTATTCCTTTTATTTGAACATGTTTTAGGCAGAATCCCCAAAGGTTTTGGTTTTTGAAGGACATGGAACTTCAGAGTGGAGCCACAGTGTCTCCCGTAGGGCCGGCGGCAGTAACTAGGGTTTTATTTACTCAGGAATGAGGAGGCAGAGGCTGTGCTGATGGAGGGAGAACCCTGAGACCCTCACGGTTGAGCTGTCCAGGGAGACGGTGCTCAGCTGGCTGCAGGTTGTGAGAATGGGCAGGGTGATGGCGGAGGGCGTCCAGCAGAAATCAGACACCTTTTTGCTTTCCTTCCACACCACGCCACTGATAGAAGGTGTGTATCAGCTTTCTGTTCAACCTCTGATAAACACAAAATGTTAGTTATCTCCAAAGTCTGTAAATGTGTGGCACTGTAACAACATTCCATTAATAACACTCTTTAAGTGGAAGAAAAATTTCAAGTTTTCTGCTCTTTTGAACATTCAGATCTTCAAAAAAAAAAAATGAAGCTTATGCAAGATCATTTATTTTTATAGCTTCAACTTTATTAACCATGTGAATCTTCACACTGTATCCTTTAAAAAGCCTGTCATGATTCTGGAATGTTTATTTACATCTCTAGTTATCCATCAGAATCATTCAAGACCACTCATGCTGTAAATCAAGTACGTTGTTCTTAAGTTGGGAAGATAAAGAGCCTGTTCTTTGATAAACTTGAATTAATTTGATGAGGTCCTCTGCCTGTTGTTCCTTTGAATCATTAAACAGAAGAGTAATAATGCATATGTCTTCTCTACCCCCGGCTTAATAAAGACTAGAGTTGAGAATAAAAACAAGAAAACTACTTGGAAGATTTCCAGGTGTTTCAGAACACTGACTTTTATGATCTCTAAGCATATGACATAGCACAGGGAAACACTTATTGACTTGATTTAAAGGTGAGTTACCCTGACAACTGATTTCAAGAAATCCTTCAGGGTCTCGCTTGTTTCTATAGCAGTCCATGTCTCTGCGGTGCCACTCACCAGGCCATGTTCTGATCCTCGTCTGTTCTTCTGGTCTCCCCGATGGCGAGAAGACACCTCCTTTTCTGCATGCACCTCAGACAGAGATGTCTCCTGCTGTACAGAGGCAGCGCTCTTACTTGCCCTCATTATGATTTCTGCCAGACATCTCTGTTCCCATCATCAGCGTAGCCTGATTAACACACCCCTGCCTGCTGGTTCCCCATCATGCATACCTGCCACACAACCTCTGATGAACAATGGCCCCCATCTGCTTGATGCATAACTATCACCTGGATCGACATGGAAAGCCACTCAGGGTTTGAGGGGCCTGATCGGTCATGGTAACTTGTAACACTGCTCTGATCTCCAGCTCTTTTCTTTGGTTGTAGACTCCATCCTCTGTGGCAACAGGACACTTGATTCCGAGACCCTGGTGGTAATTGAACCACATGTGAGAGGATCGATTCACAGTGTGAACTAACAAGGCATCCTGCACACAGCTAGCGACCAAAGCTGTGGAAATGCAGACTCATGAACTTGTCTGGACATAGAGTAGGCCTTTGAGCAAAAATAACCATCTATTCAGAAGTAAGGTTTTGCCCCCCAAAGAATGGTCTGGAGGAAACACCCTCCTTGCCACTTCCTAGGCAGCATGGAAGCCGGAATGTAGGGAATGCGACACAGCAGTGATAGGATCCTCTCTAGAATCTAGACTGAGGAATTCAAGCAGCCAAATGTAAGGAGAGCAAATTTACTCGGTGAGGGGTGGAGGGTGGGGGCCAGGCTGGGTGAATCGAGGAGGCCCTGGGAGTTTCCTTGGCTGCCATGGAAATGGTTCTCTTCTCTGGTCTGCATCCCCTTTTCATCCTGGCTCATCTTCCAGACAGATCCATGAGGCCTCCAGTGAGGAAGGGCCATCTGGTCCCCTCAAGGCAGAATCACTGGGCAGCCTCTGGTCATGGCTGAAGACCCATGGGTACCATGTGCAGGTGTGGATGTAGGGGGTGCTCATCTGCTGCTCCCTTGCCCCCTGAGAGGCAGAGCACGCTGCTACTGCTAAGTCGCTTCAGTCGTGTCGGACTCTGTGCAACCCCATAGACGGCAGCCCTCCAGGCTCCCCCGTCCCTGGGATTCTCCAGGCAAGAACACTGGAGTGGGTTGCCATTTCCTTCTCCAGTGCATGAAAGTGGAAAGTGAAAGTGAAGTCACTCAGTCGTGTCCGACTCTTAGTGACCCCATGGACTGCAGCCAGCCAGGTTCCTCCGTCCATGGGATTTTCCAGGCAAGAGTACTGGAGTGAGGTGGAGGCAGAGCATAGAATTGTACTAAAGCAGGGAATTTACAGCCCCTCCCCCATAATAAAGACTATCTAAGCGTCACTGCAGGTAAGGTTTTCAAAAACTAACACACACACACACACACACATATATATATATATATATATATTTACCCCAAATCAGCACCTTATCAGAGGGTAGAAATTACTTATAAATACTATGAAAGTTCCTATTTTCTCTTCTTCCACTACTTTGCTCGTTTGTACACTAAATGCAGATCCAGTGGAATCTTATCTTCCTCAAGAGCATAAATACTGTTTAGCACTTCCATTTATACTCTACTAATTCAAAATTTGTGATAATTCTGCTAGAGTTTGGATAACACTTATTTTTGTACCATTTTTAAAAAGGATTTACTTAGCAAATTAAAAACAGAAATGAGAGGATAAAAGAGAAGGTTTAACATATTTAAGAGGAAATCACTTTTAAGATCCTTAATAGAACATTTTTTTGGTATTTAAACGATTAATGGAATAATTACAACCAAGCCATCTCATTAATTAAAGGAAACCCAGCAGGATCTTTATTTGGCAACTGTTTGTTAGCAGAAATATGCCTCCTCCCAATTCTAATTACCCCCTTTCAATCATTGTAATGGTTTCCCCAACATGGAGGCGATTGCTCCAACCAGCTCCTTCATAAGATGCATAAAGCCCTATGTGAACACATGTCAGTGTGCCTCACGTGTGCTTTATGTGATCACAATGCCTGGGATTGCTGGGAGAAGCCCCGGCCCAGGGAAGGGGGAACAAGAAAGCAGGATAAGAAGGAGGGTCTACAGTTGACCCCATGGTTTGAGACTAATTTCCACAGTCCTGTGTCCCCTGTCCTGCTATGAATGTGTAAGTTCTGTTCTGATCTCTTCACATCTCTGTATGACCCACCCCAGCAGACAGCCTATTGCCTCTCTCTCCTGGATACCAGCCCCTGGAAAATCAATGGGCTGCTCGTTCCCTTCCAGCACAGTGTCTTGATCAGGTCACTGTCACACACTAGGATCACTCATGTGGTCACAGTCGGATGTTTAGGACAAAGTACAGAAAATGGAGATTCCACCATGTTTGATTCATTCATTCATTGGAGAGCACGTGTCAGAAGCATGGAGGAGCCCGGTCACACGTCAGCCGTGTGACTTTGGACAAGTTAACTAACCTCACTGTGTCTCACTTTGCTTTTCTGTATAATGGAGGTAAAACTCCTTCTTTATAGGGTTGTTACCAGGGTTTAAATGACTTAATATTTGTGCACTGCTTAGGGCAGTGTCTGATGCATACTACTAAATAAAATAAAATCATTCTTTCAATGTTTATTGAGTGCTTCCTATATACCAAGTAGTATTCCACATGGTGGAAATACAGAAGTGACCCAAGAGTCAAAAGTCCTTGCCCACTCTATGCCTGCTTGAGGAGGCAGAAAATTATCTTAATAAATAATCATGCTTTACCACTAGGAGGTGAGTGCTGCAGAGAGCTCTACAGGCAGTGCTGGGCGAGGCAGGCAGCCAGCCTCTCAGCCTCTTGCAGGCCAGCCGGCCGGCTTTGCTGCACGGCTGGACATGAGGAGGTGTTGGATGTGAGAGGCTGCTAGGTTGGGAGAGGCTCCGAGGCAGCAGCTCAGAAGTTGAGTGGATGGGGAGTGGGAGGGAGATGCGGGGAGGGGAGAGGAGAGGCCAGGGCAGATGGGAATGGAGGGCTGGACCGCAGAGGGCTCTGAGGTCCTCTGAGAGGAGTGGGGGTCTGCCCAGGACCAGAGTCTCCGGAGGCCTGGCCGTGCTGTGTCCTCACATGGTGGCTCTGGCCATGCACCAGGTGTTGTAGGGATGGGAGTCTCTCTGGGAGGAACTGGGTGCCCACAGGGGTGCAGGCAGGGAGAGAGAACTGGGGCAGGACCCACGACCTGTGTGTCTCTTCCGGGCCAGAGGGGAGGAAAGGGACTCAAGCTGAGAAGGCTTCCCTGCTGCAGCTGGCAGCAGAAGTCTGAGGCTGCGAACCTGTCACGTACTCAGGAGAGGGTTTCCCACATGATCAGTATCCCCCAGCGGATGCTACTCTGCCCACACATCCTAGCTCTTGGTGTTCAACGTGGCCCTGAACTGACAAGCTTCTGGGTGGCTCCAAGGCAGTGAGAAGCAGTGTGAGATGTGACATCATTTATTGGCAGGAAACGAAAGAAAAGCAGCAGGAAGAAAGAATCATCTTATATTTGATTTTTATACTTGCCAAGATAAATTTAAATAGAAATTTATTTAGCGCATGAAATGTTTTAATTAGCTTCCTGGTTATGTATTTAATGCTTAAATTGAAGTATAATTAATTGGCTTACAGTAGTATATTAGTCTGAGGTTATGACACAGTGATCTGATATTTTATCATTACAAAATGACCACTGTGGTAACTTTGGTGACCCTCTGTCACCATAAAAAATCTATTATAATGTTATTGACTCTATTCCCTGTGCTGTACATTATACCCCATGACTTAATTTACTTCACAGCTGGAAGTTTTTATCCTCTTAATCCCCTTCATGTATTTCGCTCATCCCCCAATGCCCTCCCCTCTGGCAACTACTAGTTTTTCCTCTGAGTCTGCTTTGTTTTCTTATTTTTGTTTGTAGATTCCACATATAAGTGAAATCACATGGTATTTGTCTTTCTCAGCCTGACTTATCTCACTTAGCACAATCCCCTCAATGTTCATCCAAATTGCCACAAAAGGCAGGATTTCCTTCTCTTTTTTACAGCTGAGTAGTATTCTACTGTGTGTATATCTATCTACTTTATCTGTCTACCTATCATTTATCTATCTCATACATTTATCCTTTCATCTATCAATGGACACTTGGTTGCTTCCATATTTTGGCTATTATAAACAATGCCACGAATTAGCATGGGGGTGCATATATCTTTTTGAATTCGTGTTTTTGCTTTCTTTGGAAAAGTACCCAGAAATGGAATTGTTGGATTCTATGGTAGTTCTACTTTTAATGTTTTGAGGACCCTGCATACTGTTTTCAACAGTGGCTGCACCAATTAACATTCCCAACAAGATTGCATTAAGGTTCCCCTTTCTTCACATCCTCACACATTTGTTATCTATTGTCTTTTGATGATGGCCATCTTGACAGCTGTGAGGTGAGATCTCATTGTGGTTTTGATTTGCATATCCCTCATGATTAGTGAAGTTGAACATCTTTTCATGACTCTGTTGGCCTCTGTATGTCTTCTTTCGAAAATGTCTATTCAGGTACTCTGCCAATTTTTAATCTGGTTGGCTGTTTCCTGATATTGAGATGTATGAGATCTTTGTATATTTTGAATATTAACCCCTTATCAGACATATAATTTGTGAATATCTTTTCCATTCAGTAGTCTGTTCTTTCATTTTGTTGACTATTTCCCTCACCATGCAGAAGTTTTTAGTTTGATATATTATTTGCTTATTTTTGTTTTTGCTTCCCTTGTTGGAGGAGATATATCCAAAGAATATTACTAACATTGATGTCAAAGTACTTACTCCTTATATTTTCTTCTAGGAGTTTTATGCTTTCAGGTCTGACATTTAAGTCTCTCATTAATTTTGAATTTATTTTTATGTACGGTGTGACAAAGTAGTTGTGATTCTTGTGCATGTAGCTCTCTAGTTCTCCCAGAACCATTTACTGAAGATATTGTCTTATTCTTATTGCTTATTCTTGCCTTTTTTGGGTAGATTAACTGACCACATAACTGTGAGTTCATTTCTGGACTCTCTATTCTGTTCTGTCGATCTATGTGTCTGATTTTGTGCTAGGACCATACTGTTTGACTACTGTAGCTTTGAGGTATAGTTTGAAATGAGGGAACATGATACTTCTAGCTTTGTTTTTCTTTTTTTTTTTTTTTTTTAATATTATTTTATTAGTTGGAGGCCAATCACTTTACAACATTTCAGTGGGTTTTGTCATACATTGACATGAATCAGCCATATAGTTACATGTATTCCCCATCCCGATCCCCCCTCCCACCTCCCTCCCCACCCGACTCCTCAGGGTCCTCCCAGTGCACCAGGCCCGAGCACCTGACTCATGTATCCCACCTGGGCTGGTGGTCCGTTTCACCATAGATAATATACATGCTGTTCTTTCAAAACATCCCACCCTCACGTTCTCCCCCAGAGTTCAAGAGTCTGTTCTGTATTTCTGTGTCTCTTTTTCTGTTTTGCATATAGGGTTATCGCCACCATCTATCTAAATTCCGTATATATGTGTTAGTATACTGTAATGTTCTTTATCTTTCTGACTTACTTCACTCTGTATAATGGGCTCCAGTTTCATCCATCTCATTAGAATTGATTCAAATGAATTCTTTTTAACGGCTGAGTAATATTCCATGGTGTATATGTACCACAGCTTCCTTATCCATTCATCTGCTGATGGGCATCTAGGTTGCTTCCATGTCCTGGCTATTATAAACAGTGCTGCGATGAACATTGGGGTGCACGTGTCTCTTTCAGATCTGGATTCCTCAGTGTGTATGCCCAGAAGTGGTATTGCTGGGTCATGTGGCAGTTCTATTTCCAGTTTTTTAAGAAATCTCCACACTGTTTTCCATAGTGGCTGTACTAGTTTGCATTCCCACCAACAGTGTAAGAGGGTTCCCTTTTCTCCACACCCTCTCCAGCATTTATTGCTTGTAGACTTTTGGATAGCAGCCATCCTGACTGGCGTGTAATGGTACCTCATTGTGGTTTTGATTTGCATTTCTCTGATGATGAGTGATGTTGAGCATCTTTTCATGTGTTTGTTAGCCATCTGTATGTCTTCTTTGGAGAAATGTCTGTTTAGTTCTTTGGCCCATTTTTTGATTGGGTCGTTTATTTTTCTGGAATTGAGCTTCAGGAGTTGCTTGTATATTTTTGAGATTAATCCTTTGTCTGTTTCCTCATTTGTTATTATTTTCTCCCAATCTGAGGGCTGTCTTTTCACCTTACTTATAGTTTCCTTTGTTGTGCAAAAGCTTTTAATTTTCATTAAGTCCCATTTGTTTATTTTTGCTTTTATTTCCAATATTCTGGGAGGTGGGTCATAGAAGATCTTGCTGTGATTTATGTCGGAGAGTGTTTTGCCTATGTTCTCCTCTAGGAGTTTTATAGTTTCTGGTCTTACATTTAGATCTTTAATCCATTTTGAGTTTATTTTTGTGTATGGTGTTAGGAAGTGTTCTAGTTTCATTCTTTTACAAGTGGTTAACCAGTTTTCCCAGCACCACTTGTTAAAGAGATTGTCTTTTTTCCATTGTATATCCTTGCCTCCTTTGTCAAAGATAAGCTGTCCATAGGTTCGTGGATTTATCTCTGGGCTTTCTATTCTGTTCCATTGATCTATATTTCTGTCTTTGTGCCAGTACCATACTGTCTTGATGACTGTGGCTTTGTAGTAGAGTCTGAAGTCAGGCAGGTTGATTCCTCCAGTTCCATTCTTCTTTCTCAAGATTACTTTGGCTATTCGAGGTTTTTTGTATTTCCATACAAATTGTGAAATTATTTGTTCTAATTCTGTGAAAAATACCGTTGGTAGCTTGATAGGGATTGCATTGAATCTATAGATTGCTTTGGGTAGAATAGCCATTTTGACAATATTGATTCTTCCAATCCATGAACACGGTATGTTTCTCCAACTGTTTGTGTCCTCTTTGATTTCTTTCATCAGTGTTTTATAGTTTTCTATGTATAGGTCTTTTGTTTCTTTAGGTAGATATACTCCTAAGTATTTTATTCTTTTTGTTGCAATGGTGAATGGTATTGTTTCCTTAATTTCTCTTTCTGTTTTTTCATTGTTAGTGTATAGGAATGCAAGGGATTTCTGTGTGTTAATTTTATATCCTGCAACTTTACTATATTCATTAATTAGCTCTAGTAATTTTCTGGTAGAGTCTTTAGGGTTTTCTATGTAGAGGATCATGTCATCTGCAAACAGCGAGAGTTTCACTTCTTCTTTTCCTATCTGGATTCCTTTTATGTCTTTTTCTGCTCTGATTGCTGTGGCCAAAACTTCCAACACTATGTTGAATAGTAGTGGTGAGAGTGGGCATCCTTGTCTTGTTCCTGATTTCAGAGGAAATGCTTTCAATTTTTCACCATTGAGGGTGATGCTTGCTGTGGGTTTGTCATATATAGCTTTTATTATGTTGAGGTATGTTCCTTCTATTCCTGCTTTCTGGAGAGTTTTAATCATAAATGAGTGTTGAATTTTGTCAAAGGCTTTCTCTGCATCTATTGAGATAATCATATGTTTTTTATCTTTCAATTTGTTAATGTGGTGTATTACGTTGATCGATTTGCGGATATTAAAGAATCCTTGCATTCCTGGGATAAAGCCCACTTGGTCATGGTGTATGATTTTTTTAATATGTTGTTGGATTCTGTTTGCTAGAATTTTGTTAAGGATTTTTGCATCTATGTTCATCAGTGATATTGGCCTGTAGTTTTCTTTTTTTGTGGCATCTTTGTCTGGTTTTGGAATTAGGGTGATGGTGGCCTCATAGAATGAGTTTGGAAGTTTACCTTCTTCTGCAATTTTCTGGAAGAGTTTGAGTAAGATAGGTGTTAGCTCTTCTCTAAATTTTTGGTAGAATTCAGCTGTGAAGCCATCTGGTCCTGGGCTTTTGTTTGCTGGAAGATTTCTGATTACAGTTTCGATTTCCTTGCTTGTGATGGCTCTGTTAAGATCTTCTATTTCTTCCTGGTTCAGTTTTGGAAAGTTATACTTTTCTAAGAATTTGTCCATTTCATCCAAGTTGTCCATTTTATTGGCATAGAGCTGCTGGTAGTAGTCTCTTATGATCCTTTGTATTTCAGTGTTGTCTGTTGTGATCTCACCCTTTTCATTTCTTATTTTGTTAATTTGGTTCTTCTCTCTTTGTTTCTTAATGAGTCTTGCTAATGGTTTGTCAATTTTGTTTATTTTTTCAAAAAACCAGCTTTTAGCTTTGTTGATTTTTGCTATGGTCTCTTTAGTTTCTTTTGCATTTATTTCTGCCCTAATTTTTAAGATTTCTTTCCTTCTGCTAACCCTGGGGTTCTTCATTTCTTCCTTCTCTAATTGTTTTAGGTGTAGAGTTAGGTTATTTATTTGGCTTTTTTCTTGTTTCTTGATGTGTGCCTGTAATGCTATGAACCTTCCCCTTAGCACTGCTTTTACAGTGTCCCATAGGTTTTGGGTTGTTGTGTTTTCATTTTCATTTATTTCTATACATACTTTGATTTCTTTTTTGATTTCTTCTATGATTTGTTGGTTATTCAGAAGCGTGTTATTTAGCCTCCATATGTTGGAATTTTTAACAATTTTTTTCCTGTAATTGAGATCTAATCTTACTGCACTGTGGTCAGAAAAGATGACTGGAATGATTTCAATTTTTTTGAATTTTCCAAGACCAGATTTATGGCCCAGGATGTGATCTATTCTGGAGAAGGTTCCGTGTGCACTTGAGAAAAAGGTGAAGTTGATTGTTTTGGGGTGGAATGTCCTATAGATATCAATTAGGTCTAGCTGGTCCATTGTATCATTTAAGGTTTGTGTTTCCTTGTTGATTTTCTGTTTAGTTGATCTGTCCATAGTTGTGAGTGGGGTATTAAAGTCTCCCACTATTATTGTGTTACTATTAATTTCCTCTTTCATACTCGTTAGTGTTTGCCGTACATATTGCGGTGCTCCTATGTTGGGTGCATATATATTTATAATTGTTATATCTTCTTCTTGGATTGATCCTTTGATCATTATGTAGTGACCTTCTTTGTCTCTTTTCACATCCTTTATTTGAAAGTCTATTTTATCTGATATGAGTATTGCGACTCCTGCTTTCTTTTGGTCTCCGTTTGCGTGAAATATTTTTTTCCAGCCCTTCACTTTGAGTCTGTATGTGTCCCTTGTTTTGAGGTGGGTCTCTTGTAGACAGCATATATAGGGGTCTTGTTTTTGTATCCATTCAGCCAATCTTTGTCTTTTGGTTGGGGCATTCAACCCATTTACATTTAAGGTAATTATTGATAGGTGTGGTCCCGTTGTCATTTACTTTGTTGTTTTGGGTTCACGTTTATACAACCTTTCTGCATTTCCTGTCTAGAGAAGATCCTTTAGCATTTGTTGAAGAGCTGGTTTGGTGGTGCTGAATTCTCTCAGCTTTTGCTTGTCTGTAAAGCTTTTGAATTCTCCTTCATATCTGAATGAGATCCTTGCTGGGTACAGTAATCTAGGTTGTAGGTTATTCTCTTTCATTACTTTCAGTATGTCCTGCCATTCCCTTCTGGCCTGGAGGGTTTCTATTGATAGATCAGCTGTTATCCTTATAGGAATCCCTTTGTGTGTTATTTGTTGTTTCTCCCTTGCTGCTTTTAGTATTTGTTCTTTGTGTTTGATCTTTGTTAATTTGATTAATATGTGTCTTGGGGTGTTTCGCCTTGGGTTTATCCTGTTTGGGACTCTCTGGGTTTCTTGGACTTGGGTGGCTATTTCCTTCCCCATTTTAGGGAAGTTTTCAGCTATTATCTCCTCGAGTATTTTCTCATGGCCTTTCTTTTTGTCTTCTTCTTCTGGAACTCCTATGATTCGAATGTTGGGGCGTTTCACATTGTCCCAGAGGTCCCTGAGGTTGTCCTCATTTCTTTTGATCCTTTTTTCTTTTTTCCTCTCTGCTTCATTTATTTCCACCATTTTATCTTCTACCTCACTTATTCTATCTTCTGTCTCCGTTATTCTACTCTTGGTTCCCTCCAGAGTGTTTTTGATCTCATTCATTGCATTATTCATTTTCAATTGACTCTTTTTTATTTCTTCTAGATCTTTATTAAACATTTCTTGCATCTTTTCAATCTTTGTCTCCAGGCTATTTATCTGTACCTCCATTTTGCTTTCAAGATTTTGGATCATTTTTATTATCATTATTCTAAATTCTTTTTCAGGTAGATTCCCTATCTCCTCCTCTTTTGTTTGACTTGGTGGGCCCTTTTCATGTTCCTTTACCTGTTGGGTATTTCTCTGCCTTTTCATCTTGTTTAGATTGCTGTGTCTGGAGTGGGCTTTCTGTATTCTGGAGGTCTGTGGTTCCTTTTTATTGTGGAGGTTTTACCCAGTGGGTGGGGTTAGACGATTGGCTTGTCAAGGTTTCCTGATTAGCGAAGCTTGCGTCAGTGTTCTGGTGTGCGGATCTTGATTTCTTCTCTTTGGATAGCAATGGAGTGCCCAGTAATGAGTTTTGAGATGGGTCTATGTGTTAGGTGTGACCTTGGGCAGTCTGTATGTTGACGTTCAGGGCAATGTTCCTGCGTTGCTGGAGAATTTGCGTGGTATGTCGTGCTCTAGAACTTATTGGCTCTTGGGTGGTGGTTGGTTTCGTTGCAGGTATGGAGGCTTTTGTAGGGTCACTTATTACTTAAAGATTCATGTAGTCAGGAGTTTTCTGGTGTTCTCAGGTTTTGGGCTTAAGTCTCCTGCTTCTGGATTTCAGTTTTATTCTTCCTATAGTCTCAGGACTTCTCCAACTATACAGCACTGATAATAAAAATTCTATGTTAATGGTGGAAAGTTTCTCCCCCGTTAGGGATACCCAGAGAGGTTCACCGAGTTACATGGAGAAGAGGAGAGGGAGGAGGGAGATAGAGATGGGCAGGAGGAGAAAGAGGGGGACTCAAGAGGAGAGGGACAGATCTACGAAGTTGTCTGATCCCAGAGTGTTCTCCGTAGCCCAGACACCCACAAAGATTCACAGAATTGGATTGGGAAGAGAAGGGGGAAGGAGGAAATAGAGGTGTTCTGAGGTAGAAAACAGAGTCAAGATTGGGAGAGAATAATCAACACACTCGTGAATAAAAATGGGAGCTGAATATTGGATTCTTAAATGTTCACAATTTATATCATATACTGAAAAACAAAAATTAAAAATCTAGAGTAGAGGTTAGACTCTTAAAAATACTATATTAAAAACAAAAACCAAAACACACAAAAGAAATTTTAGAAATATATATGAAGTTTGGTATAAAAATAGGGCTTCTCTTCTTTTTTTTTTTTTTTTTCTTCCCTTTCTCTTTCTTCTGTAAGGTTATAGTGGATTGAAAATGAAAATTAAGGCGTAGTAAAAGGAGTGCTAGAGGGCTTTAAAAGAAATAAGAGAAAAAGAAAAAGAAAATAGAAGAGAAGAAAAAAGAAAAGAAAAAAAGAAGAAAAAAAAAAAAAAGAAAAAAGAATGAGAAAAAAAATTGTTTTGCGTAATTAAAAAAAATCGTAAAAATCTATGAAAATGAAAGTTAAGGAGTAATGGGGGAGTAATAAGGAATTTTTAAAGGAAAATAAAAGAGAACCAAGAAAAAAGAAAGAAAAAAAAAATTTTTTTTTTTCCTTACTTAAAAAAAAAAAAAAAAAAGAAAAAGAAAAAATATATCTAGGAGTTTCCCTGGAGCTGTTGCGGTCAGTGTGGGTTCGGCTCAGCTTCAGATAGCTCCTCGTTCCAGCTTACACTTCTCGATATCTACAGGCCCTTCCGGTGTAGTCAGTCCGTGGTTTCTTCAGGGATTTTAATCTGTTACACCGGTCCCTTTGTTTATTTGGGTTCTGTTGCCGGTCTCTCTTCCGCGCCTAATTTCCGCCCTGACACACGGGGCGGAGGTGGATTCTTATTCAGGTAGCTAGTTCCGTCGCGCTGCGGCGAGGGGCTGTGCGGGGAGGGACCGGCGCTCCCGGGAGAGGCTTGCGCTCTTTTCTCGATCTGCGCTGCTCAGGCTCCGGGCTGCTCCGTCTGAAGCGCGCGCCACGCTGCGCGCGGCTCCAGCCCTCGGGCGATTCACAAAAGCGCGGCACACAAAGCCGGGCCCGCGCTCCGTCCCCACGCCGCCCGAGCGGCCCAGGCAGCCAGGCGCTTGACGGGCGCTCTCTCCCCGGGTGCGGCGCGTCCTCTGCCCCGCGCGGTCCCAGTCTCAGTCCCCGCCGGCGCCAGTCGGGAGCGCGCGCCCTCTGCCCTCCGTGTCCCCAGCCGCAGTTCCCGCCCGCGCCGGTCGGGCGCCCGCGCCCTCCGTCTCGCCACGACCCTCCCGGCGGGCTTCGGCCGCCCAGAATCTCGGTCCCTTTGTTCTGCGAACGGCCGGCAGTGTGTTCGGGCCGGTTAATTTTCTGTCTCTTTTGCTGTCCCACAGTTCAAGTTGGCAACTCACAAAAGCTCCCTCTGATTGTCCTCAGGGTGCTCAGGCCCGGATCCAGCCCCAAGTAATGCCGCCCGCTCCTCTCCGTTCCGTCCCCACTTGCTGGTGGCGGATGCGGGCGTCTGGGGTACTTTTCTGCTGGGAGTTGCTTTTAGGCTCTTAATCTGTGGGTTTTATTTATTGTATCCCTCCCAGTCAGATTCAAACTCTTGAGATTCCAACACTTCCCCCAGGCCCGCCAGAGCGAGGGTTTCCCGGTGTCTGGGAACGTCCTCTATTAAGTCCCTTCCCGGGACGGATCTCCGTCCTTAGCTCTTTTGTTTCGCTTTTTATCTTTTATATTTTGTCCTACCTCCTTTCGAAGACAATGGGCTGCTTTTCTGGGCGCCTGATGACCTCAGCTAGCGATCAGAAGTTGTTTTGTGAAGTTTGCTCTGCGTTCAGTTATTTTTTTTGATGAATTTCTAGGAGAGAAAGTGGTCTCTCCCTCCTACTCCTCCGCCATCTTCTAGCTTTGTTTTTCTTTCTCAAAATTGTTTTGGTTAGTCAGGGCCTTTGTGTTTTCATACAAATTTTAGAATTAGTAGTTCCGTGAAACATGCTAATCAGAATTTTGATAAAGATTTTGCTGAATTTATAGATTGCTTTGTGTAACCTGGGCATTTTAACAATGTTAATTCTTCCAATCCATAAGCAAGGTATATCATCTGAAATTTTTTTCATCGATCTTATAGTTTTCCTAGTACAAGTCTTTTATCTTCTTAGATTTATTCATAAGTACTTTATTATTTTTCATGTAAAATGGGACTGTTTTCTTAATTTCTGTTTCTGATAGTTCATTGTTGATTCAGTTCAGTCACTCAGTCACGTTCATCTCTTTGTGACCCTATGGACTACAGCACACCCGGCTTCCCTGTCCATCACCAACTCCCAGAGCTTGCTCATTGTTAGTGTATTGTGTATAGTTCATTGTTGGTGTATAGAAATGCAGCAGATATCTATACCTTAACATGTATCATGCAACTTGACTGAACTCATTGCTTAGTTTTAAGTTTTTTTTTTGATGGCCTCCTTAGAATAGTCTAATTATAGTATCATGACATCTCTAAACAGTGACAGTTTTACTTTTTCATTTTCATTTAGATTCCTTTTATTTCTTTTTCTTGCCAGATTAGCATGACTTGGACTGCCAATACCATGTTGAATAAAACTGGTGAGAGTGGGCTTCTTTGTCTTGTCCCTGATCTTAGAAAAATGGCAAAAGCTGTGGGTTTGATGTGTTGGAGATGACTCTTGAGAATCCCCTGGACTGCAAAGAGATCCAGCCAGTCAATCCTAAAGAAAATTAGTCCTGAATATTCATTGGAAGGATTGAAGCTGAAGCTGAAACGCCAATACTTTGGCCACCTGATGCGAAGAACCAACTCATAGGAAAAGACCCTGATGATGGGAAAGATTGAAGGCAGGAGGAGAAGGGGAAGGCAGAGGATGAGATGGCTGGATGGCATCACTGACGCAATGGACATGAGTTTGAGTAGGCTCCGGGAGTTGGTGATGGACGGGAAGCCTGGCGTGCTGCAGTCCATGGGGTCACAGAGTCAGACACAACTGACTGACTGAATTGAACTGAACTGAGGGTTCTATATGGCCTTTACTAGGTTGAGTAATGATTAATTACTACATTAATCTTTGTTTCATTAGGTAGACTTGTATAAAATTCTCTCTTAAACAGCTTTTGCTGAATCCCATAGATTTTGAATCTTCGAATTATCACTTTTCTTTGTTTTTCAGGTAGTTTTTTATTTTCTCCTTGATTTTTTCAGTGACACCTTAGTTGTTCAGTAGCACATTGTTTAGCCTTCATGTGTTTGAACTTTTTGAAGTTTTTTTTTTCTTGTAGTTGATTTCTATTTTTATATCATTGTTATCAAAAAGATGCTTGATATAATTTCAGTTTTCTTAAAGTTATTTAGACAGTTTTTCTGGTCTAGCATGTAATCTATCTTGGAGACTGTCCCATATACATTTGAAAATAATGTGTATTATAATGACTTTGGTCAAATGTTCTACATATATATCTATGAAGTCTGTGTGACCTTATGTGTCATTAAAGGTCAATATTTCCCTATTAATTTTCTGTCTGGATGATCTGTCCATTAATGTAAATGGACTATTAATGTCTCCCTACTGTTATTACTCTCAATTTCTCCCTTTATGTTTGTTAGTATTTGCTTTATGTAATTAGTTGTTCCTTTCTTGAGTGCATATGTATTTATAATTGCTATAGCTTCTTGATGGATTTATCCCTTTATCATCATGTAATGTCCTTTTCTCTTGCTAGTCTTTGTTTTAAAGTCTATTTCGTCTTATATGAGTATTGCTACCCAGGTTTTATTTTCATTTCCATTGGCATGAAGTGCTTTTTTTCATCCTCTTCACTTTCAGTCTGTGTGTGTCTTTAGAACTGACGTGAGTCTTGTTTTGCATCCATTTAGCCACTTTGATTGTGTAGCATTTACTCTATTTACATGTATAGTTATTGATGACTATGTATTTATTTCCATTTGTTCATTTTTTTTTGGTTGTTTTTGTAGTTCTTGTTTTTTCTTTTGCTCTCTTTCTTTGTGATTTAATGACCACCCTCAGTGTTACGTTTCAACTCCTTTCTCTTTCCATTTTTGGCATGTGTATCAGTTATAGATTATTGGTTTGTGGTTACTGTGAGGTTTATATACAACTATACCTTTATAAATGTATATGATTATGTGGGTGATCACTTGCAATGCATTCTGAAACTGTGCAATTTTACCCCCCTCTGTGGGGTGCATGGACCCTTCTTTTGTTGTAGGACCAACTACGGGGGTATGCTGGTATGCAGGGGCTGGACCATATCCCTGTTGGCTGCAAGGCTCTGCCTCTTACCTAAGCCTCTGACATCAAGTCTTGGTCACATACTAAGCAACAAATATCAATAAAAGAGTTTAGTCACTGGCATAAACATCTGCAGCATCAAAACAATTTCAAAGGAAAATAATTTTTAAAAATTGTTTAAAGTTTTAGCTTATGTGAATATGTGTAAACTTTTTGTCATCAAATGATAGTTAGGAATTAAAAAATCAAACTTTGGGATTTTCAGGAGGCAAGACGAGGAAAGCCAAAGGGAAAAATTAATTGCTTGGGAAAATCTCCAAGAAAAATCCATCTGAAATGAGGGATTACTCTCTCTCTTTCTTGATTCCATAATATTCAGAAATATAGAGGCATGAAATAAAATTTCAATATGATTTGATCCTAACAAGAGCTGGAATTAATCTTTATGTTTCTATTGATAGCCAACAATTTTTTTTTTTAAATTATAAGATGGATTCCTTGGTGTGTATGCCCAGAAGTGGGATTGCTGGGTCATATGGGAGAGAACAGCATCAAAACATGTATATTATCTAGGGTGAAACAGATCACCAGCCCAGGTTGGATGCATGAGACAAGTGCTGGGGCCTGGTGCACTGGGAAGACCCAGAGGGATTGGGTGGAGAGGGAGGTGGGAGGGGGGATCAGGATGGGGAATACATGTAAATCCATGGCTGATTCATGTCAATGTATGACAAAAACCACTACAATATTGTAAAGTAATTAGCCTCCAACTAATAAAAATTAATGGAAGAAAAAAAATAAAATAAATCTAAAAAATAAATTATAAGATGGAAATTTCTAACAACTGTAGTGACTAGTCACTTCTTATGACTGACATTTCAGATGAATGAAATCATTATTTAAGTGGGTTCTCTTTCCATCAGATAGAAAAAAATCACCAAAGCAAATAAGCACACTCAACTTGTGTGAACATGCCCCAGCCTGAGGATGCTAAGATGCTAGAAGCACCCTGCATGCCAGGTGTCATCCACTACCTCCTTTGAACGGCTCAGCACTGCTGAGCTCCTCAATGCTTAAAGATTTCAACATTTAAATCCCATATCAATAAGCCATTTGCTTTCATTAACATCTGGGGCACTCAACATTTCATTGAGAGATGGGGACAATAGTACTATTTTATCCCTAACTCTTCAATAATATTCTCACCTTATGGTCACTTCTTTACACTCAGCTCTGCCCTCCACTCTTCCTTCCCTATTCCAGTGACCCTCCAAGGTGCAGGCAGAGTTATTTTTCTCAAAAACAAATTTGATGAGGTCATTGTGCTGCTAAAAGACCTCTTATGGTTTACATCACTTACAGCATAAATTCCAAATGACTTTAGTTTAGAAAACCAGGTTCTTTTCCGTCTGGTTCTAGCCCTTCTCAGAGCTCTGTCTGTCTACCTGAACCCCTACAATTTAGCCAGACAGATTCAGACCTTTGTGACTCTAGACCCCTTAAAGGTCCCCACCTCTGGAGCCTTCCTCTTCGTGCAGTGGAGAAACAGTCATGTGCTCTGTTGTAACCGGTGGTTCTTTTACATATTTCCATTATGTCGTCCTATTTATGGATCATATCATCTCTAATTCTACTTACTTTTTGTTTCGATTACTCACTTTTGATTCTTTCTCTCTCCAGACAAGACACTTAGTCTTTTAATTTAGAATATTATTTGAAATTTTACTTTAGGTTAAAAATGGGAGAAAACAGAATAATCCAAATGTGATTAGGGAGGAAGCTAAGGTGTAGAGCTTAGAACATAATAAATACTAAAGAAATGCTTTTTTAATGCATGGTTTTAAAAAAATTGTGTCAAAAGTGAAATATAAATAATGCTTTGCATAAGGTCTAGGAGAGAGTGATGAAAACATCTTAGTTTGGTTAGGTGCAGTTGATCTAAAATGCTATCGTAGGAAGCTGTTTAGAGGCATTAGTCCCTATTTCTTTTGCTTCTAAAGATTATTAGTGAAGGAGTAAGTCACTGGTAAATGAATTTATAATTGAAATATGTTAGTGCTGAGTAACTGACTGGGGTCTTGACAGTAATTCTCTCTTAGTACATAACCCTATTCATTTTTAATGTTGGCTACAGACTCATATGATTATTCTTTAATGTTGGTGATCAGCTTGCTTTGATATTAGGCAAGAGTATTTGTTTTAATAACATAAATATTTGATGATCCCAGATTCATAAGAGTAACTGAAGCTCAGCAGAAGATGAGGATGAGTGGGGGGAAGAAGAGGCAAATGTTAACAAATAATCATTTTATTCTAGATCTTGAAACTTGTGCCCAACACTACTTAATTATACTTGCCTTTACAGATCTTCCAAAGAATGAAAAATTGTTTTTGGAATTTTATACTGCTAAAATTAAAAGATTAATTACAGCTAGGGTATTTTAATGTCTTCATGGAGGCACTGAATTTATATACTAATATCTGGATAAGACTCTTGAGAGTCCCTTGGACTGCAAAGAGATCCAACCAGTTTCCATCCTAAAGGAGATCAGTCCTGGATGTTCATTGGAAGGACTGATGTTGAAGCTGAAACTCCAATTCTTTGGCCACATAATGTGAAGAGCTGACTCATTTGAAAAGACCCTGATGCTGGGAAAGATCGAAGGCAGGAGGAGAAGGGGATGACAGAGGATGAGATGGTTGGATGGCATCATTGACTCGATGGACGTGTGTTTGGGTGGAGTCCGGGAGTTGGTGATGGACAGGGAGGCCTGGTGTGGGGCAATTCATGGGGTTGCAAAGAGTTGGACATGGGGTCTCAAAGAATCAGACACAATTGAGTGACTGAACTGAACTGATCTGGATCTAGTTATTTGTTTGGCACAGTTGATAGTTTTATTTTACACTTTTCTTTCTTCCAGTCATTGATCACCTCTTTGTTCCAGACATTGGGGTGGGAGTGATGAACAGGGAAAGACCCATTCTTAAGGAGCCTGCATTCTGGGGACAAAACCACAGTCACTAATAAGCAAAAAAAAAAAAAAATCATGATAATGCTACAGAGCTGACAAAACAGGCTGCATGTGGAGTATGGAACCAACTTCTTTGGTCTGGGCAGCCAGGACAGTTAGTCTACTCACATGTTTTTTGAGTACTTGCTACTTGCTAGGTACTGTGGTGCAAACTAGGAAATACAGACTACTAACATAAGGTCCCAATTCTTAGATAGTTTTCTGTCTAGCAGAAATGAAATGTTTGGAAATTGATGATCATACTGGATACAATGAACACTGTTATTGACCATCCACTGATACAGCCTATTCTCTGGGAGCTGTGTCTGGATTCCAGAACACAGAGGGAGGAAACGTAAAAATTCCTGGGGAGGGCAGGTCAGGGAAAACTTCCAGGGAGTGGGTGTGAGACTTAACACCTGAGCAAGAATTACTATGGTGGTGGCAGAACAGGGAAGTTGTATAAACTGGGCTTTCACATAGAAAAAAATCCGTTTATGAAAATACAGAGGCAGTGTTCCTGGAAAGCGTGAATGGTTCGCTATTGCTGGAGTGTAAAGTGTGACTGTCGGTGTGTGTGTGTTTGCGTGTTTACACACATGCGCACAGGTATGCATGCACATGATGCTGCTTGTATGGGCGCCTTTAAGGGTAATCCATGTAGAATAAGCCTAGAGGAAACAGGAAGGACCAGAGAGACGTGGGAAGAAGGTCATGTGTGGCAAGGTTAAGAACTGCATCTTCTAAGTCTAAAAATTATTTGGAATTTTACTTTATGTTAAAGGCAGAAAAAGATAGAATACAAATGTTACAGATTTTACATACTGAGAAGGTGTCAAAATCCATAGAGTTAACATGAAACATTAGGTTTATTGTTATTAAATCAAATTCTTACATTTTAAATAAAATATTCTCAATTTTCTCTATTATAACAGTCTTAAAATTTGTTTCTATCTGCAGAAACATTATTTTTCTATCTAAACTGCATACAAGTTTCCTTTACTATAATTTTGACTAAAAAAATTGTGAACCTTTCATGAACAGGTTTGTAAAGCTTAAAGATTTAATATAGCTTGAGAAAAGGGAGAATAAGAAACTTTGGATGAAGAATAAACCATCATCTGAGACAGGTTGTTATCCCTCTGGTTTATGTGAGCTAAGAATGACACCTCCCATGTCATCCTTATGACTTAAGGACACACTGATGCCTTTCACTTAAAAAGACCACATTATCAAGCAGAATGCAGCATGTACTTTTGGATTGGCAAGTGGATAAAGTCTCATCTATTTACACCAACTTTTTTGCCACAGTGCAATAAATGCATTGATGAAATGCTGGATAAGATGTGGAGAAAAAGAAACTCTCCTACACTGTTGTTAGGAATACAAATTGGTGCAGTCACAATGGAGAACAGTATGAAGGTTCCTTAAAAAACTAAAAACAGAACTAACATATGATCCAGCAATTCCACTTCTGGGCACAAATATGGAGAAAACTCCAGTTTGAAAATACACATGTGCCCTTATGTTCAAAGCATCACTGTTGACAATAGCCAAGACATGGAATCAACCTAAGTGTCCATTGACAGAGGAGTGGATAAAGACGACGTGGTGCATATATACAATGAAGTACTACTCAGCCATGAGAAAGAATGAAAGAATGTCATTGGCAGCAACTTGGATGGACCTCTGGATTATGATACCCAGTGAAGTAAGTCAGAAAGAAAAAGACTTACCTACATGATATCACTTATATGTGGAATCTAAAAAATTATACAGATGAACTTATTTACAAAACAGAAACTGACTCACAGACAGAAAACAAACTTATGGTTATAAAGGGGAAAAGAGAAGGAGGGATAAATTGGGAATTTGGGATTAACATATGCACACTATTATATGTAAAATAGAGTAACAACAAGGATCTATTGTATAACACAGGGAATTATATTCAACATCCTATAACAAACATAATGAAAAGAATAATATATATGTTTGTATATATACACACACGCACACACACACATATATGTATATATATAACATAACTGAATCCTGAAACATTTTGCTGTACACTTGAAACTAATGCATTACTTTGCCAACAAAGGTTCGTGTGGTCAAAGCTATGGTTTTTCCAATAGTCATGTATGGATGTGAGAGTTGGACCATAAAGAAAGCTGAGCACCAAAGAATTGATGTTTTTGAACTGTGGTGTTGGAGAAGACTCTTGAGAGTCCCTTGGACTGTAAGGAGATCCAGCCAGTCAACCCCAATCTGATTTAGGAAATCAGTCCTAAATATTCATTGGAAGGACTGATGCTGAACTGAAACTCCAATACACTGGCCATCTGATGTGAAGAACCGACTCATTGGAAAAGACCCTGATGTTGGGAAAGATTGAAGGCGGGAGGAGAAGGGGATGACAGAGGATGAGATGGTTGGATGGCATCACTGACACAATGAACATGAATTTCAGTAAACTCTGGGAGTTGGTGATAGACAGGGAGGCCTGGTGTGCTGCAGTCCATGGGGTTGTAGAGAGTCGGATATGACTGAGCAACCTAACTGAAAGGAACTGAAACTAATGCAATGTTGTAAATCACCATACATCAATTAAAAAACAAATGCATTGACGAAAAGCCAGGTTTTAGGTAACCTTGCTCCATAAAAAATCAGGCCTTACGATAAAAATAAAGCTAGGGCTTTCTATCTGGTTCCATTGGTCCCATATTTCTGTTTTTGGGTCAGTGCCATACTGTCTTGATGACTGTAGCTTTGTAGTATAATCTGAAGTCAGGAAGCTTGATTCCTCCAGCTCCATTCTTCTTTCTCAAGACAGAAAACAGCCAAATTTTGTAAAGCAATTATCCCTCAATAAAAAAATTAGCTAATTAAAAAAAATTAGAGCTAGGGTAAACCACTCTGAGCCTATGGAACTTTCTCAACAGAGATTTAGCATAAACAACAATCCTAATAAGATACCAATACAGTTAAAAAGACATGTCTCGTACTAACAGGGAGATGCTGCAAAAGTTCTGGCCCTCACTCACATCAGTGTGGAGAGAGCCTGATGGGGGTGTCAGGAGGGTGCAGGCCACTGGGTTTGGAGACAAGGGCCCCACATCACAAGGCACAGGTAGACAGGTGCAGGCTTATCACAAAGTATGGTGCTAAAGATGGATCACTTTCCTTTTGTGTGATTGCACAGACTGAAGAGAATCATGCCACGGGCACGTCCAAGTTAGAGCAAGTGTCCAAAACAAAGAACAATGTGAACGCACCCTTCCAGGCTCACTGCATTCAGTCCGGATAATGTGCTTTACACTCATGCATGAGTGTGTGAGTGCGTGCTCTGTGATCCCATGGACTGTCGTCCGCCAGGTTCCTCTGTCCACGGAATTTCCCAGCAAGAATACTGGAGTGGGGTGCCGTTTCCTACTCCCGGGGATCTTCTCTATGTTTAGCTGCTGCTATTTCAGAAAACTCATCTTTAACTTCCATGTTACACTGATATCATTATCCAATTGATCATCATGTGCTAAGTCGCTTCAGCCATGTCCGACTCTCTGTGACCCTATGGACCATAGCCCGCCAGGCTCCTTTGTCCATGGGATTCTTCGTGGACCTGGGTTGCCAACTCAAGTCATGGGTTGCCATGACCTTCTCCAATTGATCATCACATTTGAGGCAATTTGCATCATGGGACTGTTAAGAAAGAGAACTGCAAGTGCATAATACTCAAAACTCTCCACCTGATTTAAGTAGAAAAATGGTCTTGAGGAACTTTGACAGACAGGGTGGGGACCGTAAATGTCAAGTATGCAGCTGGCATGTGACATGGATAGTGCCTCTGGCTCAGAGCATTCCCGGAACGTGCTGAGTGAATATTCCATGGGTGAATAAATGGATGAACAGATAGATGAGCAGCTTAAGGTCAAGATGTCCTTCAGGATGCAGAGGGGCCTTAAGGAACCATATGTCCTCTGAACAGCCCATCTGGATGTTGCCTGTTTCTTTCCCCAGCTTACAGCTCTTTTCCTGGGCTTTACGAACAGACAAGCCTCCCAACTTGCTCACCCATGGCCTGTCTGAGCGGGGGGCATGCTCATCCCTGCCAGGCTACAGTGACCCTGAGGACACAATTATCCACTGCAGGGGACCCCAGGTCAAAGCCAGAAAGTGACCCAGGAAGGAGCTTGCAGGAGAGACCCAGATGGGTTGACCAAGTGGGGCCCCATACTCACAGATGTGTAATTAAGTCACAAGTTCCCCAGTTATTACTACCATGATCTTGAAGAGGCCAAAGAGGCAGAAGGCTCCCCATCCCCTGCCTGCAATGTGCACCATGCCCTCTGATCAGGCCAGGATTGCTCTCTTTTTAATTCTGATTTTTCTGTCTTTATTTTTGGTTGCACTGGGTCTTGCTTGCTGAGCACAGGCTTTCTCCAGTTGCGCAGAGCAGGGGCTACGCCTTGCTGCGCTGTACAGTGTTCTCACGGTGGTGGCTCCTCCTGTGGTCGAGCACAAGCTCTAGGCGCACAGGCTTCAGTAGTTACAGCGTGCACACTCAGTAGTTGTGGCCCGTAGGCTCTAGAGTGTGGTCTCAGAAGCAGTGGTGCACAGGCATAGTTGCTCTGCGGCATGTGGGATCTTCACGGATCAGGGATTGAAAGCGTGTCTGCTGCATTGCAAGGAGGATTCTTTACCACTGAGTCACCAGGGAAGTCCCTGTTCTTTACTTTGAAGGATGTGGTTTGACGGTGATAAGTACCTGATTCCATATGATTTCAGAAAATAAAGTTCAGGAGAGTCAGGGGTGGGGACTGGGGGCCAGAGTGAGTCCTCCCTCCTGCCTGACCACCCAGGGCGGGTGCTCCCCTCAGTCTGGGCCCCACCTACGGGCATCTTTGTTGAGGTGCTTTGGCTCCCGAGAGGAGGGCTTCCAGGCTTCTCCTTTCAGCACAACTCGCCTGCAGCCTCTGGGGAGCCACAGCTGGAGGGCCTGTGACACCTGCCAGTCTCACTTCTGTTTTCCATTTTCCATTATGATCTGTGGATTCATTATGATTTTCAGCCCCAGAGGAAGTCAGGCTTGCAGCCTTCTCCTGGAATCCAGCCTGTAATGCTATTTGTTAAACGGTCATTTACAGCTTGGAAATTTTTTTTTCTGCTTTACAAAAGCATTTATGCTTCTTGTTACCTTAATTGTAGGCCTGCAGTGGAAATAAGACCCCCATCCTCCAAATCAGCATTCAGTATCTGAGTGAGATGTAGGTTGTATGGGAACAGGAGCCACCTCATTGCTTCCAGCTTTGGGTTTATATAGTTCCAACCCCCAATTCCCTGTTCACCAACTTCTGGAGCTTACTCAAACTCATGTACATTGAGTCAGTGATGCCATCCAACCATCTCATCCTCTGCCATCCCCTTCTCTTCCTGCCTTCAATCTTTCCCATCATCAGGGTCTTTTCAAAGGAGTCCGTTCTTCACATCAGATGGCTAAATATCTTAAGTGTGTATAAAAAACTGTCAGATTAACTCATTTTTCCTTCATCTCCCAGTTTCATCATTTATTCTTTATAGACCCATGATCTCAAGGCTTTTCATTTTCCCTCTATCAGTCAGAGGCTGTAGACAGGACTATGCTAACGGGTCTGCTACTGGGGCAGGGCGGTGTCTAACTCATGTCTGGGACTCCAGTCACTGGGCTGGAATGTAGGAAGCACTTCACATTTATCTGAATTAAAATTGAAGTGAAATAATGCATCAGGCCTGGAGCAATGAGGACAGGAGGGAGGCAGGATCCAGGGAAATTTCTGGAAATCCGTGGAACTATACAGGATCAGAGACCAACCAGAACATCCAGAACTGGGGTACACAGGTCAAAGGAAGATGTGGGTCTAAGCCAGAGAGGCAGTGAGGAGACCAAGGGCAGACGAAGAGCCTAGACAGGCAGGGGGTGTCTGAAATGGGGTGTACCCTGCAAGCGGCAGGGGGTCTCGGTTCTCCCACAAAGGTCTGCGGGGCCTTGTCCAACCACACAGGATTTTCAATTCTTATTCATCTCGGGGCCATGTCCTTGGTTCCAGTCTACCCTCACCCGGGGTTTATCAGACCTCGCTTTTGCTCTGTAGTCCATTAGGTTTTCCATGAACTATGCTGATGGCTCCCAGAGGGCTGCCCCTTTGTGACTGCTCTGCTCCATCCAGTTCTTCTAAGTAAGTCAGGCGCTGCATCAGGGTTTAATTTTGGTGCCATATCCATGAGAGAGCAAACGTTTCAACATTAATCTTGTGCAGTTGAACCATCAGCCATCTTCTCTCATCAAAGAAGATTTCTCGATAATTTGCCACCAGATCCTGCTTTTCTAGGTGCTGCTGCTGAGTCAGCAATGGAGCCTGTGCTCAAGAAATCCACAGCGCCTGCGATGCCTCAGTTTCCCCAGTCTACATCACTCTCTCCCTCAGCTGACCTGGTCCTCTTATCCTCCTGAGGCTCAGCAGGTGAGGTCCTGCCCGGGTTTTTACCCTCCCTGATCCATCCACCTGGAGAGCTCTTTCCTCTCATCCCTGCAGGGCTGGCTGCCTCACCTCACTGCAGTCTCTGTTGCAAGTCTACCCTTCTTGGCAGACCTGTATGAACACACGATTGAAACACTCCATAATTATCTATTCCTTTTTCTCCTACTGATATTTTTAACGCTTGATTTGTTAACTTGTCTACGCTATGTTTTCCATGACAGAGATTTTGCTGCTTGGCTCATTGCTGTACCCTGATCTTCCCCCTTCCAAAGCCTCATCCACGCTGGGAGCTGCAGAAACACTCTGGCGTCCATGGAGAAGGGAAGGGACATACCTTCAGACTCGGGTGTTGCAGGAGGTCAGAGGGAAAAGCCCGTTCATTCTCTGCAGGAGGAGGTGTCCAAGCAGCTCTCAAACAATGGAAATTATTGAAGCCCAGGACCGTGGTAAGGTGAGTTGCCACCCCTTCTGCACTCTGCTATTTTCTAGCCACCCTTTAGTGCTTCCCACACCACCTTGTTCCCCACCGTGCCCCCTGCTGAATAAGCTTCTGTGATTAGAGGACACAGCCGTGGGCATCAGAGAGGCCTGGCTCAGGACTGCTCATCACATCAAGACACAGAGCCGCGTGGAGCAGTTCTGTGATACATACTGGACACCCTAGTGAAGACCCCGGCATTCACGTCTCACGTTGGGAGCGTGGAGGGTCTTGGCTGCCTTAATTGTGGGTGGAGACATGGTCTTGATCGGGCATAATTCCATTATCTTCAACTTGAACAACTCTTCCCTCTGAATCTCAAGCACGTTTCGCAGAGTGCCTCGCCTACTCTGTTATTATCCTCGGGGAAGATTCAGTGTAGGTGTAAGCTGCTCCTGCATTTTCTCTCCAGTCATCAGCAGATTGATGAGGGTCATTAGCCTCCATGAATCATTTTAAAGTTTATTTGTGTCTGCCTTGATGAAAGACAAGCAAAGGAAAATAATTGCAGTTTTCAATGTTCCTCGGGATCTTCTGCGGTCCATGACAGGGATGTGATAAACGGAAAGGAGCATCGCTATTCCTCACTTCTGATCACTTCACATCTTCCGTCCACAGAGGACTGAAGACCTTTGAATGGACCCTTGTCCTGACACTGTTATCCTGCTTTACTGTGTCCCTGCCAACCCTTAAATGTAACGATGCAATGTCATCTCGTACATCAAATCTACATAATTTTATGTGCAAGCCTTTCCACTTTGGAAGGACTGGTAAATGTTTCTGGGGCAGACTTTCCCTTTGCCAGTAGGATAGAAGGGAAATGGTAGCAACATGTCTAATTCTTCAGTACAGTGTTATATAATGGGTAGTTTACAGTGATTAAAAAAAAAACCCACATGTACCCACATTAGAGGAAGAAAACAAACATGTAACACAGATTAATTATGTAGTTATTAGCTTTTCAAGGGGACTCTTCACTTTACAAAAGGATTCACTACAGATTTTCTTTAAATAGTAAGCTCCACTAGTGCATTGAAGATATAATTAGATCTGCCTAAATTGGATTTGTACACATTTCAGGAACTGATTCATTGTGCACAGAAACAGCAAACCCATGTTTGCTTTGCGACACAGAACACAACCAGCAAATACGCATAAGCTCTATCCAGAAGGTGCCAAACAGCCAGATGTTTGGGAAAGCCTGGATCTCTGATCATGTGTTTGAGTCTTGTCCAGATGCTCAGCACAGTCCATTATGGTTGGGAGTCCTCCCCACACAGCAGGAGGAAAGTGAAAGTCAAGTCGCTCAGTGGTGTCTGACTCTTTGTGACCCCATGGACTGTAGCCCACCAGGTTTCTCCGTCCATGGGATTTTCCAGGCAAGAATACTGGAGTGGGTTGCCATTGCCTTCTCCAGCAGGAGGTCAGAGGAGCAAATACACTGAGACATTCTCTTCTTGCTAAAACTAATAATGACGTCCTTTTTATTGCTTATGGATCAGCCATCTTAGAAAGGAAATTTTGCAAACGATATACATCATTTTCATTAAGAGGTCATCAGGGGAAGATGTCACCTGAAATATGTACAAATCATCAACATGTTGAAGAGTTTACATTTAAAGGCCAAAATGAATAATGTGGAGGACAAGCGGTTATCCAATAGAGAGGAAATGGGCTCCAAACAGCATTGCTATTAAGAAGGTGGGATACAGATGCAGAAACATACAAACTGGAACAAAACTTTCCACACCAGTTTAACTGAAAATAGGAGAGCTCCACTGACCAGCAGCTGCTCAGCTCATCTGCACAAAGGAGCCGGGACTGTTGGCACCCAGATGGAAGCTGTTGATGGTTCACAAAATCGGATTTGTAATTCTTGATACAAAGTACTGCTAGCGGGGTGAAAGGATACTACTGTTTGTGACAACTTTGTAAATAGATGCTTTAAGAGAAAAGAAATGAACTTAACCTAAATAAAAGGGTTTCAGGACTCACCCTTGGCATATATGGAACCACAGGAAGACTAGGATGGCAGAGCTACCTCGAGTGATGGCAGACTCACTGGGCTGATCCATTGGTCTCAACTGAGGGGGAAGAGAGTGCAAGGTGGCAGCCGGGTCTGGGGTGTAGCCTGGGGTCTGCCTTATACTTAGTGTGGTAAAATGGGAGGAATGATGCTCACATTGCAAGTTTTCAACAATGTCTTTTGTTTTAATAAGAAATCAGTGAGACTGATGTGTGAAAAGTACTTAAAAAAAATGCTCGTTCCATTTCAGTCCAGAAAATTTACAGAACTCAGGAAAACAACACCAGCTTTTTGTTGTCCTTGGTATTCAGGCGCACAGCTTTGCTCATAGCTCATAGGTTCTGTCCTGGGCATGAGCCGAGTAAGCCTGCCTGTCCCCCAGATCCTCGCTGTCCCTCACCACCGCTCCACTCGCCCACCGCCAATGAAGGCAGAGCTTTAACAGCCACAAGCATGGTCATCAGGCACATTCACCAGGGAACTATCACAGTCAGAATCTGTTTCCTTCACCACCAAACACAAGTGGTTATTGTGCACATGAGCCAGGCCTTGAGTGGGCACAAGAGTAACTTCTGGTTGGAGGGACAAGTCTGTGTAAAACCTGCTGTGATTTACAGTGTTTGTGGAGAGAAAACTCTTGCAAAGATACTTTTTCTCTATTAGGAAAGTATGATAAGTTCCCACATGCAGCCCTTTTCAAATATTCCTGGTTCCTTGGCCCCCTTAGGCCCCACTGCATGTGGAAGTGGAGTGACCATCCTATTTGGTGTCTTCTTTGCACTGAGCTTAGCACTGGGATTTCATCCTCACAACAGCTCTATAAACCAGGTGGTGTTATTACCCGCTTTCAACAGACAAGGGAACAGAAAGGTGGTTCCCTAAAATTACTCAGCTAAAAAGCGTTAGAAGTGGAATTTGGAGTCCTGACTCCAGACTCTATGTCACACTCTTCATTCTGGGCTCCGCGGTCCCCATTTGGCTTGTAACCAAGGCCAGTAAGTTACAGGTTTACACGCAGCAGGGGAGTGCAGTTCTGGATGAGGACGACAGATTCTCCCCTTGGGGCGGGGTACTCTGAGGGGACCCCGGGAGATGAGGAGGCTGTGGCCTGTCTCTAACATGCTGGTGCTCTCAAGGAAATGGGGGGAAGTGTGAGGGTCAAAAAGGGCCATGGTATGCTTGTCTAGGGCCCAGTTTGCCTAAAGGTGCTCCCTATCAGACGCGTGAATGTCTTTTACTCACCAGAAATAGATTTATTTAGAATGTGGGTATATCTACTGAAATGTTAAAAAAAAAATGAGACAGAGCTATTGAAAAAATACAGCTGTGATGTGTGGTTTATATATGTCTTCTAAATTTACTCCTTTGGTGTTGTATTTGTGACCAAAAATGTAAAAAAGTGACTTTATTATACATTTTTTGCAAACATTTAAACATTTAAAAACATTCCTAATAAAATTTGGATGGCAATTCTTCAGACATGTGTCATCTTGGGACTAGAAACACTGCCAGTCAGAACTATGTTCTATGAATTCTGTTTGATTAGATATTCAGAGGGTAGACAGACTTTGAAATCTGTGAATTTTTCTTTTATATCTATTTTATAATACTGGAAGCAATTATTCAAAAATTTGAATAATACAAGATAAAGTAAACCAAAGAATAGAAAATTTAAAAAAATAAAAAAATAAAAAATACATGCAATAATAATAAATACAATATTCTCCAAATAATTAACATTTCTCTTGCCTTTTTTCAGTATTCTACAACTGACTGAACTTTTATAATATACTATGTTAACTAATTGTGAAAAGAATTATATGCATGCTTTTCCAATTATTACTAAATAAAAATTAAAAAAGCAAAGGTCATACTTGATATTTTTGTTCGAATAAAGCATAGTCTTTGGAGAAAATACTGATGAAAAGAATAACATCAGTAAAAGCTCAGACCTGCAACACAGTCCAATTATTTTCAGGTAGATTTTAAGATTATACTTCTGTTTAAGTATACTTTGACAGTTTATCACTAGAGCCCAGAAAGAGACCTATGGGAAGCCAAGTAGTAACAGCTTTCAGAGACTATCCATCTGCAGCATGTACGATACTGCTTAACACAAAGGCCACATGTACATAAAAGGACTGGTTTCAACTTTGTTAGAGCTGAAGGCATTTGAGCCTGAAGGATACTCCTACACTCTTGGTGGGAATGTAAATTGGTGTAGCCATTACCGAAAACAGTATGGAGGTCTCTTATAAAACTAAAAATAGAACTACCATATGATTCAGCAGTCTCACTCCAGGGCATAAGTCTGGAGAAAAACATAATTCAAAAAGATACATGCACCTTAATGTTCACGCAGCACTATTTACAATAGCCAGGATATGGAAGCAACCTAAGTGTCCATTAACACATGAATGGATAAAGAAGATGTGGCTCATGTGTACAATGAGCTAGTATAACCATAAAAAAGAATGAAGTACTGTCATTTGCAGCAAAATAGATGCACTCAGAGATTATTATACTAAGTGAAGTAAGTCAAAGAAATATCATATGATATTGCTTTTATGTGTAATCTAAAATATGATATAAATGAACTTATTTACAAAACAGAAACAGACTCACAGACATAGAAAAGAAACTATGGCTACCAAAGGAGGTGGGGAGCAGGATAGATTAGGAGTTTGGGATCAGCAGATACCAACTACCATATACAAAATAAACAACAAGGTCCTACTTGTTGCATAGCACAGGGAACTATATTCAACATCCTGTAATAAACCACAATAGAAGAGAATATAGGAAAAAAATATATATTGGAATCCTTTTGCTGTACGCCAGAACTAACACAACATTGTAAATAAACTATACTTCAATTAAAAAATATACAAATGAATATCAAAACTATCATGTTGAGTATAAGAGGCCAAACACAAGACTCTGTAAATATCTCATTCTTTCACTCAACACAATGATACATATAATTTCACATATATGATGTACTTTGTTATACAGCCCTAAGAAACTAATACACGTGACAAACAATAGGTGTTTGTCAAAACTCATGAAACTAGACCCTTAAAATGCGTGATGATTATTCTATATAAATTGTATCCTGATAGACTTGATTAAAAATGAGGGAACTAGAGATAAAAAAGACTGAGGGATAAAAGAAGATTTACCAATGGCCAATGGGTACACAAAAAGGCCCTTGACATCACTAATCATCAGAGAAATGTAAATCAAAATCACAATAGGATTTCAGCTCACACCTGTTAGAATGGCCACAGTAAAAATCGAGGGATAAGTGTTGAGGAGAATATGGAGAAAGGGGAACCTTCCTACACAGTTGGTTGGTGGGAATGTAAAATTGATACAGCCACTGTGAAAAACAGTGTGACGTTTCCTTAAGAAACCAAAAATAGAATTACCATATGATCCAGCAATCCTACTCCTGAGTATTTATCTGAAGGAAATGGAATTAAGATCTCAAAGAGACCTCTGCATCCCCATCTTCATTGCAGCTCTATTCACAAGAGCCAAGACACGGAAACTATCTATCCATGACACACACACGTGCAAAATGGGATACTATTCAGCCATAAAAAGAAGTCTTTCCATTGTGACAGCATGGATTGTTCTTATGCTAAGTGAAATAGGTGAGACAGAGAATATGGCATGATCTCACTCACACATGGGATCTAAAATCCAAAAACCCTGAACTCACAGAAACAGGGTGGCCTGGTGATTGTGCAGGTGGGGTGGAAATCGATGAAGATGCTCAAAGGGTATGGGCCCTCTATCATAAGACAAATGAGTCCTGAGTTCTAATGCACAGCGTGGTGACTGTAGGTAATATGCTGTACTGCATATTTGAATGTTGATAAAGGAGTAGATCTTAAGAGTTCTCATCACACACACATACACACACACACACACAATGGTAACCATGTGAAGTGATGAAGTGTTAACTAAGTTTACTGTGGTCATCATTTTGCAATATATATGTACATAAAATCATCACACTATACACTTCAGTTCACACAATATATGTCAATTAGATCTCAATAAAACTGGCAAAAAATGAGAGGTGTAAAACATCTACATTTTTATATACTCATGTACACTTTAGTTACTGAACTCTGGTTAGTTGTCTACTGCTCAGGAAATTTTAAAAATCATGATATTAACCAGCTTTTGCCTTTTTAATAACATAGGTTTCTTTGAACTATTTAGAAGCTCTTTAGCAAGGACTGAATTGTTCAGACCATCTGGTGTACGAGGCTAAAAGCCCACATTATACCCCAGTGGAAGCCCTGGAAATGGAACAAATCCCTAGTGGGCTCTTTAGTACATTTGTTGTCTGCTTGGGCTTTGAAATAGTAACCTTGATGTTAGCAATATATTGCTGGGTACAACTTGTATGGAAACAAATTGGAAAAGATTCGTTTCAGGTTTGAAAGTGACTTCTCCTTCATGTAGGATGGAGTCTGGATGAAGTCTTGGTAACGCCACGCACAAGTTAGTCTCTGACAGGGCAAGGAAGAGAGCAGCTCTCCAGGTTACATGAACTGACACCTTTCACTTCCTACCTTCAAGGTAAGAGTACTCTGCTTTATAAAATGTTCATTGCTGTGCATAACCAATCTGTTCATTAGGGCACACAGTCATCTTACTCCACTCCCCTCTTTCTCTCTTTTCCTCTCTAGTCCTCCAAATTTTATGGAAAAGTAAGTTGTTCCAATTTATAGCTCATTCAGACAGTTCTAAGAATGTCAAGTCTGATACTCTGGGACATGGTGAGTAGGTCAAAATCGATGTAAATGAACCAAACCTTCAATCAGCTGTGATTTAAGTATACAGCACCATAACTCAGTTGTAATAGAATGGATAAGAGCTGAAAAGGCCCAGAATCAGTCAGACTAAAATATCTTGAGGTATTTTTCCATTTTAAAATGAATTGAGCAATTCTCTCTGGTTGAGGATTGACAGCATAATGGAAACAGAGAAAACTGCAGAATTTCTCACTAGGTAACTGTATTAGCAGCAAAATTCATAATACAGTCTGTTGGTTGAAAAGAGCATGACGCCTTCTGTTTTCTTATGATGTGCTATATTCTCACAGTTCTTGGTCAATTATAATTAGCTATATTGCCAAATTGTGGTTATCGGAAAACACTGTCTAACTTATAACTTTTAACAATATTATGAGAGACTGCATGGATGATGATTCTCCTTGTAATTTATTGTGGTGGAGACACATAATTAAAACTGCTTCCAAGTATTGCCTTCTACTGTGGAAGCGACAATCACATAAGATACTGCTACATAATAACAATATGGAATATTTCTATGTATTCTAGAGGACTGACTAAAGATTAAAAGAGTGGGCAAACGTTTCAGTGACCTTTGAGACTTTTATACTACAAAGAAACTCTTTTTTTTTCTAGAGAGAACTTTTCGTGGGACAAATGCATTGCATAAATATTACAGACAGTTCACATATTATGCAAACTTTGTGTATATATTTGTTTTTATGTTTCACTTACCAGAATCAAGAGGCAACTTGAGGCCAATTTGGTGTGCTCAGGGATGGTGGAAAACACTGACAAAATCAAGCAACCAAAGACGAGGAGAAAACTGTAAAACAGTAAAATAAGAGAAGTCTGATGAGAACTTGGCCTTAGGATGACAGACTTAATTTCTTATTTCCAATGGATAAAGCACAAGATCCATTTGAATTGACATTGATTAAATTGTAAAAGCTCTAAAAGCAGCTAGCCATTTTAAATATCAAAATACAATGTGATGTCCAATGCACGTGGGGCTCCTCTGTAACTTTATTGATGAGGAGGATGTGTGTGTGTGTGTGTGTGTGTGTGTGTGTGTGTGTGTGTTGTGCTATGCTTAAATATCCTCCCTCAGCTAGGAATCTGTAAATTTCCTACAAAGAGCTCTCCTGAGCAAGCATCCTGAAAGGCCCAGAAGTGTGTTTTGCTTTCCTGTTTAGAGCACGAACTGTAGCCACTCTGCCGTCAAATGAGCAGACTCACCCTCCCGTCTGGCAGCTTTGGTGAACCGTCAAGCATTCTGAGTGGTTACTAAGCCATTGGCTCCTTTTTAGAGTCCAACATTGCTCCCAGATTCTCATTTGTCATTTCTTTATTTTAATAATAAGAACAGAAAGTGACTTCTGCTACCCACATGCTTTCCATTCCTTTCCGGTCAAACCCTTAAAGAAATGTTCCCCTGCCCAGGTTCATTTGCACTGTAGTGACAGGGAGCATGACTACCAGTCAATTTGCAGGCATATTTATTCCTAGAAATACTGAACCTCTGGGGCCCGAGGGTGGGAAACCAAGTTCCCAAAGTAAACATCTAATAAAACGGGCAGGCTTGGTCATAACGTTGAAAATTTACTTATCCTGAAATTAAAAAAAAAAAATCCCAATAGGTGAGCTACTTGCTCTAAGTCATATTTTTTCACTTTGAAAATGATTTGATTATACATAGCTATATTGCCAAATTGTGGTTTTCAGAAAACACTGTCTGACCTGTAACTTTTAACAATATTCTAAGAGACTTGTAATTTATTGTGGTGGAGAAACAAAATTAAAACTGCTTCCAAGTATTGCCTTCTACTTATGAGGCAATGATAACATAAAATACTGCTACATAGTAGCAATCTGGAACATTTCTTTGTATTCTAGAGGACTGACCCACATAATTTCATCTCTTACTCAACAATCTCCTTTAAAACATCAGCGCTGTGTTCTTCAGCATCGCATGCATCTAGCCTTTGCCCCCTCTTGACTTCCCCTGACAAGTCTGCATGTCTTTCTATTCCACTTGACTGGGGCTCCCAAGAGTTCAAAGCCAGGGATTGGTGACTTATGGACAGGGGACAAATCTGGCCCCTAATGCCTATTTTTGTAAATAAACTTTTATTGGCACACAGCCACACTCATTCACTTGTGTATTGCTTATGGCTGCATTCATGCAGAACTGAGATCTGAGTTCTAAGCATGAGGCTGGAATATTTACTCTCTAGCCTTTAGAGGAAAATTTGCTGACTCCTGATTGATACCAAGCATTCCTTATTTCTATACATCCATTTCGGGGCATAAGCGAAGTGGGTCTGCTGACAATTACTCACATTCAGAGGGTTTCCTATACGCAAGACACTGTGCTAAGTCCCTTTCACATGCACTTTCCACATTATCCTCTCAAATTTATGGAGTAGAAATCTCATTGTTCCTGTTTTGTAGACATGAAAACTGAGAATTAGGAACACTTTGTGACTCATCCCAGGCTATTTAGCAGGAAGAGGGTTCGAGCACTTGTCTGTCCTGGAGTCACCGTGCATTGTTGCTGAGGGGCAGGGAGGATAGCAGTGATGGTTTGGCAAGACTCTTGGAGTTAGCAGGGGGACTTCTCTCTCCCTCTTCCTGCTAAGATGGAAGTAGTTACCATTCTGAATAGCAGAAGCCTTCAAGAAGGACTTCAGGGAAGGACACTACTAGGGAGAAAACTTGGTATCTGAGTTAATAACCACTCATAGTTTTGACTCATGTACTTCGTGATTCAGGATTCTTTCAATCCTACTTTAAATTGGCCCTAACAGACCAGGGATTGTAAACTAGAAATCAAATTCCAGCACATCTACACCTCGAAGTACTCATCCTTCATGAGTGAAAGTGAAACCCAGGGATCACTAAAGCAGTTGGGAGGGTGATATGGCATCAGATACAGACAGCTACAGATGTTTCCCTCTGGCGAGTGACTGCCATCTATAGAAGCCTCCCGAGTCCAGGGTGAGCAGAAAACATGCAGAGAAGCAAGCCGGGGATGACTCAGTCACTAAGACACCATCTCCTCTAAGACCATCTCAACACTGACTTCATGACTCCCATGTGTATTTTCAAAACAGACCTACATCACGAGCCCTTTTGCTAGGGCCTCCTTCGTTAGCAGCTTGGTGCTGCTTAATCTTTTTCCTTCATGTCTCTACTTTGCCCGTTTTCTTTCTTGAGCTAATCTTACCCTCCTTTCTAGCAAGAGTAGCTTCTGGACTAGAACTCGGTTATTTCTATGGGAGCCCAGCTGAAGACAGAAAACCGAAGACCTCCACTGCTCTGGGTGCCCAAGAGGCTGTGGATGAACACATACGTTTATTAATTCCCGAATTCCTTCCTTCCTTCAACCATTCATCCACTTGTCCAATCAGCAAATACTGATTAAGCATATGATACTAGGCTGAGTCACAGGGATATAACAATAAGCAAGACTTTCTTTTCTTGCCTTTGCAGAGTTCATGATCTGTTGAGGCATACAGGGTAGCAAACAGATGTAAAAAGTAAATGAAAATTCTGAGTGACGAGTGCAAAGATAGGGAAGATTCGGGGGATGACTGGAGCAAACAGGAGAGGAGGAATCGCACGGGACTGGTTACTTAGTTTGTGGAGTTAGTGCAAAGTGAAAATGCGGGGACCCTTTGTTAAAAGATTATGAAGAACTTCAAGGCAATGACAGGCGAGCGTGAGACCAAGTGTGGTGCTCTTCAAAGTTCCGGGCTTCATGAGACGGCACAGGTGGCGCACCTACAAAGTCAGACCTGGGGTTTGGGAAGACGTCTTGGAGCAAGTAAGGACTGAGACGAGCCCTGAAGGCCCAGGAGGGTTGGTCTGCACTATGGTTGTGCGGTGGGGAAAGGGACGCGCTAGGCCATTCAACTGTGTGGGTGAAGGCCAGGGGCAAGCATCACCAAAACTCACTAATTAACCAACAGGGTAGAGTTAGTGAACTCCTCCTAGCTAGCTTATTCTTTGGCAGTTCACAAAAAGTGTAAAGCAGGTCATTCCTGCAACTTCATTTTTTTTTTTTAACATAGGAATCATCTCGGCTCCATTGAAAACAGGTATTGAGTACCCTCCATGAAAGACACCATGCCAAGCATAACTGAGAGATGGGAATAAACCAAAGTAGACCCTATCCTTAATGAGCACTGTGGTGAGTACAGTGAACACCCAAAGTAGTCATCGTGAAGGTAGAGACAGATACACGCTAGGAGAAATATCACAGAGCCTGAAAGTTGGTGGGGGGGTGTTCTGTTCAGTTGGGAGTTGTGGAAGCACATCAAGAAAGTCTCCAAAAGTAGGTGTGGCTGGAGCTGGTCTTTGAAGGAAAAGTGGGGCTTTGACAAGAGAAGTTTCTGGAGAAACACATTCCAGAAGGAGGGCACAGTAGGAGAGAGGCAACGAGCCAGAAAATGGATGAGATAAAGTATCTGCTCCCTGTTTCATGGAACAAGTTATTGAGTTTAACTGTATGTAGCACGGATGGACAGGTGGCTGAGTTGGGAGTCTGGGGCCATGACGGATAATACTCCAGGGTCTGTCTTTAGTTCAGCAGACAGTGGAGGCCATTCAATGTTTCTGAACAGGAAGCTCACCTCATCAGAGGTGCCCTCTGGGAAGATCAAGTCAGCAGCCATGCGTGTTAGGACATCTCTGAGAAGGGTTAGAGACATCTCTGAGAAATAGGATCAGGAGTAATGGTGACTCAGGTTAGGTTGAGAGCTTGCTGGCAGAAACGAGGCAGCCTGGAGGGATGTTGTGAAAGCAGTAGCTCCCTCACTTGGTAACTCTGGGCCTTGCAGGTAGAGTTTGGGAAGGGGGGGCTGAGAAATCTGAGGTCTCCATCTGCACTCACTGGCAATGGTCTTAACAAGTCAGGAGGGGAAAAGTCAGGAGAGTGAGGAGGAAAACCAGATTCTGAGGAGAAGACAACCCCAGTCTTAGACACCCACATGGAACTGTGGGTCTGAATCTTGGGCACAACGTCTGACTGAGCTACAGGAGTGCCCTCCTCCAGGAGGAAGCAAATGAACAGAAAGTGCAGAATGAGCACTGAAGGTTTAAATGGCATGCAGGCCAGTTAGGGACATTTCCTGATCTTGGAGAGTGACATCATGGGAGCAACAGACACACGCTGCTGTGAAGTGGCTCTGGGTGACTCCGCCAGAGACAGAGTCCTTGGCTGGAGAAGCACTGGGCTGACAGCGTCACCCCCGAGGGGACAGCTGCACTTCTGGGTCTGAGTGTGGCTCTGTTGACCTCATTGCTCCTGAAGGTCCCACACACCCGTGTGCGGTCTGACAACGACCCTACTCTGCGTCTCTGCAGGCTAAATAGAAGTGGGAGCAGAGGAAAGAGTCACTGGACATGGGGCGTGTTTATCTATGGTAGATAAGCCCCCAAGGGGTCTGTAGGTAGAATTCCAGGGAGGGGTGAATGCGGATGGGAAAAATTACATCTTTGTCATGAATCATGGCAAAAAACCATGATGGTATCATCAGGACTAAAAACCATGATGATATCAGCAGGACTTGTGACTCTGTCACTCAGAAACCACAGATATTTTCAAACCCCATTCTACAGTTGTAGATGAACCACTTGTGTTTCATCTTAAATGTTGATTTTGCCTCATCACTATTTCAAGATTACAGTAGTTATTAGGCCCACTGCTGGGAATTTTTTTTTAATTCATCAATAAAGAAGTATATGTATAATTCTATCAGAAATTTTAATATTTTAATAACAGCATTCCAAATTTAATTTTTTCTTTTGTAATCACCTGTATTTTATGCACTTAAAACATTATTCTGAGGAAAAGTTCACAGGCCTTACCAAACTGCTGAAGGTTCATGGCACAGAAAAATTAGAAGCCTATGGTAGGAGATGAGTCAAGGGCTGGGGTCTGGAAAATGACCTGTTAGGCATGGGTCACCAACTTACTCAGGTAATGTTTCTTTTTTTTTAATCCTAGAGCATTTTAGATATTTATTTTCATGTATTTAGTCCTAATTTATTTTCCCCCTACAGGTAGGTTTTAAAATAATTTTGAAAAAATATGACTATTCTTTCTCATAATTAATCCTGCAATATCATAAAATCTGTATTCCTAGAAAATCATTCTGTAACAACTATTGGCTTTTACTTTGCCTGAAGCAACCATTTATATCTTGTTTCTGAGGAAATTCACTTTGATGTGGACTTTCTGTCCTTTAGAACGCAGAGATAATTATAAGAGGAAAAGAAGGGCATTTATGACACAAAATATTGTCAGTCGAAAGGCCTCTATGTTTATCCCAGAAAACCACCATCAGCTTTTGTGGGCTAATCCAGACGCAGTTGGCCAGAGTGCCATAAGTCGTGTCTGACTCTTCACCATCCCGTGGACTATAACCCACCAGGCTCCTCTGACTTTGGGAGAAGGGTCCACTTGGAAATACTGTGGGTGCTTGTGGAACAGATGATGTCTGTGACTTGAGAAGCCAGTCCATGCTTTGAGCAGGGGTTCATTTGGGAAGAATTAAAATGATGGGAAAATAAAGCAAGTCACACAACATCGTTCACACAAACACACACCTCAGCCCCCTAGGAGCCACGGTGAGCAATGCAGTGGAGAAGAGGGGCTGATGGAGACCACACACTCTGAGGGAGCTGAGCCCCGTCGGCAGGCAGACTTACAGCACGGGCTTCTGTGGGTGCAGTGACCGCACACTCCCACCTACAATGCGCTCTTGGCATGGATTTTGGGGGACAACATGTTTTCCACGCCTAACTGTCCATGTGAGTCAACTATTTAGGAAAGTTCTGGGGTAGGGGTGATCGTAAATGTCTGAAAGGGATGGCAACTGCGGAATTAAAGAATGACAACAGGAAGTAGATACGAAGTTTTCAAAGAAAACAGTTCTTAAGAAGAAACTTCTGAAGGAAATTCAACCCTGTCTCTGACTTCTGGTGAATTTCTCAGTACTGCTTCAGTAGAGTGTGTATCTGAGGAAAGACCTCACGGTGCACAGTGAATCATGAGGACCGAAGTACACGCGCCGGCATCAGTGACCAGAGATGACCTGCCAGCTGCCACCGCACTTGCCTGAGGAAGTGCTGCCTGAGAAATCTGGAAAGAAATCTGAGAAATCTGCCTAAGGAAACTGGAGCCCAGTTTTTTTCTTTTGGCATCCTAAATTTGCCTTTATTTCTATAGTTGGCACTTTGCAAAATGTCCTTCTTGTATAATTTTTCCATAAAAGGGCATTTTGCACATGAAATCTATCCACCACATGCCCTAACTTCCATTGCAAAGCAATGGAAATTAAATACATTTTTGGTGTCTTTAAAGGTGGTTTGGAATATTTGATTGAGAACACTGTATGATAACTGCTTTTCAAGTGCTATGAGCCCCAAATACTAATAAAGACCCTAATCAATAAATACTACCATTGTAATCTCTGTGACGCTAAAAACCTAAGGTCATCAACTAACACACTTAGAAAGAGAAATGCTGCCTTTTACATGTGTGTCTAGTCAAAGCTATGGTTTTCCCAGTGGTCATGAATGGATGTGAAAACTGGACTATAAAGAAAGCTGAGGGCTGAAGAATCAATGCTTTTGAACTGTGGTGCTGGAGAAGACTCTTGAGAGTCCCTTGGACTGCAAGGAGATCCATCAGTTCATCCTAAAGGAAATCAGTCTTGAATATGCATTTGAAGCTGAAACTCTAATACTTTGGCCACCTGATGGGAAGAGCTGACTCATCTGAAAAGACCCTGATGCTAGGAAAGATTGAAAGCGGGAGGAGAAGGGGACGACAGAGGATGAGATAGCTGGATGGCATCACCGACCCTACGGATATGAGTTTGTGTAAACTCTGGGAGTTGGTGATGGACAGGGAGGCCTGGTGTGCTGCAGTCCATGGGGTCCCAAAGAGTTGGACATGACTGAGCAACTGAACTGACTGACACGTGTGTGGTATGAAAAGGAGGTCAGAGGGTGCTGGGAGGGGAGGTCTCAGCTTGCACAGTGTTTCTGCAGAGACCATACTGATGCCCATGAGTGATAATGAGAAAGAAAAACCAGCGGCAGTTCAAGAGCCTCCCCTCAGAGGCCACAGGCCTGCTTCGCCCCCATGAATGGGGAATCCCAGCAGCAAGAAGGGCTTCTGACTGGGCTCCCTCTCTTGACAGGGACTGTTCTAAAGGCATCATTCACTGGTGGACAACTGTGTTACCATGCAGAGGGTCCAGGGTGCAGAGCCCCTCAGCACTGAGCTGCCCAGGACTGTGACAGACACTCCTGAAGGAGCCAGGTCTCCTCATTTAGGGCCTCTCCCCACTGGTCCTCTGCAGGGTCTGGACCCTGAGGACGTGTGTTCCGGCCTCCATGTCAGTTCATCAGCCCCTGGAAGTGGGTTTTACCATGACTCCCTATCGGTCTTCAGATCACACACACCCAGAGCACTCCTTTGTCAGCCTTGCCTACGAACTAGCTTCACGATCCGCCTCTCTCCTGGTCACGGCTGTTTAAAAGCATACCCAGTATGTTCCTGCATCTCTGAGTTAGACTCAGGCCTGTCATCATCCTCCAGTCTCAGCAAAAGATGGAGCCTTTTAGTCATCAGCGTGAAGTATCTGCACTGTCGGTTCTTGCCATGGAATCCAAATCCAAACTTTCCACTGCCCAACTATCAACAAAAGTTTGCTTTCAAAGAGGACTGTCATGAAGATACTCATTTGTTCACAGTTCCTGTATTTCTCCGGCCACATCCCAGGAGGTGGAGCAATCCTGACCACTGACAATCTGCGTATGTGGACCTCACTACCTTGATTGCTCACAGAATTATCTTCACAAAACTATGGTTGCCTTTTTTTTTTTTTTTTTTTTTGCTATTTTCTTGAGGAGTAAAAAGCATTTAACCAATTTACCATATATTTAAGAGTTCTCTATACTTCACCTTGTATTTGTTTGATGAAGTATCATATAAGACATTTCTCACAGGATTTCATTACAAGAAAAATTTTCTTGCAAAATAAATGATGGACAAATGGTTGGCCATTTTTAATGATTTATGTTCCTGGGTCCAGATTTATTATGTTATAAGGTTTTGTGCATGAAGCTGAAAAACTTTTTTTAATAAATGTTAATAAATCTTGGGAAAATGTAATAGATGTCAAATGACCAGAGAGATGAATATATTCTGAGTGTCAAAAAAAAAAAGAGTAAAGTAAGGGACGCTGGACTTCATATACTGATAAGCTCAATCACAACTCCTAGGAAGGCCCCAGATAGAAAATCAGCAAATGATTTTAATAACTTCAAAAGAACAACCATGATTACCAGAAAGCAGCACAGTTTCACCAACCAGTAAGAAACACTAATCTAAGCTTTTTTTTTACTATTTTTATACGTTTCCCGATTTGTTGTATTAGAGGCATAGAATACAGACAACAAGTCTTGACTTTAGCAAAACACTGTTAAGCATTTTGTAACACCTCTGAAGAAAAGAAAGGGAAAGTCAGGCAGGACGGTGCTCCACCTCTTGTGAGCACATGTACCTGGTGAGAGGTCTGCAGAGGTGAGCCACAGGTTTGTAAGAAAATTCTGTAAGGCTTATGTTTTGAAGACAAGTGAAATCCCATGAGCTAAAGCACCATCTATTGCTTCTGGGGAAAATGCTGAGGTTTTACTTTATGAAGGCAGTGATCTTTTAACGTATTTGTCTCCGTGCCTTGCCTGCTAGGAAGCTTGGCGGTGAATTTGTGAGTCGGTAATAATGGCACAGATCCTCTGGCAAATGTTTAAGGATTAATGTCACTCCTGACTTCTTTAAATTATCCTGTCATTGTCTTATCTTTACTGTATTACTTCAGTCACTGGATATTTACTGCTACTGAGAACTTTGGTATGGTCTGTGCTTAACAGGGCCTTCAGTTTAGTGGGAACACAGACCTTCGCTTATTTTTATCTACTTATACCTTACGTGTTTTGTTAGCAGCCTTGAGTACTTTTTGGATGATGCAGGGTATCTGGTGGTATACTTCATAAAGATATGATTTTGTCTGTAACTTTTCATTCCTTCAAGTAGAAATATTAATGCAGCCTAAAGTTGTACTCTTTTTAAAGAAGCAAATGACACCACTGGTTCAAATTTAACTTAATGTAAACTAAATCTAAATTTCCCTCACTTAAATTTCTGAAAAGCTTACATTTACTGCTTTTACATTTTATTATGTTAATCGTGATTCATTTATTCATAACATGAAATACCAACTCCCTACTCTATGAATCCCCAAATGCACCCTGCTTGTTTTCAGAGGGAACAGAACACTGTTTCCTAAAGGGCTCGAGGCTGCAATTCAGAAACCCATCAGTCAGGTCCTTGCCTTGGCAAGCTCTGTTTCTGAGTTCTTTCCAGGAGACACTACTGAGGCTGAAAACCAGTGTAGACAGTTAAGAAACAATGAATTTAAAATAAAAAACAAAACCAGTCTTCCTACTGTCATATATTAATCCTTGAAACAGGAGGACATTCTATTTGATATTTGATAGTTTCCCTGTTACATTTTCCTCTGCAAATACCATCCACTGGAATTTTTATTTGCTTGTTTATTTTAGTCTCTTCTGCGAGGAAGTAAGCTCCAGGAAGGCAGGAAACCTCTCTCTGATTTGCTACTAACCAGTAACCAGTAACTAGAGTCAGGTCAGGTGCAGGTACTAGTAAATTCATCTACTCATACAATACACATTACTCAGAATCTGCCATGTGCCAGGCAGCGTTCTTGGTGCTGACGGCACAACGGTGAATAAAATCAACAGAACTCTTTGTCGTAGGATAACCGGGTTGCAAACAGTGTCAACAAATAAAACGTATATAATGTTAGAGAGTGATAACTGCTAAGGAGGTGGGAAACCCCTACGCAAGCAGGGGAGGACAGGATGGAGACGAAGTTTGACCGAGTGCCCAAGAAGGTCCTAATAAGAAGGTTAACATTTGAATTTCACAAGTCATAGCCCTGACCCATCAAGCCCAAGCAATGGTGCACTTGGAATTCAGCTTGTCGCAGGCCTGCTTTTATCACGCCAATTTCCCGTCTTAAAAGGTGCGGTTCCTTTCTCTTGCTGTCACAGCCAAACTCTTTTGTTGGGGTTTTAAGGTCCCCACCGGAACATTAATTCCGCCATTTTCCAAGAGAGACCCTCTGGGCAGGTCTGTTTCCGTTCTATTTTCTGCACAACATCGTGTGTAATGTAATAATGGGAGTAATAATGGAACTACATCCTTCCGCTTGCTGCTGCTTCTGAGTCACTCAGTCACGTGGCAGCTGGTCCCCACCCAGCGCCCCCTCCCTATACCTCACTGCCTCTCCCCTGGAACTGTTTTAAAGATTAAACGAGGTTGCATCAAACTCAAGAGTTTGTTCGTTTTAACCTAACAACCAAGTATATAAATACCAAATTGAGTTAAAAATGCCAGCTGATCAGGATGGGGAACACATGTAAATCCATGGCTGATTCATGTCAATGTATGGCAGAAACCACTACAATATTGTAAGGTAATTAGCCTTCAACTAATAAAAATAAATGAAAACAAAGAAAAAAAGAAAAAAAATGCCAACTGAGCATCCCATTGACACACAATTGCTACACAATTTCTACCAGTTTTAACAAGGATAAAATCATGAAAAGAATTAAAGTGACTGATTATCTAAAACTCCTGCTTATAAAGGAAGACATCTGACAATGTCTCACATGGAGCCATGCCCAGGGGGCCCTGAGGGGCTCAGGTCACCTCCTGCGGTGTCTAGGCGGGCCCACGTGAATGGCAATGTGACCACCTTCCCCAGGCACACCAGTCTAGTGCCTTCCTGACACAACAGCGGTGGACAGCTGGACCTCGGTGTTCAGTCGTTCATTGCTCCAGCTTCTGGAAAGGACTCCAGGCTGCCCTAAATGAATGGGTGGCAGCCCTGAGAAGCTGCTGGGATGCTGTCTGTATGTGGGAAGGAACTTTGGTGGAATGGACTAGACAGAGATTCACCCTTAAAATGAGCTCCAAGAACTACAGGCCAGGTTGCCATGCTGATGAACAGGCCACATGCGGTTGAAGGGGCCTTAGAAGAATAACATGCTAATTACAGTCGTGAATGAAGTAAAAGTTGTTTGCAAGGCTTGAGAAAGAGAGAGCGTTGTACAATCTATGTGAATGTTGCTTTCAAAGGCATCTTTTCAAGAGGTAACTTTGGTGCTGACACCATGGAAAATAATCCAGACTAATAGTTTTGATAATATGCACCCATGTGAATTAAATTTTCCATGCTTTGTTTCAAAAGGTCTGTTTATGCAAGAAAGTGAGCTATGGCAAAGGTTGAAAACATATGTTAAAAGATGTTTGACATTAGTTGTCTGGCCTGAATGATTTTTCCATAAAAGAAATGGTCAGTTTATTAGGCAAATAATAACTTAATGATTGCAATTTTCTATGAATATATGATAATAGTCATTACATTATCTGAAAATGAGTAACAGAAATTCTGAAGTAACTTAAATATTTTTACTGGGAACAAAGTAAAAGGGGATAAAAATAGTCTTTAAAGTTATTTTTCCCTGCAAGCAAAAAGCTATTTTAAAGTACTATATTTGATAATAAAAAATCAATTATGAATTGGGTTTCTTTCAACTGATTAGACCCATATGATCCACTTACTTTAAAAATAGACTTTCCTTGAAAGGTTTCCTGAGAGCAATCACATTACATGGGAAATCTCAGTGCAACTCTTTGGTACACATAAGCCAAGAGGACCCATCACTTCCCGTGAAATGAGAGTATTAAGCTTTGCAGAATAAAAACTTTCAACCAGTGGAGCCAGGTTATTCTGTGGGGGCCATGGAGTGGGGAATTGCTACTGATTTTCTCTAGTCTACTTGGCCTACAGAAATAAAGTAGTAAAGTGACTAAACTAGCAGAAAACAAAATCTTTGCAAGTTAAGTACCCTTGGCAGTAGACTTTATGATGTAGGACAACATCAGGAAAAACTAACCCCAGCAGACAGATGTTTCCAGAGAGTAATAACCATAAACTTTGAAACCACTGCACATGTAAGTACCTGCCCAAGGGGTAAGGAAGATACCTTTTTCTTTTGGGACTGGCCTACAATGGCTCTTGCGGCTCTTGGTGGCCCAGGTTGAAAGGAAGTTGAAAGCCAGCATTATAATGAGTGGAGCTGCTGAAGAGTTTATGGAACAAAACAAAAAGAGTTTATGGAGCAAAGTTGGAAAGTAATGGACAGGCTATAGAGAACATGCCCACCTCTAAAAATATATTTGCAATCAGTTGTAAAAACTATAGACACTCCTCTGGGGCTGCTAAGTTAGTAAACATGTTTGCTTTCTCTTCCTGTTTCTATGTAAGTAAACATCAAGAATATTTTTTGTTTACAAAGCATTGAAGTTGGTGATTCCACATATATGATAAACAAAACTGAGGTGAGTGTGGTCAAAATGGTGGAGCAGGAAGAGCCCTGAGTTCACCTTCCCCATGGGCATGCCAAAATTATAGCTGTTTACACAGCAACTCTCCACAAGAACCACCTGAAGACTAGCAGAAAAGATTTCCTACAGCTAAAGATACAAAGAAAAAACCACAAGACGGGTAGGAGGGGCAGAGACACGGTTTAGTCAGGACCCACACCCCTGTTTGTTAGACGGCCAACAAACAGGAAGACAATCACAACTGCCGAGGTTCTGAATCCCACGTTGGGCTCCCAATCTCAGGGACCTTGCACTGGAAAGACAGGACCCCCAGAACACCTAACATTTCAAGCCAGCGGGGCTTAGGCACAAGAGAGCCAGAGGACTGTAATAAACAGAGACTCCACTCTTAAAGGGAGAGTAAAAGGGACTGTAGAATATCTCACAAGCTCTGAGTCCACGTTCAGAGGCAATAATCTGAAAGAAGCCTAAGTCATACCTGCTTGCTGATCGCAGAGCGATGCCTAGAGAGGCAACTGGGACTCCCCTGGTGACACAGATGCTGCAAGCAGCCATTCTGGGAAGCTTATTTTACCATAAGGACACTGATGCAGGCAAGCACCTGTTGGAGTTTTTCTTCCAGCATATTAGCACTGGGGGCTTACCTGCCTACTAGCAGGCCAGAGCCGAACCTGGGTTCCCCGGTCCCCACAGTCAGTCTTGCTGGGATCTGGCCCTGCCAGTGGACCAGCAGTCACTGCACAATTCAGGGTAGCTAACTGGCCACCTGATGGGATGAGCTGACTCATTGGAAAAGACTCTGATGCTGGGAAAGATTAGGGGCAGGAGGAGAAGGTGGCGACAGAGGATGAGATGGTTGGCTGGCATCACCGACACGATGGACATGAGTTTGAGCAAACTCTGGGAGACAGTGAAGGATAAGGAAGCCTGGCATGATGCAGCCCATGGAGTTACAAAGAATCGCACACGACTTAGTAACTGAACAACAACAACAGCAAATACATATACAATGAAATATTATTCAGCCATAAAAGGAGTGCATTCTTGCCACTCTGACTAAATGGATGGACCTACAAAGTATTACACTAAGTGAAATAAGTGAAATGGAGAAAGATAAGTATTGTAAAATTTCATTGATAGTTGGAATCTAAAACTAATAAAAAAATACAGAAATAGACCCAGATATAGAGAAAAAACTAGTGGTTTGTCAGAGGGGAGGAATTGGGATAATGAGTGAAACAGGTGAGGGAGGTTAAGGGGTATAAACTTGCAGTTATGAAATGAATAAACCATGGGTGTAATGTACAACATTTGGAATATAGTTGATAATACTGTAATAATTGTATGGTGACAAATGGTAACTAAACATACATGGTGATCATTTTGCAGTGTATAAAAATATTGACTATGTTGTACAACTGAAATTAATATAATATTGTAATGCAGTTATACTCCAGTGGAAAAAAAACAAAAAAGCCACAAACATAAAAAGTGAGTCAGAATGTGACTGTATCTAATTTAATATTATATCCTTCACTGACAATTCTACAGATGTTTACTTTAATTCTTTTGTTATTGTTTCAGGTGCATAACTGAAACTAATACATATTAAGTGGTGATGGAAAATAAAAAAAAAATGAAAGTGGTTAATAGTTGACTATTTTGCTCCAAATCTTGGGTTTTCATGGGTGTCCATCCTTTATCTTAAAATGGAAATATATCTCAGTTTTTCCATCAGAAAAGTGACAGGGATGAACTAAACAAGCCCTACCATCCTCCTCAATGTAGTTGTTTCTGTATACTCTGATGTTTCTGCTTCTATTCCGAGAGCAGTGGCAGGAAGGCTGTGCTAATGAAGAGCCAGAAATGCTTATGATTCCTAGGCCCTTCAAAATGCATGAGGCTGGCAGGGACTCAGAAGTATCACCTGCAAAGTCTAGGGAGAAAATATATTATTTCCTCTTCTTGCCATAAGAGAATCTAGGCTATGTCTTTCCCCACTAGTTATTTCCTTTTGCAGTAGAGGAAGGGAAAGAGGAAAGATTTACATCAGAGTTTGGCAAACTTTTCCTGTAAAGGACCAGGTCATAAATATTTCAGGCTTGGTGTGAGCCACAAGGCCTTTCTTGGAACTATTTAGCTCTACAGTTGTGGCACAAAAACAGCCACAGACAATAATAAAAGAATGGTATGGTTGTGTTCTAATAAAACTTTATTTACAAAAGCAGGCAGTGCACCAGATTTAATGGACAAAGGTTCTAATGTTTTCTTTCCACTGAGCAAAATGAAATTATTTTTAAAATAAAAATTTTTAGATATGGATTTTCTCTTCATAACTAAAAAGTTTATAGCCCTATCAATAAAGTATGACTATGATAGACAGTAATCTATAACCACTAAATAATAACTGAGGGCCATGTGCTGTTGAAAGCAGGATACTTTTTCTACTTATTTGGGGTATCAGTGAATGAATAAATGGATATTGCTTTCTTCCTTTGTCAAGATGCTTCCTTTTCAGTTTGATTTTTGTGAGCCAAGGAAGTTTGTTCAACTAACTACTGTCAGATTACGCATTTTTAGCCTGGATTTTAGCTTAGCTTCACTACTTCCTAGCTTGGAAACTGTGATGACTAATTTTATGTGTCGGCTTGACTGGCCACTGAGTGTCTAGGTTGAAAATACTATGTCTGGCTGTGTCTGTGAGCTTGGCTCCAGGTAAGATTAGCATTTGAACTGGTAGACCAGTAAAGTAGACAGCACGCCCCATTGTAGGTACACACCATCCAATCTGTTGAGGAGGAATTCACCCTCTTTTGTGCCTCGTTGCTTGAACTAGGATATGCGTTTCATCTCATCTTTTCCTGCCCCTGGTCTGGGGTTTATATCAATGATACCCTAGTTCTTAGGCTTTAGGAATGAACCACACCACTATCTTTCCTGGGTCTCCAGCTTGCAAATGGTAGACTATGAGACTTCTCAGCCTATATAATCACATTAGCCAATTCCTCACAGTAAATATTACATATATATATATATAGCTGCTTCTGTGATGTGCTCAATTGTGTCTGGCCTGTGACCCCATAGGCTACACTCTCCGTGAGATTTCCCAGGCAAGAACACTGGAGTGAATTGCCATTTCCTTTTCCAGGGGGATCTTACTGATCCAGGGATTGAACCCACATCTCCTGCATTGGCAGGTGGATTCTTTACCACTGAGCCGTCAGGGAAGCCTATATATATACATACATCCTCTGGGTTCTGTTTCTAAGGAAAGCCCTAATACAGAACTGTTGGCCAAATCTCTTATTTCCTTTGTGCTTTGATTTTCTCATTTGTAAGATGAGAAGCCTAGTATCTGCTGTGCTTAGTTAGGACTTGATTATATGTGTGATGAAATGAACATATTACACAAATATATGATACTCTTGAGAGGATTATGAAGTCCTTGAGAGCAGGCCTTTGTCTTACTTCTTTGAATTTAAGAAAAATTCATTGAACACCTACTAGGCACCAGCATTACCCACCAGATCCTTATACAAAGAAGCCACTGAATAATTATCCATTGACTTGTATTAGTTAAAAGCTATATAATAGCAAAGAGAGATTCATCTATTCATTAGTGAAAAAGTGAAGGCCTTTTAGAGACTACATTAGATTTCTGAAAGGAGGAATCTGAAAACCAGCTCTCTGGCAAGGCAACTTACATTCAGATAGTAGTAGCAGAGGTAAGCAAAAGTGACCCAGTCGTGTCCGACTCTTGGTGACCCCATGGACTATATAGTCCATGGAGTTCTCCAGGCCAGAATACTGGAGTGGGTAGCCTTTCCCTTCTCCAGTGGATCTTCCCAACCCAAGGTTTGAACCCAGGTGTCCCACATTGCAGGTGGATTCTTTAACAGTTGAGCCACAAGGGAAGTAGCAGAGGTAAGGCTCTGCCAAATGGTTATAGTTAGAGAAGAATTTCTTTAGCAGTAGATAGGAAGGCAGTGCAGCCTTTCAAACCACAAAAAAGCCATAACAAACAACTGCTCCTGTTTCTATGAGAATATGTCTGTTACAAAACTCGTTAGATTATATTTAGCACCTCCTATAAAGTCTAATTCTCCTCAACTGGGTAATTAGGATTGGTATTACTGAAACCACATGTGGAGAAAACCACTGCAATTTTCTATTTTCAGATTGTTGTGTCAATATTGTATACATGTGCATATGTAATACACACGTGGCAATCCATGGAAGCTGGTAGTTATTCTGATTTTCAATCACAGTGGGGGCCAACAGAGAAGGAAATACAGGGGACAAAATAGAAATAAGTGTGCTTGAATTATTAGGGAGTGAATATTTTCTTGGTAGCATTTGTCCTAGAGACACTCTTCTATTCAGGCCTTTAGGACTCCTGTCAAGCAATTCACTAGACATCAGGTAATCAGAGGCTATCCTAGCTGGTACCTGAACTTCTGCAATCATCTAGATGCTCTTAGACAACATTAAGAGCCACAGAGATGGTGACAGAAGACAGGGGAGGGAGCAACAGTATCTGTGTCTATTATATTCAACACAAGAACCTCCTCTGACCTTTTATGTCTGAGAATTTGCTGAACAAGAAGTAGATAAGCATATAAAGATGGCTATTAGCAATCAGCCTGTCCAGTAATGTTTAGGAGACAGAGAGATACAGAGTAGCATGACCTAGAAGAAGAGGCCAGAAAAGCCCTGCCCTGCGCTGCAAATGTGACAGAAGCCACAATGCCCCCCTGCCCCCACCACTGGCAAACTGTCTGCCCAAGTGAGGAGCCAAGCTATTAGGTTTATGTTTATAGATGTAAAATGCAATTGCCATTACTGGATTTTAGGAAGAGTCAAATTTCTGCAATTTTACATGTTATTCTTGTTATGCTTACACTTTGCTGCATATATGTGTATACATTCATGTACACTCAAGTTGTAAACACAAAAGATCGAATATATCGTTTTCCCAGATTCAAAAAAATCACTTTAACAATATCTTAGGAATATGAATGGAAGAATGGTTTTCCAAGCAGACAATAGTTATAAAATAGTTCCTCTGTCTCAAGGGTTTTCAGTTCAGTTACTTTCAAACTTGGCTATGTTTTCAGATCAAAAACATACCTTGTGCTTTAGGCATTAAGTAGCTAATTAAAAGTTAAAGGACACTTAAATAAATGAATATACTGAAATTGAGGACGAATCGTAAAGTTCAAATCGGCTATTTTTTGCTTGCTCCTCAGTTTATTAGCTTTAGGTATAAATTCATCACCTATTGATTGGGTGAGCAGCCAAGCCCACACTGTTTTTCTTCATCCCTGCAGCCGCACACTTGAGAGAGGGATAAGCTATAGGTACTGACTACCTTGTAATACCGGTTGACCTGGCTGTTTCAACGTTTTTGGCCAAGACAGTGTATTTGCACCTGTTTGTAAATATTGTATGCACATACACATAAAGTCACAGAAGTAAAGATACAAACAAGCACAAATAACACAGAAATGTGTAGCGTAGCCAATGTTCCTAGTAATCCCTATTGGCACATTCACCCATCGCCCTTGCAAATGATCAGTCAACAGTCTGGGAGACAGAACCTGAGTTTTCCCTTTCTCACCTCAGCACTCTGCTGTTTTCAGCTACACTTACATTTTCTTTTAAATCCCACCTCATTAGATTCTTTTCTTCACCAGCCTACAGCACAATGACCTTTCTGTTCTCCACACCCACAGTGCTTTGAGTTTGCATTCACACGTTCACCGTAAAATATCTTTGGAAGTTTGGAATTTAGAATTTCCCCAACTTTTTTCAGCAGAATACCACTGTCCCAAAAGATTTCCACAGGTCCAACCCTTGAAACTGTTTCTCTGTGAAAGACACAGAGGGAATGCTGAGTCCAGCAGAAAAACACAGGTTCTTTACCACGAGACATGGGGGTGGGGAATAGTGGGTACTTGGGGTTCTTCATCACAAGACGTGGGCGGAATGCTGGGCTCAGTGTAAATACCTGGGGTTCATTATGGTGATATGCAGAGGGGATGCTGGGTCCAGTTGAAGTTCCTGAGGCTCATATTGAGAGACTTAGAGCTGTTTGGCATATAATGTGAATGGTGGGGCTGGAGTGGCTTTTAGTGTCCCTCTGTCTAAAACCCTGATGGAGGAACTGCACCTTATCAGTCCTCCTATTGCAAGCCTAAGTAACCCCTGTATCTCTTCTAGCATAATGGGGCAAACTCCACATTCTTGACAGCAAAAAATACATTATTTTTTTTTAACATTTTACCTTTTTTTTAATTGAAGTGTTTATTCCTTTAGAGACCTTGTAGTGCATAGCATGGTCTGAAGGCACTGAAGTGCCCCCATATTATCTGTTGAATGCTTCATAGAGTTAAAGGAAAATAATAAGAAAGGAATGAAAAAATGTATTGAAACATATGTGCTAGAGGCGTTCACCATACCTTTTTCTTATTAATTTATCTTTAATTAATAAAGGGATGTCTTTTGTTTAGAGATATATGTTAAAATTACATAATGTCATTATCTTCCACTGTGCTGACCAAAAGTCACAAAGGGAATGGGACTGGTTATCACCTTGCTTAGAGAACTTGAAAAATGCGTTGAGTAAAATTTTTAAAGGGCTTCCCGGGTGGCTCAGTGTTAAAAAAATCCATGCACCAATTCAGGGGACACAGGTTTGATCCCTGGGTTGGGAAGATTCCCTGGAGAAGGAAACAACAACCCACTTGAATATTCTTGACTGGGAAATTCCATGAACAAAGGACCCTGGTGGGCTACAGCCCATGAGGTTGCAAAGAGTTGGACATGACTTAGCAACACAAGAACAATATTTTTTGCAGGGTAAGGAATGTGTTTTCTCCTAAAGAGGTAATAAAAAGGAGGAAATAAAACCCTAAAATTAATACCATTAGGTTTATAGTGTTTCATTTCCTATGTGTGAAAGGAGACTTTCATCTTAATCGTGGCTTTTCTCCCTTGTCACTGCTGAAGGGAGCCAGTGCTGAAATTCTGCTCCATATAATACAGTGTACAGTAGGAGAAAAATGCTGTACCTTAATTATATCTTTGTTCTTATATGTCTTCCTCTGACTACTACAAGACATGAAACAAATCAGTTCTCATTGTTGAATTTCACCAACTCCTTCCAAAAACAACAGTTCTCCAAGGCACAGTCAAGTTGGTTTTATTGAGATCAGCTGTTGGTAGACCCTGCCAATCACCCACACTGGATACTTAGTCACTGGGGAAGCACTGGGCTCCGAACGCTGTACAGAATACATTCTTCTCAAAACATTTCCTTTGCAATATTGCCCATGGTGCCCTGATATACCTGCTTAGCATTCAGTCATGGGTTTCCAACTGAAGACAACTGAGTTTCTGTTTAACTAACGAAAGTTAAGCTTTATAAGTATTTTAGTGTCATCACAAAGCAATAGAAGGGTAACTTTCAAAATATTGCTTGGTTTCCTAAAATGAAAAGATAAGCTAAAATTTCTGATCTAAGTTAATCAGGAATTTCTGACTTCTAATTATAAAATGTGCATAACATAATGAGGAAGAAAAGTCATATGTTTACGAACTAACAACAAGAATTTCCCCCGGGGCTTGAGATGAAACCTCTAAGTAGTAAAAATGTCTCCTCTCTTCTGTAGTCGGCCTTCAGACTCACAGAAAGGGTGATCTGATGGGGGCATACATTCACAGGATGGACAGGCAACACCTCCCAGCTCTGCCCCAGCATATGGCTTTGAGCAGTGTCAACTACAAGTTAGCACTTGCCGTTGGCAGTTGCCATCTACCTCTGGAAGGATTAAATCGGTGCTGCTGCAGCAGCTCATTTTTTTTTCCCCAATACCCCTGAAAGGAGTTCAGGGTAGACAGCAGAAATGAGGCACTCTGGGCTTGGGAGAAAAACTGTCAGGATAGGTCTTCAGCTAGATAGATGTTTTCAGGAGCCTATTTTATAAGCTCAGTTTTTGTAACTCTTCATATCTAGAAAAGCACTAAAATCCTTTATGGTGACAACTGCTCCTCATGACTAGCACAAACCTTTACAACACTAGCAGAAACCTCTGCAAAAAATGTGTGCTTGATTGCATGCACTCACCCTTCACTAAAATCATATATATATGTGTACTGACCTCTCCCCCTGCCCCCATCTCTTTGGAGCACTTTCTCAGAGCTATCTGAGATGCTATCTCCTGAGCTATAGTCGTCATTTTCCCTCAGTTAAACTTAATACAGAACTCTCATGTTGTGCATTTATTTAAGTCAGCAGCAAACACCGTAACCTCCCTGGGCTTGGCATTTCCCTTCTGTGGAAGCAGAGGATGACTGGCACAAGCTCAAACATCATTTCCAGCTAAATCCAAATCCATGACAATAACTCCATGTGAAAGCATGCTTTAGCCCCTCTCAAGACATGAAGTGTGTTACTCTCTATTTATTGATACATAAGGCACTCTGCTAGGTGTTGCCAGTTTAAAGCCTTGAACTCTATAGTACTGACCTCAGTTACGAGCCTTTCCTAAAATTTTAAATGAGCAGTGTCATTTAAATGAAACCAAGCAGGACATTGTGGGTCCCCTGGGTATGGAAGTCTTCGTTTCTCCCATTCTTTATTGTGGGGAACAGACGCTAGCCTCCATAACCTTCCCTGAGTTCCAAACAGCAGATTCAAACAGTGGCTCATCAGAGAAGGGAGGGAATGCAGAGTCAAGGGAGGAGTAGTCAAGAAAGTCAACTGAGGCCAGATTAAAGGAACCAGAGAAATTCATCAAGATCAGGAGGCCACCTGAGACCAAAGTAAAGGAGGGCAGTCCTGTGCTGTGCTGGGCCTCCCTGGTGGATCAGATGGTAAAGAATCCGCCTGCAGTGCAGGAGATCCCAGTTTGTATCCTGGGCAGGAAGATCCCCTGGAGGAGGGAATGGCTTTACCCACTCCAGTATTCTTGCCTGGAGAACTCCACGGACAGAGGAGCCTGGTATGCTACAGTCCATGGGGTCTCAAGGAGTTTATTGCTATACAACTCCTCACTAAATCCTCCCAGGTTGGGACACAGCTTTGAGAGCAGGAATATGCTCTGTCCCCTTTGCCTGGCAACGTATTCTCTTATGCTTCGCCCAAAATTGCGTCTCTGAGATTCAATTTGGCACTGGTGAACAGAGGTCAAGTTTTCAGCATCAGTGATGTCTAAATCCAATAAGTTAAACTTCAATAGCAGTCTGATTTTTGAAATTTGGATGAAAAAATATGTATGGTTAATGGTTCTGGAGACTCCTGGGCCACCTTCCTCCTGCACATTGTTTGAAGTTGTGGGTCAGTGGACAGGGCAGCAGAAATGTGCTCAGACGACACACCTCACTTTTACAATCAGGCTGTGACAGCTCACAATGAAATGCTGGGAAAGTGGCTTCCAGGAAAGGAAAAGGATAGCTGATTTCTCTTGCTGCTTGTGGTAGTTGCATGCTCTATATAGTTTCTGTGAACAACAGGTTAGTGAGTCCTGAACCACTGCCCAGAAGGAAAGTAGACTGAGATTCCTGGAGCTCTGGTTATGAGTCTTTTCCATTACTCAGTCCATAACTTTGTTTTACACGTGTTACTGTTTCAAGACATCTTACCCAATGTGTGTTGCTTATTCACTCGAATTGAACTCCCAACCAGTAGCAGCATAACTGATGACTGAAAGAAGCTTATCTTACTCATGTCCTTTCTCCGTAAGGCACACCACAGCTCTCTTGGTTTAGGACACTAGACTGCACTTCAGCACCAGCTTGGGGACCATTTTAAACAGTGAAATCATCAGCAAAGTCACAATACTGTGAAAAATGTAAGTAGGTCACGAAAAGAATACACGGTCCAATAGAGCCGTGTCCCACCTCAGCTGGAAACAGGTACCTTGGAGACTAAAATCCTTCCTGTTCCACCAGCAATCAGAGAAGGGCCGCAGGGATTGAATTTTGTCTCAAAACTAAATTTCAGTTAGCAAATCTATAAGCAAGGAATTCAGGGGTAATGATGATTGACTTTATGTGTAAGCTGAATGTAAATTCAAAATATGTACATAGCTAAATATAACTTCCTTTATTTAACAAGCAAATGATGGGATTACTGTCATCAACTCATGTAAAATAGGAGCCTAAAAGAACAGTTTCTTGTAAATATGGAGTATACAAAATAAAGAAAATATTTATAGTTCACATAAAATATTTCTGTACCCTCATGTTCTGTACCCTCATTTCTGTCCCCTCACGGGAACAGTGGAAACAGTGGCAGACTTTATTTTGGGGGGCTCCAAAATCACAGCAGATGGTGACTGCAGCCATGAAATTAAAAGATGCTTTCTCCTTGGAAGGAAAGTTATGAGCAACCTAGACAGCATATTAAAAAGCAGAGATGTTACTTTGCCAACAAAGGTCCGTCTAGTCAAGGCTATGGTTTTCCCAGTAGTCATAAATGGATGTGTGAGTTGGACTATAAAGAGAGCTGAGCGACAAAGAATCCATGCTTTTGAACTGTGGTGTTGGAGAAGACTCTTGAGAGTCTCTTGGACTGCAATGAGATCCAACTAGTCCATCCGAAAGGAAATCAGTCCTGAATATTTATTGGAAGGATTGTTGTTGAAGCTGAAACTCCAATACTTTAGCCACCTGATGTGAAGAACTGACTCATTTGAAAAGACCCTGATTCTGTGAAAGATTGAAGGCGGGAGAAGAAGAGGACGACAGAGGATGAGATGGTTGGATGGCATCACTGACTCAATGGACATGAGTTTGAGTAAATTCTGGGAGTTGGTGATGGACGGGGAGGCCTGGCGTGCTGCAGTCCATGGGGTCGCAAAGAGTCAGACACAAGTGAGCAACTGAACTGAACCCTCATGCGTATTTTCACTGTGGATGAAAGTTTTAGAACCAATAAATATACAGGTATTATGACATGAAACACTATGGTGGCTGCAAAGACTCAGGAACTGGAAGGTAACAAAAAGCTTCCTCTTACTGCTGATTGACGTGAATCATTTGGCCACATGCTCACAACGATCCACAAACCATTGTAAAGGGCAGAAAGAGGAATAAAATGAGCTACTTAGATGATATTGTTGTTCTTGAAAGTTTCACAGTGTACACTTAAGAGTCTATCAGGGAACAATTCCAGTGACTGAGTCCATTGACTGAAGAAGTACAGAGATGCCAAGACACCCACCCCAACTTGAGAACTAAAGTTGTAAAGTGGCCAAGACAACATTGTTGTATCTATTTAAGTGGATATCCGTTCTTTTTAATTTTCCCAAACAATGGATAATTGTGGGAACACAAACACAACACTGAGGCTCATCATGACTGACTTGACAAGGAATATAAGCTGCCATCTTAAAAATAAGGGCTGTGATTAAAGCTGCCACAATCTAATTGGAGGTTTCAAATTCAGCCTTTAACATGAGTGTTTTCTACACTCACTTAAGGGATGTGTATTTTCTAAACAAGACTCCTTTAAGATTTTAAGCATTTTCATGCTATTAGGAGTGCAGAAATAAACTGGTTTTCTGTGGTGTTTAGTAGGAAACAATAAGCATATATTAAAATAAAAAATGTTTAATTCCAATAAGACTAAGATTTGCTCTGTGAAAAACAGGAGTTAAAATAAATGTTAAACCATACTTCACTCAAGGGTTTTTTTTTTTTTTTAAATCATTTATTTATTTGTTTTTGGCTGTGCTAGGTGTTTGTTGCTGTGTGGGTTTTCTCTAGTTGTTGAGAGTGGGGACCATTATCTAGTTGCTGTTCATGGGCTTTGCACAGGCTCAATAGCTGTAGTGCAAGGGCTTAGTTGCTCCATGGCTTAAGGGATCTTCCTGCATCAGAGATTGAATCCACATCTCCTGCAATGACAGGGGATTCTTTACCACTGAGCCACAAGGAAAGACCTCACTCAAGCTTTAAATAGATTATTCACAAATATGAGTTTCACATATGTAACCCAGGTATTGCATTGTAGTCCAGCAAAGAGGAGTTTTTCCCATCTCCCCTGGGTAACTTTTTGCTTTTTAATAAATAAAGATAAGAAGCCCTTCTAAAATACATTTTTTTAAACCAGTTTTACTGTTCTCAAAAGAGACTGACTCCAAAATGTCTGAAGACATCTCCACTCACTTAAGCTCCACCAGTTATAGGATGATTTTTCTTCTGTAAACATGTAAGTTAACCTTTGGGCTGCCCCGGTGGCTCAGATGGTAAAGAATTGGCCTGCAGTGGAGGAGACCCGGATTCAATCCCTGGGTCAGGAAGATGCCCTGGAGAAGGGAATGGCTATCGTCTCCAGTATTCTTGCTTGGAGAATCCCATGGACAGAGGAACCTGCTGGGCTACAGTCCATGGGGTCACAAAGAATGGAACATGACTGAGGGATTAATGCTACTATTACTACTAAGTTAGTTTTTATTTTTGATTAATGTGTGCAGTGTTTTAATTTGTAAATGCTAGAATTTGGATGAAACTGTATCTTCTAAGATATACATCTCATTGTTTTAGAGAAAAAAAAATATCTTTACAATGGTTCTAAATGCTCAGGTGACAAACTCTGGAAATGCAAGATTGTGTTGTATGCTGTTGAGCATCACGGGATAACACAGCTACCGCCCTGTGCGGGGAGAGCGTGTGGCCCCGAGAAGTGATAAAATCAGCCCTGTCCAACGCAGGCTCCCTGAGCCGCACAGCCAGAGGCTGCCACCAGCTTCTTACGAGTCTCTCGGGCTCCATGTTTTCTCTCCTGCCGGGTAGGCAACAAACTGCCCCGAAATCCTCCTCTGAGCTTTCTCCCTTCCAAGTGCCTTCAGGGGCTCCCGCTGTTCTCGTGAACCCAATAAGGTTTTGTCTGCCTCCCAGCCCTTGGTCTGTCCATTTTCTGTCGATGCTTGTTCTCCACCCACAAGATTCTCTGGCTGGTCTCCCCATTTTCGTGCTCATTTGGCCTCTTTTCTCAAGTTCATACCTGAAATACTTTCTATCCCACCATCTCAGTCCACCCCTAGCCCTGCAAGTTCTCGAGAGCTCCCCTCTCCATATTCCCTATCACCTGCTATAATGCCAGTGGTCTTACGGAGTTTGACGCAAGTATATATATAAAGGAATTACTATCTCACTTTTCATTTCTATCATTCTTGTCCATAAGGACATGAGGAGGATCAGCATCACCGTGTTTTATAATTTCTAGTTCACTAAATTGCATTAGCATTAGAAGTGAATTACAATGGAAACAGTGAAAGACTTCATTTTTGGGGGCTCCAAAATCACAGCTGATGGTGACTAAAGCCATGAAATTAAACTATGCTTGCTCCTTGGAAGAAAAGCTAGGACCAACCTAGATAGCATATTAAAAAGTAGAGACGCTACTTTGCTGACAAAAGTCCGTCTAGTCAAAGCTATGGTTTTTCCAGTAGTCATGTATGGATGTGAGAGTTGGACTGTAAAGACTGCTGAGTGCCAAAGAATTGATGCTTTTGAACTGTGGTGTTGGAGAACACTCTTGAGAGTCCCTTGGACTGCAAGGAGATCCAACCAGTCAACCCTAAAGGAAATCAGTCCTGAATATTCATTTGAAGGACTGATGCTGAAGCTGAAACTCCAATACTCAGGACACTTGATGCGAAAAACTGACTCATTGGAAAAGACCCTGATGCTGGGAAAGATTGAAGGCAGGAGGAGAAGGGGACGACAGAGGATGAGATGGTTGGATGGCATCACTGACTCAATGGACATGAGTTGAGCAAGCTTCGGGGGTTGGTGATGGACAGGGAGGCCTGGCATGCTGTAGACCATCGGGTCACAAAGAGTTGGATATGACTGAGTGGCTGAACTGACTGAATTAAATAATTAGTAAGGATAGTCACTTTTTTTGCTTTAAATGATAACATATCTATATAAATAACTTACTTGGGGCATTGAAATAGAAACTTGAGGAAACAAAAATATTTATGTAAAAGTTTAGCAAGTGAAAAAATATGGAGATAGTTGATAAATATTTTCATAAACTGACATCATGAGTAGTTTAAAGTTTGTCTTAGTAGCCTACTATCAGATCCAACTGTAGGTCCTTTGGTCCCCCAGCATCCCCTCCCCCCGTATTGTCAAGCTTCTTTCATTGTGACCCCATCTATCACAGATGAAAACTCAACACACAAAATCATGTGCATCAAAGCATTCCTTTCACTCTGGTCCAAGCCTGGCAGGCTTTCAAAAATCCTTACCAGTGCAAAATCACTCTATATTACATTTATTTGTTTTAGAGCATTAGATGAAAAGAGCTATTGCTGAAAGTTTAGCTAAAAAGTTAAACACACTCAAGACACTTCCCACACTTTTGGGCTCTGGAATGTCATTCTTGTAATTAGATTTGAATTGTATTGTGAATCTCCTAGACCCTCAAGTTTATAAGTAAGCTTTTATTAACCAATAATTTCAGTCTGAGATTTCCCCAAAGCAATTAAAAAAATCATGAAACTATTGCTTGTCTTATAAACTCTGAAAATGAAAGTGTGATTTATTCATTCCTCCTCATTTATGAAGAAGCATTCTTGTTTTCCTTAACATTTCTGCATCTCAGGGCTGCCCAGAATATTATATAATCAAAATAACATTGCTTGCTACACTTCAGATGCAGATATGCTGTACTAACTAAATCTTGTCTCCTAAAATATGTTCATGGCATCCTTAATTGGTACACAATTCTAGAATTAAGGATGTGTGTTGAGTGCCTTTGTAGTAAAGCATATATATGTGTGTTTTCTAAAAATACAGAGACCTGAAACTTGATTGGGAGCTTTGTTCCTTGGAAAGTTCCTCAGCTCCAGCAACTGGGAAGCATCTTCCTTTTCTTGCCCAAATATGACAGTTAGTGTTAATTTGATGCATATAAATTAAATAGCAAATATGAGACAGCAAAATCTAGAGCCAAAAAGGCCCTGGGCAAGATTCCCAGGCAGAGAGCCTAGAATTCGAGCTCTGATTTGCAGGATCATTATTGCCCAGACCTTGCCTGAAAGCTAAATGCATTTTATTCTGCTTATCCATGAAGTCTCTGCCTCATAACAGGACCAGAGATTTCTAAACTCATTTTCTCCTGCAAAAAAAATCTGATTTAAAGTTCACATTTTCAAATGGGAAAGCAGAGTAGGAGCTGGTTGGCAGCATCCTGAGTGTACAATGTAAGTCAGGAGTATAGGAGACGAGAGGAAGATGAGCACAGTTCTAAACCCAACTCTTCACTTCTCCTGCAGCAAACAGGTTTTGTGTGTGTTTGTTATTAGTAAAAAGGATCCCAGCTGTGATACACAGATGTTAACATCTCTAATGTAGCGTTAATGGACGATCACCATGGGTTTTCCTGTTTTCAGATAATGTATTACACTTCGATGTAAGAAATGTAAGAAATCACATTTCAATAGTGCCATTAGGACAATTCTTTCGTAATGTTGATGGAACTGTTACCTGATTCTTGACTTTAATGTAAAGCATGTTTTAACATCAATCTAACACATATGTATTATGTGTTGTCACATAATAAGGTTTTCATATTTTGTTGTACCTTAATATATCAGCATGAAATATATATTAATATAAATTCCTCTACCACACTGTCCAATAGAGGTAACATTTGGCTTTAACAGCTGAGAGACAATTGAAAATTAGCACATTTTGATAGAGGAGAGGGTTTTGTTGGTGCCCACGGGTGTGTGGGGAGAGAGTATAGTGTATATTTCTGGGGTTAGACCTCACATGAAAAGAAGCAGTGTACATAAATTGAACACAACAGTGGCTTTGTGTTCCTCCTAACTCTCTGAGTAGGTTCTTTGAGACCATGTCCATCCTTGATACTTGATTCCATCAGGTTGACCCCTCATCTTCCAACTGGTCAGCTTGGGATGGGGTTGGAGAGGCGGAGGCACTGAACCCCTCAACTGCGCATTTGTTTATGTTACCTTCAGACTGTTCTCTCGTCACGGACGGTGGAGGCTTCACGAGGGAACTGAGTTCATGTAAGACTATTCAGAACTCAAGAGTCCACTGGCTAAACTGGAAGCCTTTCATTTACTAAAAAAACATGGAGCACCTCTTAGGTGCCAGGTACTCTGTGTTGGGCCCCGGGTCAGCATCAGCTCATACAGCACATAAGACCCTAAGAAATCCAGTCAAGTGATGCAGTAATTCTGAAAAGGGGTTCAGAAGTTTTCTTTTCCACAGTTCATGAGACTGAATATTAAAGAATTAGTAGAAAATTTGAACTATTTGGGGAAGGAAGATGAGAACAAGGATAAACTATTTTTCTGGGGAACCCCCTTATGCATGTGAAAAAGGCTGATCATGCGAACCATGTCATGGGCAATACAGGCACTAAGAAAGTGAAAATTTTTTAAATGAACCTTTTTTTAGCTTCTTTAATTCTGGAGCAGGATGGCTGAGAAATTTAACAATGTCCTAATTAGCATCTCTGTGACTAGACAACCCTGGCTTTAGAAATGGAAGGCCGTTGGGCTGCATATTAAATAGTAGAATTCAGATAAACCTTTAGAATTCACATCACATTGGTCTATATTTTTACTGCTCTAACTTTCCGTGATGATTCATTGTAACACAGAACATGGGAGTCAACTGATATACCTCCTTCAAGCCTCAACTCTCAAGGGGAAGCAAAATCATAAGGGCAGAAGTAAAGGTACTCAATAGAAAACAAACTTATGGTCACCAGAGGCGAGGAGGGAGGAATAAATTAGGCATTTGGGATTAACATACACACCCTCCTATATATAAAATAGGTAAAATACAAGCACCTACTGTACAGCATAGGGAATTCAACTCAAAAATCTATAGCAACATGAGAAAGGAATCTGAAAAAGGATAGATATGTGTAAATGGGAACGGAATCACTTTTCTGGTCACCTGAAACCAACACAACGCTGTAAATCGACTATTTGAAAGTGTTCGTCACTCAGCCGTGTCTGACTCTTTGTGACCCCATGGGTTGTAGAATTCTCCAGCAAGAACACTGGAGTGGGTCGCCACTCCCCTCTCCAGGGGATCTTCCCAACCCAGGGCCTGAAACCGGGTCTCCTGCATTGCAGGCAGATTCTTTACTATCTGAGCCACCAGGGAAGACCACTCCAATGTAAAACACAATTTTTTTAAAAAAATTGCAAAAAAGAATGTCCTCATCAGCATTTCAATGGGTTTAGAAATGGAAGGTCATCCAACTCGGACATGAGAATCCTCCAGTGAGTGTTTAAAAACATTCCCATTTAGGCTTCATCCAAAGAGGATGACAACCTGGACCCCTTGTGGATGGGGCCTGGGTACTGAAGTCTTAAAGAGCTTTCTATATAAGCACAGCCAGGGCTGAGACCCAGGGCTCTAGGTCAGCCCTCATACCCCTCCAGGCCTGGAAAGCCCAGGTGCACGAGGTTAAGTGAGGCGCTTGAGATCACCCTGTTGGAGCAGGGGCAGAGCTGAGTGTCACACCCATTTCTGGACACAGTGATGCAATGGGTCTGAACACTGAGGGCTTCAAACACCTGCTTTTGTCCATACTGACTTTTGAGGGACCTTTGGGTGGTCTGCCAGCAGTCATTCTATTACACATTCAAAACGTCTGATAGCACGTAAAATGTCGAGACATCAAAAGCTCACCTTGGTGGGAGTGGGGAAAGCCAGAGTCCCAGGAGTCCAGCCTGCCCTGGCCCTCCTGCAGAGTATCTTTGTTATTATCTGTTTAATACGCAGGTTTCCCTGTAAGGGTTCACATCAAGAAAAAAAAAGGTAAAAGGGACCATAAAAAACACCAAAGTCTTCACTGTACTCTCAAGGAATATGTTAACTTGAGTTATTGTTTAGAAAATGTGCAAATTATGGCTGGTATCCTTGAAAGAATATTTATGTATGAGAGAGGGATGGACATTAAAGACACTATATGTGCATGTATAACCTAATCACTTTGCTGAACACCAGAAACTAGCACAGCCCTATAAATCAACTATATGTCAATAAAAAGAAAAACCCAAACCCAGTGTTTTATGTTTTGTGACGTGTGTGTTCAATATTTGTCAACTTCATTCCCTTGTCTGTGCTTATAGTTGACAAGTTGTAGCACAGGAATATTTCTAATAAATGGTAACATAGGATGATAGCTAAAGAACTTAGCATTTAAAAACATTTAAGGGTGGCCTTTTTTTGATAACTACTGTTTTGGTGTAGTATCTTTAGAAAATATAAGCTTAAGGAGACCCATGTTTTTGTGCTACTTTGGTGCATCACAATGTTTCCAAATTACAGAAAGCTAAAATAATTATTTCGAGGTCACTACTAAGTGAGACACTATCCAAGAGCCAGATCTTAATTCCTACCACATAAACCCACACCATTCTCCAAGTAACCCAACCAAAGGTGGATTAAATCACCTATAATATACATTGCCTTCCTTTTTATTACAGGCACTAATTTCCTACTTGTACTTATAACAGATTAGAGTGAGTCTCCAATTTGGCAACACTCAAAGCAATTAACAATGATTTAAAAGGCAAAAGGACAAAATTATCTGACATGAAATACATCAAAGTAATCTAGTTGTTCAATTTTTTGTGTAATCAATGGCCTCCCTTTGATTTTTTGTATTAACTTTAAAGAAGTGTAAACCAAAGAGTTCAGAAGGCCCTGGGCTGATTCACTCATGTTCTATCATCGTGTTTATGTTTCCAGGGTAAATTTAAATTTCACAATTACTCAGACTACACAACGATAAGTAAAGACAGAGGGCTTCCTTTAGGAGGGATGCTTGTGAGTGATCCTGCTCAGGGTAAAATAAAGGGATGAAAAATCATGGAACAACTGCCCAAGAAAATAACCTAAACTAATGCTTAGATCTGCCTTAGTCTGCAACTTGCTGCCAAATTTCCATGATGCTACCAACTTCGCTGCCTTTGAAGAACTCTGCCAAGAGGCTTCTCCTATCTGTAGGAAGAAAACAAAGGGAGACCTTTTCCATGAGCTCAGAACAAATCTCAAGTTAACAGGATTCAGATAACAAGGTTGGAACAGCTGACCAGACTGGGAAAGTGTGTGAGACGATGGAATTGTGTGTGTGCCTACACACACACACCCCCACAGCATTGTGGCCCCAGATTCCCCCAGGTTCAACACCATGGTTTGCTCTTCCTTCCAAGCACTGTGCTCATTAAACAGATGTCAGATACAACCTCACCACTGGTTTGAAACCATCCATTCACACCAGCTTACTGTGCTAAGTGTGTCTGGGAGCAGGATTACATTTCTAGAAAAGCACTTTTTGTCCCCTTGTCATGCTTTCAAGTTAACCCCCTGCTACTCTTTAATATAGATGAATATTTTCTATAACTGATGAGACAGATTAACAAAAAAAGGTTATTCTCACTTTATCAGAAGTGAGAGTTTCCTACACACACACACACACCCAGTCTTGAAAAATCTTCTGAGAATACAATTATACCCTAATTCCTTGTTCACAAAAGTATAACTGAATTAATAACCCTTCTTTAAGTGGATACACTTTCATAGGAAGAAAATTTTGGTTTAAAGTCAGTTGGCTGCAAGTTAGGGTGAAGTCCACTTAGGAAAATGTTAACTGATCAAGGTTTGAATACAAATGTATGTGTCTCTACTGAATAAAAGGTGTGTCAGAAGTTAAAACGAAAGCTCATCACTGGGCTGGAAGACCTGTGGAGCAGGTTTCACTCACCTGGTCATCCCTAAAAGCTATTTGTTCTCAGGACTATGCCTGGCACACAGAAGTCCTCAACACACAGTTACTGAGTGAATGGATGACAGGATCTCGGGGACGAGCCCCCTGAAGAGTGGTCAGTAAGCAGTCATCCATTCAAGAGTACATTCCTGGGCCTCCAGAAGAAACAGAAAATCAGGTGAGAAGAGAGGCCTGCTTCTGGAATTTACAATCTAGATGCAGCATATGAGTTTATGAGTTTCGATTTATTTTTTTTTTCTTTTTCTTTTTTTTTTATTTTTCAGTGGGTTTTGTCATACACTGATGTGAATCAGCCATAGAGTTACACGAATTCCCCATCCCGGTCTCCCATCCCACCTCCCTCTCCACCCGATTCCTCTGGATCTTCCCAGCGCAACAGGCCCGAGCACTTGACTCATGCCTCCCACCTGGGCTGGTGGTCTGTTTCACCACTGATAATATACATGCTGTTCCTTCGAAACATCCCACCCTCCCCTTCTCCCACAGAGTTCAAAAGTCTGTTCTGTACTTCTGCGTCTCTTCTTCTGCCCTGCATATAGGGCCATCGTTACCATCTTTCTAAATTCCGTATATATGTGTTAGTATACTGTAATGTTCTTTATCTTTCTGGCTTACTTCACTCTGTATAATGGGCTCCAGTTTCATCCATCTCATTAGAACTGATTCAAATGAATTCTTTTTAACGGCTGAGTAATATTCCATTGTGTATATGTACCACAGCTTCCTTATCCATTCATCTGCTGATGGGCATCTAGGTTGCTTCCATGTCCTGGCTATTATAAACAGTGCTGCGATGAACATTGGGGTGCACGTGGACTTTCGATTTAAAACAATAAAATTGGGTTATTTAAAGGAAAAAAAAAGCCTCAGTTAAAGAACAGTTTTAGCAGAGGGATTAAAAGGGAATGAATGGTAGAAACAGATCTTCAACAGTTTTGCTAATAGAAAATTCCTGAGAAGGAAGGAGTTACCATTAAGTGGAAAAGAAAATTTCAAAGAAGATGAAATTTGATAATTTGGCTTTGAGTCTCACAATGTCTAACTCCAGTTCAAGCTGGTAAATAATTTACAAAATGGACTTAGGTTTAGAACTCAGCATTGCTGTAAGAGACCAATACATTTTGGTCAAATTTCCAAATTTATTAAGAGGATTTCACTATAGAATCACTATAGAAATACATTCTTTCTAAAATTTTGCAGTCACAAGACAGATTCTAGAACACAGGGTTCTAGAAGGAGAAGTTCCATGTACGTAAAAAGAAGTATACAGTGCAAGATCTTAGACTGAATCTAGCATTGTGTGCAATACCATGTCTTTCCAATGACGTACATGTACTTGGTGTCTGTTTTGGCTTTCTGTGTATTTGTATATGTGCACATGTGTGTCTTTTGGAAAATTTCCTTTTAAGTCAAACTTTCAAGTTGAGTCCTTCATGTAACACAACAATGGCCTTTATTCAGAAATACTTTCTTAAACTTACTGAATCCTTCCTCTTTGCCTGCATTTCACCACCCACCCTTCTAACTTACTTCAACTTGGCAAACTTACAACAGTCATTTTCTTCTCAAGGACAAATTGTTCTTAAGTAATGACTTCGGTTGTCAGGCACAAACACTATCTGTTCATATCTCGCCCCAGTTATACAAGCCAAACTACTTAATTTCAGAGATATGGCCCACATTTTATTTGGTGAACTATTAACTACTTTTCCACCCAGTTCCTTGGATCTCTCTTTTAATTTAATGGATTTGGATAGAATATGAAGTTCTGAAAGTACATTTCTCTACACTCTTCAGGAGTGAGGTCAGCTCTGTCATGTATTAAGAACTAAACTTTGCCCTTTGTTCTCCGTACATCACCCTCAACCCTAAAAGCTATTTGCCCTCAGGGATGCTCTGTAGGAAATGGCAGCAGCTTAGGATAAAACACCACCAAAGCATAAAAGGTGAGCACAGGTGTATATTTTCATGTTTACTGACAGGATGCATGTTTTAGAGGAGGACATGAGTTTCTATTTGAGAAGACTCAAAGGTTAAATTAAGGAAGAATAATTTTTGGCTAAAGAGGATATCAGAGGAACAAGGAGTTGAAAATTTGAATCATGGGGAGAAAGTCCCTCTTTTGCTCCAAGTTCAAACCCTTCCTTTGTGTGTAAAAGCACTCAGGTGCTCAACACTGGTTTTCATGATGTGGGGAGCAGCATGTTTGACGAACTGGAAACCAGGCTCAAAGTTTTCAGAAAAACAATCTACATTCTCAGAGCTAAGAGGCAGCAACAGAAAAGGCAACAAAAGATTGTTTTAAGGTCTTGGAATTGGATATCTAATCTAATCCGTAATAGGGAACTTGATTTCACACGACCTTTTGTAGAGTGCATAAAGTTACATTTGGATGATTAATCCTGATGACATCATCATAGGCAGAAAGAGTCAATATTTGAATTTCCCCTCCTATGATATGGGCTTCCTCCAAGCTCTGAAAACGTACTCTGAGAATTCAAGATGGATCGTGCCAGTCTGGGATCATTCGACTGCCCCAGCCTGGAAATCTGCTCTCCCTTCATGGCCTCTGAAATACACACAGCTGTGGAACCGACTGCCTACGAGGCGTGGCCAGCATGGCTGTGGCATGAGCGTCTTAGTCATCACTGCCAGCTGGTGGTGCAGGGCAGGCAGCTGGCTCCGCCCCAGGACAGGCGAGACCCAGGGCCACCTCAGCTCCTGTAACTAACGGGAGACCAGACACAGCGTCTCACCATCCAGGCGGCGTTTCTTGCACGCATCTCACAGGTTGGCAATAATCAGGATTTTCTGCCCGATTTTTGGCTAATTACTTTAGTTCTCTTTCTTGTGAAGCCATAGCCTCATCAACTCCACCAATGGTGCTCTGAGTCCAGACAAGTGAATCATGGAACTCTGGGTGACAGATCATCTTTTTAATCAGTTTGTTTACTAAAACTGGCTGCTAGTGGCCTTTCTATTGGATACAGATGACTATCAAGACAGACTTTGGGGAAAAAAAAAAAAACAAACAATAAGGGAAAAAATTTATAGGGCCCTTGAGGGCATAATTTTTAGTTTTGCTTAGCTATTCTTGATTTTTAGTGGTCTGACTTACCAGGAGAGTTGTTGAAAAAATAAATATTCAAGAAAAATATCTGTCTTACTCTTATACTAATTCTGCTCCTGAAAGAACAAAAGCAAATTGCTTATACCTCCTTTGAAAATTTTAAAAAGGGAGAAGTTTTGAATAAAAAGATTGTTCATGACAATATTGACTAAAAAAAAAAACCTGAGAAAAAAAATCTTTTTTTTTTTTGAAAAAAAAGAAAGAAAAGAAAAAGTTCTTTTTCTTCCCTCATGATTAGATATGGCATTAAATTGGTAATCGTTTTTCAAAACAAATTTAGTTTATTGGAGAGGGGGCAGGGTAAAGCAAACATTACCCTTGTTTCCCAGGATGATTTTGGTGAGAGTACCACCTAGACTTATTCCAGTTATGAGTGATGAAAAATGGCTAAAAAAATAAAGAAAATAAAAAAATTTAAAAAATAATAATAAAAAGAAAAATGGCAAGAATGATTTATTAATCACTGTAGATGAGTCTATTTATAATCCATTAAACAAATGTGCCAAAATTGGGTATGATACAGTATCGATAAGTGAAAATGAACACAATATGAAAACTTTTAAAGCTATACTACTTTTGTTAAATTTCTTCTGTTCAGTTTGTAATACTGACACTATAAAATGCACATGGCATAACTCAGGAAAATCTCACATTGCCAAATGTTGATGCTTCATAATCAATTTTAAAGAAATTGGAGAGACATAAAAGACCCGGGTATTTACAGCTGTCCTTGCCCATCACGATGTCCGGAGTCTCTGCTCCAGTGTGGGGACCTGAGTGTCCTGGCTGGAAATATTTGCCACATGTAATCCTATTCTGCATTTCTGGACTCCAGGCCATGAAAAACAAGTGCCACGGTATCTCCAAGAGAAGAAATAATACTTCTAACTCTTCATATGTCCTGAGAGAGCACAGAAGCAGATGATTTGTGTAATGTTGTAGAGAATTAATATTATATGCCATCAGGCTTTAACTTTCTGACCTGAAGCACCCTTTAGAGAGGGCCAAAACCTGTGTCTGCATTTTATTTTAACTGTACTGAGGTAAAAACACAAGTGCTCCTTTCTGCTTTTTCTGAGTCAATATAGGTAAATACAGGTACTGCCAATTGGGAAGCAGTCTTGATCCAATAGCAGTGCTAATAAGCAAAGAGTGAAAAGAATAGTAAAATGGGAAAGTGGTGAAGGGTGGTGAATAAACGAAACTGTGTATGTGCATTTGTTTGCTGTTTAAAACTTCCATTGGTCCACACATCTGCTATCATCCCCTCCTATGAAATTTCAAGAAGATAATGCTGATAACATTGATTATTAAAGTAACTGTGTATAAAATCTTCATCTTTCTTGATAAAACAGACTCTTTCAGGTCTTTTCTGAATCTATTTAAAGAAAACCAAAATGAACTGTTAGCACAGGTTTATTAGAATAACAAAAATTTAGCTACAGTGGTACAGCTTTAGAAGTTTTAATATTGTATTCATTTTTACTTTTCCTTCAAATCCAATACATGAAGTAGCTTAAATACTGAAATGCAGACAATAACTCAAGAGAATATTTTTCATAAATAGAAAAACATTACTTGGGATAACTGGGAATCTTAGTAACTGGCAAGGGTATAAAGATAGTATAAAATCAATCTCCACTTCCTCTTTTCTCCTAAGACATACCTTGAGAGGAAAAATTGGTACTAAAAATCCATTAAGAGGAAAGAAAAGATTATCCATTCCACTTGAGAAAGGAAGCCAAAACCTAATAAAACCCTGCTTATATGCTGATCAGAGAACCAGCTTTCTGCTCATGCCTCAAAGAGAGGCAGCCAGCAAATTCAGAACAAGTTATTCCCATGATTCCAGACTGAAGTATGGTAACGACGGGTCAGTTGAATTTGCAAGCCAGCTGGTGTTAGAAAGGTTTTGGCTGTTTGTGAAGTCAACCCATTTGTGTGTGTGTGTGTGTGTGTGTGTGTTTTAATATCATAAGAATGACTTCAAGGAACATAAACAATTTTCCTTCAAATTTGTGGTATTTACAATCAAAGTTCAGTCCAGCAATTATTTTAAAATTAAGGATCTGACCGCCATGAAATCTGACCCTGATATAGTGGGGAAAGCTGATAATTGCTTTTTAAACTGATGTGGTGCTGCGGTAATTGATTTTTTGGTGTTCTGGGAAAACCCCAGATGTTGGTACCTCTTCATAACATCGTGTAATTGTACCCTTAGGACTTTCAGGAAGCTTTTAGAAAAAATGGTTGTTTATATTCTTACCATATGTAAATTGTAAAGAAGTCAACATTCTAGTTAAAGGATTATACCATAAGACAAAATTAACTGCAAACTATTTTCATGTAACTTATCATATGGCTTTCCAAGTAGACCTTTCCTCTGAGGCTTCAATGATAAATCTCATTAGTTAATATTTGACAAAGAAATGTGGCTATTATAGATAGAATGATGAAAGCATGCCACAGAGCTTCTTTCTAAGATAAATCTCATTGTTTTGCTTCTTGAAGTACAGATAGATAGATAGTGTTTCTGGATGAGGTGAAATTATATCCATTAGGATTTTATACCAAGATTGAGAAAGTCCTTAATACTTTCATTTATGTTTCATTAGAGACGCTCCCCTGACCCTGGACATCCTAATCAGTACAGAGCAGGTTCATGAAGTCTCATATCTCGGCTACGTCTACCAGGCCAAACCCCACCCTTTTACTATGAAATACGGGATGTAATAAATATTATTTGATGATGATGACAACTTTAGATGCTCCAAACTTTCCCGCCCAACTTATGGTCCAAAGAGTAAATTAAAAACTGCCTGACCTCAGATTTGCAATATGAAACAATGCCTGTTTCATATTCAAAGCTCAGGAGAAACAGCATATCAAATGCAGCATATTCATTCATTTTCAAATTTTACCTGTTTGTTTTCTGAATGTCATTATTATTAATTGGGATCCATGAGGACCTACGCACAAGGCCCTGACAGCTCATTCATGTGCTGCAGTTAATACGAAGGTTCAAGGGCTAGTGTGGATGTTCGTTATCTGGGAACACATTTAAAATGATCACTGGTGGGAAACTCAAAGCACATAACCCAGGGATACGAAGAATTGTAAAACTCTGCCTGGCGGAGGCCACCAGGCCTCCAGCCTCCAAGTCTGGACACCGGGCTTGGTAACAGAGCTCGCTCTGAGGCTCTGCACAAACCTGGCCGGTTTCATCTTCACTTGGAGAAAATGAGAGGAGGGAATCTTCCTCCTTTGTATACTGTAAATGAGACAAGTGTATTTCAGATACTTTAAGATTTCCATATGCCAGTGGTTCTAGAATTGATGCATAATTAGCAGCAGGATCAGGCACTTTGCCAATCAACAAGTCCAGACTGACTTCTTTTTCTCCTTGCTTTGCCAATTAAATTTAATAGACATTTAGTAAGGAATAAACAAATATGCTTGGGTTTTAGAAGGACTGAATTCAAAGTCACGCAAAATATCTAAAGCCTTTTGATTTTTTTTCCACTTTCTACAAATGGATACAAAAGTGTTCCAGGTCAGTGCATTTCTACTGAAGTTACAATGGCTCTTTAGGCTATTAAATAAGCAATGTCTTGCTTTGCTTGTATCTCAGTTATGTTTTCCAGCCGAAACTCTGCTCTTCTAGGAGTTACAGTGAAATATTATTTGATGGGGGCTACCCAGGTAGCACTAGTGGTAAAGAAGCTGCTTGGCAATGCAGGAAACATAAGACACAGGGGCTTGATCCCTGGATCAGAAAGATCTCCAGGATGAGGGTACGGCAATTCACTCTAGTATTCTTGCCTGGAGAATCCCATGGACAAAGGAGCCTCATGGGCTACAGTCCAAACGGTCACAGAGTTGGACATGACTGAAGTGACTTAGCATGCATGCATGCATTATTTAATGAAGATGGCGACTTTGAAAGGTGTATCATAACGTGGATGGGAAAGTTGCTAATCTCATCTATGCCGATTACATTATTTTATTCCTTTTAATGGATCATCAAGTGATTTGTTAACAAGGAAACACCTCATCTGAGAGGTGAAACTGACTTAAAATAATTGTGGATGGTATGAATTCAATGGTTTTTTGAGGAATTACAAGCAGGCATTTAGAGATACTTCTTCCTGCTATATTGTTGTGATATACATGACACCAGAGTCTATAGATAAAGACAGTTCATAACGTCTTTCTCCTTTTAACAGCAGGGGTCTTGTAATGACAGGTATGATATCTTCTCAGGTAAAATACCGTGATTTCACAAAATGCACTGCCTATTTCTGCTACTGCAGTGAATTTGGGCCAGATCCATGGCTTTCCTGAATGTTTTTACATGTTTAAATGAGGATCAAACGTACTTACTTCCAGGGCTACTGCAAGAGTTAAAGGAGGTTCAGTTCAGTTCAGTTCAGTTCAGTCGCTCAGTCGTGTCTGACTCTTTGCAACCCCGTGGATGGCAGCACAACGGGCCTCCCTGTCCATCACCAACTCCTAGAGCTCGCTCAGACTCATGTCCATTGAGTCGGTGATGCCATCCAACCGTCTCATCCTCTGTCATCCCCTTCTCTTCCTGCCTTCAATCTTTCCCAGCATCAGGGTATTTTCCAGTGAGTCAGTTCTTCGCATCAGGTGGCCAAAGTATTGGAGTTGCAGCTTCAGCATCAGTCCTTCCAAATAATATTCAAGACTGATTTCCTTTAGGATGGACTGGTTGGATCTCCTTGCAGTCCAAGGGACTCTCAAGAGTCTTCTCCAACACCACAGTACGAAAACACCAATTCTTCAGTGCTCAGCTTTCTTTATAGTCCAAATCTCACATCGTACATTACTACTGGAGAAACCAAAGCTTTGACTGGATGGAACTTGGTTGGCAAAGTAATGTCTCTGGTTTTTAATATGCTGTCTAGGTTGCTCATAACTTTTCTTCCAAGGAGCAGGCGTCTTTTAATTTCATGGCTGCAGTCACCATCTGCAGTGATTTTGGAGTCCCCCAAAATAAAGTCTCTCACTGTTTCCATTGTTTCCCCACCTATTTCCCAAGAAGTGATGAGACTGGATGCCATGATCTTAGTTTTCTGAATGTTGAGTTTTAAGCCAACTTTTTCACTCCCCTCTTTCACTTTCATCAAGAGGCTCTTTAATTCTTCTTCGCTTTCTGCCCTAAGTGTGGTGTTATCTGCATATCTGAGGTTAGGGATATTTCTCCCAGCAATCTTGATTCCAGATTGCGCTTTATCCATTCCAGCATTTTGCATGATATGCTCTGCATGTGAGTTAAATAAGCAGAGTTACAATATATAGCCTGGATGTACTCCTTTCCCAATTTGGAACCAGTCTGTTGTTCCATGTCCAGTTCTTACTGTTGCTTCTTGACCTGCATACAGATTTCTTAGGAGGCAGGTCAGGTGGTCTGATATTCCCATCTCTTGAAGAATTTTCCAGTTTGTTGTGATCCACACAGTCAAAGACTTTGGTGTAGTCAATAAAGCAGAAGTAGGTGTTTTTCTGGAACTCTCTTGCTTTATCGATGATCCAACAGATGTTGACAATTTGATCTCTGGTTCCTCTGCCTTTTCTAAATCCAGCTTGAACATCTGGAAGTTCACGGTTCACGTACTGTGGAATGAAAACTGATCTTCTCTAGACCAGCCCAGTACATAAAGGAGATTATGTTAAATTTCTGAGTGGTAAATGTACATGAGTTTCCTTTCTCCCTGTCATATCTTAAGGCTAGGTCATCAGAATTGTAGAATAAAGAAACAGTATGCTCCTCCTTTAAATTTTAGGGAACTAAATTTTCTATAAACTTATTAATTTCCCTTCAAATAACAAAATGATTAAAGAATCATCTTGAATACTAATATTGTTATAATAATGAGTTATTTTTTCTTGTATACACAAAGGACATTATCTGATATGAAAAGTCTTCACTAATGCAGCTAATCATTTCACAGGATATTGACGACATGAGAATATGGAAGATTTTTTAAAAAACTAAGTGCAGGAAGGAAAGAACATGAGGAAATAAAATGAGCATCAAATTCTGTTCCCAGGGCTTTGAAATCCTCAGTTGTTGTTTCAGAATCATGATGGCTTTTCTCCAGCAGTGATGGGGAGAACGGGCCGACCTGTGACCTACACCTTCATAGTCACAAGAGAGAGACACAGCCAGTGCATTCTCCCCATGGATGCAGTTCTCAGAGATCCTGAAATGTCTTTTCCTTTCTTTTTTTTTCAATTTATGGAAGTACAGTTGATTTACAATATTGTGTTAGTTTCTTCCGAACAGCACAGTGAATCAGTTATACATATATATGCCCTTTCCTAGATTCTATTCCCATTTAGGTCATTATAGACATTGAGGAGACTTGCCGGAGCTATACAGGAGGTCCTTATTAGTTATCTATTCTATGTATAGTAGTCTGTAGATGTCAATCCCAAACTCCCAGTTTATCCCTCCCCACCTTTCTTCCAGTAATCACAAGTTTGCTTTCTACATCTATGACTGTATTCTTGTTTTGTAAATAAGCTCATTTGTACAACTTTTTTTTTTTTTTAGATTCCACATATGAGTGAAGACAAAATTAAAATGAGATATCACCTCACACTGGTCAGAATAGCCATCATCAAAAAACTATAAACAATAAAGGCTGAAGAGGGTGTAGGGAAAAGGGAGCTTTCCTACACTGTTGGTGGGAATGCAAATTGGTGCAGCCCTATGGAGAAGAGTATGGAGGTTCCCAAAAAAAAAAAGAAAAATAGAACTGCCATATGATCCAGCAATATCCAGTTCTCAGAAATTCTGAAATGCCTTCTCTTTCTTTTTCTTAATTTTTGTTGGAGTATAGCTAATTTACACTGCTACATATATCTGGAGAATATAATGTTTTTTATAAAAAAAAAAGAAAAGAAAAGATACATGCATCCCAATGTTCACTGCAGCACTGTTTACAATAACCAAGACATGGAAGCAACCTAGATGTCCATCAACAGATGAATGGATAAAGAAGATGTGGTACATATACACAATGGAACATTACTCAGCCATGAAAAAGAACGAAATAATGCCATTTGCAGAAATATGGATGGACCTAGAGATTGCTATACTGAGGACAGTAAATCAGAGAGAAAAAGATAAACATCATATGATATCACTTAAATGCGTAATCTGAAATGCCTTTTTTTAAAGAGCCTGGGGAAAAAGCTGGTGACACAGCTGATCATGACCTAGGTGATAAATCACTCTGCTAAAGTCCCAAATGCTTAACCATGGAAAATTTCAGTTTTAGCCGAGGTGCTGCTTCCCAGGATTGATGGCTATAGTGGCAACTGAGTCAATGGCAAAATGATTTACTGGGAGAATCCCATGGATAGAGGAGCCTGGTGGGCTATAGGCCATAGGGTTGCAAAAAGTTGGACATGATTAAAGTGACTGCGTGTTCAATTTTTTGTGACCCTATGGACTAATAGGCTGCCAGTCTCCTCTGTTCATGGAATTCTCCCAGTAAATCACTGCAGATGGTGATTGCAGCCCTGAAATTAAAAGACACTTGATCCTTGGAAGAAAAGCTATGATCAACCTAGACAGTATATTAAAAACCAGAGACATTACTTTGCTGACAAAAGTCCATCTAGTCAAAGCTATGGTTTTTCCAGTAGTCATGTATGGATCTGAGAGTTGGACTATAAAGAGAGCTGAGCGGTAAAGAGTTGATGCTTTTGAAGTGTGGTGTTGGAGAATACTCTTGAGAGTCCCTTGGACTGCAAGGAGATCAAACTAGTTCATCCTAAAGGAAATCAGTCCTGAGATTTCACGGGAAGGACTGATGCTGAAGCTGCAACTCCAATACTTTGGCCACTTGATGTGGAGAACTGACTCACTGGAAAAGACCATGATGCTGGGAAAGATTTTTGGCGGGAGGAGAAGGGCATGACAGGGGATGAGATGGTTGGATGGCATCACCGACTCAATGGACATGAATTTGAGTAAGCTCTGGGGGTTGGTGATGGACAGGGAAGCCTGGTGTGCTGCAGTACATGGGGTCGCAAAGAGTTGGACATGACTGAGTGACTGAACTGAAGTGAAGTGACTTCGCACAGCACAGCACTCAAGCGCTATGATAGCCAGGACCCTGTCAATAGAGTTTTCTGCTGAATGCCCTAGAATAGGTTCCGAAATATGGCCAGGCATGTAGTAGATGTCTTATTCCTATGTAGTAGGTGATTTGTAGAAAAAAAAAGAAATGAATGATTTTTTTTAAACATTGACTTTGACTATTTCATACTCTGGTATATGAAATTACAGAAAGCAAAAACATGTGATACATTTTAGTAGATGTTGACCCCAAGATAACCTTACCAAATCCCATGAACATAGCCAACTATGGTGTAAAAAGTATCAAAATTTTCGTGACCTTTAATATATTTAATGCAATAAAAGAAACAACATACTGTAAAATAAGGTTTATAATGATTAGAAACCAATAATAGTAATTTGTGTTCATTGACTATTTATGAGAACCATACCGTGATCTGAGTGGCTTATGTAACATATATAATCTCATTAAGTAAGATCCCTATACTGATGTATGCATCAGGCATTGAGGGCAGGGGCTGAGGACAGCCTTCCAGGGGAGACAGCCTGGGTCTAAGTCCAAACCCTGGCACTAAGCTGTCTCTGGGCAAATTGTTTTCCTTCTTGGTTTCTCAGGGTTCTTATCTATGAAAGAAAATCATAGTGCCCATCTCATACAGCTGTTGTGAAGATTATATGCATGGTTGCTCCCAGATCAATACAAGGCATGTGACACCTATCTGCCATCTCTCTCTCCCTCTCTTGTCCCATCTGTCTGTTTTTGCACAAAACATGGCTAGTGCAAAGAAGGAGCTACATAAGAGTGAGCAATCACTATGTGTTATTATTTTCATCCCTATTTTGCAGAGGATGAAACTGAGGCACTGAGAAGTAACTTGCTCAGGATCACATGGTTGGTAGGTGTTGAAGGTTGGACGCAGCTAGTTTAATACTTCAGCTTGTGCTCTTAACCTTGATGCCAAAACATCTCCCCAACGGAATGTACTGAAAATGTAGCTAATTCACTCTTTGTAAAAAACTGATCCCAGAATTTATTCAGTGATTTTCAAATGATACTTTGACACTCCTTGACTAGCATATCACTTTGAAGATTTCTGATAAATAAGTACAGGTGTTTCTGCAAGTTATTAATAAAAATATGCTATTATTAACAGTTGCCTGATTATGAACCAACACACACTAGAAAATGACTGCTATTTTTTTTGTAATTTTGACTTCAAAATTGGTAGTAACTAAAAATAAACCTCATCTTGGTGAGACCTGCTTTACATTACTTGACACTAAAAATCTCTCAGTGTTCATTTCCATCTGAAGTGACAAGTCCCCACAGGAGCGGCAGTTTAGGTTGTTTTCAGGCAGATTCTGTATGGCTCAAGGAGGGACAGGTTATATTTCAGGGACTGCGTAAGAGGCTGGAACTGCTGAAAACAGCTGAACCAAACTTTTATTTATTTATTTTTTCTTTTTTTTCATTTATTTTTATTAGTTGGAGGCTAATTACTTTACAGTATTGTAGTGGTTTTTGCCATACATTGACATGAATCAGCCATGGATTTACATGTGTTTCTCATCCCGATCTCCTCTCCCACTTCCCTCCAAATCTGATCCCTTTGGATCTTCCCAGTGCACCAGCCCTGAGCACTTGTGTCATGCATCCAACCTGGGCTGATGATGTTTCACCCTTGATAGTATACATGTTTCAATGCTCTTCTCTCAGAACATCCCACCCTCGCCTTCTCCCACAGAGTCCAATAGTCTGTTCTGTACATCTGTGTCTCTTTTTCTGTTTTGCATATAGGGTTATCATTACCATCTTTCTAAATTCCATATATATGCATTAGTATACTGTATTGGTCTTTATCTTTCTGGCTTACTTCACTCTGTATAATGGGCTCCAGTTTCATCCATCTCATTAGAACTGATCCAAATGAATTCTTTTTAATGTCTGAGTAATATTCCATTGTGTATATGTACCATAGCTTCCTTATCCATTCGTCTACTGATGGGCATGAACCAAACTTTTAAAGAGAAAATAATAATCATGTGGGACAGTAATGTATATCACTAAGAAGGCAGACTGCTTAAGAGTGAAGGAGGGATTTCCTTTGTGGTCCAGAGGAGAAGAAACTGCCTTCCAATGCATTGGGCATGAGTTCAGTCCCACATGCTTCAGTTAAGACCTGACACAGCCAAAATAAATAAACATTATTACTATTATTTTAAACAAGAGTAAAAGAGAGGACTCTGTATTTGTTTAAACATCCAGGTATCTCTTGCATCATACTTATGGTATGATCACAAAAAAGACAAAAGATACCAATGATCACATTTCCAAATCTCACCTCAGAGTAGTTTAACTTTGTAAGTTTAAACAGCCTGTGAAACCTGGCCAAGTGTGTCAAACGTATTATTTATAAAGACTGAACATTCACAAGGGTCTTCCTCCATTAAAAATGACAAGGATTTTCCCTCCTGAAATCAGCTAAATGGGCGTCTACATAGTAATGCAGGCCAAGGCTGAAGTGATGAGCTCTGTGGCTGATTTAATTGGTCATTTTAGTGTTACAAACTACCTCTACTGTGGGCGTTTCATGGCACATTTGAACCCCTACAAAAGCACAGTGAACATTCAAAGAAAAATTACTTTAAAGAAACCTGTATTTCTACTTGGAAAATGCAACTGTACTTTCGCAACTTCAAATCTGTATTCAAAATCTCCCCAAGTAATCTGAAAAGTTAGAGGACAATTAGTATATGGAAAGCAGAACCTCTCTGTAACTGAGGTTATGATTCCTTTAACTCCATTATCTGTCAATCTCTTTCAGTTTTTTCACCTGTAAAATATATTTTTGAGTGTCTTCCGGACGCCTACATGACAGCTGCAGAACTGAGGTGTCAAGAAGAATGACTCCACCTCTCAAATCTCATAATCATAAAAGTCTTGATGAATATTTTGCTATGTAGGGGGTAATTAGTGATAATTATACTAACATGAATTTATGTAGAAGACAAACAGGTTTAACTTTAATATTCCAGGTCAATTAGTGAGTCAATATATATTTTTAAAATGAATGATTCTCTAAGTGAAAAAGAAACTCTTATTTAGAAGTGAGTCACAAGATACTGTTTGGTTACAAGCAAGACAAAGTGACTTTTTGCTAGATGTTGTGACATTTCCCCCCAAATCTTTCCCGTGCATCACTGGAAAAAACAGAGGATGAATGAAGGGGTACACAAAGAAAGGAAAAATAAAGAAAAGAAAATAACAGGAATGAAGTTGGAAATACTAGGCAAGGGACAGGAGCTACTACTGTTGAGATCTACCCTTAGTCCAGTCACTTGATAAACATCTCAGTCTGGCCTCATGAGTAGGACACAACGGAGTGACTTTCACTTTCATGTAATACTTACAGAATGTTTATCACATGGCAGGTACTTCCCAGAATAATTTGCATACGCCCCCTCATTTCATCCTCCAAACGGTGCTGTTACTAGTCTCATTTACCCAGGCTGAGAGTCACTGAGTTAGGATGTGCCAAGTCACGATTCCAATCCGGGAAGCAGAGACTCAGAGCCTAGGTGCTGATCATGGCCTCTGACTGCCCCCTTGTGTGGAGCAAACACGTGACTTGTCTGAGTGCCCACTTTTCTGGCCAAAATGGTCCAGCTGCACGTCTATGCCAATGTCCCCTCTTCCGCCTCTGGGGCGCTGACTGGCAGCTCAGAGCATCAGAGTCCTCGTCATACCTGGTCACACCCGGCCCGTCTTCCCAGTGGCCTGATGACGACACCACCAGGGAGTAGACATGAGCCCCTCGGTTCCAGAGGCACCAAGGGACGAACACATGCCCTAGTCAGACGAGATTCCACCCAGACTGCATGACCCCGCCTGGGGATGGAAGCAAACTGGACTGGGCAAAGAGATTTTTCTCGCTAAAGCATTAATACTTCAACTGAAATGATAACCCTTTCAATAATAATGCACACATAATTCAGCTGGATAAATTGAGTCCTCTGCTAGGCGACAAAGTTGTTAAGCTTTTCTGGGGAAAAGATGGCCCCAATTCATTCATCTTCAAACCTGCCCTTCTCTCTGCCAAGGTAAAGGCTGAATTTTGGATATGTTTCAGAGTGTCAAAGAGTGCTTAAGTTCAAAGCAGATTTAAGTCCAAGGAGGTTACAATAGGAAAAACTGAGACCCAGAGGACAGTTTAAGATGAATGAATATTTCCTCTTTCAAGCCTCTCTTTCAGAGAGAAAGACACCACAGAGAATCAATATTTTTCACAAGCTACCAGTTTGAGAAACCCAGGAAGCAAATTTGCTCTTACTCTTTTTACTCATTTTGACAGAAGTGAAAAGGCCCACCTCTCTCTGCTTAAGGGAGCTCATGCCTATGAAGTTGCTGGGGCCCAGGTACCAGGTCTCATCTGGGAGATGTCCACAGGCTTATACGGTGTCTCAGGTGCCAGAGACACCACCTGACTTTATAGGCTTGCATCAACGTTAACTAGATAATAAAGTCCGTAAACACGTGCTGGGTGGATGATGGAACACACAAACTGGTCAGCGAGCAGGTGTGGGCTCCTGAGCAAGGTGGGTAACTCAGGCTGGAAGGACATGACCTCTAGGGGCTGCTCAGGGGTGGGCCCAGCAGAGAGCTGTCTCTCCAAGCAGGATTCATCTGTTAGTAGAAAAGGAGATCAGGGACTTAGCAGATAACAAAGACAACTGCTGGAAATAAAAGAGAACATGGAACAGGTGGGGTCCAAATTCAAATCTGAATGAGGGAGTCCCTCCCACCTCTCTAAAGCAGAGAAGTGTCTCTGGAGATAGCACAGCCTGGAATTCTACCCCCTCTTTCCAAGCAGAGCAGAGTTCCCAGTTGGGTTGTGTCTGGGGTTGCCACTCAGCCAGGCCCTTCTGTTCTGCCTGATCCATGATGTTGTAAATGGACAATTCTACAATTAATAGCACATTGACAGAACTGTGCAACCATCATCACAATCTCATTTCAGATCATTTCTATCACATTTGAGGGTCTTCACGCCCATTCCCAACCCTAGTCCCTGGCAATCACTAACCTACCATCTGTCCTGCTCTCTCCTGAAGCCCTGTGCCTGGGGAAACATTAAGTGCCTGCTGGGAGCTCCATAGGGTCACAAAGAGTCGGACACAACTGAAGCAACGGAGCATGCATGCACGCGGGAACGCCATAGAAGTTTGCTCAATCAAGGTCTTCTTAACTAGCTAAAGAGGCATTAGGTTCAGGGCACTTTCTAAGGAAATCCAACAGTTCGTTTGTACACCAAGTGCTTAAATATGGACTCACACTTCATTAAAACAACTTGGAAAGTGGTTAGCACAGGATACGCTTTCTGAGGATGAAAGACGAATGTAGAGGAATCAGTGCTGTGGCCCCACCACCCCTGAAGATGACAAAGCTGTGTCTTTGATTCCACGACCAGTGTTCACTCCATGCTGGACCAAAGAGGAGACAAAACACTGAGAAAATCTGGCCGCTACATAAATATGTTTGGGAATTTTACTGAAAAGAAAACCTCCCACTATTTTCCGCCTTGAATTTGTTTGAAGTAGTATAACAACGAAAAATAGTTTTACCTCAAAATGAGCTTTACAGATGCAAAATAACACAGAGAACTGGGGAAAGTATGTAGGGTTTCTAAGAGCACACATTTTCTGGTCATCTGGCTAAGTTTAAGTGTGGGCAACTCTCCCTCACCACCCCCGGACTCTTTGGGTGGCTGGCAGTCCAACCTCACCCTTCATTTTGGGGGAGGAGGTACGATTCACACACTTTTACAACCACAGTGACAAGGGAAAGAATTATTAAAAGGTGTACAAAATAAAAGGAAATTGCTTTTGGTTAAAATATACTTTTTAAGCTTGATAAAAATTATCTTATTTTCCTGCATGCTGTATTTTACAAATGTAGGATTCTGTGGCAGAAACAAGCATGTACGTGTGCTAAGTTGCTTCAGTTATAAATGTGATAGTCGCTCAGTTGTTTCCAACTCTTTGTGACCCCGTGGACTGTAGCCCACCAGGATCCTCTGTCCATGGGATTCTCCAGGCAAGAACACTGGAGTGGGTTGCCATTCCCTTCTCCAGGAGCTCTTCATGGGATCTTCCTGAACCAGGGATTGAACCTGAGTCTCCCGCATTGCAGGCTTTGCCCTCTGAGCCATCAGGGAAGCCCAGAAACAAGCATAACTTCCTTTAAAAGTGGTCTAGTTGGTGCACGCCTGTGGAGGTTTGCTTTCTTGTCTCTCAGGGCAGATTCTTGTTGGTTCAAGCAAAGGCTAATTTAGTTTCTTGTCTAAAGTGACCTGGGCTTCAGATGGCAGCTAAATGTGTCCTGGCCTCACAGACTATCTCCCAGGACTTTCAAGTCTTATTGCCCTGAAGAGCCCATCAAACAAGGGGAGGGTGAACTTCTCTGGACTTCCCCACCCATAATTCCCCCTTTATAGAGCATTATTATAAATTACTACAATAAAATTTTACTTTCATCCCTTAAAATTCCAGTTTATCTGTGTAATTCATCAATATGAGTAGTTATTTTTATGAGTTGGCTTATTTTGTGTGTGTTCTCATCTCCTCAGGGATGCTTACAGTCCCAGTTACAGCTACAGTCTTATCCTAATTATGCAAAATGTACAATTTAAAATGTGGAACAGAAACAAGTAATAATAAGTCAGAGTCAGAGAATTTGATAGTTGAAAGTCACCAAATCTAAGGATGAGGAACTTAAGGCTGAGAGAGATTAAATAATGTGTAGGAATTAAAGAGGAAAAGTGTGCAAGAGAAAGTGTTAGTCGCTTTACAACTCCATGGACTGTATAGCCTGCCAGACTCCTCTGTCCATGGAATTCTCCAGGCAAGAATACCATAGTGGAGATCCATTCCCTTCTTCAAGGGACCTTCAAGACCCAGGGATTGAACCCGAGTGTCCTGCATGGCAGGCAGGTTATTTACCATCTGAGCCACCAGGGACGCCCATAGAGAGGCAAGCAGAGGTTTCGACCAAAGCTAAAGAGCCTCTTGATAAAAGTGAAAGAGGAGAGTGAAAAAGTTGACTTAAAGCTCAACATTCAGAAAACTAAGATCATGGCATCCGGTCCCATCCCTTCATGGCAAATAGATGGGGAAACAGTGGAAACAGTAACAGACTTTATTTTGGGGGCTAAAAAATCACTGCAGATGGTGACTACAGCTATGAAATTAAAACAGTGTGGAGATTCCTCAAAAAAACTGGAAATAGAACTGCCCCACTGCTGGGCATACACACCAAGGAAACCAGAATTGAAAGAGACACGTGTAACTCAATGTTCATCACAGCACTGTTTATAATAGCCAGGACATGGAAGCAACCTAGATACCCATCAGCAGACAAATGGATAAGAATACTGTGGTACATTTACACAATGGGATATTACTCAGCCATTAAAAAGAATAAATTTGAATCAGTTCTAATGAAGTGGATGAAACTGGAGCCTATTATACAAAGTGAAGCAAGCCAGAAAGAAAAACACCAATACAGTATACTAATGCATATATATGGAATTTAGCAAGATGGTAACGATAACTCTGTATGCGAGACAGCAAAAGAGACACAGATGTATTGAAGTCTTTTGGACTCTGTGGGAGAGGGCGAGGGCGGGATGATACGGGAGAATGGCATTGAAAAATGTATATTATCATATGTGAAATGAATCGCCAGTCCAGGTTCGATGCATGAGGCAGGGTGCTCGGGGCTGGTGCACTGGGGTGACCCAGAGGGATGGCGGGGGGTGGGAAGAGCTGGGAGGTGGGGCGGGGTGGGGGACACATGTACACCCATGGCAGATTCAATGTATGGCAACAACCACCACAATATTGTAAAGTAATTAGCCTCCAATTAAAATAAATTTTTAAAAAGATATTTGGTGCAGTGTAAAAAAAAAAATGCTTGCTCCTTGGATCAATGATCAATGCAAAGAAATAGAGGAAAACAATAGAATGGGAAAGACTAGAGATCTCTTCAAGAAAATCAGAGACACCAAGGGAAAATTTCATGCAAAGATGGGCACAATAAAGGACAGAAATGGTATGGACCTAACAGAAGCAGAAGATATTAAAAAGAGGTGTCAAGAACACACAGAAGAACTGTACAAAAAAGATCTTCACGACCCAGATAATCATGATGGTGTGATTACTCATCTAGAACCAGACATCCTGGAATGCAAAGTCAAATGGGCCTTAGGAAGCATTACTGCAAACAAAGCTAGTGGAGGTGATGGAATTCCAGTTGAGCTCTTTCAAATTCTAAAAGAAGATGCTGTGAAAGTGCTGCACTCAATTTGCCAGCAAATTTGGAAAACTCAGCAGTGGCCATAGGACTGGAAAAGGTCAGTTTTCATTTCAATCCCAAAGAAGGGCAATGCCAAAGAATGCTCAAGCTACTGCAGAATTGCACTCATCTCACATGCTAGTAAAGTAATGCTCGAAATTTTCCAAACCAGACTTCCAACAATACGTGAACTATGAACTTCCAGATTTTCAAGCTGGTTTTAGAACAGGCAGAGGAACCAGAGATCAAATTGCCAACATCCACTGGATCACTGAAAAAGCAAGAGAGTTCCAGAAAAACATCTACTTCTGCTTTACTGACTACACCAAAGTCTTTGACGGTGTGGATCACAACAAACTGTGAAAAATTCTTCAAGAGATGGGAATACCAGACCACCTTACCTGCTCGTAAGAAATCTGTATGCAGGTCAGGAAGCAACAGTTAGAACTGGACATGGAAAAACAGACTGGTTCCAAATTGGGAAAGGAGTACGTTGAGACTCTATATTGTCACCCTGCTTATTTAACTTATATGCAGAGTACATCATGAGAAACGCTGGGCTGGATGAAGCACAAGTTGGAATCAAGATTGCTGGGAGAAATATCAATAACCTCAGATATGCAGATGACACCACTGTTAACAGCAGTAAATGAAGAACTAAGGAGCCTCTCGATGAAAGTGAAAGAGGAGAGTGAAAAATTTGGCTTAAAACTCAACATTCTGAAAAGTAAGATCATGGCATCCAGTCCCATCACTTCATGGAAAACAGATGGGGAAACTGTAGAAACAGTGACAGATTTTATTTTCTTGCGCTCCAAAATCACTGCAGATGGTGACTGCAGCCATGAAATTGAAAGACGTTTGTTTCTTAGAAGAAAAGTTATGACCAGCCTAGACAGCATATTAAAAAGCAGAGACATTACTTTGCCAACAAAGGTCCATCTAGTCAAAGCTATGGTTTTTCCTGTAGTCATGTATGGATGTAAGAGTTGGACTGTAAAGAAAGCTAAGTGCTGAATAATTGATGCTTCTGAACTGTTTTGTTGGAGAATACTCTTGAGAGTCCCTTGGACTGCAAGGAGATCCAACCAGTCCATCCTAGAGGAAATCTGTCCTAAATATTCATTGGAAGGGCTGATGCTGAAGATGAAACTCCAATACTTTCGCCATCTGATGGGAAGAACTGACTCAGTGGAAAAGACCCTGATATTGGGAAAGACTGAAGGTGGGAGGAGAAGGGGACGACAGAGGATTAGATGGTTGGATGGCATCACCAACTCGATGGACATGAGTTTGAGTAAGCTCTGGGATTTGGTGAAGTACAGGGAAGCCCGGCATGTTGCTGTCCACGGGGTTGGAAAGAATTGGACGTGACTAAGCAACTGAACTGAACTGAAGAATTTGCTACAGAATTTATATTTTAATAATTAAGTAGATTTATTAAATAAAAACAGATTATGCATATGACTGAATTATATAAATATATTTTATACATTACATTTAATAAAATAATAAACATCTGCTATGATTAGAATATCAGTTATAAGAGACTGAAAAAAATGATGCATTTATCAGCTCAAATTTGCATGTGACTCATTTTAATACAAGGCCCCATTTTATGGTCCTTTCTTTCATTCTAAGAATACCGGTCAGGTGGATTTTTGAATTAGCTTTATGGTTGAAGTACTTAATCTTTCATTCATCCATTCATTTTATAATAAATATGTACTGAGTGCCAGTTATGAAGCAAGCACTGATCTTTACTCTGGGATGAAAACCAGAATAAGTCAGATGGGTTTCCTGACATTTCGGAGTTTATATGTTACTGAGGAGGCAAATTGTGCATCAATCAGTGAGCATGCATGATGGAAACAAACTAAGCGTCCACTGACAGAATAACAGATAAAGAAGATGTTGTACACATATCCAATGGAATATTGGCCGTAAAAAGAACAGAATAATAAGCAAGGTGAAAACGACAGCCTTCAGAATGGGAGAAAATAATAGCAAATGAAGCAACAGACAAAGGATTAATCTCAAAAATATACAAGCAACTCCTGCAACTCAATTCCAGAAAAATAAATGACCCAGTCAAAAAATGGGCCAAAGAACTAAGCAGACATTTCTCCAAAGAAGACATACAGATGGCTAACAAACACATGAAAAGACGCTCAACATCACTCATTATCAGAGAAATGCAAATCAAAACCACAATGAGGTACCTTTACATGCCAGTCAGGATGTCTGCTATCCAAAAGTCTACAAGCAATAAATGCTGGAGAGGGTGTGGAGAAAAGGGAACCCTCTTACACTGTTGGTAGGAATGCAAACTAGTACAGCCTCTATGGAGAACAGTGTGGAGATTCCTTAAAAACCTGGAAATAGAACTACCATATGACCCAGCAATCCCACTGCTGGGCATACACACCGAGGAAACCAGATCTGAAAGAGACACGTGCACCCCAATGTTCATCACAGCACTGTTTATAATAGCCAGGACATGGAAGCAACCTAGATGCCCATCAGCAGACGAATGGATAAGGAAGCTGTGGTATATATACACAATGGAATATTACTCAGCCATTAAAAAGAATTCATTTGAATCAGTTCTAATGAGATGGATGAAACTGGAGCCCATTATACAGAGTGAAGTAAGCCAGAAAGATAAACAACAATACAGTATACTAACGCATATATATGGAATTTAGAAAGATGGTAACAATAACGCTATATGCAAGACAGAAAAAAAGACACAGATGTATAGAACAGACTTTTGGACTCTATGGGAAAAGGCGAGGGTGGGATGATCTGAGAGAACAGCATCAAAATATGTATATTATCAAGTGTGAAACAGATCGTCTGTCCAGGTTGGATGCATGAGACAAGTGCTCGAGGCTGGTGCACTGGGATGACCCAGAGGGATGGGATGGGGAGGGAGGTGGGAGGGGGGTTCAGGATGGGGAGCACATGTAAATCCATGGCTGATTCATGTCAATGTATGGCAAAAACCACTACAATACTGTAAAGTAATTAGCCTCCAACTAATAAAAATAAATGGAAAAAAAAGTGAAAAAAAAGAATGTATATGTAACTGAATCACCTTGCCATATAGCAGAAATTAACACAACATTGTAAATCAATGACACTTCAATTGAGAAAAAAAAAATGACCCAGGGTGACAAGATGGGAACCAGTAATGGTGGTGGGGGAGGGGACAAGTGAAAAAGAGACATGGGCAGATTCGAAATATTTTAGAAGAATGGACAAGATTTACTGATGGACTGGATGTGGAACAGGGGAACAGGAAGAATCCAGAATGCACTCTGTCAGGGTAAGCAGCTGTGTGGAAGATGAGGGCTACTGAGACATGGGTCACTTTCTAGTGATATAGAGGCACCATCTTTAGGGCATGATATCAAGAGATCTCCGGTGGCTGTGCTAAATTTCAGCTGACTATCAAACAAATAGGGCTTCCCCGGTAGCTCAGTTGGTAAAGAATCTGCCTGCAGTGTAGGAGACCCTGGTTCGATTCCTGGGTCAAGAAGATGAGCTGGAGAAGGGATAGGCTATCCCCTCCAGTATTCTTGGGCTTCCCTTGTAGCTCAGCTGGTAAAGAATCTGCCTGCAATCCTGCTGACCTGGGTTCAGTCCCTGAGTTGGGAAGATCCCCTGGAGAAGGAAAAGCCTGCCCACTCCAGTATTCTGGCTTGGAGAATTTCATGGACTGTATAGTCCATGGGGCCATAAAGAGTCGGACATATGACTGAGCGACTTTCACTTTCATCAGACAAATAAATGGAAATGTCAAGGAGTCTTCTAATCATATGAGCCTGAAGATGACGTGAGAGAAGCAGTAGCCACTAAAAGACTGGCACTATCCTCCTAGTGAAGTTAAAGTTGCTCAGTCGTGTCCAACTCTTTGCAACTATATAGTCCATGGCATTCTCCAGGCCAGAATACTCCAGGCCATCCCCTCCTCCAGGGGATCTTCCCAACCCAGGGATCAAACCCAGGTCTCCTGCATTGCAGGTGGATTCTTTACCAGCTGAGCCACCAGCTCAGCCTCCTAGAGTTGGGATTTAAAGACAAAGCATCCATGGGAAATTTGAAACTAACGGAAACCTGGTGTTGTGTCCTGGGTCAATCCTAAGTGTCAGTCAGTTGTGTTCACTTGCTCAATCATGTCCAATTCTTTGCAACCCAATGGATTACAGCACACCAGGCATCCCTGTACTTCACCATCACCTGGAGCTTGCTCAAACTCACATCCATTGAGTCAGTGATGCCATCCAACCATCTCATCCAGTCGTCCCCTTCTCCTTCTGCCTTCAATCTTTCCCAGCATCAGAGCCTTTTCCAATTTGTCAGCTCTTCCCATCAGGTGGCCAAAGTATTGGAGTTTCAGCTTCGGCATCAGTCCTTCCAATGAATATTCAGGACTGATTTCCTTTAGGATGGACTGGATGGATCTCCTTGAAGTCCAAGGGACTCTCAAGAATCTTCTCTAACACCATAGTTCAAAAGCATCAGTTCTTCGGTCCTCAGCTTTCTTTATAGTCCAACTCTCACATCCATGCATGACTAATGGAAAAACCATAGCTTTGACTATACAGACCTTTGTTGGCAAAGTAATGTCTCTGCTTTTCAATATGCTATCTAGGTTGGTCATAGCTTTTATTCCAAGGAGCAAGCGTCTTTTAATTTCATGGCTGCAGTCACCATCTGCAGTGATCTTGGAGCCCAAGAAAATAAAGTCTCTCACTGTTGCCATTGTTTCCCCACCTGTTTTCCAAGAAGAGATGGGACCAGATGCCATGATCTCAGTTTTTTAAAATGTTCAGTTTTAAGTCAGCCTTTTCACTCTTCTCTTCTACCTTCATCAAGAGGCTCTTTAGTTCCTCTTTGCTTTCTGTCCAAAGTGTGGTGTTGTCTGCATATCTGAGGTTATTGATATTTCTTCTGGCAATCTTGATTCCAGCTTGTGCTTCATCCAGCCCAGGATTTCACTTGATGTATTCTGCACAGAAGTTATATAAGCAGGGTAACAATATACAGCCTTGATGTACTCCTTTCCCAATGTGGAACCAGTCTGTTGTTCCACGTCTGGTTCTAACTATTGTTTCTTGACCTGCATATATGTTTCTCAGCAGACAGGTGGTCTGGTATTCCCATCTCTTAAAGAATTTTTCACAGTTTGTTGTGATCCACACAGTCAGAGGTTTTAGTGTAGTCAATGAAGCAGATATTTTCTGGAATTCTCTTGCTTTTATATGATCCAATGGATGTTGGAAATTTGATTTCTGGGTTCTCTGCCTTTTCTAAATCCAGCTTGAATATCTGGAATTTCTTGGTTTGCATACTGTTGAATCTTAGTTTGCAGGATTTTGAGCATGACCTTGCTAGCATGTGAAATGAGTGCAATTGTACTGTAGTTTCAACATTTTTTGACATTGCCCTTCTTTGGGATTGGACTAAAAACTGACCTTTTGCAGTCCTGTGGCCACTATTGAGTTTTCCAAATTTGCTGACATATTGAGTGTAACACTTTCACAGCATCATCTTTTATGATTTGAAACAACTCAACTGGAATTCCATCATCTCCATTCCATCATGCTTTCTAAGGCCCACTTGACTTTGCACTCTAGGATGTCTGGGGGTGAGTGATCACATCATTGTGGTTATCTGGGTCATTAAGGTCTTTTTTGTCTAGTTCTTCTGTTATTGTTGCCACCTCTTAACATTGACTACTTCTGTTAGGTCCATACCATTTCCCAAGTATAGAAAAAAGGTAAAGATGAAGAGCTACTGAGGAGGCCAAGAAGAGTTCTTCCAGTAAGGAGAAGAAAACCAGGAGAGCATGGCACCTCAGAATGCAGCAAAGGGGGGTTTATAGACAGCAGCTAGTCATTTGTACGGGATCCCGCCCGGAGGTGAGTGTGAGGAAAACAGATAGATGCCAGACGACTGAACTGAGACATGTGAGGCTTTTGAATTTGGCAAAAGCGGAGACAGAAGCTCAGTGGGAATGGATTGGAGTGAATGGAGGCTAAGGATGTGGAGGCAGCAAGTGGAGAACATTCCTTTGGGGAGTTTCGCTGTGAAAAGAAACCAAGAAGGAGGAGAAAGCTGAATGGGTTTGGTGATCTAGTTTGCTTTTTTTCTTGTTTTTAACAGGAGATCTGTTGATAAGAATGTTGCAATAGAAAAGAAACAACTAAACCTGCAAAGGAGACAATTCGATGAAGCTATACTGAGTGTGGGAAGTAAATTTAGCAGGCATGTGAGAACCTAGTGAGACAAATGGTCTATCACTGTCACTAATACCAGTATCCTCACCATCCTCACCATCACCGTCATCATCTTCTTTCTCCTCATCATTATCTTTGTCATCCCCATCATCAACACCATCATCATCGTCATTATCCTCACCACTGTCATCATCATTATCATCCTCAGCATCACCCCCATCATCACTGCTTTTATCTTCACCATTGTCATCATCATTATCAACATCATTGTCATCACCATAAGCACCACAATTATCATCATCATCATCTGTGTAGAGGTTGTTATCATTTGCTTAGGGCCTTTGTATGGGCTCTGCATGGAGTATTCTGTCCCCAGATCTTTGCCCAGAGGTTATTCAGTCTTCAATTCAGTGTTACCTCCGTGGAGAATCCCAGTCACTCAAACTAAAAGAGGATCTCCTGACACTCTGACTAACTAGAGAGAGGATCTACCTGACACAGGGTAGCCTTTCCCTCCTCCAGGGGATCTTCCCAACCCAGGGATCAACCCAGGTCTCCCGCATTGCAGGCAAATTCTTTACCATCTGAGCCACCAGGGAAGCCCACAGTGCTGGAGGAGGTAGCCTATCCCTTCTCCAGGGGATCTTCCTGACCCAGGAATTGAAGAGGGGTCTCCTACACTGCAGGTGGATTCTTTACTGAGTTAGCATCCTCTACTGTTATATTTATTATTGGCAGAACTTTTGTGACCTGAATACAACCAATTTAAAGAAAGAAATAGTTTGCAACACAAAGAGAACACAATTGAATACACTGTGCTTTTGAAGCATGGTTTTTATATATTTGTTTTTGAGAAAAATCTCAACACTTAAGAGCTATGAAGTAGAAGACAAGTACTGGCCAACTCACTAGACCTGGTTTGAAATAATCAAGTTGAATTAATTACCTGTGATCCAAGACAGATGATCATTAGCATGGTCACAGGCAAGGCATGATCTCCAGAAGGATGAGAGTATGGCTGCCACTCCTATCCCAAGTTGGGATGCTCACCCTGTAAGTATCATGGACCAGAACCAAAGGCATCCTCTTTGAACAGATGACAGAAACTCACCTGACTTAGGGATGAAACATTCTGGTCAGGAAAGATTAATCTCACAACTCCCTTTGACTCTCATTTACAGTTTTCATAATACCTCGAAAGGTAAACCCTAATCTAATTAAAACTTTTAACTTAAATTCTTAAGATGCTTAACAGTAAATTCTGTCCAGAATTCTTTCCAATCTGAGCATCTGAAGGTGCCTTTCATTTAACATACTCCAAAATATGTTGACTCATTAAAATTCAGATTTTTCTCCCTTCTTGCTGCTTTATTGAGGGTATTTACTCTAGACTGGCACTGCATTTGTTTTTTCATGCTCAAACCTGTTTTAAACCAAATTACTATTTGTGTTTCATATAAATCATAGTCAGTTGACATATTCTTAGTTAAGAAAAACAATGTTATACATGGTTCATGACAATTAAAAAAGCATTACCCAGGCATTTTAAAAAGCAGTTTTAGTGTAAAATAAGGTACAAAAAACCTGCCATGCTAACAAATAAATCATATAGGAAATGAATTCTATGAAGCAATAACAATTTAAAAAGCAAATTTATAAAATTTCTTTTAAATTTTATACCACATATAATTTACATTTAATGTAAGATACAGAAGCACTTTAAGCTCTTTGATATGATGCAGCTTGGGGCTTCTCAACATGATCATTGCTAGGGCTACATGGGTCTTAAGATGACAGGCAATCAAGAGGCTATATACGAAAATGAAAAATAAAGGACAAACCCTGGGAACTGGTAAGGAAAGAATAGCAGCTTTCTCTCAAAACATCCCGCATGAGACAAGTGCTCAGGGCTGGTGCACTGGGAAGACCCAGAGGGATGGGGCGGGGAGGGAGGTGGGAGGGGGGATCGGGATGGGGAACACATGTAAATCCATGGCTGATTCATGTCAGTGTATGGCAAAAACCACTACAATATTGTAAAGTAATTAGCCTCCAACTTATAAAAATAAATGGGAAAAAAATAAAAAAGAATTCTAAATTCAAAAAAAAAAAAAAGAATAGCAGCCTTCTCTTGCTCTCCTTAATGTCTGTTTTTATGTAAGCATCTATTATAATTTTAAATTCAGGCTTTAAAAAAAAAAGTCAAGATCAAAAAAAAAAAAAAAAAAAGTCAAAGTGATGCTGCATGCAATTAAGATTCACATATTTTCTTGCTCCTAAACCAACTGCTTTCAAGTCTGATAAAAAATAATCTAAGTAAGATACCGCTTTGCTGCTTCTTGGGTTTTTAGACATTATCTATCTACTTGCTCTTATGAGAATGAGGAAGTAGCTCCCTTTCATCTCATCTCCTGGCTCCCACACCACACACACACACACGCACACACACGCACACACACACATTTCCTGTGCCACACCTCTCGTTCTCTTAATAGAGAGAAGTGGGCCACATTTTTGCAGAATTCATGTTCAGAGTTTCTATTAAGCTCACACAGTCCTGTCCTGAGCGTGGGGCCTGCAGAATGACAGAGCTCCAAGAGCTGGTTGGCGTCTGTGGGGAATTTCTCCCCCAGCCTGTCACCTTGATGGGGTCAAATCTTCCTTCTCAGGCTATGGAAACTCCCCAGGGAAGGCATTTTCAGTGCCTGGGATGGGGATGTAGTCTTGGTCAGCGTTTTGGAGTTGGGATGTGTTAACCAGGGGCTTCCCAGGTTGTGGTAGTGGTGAAGAACCCACTTGCCAATGCAGGAGATGCAAATTCAATCTCAGGATGGGGAAGATCCCCTGGAGGAGGGGGTGGCAATGCACTTCAGTATTCTTGCCTGGAGAATCCCATGGACAGAGGAACCTGGTGGGCTATAGTCCATAGGGTTGCAAAGAGCCAGACATGACTAAAACAACTTAGTATGCACGCATGCATATGTTAGCCATCTTCCCTGCCTGTTCTCAGTGCAGTATCCTTCCCTCCCCTCCACCAGGGTGCTGGGACCATGGTCTGCATTTCTCCAGTGTTCATCAGGGTGTGGAGGGTGAGCTACCTGCTATGTGGAGTTTCAGGGATGGCTCTGGGGTCTAATGACTTCTTTCACAAACTTACAAGAAGCCTTCTGTCTTAGCCCCTTCCTTTCTGTGTCCAGAGGAATGCTTGTCTACTTCACATTATAATCCCCTCACTCCCTGGCTCTCCCAGCTGCTTTAGGGTTTCACTTTCTAGGCTCTGTTAAATCAGTTACCACTTGTCCATGTGCCTTCCAGCCTTGTTTGTGTTCTTCTTTTTTTTTTTAAATTTCCTGTGTCCTAGAGCATTAAGATCTTTTAAAAACTCGTTACACTTATTTTATTGGGATTTCAGGAAGGGATCAGAGGCAAATACATGCATTCAATCCACCGTCTTTATTCAGACATCCTGAAATCTGATTCTTCACAAAGGTGTTTTAAATTGCATTTAAGAAAAACATAGGTTTTTATATGAGATATTCTAGTAGGAGGGTATTAGCACAGTATATTAACCAACATGATGCAGATTGTGGGCAACAGACTGATTGAATAAAAATGTAACATTTTGCTTTAATAAAAGATGTTTTCTATTGTTTAAAAGTTATTTGCTTGTAGGAATCAGCTCTCTAAACAGAAACTTTAGTATCCAATTAAAAGTGGGCCATGGGACCTGTATTCAAAATCTTATAATAATAATAATGGAAAAGAATCTGGGAAAGAATAGATATATGTGTGTGTATAACTGAATCACTTTGCTATACATGTGAAACTAATATGACACTGCAAATCAACAATACTTCAATAAAAAAAATGGACCAAATGTAAATTGGTGCAGCCACTATGGAGAACAGTATGGAGGTTCCTTAAAAAACTAAAAACACAGCTACCATATGATTTAGCAATACCACTCTTGGGCGCATATCCAGAGAAAACCATAATTCGAAAAGATTCATGAGCCTCTATGTTCATAGCAGCACTGTTCACAATAGCTGAGACATGGAAGCAAACTACGTGTCCGCTGACAGGGGAGTGGGTAAAGAAGATGTGATACATACACACAGTGGAATATTACTCAGCCATAAAAAGGAAATGGTGCCATTTGCAGCAATATGACTGGACCTAGAGCTTATCACACTAAGTGTGGTAAGCCAGCAGAGAAAACCAAGTATCACATCACTCATATGTGGAATCTAAAAAAGTAATAGAAATGAACTTATTTACAAAATAGAAATAGACTCACAGACATAGAAAACACACTTATGACTACTAAGGGGGAAATGGTGTATAAGAGAGATAAATCAGGAATTGGGGAGTAACAGATGCATACTACTATATATAAAATAGATAAACAACAAGGACCTACTGTATAGCATAGGGGTCTCTACTCAATATTTTATAATAACTTACTCGGGAAAAGAATCTGAAAATATATATAATTGAATCAGTTTGCCGTATGCCTGAAACTAACACAACATTGTAAATCAACTATACTTCAATAAAAAATAAAATTTCAAAAGTGGACCATGAAGAACATTGGGTATGACGTAGTTTGTCTATTTTTGTATAAGGACCAGGCATAGTTCTGACAGTATGAAAAGCACATATCAATTCTGCCACAATAAAAGTAAACCGCAGTCAATGATCACCTGACTAGAGAGAGGAAAGATAGCAGGTAAATGTAGAGGTTCATGGCTCTGTTACTTAACCAAGTATGACTAGACAGTGGTTACAACTGTGTTAATATGAGCATCACTTTACAAGTATCTTTTCTAATGTGTTAAGATAGAGGACAGCTTGAGACGGCATCTCATCTAAAGAAGTAAACCAATGGTTTACTCATTTATGGCCTTCAGTCACTTCCACAGCTGGTATGAACATTTGTTAGGTTATAAATTAACAGAAGCAAAAGTGTGTTGCAGTAATTAACTTATGAAAGCAATCAATGTAAGCAATATATGCATGAACATTCTCACAGTAGTGCATATGGTTAATTAAAATTTGACATAAATTAGATCTATTTAACCTTATTTCAAGGACCATTGGCAGCTTTTTGCGAAATGTCCATATGTCTTAACTAAGGTGATTAACTGCAATTTAGTAATGACCTCTGAAAAAATAGCCAAAGCCTCATGGTTTATTACTTGGTTAGCAGCAAACATGGCTCAAATGCTCTGGTTATTTTCAAGGTGATTCAAAAAGCCAAGACTGGATAAAACACAAAGAAGCCAACTCAAGGGATCTGTCTCTCTAGAAATAATTGATGCATTTAATATTTAAAGAAGAAATTTCCTATGTTAATTGTGAAATTATAAAATATACCATAATTGCTTCTCCCAGATGCAATATACTTGAATTGCTTTAAGTAAACCGCTTGGTGTCTTTTTCTCTTTATTTACTTTTTAAATATGATTCCACAGATAAATTAATACTTGATGTGGCAAAGGTATGTCATGCTACTCTACATAAAGATCTCCATTAACTCTGTGATATGTAGGTTCATATTTTTTATTATGAATTTAATATTTCATTTTTCTATTATGCACACTTTTTTGCAAAGATGATTTAAGACAGCATATAAAAATGGCCACACATCTAATGAGATCAGCGCAGAATAAGAAAATCAGATATAAGAACAGGAGGGCAACACAAATTGTTACTATTCATAGCAAGTATGACCATGCCTCAAGCTTTACACTGAACTTACTAGTACTCAAGATAAAACGTTCCCCCAACAAAAACAAAAAAGCAAGTTAAAAGAAATGGCCACAAATATGGCCCCCGCCCTTGATGCTTCCTGTCATAAGGCTGGGTCTAATATGAACAGCTACCAAGTGTTTTCTTGATGCCGTTCCTTAATAATTTTGTCAACATTTTCTACTTCATCAAAACTATATTTAACAAGTTGTACACACTTTGAATTATCCTGGATAAGATGAAAATTTCTGATGCTCTGGATTTTGCATATTCTTATCCTGAGCCACTTTCGTGTGCCCTATTAAATGTCTGTTTTAATCTAATACATCCTAGTTACGTCCAGCAAAACTCAAGGTTTGTAGCTTAAAATCACATGAAGCACATGAAGTTGGTATTGCAATTTCAAAAGGTAAAAATTCTAACTAATATACTTCATATCTGAATAAATATAAGACCATTCCAGAGACATCCCGGCACCCAGACAAGTGAAAGTGCCTTGCGTGGGGGTGACGTTCTGTGCTGGGGGGTGGCTCCTGCAGTTCATGCTGTGCATCTGGTCTTATTCCACTGAATATTTATTTTCTCTTTCCTTTGATTAACTGACACAAGCTTTGATCCCTCCTTCCGCATCCACATCAGTGTGGCAGTCGATCAGTCATCACCCTCAGCTCCTTCCTATAAACACAGGAGGGACCTCAGTTTGAGCACCACATTCTACAACTCAAACTTCTCAGGTCATTTGGGAGGATAGAGGATTGGTTTATAGCTCTACAGCTAAACAACCTCAGTTATGAGTCAGCATTTTTGAAGTTATGTTTTTAAAATATCGCTTGCATAACTGATGGATTATATGATCACAAGGATCCTCCTAAACTCGTGCCCACGTGTCCCTCGTGGAACTCTGGACACAGGGCTGAGAACGGGGATCACACCTCAGGATGCTCTCTCAGTCTCTGGAGGCAATGACCGAGTCTCATTTATCCTTACGGCTCCAACACTAAGTCAAAGTGCCTGGCACAGCATGTTCAATAAATGTTGATTGATTAAGAAATCAATAAATGAAAAATCAAAAGCTTATGGCATCTGCAGAGTAGGAAACTTTGTTGAGAATATTACCAGTTCATCCTAATATCTAGTTTCCAAGGCAATTAGAATAACTTCTATGCACTGATACATGTGTAGACAAACATTGGAGTTTATTCTCTTCTCTATCTACATTATCTATCTAGGAATTTCTTTTTTTCTACATTAAGGTTAATTTGAAAATAAAATGAAGACTTCTCATGCTACCATGATTCTAAAATATTCCAAGCCTTCTGTTTATACTTTCTGATGTTAAAATTAACTTAACAGGCTACAATTCATAGGGTCGCAAAGAGTGGGACACAACTGAGTGACTAATACTTTCAAGGAAATTAAGAAAATTTCCCGCAAACTTTTATATAATGAGGTGGTTAAAGGATAATAGAAAGTTATTTAATGATAAAGAGTCTTCCTATGGGGAAAATATATTAATACAAATATAATCCATGGAGTGATTATGAAGCACACATTGTGGAATCTCCAAGGTTCCCCTGGGTATTTTTTTTTGGAATGGGTTCTTTCAACTGTATATAGTCTTCATAACATTGAATGCTTGTGAATATTTTAGATCATCACTTCCCTAAATTTAGTGAAGCACCCAATAAAATTTTTGACCAAACTGGCTAAAAGCAAAGTTGTATTTTTGATTTAGCCAGTTGACTGAGAATATCACAAACTAAGAACTTTGCAATCTCTTGTGTAATCAAGGACTTGATTCATGTTAGAAAGATTAACGTGAAAGCTTTGGTTTCTTCTCAGGTAAACTTATCTATCTGCATTCCCTTGTTTTATTGGGATAAAATTGACATAAACCACTGTATTATTTTAAGTTGTACAACATAATGATTTGACACACATGCGCGCGTGTGCGCACACACACACACACACATTGCAAAATGATCCCCACGGTAATTTTAGTTAGCATGCATAGTTACAAAGTTTTTCTTATGATGAGAACTTTTAAGATCTGCTTCTTAGTAACTTTCAAATATATATCTAACAGAAGCAATTTCATTGCTTAAAAGAGTTCTAAGCAATATATATGTTTTAACATTCAGTCTTTAGATGCTTTCTCCTTTTCATGTATTTATTTCCTGGACTAAATCTTTCAAGGTCATCTTTTGCTTCCTTTGATCCTTTGAAGTTCTCAGGTATAGGAATGGGAACAAGGTTTATTGAATAGCGATTGTGACCAGGAATTGCACCTGCCTAGAGGGCTGTGAGTTTAGAATCACCAGTGCAAAAACAGATGGAAAAACACACCTGCATTGTTCACCTACAAATGACTGTAACTTAATGTCAATATATTAAATTAAAATAAGACAAATTCACTGGGTCCCAGTTCAAGATGGCAATGCAGGGAGATCCTGAGCTCCTCTTTTTTCATGGATGCACTGAATCTACAGCTGTACATGGAATGGTTTCCTCTTTATTTTTTATTTATTAATTTATTTTTTACTTTTTTATTTTTATTTTTTTTCAGTGGGTTTTGTCATACATTGATATGAATCAGCCATAGAGTTACACGTATTCCCCATCCCGATCCCCCCTCCCAGGTTTCCTCTTTAAAAGAACTGAAGTCCGGCTGAGTGTTGACTACACATAGAGCGATAAGAAGAAAGACACATGGAGGCAGGTAGGAGAGGCTGCACCTCTTGCCATAAACCCTAGCTCTTGCCCAGTGATGGGAGCTTCTCCCTGAGGAGTGGAGGGTTCACGCCCCAAGTGGGGCACCTTGACTTTTAGGACCTGTGTCTGAGCCCCTTAAACATCTAACTTTGAGAACCAGTGAGGCTTCTGTCCTGAGAGCAAACAACAAACAGCTCTTCAAGGGCTGTGTGCTTGAGCTCAGCTGCCCCAGGGCCCAGCTTAAAGGCAGCAGCTGATCACGCCCGGCTCAAAGTGAAGTAGACTCAGCTGCCGTAGTAAAGAAGGCCCTGAGCTGGCATCTGACTCCGCTCTGCACACACCCGGAGCCTGCTGGCTACTCTCCTGGGTGGAGACAGGTGGGTGCCAGCCCCATGCTGTCTCCTGCTGTTTCGGGGGGAGCGCCCACATGTCTGGTTCCCTGACGTCTGTGGTCACCACCCAGGCGACACCTCTCAACTGCCTTGCTGAGGAGGTCATTCCTGGTCCCATGAGACTCTGATGGTTGGTGCTTCCCCACAAGCAGCCCAGACGCCTGTCTGGCCCCCTGATGTTTGCTGCTGCTGCCTAGGGACACCCCTCTGTCGCCTGACTCTGGTGGCCAGCAGGGTACTATAGGACCACAACCAGTGGAGAAAGAGTTTTTAAACAGCTGTCTCCACCAAAGCACAGCAGGAAGCAATGGACCCAGGAGGCTGGTCTTTCAGTGAAAAAGGCTGATTTGTTAATCCTCATGGCTGTGGTCCAAGGGGTAGGCTTCTAACTAATCACACATCTGGGGCTGACTGTAATCCTTTTCAGAGACCTCGGAAGGTGGGGGATATCTTCACCCTCTCCCTCTACTGGGCCCCAGGGAAGTGTCTCCTGGTGCGGGGCTGTATATGTGACTCAGGCCCTGGGTTTTAACCTGTGCTGCCCCAGTTTTTGTGGCTGGTGGGGGGACTTGCATTCCTGGGCCCCACAGGACTCTTGCCATCAGAGAAATGGTTCTCAAGAGGCTCCCACCCCCAGGGCACTGTGTAGCTAGCAAACTGAACCCCCCTGCCACCTCCCCAGGTCAGTCTTGCTGTGAAGGAGGCCTCTCTGCCATCCTGGAACCTCAGGCTGGGCACATTATCTAGTGGTGACAGAGTGGATCTCAGGAACATAGGCTCTGGATGCTGTCTTGATGCCCTTCCTCTCCCTTGCTCCAGACTGCTGGTGTTTATCAGAAAAGAGCTCATACATTCTTCTGGAGCCCCAAGTCTTTGCAACTGTCACCCAGGGCCATCTCCATATCTCCTGGCTTGGGTGGCCAGTGGGGCTTACACCTATGATCCTAAAGGACTGTATATATTTTAAATACATACTTTTAAAAAAGTTGCTGCCTGAGGCTCTGGCTTCTAGTCAACCTGAGTTAAGCACTGAGATCCTCTCATTAGGGACACCATCAGGTCTTGGGTTAAGGTTAAGGAGTTAACAGTTGGTTGCTCAGTCATGCCCAACTCTCTGTGACCCTATGGACTGCAGCCCACCAGGCTCCTCTGTCCATGGGATTCTCTGGGCAAGAATGCTGGAGTGGTTGCCATTTCCTTCTCCAGGGGATCTTCCCGACCCAGGGATCGAACCTGGGTCTCCTGCACTGCAAGCAGATTCTTTACTGACTGAGCTACAAGGGAAGCTATCGGGTCTTGGCCCTCAACTACTATGAAACATTGAAAATGTAACAGGCTCTTGGAAAATCACAAAGGTTTGAGAAAAAAGAAAGAGCTGAGGCAGGACTGAGTGACAAGGTTCATCTCCTACATGCGGCCACTCCTTCAAGGCTGGAAGAGGTTGCTGTTTCAACTAATATAGAAGCCAAGACAGAGTCAAGTATGGTGAAGAAACAGAGGAATATTTTCCAAATGAAAGAATAAGATAAAACCTTAGGAGAATACTTTAATGAAAGTGATAAGTCATTTACCTAAAAAAGGAGTTCTAAGTAACAGTCTTAAAGATGCTCACCAACCTGGGGAGAAGAATGGATGAACTTCAATAAAGAGATGGAAAACATAAAAAAGCACCAATGGAAGCCACAGAGCTTAAGAATGGACTAGTTAAACTGTAAAACACACCAGAAAGATTTAACAGCAGACTAGATGAAGCCATAAATTAAATGACGCTTGCTCCTTGGAAGAAATGTTATGACCAACCTAGACAGCATATTAAAAAGCAGAGACATTACTTTGCCAACAAAAGGTCCATCTAGTCAAGGCTGTGGTTTTTCCAGTGGTCATGTATGGATGTGAGAGTTGGACTATAAAGAAAGCTGAGCGTCGAAGAATTGATGCTTTTGAACTGTGGTGTTGGAGACTTTTGAGAGTCCCTTGGACTGCAAGGAGATCCAACCAGTCCATCCTAAAGGAAATCAGTCCTGAATATTCATTGGAAGGACTGATGCTGAAGCTCAAACTCCAATACTTTGGCCACCTGATGCGAAGACTTGACTCATTGGAAAAGACCCTGATGCTGGGAAAGACTGAAGGTGGGAGGAGAGGGTGATGACAGAGGATGAGATGGTTGGATGGCATCACCAACTCAATGGACATGAGTTTCAGTAAACTCCAGGAGTTGGTGATGGACAGGGAGGCCTGGTGTGCTGCAGTCCATGGGGTTGCAAGGAGTTGGACATGACTGAGCGACTGAACTGAGCTGAACTGAACTGAGATGAAACAGAAGAAAGGATAAGTCAATAGAAGAAAAGACAATGTAACTCACCTAATTGGGGCAGTAAAAAGAATGAACAAAAAGTGAAGATGGCTTAAGAGACTTATGGGACAATGTCAAACAGACATTCATATCATGGGGCTCCCAGAAGAATAGACAGAGAAAGGAGAAGAAATTTTATCTGAGGAAATAATGTTAAAACCCTCCTTAACTTGGGGTATGAAACAGATATTCAGATCCAGGAAACCTAGAAATTTCCAAATAAGATGAAACCAGAGAGACCCATATACCAAGACACTTTATAATCCAAAATTTAAAAAGTTAAAGATGAAGAGAAAATATTAAAATCAGCAAGAGAAAAACTACTTGTCATGTACGAGGGAACCCTCATGACTATCAGCATGTTTTCAGCAAAAACTTTGCAGCTCCAAAGAGAGTGGCATGACATATTCAAAGTGCTGAAAGAAAATAAAACCTTCCAACCAAGAATACTGTATCCAGCAAAGTTATCATTCAGAATTGGATGAGAGAGAAAGAGTTTTCCACACAAGCAAAAGCTAAAGGAATTCATTACCACCGAATTAGCCTTACAAGAAATAATAAAGGAACTTCTTTTAGCCGAAAGGCAAGGGTGCTAATTAGTAATAAAAAAAACACTGGAAAAGTAAATGCATAGTAATAAAATAGTGGAGTAATCACTTATAAAGCTAGTATGAATGTTCATATATAAATTAATAAAAATAACTAGGATTACATTAATTAGTTAAGGAATACATGAGACAAAAAGGTGTGACTTTAAAAACATAAAATATACTGGAGTGAATAAAATGTTGACCTGTAGAGTAATAAATTGATAAATGTAGTACAATCCTAGATAAAAAATTTAATTAATGAGAACAATAAAGTATGCAGTGTTAATGAAAGGTACAGGATATGGTTAAGTTGGCATTCACACTGTTTGCATCACGATCTCTAAATATTTTCTTCTCTCTCTTTTTTTTTTTGCCACACCACACAGCATGTGGAAATCTTAGTTTCCTGACCAGGGATCAAACTCACAGCCTCTGCAGTGGAAGCCCTAAGTCTTAATCATTGGATCACCAGGGAAGTCCCATTTTCTCTTCTAATAGGGGCAAATTAGCCAGACTCTCATCCCTTCCTCCCAAGTTATTTTATCACTCATTTTATCTAGATGAAATTGAGTATATATTTTGAGACACTGAATTTATTTGAAATGCTTACTGTCTTAGTCCCATTGTCACCTATTTGGGTTAAAAGTCTTTGTAGAAATCTCTAAGCTGTCCAGAGTCAAAGGAAGTCACATGAAAAAAACAAATCTTAAAATAAGAGATCACTTGCTTCTTTGATTTGTAGTATAAACAAAAGTTTTTCAAAGTGTGATATAAAAAAGTTATATTTTCTGAAAAAATTTAAACTTGTTATAGTTGACATATCTGAGGATCTCAGTGGAACTTAGTCCAGGGACATTGCCACATATTAAAAACTACAGAATTCTGAGTTATAAACATTTTAGCATTTCCACATGGCTAATAAAGAACCACAAAGTATTACAGAAACTGCTATAAAATTTCCTGCTGTGAGACCAAAGTTAGCTAGTTTGTAGAACTTAATTCCTCGTGTCAATGTTTTCTGAGGCTTAGATTTTTTATTTTTTAAATGAAATCTCTGAGTCTTGACACTGTCTTAACATGTACCAAGTGGCTATGGTCTTGGAAATTTGTTGCAGCACAACAGTTGACCCCAGATATTTTCAATAAAAACACTTCAATAAAATATTTTCCTTAAAATGCTATATAGAGAAGATTTTGAATTTTCACAATTAGAAATATACCCCACCCAAAGAATTAAAAGGATGATTCCAAGGAGCATTAGGGCTGTTGGCACCTCTTATATATTTCTCATTGTCTTTTTAACACAGTTTGGGGCTTAGGAAACCATTTGGTACCATTGCTTACATAACTACCTACATGACCAGAAGTAATAATTGTAGTTAAAAATACCTGATTTCCAGAAACCAGAATACAGTGTAAAAAGAGAAAGAAGAGAAAGAAAGAATTGCCTCAGAAGACACTGTGAACAGATGATTCTCATAAACAATGCAAGCAGATTGGTTTTTAATACAGTGTAGCTTTTCCTGAGCTGATAATTTCTTGCAGCAGTAATATTAATTAATCTTTGTCTATCCAGTGCTGGGTCCCAAACCAATACAATTCTGTGGGGCAGAGCAGTTTATCATCTTCCCCAGCAGTAAGAGAAATGAATGAAGGTGGATCCCTGAAGGCACAAGAATGAGCCCGCTGACACTCCATCTGTGCTCTTAGCATCCTCCCCTGTCTTGGAGGGTACACTGTAAAACTGCACCCAGGTCAACCATGTGGCTGAGATGCAGTTTCTTTTCGCTTTTTGTTTGCTTGTTTTATAATCCTAGTGTCATATAAACTCCACGAGGCCACGCACTGAGGCTGTTTTGGCTGGAACATGCCAGAAGGGCAACTGGCAGACAGTAGGCACTCCGTTACAGAATGGTTGGACACATAAGGAGACGGTTATTTGTAGATCTAGTCTCTTTTTAAAAATTAATTAATTTATTTGACTGCAATGGGTCTTGGTCATGGCATGTGGGACCTGGTTTCCTGGCCATGGATTGAACCTGGGCCCCCTGCATTGGAAGCACAGAGTTTCAGGCATTGGGCCACCAGGGAAATCCCTTGTAGATGTATTCTAACGATGCTGGTGTCTTAGGAATATATTTGGTTGGCCAGGAAGATTTTTGGTCTTTAAAGTAAAAATAAAAGACACATGTTTCATTTTCACCAAGAAATTTTTTTGAGACAACGAATTCACCATTTTGTTCCAGTACCTTCTGCCATTTTTCGGGTGACTTCATAATTCCATTTTCCTCCCAATTTTTAATTTTTTTGAGCAAAGAACTGTTCCAGGTACCCTTTACAGTCTTCCAGGGAACAACTTTTTTTTTCCATTAAAAGAATTTTCTGAAGATTGAAATAAATGGAAATTGATAGGTATAATGTTTGGTGAATACGGTGGATGAATCTGAACTTCTCAGCTAAGCTGTAACATTTTTTTTTTGCCTGGTCATCAAAGAAACATATGGTCTTGTGTTATCCTGATGGAAGATTGTATAGTTTTTGTTGACTAATTCTATACACTTTTCATTGAGTACTGCTTTCAGTCGGTCTAATTGGGAGCAGTACCTGTTGGAATTAATTCTTTGGCTTTCTAGAAGGAGCTCCCTTCCAATTCCACCATATACACAACATCATTTTCTTTGGATGAAGACTGGGCTTTGGTGTGGTTGGTGATGGTTCATTTTGCTTGTCCCATGATCTCTTCTGTTCTACATTATTGTACAGTATCCACTTTTTTTTTTCTTTTTTTTTTCAGTATCCACTTTTCATTGCTCATCACAATTTGCTTTAAAAATAGAATGTTTTCACTGTGTTTAAGTGAGAAATTGCATGCAGAAATACTGTCAAGGAGCTTTTTTTATTTAACTTATGTGGAACCCAAACATCATAGTAATTAACATAACCAAGTTGGTGCAAATGATTTTAAGCACTTGATTTGGATATTTTGAGTATGTTGGCTATCTCCCTTGTAGTATAATGTTGTTTGTTCTCAATGTCTTGATTTGACCTCTATCAACTTCAACTGGACTATCTGACTGGAGTATCATCCAGAGAGAAATTTCCAGCATGAAACTTCCAAAGCCACTTGTGGCACATTCAATCAGTCATGACACCTTCTCCATACACCACACAAATCCTTTTTGTGTTCCAGTTGCATTTTTACCTTTCTTGAAATAATAAAGCATAACATGCCAAAAATGTTACTTTTTTCTTCCACCTTCAGTTCTAAAATGGCTACACGAAAATTCACCAATTTTGATAAGTTTTTTTTTTTTTAATGCACACTGATATGACAGCTGTCACAATACAATCTAGTGGCTCAGATAGTAAAGAATCGGCCTGCAATGCAGGAGACCCAGCTTCAACCGCTGAGTTGGGAAGTTACCTGGAGAAGGGAATAGCCACCCACTCCAGTATTCATGCATGGAGAATTCCATGGACGGAGAAGCCTGGTAGGCGACAGTCCATGGGGTCGCAAAGAGTCAGACACGACTGAGTGATTAACACACACACACACACACACACAAGGGCTACTAGAATCCTAGAAAGAAATGAACGAAACCTCCCTGCACCAATGTACTACAATGACCTGGTACCCCTTAGCCTGTCATTCATTTTTATCTATGATCATCCAACTCTTCATCAAACCCAGCAGAACAACACACAGGTCTGTTTTTCATTTTGTTTTTTGAGTCTTCATTTCCGTATGAAGGGTCTCAGCTCCTGTGAAATTTATAATAAAGAAATTTGTGTGTTTTTTTTTTCCTGATAATCTTTGCTAGTTTATTTTTCAGACCCAGTCAGGGGCTCTAGGAAGGTTGGTGAAAAGTTTTCCCTCCTCTCCAGGACCCCCCAAGAAGTCACTTTATCTCATTTTGAAGAGCTTACTAAGAAGTTTTGACCTTTATATAATTACTGACTCCATAGTAACACAATATTAATTTCAGCTCAGAAACAATTGCTAATTATGCTTTATGGTTTCAAAAAAACCTGTCATGAATTCATACCTCAGGTACATTGGAAGTTGTTTTCAAAATGCTAGTAAGTCTCAGATAAGCAAGTTATAATTAGAAGATGAACTACAAGAAAAAGAAAAAGATGAACTTCACTATAAATATTCAGTATAAACATTACAAATATTTCCCGAGTGTTTTTGCTATTACCTATGAAGTATTAAAAATTGTTCTAATTTAGTAAATTGCGATTGAATTATTTTAGTACATTTTCCCAAACTCATCTTGACCTGAAAAGGAAACCTTTGTGTTCAAAATCATCCCCACAGACAAAAACTGTGTTTCTAGGTCTCTTTTATTTGAAGATCATGTAAGGAAGTAGAGTAGCATATATTTGGTAACTAAAGCACAGGTAGGAAGTGTGCGCTTCTACTGAGTAACCCACTAGAAATGACGGCCTTCACTGTATGCTTAGAGTCCAATAAGGCCACCAGTATGAAGTCAGTCATGATACCAAACTGGGACTGGGTCCTCTGATACCTTCTGAGTGAACTATTTATTAAACCATTGCCATTGTCTAGTAAGCTGTCAGTGGATGGATTTTTCTGGTATTTTTCCCTGCAAACTGCCCCCAACCCCGGACCCTTTTGGAGGGACATGCTTTGAAAGTATCAACAGTTCCCAGCTGAAGGATCCGTGTGTCTTAAAATTTTCTTTACATCCTTAACTGACAAAGTTACTACAAATATTATGGTCAAGAAACCAATTTAGGTTCAGTGATTCAGTGAGTTTTGAATTCTTGATTCCCAGTTTTGATTTGCTCCACTTGGAAACTGACTGTCAGGATGTTTAATTCAAGGTTCCCTAGGATGAAAGATTAACTAACAGATTTTGAGTATTTAGTAGTAAGATTCCCTGCTGGTTCAGATGGTAAAGTGTCTGCCTGCAGTGCGGGCAACCCAGGTTTGATCCCTGGGTTGGGAAGATCCCTTGGAGAAGGAAATGGCAACCCACTCCAGGACCCTTGCCTGGAAAATCCCATGGACAGAGGAGCCTGGTGGGCGACAGTCCATGGGGTCGCAACAGACATGACTGAGCGACATAACGGACGTTACTTCACTTCCTAAGCATTATATTTATTAATGCTTATTAATATTTATTAAGAATTTAATGTGGTTTATCTGGCTTATGCAATTCTTAGTATAGCCTAGAGTAATAAAGTCTCTTATGTCTCCATCTCTGCAGATGGAGAAATGGAAGCACGCAGAGATTCTCATGTTCCAGCGAGGTCCTAAGTTCAGTGAGAAGCAGAGCCGAGACTTCAGCCCCAGTCCCCGGCTCTGCTGTCCTGATCTTTGCCAGCCACTGACCACTGGGGTCCCAGAAATGCCCTGGACTTCTGTTCCTTGCTGGTCTCCCACTTGTCCCCAGACTTAATGTGCTGTTTACCCCAACCCCACGGACTTCCTAATCTTGCTATGTATGCATCTTTGTTCTCCCATTTGACCACTGGTTAAAGGAAATGGTTAATCCAAATATTCATGGGTAGCAAAACCACTATGCTTAAAAAAAAATCAGACTAAACATAAATATAAATAGGACTGGCTGAGATTTAGTAAGAAAAATATTTCTAAAAGACAGACTGTAATCGGGCAAGGAATTGGGACCATTAACAGTGTTCTGAGCAAAAATGTAGAAAGTAGAAAAAGCAAAGGACATTGGGCTTTTTTTCACTGAAACGATCTTCAGGGAATTGCTAAAGGTTATGATTTCTGGATTCGGAAGTAACATGTGGGTCGCAGGAAAGTCTTTAAGAAGTAGCTCTCACTTCCCCATTAGCAGCAGAAGGAGCTGAGGGGTGTAAATGACCCACACAGGTCATAACTGGTCTGACAGATAGGGTCCCACTCCCATCACACTTGAGGGGTCAGACTTCTATTTAAAATATATATATATATATATATATATATATGTATTATTTATTTATTTATTTTTAATTGAAGAATAATTGTTTTACAATACTATAGTGGTTTCTGCCATATATCAACACGAAGCAGCCGTAGGCTGCTCCCTCTTGAATCTCCCTCCCACCTCCCACCCCCTCCCAGCCATCTATGTTATCACAGAGCCCTGGTTTGGGTTCCCTGAGTCATACAACGCATCCTCACTGGCTCTCTATTTCACACATGGTAGTGTACATGTTTCCATGCTGCTATCTCCATTCGTCCCACCCTTTCCTCCCCCCGGGCCCCTAAGTCTGTTCTCTATGTCTGTGTCTCCACTGCTGCCCTGCAAATAGGTTCATCAGTGCCATCTTTCTAGATTCCAAGCACGCTTGTGCTAAGTTGCTTTAGTCGTGTCTGACTGTTTGTGACCCCACAGACTGTAGCCTGCTAGGTTCCTCTGTCCTTGGGATTCTCCAGGCAAGAATATTGGAGCAGGTTGCTGTGCCCTCCTGCAGGGGATCTTTCCAAACCAGGGATCGAACTCCCATCTCTTCTATCTACCTGCATTGGCAGGAGGGTTGTTAACCACTAGCGCCACCTGGGAAGCCCCTAGATTTCATACATGTGTGTTACTATATGATACTTGTTTTTCTCTTTCTGACTCACTTCACTCTGCATAATAGGCTCTAGGTCCATCCACCTCATTAGCACTGACTCAAATTGTTCCCTTTTATGGCTGAATAATATTCCATGTGCCATAGCTTCCTCATCCATTCATCGGTTGATGGACATCTAGGTTACTTTCATGTCTGAGCTATTGAGAATCATGCTGCAGTGAACACTGGGATACATGTGTCTTTTTCAATTATGGTTTTCTCAAGGTATATGCCCAGTAGTGGGATTGTTGGGTCATATGGTAGTTTTATTTTTACTTTTTAAAGGAATCTCCACACTATCTTCCACAGTGACTGTATCAATTTACATTCCTATTGACAGTGCAAGAGGGTTCCCATTTCTCCACATCCTCTTCAGCATTTATTGTTTGTAGATTTCTTGATCATGGCCATTCTGACTAGTGTGAGATCATCGGTCTGACCACCTCCTATAGTAGTGGAAATAAAACTCAAAAATAAACAAGTGGGACCTAATTAAACTTAAAAGCTTTTGCACAGCAAAGGAAGCTATAAACAAGGTAAAGAAAAACAACTCTCAGAATGGGAGAAAATAAAAGCAAATGAAACAACTGTCAAGGATTAATTTCCAAAATATACAAGTGGCTCATTCCACTCAATACCATAAAAACAAACAGCCCAATCAATAACTAGGCAAAAGAACTACACAGACATTTCTCCAAAGACACACAGATGGCTAATAAACATGTGAAAAGATGCTCAACATTGTTCATTGCTAAAGAAGTGCAAATCAAAACTACAATGAGATATCACCTCAGGCATTCCTTTGATTAATTAGTGGATGAGAGAGACCCTGGTTCCAACAGAGGCAGATAGGAGGGTGAGGAGGTGGATGTCAAGGGCCTCGGGGAGCAGCTAGGATCGGGTTGTGGGGGCCTGTCCCTCACCCTGGACATGCTGAGAGCTGGAAATGCTCAGTGAGCTCACGTGGAGCTTGTGCTGGCCTTCAAAACTCAGGCACAAGCCACCCAGTGGGTCTGCCAGCGCCAGCAGGCCCCATTAAAACCAGCTGGTCCTTCCCCTGAAAAATCAGTCCGCCCAAGACAGCTTGCCAAAATCTGGGCATCTCACTGTCTGAAGTAGTTAATCAGCTTTCACTTTCTGACTTTTTTTCCCCAGAGAAGAAGCTCATCAGAGTAACTAAAAGATGGAGCCAGACACCTGGGTGGGATTCTTGATTCTGTCATTTGTTAGCTGCTCGGTTTGGGGGACTTCTCTGGTTCCGTTTCCTCACCTGTAAAATGGGCGAAATAATGACATCTACCTCACAGGCTTGCCATGAAAATTAAATGAGTAAATGACTGAAAAGCATTTGGAAAAGCACCTGACATATATGAGTTATTAGCACAGCTACTCAACACATGCTCGTTGTTATTATGATGACAATTTATGTCAGTATTGTTGGAACCTAGGCACAGCTGTGGGTAGAAATAGCTATGCTTTGGGGTTCCTGTCTCACTTTGGCCCTTATAGCCTGCAGAAGGGGCAGGTCCCAGAGACCATATAAATATTCTGTGCCTGCCTCTTTTCCCTTGGTTGCAGGATCACTAGCCTCTGGGCCAACTAGTCCTTTGGTTGCCCATGGATACTCAAGTCATTTGGGGCTTCCCTGGTGGCTCAGAGGTTAAAGCATCTGCCTGGAATGTGGAGACCCCGGTTTGATCCCTGAGTTGGGAAGATCCCCTGGAGAGGCAAATGGCAACCCACTCCAGTACTCTTGCCTGGAGAATCCCATGGAGGGAGGAGCCTGGTAGGCTACAGTCCATGGGGTCACAAAGAGTCAGACATGACTGAGCGGCTTCACTTTCACTTTCACTTTATAGACTCAGGGCCGACATCAGGCAAATGTCATGTGTTTTTCAATACTGGGTGTTAACTTGGACTTGTTGACATGTTTTATTTTCCTGTAACCTATTACAAAGCCACAAATAATACACTTGCGAGCATGCATGTGTGCCAGGTTGTGTCTGACCCTTTCTGACCCCATGGACTGCAGTCTGCCAGGCTCCTCTGACCATGGAAGTCTCCAGGCAGTAATGCTGGAGTGGGTTGCCATGCCCTTCTCCAGGGGATCTTCCTGACCCAGGGGTTGAGCTCGAGTCTCCTGTATTGGTAAGCGGGTTCTTACCATGAGCACCACCTGGGAAGCCCAAGTAATACACCGAGGGACCCGGTGAATAGGTAGGACCCCCGAGTTTTCCCTGGAGGCTATTGGTGCCAGGTATCATCATGTACCCCTCCACACCTCACTATCTTCATTGGTTTGGTTGGCTGCCCTAGGGGAATGAGCTGTAAGCACCCAGTTTCTTTGGCAGCTCTCATTGGGAACTTGGCAGATGGCATTTTTCTCCATTGCTGTGACTCCCTCCCCCTCATCCTGTTCCCAAAGATTTGGGAGAAACAGAATTTACCTCTCCCCATAAAAGAACTCTCTCTCATGACTCTGAAACATGCTCACAAAAATGGTTAATTTCTTGTTCAGAGATTTTTTTATTCCAGAGACCATTAAAATAATAACCTCAGTGAGGTTCTGCCAGTTAAAGACTATCCAACGCATGTTTCAAGGATACACAGCTTTACAAAATGCCTACAGATGCTGGTGGAAAACACTAGAACCATCCTTAACTAGATTTGGCTTGGGTTTAAACAAAGTCAAGCAGGACTGAGAGATTTTAAGCTGCTCTGGGAATTCTTAAGAAACAGAGAACGCAACGTGGAAAGTTGAATCTCAATCCACGGTTCTCAGTCAGAGACAATTTTGTCTGCCTACCTCCCCAACCCTCCCTGGGACATCTGACAGTGTCTGAAGACAGTTTTGATTGTCACAACCTGGGGAGTATAGAGGTTACTATTGCATTTGGTGGGCAAAGTCTGCTCAACATTCTACAAAGCACAGGGCAGGCACCTACAACAAAGAATGTCTGTCCCAAATGTCAGTGGTGCTGAGATGGAGAAATCCAGGTCTAGATTAGAGTAACTTTACCTGGTAATGTTAGCAGTGACTTGGGGCGGTTGTTCTGGGCTTCCCTGGTGGCTCAGATGGTAAAGAATCCGCTTGCAATGCGGGAGACCTGGGTTCGATCCCAGGGTTGAGAAGACCCCCTGGAGAAGGAAATGGTAACCCACTCCAGTATTCTTGCCTGGAAAATCCCATGGATGGAGGACCCTGGTAGGCTACAGTCCATGGGGCCTCAAAGAGTCAGACACGACTGAGTGACTTCACTTGGGGCGGTAGGGTAGGAGGAAGTGTTGGGAGCAGGTTCCTGCCCACAGCCTTCTTTCCCAGGGCACACTTTGTGAAAAGCTCTAAAATCTCCTAGAAGCTGTACCATAATAAGTTCCCTGCAGGTCTCCAATGTCTCCAGTGCAACAGAATGCTTTTTTTTTTTTTTTTCACATCTCTCAGCCCTATTATATTCATTCATTTAAAACTAAGCCCCCTCAGGTCACTCCCACATCACCTCCTCTGGACCACGTCTCCCTGGAACCCCGGCATGTCATGGAGTGGTGGCCTCTGAGATGCCTGGGAAAGGCATCTTCACCAGGGTCAGTATAACCACTGCTCACCCCGCTCTCTGCAGAGAGGCAGTTGACTTTCTCTGGCTAACCACTGGGCCCAGTCAGCTGTATACAGAAAAGTGACGTTCCCAAGGATCAAGTGGCTCTCGAGAAATATTAAGCATTTGACATTTCCCCCATTTTCTTCCAGCTTAAATGAAATAAAGCAGGACCATGCTTACAATCTGCTCCTTAATATGTGTTACGGTCATTTTTTTTTTTTTTTTTTTTGGTAAATAAAAGCAAACATTCAATCAAATTTTGCAGAAAATTGTAGTCATGTAGGAAAACTCCTCTGATTTACGGAAGGGTGAGGTACTAGAAATACCAGATGGTATAGCACTAAAGGTAAAGAACCTGCCTGCTGATGCAGGGGACTGAAGAGACTTGGGTTCAATCCCTGGGCCAGGAAGATCGCCTAGAGGAGGAGATGACAACGCGCTCCAGTGGTTTGGCTTGGAGAATCTCATGGACAGAGGAGCCTGGTGGGCTACAGCCTACGGGGTGTCAAAGAGTCAGATACTACAGAAGCGACTTAGCACACACACACGAGGTACTGAAGGGAAGCATCCACGTTCATCACAGTGGAAATGACCACAGCAAATGTTTTCACTTTCAGACTGGGGAAGGCTGACCGCTAAGACCAACAGCAGGAGAACTCAAGCGGGATGCAGGCTTGTTCGTATCCCTGGGTTCTTGGGAGGTAGTGGGGCCACAGGGCTGTCCCAGGGAGGGCGAGTGGACCCTACACCATGGCCCTTGTGTATCTCCTACTTCCCTGTATCATCACGCAGGCCCTGTTGCGTGGTCCCTTCTGCCTCACCGACACCTCCCCTGAAAGTTCTAAGAGAGAATGCGCTAGCATCAGTTTCACCTTAAATATTTCTAGGCAAGCATGCTATCTGGAAGTTACTGGGTTACGGCTGCATTAATGCTCAGGGAAAAGCTTGAATCATGTTTGCTTTGTATTAGGAATTAACACCCATTACTAATCCTGTGTGAACGATAAAGTAGCTGGAAAGAAAACATAAAATGAGAAGTCGCTGCCATAGAAACTGCTGATTATTGTGTTGTCACTGTTTTTATTGGAGTTGTGTGAAAGAACTCAGTTTTAATAATCTAACATTAAAAAAAAAGAGTTTTCTTTTAAAAGACTGACTCCATAGCTGAGTCTCAGCTCCCTAAGATTAGCTATCAGGGATAAAACCAAAGTCACTGAGTAACCAAAGTCTAGTGTGTGTGTGTGTTAGTCACTCAGTCGTGTCTGACTCTTTGCAACCCCATGGACTGTGGCCCGCCAGGCTCCTCTCTCCATGGGATTCTCCAGGCAAGAATACTGGCGTGGACTGCCATTCCCTTCTCCAGGGATCTTCCCAACTCAGGGATCGAACCCTGGTCTCCTGCATCGCAGGCAGGTTCTTTACCATTTGAGCTAGTCTAGGGAGGAGGTCAATTAACTAATTTGTGTGTGGGCTCTGTTTGTACTTGAATTTCTGTGCAAATTCTGCCTTACATGAGAACTTTGGTCCTGACTATGATCTTTAAAAGTGTCTGCATTTCACAGATTTTACGTTTCAAGTCAGATTCATTTTTATGTGCTAATATTCAAGCAGGATCTTATTATATAATTATACATGGTTAGATGGGAAAGCAGAAGTACAATGAATAAATCTGTCATTTTTCTAATGATTAGAAGTTTTTTTGACAGCACTTAAAATTTAGTCTGTGTTTCTGTGACTATGTGTGTGTGCATGTACAGTCGAAGTACATCATCACACAGAAAAAAGGTCTGCTTTTCACCTTCTTTACCCTGTAATCTTCAAGCTCTTAGCACAGACAAATACATCTCTTATTTTAAAGAAATAATGTTTCATAAAATATGAACACTTAAGATTTTATCTGCTATTTTCAGGGAGATTCAAGGAATACTTATTTTAAGAGAATTCAGGAAAATTGCTCAATATGGAAGCCACTTGATCAATTTTTCTGATTTTTTGTTGTCTCTTTTTTAGGCAAGCAAAAAAAAAAATGTGGACTTTCTTATTTGGGAGCAAAGAACCAACTGTTATTTAATCTTTTTAAATTAAGAGGTAAATCATCTTTGAAGCCAGACTGTATCATCATCAGCCAAGCTCTACATCCCTCTTAATTAAAACAGACACCCCTGTAGCCTCATAGTTCTTCCTCCAGTCTAACCTAAATATATGTTACTGACACCTCTGGCTACTTCGTATTATGCCTCAGTAGTTAAAAGTAAAAAGAAAAAAGAATAGATTTGCATTTTTGCTGCACTTTTTTTTTTTAATACTAAAATCAAAGTATTAAGTCATTCCTTTGGTATCTTGACTACATAACCCCAGCTCCTCAACCTCTTCTAAATTAACAGGTTCTATTTTCTGATTCTTGCATTATTCTAGTAACTTTCCTCTCCCAGCTTCTTGTGAAAAGGCAGAGCCATAGAAAAGGCAATGTTGTCATCCAGTGAGTGGGGTGAACAAGCCAGGTGGGATGATCTGGTCTGGATTCTGCGTTTCCTTTGACTAGGAGACCCGCTGCGTTGCAGTCACCAGAGGCTCCACCCCGCTCTCTCAGGAACTTAAATCCAGAGCTGCCCAGTCCTGGACTGGAGCCTGAGGGCAGGGGGTCAACCCAGGCTCTCCTGGGGCCACTGCTGTCCCTCCCCGCCAACTTAGCCTCATAAAACACTCTCCTCCATCAAGAAACTAAGATCTATCCCTCAGCTCTTCTGTGGCTTCTTTTATCATTGCATTGGAAGTTTTCCTTTTTACATTTTTTAAAACCTGCTTTCCCTGTGTTTATATATATATATATATACATATATATATATATGTATATGTATATATATGTATGTATGTATGTATTTTCACATTTCAAATGGGGAAAAGAGCCCCGTGGCCTGGCAAATGTGGCTGTGGGAATCTGGCCCTTCACACGTGAGACCAGCTCTCTATCTGTACTTCCCCCATCCGCACCAACAGATGAGTTCACACAGATGACCTGGTCCTGGAAGATAGCACCTCTGTGAGCCCTGACAGCTCCACCCCTGAAGTGTGTGTGTGTGTGCATGTGTGTGTGTGTTGCTCAGTCATGTCCAACTCTTTTTGATCCTAGAGACTATAGCCTGCGAGGCTCCTCTGTCCATGGGATTCTCCAGGCAAGAATATAGGTGAGTAGCGAGTAGCCATTCCCTTCTCCAGGGAATGTTCCCGACCCAGGCATCGAACTCACATCTCCTGCATTGCAAGTGGACTCCTTACAGTCTGAACTACCAAGGAAGCCCCCTGAAGGGTCTACTTCTGGTAATAAAACACATTTGCAGGGTAAAAATTATCCTGTTTCCCTTTCCCCATCAATCAAACAAGCTCAGGTATCCTTCCTAGGTTTTCTCTAGCACAGTTACTTTATTTTTTGCAGTTTTTATTTTATATTCCCTGATGGCCCAGTGGTAAAGAATCCTCCTGTCAATGCAGGAGACTCAGGCTTTATTGCTGGTCCTGGAAGACCCCCTGGAGAGCAAAATGGCAATCCACTGCAGTATTCTTGCTTAGAGGATCCTATGGACAGAGGAGCCTAGCGGGCTACGGTCCATAGTGTTGCAAAGAGCTGGTAATAACTTAGCCACTGAACAACAACAAAGAGGTGACTAAAGGGTTGTGTTAGTTTCCTTTGTACAGCAAGGAGATTTCGTTCTACATATATATTTTATATATATATATATTCTTTTTTTCAGAATCTTTTTCCATTGAGGACATTGCAGAATATTGAGAAGCATTCCCTATATGATACAGTAGATCCTTGTTGGTTATCTATTATAAATATAGTGGTGTTCTAGTATGTTTATTATTCTATTTTCTAAAGTTCATCCTTGCCCTAGCTTGGACTGAGTGAATAACCTCTCCAGATGCCACGTGGACAGGTCAGTCTCTTTGCTCTAAATTGCCATATTCTAAGTCCTTCAACTTAAAGCACAAGTAAAACCTGAAAGTGTTAGTCACTCAGTCGTGTCCAACTCTTTGCACCCCCATGAACTGTAGACTACCAGGCTTTCCCTTCTCCAGGGGAGCTCCCCGACCCCCAGGTTTCCTGCATTGCAGGCAGATTCTTTACCGTCAGAGCCATCAGGAAAGTCCCTTTTTAAAAGCACAAGGCCCCCTTCAAGTCCCTTCATGTTCAAGGATCTACAGGAAAGCAGCTGTACTTTATGCAGCTGTGAGTTAGGGAAGCACAACAAAACACTACCCAAACTCTCTAGGGCTTCTGAATGAGTTTTTCTAATCACAACAGCATCCGGGTATCCTTGGAAAATATCTGCAGACATACATGAGATAAGTAATGTTGATTTTCCAGAAGCGTCACTTAGCAGTGGATGCACACAACCCTTGCACACATGACAGGGACCTCTGTTCCAGGGAATAACCAAGTTGACACATATCGCTCAACTCTCATGATGATCCAGTGGCCTTGATTCAAGTTCAGGTCTGAATTTCTCTAATTTTACTGCAGAGAATGCACTGAGAATTTCCCAAACTTGTCAGGTATCATCAATACCACCACTGATTAAGATCTAACTGGCATCTACTGGTGGGGAGAAAAAAGAAAGTGGAAAAACACATGTGGAATTTCCAAGTGCCGCTAATATCCCAAATATTTCCATTAGCATTTTATATAAACTAAATTAAGCTTGAAGTTTAGGTCATGAATGAACAATACAGAACTGTGCATCATGTTCAGAAAAGTTAGACAACTGGTACACAGTTGCCCAACTGAAGGTTCCATGACTTGAATTTATATCTGAATTAGTGTAACCATCAAGCTTGAGCATTTTGCATCACATGAAGCTACAAACTTCTCTGATAAATTCAGCATAAAGAACACAGTTGTGGCCATTTCTGGGAAATCACAAACAGTTCTAAAACTAAGCAGGAGGGACCCTGGATTAACAAGGAGGAGGCAGGCTCTATTTTCAAGTGAAGTATCTATAAACTTAGCAGATAGATCTAATCCACTCATGCTCATTAGGAAAAAGTTATGCATTGATATACTCGTCAACTCTTTTTCATTTGTCTTCTATGTATGTAGCTCTGTGTTGCCAGCAATGTGTAATTCCCTTCAGTCATTATTTTCAGTGATGATGAGTATTTTGGCTCCTATCCAAGCTTAATCTGTCAACATTTTAGGATGAGAATACCATCGATTAATAAAAATGCTCTGCAGTAACTCACCAGGTGCATATTTGCTTACTCTCATGTTTGCTCTCCAGCCTCTTTCTCTCCTAGATGTCAATTATTAGAAATCTTATGTGTTTGGACCTTGCTGTGAAGAAAGAAAGAAAAATGTGCACTGGCAAATGGGGGAGAAGAAAATGCTTGGGCAAGCCTTCCAAAGCACAGAAGCCATCATCAAAACTGCCAGCTCAGAAGTAATACAACTTCGGTGGTTAGAGTGCAGCATCTCTAAGGAAAGAAAACTGCCAAAAGGATAATGCTTTTCTGTCAAACAAAGTAGAAGGCCTCCTTTGCCCTGGATTCAGTCTGCAGCATGGATGTTCTTAGGTTTGCAGACTCGTACTGGACACTTCATTCTAGGGCAGACTCGATGATGAGCCACATGCTCATCAGTGAATGCTTTTCTTGCTTGGATTTCTGCAGCAGCAGGACTGGTCTCTCCGCCACCACACGCTCAGGACTCATCCATCCAACCCCTCCTATTGACTGGGCACTATGTTAGGCACTCTTTCCGACTCACCACTCACATGGTGGGCCTGCCTGTCTTTTTTCATCCTTCACAGTGAAGCCAGAATGACTTTTCCCCAAACCAAAATCGAGTCATGTCATTTTGCTGCTGTAAACTCATCTTGGGCTTTCCCTTGTCCTTGGGATAAAGTACAAAGCTCCTCAGTCAGTGTAGCTGGCAATGCTGTTCACGCCTGAACTTGGCAGAGCTAGAGTCACAGGTGCAGGCCTTCCCTCCCCAGGCCACTCGCACCCAGCCCTGCAAAGATCCAAGACAAGGTACGTCTTTCATTTAAAGCTTCTTGTGCGGATCAGTTGATGAGAAGTTGATGAATCTGCTCATGCTGTAGGCGCTAAGTCACATTTGCTTTCAGCACTTCATATGTATTTTACTTACGTCAGTTTTTCATGTAGGAAGCTGCCTGGGGACTCAGAACATTCAAATTTAGAGTTCAATGGTGTGTGAGAAAGAGTATAGGAGATTCAGAGATGAGGTGAAGAAGCAGGCTTAGGAGAACAGTACATATGGAATAATGAGTTACCACCCTCAGGCAAAAATAAATTCCTTCCATTCTAAAGAATGATTATAAACAACAACAACAAAAAATCTCAAAATGTCTGCACAGTGTTTTTGCCTGAGAAATCCCAACAGAAGAGCCTGGGGGCTACAGTCCATCTAGTCACGGCTATGATTTTTCCAGTAGTCATGTATGGATGTGAGAGTTGGACTATAAAGAAAGCTGAGCATGGAAGAATTATGCTTTTGAACTGTGGTATTGGAGAAGGCTCTTGAGAGTCCCTTGGACTGCAAGGAAATCCAACCAGTCCATCCTAAAGGAGATAAGTCCTGGGTGTTCATTGGAAGGACTGATGCTGAAGCTGAAACTCCAGTACTTTGGCCACCTGATGCAAAGAGTTGACTCATTGGAAAAGATCCTGGTGCTGGGAAAGATTGAAGGTGGAAGGAGAAGGGGACGACAGAGGATGAGATGGTTGGATGGCATCACCAACTCGATGGACGTGAGTTTGAGCAAGCTCTGGAAATTGGTGATGGACAGGGAGGCCTGGTGTGCTGCGATTCATGGGGTCACAAAGAGTCAGACACGATTGGGCGACTGAACTGACTGATATAAACATTGTGTGTACTGGCAGATGGCTTCCTTTTCTATCTCTGTCATTCTTGAACGATAAGAGTAGACTTAACTTTAAAGGTTTTATTTCCCCAATTGTAAGATGAGAAGGTTAAAAGAGATGAACTTTAAACTCCCATCCAACTCTGGATTCAACACTTTCACTGGCATTTTCTTAGAAATGTGTAAGAAATAAAAACATAATGATATATAGTGCCTAGTGTCATAAACAATCAGCAAATTAGCTAACAGTTAAATACTATTCCTGCAATTCAGGTTTATTACCATTATGTGGCAGTGATGTGCCATATCATGCAATTCAAGTAAAAAAGTGATTTCTATTTGGTAAAGGGATTTATACATTTTCTTACATTTTATTATCAAAGGTATAACTCTGCATCAAGGAAATTCAGTAGTGTTTAACACTAAAGAAATAATCTGGAACTGTGCTCATGACGATCACCTTTTACTGTGGCCACTGAATATGAGCTTGCCATTTGAAGTTCTGACGGGAAGTCCTAGACCTCTGATTTTACCGAATGGAAACTGCCTGGGATGATCAGTTCGGAACTTTTTACTTTCTGTGTAAGCCACAGTATGTCTATTTAACAATACCCAGACATTATTTTAGGTGTCTTTGCTTTACATAGTCGGTCTTCTCTATTGAGGAAGCTAAGAAATATCCAAGTAGGTGTAGGGTGTCTTTCACATAGGAGTACTGGCTTTCACTACAGTCCTAAGGACCCTGCTCTGGACTAGTCACAGTGAAGTGGTGGTCTATGCATCTAAGTTGACTTAGCCTCCATTCATGAAGACAGTCTGCTGTTGGCCAAATATCATCATTTCCACTTTGGAAAGATTTACATGTGGTGCTTTAATGTTCCATCAGATTGATTAAGGCAAAAGCTTGGCAGCTCTTGCATACTATCCTCTGATTTGATCTTTTAACTTTGCTCTTTCTCTTCTGTTTTCTTTATTTCTAAAACCTCATTCAGTATCACACCTCATTTCTCCTCTGTCTGCCCCAAAGACATTTTCTCTAAAGAACAATCAGTTTTTGCTTGCTATTTCTCACAACCACTAAATCTTATTATCTGTAACTTTCTTCCTCACACCTACATTTTTCTTTGAAGAAATTTAAAAGTTGGCTATGCCTCAATAACTTTACCCTTTTTTGGAAACCTCCCCATTGAAATATTACAACTTTAATCTTAAAACATGCAAGATTTAAAACATCACACGGATGTGTGGGATTTTTCTATTTTATGTACTAATTTGATAACAATATTAAATTATATGTATATATATTTTAATTGCAGGCAGTGAGGAATATGTGTGAAATTAGATGTGTTTTTCTCAACTTACATAAAGAATGTTGAACAGTAAAGCACAGGTGGTATATTCAAATTAGCCAATCTCTTTAATTTTAAAAAGGAAGATAGAAAGGTTTGTAAGAATTTCTTCACTCATTGATTCTTGTATATGCCCTGAAATTAAGTAACCTTTAGTATCATCGTATATCAACTTAACAGAGGTTTGGTTCTACAGCACGATTTTTTCCCTCCACTGCTTTGATCTCCTGTTGTTGAATAATTCACTACGGATTGTTGCATTCAGTGCTACTCAAAACCCTCTTCAAGTTCCAAAAAGCTTTTCTTAATTTGAGAAAGTCCATATGCTTAGGTTCTGTTGATAAATGCTTTCTGGAGACATAGTCGAATGGAAATGGGTATGGAAAATCTGCTGTGGATGAATTATATTCTTTCCCATATTTTCAAATGGCTAGGGGAAAATAAAGATAAAGAATCCAAATTCTGGGTGATAGAAATGTTGAACAAATGCACATACTAGGTAAAGCACTTGTGGGAAAAATGTCTTTGTCATCACATTTCTGTTAAACATTACAGGCTCAGACAGGGCTTATGTGGTCCTTTCATTTTCCAGTAGAAGAAAATGCATGCATCTCTCCTGAATGAGGATGAGTAAGTACTATGACTCTGTCTCCAGGGGCCAAGGGATCCATAACATGGGAAGGTATGAAGGCTATGACAGCACCACGATTAAAGGCATTCAGGAGATGTGGAATCAAGCTTAGCTTTGCCACTGGTGGCTGCATCTGCCTGACCCAGTGGGGATTCTTCATCACTACCCACCCTCCTGCAGTAAGATGTCAGCCTGGCTCTCAGGCAGCTTTAGAACCAATCTGAAGGCGAACAACGCTCAGGGTATGTGGTATTGAAAAGATTATGTAGAAAGCAATTTAGGAGACTTGTCTAAAAATAATACTGCGACAATGTTCCCATATATTAAAATTTCAAAGGTCACGATAATTACTTGTCATGGTTCCCTGTATGCACTAATCACTTAGGAAAAGAAAAGCCTCCTTCTCCACTGGTGTCACGATGTGGAAGGTGCTTAGAGGTAAGAACAGGGGAAAGACACCACTAAGCCTTTATTCTCTAACAACGTGGGTTTCAAGGACTACGTCTTCTCAGTGACCTCCCTCTAAAACTCACATTTATGAAAAATTTTTACTTGATTGCTTAGAACCCCGAACTACCTATTTTGTGCAAAAAGGTGGGTGTTAGTTCAGAACCTCTATTTCAAGTGAAATAGAATAAACTGACTTGTCATAAACTGTTCTGAAAGTTCATATTTTTATCAAAATATAAAGTAGAAGATGGTCTGCAATGTCATTAGAATATATAAACATATCACAGAAGTAAAAGAGATAGTCGGGAATGAAACGTACACAAAGGTCATTTTACTTACAACGAAGGAAATGTCCCAGTTAGTGGAGAAGGGAAAGATTAATAAATTGCAGGACAGTGGCTGTTTATGAAGCAAAAATAATGTTAAATCTCTGACTCACATAGTTCACCAGCAAAAAGAAATTCAACAGATATTGGGGCTAGTTATAAATAACAAAACCCAAAACATTCTAAAAAATATAAATTGTTAATATAGAAAATCAATATGATAGTGTATTTTTAAAAGCATGTACAAAATAACACAGTAGAGTGCCATCATCAAAAAGTCTACAAGTAATAAATGCTGGAGAGGGTGTGGAGAAAAAGAAACCCTTCCACACTGTTAGTGAGAATGCAAATTGGTACTGCCATTATAGAGAACAGTATGGAGATTCTTCAAATAACTAAAAATAGAGTTACCATGTGATTCCTCAATCCCACTCCTGGTCACATATCTGGAAAAATCTCTAACTCAAAATGATACATGCATCCCAGTGTTCATAGTAGCATTATTTACAATAACCAAGACATGGAAGCAACTTATCTGTCCATCAATATATGAAAGTATAAAGAAGATGCTTTATACACACACACCCCCACAGACATATATACACAATGAGATACTACTTAGTCATAAAAATGGAATGATGCCATTTGCAGCAACATGGATGGACCTAGAGATTCTCATACCAAGTGAAATAAGTCAGAAAGAGAATGAGAAATATCACATGATATCACTTATATATGGAATCTAAAAATAGGGTACAAATGACAGAAATAGAATTACAGATGTAGAAAATGAGTTCATGGTTTCTAGGGAGCAAAGGGTAAATTTAAGAGATTGGGCTGATAAATACACAGTACTATATATAAAAATAAAATAGATAGCTAATAAGGACTTACTGTACAGTACAGGAAAGTCTGTAATGGTTATATGGGAAAAGAATCTAAAAAAAGAGTATATATATATATATTTATATATAACTGATTTACTTTACTGTACACTTGAAACTAACACAACACTGTAAATCAAATAAACTCTAGTAAAATTTAAAAAGATAATTCCAACGAATCTATATAAGAATTTGAAATAGACTCACAAACATAGGAAAAATATTTATGGTTTCCAAAGGGGAAAGGGTAGGGAAGGGACAAATTAATATTATACAATAAACAAATACAAACCACTCTACAGAAAATAGATAAAGCAACAAGGATTCACTGCACATCACAGGGAATTATACCCAATATCTTATAATAGCCTCTAATGGAATATAATCTGCAAAAAGCAAAATCAGTATGCTGTACCCCTGAAGCTAACACAGTGCTGTAAATCAAACACACTTCAATTAAAGAAGTTGTATTTCTCTGTGATCCAAAAGAATATACTGAAATCAAAAAGGCAGATCTCAGTCTGGTTTGAAAACATATAGTACTGTTAACAACTTGTGACAGGCATAGATTACAAAACTCCTTCAAATGTTTAAGACAAGCATGATCCCAACTAGTCAAGAGGCAGCAAGACAAGAGCTACCTTACAAAGGAGGAAAAAAGACAGGTGAAGAGGTTTGACTTGACTAGTAATCAAAGTGATGTAAATTAAGAAAAATTATGTATTTTGTTATCAAAATAAGAAAACATGATAATCAATTATATACACTACTGCTGGATATATGTAAAGAGTACAAGTCTGTTTTCAAAGTAATTTGGAAATACATATCATGTGTCTCAAAAATACTCATGCTGTTTCATGTAAGAGTCAACTATTATGAATGTAGCTCAATAAATAATTTGAATAAGGAAAAGCCTTAAGCATAGCAATATTCACTTCAATATTATGTGTAAGAGAAAAATAATCTTAAGTGTCTCAAGGAAGAATGATGGTTGCTGAGAAATTTCAGTATAGGTTAAGTTGAAACAGTATATGGTTATTAAACATAACTTTTGAGAAAAACATGAAATATCAGGAGAAAATGTTGCTGGAATGTAAGTGAAAAATCAGGACACAAAATTATTTGCTCAATAATACATGCATAAGAAAACAGACATTTTCCCTCATTGCCTAACATTAATAAACAAAAACATACTTTGCACACACTTTAAATAGCAAATCGTTAGTACTTTATCATTTATCATTGAAGAAGAACAAAATATTCCAGGGAAACATTCCTACCTTGCACTATACTGGTAGCATGGTCAGGAGAGATAAGGTTTTTGACATGTAGACAGGACAGAGACAGCCTTGGCTTTTAAATAAAGCCATTATCTGGTGAGAGTACTCCTGTGCGCTGTGCTATGCTTAGCTGTCAGTCGTGTCCGACTCTCTGCGACCCCATAGACTGTATTCCACCAGGCTCCTCTGTCCATGGGGATTCTCTGGGCAAGAATACTGGAGTGGGTTGCCATGCCGTCCTCCAGAGGATCTTCCCACCCCAGGGACTGAACCCAGGTCTCCCGCATTGCAGGCAGATTCTTTATCATCTGAGCTACCAGGGAAGCCCCCTAAGGAAGTTCATTTAATCTTTAAGTTAATCTTAGAAAAATTTCCACTCATCTTCCACCTCCCCGCCAAGAGTCATGAACTCTGGCCATGACCCTGTGTCTCCTCGCATTTCAGGGTCTCTCCTGGTGCAGCCCCCTTGTCTCATAAACATTTTGTGCTTGCTTTCTTCTTTTTTCCCTCTTTTTTTTTTTTTTTTAAACCTCTTCCCTTGGTTCTATTTTTGTTAACTCCCATAACTCTCAAAATGGTTCCCAGCCTTCGTTGTTTGGGGTTAAGTTTTGTGTAATCTCTTCGTTGACCAAGAAAGAAGAAACCAACAACAGTTTCAGCTCTGACAGGCCTTCATCTTCTTACAAAAATCTTCAATAACTCCCATGACAGGTACAGTGAAATTCTGGTTCTTTTACTCCGTATCTTGGGCCCCAAAGTGAACCAATCTGACACGCTCACCCCCTTTTACACCTGGAATAGTACGCTTTTCTCACTAGGTTCTGCTTTCTGCATTGAGTGTCTTATTCTTCTTTCCATTTTGCTTGGAATGACCTCCTCCACTGACTGTCATTCCAGAACATGGGGTTAAGAACTTACACAGGGGAAAAAAAAAGATGCAGTATTCCTCAGTGACAGAATTCTAAAGGAGATTTCCTTGAGAGTGACTTCTACAGTACTTCTAAAATATTACAGCACTTTCTGTACATTTCTGAGAGGTTGCTTGGTGACCAGCACGCAGCTAAGGGTGCCAGTGATTCCTGGGGGAGGGTGTGCTTAAGTTTCAGGCACTCTAAACGTTAGCTGACCACAATTTAGCATTCAAACTAGCACGCTAAGAGTAGAAGTGAGTGTTATTAAAAGTTATACCAGTAAAACAAGTGCAGAACAGTCTTGGACAAATTGTTATTGCTTCTTACGGGATATCTGTTAAAAAGGCAGGTTTCTGGATTTCTGAATTTCTGAGCGTAAGTCCCAGAGCCTGCACTTAAAAAAAGGCTCCTTAATTTCTTATCAATTGATATTTGAAAACCCCTACTTGAAAATTTTTTTTTTTTCCCCTAAGACCTAGGGATTTCTTGGTGATTCTCTATAAAAACGTGTAACTCTATGGCTGATTCATATCAATGTATGACAAAACCCACTGAAAAATTAAAAAAAAAAATGTTCCTCTAACACATATTGGAGATCAGCATCAACACATTTCTTTAAGTATTCTATTCAGGGTGTTTTTAGGGTACAGAATGCATACAGACTTGAAACTTGCTTTCTGGCTGACATTTCCAGCAAAGCTTTTATACCCACTATAGGTATTCAATTTAAAACCTTGATTTAAATACAGTAATTTAGAATCATTGTTTTTTACTACTTTTCAGGGCAATTATATAACATTTCAATTACAATGTGATCATCTTTTACCAATTCTTATTGGATACATTATTGTAACTTACAAATAACATTGTTTCCATTTAATAGACTTGCTAAGAAAAGAACTATCAGAACTCATATCACGTCTACATTGAGACCTTAATGTTTTGTAACTCAAGCACATTGTTTTAAAATAAATGAAAATTTTCTGCAGTGTCTGACCCTTTAGAGTTTGGAATTTGTCCAACTCACCTAGTAAAGATCTTACTGAATTTTCTAGTAAGTAAGTAGTTTTCTGAAGTAGATACAAAAACTTTGAGTTGTTAAGCTTTATAAATCCTTTGAGAATTAACAGATTGTTTTGGATATAAGATAAAGGCCTCAAAAGTCCTTTTTCCATTCTTTAAAAAGACTAACAATTTCAATATATGAATACATAGTTACATATTAAATAAATGCATGAGACCTATTACAAGTAGACTGTAAACAGATTATAAAGTTTGTATTCCTTTAGAGAACCTTCATAACTGCATGCTGTCATTTTATTCTTCTAAAGATCCTGCTCTCTCTCTTTGCCCACCACTTAAAAAAGAAAAAAATCAAGCTCTCAATAGCATATGTGTGAATTGCTCAGGAGAAGCATGGGCAGAATTCCTGTCGTTTGTAGCCCAGCTCAAGTTTAACTAGCATATTCTCTGTTGGTTCTTAACCCAGGACAAGTATTCATATCATCATGGAGTTTTTTAAAAATATGAACTCTGGAGAGGGGCTGGAGAAAAGGGAACCTTCCCTCCATTGTCAGTGGGAATGTAAATTGGTGCAGCCGCTATGGAGAACAGTGTGGAAGAGTCTCTTGTTGTATATGTGTGTTCAGTTGATAAGTCATGTCTGACTCTGTGACCCCATGGATTGCACACGTCAGGCTTCTCTGTCCTTCACTGTCCCCAGGAATTTGCTCAAATTCATGTCTATTGAGTCGGTGATGCTATCTAACTGTCACATCCTCTGCCACCCCCTTCTCCTTTTGCCCTCAATCTTTTCCACCTCCAGAGTCTTTTCCAAGCAGTCAGCTCTTTGCATCAGGTGGCCAAAGAATTGAAGCTTCAGCGTTAGTTCTTCCAATGAAGGATTGATTTCCTTTAGGAGTGACTGGTTTAGTCTCCATGCAGTACAAGGGACTCTCAAGAGTTTTCTTTAGCACCACAACAAACTAAAATTAGAGCTACTATATGATCCAGCAATCCCACTCATGGTCACGTATCCAGAGAAAACTCTAATGAAAAAAGACACATGCACCCCAATGTTCAGAGCAGCACTAGTCACACTAGCCAAAACATGGGCACATCAACCGAGGAATGGATAAAGATGTGGTATATATTTACAAGGAAATGTTACTTGACCATAAAAAATAATGAAATTTTGCCATTTGCAGCAACATGGATGGACCTAGAAATTATCGTATTAAGGGAAGTAAGTCAGACATAGAAAGACAAATATCATATGATATTGCTTATATGTGAAATCTTAAAAAAGTACAAGAGGACTTATTTACAAAACAGAAATAGGCCCACAGACATAGAAAGCAAACTTATAGTTACCAAAGGGGGAGGGATAAATCAGGAGTTAGAAATTAAAATATACACACTGCTATATACAAAATAGATAAACAGCAAGGACCTACTGCACAGCATGGGGAACTATACTCAATATATTGTTATGGCCTAGAGGGGAAAGGAATTTAAAAGCTGTATATGTGTGTATAACAGAACCACTTTGCTGTACACCTAAAACTAACATGGCATTGTGAATCAGCCATACTTCAACTGAAAGACAAAAAATAAACTCTGAACCCCACCCTCAACCTCCCAAGTCTACACGTGTGTGTTCTCGTGGGACTTGCAGGTGACAAGCGCTGCCTGCCCTTCTTCACTAAGGAGGAAGCCACTGATGGCAGTTGGCATGGATTAGCTGACAGTATCTGATTGCTTCAGAGTTCAGGTTTTAGTTTCCAGGGAAAGATCCAACTCAAATCCCTGTTTGAACACAAGAGTTGTGTGACCACAGTATTTACTTTCTGAGTTGAATTGGCACTCTGAGTTTATCATACCAAATTCAAAATGTTAGTTGTTGGTACTCAATATAAGACCATCAACCTAAAATACCTGAATTTTCTTCAGTGTAAAATGAATTTTCTTCTTTTGCCTCTAAGAGGAATGATTTTATGGGAGTAAAATTCTTCACACAATATCCTTATGCTAGTTTTCACTTCATCTGACAGTCTCCATGAAAAATAAAAGCAATCAAGCTTATCCCACAAGAACTGTCAACCAAGACAAAAAGGGAAATTCATTTCATCTCAGTATTTGCTTTATAAAGAAATTTGCTTTTGGTCCTTTCTCGCCTTCAGAATAAAAACTTGAGTCAACCTCTTGGAAACAATTTGCGTATGGTTTCTAACAAAGATGTTAGGACAACCTCTCAAAGCTCATGCCACTCAGGCTGCCGAGCAGGACACAGATTCCCAGGGAGAAGGGTGATAGCTGTTGGGTTGAATGCTAGCCAAGAAGTAGGAAAACATCAAGGCCCTGGGTAACTGATGTCCTCATGACTGTGTTCTAACTCTCTTCCTCTTTAAATGTGATATGTTAATCCCATGGGATGGAGAGCAATGTGTATAATATGGGATTCCTAGGACGCATCAAGGGCACAATTTTCAAGTGTCAGAATAATTGCTTTGACTCATTGGAGTCAAAGAGAAGACAAACGTTCAAGGGACCCTGCTTCTGCCCAGAACACTCTTCCTTCTGATATTTGCACAGCTTATTTTCTCACTGCCTTTTCATGTCTTAGTCGAGATATTTCCTTTTTAGCAAGACTGCTCACTGTGATCACCTACTTAATCCCTTGTTTGCACAGGGACTTTCCACCTCTCTACCCTTTTAAAATCCCACAGTACTTATCACTTTCTAATGTCCTTCATAAGTTACTTGTGTATTCTGTTCACTGTCTGTTTCTCCTACACACAAGCAGAATACACACAGACTGTAGGCTCCATACAGGCAGGGATTTTTCTTCTTTCGCTCACTGCCATATCCCTGATGCCTACAAAAGAGAGTCTTGCTGTAGTTGCTTGATAAATATTGAACGATGGGGACAGATGGGTGAATGAAGGAGCTTAACATCCTTCATTGGTCTCAGTGGTTTTAGGGTGAAGTCTAACAAAGTGGGTGAAAGTCCTACTCGTGGTCCTGCACTTTTTCCTCAATACTGCCTGCTCTCTGAGTACCTAGGTACTCGAGGTTTTTAAAAAAATGCTGTGTTTGGGCAATTGTTTTCTGTTATCTGTTTTACCCTGTTTACCTGGGATCCCTCAATCCCAGCACCAGAATTAGCTTCCTTCCCTAATGCCTTCCAGGAATTGCTGAGGATGCCTCACTACCCTTGACTTCTAGCACGCTGGATTTGACCATTTCTTCTTGAAGTTCTGCCGGCTTTCAAAGTTTTATTTTGTGCATTAGCCCTCTTTCTCTCTCACAATGTTTTTTGTTTCAAAGTTAACTTTGTCTGCCTTTAATATAGTTATACCAACTTTCTTTTGGTCAGTTTTCTCGGTATTTGTTTTCTCATGATAATTTTCTTTTCAATGTTACTGTGGTATAATTTATTTTTATTAGTTGGAGGCTAATTACTTTACAATATTGTAGTGGTTTTTGCCATACATTGACATGAATCAGCCATGGATTTACATGTGTTCCCCATCCCGATCCCCCCTCCCACCTCCCTCCCCATCCCATCCCTCTGGGTCTTCACCAGCCCAGGTTGGATATATGAGGCAAGTGCTCGGGACTGTGGTATATTTTTAAGTGGGTTTCCTATAGTGAGTTTTTTAAACTCTTTCTATATTTGTCTTTTAAGTAGTTATTTTATTAGGTTAGCAATCTAGCTGCTTTGTGTTTTCTGATGTTTCTTAACTTCAGGCTTTTTGAATTAGATTATTTTTCTTAGTTTTTCTACTAGTTTCTGAATCATACTCTTGAATTCTATTATTTCAGTGCTTACTCTAACTTCTAATTTGCATATTTAACTTAGAGTTTAAATTGAGTCAGTGTATTTACCCTCCTTTGGAATAATACCAGGGCCTTTGAGCCCTTCACCTCTGATCACCACCCCCAGTAACAACTGATGTGCCTCTTGCCCAGGTTTTAAGTCATTTTATTTGATGTCCAAATTAAATGCTACTTTTAATTATTTGCAGTCAAAGGTTGCTTAGATTTACCTATGTGTTTACACTTTGCCCAACATCCTTTCTTATATCCCAGATCTTCCCTTGAAGAATACTGTCCTTCTTTTTTGAAACAACTTTATTCTGATAATTACCCCAAAATGTATTTGCTATTGTTTTTTGGTAGCTTTTAATACTATGAAAGTGAGCTTTCCACCACCCCTCCCCCATTTATTTGCTTATCTCTGCCTAATTATGCTTTCCATTCTTTCTTTTTATTTTTAGGCAGGATATCTCTTCTAGGATAATTTGCATTTTTACTTAAGTATATCTCTCACAAAATACATATGTGAGGGTGTCTTGGTAAGAAATTCTTTTGTCTTAGGTTTTTACATTTATTTTTTGGAATGAATAATAATAAAATTGTTTTGCTTTTGTTCTTGAAAGACATATTATTCCGATTATACTTATCAGTAATTTGTCCCTCAGAATTTTAAAATCATTATTCTATTGTCTTCTGTATTGCATTATTGTTGTTGAGAAGTTAGTTATAGTCTAAATGCCATTCCTTCTTAGGTTATTTACTTTTCCCTTGGTTTGGGCTCCTTATAAGAATCTTTTGTCTTGTATAGCGTGTCTATAATGTGTATATGTTTCTCTGTTTTATCCATTTTGGGATAATGTGGCTACTTAAATCAGAAAGTTGGCATCGTTCTCCAATTACAGAAATTTCTTAACAATCATATTCTGGAATATTTCCTCTTTCCTACATTTCTTATTCTTTCTGGAATTCTGATGAAATGTACCTCAACCCTTCTTTCTAAATTGTTCATACTTTTCCCCTTAGTACTACATTTCTTCGTATTTATATTCTGCTTCACTAATTCCCTCATAAGCTATGTCTAAGATCCTAACTCATGGTCATTACACACACAACACACACTCACATGCAGACATCCCATACACATCCAGAAGTTCTGTTCATTCTTCATTCAAATAAAATGCCTGGCTATGTTTAACATTCCTTAGTCATATTTGTGGAACCCTGTTATTTCTTTAAACAGATTTACATGCCTATTTTATATTTTGAAACAGTAAAAACACATTATCTGGAACTTTTGAGGGTCTAATTCTGGCATTTGTTTTTTCTGTTTAGTCTCATGTCCACCTACACTCACTCGGTATATAATGGGAAATTCTTGGAGTCCTGGAGAGAGGGTTTGCTTTCTCGTATGTCAGGTAAGAACTTGAATTTTGGAAGAACACACACACACACACACACACACACACACACACACACACACACACGTCCTGTAAAAGCTGGCTTGTCATTCTGAGTAGAGACTTTTTTCTTCCTCGAGCGAGAGCCATTGCTGTAACTAATTTCTTTAGTCTTGGACTTGGCAGAGTGCCTGTCCCTCCCCATTTTACTATTTCTTCGTGGGAGCTATCCTTACAGACTTCCTCGTTAGCCAGGACACTCCTACCAGCTCCCGAGGACTTGCTTACTCTCCCTGTGTAATTCAGGCTCTTGGCCACTAAGCATCGGCAGAAGCATATGGCTGATGCCAACTACCTTCTCTACGGACTTACGATTTCACCTTACTTTTGGTCTTTGAGGAGCTCCTTGACCTTCTTGCCAGTTCAGTTATAGAATTTTAAGTGATATTTTAGGAAGGATTTTCACGGGAACCTGTTCTATCATTATTGTCAGAAAGTAAGTCCCTCTTTCAGTACTCTGAATTATTCATTTGATAACATTTTTTTCTTTTGTAAATGGCAATTAACTTTTTTAAAAATCTATCCAAGCTGATCGTGCTCATTCTGGCAGCAGGAACTGTTTCGTACAATGTACTAATTTATTCAGTCAGGAAATATTTTTCAGTTTCTATTATTAATTCTGCACTGATGTGTTATTAATTGTATATGCAAAGGTGGTCTAAATTGAAGGTGTCTGACAATATAAAACAAAAAAAAGCTGATGTTTGTTGAGTCATTTCTAGTTCAACAAATGTCCTGTTGTTCTGACAAGTGCTTTAGTTTATTATATGATATTAATCTTCACAATTACCCAATGAGTTTGCCATTATTGCTGTTTCCTTCCAAAAACAATGGCACTGAGGCTGAGAAGAGACTCGTATGTGTTGAGAGAAGACAGAGCTGATTTATGATAGGCTGGTCATGATGCAGTTTTAAAATTTTTAAATAATCTCTTACTGTTGAATTCTTTCAGTGGTTGCTTGCTGCTGGAGACTCACCATTATACACAGGTTTCAGAGATTCACTTAAACACATGTGAAGGAAAGTGGGGAGGTATCCTTGACGATGGACCCAGCTATAGGTGCTAGATTATATCCTGTATCAAAGAGTAAGTAACCCCAGGCAAGAACACGATTCCAACCATAGTATAAAAAATTTTGCTAAAAGAATTCAAACTTCTGTTCCTTTACATGTATCAGAATTTTTTTTTCATTTATTTTTATTAGTTGGGGTGGGATGTTTTGAGAGAACAGCATGTATCAGAATTTTTAACTGAGTCATATCTTCAAAACCTACTTCATGTGGCAGAGATTTATCTCATCATATAAATTTTGAGAAAACGAAGAAGACATATTGGATGTGCCCTTAATGGTATGGGTTCTTCATTCATATCCCACAATGACAATAAATCACTATGCAGTATGAAGCTGCATGTACTCTTATTAACATCCTTTCAGCAGGCTTGTACTTTGTTCAGTCTCACTTGTGGTTGACATTTAAAGACCCCATTACTATGCCTTTTTCTAGATTCTCATCTCTTGCATCCTTTGTTCTCTACACTTCCTTATCTTTCTCTTGTTCTCACTCACTGTCTGCTGTGTGATGCGCTGCACCGTGAGAACTTGCTGCAGTTAGCAATGGGAGCTTTCTCTTCCACCTTGCTGCATCCCTGAGGTCTATGCACAAGCGATGCTCTCCTTCTGACATTATCTTGCCCTGTTGCTTGCAAATGCTATATTCTGAGGCTTTTTTTTTTCTTTCCCAGCCAGCTCTATCCCAAGTGTATTTGTTTCATATTGGATTCTTTTTTCTTTCTTTCTTTCTTTCTTTTTTTTTACTAAACCTTTAAAAGTTTTGGTTCTGAATTTTCAAAAGGAGTTTGTACAACTCAACAATGAATGCTTCTGGGGTTTTTAGTAGAGCATGAGTTCAGCAGGAAAAGTAGTCTTTGCAGGATTTTTGATGTTATAGTTTCTCACTTTGTTTTACAAAGATGGTATGCCAGAAAAAAAAAAAAAAAACACGTTGTTCATTTGCAAAAGGAGCCATCAGTTGTCCTAGAAGGAAATTGTGGTATAAGTAAATAGAGAAAAAGAGAGTCAGAGGAAAAAAAAATCACCTTGTGGAACATTTTGAGGAGTGCAGAGAGCACAGGTGTTGTTCTCACTTTCATCAGTTCTAATCAGACCTGGAGGGCACAGCAGGAAGACTGGTGAGTCCAAGGCTCACCACTGCTCAAAATCCCACAGAAGAGTAGGTTTTGGATGAATTTTAGGCTCGTGATTAATTACAGTCCAAGAACTGCATGAGTCATAAGTTGTTAGTCACATTAAAACTCTAAGAAAATTGAAAATATAGATTTTTTTTTCCCACATGAAAAGGTAAAAGTGGTTTCTAACATTAACAAGCATACAACTCCTACAATGATGCATAGACTGCTGTCAAGCTTCCTTCAATTCTTCAGAGAAACATCTCACAATCAACATAAACCCAACAGAATGCAAGAGAAAGGAATTAAACCACCCCTAGAATATGCACAGTGTGTGCTGAGGAGAGAAGAAAAGAATAATAGGAATATGCCCAACATGCATGGTTACTCAAACAGTCTCATTAATGAATTCTAAAAGTACTGATCTTTAGAAAAATGAATATCTGAAAGTTAAAGACAAGCCAATTAAAAGTATCAACCTAACAACACCATACAATATTAGTGCCTTTTGCTTTCCTTGAAGATGTTAACTCTTGATGAATTCTCTCATTTCTCTCCACAACATCTGACACAATTTTTCTTTATTTTTATGACATCTTATGTATCGAGAAGAAGTTTACCTAAGTCAACCCAGAGGGATAAGGTAGAGAGGGAGGTGGAAGGGGATTCAGGATGGGGCGGTGGGGGAGGGGGGGTGGAAACATGTGTACCTGTAGCTGATTCATGTTGATGTATGGCAAAAACCATCACACTATGGTAAAGTAATTATCCTCCAATTAAGATAAGTTAATTTTAAAAAAAGAGAAAAAAAAAAAAAAGATTTGCTTGAGGAAATTCAGATTTTTTGAAAAAGAGTATGTCTTAGTTGCTGACTGTGCCCTGCTCAGCATTACTAATAATTATGCAAATGAACCTTAGAACCACCCACATCCACTTGCAACATGAACCTCTCTCTGTACAGTAGGAAAAAAATTCAGAGATTATATATATCTGAAGTAGTGCTGGACTTTTAATATTTAAATTGGGATATTTTGGCTTTTGAAGTGGCAATCATATATCTTTATAAAATTATTACTTAGGAGTATGGGTATACCTTTATTTTCCTATTCTGTTCATTAAAAATATTAAGTACATGGGCAAGCCTCCATAGAAATTCATCTGTCTCTATCTTTCTACCTCTTTTATCAGTGACCACATAATCAAAAAACTAAAAAGTAAAGAATGAATTGCAGAATCACCAGCTGGAAAGTGCCTTAAAGTTAATCTAATTTATTCCTGGTTTTTATCCCAAGTATTATTTTGCTTACAGTTTTATTTGTAACACTTCTCTTATTCTGCCTGAAATTGCAGTTAATCTCATGCTTATTTATCTGTTTCAGTATACTGAAATCTCATTGAGGAAATTGTGTCTTTAGGTATTTTTTGAATGGCTCCTCATTCATGCTCAGCATATAACTGGTGCTCAAGAATTATATGTTAAGTGAAATCTAAGGAATATGGGTTTCTATCCTGTTTTTAAAAAAACCTCCAGAGAAGATAATCAGAGATATACCTAAAAAGGAAGAGAAAATGAGTTTAAAATTATCTATGTTGGAGATAAAGCTCATCACTCTATTCCTGTTCGTCACAGAACTAAAGGAATTTGCTGATGGTCTAGTGTTGAGGATTCTTTTTTTTTTTTCCAGTGGGTTTTGTCATACATTGATATGAATCAGCCATAGAGTTACACGAATTCCCCATCCCAGTCCCCCATCCCACCTCCCTCTCCACCCGATTCCTCTGGATCTTCCCAGCCCAACAGGCCCGAGCACTTGACTCATGCCTCCCACCTGGGCTGGTGGTCTTTTCACCACAGATAATATACATGCTGTTCTTTTGAAACATCCCACCCTCCCCTTCTCCCACAGAGTTCAAAAGTCTGTTCTGTACTTCTGCGTCTCTTCTTCTGCCCTACATATAGGGCCATCGTTACCATCTTTCTAAATTCCGTATATATGTGTTAGTATGCTGTAATGTTCTTTATCTTTCTGGCTCACCTCACTCTGTATAATGGGCTCCAGTTTCATCCATCTCATTAGAACTGATTCAAATGAATTCTTTTTAACAGCTGAGTAATATTCCATGGTGTATATGTACCACAGCTTCCTTATCCATTCATCTGCTGATGAGGATTCTAAGGGAGAAAACCTGAATTTGTATGCTGTATCCACCAATCCCTAGCTGCATCAACATGAGTAAGTGACTACATTTCCATAGAACCCCTTTTTTTCTTAATCCATAAGATGGTACTGGTAGCAGTTACCTTCCTCACATGGTTTTCCTAATGACTGAATGTGATACAAATACAAAATATTTAGTGCAGTTCCTTAGATGTAGTAATACTCACTTATTAAATGTTGGCTATCATCATTACTGTGGCTTCCCTGGTGGCGCAGATGGTAAAGAATCTGCCCACAATGCAGGAGACCTGGGTTTGATCCTTGGGATGGGAAGATCCCTGAGAAGAAAATGGCAACCCACTCTAGCATTCTTGCCTAAAGAATCCCATGGAGAGAGGAGTCTGGTAGGCTATAGTCCATGGGGTTGCAGACATGACTGAGAGATTAACACACAAACATCATCATCATTACTACCATCATCATCACCATCCAATTGGATTAGCACAATCACTAGTTTAAAATATATTTAGTTCATTAATTCCTTTCTGCTCCATCAAACTTGATTCAAAACTGTCTTTTTGTGCCCTTTGCCCCTTGAATGCTATCAATCCTACCATTTAACATTGTAGTAGAAGTGCTAGCCAAAGCAATAAGGCAAGAAGCTGAATTGGAAAGTTAGAGAAAAAAAGATGACATGCCCGATGGACTTGATCACCTATAAACAAAGCAAAATTAAAAGACACTTGTTCCTTGGAAGAAAAGCTATGACAAACCTACACAGCTTAATAAAAAGCAGAGACATTACTTTACTGACAAAGGTTTGTATAGTCAAAACTATGGTTTCTCTGATAGTCATATATGAATGTGAGAGCTGGACCATGAAGAAAGCTGAGCATCAAAGAATTGATGCTTTTCAACTGTGGTGTGGGAGAAGACTCTTGAGAGTACCTTGGACTGCAAGATCAAACCAGTCAATCCTAAAGGAAATCAGTCCTGAATATTCATTGGAAGGACTGATGTTGAAGCTGAAACGCCAATACTTTGGCCACCTAATGTGAAGAACTGACTCACTGGAAAAGACCCTGATGCTGGGAAAGATTGAGGGCAGGAGGAGAAGGGGATGACAGAGGATGAGGTGTTTGGATGGCATCACCAACTCGATGGACATGAGTTTGAGTAAGCTCCAGCAGTTGGTGATAGACAGGGAAGCCTGGCATACTGCAGTCCACGGGGTTGCAAGGAATCAGACATGACTGAATGACTGAACTGAACCGAAATGAAACAAAACCAAGATAATATAAAACTGTCTACTAAAATTAGGTAGGCAATTCAGCAAGGTGGCTGACTGGAAGACTAATTTATAAAAACAGGTAATGTTTCTATATAGTGAAAATAGTTAAATATAAAAATAAAAGAGAAAAAAAAACACTATGGCAACAAAACATTTTAGTTTTCAGGCATAAATATAGCAACACATGCATGGGGCTGTGATATTTACTGTTATTCACAGAAGACCAGAATGAATGGCAGGCTAGGTTAAATGCATGAATAGGAAGACACAATATTATTCAGGTAATGTTTCTTTCAAAGTTTTCTATAAATTCTGTTAATTTTCAAGCAAATCATAAGTGGTTTTTTTGGAAGAGGGTGTAGACTAACAGAGTGATTTAATTATCATATTGAAGAGTACTAGTCCAAGACTACTAGGAAAAAGAAAACAAGAGAGGGAAGAGTTGCCCTCCCAGGTGGTTTAAATATACAGTAATCAAGAGAATTGTCGGGTGCAAGGATAGACAAAAAGTAGATCTGTTCAAAGAACAGCGTGTCCAGAAGCCCACTCACATGTATGTATGCACATGGATCTTGTTTTGTCTCGAGAAGGCATCACAAATCAGCAGAGAAATAGGAAAATGCACAATGGGTATCGCAATAACTGCCTTTGGAAGTAAAACCAAAATGAAATAGACTTGGTTTCTCATACAATAGATAATAATGAACTCCAAATGATTTAAAGGCTTAAATGTGGAAAGAGAACTTAAAAAAATCTTGAAAATGTGAGTACCATTATTACATCAGGGTAATAAAGGATTTCTTATGAAAGTGAAAGTTGCTCAGTCATTTCTGACTCTTTGCAACCCCATGGACTGTCCATGGAGTTCTCCAGGCCAGAATACTGGAGAGGGTAGCCTTTCCCTTCTCTAGGGGATCTTCCCAATCCAGGGATTGAACCCAGGTCTCCCGCATTGCAAGTGGATTTTTTACCAGCTGAGCCACAAGAGAAATCCAAGAACACTGGAGTTAGTAGACTAACCCTTCTCCAATGGATCTTTCCAATTCAGGAATCGAACTGGGGTCTCCTGCATTGTAGGTGGATTCTTTACCAACTGAGCTATAAGGGAAGCCCACGAATTTATATTAAAATATAAAACTTCTGTACAATAGGAGATATCACAAAGCTAAAAGTATCTGAAAATATACATATTAACATATATAACATGGTAAATATTTAGAACATATAAAATCATTTAGAAAGAGACATAGTAGTAATGGGAAAGGATGAGAACAGGAAATTCCTTAAGCAGGAACCCCAAACGGCACATAAAGATGCTTATAAGAAGATGCTCAATCTTACAATCAAGGCAGTGAAAAGCACAGCAATGATGCAGAGTCATTTTCTATGATCAGAAGTGGCAAAAATTAAAACATCTGACAACGTGAAGTACTGGTGAGAACAAGTGGAAATTGAAAATCTTATACCCCCTGGTGGAAGTGAAAATTGTCAGTCCACTTTGAAGTGTAATTTATCAATATCTCATAAAGTTAAAAGTGAAGAGTGAATAACGTAATAGTTACATTTGTAGATATAGAACCTAGAGCAACTTTAACACCTGGTAACAGAGACATATTTAAGGATATTTGTTTACAGCATTGTTTCTGATAGTGAAAAAAATTAGAAACACTAAATCTCTGGATAAATAATGATATAGTCATGTTAGGGATTACTATATATATGTGATATCTATGTATACTATCATGCATAAAAATATAATATAGATATATATGGAAAGTCATTGAAAACATATATGTACAAAAATGAATGTAAAATAATGTTTTATCTAAGGAAAGAGAAGACACAGTTGAAGCTAAGATGGAGACAGGAGCTAAGCAAATCATATCTAATTATACAAAGTTTAGACATGCTCATAACTTAATCATATAATTTGATATAGCTTATATGGTAGATATATTCAAACTTGTGAAATCATGGTAGTATAAAAGGAAAAAGAAAGATAAGACATTTTAAATTAGGACACACATTTTAAACAGACATTATTTATAAAGGTCTGTTTCATAAGCATCTTTAAAAATCGAATTAAAGTTAAAATGAACTTCCTGCAGTTCACATAAACTTCAAAACATATCTCCCAGCTCTGTTAAAATGCCACCATGGCTTCCTTCAGCTCTCATAAATTGCAATCTGACATGCACCCTTGATACCCAGATTTTGGTGTTTTTGTTCCATAAAGGGAGCCAGGAATCCTTGAAGAGTAGTTGATTCCCTGTAAAGGGTAGGGAAGATGAAGTTGTATTTGAAATGTAAAGCTCTTACCAGAAAGTAGGAATGCTTTCAAAGATGTCTACAGACAGTACTGAAGGGGCATGTGCCTCCAGAGGTGTGCCAATCAAATGACCAGAAGAGAAAATAAAGATTTGGTCAGAGGCCTGGATTTATAACTTTATTCAAAATGAGCATGAGGGCATAAGTATGTGGAAGAGAGGCATCTGTGGATTTCCAATGTCTACAGAAGAGAACAGCATCGATGTTATTACATGCTATTATAATGTTATTATAACATGTATATTATCTAGGGTGAAACAGATCACCAGCCCAGGTTGGTGAATGAGACAAGTGCTCGGGCCTGGTGCACTGGGAAGACTCAGAGGGATTGGGTAGAGAGGGAGGTGGGAGGGGGGGATCGGGATGGGGAATACATGTAAATCCATGGCTGATTCATGTCAATGTATGACAAAACCCACTACAATATTGTAAAGTAATTAGCCTCCAACTAATAAAAATAAATGAAAAAAAATTAGAAACAGAAGAGAGATATATCAGCTACAAATTGGCACTTGCCATGGGCGCTTGCCATCTACCTCTGCAAGGATTAAATCATGTGCTGTTGACCTTCCACACCCCCTGAAAGGAGTTCAGAGTGAAGAGCAGAAATTATGCATCTGTGCTGGGAGAAACACTGGCAGGGCAGGTCTTCAAATAGATATTTTCAGAAGCCGATTTTATTAGCCCAATTCTTGTACCTCCTCATGTCTAGAAAAGCACTGTAGTCCTTCATGGTGATGATTGTTCCTCATGACTAGCAGAAATCATCCCCAGACTAGAAGAAACCTTCTGGAAAAATATGTGCTTGATTACATGTATTCCCCCTTCACCAAAACCACATACGTACTGACCTACCACCCTGCCTCTCTGGAGCAGTTTCTCAGAGCTATCTGAGGTGCTGTCTCCCAAGCCGCAGTCTTCATTTTGCCCCAAATAAAATGCAACTTTCATGTTGTGCTTTTTTTTTTTTAATGTTGACAAATGTAGCATCTGAAACTATGTAAGTATACTGTATTTTAATTTTATCAGTCTCACTAGGAAAACTCAGAGGGTAAAACTTTAAGGAGGAAGCTTTGTTAGAAAGTTGAGCATGAGATGCTAAGGAAAAAATGGGTAAGGATGACCAGTCAGAAATGCCCATGGAATGCACTGTGAGAAACCTTTTCTCAGCAATAGGAAAAGTAACCCCTAGCAGGAGGACCTATCCCAACAATCACTGGCTCTGTAGGACCACATGAGAAAGCACACTTAGATTCCTATTTGTTGGTCTCAAATTTCGGACTAGCCATCTAAACCTATAAACATATCAAGGTCCTAATTCTACAATCTGTAAACTTAATCTCTAGTCAGCCACACATCTGAAGTGGTCATTTTGTTTCCTTGATACATAAATGAGGGAGATGATAAGCAACAATCCAAATTCAGTATCAATTTTATATTATGTGCAAGTATAGTAATGATTTGTGATCACTTAGTTAATTGGTATTTATGCTGCTTTTTAAAGAGGAGCACATTTAGGAATATAACAGAAAGAATTTGAGATATTCATCAAAATATTCAGGAAAACTTAACTTGGTGATCAGCATTTAGGTACTCAAGACAATATTAATTCTTAGAACCATCCATTTAGACTTATTGTATGTACAAGCAGTATTTGAATGCTTGGGAAGATTTTATTTTGTTTTAATTTCCTTACGAGCATTTGAAACTCTGACTTCCTGGATATATAAAGTGCTAGAAAAAATCAGGTATATCATATTTATAGGTTTCTTTAAAATGTTTGAGAGTTTGCTTAAACTTTCTGCAAATGTTTTTAGGAATTTAGGAAATTTTAGTGTACCAAATGCATAAATAAATTGAATATTAATTCAAACACAGGATACAGGAACAAATACAGAGTGGTATTTTCACTTATTCACAAAATTGCTACTTTTAAAAAAAGATTTATAAGTTTACTTTGTAATCTTATGAAAAGGTAGACTTTACAATTAAAATTCTATTAAACAGGATGTTAATTTAAAGAGAAGTAACTAACTATAGACATTCTTATTTGTGTACAAAAGCCACCTCTTATTTTTACCTATAAAAATAAAAGTAAATATTTGTATTTATTTCTCTAAATATAAAATTGCATTTTAATATAATTGCTTATATTAAAAAAGCAATTGACTAGGTTAGTTGAAAAAAGCAAGTTACAGAGAGTATTTAACATATGATGCAATTTTTATAAATGAAGAAAAATAGCAAAAATTTCATATATTATATATGGATTAACGTAGAGATCAATAAAAAGTATGAATATGTGAACTGAGAGGGGAATGCAACAGGACAAATTTTACTGAGGTTTATTGTCAAAAAACTAAGATAATAATAAGCCAATGTTAATATTGGTTTATTTTTGGCATTCATATTGGTAATGATTTTACTATTCACTGTGTTTTTAAGTTTCCTCAATTAAAATATCTCTAATGTAAAGATTCAACAGGACACTCAGTTCAGTTCAGTCACTCAGTTGTATCCGACTTTATGCGACCCCATGGACTCCAGCAGTCAGGCTTGCCTGTCCATCACCACCTCCTGGAGCTTGCTCAAACTCATGTCCATTGAGTGGTGATGCCATCCAACCATCTTATCCTCTGTCATCCCCTTCTCCTGTCTTCAGTTTTTCCCAGCCTCAGCGTCTCTTCCAATGAGTCAGTTCTTCGTATCAGATGGCCAACATATTGGAGCTTCAGCTTCAGCATCAGACCTTCCAATGAATATTCAGGACTGATTGCCTTTAAGATTGACTTGTTGGATCTCCCTGCAGTCCAAGGGACTCAAGAGTCTTCTCCAACACCACAGTTCAAATGCATCAGTTCTTTGGCACTCAGCTTCCTTCATGGTCCAACTCTCATACCCATACATGACTACCAGGAAAACCATAGCCTTGACTATATGGACCTTTGTCGGCAAAGTTATGCCTCTGCTTTTTAATATGCTGTCTAGGTTGGTCATAGCTTTTCTTCCAAGGAGCAAGCATGTTTTAATTCCTTGGCTGCAGTCACTATATGCAGTGATGAAGAAAATAGTCTCTCACCATTTCCATTGTTTCTCCATCTATTTGCCATGAAGTGATGGGACTCAATGCCATGATCTTCATTTTTTGAATGTTGAGTTTTAAGCTAGCTTTTTTGCTCTCCTTTTTCCTTTCATCAACAGGTTTTTTAGTTCCTCTTCACTTTCTGCAATAAGGCTGGTGTCATCTGCACATCTGAGGTTATTAGTATTTCTCCCAGCAATTTTGATTCCAGCTTGTGCTTCATCCAGCCTGGCATATCACATGATGTACTCTACACATAAGTTAAATAAGCAGGGTGACAATATACAGCCTTGATGTACTCCTATCCCAATTTGGAACCAGTCTGTTGTTTCCATGTTCTAACTGTTGCTTCTTGACCTGCATACAGATTTCTCAGGAGGCAGGTAAGATGGTTTGGTATTCTCATCTCTTTAAGAATTTTCCAGTTTGTTGTGATCCACACAGTTGAAGGCTTTATGCAGTCAATAAAGCAGAAGTAGATGTTTTTATGGAATTCTCTTGCTTTCTCTATCATCCAATGGATGTTGGCAACAGTACACTAAAAACCAATAAAAAAAGTAAATTGGACATAGACTTGGGCTATTTAAGTAGAATCGCTGTGAGGTTAATGCCTGAATAATTAAAATTATAAAAGAAAACATTTGCATTTAAAAGAAAATAACAAGACTGAAAGAAGCAAAATTTAAATGGAAAAAAAAAAAAGAATGAAAAATCTTCTACCAAGATGTCTCCCACATTATGAGTTATGAGTGATGAACAATCACAGTGACAACTTGAGATTTGTTGTGTTGTTTCAAGTAGAGTGGACAAAATAATGTGTGCTTGAAGAAAATAAGCACTGGTGAGAGAATATGCTGTTTCCAATAAAACTAGGAAATAAATCATAAAAGGCTGCAGTAGAAACTCCAACATGGAGAAAGTTTATCTGCTAAAATCTAAGTGAAATGATTGATAATGTATTTCTGTGACATCCACGACACTTTCATGGAGAATTCATAATATTGGGTAAAATTCTCAATTAAATTAATTTCATTGTGATGCAGAAATCATGCATCTGAGATTTTGTGTGAGCCAAAACCAGAGGATTATGGGCCACAACAGCCTTCAGGACGATGATACTGTCATAGTAAGCTGCTGTAACAGAGCTTTTGTGTAATGTTTCATTATCTGCCTTAATCACCCACTTTCTGCACAAAGCTAGATTCTGAGAGCTTTCTTCTTGCTTCTAAACATGAAATCCATCTCTAATGGAAAAATACTTTCCATTGGTGAAGACTGTCAAGGGGATGTGCAATTCCAGAATCAGATTCCCCAATATTTTCATGATGGCATCATTGTTGGAAGAACTATGCATAGATCTATTTAAAGAAGATCAAATGTGGTTACAAGTCCTGCTATTTGTTTGTTTGTTTTCTATTTTGCATAAATATAACTTTTTTTCTGGTAAACTTTTAAAGACAAATATTTCAAGGGAATATAAAACTTAATGAGGCTATGGGCTATGGATTCAGCTAAGGGTTAAGTTTGTTTTATGCTTGCTAAGTGGTCTATGAGACTTATTTGTGTCTGCATTTGAAGATGACTGAATTATGGTGGCAACAAGGCAGGACAGTGATGTGGGATACCCATCAGTGTTTCATTTATGGCAGACAATGAGAGGTAGCTACTAGACTATACTGTTAGTGTTTATTTTTATGATATTGTTTAATCAAAAGCCTGTCAACTTTTTTTTTCTTCTCATTAAATTACTCCCATTAAACTTGAGAAATGTTATATTTTCCCGTCTTGGGTTTATTTATTTTAGTGATTGAAATGAAAATAAATTTCCATGAAAAATCTCATTGCATGATTACTAAATAATCTGCAATTAATAGTTATGTTGATAGACCATACAGGGCCTAGGGCTATGTTTCCCACCATTTCTACAACACAACCATTCTGCTTAGTTAGTAAGATGATGATACTTACTTCTTCCAGGTGAATGAATGTGTTCACCTACTTTTTTTCTAAAACAACAGCAACAATCAAACCTGTATATAGCTTATCTAATTTTGTTAAATTGATGATAACATTTACCAGAAAAATAAAACTACTAGACTCCTTTATTTTCCTTCTCTGAATACAGCAAAGCTGAATTATGGTTTACATTATTTTGAAGGGATTTTTTATTGAAGGATAGTTGATTTACAATGTTGTGTTAGTTGTAGGTATACAGCAAAGTGATTCAGTTATACATATACATATATGTAAGTATAAATAGACAGATACTCTTTTACAGATTCTTTTCCCTTATAGATTTTTTTTTTTTGTCACAACATGTGGCATGTGGGATCTTAGTTCCTTGACCAGGGATAGAACCTATGCCCCCTGCAGTAGAAGCATGGAATCTTAACCACTAGACCTCCAGGGAAGGCCCCCCTTAGAGGTTATTACAAAATATTGAGTATAGTTCCCTGTGCTACACAGTAGGTCCTTGTTGTTTATCTATTTTATATATAGTAGTGTGTATATTAGTAGTGTTCTAATCATAAATTCCTAATTTATCTCTCCCCCATTCCCCTTTGCTAGCTAGAAGTTTTATATTAAGATATTTTTCCTACCAGGTAGGAGGAGTCATTCTCACTTGGGTTAAGTAACTATGATTTTTAATGCTTACGTGATATCATAATCAAGGTACTAAGTATAATTTCAGCTGGTTTTAGGTGTACTGCCATGTAAAATGAGGAGTTTTAATCCAATTCAGAGTCTATATATCACTGATGCTGGAAAAGATTGAAGGCAGGAGGAGAAGAGAATGACAGAGGATGAGGTGGTTGGATGGCATCACCTGCTCGATGGATATGAGTTTGAGTAAGCTCTGGTAATTGGTGATGGACAAGGAAGCCTGGCTGTGCTGCAGCCCATGGGATCACAAAGAGTCAGACATGACTGAGCAAGTGAACCGAACTGAACTGATACATCACCGAGTGTCATGGTTTAAACTGTCTTCTGTACCATCATGCTATCAATACACTCATTCACTGTTATAAAAATTCCGTGAAGAATATACACATCCCAAGTAGCTCAGGTGGTAGAGAATCCACCTGCAATGCAGGAGACCCGGCTTTGATCCCTGGGTTGGGAAGATCCTCTGGAGAAAGGAATGACAACCCGCTCCAGTATTCCTGCCTGGGGAATTCCATGGACAGTGGAGCCTGGCAGGCTACAGCCCATGTGGTCGCAGAGTCGGACACAACGGAGCAACTAATGTATTGTTATGTAATGTACTTAGATACTTGGGAAATGTAATTAAATCCCAAGATGGCTACTAATATGATTAAGGAGAAAGAACAGCAAGGCTTTTCTAAGCCAGTTAAAGCCATTGTGCCGGCTGCTTACTCAGTAATAAATCACATCTGATATCTGGAAGGAGAAATACCTTGTAAGCATTTCTGTTCTTTTCCTGTCCATAAAAGGAAGGAAGATTGTATTAGGATAAGATTTCTGATGGAGTCAAAAGAAGCCTCATCCAGACTGTGCAGGTACCCTCAGAACTGCCTTATTTAGTGGAGTTCGAGGTTGTTTTTGCAAAACCCGAGGTTGTTCTGCAAAATTGATTCTATACTTCAGGGAGGGCATATTATGTTTGTGGTGGATATAACACAGAACCATAAACTACAATCGTTTTTAAATTACCTGAGCTGAAGAGCATAACTTACAAGCTCCAATTAAGTATAAACAACAACAAAAGTCCATTAAACTTTTAAGTATCACCTCCAATTGGTACGTTTTATTTTAGGTCTAATAATATTGATGCCAGAGAGAAAAGATGAATAGAAAAATTATCTGTATATAAACGATCAATAGAGGATGAAAATTTGATCCCTTTAAGAGAAATTGAAAGCTATTATAATTCTAGGAAGATTTAGATGAAAAGGAAAGGAGAGTCTTCTTCTAAGCATGTAAGGATCTTAAGAAAACTGTGAGTTCTGTCATTTCTGGAGACAATGCAGAACAGTCACACATGTCTTTCTGATTTTGTTTTAGTAGAAGAACTAGTTGTTAAATCTACAAGAAGTATATAGGATTTACCAAAACCTGTATGAAAGAATGACTGACTATAAAAAATGACTTGATATAAAATAAGGATGTGGATTTCAAGATTTTTTTTTTCAATTTTGGTCACAGAATACATAATCTGAATACTCATCTGAGATGGTAGTAATGAAGAGCATTTCATTAGGGGAACTATGAATGCAGACCTCCTTGTTTTTGTACAAATCAGGAAATGAAACATGTCTCTCCTGATAAAGTGAAGGCTCTGGTGCTGGAGAGCGTGGCTCCAGGTCCTGACTGTGTGACCTTGGTCTGGTTACTCAACCACACTGGGCTGTAAAATAGGGTTAATAGTGCCTAAGTGAGGTCTCAAGAATAGAAAGTGAAATCATTCATGCTGAGTTCTTGGAAAACTGGCTGGCACAGAGAACTTGATGGACATCAGTCCTGACTGCTGTTTCAGAGCGGTAACTCCCAACATTGTGTTTTTGCTGAGACTCACAAGACAGAGCATGTCCATAGATGCCATACACCCTGTGGGTTCACTTCTGTAGAGGCTTCTACAAATGGCCTTCCTCACTCATGACAAATATTGTATTGGAAAGCAAAGAGAAATCATTCAGGGATGACTCTGATTCTGTTTTAACTTAAAATGAGAAATGATTTTAAAACCTCAGCACCTGTTTCTAGTAACAAGTTAAAATGACAACACACATCCTGGTAGATTAAGACTGCTTAGTTCTGCTTCGTTAGTTCTGCTCAGAATTTCTTCTGGAAATTAAGGGAAGGGAGAGGTACTGAAGTTACAGTTCTGGATAAAGCCATTCACTGGTCATTAGTTATGATCAGTTTCTTTCCCATCTGTTCATCCATCTACCTGTCTCTCCATCTGTCCATTGATCTACCCACCCATGCTTCTATCCATCATATCTTTGCAGAAAATCTACTTGGGGCTGAAAATACTGAAGGAACTCTGTCAAGAAGCTTGCATGCCTCCCTGGAGTCCTAGGTTCCTTTGCTTTGCTATTACTCTTGGTTTGTCTTGTTTTGTTTTTTACTCTTTAGGGGGAACTTCCTATTTTGGCAGAAGGAAGGAGAGTAAAATTTCTCCTAATAGGCTCATAATGAATTATCTTTTCTTATAGCGTATTGAATTTCTTCATAACAGCTGTTTTAAATTCTTATCAGTTAGAACACAATTTTCAAGGCTCTGTCTTAGGAAAAAAAAAAAAATCTGAGGCTGCAGATGAATGCCAGCCCAATACCAGAGCCTGCTGGACAGAAAGTATTATTGAACAAATACTCAGAAGAGTGGGAGGAAAAGGAAGAGGCATGTTTCTTACAGAATCAGAGTTCATGACAGGTACCTAGGGCAGTTTCTTTGATCTTCTTCCAGTTTTTATTATTCTGTACTTAGTGAACCAATGAGGTGGCTTTTGGTTTACATTTAGGCTAAATATTATTCTCTGTGGGTTAATATAGTAAGTATACTTTAGAATATTTTTGTTTAAATTTGCTTGTTACTGCTACAGCAGACTTATTACACTTAAAGTAAAATCAATCTTTAACTTTAGTGGGTAGCTACTTCTTGAACAATTGATTCTACCTCAAGTTTGCTTATTTAACATATTAAATGATGAAGGAACAGGCAGTCATATTCTTACAGTATTTCCTACATGTAGATGTAAATATACCATAAAGCCTGGTATAGAACAGAAAAAGGAAAATGTTAAGAATCTATCTCTGCTTGTTTCCCAGAATTTCCTGCTACACTTTCCATGGTCAGTTGAACAGTATATTACATGGTCACACAAAAAATTGGAAGTCTAACCACAGAAGTGATACATATTTAAATTACCCCTACATTTTCTCTAAGATGTATGGTGATGATTAGGAGGACCAGGGTCAGGCACTCAGAACTCTGCCCTCGGCGCAGGACTAGCATCAACGACTGCACATACAGGCAGCAGGCAGACCAACCGTGCGCTGATGTGTGAGTTTTCAGGACATTTACTTGGAAACTAGAAAACTTCTTTTCAGAAGTATAGCTCACAGATGGTGAAAAAAAAGGGAAAATTAACACAAGAGAAAGCTAAGGCAGCAAGGAATATTCATCCTCCTCTCCTGTTGAGTATTTGACTTTAAAAAATCTGTGCATTATTTATAGACTAAATAATCATCATTATGATGATATATGCAACAAATATGCATTACTGGATTATTTGTGCAATGCATAGTTTTTCCCCTGGGTATAAACTTTTGGCCTGGTTACATAAAAGGGCATTCAAAGAAATAATACAATATTTTCAGGACACTAAAATGATGATAAGTGAGTCTATTAATGAATGATGGCTTTAACTATTTGGATGCCTTTTAAGAAAGATGAGGAATTTATTATATTTTATTATATGTTTTTCCAGGTTATCAGCAAGGAATAGCAGGCTTTTCTTGATGTCATGGTGGTCACAACAGAAACCAGGGTATCTGACTCAATGAAGTAATAATTATACCAGGATTCCAAATTTTAACATTAAAAAAATAGTCTAAGAAAATTATAAGCAAAATGCCAATAATTCAGAAATAGTTGTACTTTCCAGAAGAAGCTTGTACAGGTGAAAGTTTGATGTGACCAATTTGACGCTGTGGACTTTTCAAGGCAGCAATTTTGGCAAGGGAACATTTTGATATGCCCTAAACTATTAAATTCTCAGCTTCTTAAAATGTCCGGTTCTTTACACAGAAATGATCCCCATTCTTCCCTGAGCCTTGTCACACCCCTCCTGCATGAACTGTCTGTAGGCACATGGAGCTCATGTCTAGCCTTAGCCAACCTATGGAGGGTATCTTAAAAGACGCATATGTCTTATGTACTTGAAACTCCACTCCCTCCAAATTTTTGTTTTTAATCTTATATATTGAAACAACTGAATGTCAAAAAGACTGTCAAAATGTTCTGTCTTCAGAAGTGTCATGCTGGTCAGAGATGAGCAAGGAAACCTGAGGAAGAAAAAGTCCTCCTGAATTTATCTCAAATACATGCAGAAATGGAAAGGCGCAGTGCAGAACAGTCCCCATATTACTACAAAATCCAAGGTCTTCAGGATCAGGAAAAACCTGAAGAGCCTGCAGTGTAGACAGGAATCCTACACCCACATTATCCACGCACAGCTGGTCCCTGCTCTCCTAGGCTGCTCCCTCTCCTGCTAAGAGTCACCAACCCTCCCCCTCACAAGTCCTGTTGCACCGTGAGCATGAACACTAACTGGGTATTTTCCTACATCTGAGACTAAGTCTTGGCCAGAAACTGGTTCCTGACACTCTCTTCTGCTTGAATCTCTATTTTCATCATCTTCTTAGGACATGGGGACTGGTTGTCCCCTCTCCAGAGGCACCTCAGAATACATTAGTACATTTGTGAATTAAAATTGATTTTTATGTTTTAGGTTTTTATTTTGTTAGTTAACTCATCCTTCAACTCACACAGTGTCCTTGCTGCTGTTGTTTCCATGGTGAGAATATTTAGGATTTACTCTCAGGGACTTGTAAGTACAGAACACTGTTGCACATTAGATCCCAGAATTTCGTCCTCTCATAACTGGGAGCTTGGGCATTGGACCAACATGGCCTTGATTCTTCAGCCCCCAGCCCCTATCAGCCACAGTTCAACCTTTTACAGGTGCCACACACAAGTGATAGCATGTGGTATTTGTCTTTCTCTGTCTGGCTCATTTCACTTCACATAATACCCTTAAGGTCCATCCATCCTATTGCAGATGGCAAAATTTCCTTCCTTGCATGGCTGAGTAATATTCCATTGTATTCATTTACCAAATCTGCTCTATCCATTCACCTGTCGATAGACACTTAGGTTGTTTTTGTGTTCTGGTGATTGCGAATAATGCTGCCGTGAGTGTGGGAGTACAGATATGGCTTCAAGATTCTGCTTTCGTTTGCTCTGGATACACGCCCGGGAGGGGCATTGCTGGCTCTCTCAGGAGTTCTGTCTTCAATTTCTTGAGGGTCCTCCATACTGCTCTGCATCGTGGCCATACCAATTTCATTCCCGTCAACAGTGTACAAGGGCTCCCCTTCCTCCATACCCTCCCTGGCACTGGAAGACCACCTTCTATGGGAGTCCTGCCAGCTCCAGGCATTATGTTTCTGATGTTGATGGTATAACTGTTCGGCTATAAAGCTTCCTGGCTTCTGTCTCTCCCATGACCATGCTCTAGCTATATGTCAACCTATGCTGGACAGACCACCTACTGCCCATCACAACGCTCTCTGAAGGCGGCATGACATCTGCCAGAGTCTGTTTGCTCTGGTGTAGAGAGGCCCACTTTTAACAGCCACTGCCAGTGTCAGAGGGAGGGTCAGGTCCTGCCTTCCCAGATGACCTTGGGGAACACACCAAGGGCTTTGCATCTCTACTAGAACATCATTTCCATTAAGTGCTCATCTAACTGCTGGAGTCTGAGGGGTCCAAGGACCCACATGTTTTTGAGGAAGTACATTTTATCTTATGAACACCAATAACTAATAGAAATGGAGAAAGAAATGGCAACCCACTCCAGTATCTTGCCTGGAGAATTCCATAGACAGCGGAGCCTAGCAGGCTAGAGTCCATGGGGTCGCAAAGAGTTGGACACGACTGAGCGACTATCACTCACTCATTCAACTAACAGAAATGGCTGTTTCATACAAGAATTCTCCATTTAGTGGGTAACTGCTATTCTATTCTGTCTGCAATTTCTCTTCTTTGGGTTAAACATCTCTACTTCTTCCATTATTCCTCTTCACAAATGTCTCAGGGCCCTTCACCTCCCTGTTGACTTTGGAACATGCTTCCATTTATCTGTAATTTTCTCAAGCGCACTATGAACCAAACACAACAACACTGCAGGTTGGTTTCACCAAAGTGGAGTGAATGGAGTTCTAATTTCTCTTGTTCTGCAATGTTGGTGGCTTCTTTGAATTCAGTCACAGATGGCAGTGAATTGGAAGAAGCTGGCAAGAAAGAGTCTGAGCTTTAAATACCAAGTAGTCTAAGGTATATAACTACCAAACAGAACAAAACCAAAGTTATGATTTCTTATGATCATTTCTTAAAAAGGCGTGTAAAGAAAGTTGTCAGTTACTCTGAGAAAGAGCTAAGCTAGTTTTGTGTAATAAATCTGAGTAGATTAAGGTTTACTAGCTTTGTTGTTATTGTTTAGTTGCTAAGTCATGTCCAACTCTTTTGTGACTCCATGGACTGTAGCCTGCTAGACTGCTCTGTCCATGGGTTTCTCCAGGCAAGAATATTAGAGTGAGTTGCCAATTCCACCTCCAGGGACTTCCCTCCATAAAGTAAATGCTGGCTGAGTATATATTTTCAAACTACCTTCCTTCAAGTCCATATACACACATAAATTCGATTGTTAAAATAATGCATCATCTGAATTCTGAAACTGTTCTCCTGCTTTTAAAGCGATGGACTGATGACTGGATGTGTGGCAAGGACTGAACGAATTAAATTGTCTGACCAAAGTGTGGTTTGGAGGCAGACCTATGTGTCCAATCATTAACACAAACATTGGTATCATTTTTTGTGCTTTTAAGGTAGATTAGACTAAGATCCTCATAGAAGAAGCCCAAAAGGGAGATGAATGAAATAAAGAAGGTGTTGAGAAGGAAAATGGGCATGACGGGGAGATTCCGAGGTGGCACAACAAAGCTTAAACATGTTCACAGTCCTGACTGTCACTTTACACTGCGTGACATCTGGCCACATTACCTACCTAGTTCATCTGAGTCCCAGTGTTGTTATTTATGAAACAGGGTTAATAAAGATTTTTGTTATATATATATATATATATTTTTAATTTAATGTGATGTGCTGTACAGTTTCCATCAGCACACACACAAGAGCTGTGTACAGTGTCCTTCTCTGAAGAAAACCAGTATTTCTCTTCCCATCATCTCTCCTTAAAGATCCTGTGGACCTAGACTCTAACCGCCCCGCCCCACCCCCACACACAGAGTCAGTTAGATGACTGCTATTGACTGATCTGATGACCTGGAATCCTCCTGGAGGAAGGTCCGCACTCACAGGAGATATTATGAGTGATCCCCAGTTGTCAGTTGTGAAGCGTGTAGCCAGGAACTAAGTAAATGATATGTCCTAATTTCAACACACTGTTGGCTTTGGAATCCGGGCCAAGTTTTCATGACAAATCTCCATCTGGCATCCCAGTCGTGCTGGTTTTCTGGATGGGAAAACATCCTGTCCAGGATCCCTTATGATCAAAAGAACTCAGCAAGAGGATTAGCCTGTCAAAGAGAGAATGCACTGAATCCCACAGGGCGTAGGGTTGTGACAGGGCTATTGTGTGAGTCTGAGACAGGTTCAGTATTTCGTAGTGAATCTACTAATTCCACTGGATTCCTTTAATTATGATGGATGAGGGAGATTATATCTATGAGATAGTTTGCCCATTAACTTTTTGCATTCTGGTCAAGAATGTCTATCAAATACTTTTTCATGAGGATTTTTAGAAATACCTGCTCTTGAATGAGAACACAGAAAGGAGAGTGAGAACACAACAGCATGAGAAAACTTGGAGTCAGACACAGAGGATATGCACTTTAGATCAGGTTTGCATGGGCAACTCGTAGGTTTCAAGGTAAGTCACTTCCCCTCCTTTAGCCTCCAGTTTTCTCATCTACAGAAAAGGGGTTACAATATCCACCTCCAAAGATGTTGCAAACATCTCATGAAGAAATATGAGTAATGTAACAGAGACCGAAAAGGTAGAAGATTCTCAGCAAGTGTTTCCTGGATCAAAGGCATGAAATGTTTCTCACACGTGGTTTTTCAAAGAGCAGTAACTTTAAAAGTGAAAGTGTTAGTTGATCAGTCATGTCTGACTCTTTGGATCCCATGGACTGTAACCCACCAGGCTCCTCTGTCCATGGGATTCTCCAGCAAGAACTGAAGCAGGTAGCCATTCCATCTCCAGGGGATCTTCCCGATCCAGGGATCAAACCTGGGTCTCCTGCATTGAGGATGGATTCTTTACTGTCTGAGCCACCACCAAAACCCCAAAGGCAACTTTATGAGCCACTAACGGAAACAATGTTCAAATATCAGTTCAGATAGGAAAAGCTCTGTATAACTCTCAGGATTCTAGTTTTTCCATTTACATGGAATACATATCAGATCCTCTGATTGAAGGTGTCAAGCATCCGAAACAAAGAAGATAAAAACTAGAACTTTGTAATTCAAAATTTATAGAAATATATAAATGAAAAAGAAATCTAAGTAATTAAACTTTCAAATGATGTTTTCTGTAACTGTACAGAATTTATATTTCTACACTATAAGTTAAATTTAAAACTTCATGAAGATGTTCGGGACCCTGTGTGTATGTGTGTGAAACTAAGTTATGTATAGTTGTTACTACTGGTAGAAAGTAGTATTTTAAGATAATTCTGCTTGGCTTTGAAAAGTCAAATTCATTCAAGCTTGGGCTACTGCTAACATTTCTGTGTTTAATAAATGTTACCTTGTGAGACTATCAGGTTATTTTGCAAACAACCAGGCTAACATCTCAGGGGGGAAAAAAAGACAAACAGATAAAGGAAAGACAAGCAGCCTAACTGAGGTCAGGTGCTAACCCAGATTTTCTTAGTGGGCAAACACTGCTTCTGGGGAAAGACTTTGGTAGTTTGGAATTGGCATTAGGTCATTAAGGATAATACTAGGATAGTCATTTGTAACTTATTTTACAAATAAATTTGCATGTACTGCACCTCAAGCAGATGTCAAGTACAAGAGAAGGGGCATAGTAATGAGGAAACTGTAAGTCAAGCATATGAGGTGAGGATGACAGTTGAGATTGAGATACAAGCATTCATGCATGTGGGCAGCAGGCTGTGGACCTATCTCTGATATCTGAGTGTTTCTCTGAGGCTGTAGCCACTCTACAGGGGATGCAGACACAGTCTGTCTCCTGTTAGGAGAAAGTGCAGATCAAAAGAAAGTTCACACTAATAAATGACACTTGTTTTTCTGTTTCTGACTTACTTTACTCTATATGACAACAGTATGTGAACCGTGAACTTCCAGATGTTCAAGCTGGATTTAGAAAAAGCAGAGGAACCAGAGATCAAATGGCCAATATCCGCTGGATCATCAAAAAAGCAAGAGAGTTCCAGAAAAACATCTACTTTTGCTTTATTGACTACTCCAAAGACTTTGACTGTGTGGATCACAAGAAACTGTGGAAAATTCTTAAAGAGATGGGAATACCAGACCACCAGACCTGCCTCCTGAGAAATCTCTATGCAGGTCAAGACTGGACGTGGAACAGCAGACTGGCTCCAAATCAGGAAAGGAGTACGTCAAGGCTATATGTTGTCACCCTGATTATTTAACTTATATGCAGAGTACATCATGGGAAATGCCAGGATGGATGAAGTACAAGCTGGAATCAAGATTGCTGGGAGAAATATAAATAACCTCATATATGTAGATGACACCACCCTTATGGCAGAAAGTGAAGAGGAACTAAAAAGCCTCTTGATGAAAGTGAAGGAGGAGAGTGAAAAAGTTAACTTAAAACTCAACATTAAAAAAAAAAAAAAACTCAACATTTAGAAAACTAAGATCATGGCATCCAGTCCCATCACTTCATGGCAAATAGATGGGGAAACAATGGAAATAGTGACAGACTTTATTTTCTTGGGCTCCAAAATCACTGCAGATGGTGACTGCAGTCATGAAATTAAAAGACATTTGCTCCTTGGAAGAAAAGCTATGACCAACCTAGACGGCATATTAAAAAGCAGAAACATTATTTTACCACCAAACGTCCATCTAGTCAAAGCTATGATTTTTCCAGTAGTCATGTATGGATGTGAGAGTTGGAATATAAAGAAATCTGAGCACTGAAGAATTGATGCTTTTGAACTGTGGTGTTGGAAAAGACTCTTGAGAGTCCCTTGGATTGCCAGGAGATCAAACCAGTCCATCCTAAAGGAACTCAGGCCTGAATATTCATTGGTAGGACTGACGCTGAAGTTGAAACTCCAATAATTTGGCCACCAGATGCGAACAATGGACTCATTGGAAGAAACCCTGATGCTGGGAAAGATTGAAGGTGGGAAAAGAAAGGGACAACAGAGGATGAGATGGTTGGATGGCATCACTGACTGAACGGACATGGATTTGGGTGGACTTCGGGAGTTGGTGATGGACAGGGAGGCCTGGCGTGTTGTGGTTCATGGGGTCACAAAGAGTCAGACACAACTGAGCGACTGAACTGAACTGAACTTACAACACAGAATGCTTCTTTTTGTGCAATATGACTTTGAATGTTTGATATTTTGAGATGCAATATTTTGCTATCATATTTATCCATAGATTTAAAGAAGTTTATTTTTTAAACTAGACACCCTAACAGAATTAAAGAATAAACCTTAAAGAAGTATTTGCTACATAAATATTTATACCTATATCTGGAAGAAATTAATGGCCTACTTTGTTGTCCAGATGGAATTTAATCAGTCTTCTTTGGGTCCAGTCCACCTATTCCCGCTTATCTAACATTGAGCTATTTTCAAACATTAGTTTTAATTAGTTCCTAGAATTGTTGTGTAGCTGGCTCTCTTAGCAGGTAAATTTGCCTTCCCTAAGTCTTTTAGAGTCTTTTCAATAAAGTGCATAGGGTTTAATGAGGAAAAAAAATTGTGCAATCATATGAAAAAACAGGAAATCTAAAAATGTGAATTTTAGGAATGTAACACTGAGAAAAGACAATGGGATCCAAGAAACATTTCCCTGGGTTGGGAAGATCCCCTGGAGAAGGAAAAGCTACCCAGTCCAGTATTCTGGCCTGGAGAATTCCACGGACTATATAATCTATGGGACCTCAAAGAGTGGGACACAACTAAGCGACTTTCACTTTCAAAGAGGGTTTGATTTGTGGTGTTAGGCTGACACATCTCGCCTTCTGAGGACAAGCTTGTTGGACCCTGTTTGTGTTGAGTTCTCTGGTTACTTCTCTGAAGGATTAATATGTCTAAGAGGGTTTGGGAAAGCTGCAGTCTCTCTGTGGGTATACAACATAGAGGTACAAACAAAGAGACCAGGAAGACTGATTTTTCTAGAAGTCTGGGGTCATGCTTGACCTCTGTTCCTGTCCGCCACCTTTAAGACATGCCTGCTCACTGAGAAATGCACTCTTTGCACATCCTAGAGTGTGTTCAAAAACAAAAAATCATGTGAGTGAATTAGCTGCCATGAGCCACTTGCAGTTTCTAGCCTGCATTCTCCAGAAAATAACTCCACTTCTCTTTTTTTGGCTAGGAGCCTATGAATAACAGCACAAAGGTATTTAGCTGAGAGGGGAAAGGAAAAAATAAGTGTCTTTAAAGAGACACTGGTTGGGTTTTCCTCTAGCCTAACAGTTGCTGGAAGGCTGCTGCCACACTGGTGTGAGCTCATGAGATACTCTGCAAATTAGCACCAATGTGTTTTGAAAGCTATTTACTGAGCATTTCTAAAGTTATTAAATATCTAAACAGAAAGGCTGCAGGAAAGCAGAGGTGAATCACAGAAAGAAAGTCGGCCACGCACTACTGCACTGTCTGGTCCAGAGATCACTGCATCTTGAGTAGATTGCAAACACTGGGTCAGCTTCCCTTTTTCAATCCAGTAGATGTGACATTACTGCCAAGTCACTGGCTGCTCCACAGAGAGGCTGCTTTTTCTCCTCCAGGACAGATCCCCTGGCCCAGAACAGTTCCGCACCCCCATAACCCAGGGCAGGCCTCCCCCGCCCAGGACAGGCCCCCAGCTGGACACAGTCACAGCTGATGGGATTCTGGTGATTTGGGGCTGGACTGTCAGCCCCTGCCTGGAACTGAGTGTCAGGATGACGGGAATCAGTTATTTGCCTGCATGGGTTTGGTTTGAAAGTTCATCAAGAGTCGGAGCCAAACTCAGCACCACTGAAGCCCACAGGTCAGGCAAGCCCAGGATCTCGGGGGTAGTGGGGGAAGCACCGGCAGGCAGGACAGGGGTGCAGAAGGAGGAATAAGGGGTGGCACAGAATAAAGGCCCCACCAGAGACGAGCTCCTTGAGCTGGTTGAACTGAATTTCTCGATCCGACAACAGCAGGTGCATCCATATTTTGTGGGACCTGAAACATAAACCATTTGGGGGGCCTCTGTTGATAAGAAGCATTCACCATCAGGCTATGAAACTCGGTACAGGCCTGAAGAAGCTCAGTGACTCCACCTACACCTCAGCTCACAGGCGGTCAAAACCACACCAAGGGCTCGGAAGGGATCAGGGCTGAGTCTCAGGGAATCTCTCTTAGAGACCCCGAATTTGGGACTGTCTGGCGAGTCCTTCCCTTGACCATCAAACTCTGGAAGCCTGGAGCGCTCTGGGCACTCCAAGTGCGACACCCACTAACTCATCTCTCTCTCCCCACACCCTCTCTGGTCCTCTGACTCTTTCATTTTTGCTGCTGGCCCTCTGAGAATTTACTTGTGTTTCAAATTAGCCTTTAAAGGGATCTCTGATGTTTCTATTCTGTTTTGGGAATTTTGCTGGTTAGTCTGCCTAGTTAAAACCATCTGCTTTCTTCTGGGTCATTATTAATAAAAAGGGAAATTTATGAGGCACATACTGTGTCCCTGTTTGGCTGCTTCTCCACTTGGGCCCTTTCTAGAAAGATTTCCAATGGTTTCATGGCCACTCTTTACTTAGGATTACTCATAATCCAATGAGCCTGGGGATACTTTAGGAGACTGAATAGCAATACTTATGCTGCTGTCTGAAAAGGGGAACTCTTTACCCAAGTCTGCTTCACATGAAACAGCTAATATTGTGCACATCAATACCAATCTCCATGAAGTGAACAGAAAATATAACCAAAGGGAAAACCACTCAGAGTGGAGTCTGATCCCTCTTCCCTCCCTCTATGCCTCAAAACACACACACAGAGACACACACAGACAGAGACACAGACACACACAGAATACAGAGCCCTAAGGGTAGCAATGAGCCAGAAATATGCTACTACTAACACGACAAAGAATTAAAGGTCGCAGGAATTGAATTCATGTCCCAATGTATGAAACACAATAATGTTTTGAAGGAAGAATTCTACCTGGAAAGCATGACTTTTACAGGGAATGTGCACACTGATTGATTGACATTCCAACAGTGGAAAATAAATGAATGGATTCTATAAAAGTCACTAATCCTGAAATTTTTTTTTAAAAAGAGCAAAGTAATATGCACAGGGGTGCATATTAATTAATTTTTAGTTTTGCATTAAGTGTTTCCCACAGATAGTTTCACATAATCCTCGGAACTGTGTATTATTATTCCCATTATTTAGCAGATGAGGAAATTGAAGCTTAGAAAAGATAAGTAAGAAAGTAAGTCAAACTCACTCACTGAGCAAAAGTGACTCTGAGACTCCACTGCCTGGATGTCAGGGATTTTAAAAACCATTTTTGCCCAAGGAAGGCCAAGCACTTTGCAAAGATCTTGTCAAAATGATCAGTTGGAACTGAAGTTAAAAGCAGACTGGAGTTCAAGTATTTATGGCATTCTGCTATGTTGCAGGTGGCACTTCAGAGGAAGGCAGGAGAGAACAGAAAAAGGGGTGAGGTTGCGGAAGGGTCACCATGCGTATGACAGTTAGTGTCGTAAACCTCGAATCATTTTGTCTGAGGACTTGTCTTTCTTTCTCCCTTGGACCTTGGTTTTTGAGAAGAGGGCATCATCTTGCCTCTGTGTCCTGGCCAGTATCTGGCACAGAGAAGGAGGTTAATAATCACTTACTGAAGGCAGAGACACAAGAGGAAAAAAAGATTTTTCTGATCTGTAAGAATCCAAAATGGTAAAAACACAGCAGAAGAGGAAGACAAACAGGTTTTTCAAAATAAGTGAGGGAGGCAGGCACAAAGATACAAAAATGAGCACAGAGCTTAGATATTTTAGGAGAAGCAAAGATAAAATCACCTTGGAAGGATGGATGAATGATGAGGTAAATGTGAAAGAAAAATGGAAAAATGAGGGTAAAACAATTATAAACTATTTGTCAGTGATTTCTACACATTGATTTCTACATACAAAAATTAGAAAACTTTTGTTACCCATGTTTTAAAAAACCCAATGTTATTTCTACCGTAATATTCTTCAAGTGCCACTGATGGGAATTTTTTCTGACAACATTATGTAGAAGGCTAGAAGTCCATGTGTGATTAAAGGGGCTTCCCTGGTGGCTCAGACGGTAAAGAAACTGCCTGCAATGTGGGAGACCCAGGTTTGATCCCTGGGTCAGGAAGACCCCCTGGAGAAGGAAGTGGCAACCCACTCCAGTACTCTTGCCTGGAGAATCCCATGGAGAGAGGAACCTCGCAGGCTACAATCCATGGGGTCGCAAGGAGTCGGGAAAGACTAAACGACTAACACTTTCACTTTCACATGGTTAAAAGGAACACTTAGTGATTACTATAAGACTCTAATGTATAATAAAACTTTATTATCATAAGAGAGTCTTGAAAATTTTTAATGAGGAAGTTTATGCACTGAGTATATAAGCCTTAAATTCATAAGGCATAAGGCTCAATCTGAAGAAAGATGGGAATGACAAAACACTTGCTATTTTTTTTTTTAATTTTGAAATTTAAAGTAAGTATAGACTTACAGAAGTTGCAAAAGTCGTATTGAGAGGTTCTGTGAACACTTCACTAAGCTTCCCCCAACAGCAGTCTTAAGTAACTACAATACTTTATCAAAATCAAATTGACATTGGCAAAATACAATTAATTAAACTATAGGTACAACTCAGATTTCACCAGTTTTCATGCTGTTTTGAATGTTTGTATATGTAAAAATCACATTTTGAAGGTTATTACCTTTAGAAGACCTGGGGAATATAAATATGAGACACACTGTGGTCCAGCACACCATGGCTCATAGCTGTGGTGTGGCAAATTGGTCATCTGAGGAGGCCTTACAAATAGCTGAGAAAAGAGGAGTGAAAGGCAGAGGAAAGGAGAGATATACCCAACTGAATGCGGAGTTCCAAAGAATAGCCAGGAAAGATGAGACAGCTTTCTTAACTGAACAATACAAAGAAATAGAGGAAAACAATAGAATGGGAAAGACTAGAAATCTTGTCAAGAAAGTTGGAGACACCAAGAAAATATTTCATGCGAAGATGGGCTCAATAAAGGACAGAAATGGTATGGACCTAACAGAAGCAGAAGATGTTAAGAAGAGGTGGCAAGAATACACAGAAGAACTGTACAAAAAAATCCTCATGACCCAGATAACCATTGTCGTCTGATCACTCATCTAGAGCCAGACATCCTGGTAAGAGAAATTAAGTGGAACTTAGGAAGCATCACCACGAACAAAGCTAGTGGAGGTGATGGAATTCCAGTTGAGCTATTTCAAATCCTGAAAGATGATGCTGTGAAAGGGCTGCACTCAATATGCCAGCAAATTTGGAAAACTCAGCAGTGGCCACAGGATTGGAAAAGGTCAGTTTTCATCCCAATCCCAAAGAAGGGAAATGCCAAAGAATGCTCAAACTACTGTACAATTGTGTTCACTTCATATGCTAACAATGTAATGCTCAGAATCCTTCAAGTTAGGCTTTAGCAGAATGTGAACTGAGAGCTTCCAGATGTACAAGCTGGATTTACAAAAGGCAGAGAAACCAGAGATCAAATTGCCAACAATTGGATTCTTGTATTGGATTCCAGCGGATCATAGAAAAAGCAAAGAAATTCCAAAAAAAAATTTACTTCTGCTTCATTCAGTTAGGTTCAGTTCAGTCAGTCAGTTGTGTCTGACACTTTGTGACCTATGGACTGCAGCATGCCAGGCTTCCCTGTCCATCACCAACTCCTGGAGCTTGCTCAAACTCATGTCCATTGAGTCGGTGATGCCATCCAACCATCTCATCCTCTGCTTCATTGACTACACTAAAGCCTTTGACTGAGTGGATCACAACAAACTGGAAAATTCTTCAAGAGATGGTAATACCGGACTGCCTTTCCTACATTCTGAGAAACCTGTATGAAGGTCAAGAAGCAACGGTTAAGACTGGACATGGAAAAATGGATTGGTTCAACAAGGGGAAAGGCTGTATATTGTCACCCTGCTTATTTAATTTCTATACAGAGTACATCGCGCAAAATGCCAAGTTGGATAAACCACAAGCTGGAATCACGAATGCTGGGAGAAATATCAACAACCTCAGATATGCAGATGATACCACTCTAATGTCAGAAAGTGAAGAGGAACAAAGAGCCTCTTGATAAGGATGAAAGAGGAGAGTGAAAAAGCTGGCTTAAAACCCAACATTCAAAAAATGATTATGGCCTTCGGTCCCATCACTTCATGGCAAGTAGATGAGGAAAAAGTAGAAACAGTGTCAGATTTTATTTTCTTGGGCTCCAAAATCACTGTGGATTGTGACTGCAGTCACAAAATTAAAAGACACTTGCTCCTTGAAAGTAAAGCTATGACAAACCTAGACAGTGTATTAACAAGCAGAGATACCACTTTGCTAACAAAGGTCTGTCTAGTCAAAGCTATGATTTTTTCAACAGTCATATATAGATGTAAGATTTGGACCATAAAGGTGGCTAAGCACTGAGGAATTGATGTTTTTGAACTGTTGGTGCTAAAGAAGACCCTTCAGGGTCCCTCAGACAGCAGGTAGATTAAACCAATCAATCCTAAAGGAAATCAGTCCAGACTATTCACTGAAAGGACCACTGCTGAAGCTAAATCTCCAATACTTTGGGCCACCTGATGCAATGCACCAACTCATTGGAAAAAACCCTGATGCTGGGAAAAATTGAGGAGAAGAGGGCAATAGAGGATGCGGTTGTTGGATGGCATCATCAATGGACATGAGCTTGAGCAAACTCAGGGAGATAAGTGAATGTCAGGGAAGCCTGGAGTGCTCCAGTCCATGGGGTTGCAAAGAGTCAGACAGGACTTAGTGACTGAACAATAACAAAAACAAAGAGGTCAAAGTCAGTAAAAATTTAACATGTCAGGAAAACAGCCTTTTTCCTTAAAAAAGGGGGGTATCAAGTGACAGAAACATAGGAACATTTGTTTTATTGAGGAAATGCAAATTATTTGAAATAAATTTCTATGGACACAGAGGTACAGATATTAAGAAAAAAAGTTATCATTAAGATCATTACTCCAAACGCAGGATGATCAGATTGCAGCTATAAAAGAGAACTTTAAAAGGCTCACGGACTTCTACATTTTCATAGCTGTTAAAACGTGTATTCATAACAAGGTTCTTCTGTATAGCACAGGGAACTGTATTCAGTGTCCTGTGCTAAACCATAATGAAAAAACATATGAAAAAGAATATATACATTTAACTGAATCACTTTAATGTATAGTAGAAATTAATACATTTAAATCAAGTGTACTTCAATAAAATAAAATTTTAACACTTTCTCTGCCAAGCTACAAAGTGTCTACACTTTGTTCTTTCCAGCATAGCCCACCTTCTGCCATAGAAACTGAACTTGCTTCCTCGACCTTCTTTGCATTGAGTCACGGACATGCAATCCAATTCTGACTGACAGAAGGGAAAGGAAAGTGTGCTAGAGGGCATTCCAGGAAAGAATATCTATGGATTAAAAAAGGAGAGAAAGAGATTGAGAAACAGGAAAAAGAGATAAGAAGCCCTCTCCCCCTTCCTGCTATTTATGTTCTTTGAGGACAAGATGCCCGGATATTCAGCAGCCATCTTGCCACCATGAGGTGAGGACTAGAGAGTCACAGAGAAGCTGAATCCCAGGTTCTGTCAACTGAACTAACTTTGGATATAGACTGTCTGTGACCTTCTTGTTTTGTGACCAAATAAAACGCTATTGTTTTGGTCAGTTATGGACAGACAAAGCACTTTGACTGATTCAGTTGCTAAGACCTCTGGAAATGCAGTAACACTTACTGAACAGTTACCAACACGGCACTAAACAGTCCCAACAGGTCACTATGCCCTTTATTCAACATCCCCTCCAACAAATTACTTGTTGAATACATGGACTATAAATGACCAACAGCCAAGAATGCGCCAATGAATGTCAGTTCCATCTTGGAGATAGAAAAGAATCCAGAAGGAGGTTTTGTTTTTATATACTCAAGGAGTTTATGGTTTGGGAGGTGTTGGTGTTGAAGGCAGATGTGAAATGGAAATGCAGTAATAAAAAAGAAAAAATGTCAATGTACATCTGAAGGCTGTTTGTTTGCAAATATATTCAATGGCTAAATATATGTTTCAACCATAGAATCTAGAAATATTAGAGATTGGCTCTATCTTGAAAGAGAAAGGCCATTTTCTGACTTTATGGTTATAAATGATTTGGTGTGTAAGTTACAAAGTTATAACTGACATCCACATTAAGTGGGTCTGTGATGCTTCCTCTCCCCTGAAAGGAGGAAAAGAGGATAGGAGATTCTGTAAATGTAGGAAAACCACTTCAATTTGGATGAACAATGGTACTTCTCTTCAGGAATGCTGTTCTTGCAATTTCAACAAATGTTTGCACTCTTTTGGAGAAAGAAGTTGAATGTATTGAAAAAGGGTGGTTTAAGGCCATTAATCTTAGATGATGCTGTAGAGGAGCAGGACACAGCCAATAGAAACCACTTTCTTCAGTGGCTGTTATGCACCTAATAAGCAGAGATAATTTCACGATGGCTGGCGAAGCTACCTTGTATATATTCGATACAGAAAAATTATAAACTATAGGTCACTATTAAATCACCATCACCACCAACAAAAAAAGTTATCTATGACTTCTCTGGTGGCTCAGTTGGTAAAGAACCCACCTGCTGTGCAGAAGACCCAGGTTTGGTCTATGGGTCAGGAAGATCCCCTGGAGAAGGAAATGGCAACCTACTCCAGTATCCTTGGCTGGAGAATCCCACGGACAGAGGAACCTGGTGGGCTACAGTCCAAGGGGTCGCAAAGAGTGGGACATGATTGAGCTACTGAACCTCCACCATCACCACAGAGCTGTATTTGAAAACTTTTTCTATTCCCAAATGATTTTTTCAAAGCAAAAGAGTATTTCAAAGTTAAACTCCATAAGAAAATTATAGATTAATTTTATTCTGATCTATCATCCATACATAGTTCTGCTAGCCCTGGTTCAACTCAAATTCTTCTTTTTGCTAGTTCCCCAAACTCTCAAGTCCTTACTGTCTGGTTTCCTTTCCTGACTAATCATTTTCCACTCAGCTACACCTTCCTCAGTCATTGCTGTGTGATGCAAGTTCTATGAGGCAGAGTTCTGTGCATTTTGTCCTCTTAAATGCAGCCCAAGGGTTCGCCCAATGCCCAGCCCACAGTTGACTTTCAGGTGTTTATTGAATAAATCAAGGGATCTATTTTATTCTCTATTTAAATTGCAAACTCTTTGGGAGTGGGATCTGTGTAATTCTGTATCATCTCCTGCACTCATTGTGGTGGACACTGAGGAAACAATTGTTAATAAGCAGGTTGAATGATGCAAAACATATGGAGAGAATTCCCATTATTTCAGGTGACAAGTCAGTGTCCTGGTCAACAAAACCACCATTGTTTTCTCTCCCTGGACTTGTAAATATACAACAAATGCAAATTATTCACCAGGCAAATGCCTATTTATACTCCAAAATTTTAGCTTTATGCTGAAACCAAAAGGCAGATTATCCAGGTCAATATGGTGACAATTGCAAACACTCCACCTTATAAACATATTTGATACTTAACGTGGAAGCCACCAGGATCAGAAGTGCACAGAGCCTCTACCAGGCAGAGTTGCAAAATCACAAACTGACCTTAATAAACAAGGGAAAGTTATGACTGACTGTGATCTTTCAGCATTTTTCTCAAAACATTCAAAACTCTCTCCTTATCAGTTATAAAGGTAAAGAGAAATAAAAAAGAGTAAACCTTGTTTTTTAGTATCAGTTCAGTTCAGTTGCTCAGTCATGTCCGACTCTTTGCAACCCCATGGACGGCCGCACGCCAGGCCTCCCTGTCCATCACCAACTCCTGGAGCCTGCTCAAACTCATGTCATGCTTTTTTAATATACTATAACTTAAAACCCTAGAAGGACTTCCCAGGTAGCTCAATGGTTAACAATCTGCCTGCCAAGCAGGAGACTTGGATTCGATCCCTGGGTCTGGAAGATCCCCTAGAGAAATGAATGGCAACCCACCCCAGTATTCTTGCTTGGAGAAGTCCATGCACAGAGGAGCCTGGTGGGCTACAATCCATGGGGTCACAGAGTCAGACAAGACTACCCGACTAAACAATAACAACAACAGAACCTGAGAAATGACAATTAAAGTGTCTTACTTCATTGGAAAAAAACATGAGCAGTTTGAATAGTTCCTTCCTGTTTCTGCTGGAAACACATCATGCCAGCTGACCTCAGCAGGGCCTCCTAAGAGAAGTGGCCTCGGTAATGAACTTATCTGTCACCTCTGAGAGGTAACATGGGCAACTGGTGTGTGTGTGTTTGCTGAGGATGCTTAAGCTCTACTCAGTAAAGTTTAAAAAAATATCATAAAAAGAAAGAGAGTTGCAGGGGCTGGATACCTCCTCACTGGAGCTCCCCAGGGGTTCCCAGGTGGTATTAGTGGTAAAGAACCAGTCTGCCAATGCAAGAAACGCAGATGTGGGTTCAGTTCTTGAGATGGGAAGATCCCCTGGAGGAGGACACAGTAACCCACTTCAGTATTCTTGCCTGGAGAAACCCATGGACAGAGGAGCCTGGTGGGCTACAGTCCATAGGGTCACAAAGAGCCGGACATGACTGAAGTGACTTAGCATGCATGCATGCATGATCTTCAGGGCGAGCATCTGTCCCTGGTCCCTCAAACCCCAGCATGAAGCAGGCTGTGAACAGTCACACTGCCTGGGGTGGTGTGGAGCCACTTGCATACTGGCTGTGGGGACTGATGCATTGCAAGGGAGTGGCTTTGTGCACATTCTCTCCTCTTGCTGCAGGTAAATGCTCCACCACCTACACCCTTGTCTGTTCTCAAGGATCTTGAATCCTGCACTGGCCTTTCCCTGGGTGGCGCTTACCTGCCTTCTAACCTTGGCCACATTGCCTGGGCCACCCAGTGGATGGTGAAACATGTACAATATGGAAAAAAAGCATCTTTTCTATGCCTTGGAAAATCATTACATTGCTTTCTGGGTTTGAGTCAGTGGCCAACAGTTTTGTCCTTTGCACTTTCATGGAATGAAACATGGAGAATTCCTTTAACGTGAATGTTGTTTGCTGGTCTCACTTTCTCTGGGTCATCTTCATCCTTTCCACACCCTCCCACCTTCCTCCTGTAGGCTGACAGTCTTGCTTTCCTGAAGTTTACACGGAACAGGGAGGCATCAACAATCCTACAGTCAGCTATTTCTTCCATAATTTCACTTATGGTTGATTTGAATTTCACTCTTGGCATTATTACTTTTTATTGCTTGGCTGGATTTTCATTTTTGTTGATATTTTTATTGCTTAGTTTCACAAATATACATGCACATATTATATATGCTTTGTAGTCCAGGATTTGGTAAAACTATGATCAACCTACTTTTATTATTACTTTTTCTTAAATTATACATCTTCCAACTATGTAAGAACTTTTATCTAAGTGACTAAAATTCACGTAGTGAATCTTTGAAATTTTTAAGGGAAGAGGGCTCCCTAAATGTCGTCATGTGTCTTGAAGCATTATTGTAACAACAAAAATTTCAGTGAGTAGGTACTTATGAGAAAGGTTGTGATCTAAGCCAAAGTTTCAACTGTATTAATTTTTCCAAAGACATGTCCTTAGAATTCCTGAAGAGGATGAGGAAAGAAGCCAAAGATAGAAATGATAGAATTTTTAACAGAAAAAGAGACGCCGTTTGTATGCAGCTGTGTCTAATAAACATACTTAAGATGCTCATTCAAAATCAAAACAGTTAGTGTGTACACTTTCCTCAATTCATGAAGAACCAAACCCCTCATTTTAGCTTCTTTGGGGAGGAATAAATATGAATTACATACTGTAAACTGGATCCTATCTTATACTTATTAGTTAATCAAATCTCAAGGTAAACTCAGATGTACTGACAAATTCAAAGCAACATTTTTAGTTAAGATTTTCAGAAGATAGGTCTTCAGTTAAAATTTACTTTCTCATCTATACCAGAAGCTGAACTCTGCATGGTGAATTTTATCTCTCAGCTGGTAGCATCCACGATTTCTACAGTTTAATATGCTCCTAATTCAAAACTACTTACTTCCAAGTCCTTGGTTTCCATAATAGTGTTTATTTCCCCTCGTCTAACAAGAGCTAAAATTTCACCAGAGTGCCTTTCCAGACTACATTAAGCCATATGAATATTATAGCCTTATTGGAATAACTGGAAATATTTAACCAAACTTAATAACATACTTGTATTCTCTTTTTGTCTAGATCACGGTACATAAAATTAAGACCTACTGAAGTGAATTTTATGTGTATATGTTAGTATCCATATAGTCAGAAATAAAGATTACCTATCTTTATTTGAATTGTTTTATCTCTAAAATCCAGTAGTTTAGTAAAATAATGTGTTTAATGAAACTAAGATTTGATGAAAAATTTCCTAGTTTCTAGCTAATTTTTATCAGCCATTTTATGCTCCTTAAACTTTTACATTTCAAATAGTTTTACCTTATTTTGTTTAAAATGTTGGATCTTTAAAAATATTTTGGTTTCCCAAGGCATAGATTCATATTTTCTTATCAAAAACATGAACTTGATTTGAATGTTTAATCCTGGTGAGGCTTAGTGAGAGTATAATAATTTCCACTGGGTGAGGCTTGGTGCTATTTCTTTTCTAAGGCTTGATAATTGATGATAAAACAATAGCCGCTGATGAGTGAGTGCTTATGTGGCACTTTTCTGTTCCTCTGAATGAAGGAAGAGTGTCATTATCCATGGTACAAAGTGTCAATATCAAGAGCCATTTGCTCAATGAGGCCAGGGACATTGAAAATGATAATTACGTCTTTTCTTCCTCAAGGCCATCTAATTACAATGGAAAAATTGTGAATCCATAAATGAGAATTCTCATCTGGCATGATAAAATTAATCACCTTACTCTGATCACATATATGCAACATGCTTTTTTGTGTTATATATACATTTCTTTATCTATAGATATACACGCACATATATTTTTTCTGTTGCCAATTTTTTAGCAAATCATTTAGACATAACTTCTGCACACTTTAACATTATAACAAGGTTGGATAGAACACACGATCCCTTAGAGGACTGAAATATGATAAAAGAATCCTTTAACTTTTATTCACACAAGTATTCTCTCTTTAAAGAATCAATCATAGACCCTGGAAACTGTTTGGATTACTTAAAAAAGACTTTGACAGAATTTTAGAGCAGCACTGAATGTTTTATATGTACCAATACATATTAATAGTAAAAAGAGACACTTGCATCAATTAAGGCTGCATTATTTCCTGAGTTTTGTCACCACGGACAATATTCTGATCATCTCATATTTAGTGTTGTCTCAGTAAAGTGTGATTAAAAGTATTCTTCACAGACTTCCCTGGTGGTCCCGTGGTTGAGAACCTGCCTGCCAATGCAGAGGACTCGGGTTTGGTCTCTGGTCTGGGACGATTCCAGGTTCCACAGGGCAACGAAGTCAGTGCACCTCAAACGCTCAGTCTACGATCTAGAGCCCATGCTCTGCAACGAGAAGCCACTGCAACGAGAAGCCTGCATGCCGCAACAAACAGCAGCCCCTGATCACTGCAACTAGAGAAAGCCCATGCACAGAAATGAAGAACCAGGAGAGCCAAACATAAATAAATTAAAAAAAGTACTCTGTGCATTACAATAGCTGGTTAATTTGAAATTTCAGTACAATCAGATTGAAAGATATTATTTATGGACATTCATACAACTTTCCCTCCTCTTTTTCTAGCTTTATTAGTTGGCACAGGTTGCTTTTCTACTGCATTGTAAAAATCTGTATTACATTTTAGGAGAACTCATTTAAGAATTCAATTTAAATCCCGAATGTAATGTTGCATGCAGATCTTTAAAAAAGCACTCGTATTTCTGTTTAGCAGGTCACTGTAACCTCCCTGCACAGACAGCTCGCCACCCTCCTGCCTTGAGTGGTCCTGGCTGGAAGCGGGTTACACAAAAGGCACATTCATTCCATCCAGAGAGCATGAAGTAAGTTATGCATGTCATTTTACTTTAAGATTTTAGTGTACATATGCAACTACATATTTCTCTGAAGTGTCTCTGTTCTACAAGAAACATGGAAATATACCGGGCTTCCCAGGTGATGCTAATGGTAAAGAACCCAGCTGCCAATGCAGGAGACATGGGTTCAATCCCTGTGTTGGGGCAATCCCTTGCAGAAGGGCATGGCAACCCACTCCAGTCCTCTTGCCTGGAGAATCTCATGGACAGCGGAGGCTGGTGGACTATGGTCCATAGCGTCACAAAGAGTCAGACAAGACTGAAATGACTTAGCAGGCAGGCACGGGAATATATAAAAGTAAAAATAAGTAGAAATTGAATTGTGGGACTGGAGGCACTGCTTGAAAAGGTCCCAGTAATGGGTGACTTTGGTCAGCTGCATCTAGATTGAGAACCTTGATCTTCGCTGAAGGTTGTTCTTTTCCGTGAATGTTGACTAATCTTCATTTCTGCTGCTGAACACAAGGGCGTAGATGTCTGACCGGGTTGCATATCAGCCAGGCTGTCCCCCAGAATGGTGCAAAAATTATTTGCCAGCCTGCAACCTACACTTGAAGCACATTTTTCAGTGTTGCCTGAGACCCTATTTGATTTTCAGATTAGAAAGAAAGCTTAGAATCAATTAATCTCAAAGCACTTTTTACAGGTTTGAAGGTACAATATTGTCCTTTCCTCGTTTTTACTAAAGTCTATCAGAAGGAGAAGGATAAACTGATATGAAGAATCATTAGAAAGAGACATTCACCAAATAATTTTGTTACGATAGGCCAGTGGGATGTGCTGTTTTTAGGTGTGTATACCCCCACCTTGGACACATTCTAGCTACCACCTTGATGTCACTAGACATGAAGTTGGAAAATGGTTAGCCTGTAACCAAATTTCCCTTCACAGGGATATAATAAGGAACTTAGACAAGAAAATCAGGGTTGGGTGAGTTTTTGAATATTTATTAATTTTGCTTTAAGTGTATTTTATGTATAAATTGATATAGTTAACATTTAATATCATGTGTGGTTGTCAATTTGCTCACATGCATGCATGCTCAGTCACTCAGTCATGTCCGACTCTTTGTGACCCCATGGTCTATAGCACACTCGGCTCCTGTGTCCAGGGGATTCTCCAAGCAAGAATACTGGAACGGGCTGCCATTTCCTCCTCCAAGCGATCTTCCCAACCTGGATATTCATCACGTGCATTTTCTATACTGGCAGGTGGGTTTTTTACCACCGAGCCACCTGGAAAACTCCAACTGGCTCACAAAATTCCTAAAATTTTAACATTCAGCCCCTCTTAGTTGTTGTGAACCATGTTTAGCACATCGCTGGGTAAGGAGACTTTTATTATTTCATTTTATACAAATATAGTGAAGTGTGTCTTAGGCTTAAATGTTTATTTGCATTCTTTATAGTTTTTGTTACAGAGTTCATTATAAACATTATTGGAAAAGTCACAAAGGAACTTGATATTTACTAATGAATTTTTCCTGTAGCAAAACAAGAAATGAAAGGGAGAACTAATTATCCAGCAGTAGTACGTACACGTCTATTTATACAAGCAGTGAAAGGTCACCACTTCACTATAGCTATAGTCCATTATTTATCTACTATGGAGAAATACAGATTAATATGGTGACAGTCTATCTTCACTGATTGACATTTGAATATAAACTATGTTCTGGAAAAAGCATATTAATTATTTTCAAGGAAACTAAGTCTATAAAATATAATTTTATAAAACCATTCATAAATATTCTTAACTTTATTAACATGTATAGATACCTTTTAAAAAGTGTTAATTTCTCCCTATAGTATTTACAGAATAATTTTTATTTTATGTAAATAACTATGGTGAGTGGAGAAAGATGAATGCTTTTCAAATTGATTGAATATGTGTCAAAAATGGGGCTTCGCTGGTTGCTTAGTGGTAAAGAATTTGTCTGCAATGTAGGTTCAATCCCTGAATCATGAAGATCCCTTGAAGAAGGAAATGGCAATCCACTCTAATATTCTTGCCTGGGAAACCCCATGGACAGTGGAACCTGGTAGACTACAGTTCATGAGGTCACAAAGAGTTGGACATGACTAAAAACAATAAAATAAAATCTGCCATCTACCTACGGTAAGGGCATATATTTTGCCATGACCATGCCAATTTCCTCAGAAAGTCACCATTTCCATAAATTGCAAGCAATGGCAATAATAATGCAGATATTAAGAAAGCAAATGGGAATAAAGCTTTACCCAGAGAATTATGACATATTATAAATTGAGGACCAGTAACCAGACTTGATTAGCTCATTGGATTCTTTGTTGAGTTGGTCCCAGATTAACAGCTGGAACCGAGCTCTGGCCCTGACTGCTGAGTGCTAATTAATACCGCTCACTGTCAACACTCATTACAAGAGGCACAAAATTGTATTTTTCAAAAAGTGTCACTGAACTAATAATTTCAGATGGATGCTGACAACCTTAAATAGCGAGGTTTTTAGCAACTTAAGAAATAAATTTGCAAGATTTTAGCAAGTCTATTAAAAATGTGCATATGAATTATTTTCTAAAGTCTGAACTACTTGAAAGGTGACAACAATATGATCTTTAACCTAATACATCATTTTAATGCTATGACATCTTCATTTGTTATGGAATTCAATAGGACTTTAAAAATTATTAATTTCAATTATATATGGACTAACTTGTAAGTGATCAACTACTTTTGGGTTTTGAACATCTTTGAAAAAATCTTCCTGAACGTAAGGAATACCTGTTGGTCAAGAAGAAAGTGCTTTTTTTTTTTTTTTTTTTTTTAATGTATAATGGATCATGAAGATTTGAGGCAGTTTATTCAAAAGGGAAGATAGAGATTAGGAGACACTTAGTCTATGTAAAACAGAATTTGATCTTTGCAGCCTTATCTTCTATTGGGCCATGAATCATGGATGTGTATTAATAGAAGGCACATCAGCTGTCTCAGGATGAAATAGCCCCAGGCAAGCATCTCCCAAACAGGAAAACCTGGCTTATTAGAGAAGTTCTGGATGCGGGCTGTGGCCTGGAAGGGCTGCACACTTTGGTGTTTACGTAACACATTCATCTGAGGATTTCACAAACTTTGCAAACACACACTTGTCAATTTTCACAGCATCTCCAGGAAGCAGGCAGTGTGAAAGAGGATCATTCACACAAGAAAGCCGTATGGGCAAGAGCCATACAGGAGGTGAGTTTGTCAGGAGTCATCATGAAATTAAGAGCGATTTTTCTGTGCATACAGTAGGTGCTCAATAAATACCAGTAATGGAGCTGAATCAGAGCTTGAGCTAAGTAGTCACGGCTCTCCCTCTTTCTCCTCTTCTCTCCCTTCCTTCCTTCCTCCTTTTTTCTTATTTTCACACTATGAAAGTTAATTATTTTTTGCTCAAGGGCTCATAGTGAAAGCATTAAACCAAGTGTGACCTTTGATTCCATGAGAAAACCAGCAAAAGTTCTCGAAAAGCATACTCAGCAGACCGATATATTTAGATGCAGAAAAATGTTCCTAAATGTTAGTGTTTAAAATTCTGAGTGTTTATTATAAATTCAAGGATGTGGAGACTCTGGGGTTGTCTGTGAATCTTTGGAAATAGATCTCCCATGGGTGGTGATGAGGAAGCTCCTGAGCGGGCGAAGAGGACACAGCAGGGTCAGTGGTTGATCAGGGGACTCGCCCACTGCTGAAGAAGGGCTGTCCTGAGAGTGATGGAAATGCACTTTCACCATCTGATTTTAGAATTGCGGAGTCTTCCCATCCCCTCTCCTTGGCCCCTTTCCTCAGAGCCTGTCTGTTGGGCATTTGGTGTTAACTCCTGTCTCACCATCAGGGTTTCACATGCCTGTGTAGAGCTTCATGGCATTACCTTAAGACTCACCTGTGCTTTCCACAGACCTGTTTGAGAACAGTGCCTCTGGAGGAACCTAGAAGCATCTGCCACATCTTACACATTTTAAAGCATCGATCCTGGATCATTGTTCTTCCGTTTACGTGAGTATTTAATGATTGCTTTGGGAACACTTAGATTTAAGAGTTCAAATTTCAAATTCTGTTGGATATCTGGCTAGTTAAATTGGACCACTCTTCTTCCTTCTTTCAGTCAATACATGATTGGCTGTCTTACAGTGGAGCAGGCTCAGAAAATATATTTAATCTCACCTATCAGATATCTGAAGTCAGGAAGGGTGTTCTTATGAGCTGTGTGCTGCCATTTTCCTTTGGGGGGATGGATTATTTGAGTTGCAAAGCCAGGTTAGAATACGCCTTTCTTAATTCCTTCTAGAGAAAATTTCCATCTATTAGAAAGAAAAATTTATTTCTAGTCTTGTTAACTAAGTACATTTATGATGAATAAATCAGCACTGATCAATGTAAATGTTTATCAATATTATTAATACAAACTTTTCACTACTGAACTTTATGAATATTAGAAGGTTGTCCTGAGAGTTTTTCATGAGGAGGCCACACTGGCCCTTCAAGTGGTCAGCAAATCTCACAGCCCCAGTGTCCTTGGCCCCTCCTGAACACAGGCTACACTGCTTTCAGATTCTTCCACTGAAACTGGGTGATTTTCATTGGGGGTTATCTTTTCTTTCTTCTCTATAGAGACAGAATACCAGAAATTCATGGTTCTCCTCAGATAGTCCCTGCTTGTGATGATATATTATACTGGTTATACAAGTAAGTTTAATTTAAACTTCTATAGCTATTTCTAAGCTATATCTTCCTCTAAAGAAGGAGCTGGCATTCTTTCTGCATTTCAGAGATAGTTTGCAAGTCTCCACTGACTCACTGTTGAAGAATGTGGGTAGGGGGGACAGAAGCATTTCTTGGTGGCAGAATTCAGCTGTATTTTCCCTCTTTAGAAGTTTCTTAATCTCTAAAATATACAAGCAACTAAAGAAGCTCAATATCAGAAAAACAAACAACCCAATCAAAAAAAAAAAAAAAAAAAAGGGGCAGAAGACCTAAACAGACAGTTCTCCCAAGAAGACATACAGATGGCCAACAAACACAGGAAAAGATGCTCAACATCGCTCATTATTAGAGAAATGCAAATCAAAACCACAATGTAGTGTCACCTCACATGGGTCCTAAAGGCCATCATCAGTAAGTCCACAAACAATAAATGCTGGAGAGGATGTGGAGGAAAGAGAGCCCTCCCACCCTGTTGGTGGGAATGGAAATTGATACAGTCACTATGGAGAACAGTGTGCAGATGACTTAAAAAACTAGGAATAAAACCACCATATGACCCAGCAATCCCACTACCGGGCAAACCCCCTGAGAAAAGCATAATTCAAAAAGACACATGTCAAAAAAAAAAGAAAGAAAGAAAGAAAGAAAGAAAACACATGAACCTCGATATTCATTTCAGCACTATTAACTATAGCTAAGAAATGGAAGCAACCCATTGATAGATGAATGGATAAAGAAATTGTGGTACATATATACAACAGAATATGACTCAGCCATAAAACAGAACACAATTGAGTCAATTGTAGTGAGGCGGATGAACCTAGAGTCTATCATACAGAGTGAAGTAAGTCAGAAAGAAATAAACAAATATCATATATTAACGCATATATATGGAATCTAGAAAAACAGTACTTATGAACCTTTTTTGCTGGGCAGGAATGGAGACACAGAGGTAGAGAACAGATTTGTGGACGCAGAGGGGAAAGGAGAGAGGGGGACACATTGAGAGAGTAACAGTCACATATATACACTGCGGTATGGAATAGATAGACGGCTAGTGGGAAGCTGCCGTGTAGCCCAGGGAACTCAGCTCAGGGCTCTGTGATGACTTACAGGGGCGGGGCGGGGTGGTGGTTGCAGGAAGGCTCAAGAGGGAGGGGATATAAGTACACGTATAGCATTCATTTTGCTGAAGAGCAGAAACCAACACAACATCGTAAAGCAACTATACTCCAATTAAAAATAAATTTAAAAAACAGAATAGTTTCTTTGTGGGGTGCAAATGTTAGAGATGAATCACGTGGCAAACTGCCATGAGTTAGCACTTTTCTGACATCTGGCACAGGATAAGCGTTGAGATCCATGAAGAAATGGGGGGTGCCGTCTCATTGGGAGATAAAATAAGGGGAGATTGATGGGGGCCTAATAGGAAATGGCAACCCACTCCAGTATTCTTGCCTGGAGAATCCCAGGGATGGAGGAGCCTGGTGGGCTGCAGTCTATGGGGTTGCACAGAGTCGGACACGACTGAAGCGACTTAGCAGCAGCAGCAACAATAGGGGTTCAGAAATCAAACTTTCTACTTCTAGGTTTTCCCAAAGACCCACTGCCTTTTGCTGGTAAAATCCTTCACTCTCCCCCTTCTCACTAACTCACTGTGCCACCTTCTTACCGTCACCACGAAGACTGAACTAGAGGGCAAGGGGTTTCCCAGGAACCCCGACCTTGTAGCGGCCCAGGAGGGGGACAATCAGTCTCTTCCCTGCCTCCTTGCCCTTCGCTCCAGCCCTTAGTTTCCAGCAGGGAGCAGACCTCGAGCAAGGCACAGGTTTTCACACTTGGATCTTCAAAGAATGAGGCCCATTTTGGTCTTGTTGAATAAACTCATTTATCCAAATGAGCAGGAACCCGACCAGGGCTTCCAACTGAGTGGACTAAACCTTTAGAGCAATTCCTTCATTGCTCAAAATGATTTGGGAAGTGATTAAAGTAAACCATGACTGAATCCCTATGAATATCTTGGCTCAGCACATTTTCACTCTGAGAGGATGAATCTGACTCTTTTCACAGCCAGATGTCATCCAGAGCTAATTCTGGGTGAGGAAGCTGACCACTCAGGGGACGTCTTTTTAGTTAGAAAATACAGTGGGAATAGAAAGCCACTTGGCTAAGTCATGTGCATTTGTGACCTGTATGCTGACTTAAAGTCAGGTCCCAAGGAGAGTGCCATAGCTGTTCTGAGAATCAGCGGCAGCATTGGTACAAGATGAGACCAGGGGTCTGTTCTGAGCCCGTATAAGCATAAAACCAATGACCTGCAGCATTTGTTTGAAAACAAGCCTTGTCACTTTACTGTCATACATATTCTGCTGTTGTTTGATGTCTTCCTCTAGGCATCTTCCTCTTCATTTATTTATTGGCTCATTTAATGAGGATTTACTCATCCACATTGTGTTGATGTTGAGAAGTACCCAGAGTCAGACTGCCTAGGTCCACTCACCACTCAGACACTTTGTACTATGTCACCTTGGGCAAGGATATTTAAAATCTCTGACCCCTGGACTCCTGAGCCAAGTAGAATGTGTATAGTGTGAGTGTTGCTGAGTGATTTAGCGATCAATGCACTCACTGCTTGACACCCACAGGAAGGACTTCACCAATGTCAGTCATCAACTAACTTTTACTGTAAACTACTCTCTGTACTGCTGAAATTCTTGGTTTGGGACTGAAATTAATCATAATAATAAGTAATACCTTAAATACATTCAATAAAAATAATATTAAAATAGGCAAGAATACTGGAGTGGGTAGCCATTTCCCTTCTTCAGGGGATTTCCCGACCAGGGATCAAACCCAGGTCTGCTGCACTGAAGCCAGATTCTTTACCATCTGAGTCACCAGGGAAGCCCTTTCAAACAATACCACTCTGATTATTTATTTAAACTTTAAACTCCTCTAAAAATATTCACAGATTTATCTGGGTAATTGTACCAGTGACCAAAACATAACTTGTATGACAATGGTAGATAAATGACAGCTATTTTAAATTCATATATGCTAATGACCCTGAAAAATCCTCATTAAAAGCCACTGATGCTTTAATCTGAAAGCTCTTAGCATTTCAACTGTAAAAAAGCATATTACCTTCACATAACAATATTGAAGTATGAGCTATAGAAGCACATTTTGCATGAAATCCCATTACTATTCTTCTGGAAATGTAGCACATTTACAAAGATTAGATAGTTTCACTTATCAAATAATAAGTGAGATGGTGTTCTAATAAGACGCCCTCAAGGATGCGGAGAGCTGAACCCCTATGGCCAGAATCTACCTCTGACTCATGGAAATGGGATGCTCTGCTGTGAAATCCAGTAGCACAAGGCTGGAGTCTTTTTCCTCTAGTCACCAAGGACTGATGTCCACTCTCTTCTCCCTTGTAGGTGCTTCCACATTTATAGTATCCACTCCCTGCACAGAAACAACACGTCTGCATTTCTCACCAAGTGGGCAGATTTAGAAGTGCCCTCTGGTTAAGAGAATGTTGAAGAATAATAAAGCCTTTCCATAAGGTTTTTGAAACAATAGTTTTAAGAAGGATCCCACCAAAGGTATGATTTCCCAGTTATTTTGGCAGTTGCAATTATAGTGCCTTGGGCTTAAATGCTTAATTAGGAGCCTTTGGAAAGTTTCATGTCAAGCTAAAAATATTTCTAATGTACACTCTCTGCTTACTCAAAGCTGTGTGGAGCTGTAATTTACAAAGGAAACTTGTTTCTTTAATTGTTGTGTCAGTCAGCACAGGCATGGGGGGCAGCCCAGCATAATGGTGTTTATATTTAGCTGCGCCAGTGGCCGTGAAATGTTACAACCTTCATAGTTTAGGGAAAGGTTAGGGACATTATTTCCATATAACCGATTGCTTCACAATTTGCTTTGTCCTCTGAGTATGTACTTGGAAGAATTTTTATGTAGGATCCTTGCTTTTTTCTTTATTGAAAGACAGTTGCTTTACAAGGTTGGGTTAGTTTCAGGTGTACATCAGAGTGATTCAGTTACACATATATATCTATTCTTTTTAAGATTCTTTTCCATTACAGGTTATTATAAGATATTGAGTATAGTTCCCTGGGCAATAAAGGGGACCTTGCTGTTTATCTATTTTGTAAATAATTGTGTGTGCATGTTAACCCCATGCTCCTAATTTATTCCTGCGTCCTCCTCCTTGGTGACCATAGGTTTGTTTTCTGTTGAGGACTTTTCCTTCTATTCTTACAATTTTGCTTCCCTTCAGAGTGAAGATGCAAAGAAAGCTTATCACTCAATTCCCATGTTATGTGTTACAGTGAATCAGCACAGAAAGTTAGATTAATAGAAAATGTACACTAATATGTAGCATATGGATTATAGAGGTTTCTTTTATCTGAGTTCTCCTATTTTTAAACTGTCTTTGGTTTCTAAAGAGTATATTTCATTTTGGAATTAATCTAGAGATGAATAAACTGAAGAGAAGTGCACATTTTCAGGATGACTCACCTGTTTACCAAATGTGAGAGAAGAGAAGAGGAAAAAACAAAGACAAATGAGCAAAGAACAAGGAAGGATGCCTTGGGCTTTCCCAGGTCTCCCTGGCTTTCCAGCCTTTCACATCCATGATGCAGCCTTCCCAGGGAGCTGTCCTCAGTGGATAAGCTCATCCTCCAAGTGCAGGGGCCTGAGTCACATCCATGACAGAGATTTAGATGGCTTCGGGCTGTCAGCCCAGCTTTGCCATCTCCAGCAAAGCTTGGAGATGAACTACACAATATTGCTGAGAATCGGGGTCCTCCTCAGAAGACCGGGACTACGGTAAGTGTTCACAGGTTGTCCAGTCACACTTATGGGCCAGCGTCTGCACGCGACACCTCCTCAGTGAGTTACGGTTGTTAATTCTTCTTGTGATCATGGCAGTTGCTATCTACAGGCTGAGGAAACACTCTGCAGCTATCGTGTAAAGATGCGCCAAAGAAGAATGGATGCTGGAGACTTGTCAATGAACTTACAAAAAAAGGGGTTTCGCTCTCTTTCTGGAATTCCCTTCAGCAGATGATGTCCACACCTCATGTCAGGCCCAGTCCACGCCCCAGTAACTTCCAAGTGCTATTTCTTAGAATTGGCTCTCCTTCCCTCAGAAAACCTTTTGGCCTGATCACTAATGAACTCGCGCTTTATGATGTTTTGGTAGTCTCTAGTTTTTGTTGAGTCAGTTTTGATTAATATTATTTTTGTACTCAAAAACTAAAAACAAAAACACCAAAAGACAGCAATTCCACTTCTGAATATATATAAAAAATACCAAAACACAAATTTAAAAAGATATATGTACCCCAATACTCAGAGCAGCTCTCTATTTACAATAGCTAAGATGTGGGAGCAACCTGAATGTTTATCAGCAGAGGATTGGATAAAGAAGATGTGGTCCATACATACAACAGAATATTACTCAACCATAAAAAGAAAGAAAGAATGCCATTTGTTGCAATATGGACAGACTTGGAGTATATTATGCTAAGTGAAATAAGTCAGACAGAGAAAGGCAAATACTATATCTTATAACTTATATATGGAATCTAAAAAATACAAAACTAAATAAAAGAAACTAGTGAAAGTGAACATAACAACAACAAAAAGGCAGTCACAGATACAGAGAACAAATTAATGGTTACCAGTGGGGATGGTGGAGGGGTGGCAATATAGGGGTAGATTAAAAGGCACAAATTATTATGTATAAAATTAATTAGCTACAAGAAAAAAATTGTACAATTCAGGGAATATGGCCAATATTTTATAATTATAAATGGAGCATAATCTTTAAAACTGTAAATCACAATATTATATACCAGTAACATAGTATAGTACTTCAACTATACTTCAATTAAAAAACCTAAACTAACTATTATTTTTGTATTTTATGTGCATTAATCAAAGAGGTAAGATGATGGCAGTTAGGGACCACTGGACAATTAAGAGATAAAAGCAATCTTCTAAAAATTATTAACACTTTAATACATTTGTTTTATGCTGTATTTGATTTAAGTATCAGCATCCTTTAAATGTTTAATAGTAATTGCAGTAACATATAGAGTTACATGCATGCATGCATGCTCAGTCACTCAGTCGTGTCTGATTCTTTGCAACCCCATGGACTGTAGCCCACCAGGCTCCTCTGTCCTTGGGATTTCCCAGGCAAGAATACTGGAGTGGGTTGCCATATCCTCCTCCAGGGGATCTTCCTGACTCAGGAATAGAACCTGCATCTCCTATGTCTCTCGCATTGCAGGGGGATTCTTTACCCACTGAGCCACCTGGGAAGCCCTGTCTGTATAGGATTAACCTATTATCAAAACAAGTGGGCATATATGTTCTACATCTTTTATGAAATAAGTACTGGAATTCAGTGTTTAACTAGCACACTGCATATAAATGAAAGAAAGGGCATTTTCTCACTTATGCGGTTTGAAGGGAAAATCAGGTGTAATATTGGCAGAGAGAGAGAGCTCGGGGTTTATGGTGAATAAAAAAGAAATATGGCACTCACTCTCTGTAACAATTATAATCCTAGGAGGGATAAAGATAAGAAAGAATGTGGACATCTAGAGATATTTCTTTCATTATCCTTCCATTATCCTAAGTGTTATGTAACAAAGATCTGGTAGAGAGAGACATGCATCTAAGACAGAAGAAGGATGAGGACATGTCCATGACATAGTCGTAAATAAAGTTGGAAGAATGGATAAATGCAATTTAAGAAGGTCTTTTCCAGCTAAATGTCTTCCCTGATAGCTCAGCTGGTAAAGAATCCACCTGCAATGTGGGAGACCTGGGTTTGATCCCTGGGTTGGGAAGATTCCCTGGCGAAGAGAAAGGCTACCCGTTTCAGTATTCTGGCCTGGAGAATTCCATGGATGAGTTCATGAGGTCTCAAAGAGTCAGATACAGCTGAGTGACTTTCACTTTTCCAGCTAAATAGAAGTTTTGACTCAATTTAAGTAATAAGTACTTGGCTGGTCTTCACCATCAGAAGTATACAGTCAAAATAGCATTTTTACAAAATGAATGGTAATTATGATAGTTTTACAAAACCAATCAGTGAGCAATATGCAAGGTAACTGGAAAGAGGGATTAAAAGATGTGGTGCCAGCTTGCAAGCTGTGGCTGGGACAGGCGGCAGCTAATTTAAGGTAGATTTTCTCAGCAATTTTGTATTAAACCTTGCCATGGATTACTCAGTAAGTGATGGAAAAATTCTCTCTGAATTACTTGAAATTGGGGTCGATCTCAATCATTTGGGTGTTGCAGGTGAGTATTTCAGAGAAGGTAAGAACTAGGGACAAAAGGAAAACAGAACCTTTGAGTCTATGTAAACTGTACCCGCTGGCTCTCTGGTTTGACTGCGTCAATGTAACTGCATGTTTGTGTAGCTTGTACTCTCAGGGCTGCTGCAGACAGCAGGCTGTAACTGCCTGACCCTCAGGAATCTGTGTGAATTGCAGCCTTCAGGAATTTACATGTTACTGCAATAACCTTGCAATGTTATTACAGTGTTTCTGGAAAATGGCAGTAAAATGTTTTGTTCCATGAAATCAATGGGAAGAACAAGGTCCTAAATGAACCTTTCGCAAGTAACTATAAATTCTGATCAAAATACAAAAATAACTACCTGAAGTCTCTGAAGAGTGAACACAGGTAGGAATATTTTGAAGGGAGTAAAGATCTGAAGGGAGAACTAGCATGAGTTGAGTTTCAGGCTTCTGCAGACTTACCTTAAGGGTCTCTGGGGCCACCTGCAGAAGGAGCCACAGAGAGAAAGGGAGAGTCTACGAAGGGGCCCCAAAGCATAGGCAGATTCTGCCAAGACTCATCCTAAGCCCTGAAGCTGTGTGTGCAGGACACACTTGAGACACACTCAAGGCGACCTGGGCTACTAGCCAGTGCGGGCAAAACAGCTGGCAGCGGGTGTCTAAGCAATCACCCGCAGACACAAAACCCTCCGCACCCTTTGGAGGAACATAATGGAACGCAGAGTCTCCACAGAGCAACACTCACAAGGTCCAGGACATGATTCAAAATTATGTGAGAAAAAGTGAGAACACATGACCCATTTCCAGGGGGAAAACAGTCACCAGATGCCAACCCTGAGATGACACAATTGTTGGAATTATAAGACAAAGATTTTAAAGCAGTTATAATAAAATGCTCAATTGATAAAACAAAATATACCTGCAAAAAGAAAATGATATTAAAATATCTCAGGAGGGAAAATTAAAAGTGAAAACCAGCATATTACAATGGTTTCTAAACACACAGAAAAAGTATCTGGAGAAAAGGGTGTCTTTTTAAATTTTTTTACTGCACAAAGGCACTGAACAGGCTGTCCATCAAATTCATATTTCTGGAAAGTACTTAAAGCTTATTGCTCTTGGAAGGCCATAAAAATAGTCAAAACTAACCCAGGAAAAATTACTTTTATTAAGTCCTTGGAATTAACCTCATATGACAAGGGAGCTAAAACATAATTTAGCAATGCTAGGTGAGAAGTAAAACATGCAAAACTTCCACTCGCTTCCATATTCTAACAGGCTTCCAGGAAACAGAATATAGAACATTTATAAAGAGAATAATAGTTATATAAAGTGGTGTGCAGTTAATTTCTCACAAATTTTTGGTCCGTAATTATTCTTTCAAATGTTGGTGATTTTAGGTTGTATAATAAAATAATATACATTATAATGTACATTTAATGAAAAGTGAAAGTGATATAATTTGTGACCAAATATTTTATGTTCTGGTATGAAGCTATGGTTTGTGTCTGTAGTCACAGCAATGTGGTAATGATATTTGTGGATGATTATGGAATTTATTCACTGATTTCCTTTTATATAGCATTGTTTTGTTTATCTCTGCAGGGAATACAAAGGTCTATTTTGTAAACTGATTTGATGAGAACCTTCTAGCATACTGTACAAGAAGCATAAGAAGCAAAGGAACTCAATCAGTCGTGTGCTCAGGAGGAAAGTTACTGATTCTGATGCCTTATGCAGACAATTTGTGCTTGGAGAACTGGCTGCGAGTTATCAGAGAACTTGCTGACTGTGGTCAGCATGATCAGTCTCTTCTTAGCACATTAAACCAGGCAATAGTATATTCTCCAAATATTACAGGTATCAAGACACTTATATGATTTCTCACATTTACTTTGTCAGGATTAATAATATGAATGTTTTACACTGGCAAAGGAAACTGTGTTTAAAGGAAACCCAGTAATATAAACTGAGAGGCAAACTTTTTATTTCTTCCTTTTCTAAGTGATTTTTGTGGGGGTTCAATGGATATATACTCATATTCTTACTGTAACCATTCCCATGTATCTTTTCGCCAATGAGGATGAAAGTTCTTCAATATTCATAACTGTGTTACATGTTTCTCTGACATTTCACATTGTACCTTGTATGAGTATTAAATACAGAAGCTCAGAAATAAGAGATATTTATATAAAATTAGATCTGGACAAGTAACTTGCCCAAACTAGAGTTTTCTCACCTACACTGTAAAGGTTTGTATAAGACAGAGTAGCTAAAGTGCATATATTAAGACCTGGAATATAGTAAGTACTAAAAAAAAAAAAAAAAAAGTAGCTATTGTGCTTATATTATTATCGTACTTGGTAAAAAAATTCATTGGATGAATGACCAAATGAATGAATAATGACATAATTTTATTAATGTGAATATTTTGTCTCATTATGACCTCAAAAGATGTGCTAAATGGTTCATTTGCAGGTTCTCACAGCAAGTGAACTAAAACACTATTTGTCAACCCTAGGTGAGAACTGAAATGTGTAAATTTTCCACTCAGTTCCATATCCTAACAGACTTCCAGGAAAGAGAATGTGTAACAGCATTTGTAACAGAATGCCTTCTATGAATGTGATGAGGAGATGAATCTTACAATCATTTATCAGCACTTAGAAACTTTAACACATTATTCCAAGACAAAGGGTATGATGGAAGATGGAGATATAAAGGTGAAAAGACACAATCTTGTTTTGAAAAACTTTCACTTAGTAACTGAAACAATAGATTACCTGGTGTAGACAGTGGTCCCAGACACTGAGACCTAGCTAGGGATTATAAAATAAATCATGCAGTATAAAAATGTATGTATACATAAATATGAGCTTCCCAGGTGACTCCGTGGTAAAGAACCCACTGGTGATGCAGGAAATGCGGGTTTAATCCCTGGATTGGAAAGATGCCCTGGAGAAGTAAATGACAACCCACTCAAGTACATGAATTTGAGCAAACTCTGGGAGATAGTGGAGGACAGAGGAGCCTGGCATGCTGCAGTATATGGGGTCACAAAGAGTCAGTCACAACTTAGTGACTGAACAACAATAATACATAAATATATATGTATATGCATGTATATAGAAGGAAATGGCAACCCACTCCAGTACTCTTGCCTGGAAAATTCCATGGATGGAGGAGTCTGGTAGGCTATAGTCCATGGGGTCGCAAAGAGTCGGAGTGACTTCACTTTCTTTCTTTCTGAAGTTCCTTTTGGAGAAGGAAATGGCAACCCACTCCAGTGTCCTTGCCTGGAGAATCCCATATGGACAGAGGGACCTGGTGGGCTACAGTCTATGGGGTTGCAAAGAGTCAGACACGACTAAGCAACTCACACACACTTATACACACACACACATACAAAACTTGTTTTGCAAACTTCCTTTACTTCTGCTTTAATAAGCATACTCTAATTTTAGATACCTATCTGAGAGTCAGATAATCATCAGTTTATGCCCCAAAGACTCATTACCTGCTTTGCATTTGTCATTTAATACATAGTCTGTTTTTAGGATTCAGGTCCATTTTGTTAATAACATGCAGCTTGACTAGACATCGTAATGAGTCCCAACACTCTTCTCACTTTCTGATTAGACACAGTCACCCAAGTCTCAGCTCACATGGAATTATGTGGATAGTGAGGAACCCAGCAGAACAGAACACAACCACAAACTCAACGGGCAAACAGAACACAAGCACGCCTACCAGTCTGGTCAGTGATTTGCTAATACACAGTTAACAACCGACTCTAAACAAAACACAATGACAAAACCCTGGTGGCAGCATTTGCTACTTTCTGTGGCATAAACTCTCCATCTCTGACTGATTTCAAGCTACCTGTGTAAGGCCAGTGAGAGCAGAATTAGGGGGAAAAGTGCAGTAACACACTGTTAAACTGTCTGCCCACCAGAGAAGTATGAAGGGCATAAATAACCTTGAGAGTTATAAGAGTAAAGCATGGTAAACAATTAGGACATAGTGGACTCAGGGTATCTTTATTTTTAATGTAATTTATTTCATTTTAAGTTTATATAGCTTAATTTTTAATTGCAGCCAAAGTACAAAATTCCTGAAAATTCTTTGTTGGACTTTGGTGAGCCAGTATGAGCCGGCATCACACCCTGCATGTAGGGCAGTGTTCAAATGTGGGGCATATGAGCTAAGGCTGGACTCAGCCATCTCCAGGAATTACTGGCCCAATAACCTAATCAAACTTCACCTCAGTGTTCTCATCTATGTAATTACAGTACCTACTTCATAGAGCTCTTGCAAAGATAAAATAAGGAAATACTTGTGTGATACTTGGTACAATATCTGAAACATAATATATTCACTCAATATATTGTTTTAAATTGTTACTACCACAACACAGTGTTGGTAAAATGACTCTGTCCATGCTGAAATGAAAACACCCTGAAATTTTATTGATGTGAAAACATATTTCTTATTTTGTGATCTATGAAGAGATAGTTTTGTTTCCTAGACAGCAGATGGCAATCTGCTTCTAGAAATTGAAAAGGGGAAAAAAAAAGTCTCAATCAATATGGTTGATGCAGTGATTTATAAGTTGGTTTGAAAAGCAGAAAGGGATTCTCTACATTATGTATACATCTGCAGTAAGAGGCTTCACTTTAGATAATAATTCTGGCTAGCTGAGCATGAGACTGGAGTTGAATGTTGAGAAGTATCCTGAGGCTAACTCTAGGCTTGGCAGGACAGAGCACTTTAATATATAAATAATAGTCATTGTATTTAACGATAGGGAGGAAAGAAACCCTTAAGTCCATGCTTATAACTTTTGTAGAAAATTTATATTGTATACTTCTTGCAAAGAAAAGAAAAATAAATTCAATACAGTCCTGCGTTTGGGGCACATTTACATATTTGAAACAAAGGTTGACTGAAATATGGTGATGGCTTTATAAAAAAAATTACACCATTTATGGTCATAGAGCAAGAAGACAAACTAGTTCAGTCCAGCAGGTTTTGGGAGGGGGCAGCTGGAAAATGATATAAATCAAATGGGACTTGGAATCAACAGAAAAATCAACATTCCACTTGAGAGCCATTCAGCAAAAATAGTGATGGTGAAGTGTTATTGGGGAAATGTGTTGATGGAAGTTATGAAAGCATTTTATGGAAAGATTATAGGGTTTGCTTTGGCTTTCCACACAGTGGGACAATCCTATCTCCACATACAAGAACCAAGGACAATGGGGTCTTGCAGCAGAAGATCAATTCCAAAGTTTCCTCAAGGGAGTAGGGTAGACTTAATGGAGTCGTGGCCTTCTTACCAAGAGGTGTCTTATGTTTTGGGGATGATTTTGACAGATATCTTGTTGCCTAGAGCAAGTTTCCACAAATTATAAACACCAACGCCTTGGTCTTCCAAGTATCTTCCAAAGTGCTCTCTTTAGAGTCTCTACTTTTCCAAGTCTCTCTTGCCTTGAGAAACTCAAGAACGGTGTGAAAAGACAAAAAAAGATACGACACTGAAAAATGAACTCCCTAGGTCGGTAGGTGCCCAATATGCTCCTGGAGAAAAGTGGAGAAATAGATCCAGAAGGAATGAAGAGGCTGACCCAAAGCAGAAACAATGTCCAGCTGTGGATGTATCTGATGGTGAAAGTAAAGTCCGATGCTGTAAAGAACAATATTGCGTAGGAACCTGGAATGTTAGGTCCATGAATCAAGGTAAATTGGAAGTGGTCAAAAAGGAGACGGCAAGAGTGAACATTGACATTTTAGGAATCAGTGAACTAAAATGGACTGGAATGGGTGAATTTAATTCAGATGACCATTATATCTACTACTGTGGGCAAGAATCCCTTAGAAGAAATGTAGTACCCCCTGTAGTCAACAAGAATCTGAAATGCAGTAATTGGCTACAATCTCAAAGATGACAGAATGATCTCTGTTCATTTCCAAAGCAGACCATTCAATATCACAGGAATCCAAGTCTACACCCCAACCACTAATGCTGAAGAAGGTGTAGGTTCTATAAAGACCTAAAAGACCTTCTAGAACTACCACCAAAAAAAGATGTCATTTTCATCATAGGGCACTGGAATGCAAAAGTAGGAAGTCAAGAGTATCTGGAGAAAGAGGCAAGTTTGGCCATGGAGTAAAAAATGAAGCAAGGCATTCTTGCTTAAGAATGCAAAATGGTCATAGCAAAGAGTTTTAGCAACAGAATGCACTGGTCATAGCAAAATCCTCTTCCAACAACACAAGACATGACTACACATGACATCAGCAGATGATCAATACCAAAACCAGATTGATTATATTATTTGCAGTTGAAGGTGAAGGAGTTCTATACAGTCAGCAAAAACAATACTGGGAGCTGACTGTGGCTCAGATCATGAACTCCGTATTGCAAAATGCAGATTTAGATTGAAGAAAGTATAAAAAATTTGAGGGGACTCAAATATGACCTAAATCAAATTCCTTACGAGCATACACTGAAAGTGACAAACAGATTCAAGGGATTAGATATGATAGACAGAGGACCTGAAGAACTATGGACAGAGGTTCATGACATTGTACAGGAGGCAGTGGTCAAAACCATCCCCAAGAAAAAGAAATGCAAAAAGGCAAAATGGTTGTCTGAGTAGGTCTTACAAATAGTTGAGAAAGAAGAGAAGTGAAAGGCAAAGGACAAAAGGAAATATATACCATTCTGAATGCAGAGTTCCAAAGAATAGCAAGGAGAGATAGGAAAACCTTCCTAAGTGATCAATGCAAAAAAAAAAAAAAAAGAAAGAAAATAGAGGAAAATAATAGAAAGGGAAAGATGAGAGATCTCTTCAAGAAAATTAGAGATACGAAGGGAACATTTTATGCAAAGTGGCACAACAAAAGACAGAAACAGTATGGACCTAATAGAAGCAGAAAGTATTAAGAAGAGTTGGCAAGAACACATGAAGAACTATACAAAAAAGATCTTAACCAAGATAATCATGATGGTGTGATTACTCACCTAGAGCCAGACATCTTGGAGTGTGAGATCAAGTGGGCCTTAGGAAGCATCACTACGAGCAAAGCTAGTGGAGGTGATGGAATTCTAGCTGAGTTATTTCAAATTCTAAAAGATGATGCTGTTAAAGTGCTGCACTCAATATGCCAGCAAATTTGGAAAATTTAGCAGTGACCACAGGACTGGAAAATGTCAGTTTCATTACAATCTTAAACAAACGTGATGCCAAAGAATATTCAAACTACCGCACAATTGCATTCATTTCACATGCTAGCAAAGTAATACTCAAAATTCTCCAAGGAAGGCCTCAACAGTACCCAAACCAAGAACTTCAGATGTTCGAGCTGGATTGAGAAAAGGCAGAGGAACAAGACGAGAAGGAGGAATGAGACCAAACTGACAACAGCTATTGGATCATAGAAAATGCAAGAGACTTCCAGAAAAACATCTACTTCTGCTTCATTGACTATGCTAAAGCCTTTGACTGTGTGAATCACAGCAAACTGGAAAATTCTTGAAGAGATAGGAATACCAGACCACTTTACCTGCCTCCTGAGAAATCTGTATGCAGTCAAGAAGCAACAGTTAGAACTGAACAAGGAACAATGGACTGGTTCCAAATTGGGAAAGGACTATGTCAAGGTTGTATATTGTCACCCTGCTTATTTAACTTATATGCAGAGTATATCATGAAAAATGCCTGGCTGGATAAAGCACAGACTGGAATCAAGATTTCCTGGAGAAATATCAATAACCTCAGATATGCAGATGACACCAGCTTTATCGCAGAAAGTAAAGAGGGACTAATATTTGATGAAGGTGAAATAGGAGAGTGAAAAAACTGGCTTAAAACTTAACATTCAGAAAACTAAGATCATGGCATCCAGTCCCATCACTTCATGGCAAATAGATGAAGGAACAATGGAAACAGAGGCAGACTTTATTTTCTTGGGTTCTAAAATCACTGCAGATGGTAACTGTAGCCACGAAATTGAAAGATGCTTGCTCCTTGGAAGAAAAGCTATGACAAACCTAGACAGCATATTAAAAAGCAGAGATATTACTTTACCAGCAAAGGTTGGTATAGTCTAAGCCATGGTTTTTCCAGTAGTCAGGTATGGATGTGAGAGTTGGATCATAAAGAAGGCTGAGTGCCAAAGAATTGATGCTTTTGAATTGTGGTGTTAGAGAAGACTCTTGAGAGTCCCTTGGACTGCAAGGAGATCAAACCAGTCAATCCTAAAGGAAATCAGTCCTGAATATTCATTGAAAGGACTGATGCTGAAGCTGAAGCTCCAATACTTTGGCCACCTGATGCAAAGAGCTGTCTCATTAGCAAAGACCCTGATTCTGGGAAAAATGAAAGCAGAAGGAGAAGGAGATGACAGAGGATGAGATGGTTGGGTGGCATCACTGATTCAGTGGACATGAGTTTGAGCATGCCATGGGAGATGGTGAAGAACAGGGATGCCTGACATGTTGCAGTCCATGCAGTCACAAAGTTTGGACATTACTGAGCTACTGAGCATCAACAACTTTTTAAAAACTCATTTATCCTAGGAAAAAGACAAGCTGCCAATCTCACCACTTTTACTCAACATCAGTTTGAAAGTCCTAGCCACAGTAACCAGACAAGCAAAAGAAATAAAAAATATCCAAATTGAAATTGAATAAGTAAAAGTATCACTGTTTGCAGATGACATGATACTGTACATAGAAAATAAAAGGTGTCATCAGAAAAATATGAGAGTTCATTAATAGATTTGGTAAAATTGCAGTGTATAAATCTAACACAGAGAAATCTCTCGCATTTTCATGCACTAAGAATAAAAGATCAAAAAGAGAAATTCAGGAAGCAATCCCATTTATCATTTCATGAAATAGATTTAAATAACTAGGAATAAATCTTAAGGAGGCATATATATATATATATATATATATATATACACACACATGCATAAGGAGGATTTTATATATATATACATACATAAAGAGGCTTATATATATATATATATATATATATATAATACATATATATGTATATACTTATATATGCTTATACTTATATATATATATATATATATATATATATATATAAAAAATACATATCCTCTGAAAACTAAGACTCTGATGAAAGAAAGAAAAGACAACACAAACATAAGGAAAGATATACCATGTTCTTGGATTGGAAGAATCAATATTGTTAAAGTTACCATACTATTCAAAGCAATCTATAGATTTAATGCAATCTCTAACATAAAAACAATGACATTTTTTATGGAACTAGAATGAAAAATGTTAAAAATTGTATGGTAGTATAAAAGATCCCAAATAGTCAAAATAATCTTGAGAAAGAAGAATAGAGTGCTGATTGCCTGCCATTGACCTGATATGGAGAAATTAGTCTTCTTGACTTCAAACTACGTGAAAAAGCTTCAGTAATCAAAACGGTATGGAACTGGCAAAAAAACACATACTTCTATCAGTGAAATAGGGTAGAAAGCCCAAAAATAAGCTCATATTCTTATGTTAAGTCTACAACAAAGGAATAAAAAATATACAATGAAGGAAAGATAGCCTCTTCAATAGGTGGTGCTGGGAAAACTGGACAGCTACATGTAAAAGAATGAAATTAGAATGCTCTCTAATACCATATACAAAATAAAGTCAAAATGAATTAAAGACCTAAGTGTAAGACTGAATAATATTAAAACTCCTAGAGGAAAACATACACAGACATATTTGACATCAGTCACAGAAATATCTTTTTGGATCCAACTCTGAGTAATGAAAATTAAAAACAAATGGGACCTAATTAAACTTAAAAGCTTTTGCACAGCAAAAGGAACCATAAACAAAACTGAAAGACAACATATGGTCTGGGAGAAAATATTTTCAAATGATACTATCAACAGGGATTAATTTTCAAAATATATAAACAGTTCATACAGCTTAATATAAAAAAAAGACCAAACAACCGAATCAAAAAATAGGCAGAAGATCTAAACTGACATTTCTCTAAAGAAGACATACAGATGGCCAACAAACACATGAAAAGATGCTCAACATTACTAATTATTAGATAAATGCAAATCAAAAGTACAATAAGGTATCACTTCACACCAGTCAAAATTGCTATCATCAAAAAGTCTACACATAATAAATGTTGGAGAGGGTGTGGAGAAAAGAGAGCCCTTGTACACTGTTGGTAGAAATGTAATTAGTACAGTCACTATGGAGAACAGTATGGAGGTTCCTTAAAAAACTAAAAATAGAATTACCATATGGTCCTTTAATCCCACTCCTGGACATATATCCAGAGAAAGTCATAATTCAAAAAGATACATGCATCCCAATGCTCATAGCAGCAGTATTTATAATAGCCAAGACATAGATGAATGGATAAAGATGTACATATACACAATGGAATATCAATCAGCCATAATAAATGTAATAATGCCATTTGTAGTAGCATGGATGGACCTAGAGAGTGTCATACTAAGTGAAATAAGTCAGAGAAAGATAAATATCATATGATACATTTACATGTGAAATCTAAAATATAATACAAATGAACTTATATGTGAAACATATGTAGACCCACAGACATAGAAAACAAACATAGTTATCAAAGGGGAAAGGGTAGGAGGGATAAATTAGTAGTTGAGATTAATATATACACACTACTGCATATAAAACAGATAAACAATGGTGTTTACTGTATAGCACAGGGAACTATACTCAATATCTTATAATAACCTATAATTGAAAATAATCAGAAAAACAATATATATATATTTAAACTGAATCACTTTGCCATACACCTGACACTAACAGAACAGTTTACATTTACTATAAAAATGCAAAAGAAACTTAAAAAAAACCCAAGTAATTTATCTTATTTACATACATACTTTACCATCAAAGGAAAATCCACAATACTCAAAACTGAACCTCTTACAGGAATATGTGCTACTTCTGAGCAGTATAGGAATTATCAATGTATCGTTATGTAAAGGGTAGGTACCTTGCAGTCAATTCAAATCTTTTTTTCTATACTCAAGTACATTTAGTAAAATATTTCTTTCTTTCATTTCAGAGCTTTAAAAACATAGTATAGAGAACAATGTAACAAACCTTTATGTATTCGGCCCCTAAAGTTCCAAATGTTCACATTTTGTCATTTTGGCTTCTGATCTATTAATTTGTCTATAAAAGAACCAGATAACTTTTGATAAAACCAAGGTCCCTCTTTTTTTTCCCAGCCCATCTCTCTGCTTCCCTCACCAGACACAATTATTATCACAGATCAGGTGTGTATCTTTTTGGTCTATAAATTTATATCCTTATTACATTCCTAATCCATAACCCACCTATAGTATTGTTTAATGCTTATTATTAAATTTACACTGTGATATAATTCCATATACTATTGTAAGTTGCTTCTTTCAGTCACTCAACTTTATTTTTTGTGATCTGATGTTGAAAATTATAGATATAGGTTGTTTCTATATTTGCTATGTAATTATTCCATCACATAAATATTCTATATTTTACATTTTCTTGAAAAAGAATATTTAGTTTTCCCTAAAAGCAATCCTGATAAAAAAGAAAAACAGGTAGTTTATCATCTTCAAAAATGCTATTGGTCTCAATTTCTATTTTCAAATTTATTCCAGTGCAGAAAATCTAGAAATCAATCAAGTGAACAACAAACTGAATCTTCTCCAATCCATTTAAAGTATTAACTGAATATTAATATTCTATTAATATTTTGGTATGGGGCTTTCTAAGGATAAATGCCTTTACAAAAATGACATCCCAGGGCACTGGCCACTTATCAAGGGGTTCATGAATACTTTGATTCTTTTACATGTTCTTACTCTAATTTGGTCACAATGAATTCAAAAAGGCATCTATGGAGAGAAGTTGCAAAAACACAGTCTTATTTCCAAGTGCAGAATCACTGGGAGCCTGGGCAATGCGCTGGTGAGGAGGCTGGGGGGTCAACGGCAGGGAAGCTGCACACAGACATGGTCTTCATTTACCCTATGCACCTGCCAACACTCCTATGAGTGGACCACGTGTGAACTCCTTCCTGGCCTCCCCCAGTGGTTTTACATACAGAGGTTAAACTGAAATTACTTGAAAAAAAATGGATGGTTGCTTGCTTTGGTGTAAATGATTCGGTACAAAACTAACATTCTTTATTTTTACTTTTATACACTAATAATTATATAATTTGGTATTAAGTACTCTTAAGAATTCAAAACGAAAGGAAGCAGCAGCATTATTCACAGTCATAGGACTGTTATTCACAATTGTCCAAAAATGGAAATAATCCAGAAATCTATGGATAGATGAATATGCACACAAAATGTGTAATATACATACAACAAGATACTATTCAGACATAAAAATCGTGCACCCCAATGTTCATCGCAGCACTGTTTATAATAGCCAGGACATGGAAGCAACCCAGATGCCCATCAACAGATGAATGGATAAGGAAGCTGTGGTACATATACACCATGGAATATTACTCAGCCGTTAAAAAGAATTCATTTGAATCAGTTCTAATGAGATGGATGAAACTGGAGCCCATTATACAGAGTGAAGTAAGCCAGAAAGATAAAGAACATTACAGTATACTAACACATATATACGGAATTTAGATAGATGGTGGCGATAACCCTATAAGCAAAACAGAAAAAGAGACACAGAAGTACAGAACAGACTTTTGAACTCTGGGGGAGAACGTGAGGGTGGGATGTTTTGAAAGAACAGCATGTATACTATCTATGGTGAAATGGACCACCAGCCCAGGTGGGATGCATGAGTCAGGTGCTCTTGCCTGGTGCACTGGGAGGACCCTGAGGAGTTGGGTGGGGAGGGAGGTGGGAGGGGGGATCGGGATGGGGAATACGTGTAACTATATGGCTGATTCATGTCAATGTATGACAAAACCCACTGAAATGTTGTAAAGTGATTGGCCTCCAACTAATAAAATAATATTAAAAAAAAAAAAAAATCAATGAGATTCTGATGTATGTTGCAATATGGATGCACCTTGAAAATATATGCCAAGTGAAACAAACCAGACACAATAGGACAAATACTGTGCAATTCCACTCATATGAGGTCCCTGGAATAGCCAGATTTACAGTGACAGAAAGGAGAAGGAGGAGGAGCAGGGCCCCAGGGAGAACAAGGGAGGTTACTGGGTAGCGGGTACAGACTTCCAGCCTGGGATGATGACCATGCTCTAGAGTGGGACCGGGTGATGCTTACCTAGCACTGCGAATGGACTCCATGCAATTGATCTGTACACTTAACATGGAAAATTTTATGTTATATATTTTACCAAAGTAAAGAAAAAAAGAGAAAATCAATCATTCTAAACGATTTACATAAAGCTGGCATTTTCACATTGAATATTTCATTGTTTTTTGGTGGGGCAAAACATGATGCAAGAGTTGGAGGCTCCAGTGGGAGAGTCTGTTTGCTTTCTGAAAGGATTTCTATTTTTCAGTTCTTGTAGGAGAAGAGAGCCTTTGGGAGACAGTGTTTGTCTGACTAAACAAGATGTTGAGGGGATTTTCCCTTGGCAAACACAGAGCAGGATTTCTCAGCCCTGGCACTACTGACATTTTGGTCCCAATGAGTCTTCTGCAGGGGTGTCTTGTGTGCTCAGGACATTCACCAGCTTGCCTGGCCTCCACCTGCTGTACTTTTAACAAAATCCCAGCCCTGACTGAGAACCGTTGCTGTAGAGCCACTCAAAACAGAAACAATAGTGAAAGCAAGAGTCATTAAAATGTGGTAAAAGGTATTAAGATCCTGTTCTCTGTAATTCTTTCAAATAACCTTCTCATCTGTCACTACACAAATTCAAAATCCCTCAGCCCACACTTGGGGTTGTCCGCAAATCTTTCTAGTCCTACCGCCCACCACTCTCTCAGAGAAACCTTCTGTCTCATGAAAATGTGCCTCATTTCAAACACCTATTCACTCTCTCACGACATGTTTTTTATCACGTCTTCCCTTTGCCTAGAATTCCCAGGCCTTCTCCTCCCCTGACGGTCCTTCTATTTATATTTGATGGCTTTGCGGCTGGTTCAGATGCTACCTCCTCCCTGAATGCTTCCTAGATTCTTTGGACCAAAGTATCCTTTCTCTTGGAAGCCTGGTGGTGTCTGCTGAATGGCCTAACCTATTCACGTGGCAAATCCACACTGTACAATTTGGGGTGTATATCTTAACGAGTTAAAGCCTCTCCTGCAGTTCCTAGCACCGGGCCTTCCGCATAGAATGTGTGTGTTGGATGCATAAGAGTTACAAGGCAAGAAAGGGTGAGGTCTCTAACTTTTAAAACATCATTTGCAAGTCAGTCAAGGAGGCTCCTTTACCTAGTTTGAGCCACAGAGATGCTTTGGCCCCAAATCAACTCATCCATCTAACTGCTGCATGAAATCCAACTTTAAAAATAAAGTCTTTTTTTTGTGAGATTTTTTTCAGATTTTAAGGATGTATTGAAATAAGCAGAGGCTAGCTGATAAGAGTCTCTCTTTAACAAGTCCTTAGCAGGCTGTTGTAGGGTCCAAGGGGATGAGTATATCTCTGGAAAACTATGGTTCATGGGAAGGAGAAACAAGCCAGTGAGAGGAGATGCAGGACACACCACAGATGGACTGATTTACCATGACTGTATTATATATATATGCAAACATACTTGTATGTATAAATATATATCTAGAAATGCATACATATGTGTATATATATGTATTTATTTTGTGGGTTGTATTAAAAGCAGGAATTAATTAAAAAACTTAAGATCATAGTGGAAATACTGAAGAGATAATATGAAAGATAAATATGCTCATTTTTAGGCAGATAGGCGTTCATGAGAGCTGAAATAAAAGCCTTTTTTATTCCAGTTAGAAGGAGAACATATTTCTTTCTATTCATTATTTCTTATAATGTTCTTATAGCTTCAGAGGCAAAAGACTGATAGAGAGACACTGACTTTCACTCTTTCTAAGCTACAAAAAAAATGGCTGTTGTTTCTAAATTTAACTTGTTATAATTATCTGGCTTTTCCCCAAACCTGCCTGACTCATCTGATTAGCCTAATCAGGGGGTCTGATGACTAAACTCGGGGAAGGATGGCTGGCAACTAATGTAACCCTAGTGTCATATGTGAGGATATATCTCTGTGATGGTTACAGCAGATTAAACTGGTGTTTTCACACTGCGGATGTGTAGTCCTACAGACATACCCCGAGCTGGCATATGCACACCACAGCCCCTCAGAACCAGGGCTCCTGGCAGGATGGTGGAGCTATGGCAGGACATGGACGAAGAGGAGCCCAAGATTCAGATGGGCTCTTCAGTCGGGCAGCTGTGAGGCTCCCTGCATAGTACCCACCTTGACCCCGTGGAGGCAGGACATCTGGGTTGGTCTCCCAGATGCCAAACAATCCTCCTTCACTTGCTGATTCAGTCTGATTGAGGCTTTCCTTCCACAGTCAAGGATAAAGCTTTCCACAAGAGCAACTGACTTCAACAGACAAGTGATCGGTGTCATTCATCTGTTACTCATTTGTTCATTCATTGGACACATGTAGTGCCCATGTGCGCCAGGGGTGGTAGACAGACAGGAGCGACCCTTGCAAATATCTTCAGGTTGCCCAGGAAGGAGGTACCTTGGCTAAGGGGGGGGCTTGCTCCCAGACTCAGAACCCCAAGGGTTCACATATTAGACAGACTACCAGGTCCCATAGGCTTCTATCAAAGGTTGAGCCCTAAGGCCAGGTGGTTGATGACTCTCATTCAAGCTGCATTTGCCTTGCTCATCAGATGAGCGAGCCCATGAGGAGGAGCACCTGCAGATGCTTCTGCCCCCAGTCTGCACCCAGTCACTCCTGCTGCCCTCCGACATGGCCCTTTGCCAGCACAATTCCAATTGCCGAGGAAACACATACAAAACAGACAGAAAGCTTTACCCTCAGCATTTGAACATTCCAGCAGGGGAGCCAGATGACAAACACACTGTGTAAACACATAAAACACACAGTACTTCCCAAAGAGTCAGTGTGATGGAAAAGCAGGGATCAGGAAAGGGGCAGAGTGTAGGGGACCAGGTAGGGGTCACCGTCCTTTTGCAGAAGCAGATTTGGAGGGAGAGGGGATAAAGAGACCGAGGGCTAGAATCTTTCAAGGCTGGGGGTGGGGAAAGTCAAGGAAAAGGGGAGGACCAGGGATGCATCAGGTCAGCATGGGGGAGGGCTTGCATTTTATTTTCCCCCAGGCTTCCCTTGTGGCTCAGCTGGGAAAGAATCCGCCTGCAGTGTGGGAGACCTGGGTTCGATCCCTGGGTTGGGCAGATCCACTAGAGAAGGGAAAGGCTATCCACTCCAGTACTCTGGCCTGGAGAATCCCATGGACTAGTCCATGGGGTTGCAAAGAGTCAGACATGACTGAGCGACTTTCACTTCACTTAACATCACTTCTGGCTGCTCCTAAAACCAGTTACAAGACAACATTGCCCAGAGATCCTCTAAGGTGCTGCAGTTGATGAGGGATCATCACGTGTCAAGGTGGGTCCCTCTCCACCCCTGCCACCCAGCAATGCTCTGAGGATCAAACGAGACAAAAGCTTTGAAAGGAACTTTGTAAACAAGGAACGCTGTCCACGTTGGCAAGAGAGCATCACTGCAGAACTGGGCTAGAAATAAGCAAGGTGATGATTCCTGTATCCAAACATTACTGACTGCAGTAGAAAGATGAGAGAGGGAGGGAGAGAGAGATGGAGAGATGACCAGAGAGATGGAGAGATCAAACACAGGCTTGGTCCCTCATGAACCTAAGTGCCAACCTGATTGTCAGCTGACTCTTCTTTCTCCCTTCCTCTCCTACAGGGCAGAGCTCCATTCCTCTGGTGCAATTTTGCTCCTGAACCATTTGACTGCAAAACCCAGGCTCCATTCTAGGACAAAAGTACTGACTTTATCCTGTTAAGTAAATGTGTAAATTGAAAGGCAGGCTAATTTTGCCACCCTCAATTTACTCACACAATAGAGATTAACAATAATTGCCAACTAGAAGAGGAGGAACATGGATGAGAAAAATATGTCTCCTAAGAACACATAACAAGGGTCAAGATTAAAGAATAGATAAATGAATAGTTTTATGCAAGAAACAAAATTAATAATTTCCTAACAGTAACAGTTTTATTCTTTAAAAATTCAAATTTTTCATTATTTCATAGACTCCCTCTAAATTTATTAGAGAGCAAGTGCTGATAAATTTGAAGACTATTTCTTTTGCTCAATTATGCTCAGACAGTAAAGCATCTGTCTGCAATGTTGGAGACCTGGGTTTGATCCCTGGGTCGGGAAAATCCCCTGGAGAAGGAAATGGCAACCCATTCCAGTACTGTTGCCTGGAAAATCTCATAAAAATAGTAGGTAGGGAGCTTGCAATTAGTTTATGACTCATAAACTTCAAATATTAGTAATTATTTAGAAAAGGAAACTAATTTTCTTAAACAACATGAAAGCCAAACCTTTAACGTTTAATTTTTATCTCATTAGACTACTGTGATCCATCTTTAAACATGAATTACAGAAAGAATGTTAAAAATAATACTCATTAATAGAAATAATTTAGAAAAATTAAAGTGAATCTAACAAACACACATGAAAGTATTTTACATATTATGTACTATGAAAGAAAGTAATCATAAGTGTCTATTGACAGATGAATGGATTAAGAACATGAAGTATGTATATGCAATGGAGTACTATTCAGTTATAAAAAAGAATGAAATAATGCCATCTGCAGCAACATGGATGGACCTAGAGATTATTATACTAAATGAAGTAAGTCAGAGAAAGACAAAGAGCATGATACCACTTATATGTGGAATCTAAAATATGATACAAGTGGATTTATTTAAAAACAAAGACTCATAGACAGAGAAAACATACTTATGGTTACCAAAGGGGATAGCAGGGGGAAAGGGGCGTGGGGGGAGGTAAATTAAGAACCTGGGATTAACTGATACACACTACATAAATAAAATAGGGGAACAGTACAGTCCTATTGTAGAGCACAGGGAACTATATTCAATAACTTGTGATAAACCATAATGAAAAAGAATGTGTATATATAAAGTGAAGTCACTCAGTCGTGTCCAACTCTTTGCGACCCTGTTTCCTTCTCCAAGAGATCTTCCTGACCCAGGGATCGAACCCGGGTCTCCCTCATTGCAGGCAGATTCTTTACCATCTGAGCCACCAGGGAAGCCGTGAGCCACCAGGGAAGCCGTGTGTGTGTGTGTGGAGGCCGTGAGCCACCAGGGAAGCCGTGTGTGTGTGTGTGTGTGTGTGTGTGTGTGTGTGTGTGTGTGTGTGTGTGTGTGTGTGTGTGTGTGTGTGTAGGCCGTGAGCCACCAGGGAAGCCGTGTGTGTGTGTGTGTGTGTGTGTGTGTGTGTGTGTGTGTGTGTATGCATATAACTGAGGGCTTCCCAGGCCACACTAGTGGTAAAGAACCTGCCTGTCAATGCAGGAGACATAAGAGACACGGGTCAGATCTTTGGGTCAGGAAGATCCCCGGGTCAGGAAGATCCCCTGGAGGAGGGCATGGCAACCCACTCCAGTATTCTTGCCTGAGAATCCCATGGACAGAGGAGCCTGGCAGACTAAAGTCCATGGGGTCGCAAAGAGTCAGACATGACTGAAACGACTTAGCAAACACACACACATATATCATTGACTCATTTTGCTGTACACCCAAAACTAACACATTGTAAATTAGCTATATTTCAAGAATTTGTTTTTTTAAATAAAAGTGATCATAGACAAATGTGGTGGATGAAGTAGATCAAAGCAATTGATCTGAAGGTGGCCTAGCTTCACTGGGTGAAATATATCTGTGTATATTGTGCTCACCATTCACAGTCTACCCATCACATTTGGTTTCCCAAGTTAATTAGAGGGTTCTATTTTTCCACCTTCTCTATTTTTGAGGCCTTGAGTCAGCATGTGATTTGGCCTGTGGGGTGCAGCCTTTGAGGTGTGGCCAGCTCAGACGCGGTGTGGGTCAGGGGCCGGGGCACCCGGCACCTGCCAAGAGCACCCAGTGCTCCTTCCACAGCTGCCGCTGGCTCACAGCTGGTTATGGGGGACAGTGTTTGCGTCCAAACACCAACACTGAGAAGAAACACAGGCAGAATAAGAACGTCGCTGGGAGAGCTTTTTGGAAATTTGACATATTCTTACATGTGAAAATTTTAGGAGGTTCCTATACGTACCTATACGGAACACATTTGGGCATTTTCATGAGAAAATATCTTGTTCATTTTTACTGCTACATACCATCAGAATGAATGAACTGTGTGTGTGTATCAACAATCATTTGATGTGTAACCACCAGTCTGTGTTAAAATGTTATAAATATTTTCCCATTAAAACATTACAGCACAATGCTCTATACATCATTAAGCACCTGCTTGCTGTGATTTTAAGAAGCAATTTTCCTTTCTTTGTTTGAATATTAATATGGTTACTTTCAATTCAGAATGTGAAAAGTATTAGACACAGGCTTAAATGGACAAGGAAGTGAATTGGGCAGACAGAATAATGCCCCTTAAAGAGGTCCGTATCCTAATGCCCAGAACCTGTGATGCCACCTTACATGGCAAAGAGACTTTGGAGAGGTGATTAAACGATGGATTTTGAGATGAAGAAGTTTTCCTGAATTATCAGAGGGGCCCAATGCAATCATGGGGGTCCTTGTGAGAGGGAAGAGGAAGGTCTGGGGGATATGGGTTCATGAGTCATGGAATGAAGGTGGCTCTGGAATCTGGGACAGGAAGGAGGTGGATTCTCTCCTGGAGTCTCCAGAAGTAAGGCAGCTCGGCCAACTCCTGATCTTAGCCCTGGGACATCTTGTACTCCTGACCTCCAGAACTGTGTTGTTTCAAGTCACTAAGTTTGCAGTTATTTGTTACAGCAGAAACATGCAGTAAAGGCAGAGGATTTATACATTGATTTGCTCTCCCATTTTCTAATAAGCACTAGAGGCTCAGTTAAAACAGAAGATAAAGCATGTGTGTGTGTGTGTGTGTGTGTGTGTGTGTGTGTGTGTGTGCATGCACACACTCAGTTGTGATTGACTCTTTGCAACCCCACAGACTGTAGCCACCAGGCTCCTCTGTCCATAGAATTCTCCAGGCAAGAAAACTGGAGCAGGTTGCCATTTCCTTCTCTATGGGATCTTCCCGACCCAGGGATCAAACCTGCATCTCCCGTATTGGCAGGTGGGTTCTTTACCAGCTGAGCCACTGGGGAAGCCCAAGATAAAACTTATTTAACGGGTAAAAACCAAACATGTAGAAGCGCCTGCCAGTTCTCAAATGCATAGCTGAAGAAGCCACTCTGGGAGCTTCCGTGGATGTCCCTGCTTTGTGATCAGTCACGGGTGATTTTAATCCCCAGGCTTTTAATCCCTGGGCACAGGGTACAGACCATACTTACAAACGTAGCTCAGCAGACTCCCCACAAGAAGAGGTGGCTGGGAAATTTTCTAAGGAAAACCTGGCATGTGATTCTACACTTTATCAAACCAGTAAAACTTTGTTTATTACAAACATTCCTTGTGGCTTGTGGAGAGTCCAGAGATAACGCAGTCACCCAGATGACCTCACATCTGAGCAGGAGCTGAGCAGGTGATTAGGATGGAATGTCTGTGGGCCCTTCAGACTTACACACAGAAGTGCTAACCCCCTGTGATGGTATCTGGATGGGAACTATGGGAGGTAACTGGGTTCCAATAAGATAATGAGGGTGAGGCCGTCACAACTGGATCAGTGTCCTTACAAGAAGAGGAAGAGAGAATAGAGCTCCTTCTGCCATGTAGAAATACAGCTTAAGGCACAGTCTTCAGGGAAGGAAGACCCAGCTGGTACCTTGATCTTAGACTCTAGAGAAATCAGTTCCTGTTATTCAAGCCACCCAGTCTATGGTCTCCTGTTACAGCACCCAAAAAATAATGATGTTTCCTACGAGGAAAGTTCACACTGGTGCTGAAGGATGGAGAGGTTCAGGAGGCTGCATCCTAGTCACCTCAGGAATGTGACAGTTTCCCCAGATTGGTTAGGAAAGGGAAGGTGCAGGAGGTGGATTTTCCTAGACTTCCTGAGGGAAAAAAAGAGGGCATCAAGACACATGCTCTCTGCTTTGGTCTTTGGGGATGAGACTCACCAGGAAATGAGCACCTTTCCTGAGATTACAGAGAAAAGGGGGAAGTCATGCAAAGGGCACCTCAGTGATGAGACCTTGAATGTAGAGACTGACCTCCTTGGTCCTAGTTTATTTGGCAATAAGAGGCGTTGCAAGAGACACAGAGGGAAGAACTCGAAGGTATGAATGAAATAGAGCTGCCTGAAGGCAGTTTGGACAGCAACACTCAAGTGCTTCAGTGAGAGTGGACAAAGGTCTCAGAAGCTGAGAAAAATAGTAAAAGAGGAGTATGGTGTCCAGGGAGAAAATAACTGGTTTTTAATAAAGTAGAAGTGAAAGAGATGGAGGGATGTTTGAGAGAAAAGTAATGTCAGAAATGACCAACTGTTGAGCGATGTGCAGAAAACTGTAATATATTTTTTAAAAAATCCCTCAAAACTTCATGAGTGGAGGCTCTGCAATAAACACTCTTCAGAACGAAAGATAAATGGCTGTGGCATTTTAGCTGTGATGGAGTATTTAGCTCCAAATGTCTCCCACGATGACAGAACATAATCTATGAAACTCAGTTAAGGCAATTTGAGAGGAAGACAAGTAGATTTGTCCCTCATTTATAAGCCTGCTGCAGTTGAGCTTGAGGAGAAGGGTGGTGTGTCCAAGTGTGCAAATGCTACAGAAGAGAACCAGAACCCAGGACTGAGCTCCGCTGCCCTTCCTGGAGGGTCTGTGAGTTGGGGAGGGTCTGGGAAGGTCTATGGAGTGGAAATTGCAGTAGAGAGTACTTTTGTGGGAAGATGGCGAATTGTCTAGAACACTCATGCTGCATAACTCTGCAGAATATTTTCACCACCATTTACAAAGTGCAGTTTTGAGCTCACCACGTCGCTGATGTGGGTCCCACCATTACTAGAAGCTTATCTTTCTCTCCATCCTCATCACAGCCATCCACACAGACACTGGGGGGATCCGTCACTGTTATTTCTCTGCCCTAGTGCTGACACAACACTCATCCTCCCTTTCTTGTCTATCAGCTGCTCTTCCCCAGAGGTCTGGCTAAAAGTCAAGTGACATAGTGAAATGCAGTTTTTCCACATTTATGAATGTGCTTGTAGTAGGAGTGTTAGTTGCTCAGTGGTATCCAACTCTTTGCAACCCCATGACCTGTAGCCCGCCAGGTTCCTCTGTCCATGAGACTCTCCAGTCAAGAAATACTGTAGTGGATTGCTATTCCCTTCTCCAGAGGATCTTCCCGACCCAGGGATTGAACCTGGGTCTCCTATGTTGCAGGCAGGTTCTTTACCATCTGAACTGCAGGGAATGTGCTCCTGCCTTTTCCCAACAATTATAGGATGCACACATCAGACAGAACTTGGGAAATGAGCACATTACATGACTCCTATAAAAAGCTGCATTCTTAAACACTACGCGTGCCCAGCTCTGAGGGTCCCTGGGCACCCAGAGACAGGAAAGGGTAGAGGACAGTCCCACCCAGGACAGAGGAAAGGATATCATCATCAGACACCATCATTTTGGTGATGTCTCCAGGTGGCCTATGTCTTCTCTGTGAGTCTGTCTATGATTTGCAGCCAGAGAGAGCAAAAACCTGCCATTTTCTCTGAACATTTCCCCAGGAGGCCCAGCCTGTCTTTTGGGTTTGCAATGTATCATATTCTTTCTACTATAGATAAATGAGCTATTCAAATATTAGACTTATCACATAACATATCTACTCTTTGGAATGTATGCATGCATTCACAACCTGTCAAATCTACTTTAAAAAGTAAGGAAAGCCCCTGATGATAATGTGTAATGGGTTAGTAGTTAGCAGTCTCCTCAGTATTCCACCTCCCCCCCACACACCCTTGAAAAGATTTAAGGTAAGTGTGTAAGGACACAAACTTTGACCTTGCACCCTCTGGGTTTGAATTTCAGTTCTCACTACCTGGTGTCCATGTGACTTACCCTCCCAAAACCAGGATTTCCCCATCAAGCCAGGTAACGATGGGGAGGGATTCAAGGTGGCAGAGGAATAGGGCATGCAGCTCATCTCCTCCACAAACACAGATCCTGAGAACAGTGCTTCTCATGCACTCCGTTGCTCAGTCCTGTCCACCTCTTTGTGACCCCATGGACTGTGGCCCACCAGGCTCCTCTGTCCATGGGATTTTTCAGGCAAAATACCGGAGTGGGTTGCCCTTTCCTCCTGCAAGAGATATTTCTGACCCAGGGATTTAACCTGCGTGCCTTGGATTGACAGGTGGATTCTTTACCACTGAACCACCTGGGAAGCCTCCATGAAAACAGTGTTTGCCCTCAAATGGGAGCCATGAGGTCCTCTATGTGGTCAACCTGGACTTGTACATGGTATGATAAGGGGAGTTGAGAGGTATCTCATTCAAAATATAAAAGGAGACATTAGCCTAGTGGGTCTGTGCTGGTGTAGGGAGGAGGGGCCTGAATGTGCAGAGTGGAGACAAGAGAGGGGACACAGTGCCTGCCAGAGGGGCCTCCGTAAAGGGTATTAGTGAGGCACCAGGCAGAGGACAGGATGGGAGCAGAGGGACCAGAAAGGAAGCCAAAAGAGATCCACGAGCAGGACCCAAGCGTAAGAGTCAGAATCAGGTGCAGCTGCCATTGGCAGACAGAGGCAGAGCTTGAGTCACCTACAGAGAAGTTCCAGAAGCACCAGGCCAGCAATGAGCTGATGAAAGATGATATGTGAGGAGTTACTTCATGAGTAAGACTCACCAGGGGACATATAGGTTCATTCAATGCATCACTGTGGAGGCCTGGATGATGGGCTAGAAGGGGGTGACAGGGGAGACAATTTTTCTTGGACTTAGAGAACTTATCCACAGGGCCCCAGCAGCTTTACTGAGTATTCGTCTGAGCTGGTCCTCACTGGGGTTGCTTTTGGAATATTAGATAATTCTTAATTTTACATAGTCTTAGAGAATTATCCGTTGTTGATCACATCATTTGCAAACATGTTTTTCCCCAGTCTGTAGGTTGTCTTTTTGTTTTGTTTATTGTTTCTTTTACTGTGCAAAAGCTTTTGAGTTTAAGTAGGGCTCATTTCCCCTTCATAGGCCACAGCTTTGTTGTGGTAAAGGGGCTTTCATAGCTCAATGAAGCTATGAACCATGCCATGCAGGGCCACACAAGATGAACGGGTCACAGTGAAGAGTTTTGACAGAACTTGGTCCACCCAAGGAGGAAACGGCACGCACTCCAGTATTCTTGCCTGCAAAAATAAATGACTCCAAAAGATGAGCCCTCCCTGCCGCTGCCCCCCTTCCCCACCCCCACCGCCCCCAATCCAGAGATATGTCCAATATGCTACTGCAGAAAAGTAGAAGGCGGTCACTAACAGTTCCTGAAAGAATGAAGCGATTGGGGCAAAGTAGAAATGATGCTAAGTTGTGGATGTGTCTGGTTGTGAAAGTAAGTCTGTGTATATTATCTATAGTGAAACAGATCACCAGCTTATGTTGGATGCATGAGACAAGTGCTCGGGCCTGGTTCACTGGGAAGACCCAGAGGAATCGGGTGGAGAGGGAGGCGGGAGGGGGGATCGGGATGGGGAATACATGTAAATCCATGGCTGATTCATGTCAATGTATGACAAAACCCACTACAATATTGTAAAGTAATTAGCCTCCAACTAATAAAAATAAATGAAAAAAAAAAAAAAAGAAAGTCTGTCTGTAAAGAACAATATTGCATAAGAATCTGCAATGTTAGGTCCATGAATCAAGGTAAATTGGACATGGTCAAGTGGGAGATGGCAAGATTGAACACTGATATCTTAGGAATCAGTGAACTAAAATAAAATGGACAGGAATGGGAGAATTTAATTAAGATGACCCTTATATCTACTATTGTGAGTTAGAATCCCTTAGAAGAAGCAGAGTAGCCCTCATAGTCAACAACAAAAGAGTCTGAAATGCAGTATTCGAGTGAAATCTCAGAACTGACAGGATGATCTCAGTTTGTTCCAACAATAAAACATTCAATATCACGGAAATCCAATTCTACTCCCAACCACTGATGCTGAAGAAGCTAAAGTTGACCAAATCTATGAAGACATATAGGGCTTCCCTAGTGGCTCAGATGGTAAAGAAACTGTCTGCAATGCAGGAGACTTGGGTTCAATCCGTGGTTCAGGAGCATTCCCTGGAGAAGAGAATGACTACCCACTCCAATATTCTTGCCTCAAGGATTCCATGCAAAAAGGAGACTGGTGGGCTATATAATCCATGGGGTCACAAAGAGTCAGACAAAACTGAGTGAATAACACTTTCACACACACTTTCACATGAAGATCTACAACACCTTCTAGAACTAACACCAAAAAAGATGTTCTTTTTATTATAGGAGATTGGAATGCAAAATAAGAAATCAAGCACTATCTGGAGTAACATGCAAATATGGTCTTGGAGTAAAAAATGAAGCAGCACAAAGGCTAACAGAGTTTTGTCAACAGACCATGCTGGTCATAAAAAAATACCCATTTCCAAAAAACCCAAGAGATGACTCTATACATGGACATCACCAGATGGTCAGCACTGAAATCAGATTGTGATAAGGAGCTCAGATCATGAGCTTCTTATTGCACAACTCAGACTTAAATTAAAGAATGTAGGGAAAACCACTTGGCCATTCAGATATGACCTCTATCAAATCCCTTACAATTATACATTGGAGGTGACTAATAGATTAAAGGGATTAGATCTGGTAGACAGAGTGCCTGAAGAACATTGGACTTCAGTTTGTGACACTGTACAGGAGGGAGAACCAAAACCATCCCAATGAAAAATAAATGCAAGAAGGCAAAGTGGTTGTCTAAGGAGGGTTTACAAACAGCTGAGGAAAGAAGAGAAGTAAAAAGCAAGGGAGAAAGGGAAAGATATACCAAACTGAATGCAGAGTTCTAGAGAACAGCAAGGAGAGATAAGAGGGCATTTTGAATGAATAATGCAAAGAAAGAGCAGAAAATAATAGAATGGGAAAGATGAGCGATTGCTTCAAGAAATTTGGAGATGTCAAGGGAACATTTCATGTAAGGATGGGTACAATCCTTTAGGAGAGAAACAGTAAGTACCTAACAGAAGCAGAAGAGATTAAGAAGAGGTGGCAAGAGTACACAGAAGAACTATATAAAAATGGTCTTAATGACCCAGATAACCATGATGATGTGATCATTCACCTAGAGCCAGACATCCTGGAGTGCGAAGTCAAGTGGGCCTTAGGAAGCATCACTACACAGCTAGTGGATGTGATGGAATTCCAGATAAGCTATTTCAAATCCTAAAAGATGCTGCTGCTAAAGTGCTGCACTCAATATCCAAGCAAATTTGGAAAACTCAATAGTGGTCACAGGACTAGAAAAGGTCAGTTTTCATTCCAATCCCAAAAAAGGGCAATGTCAAAGAAAATTCAAACTACTGTTCAATTAGGCTCATTTCACATGCTAACAAGATGATGATCAAAATCCTTCAAGCTAAGCTTCATCAATATGTGAACTGAGTACTTTCAGATGTGCAAGCTAGGTTTTGAAGAAGCAGAGGAAACAGAGATCAAATTGCCAACATTTGATGGGTCATGGAGAAAACAAGGGAGTTCCAGAAAAACATCTACTTATGCTTCATTGACTACGCTAAAGCCTTTGACTGTGTGCATCACAACAAACTGTGGACAATTCTTGAGGAGATGGGAATGTCAGACCATATTACCTATCTCCTGAGAAACCTGTATGTGGCTCAAGAAGTAACAGTTAGAACCAGGCATGGAACAACTGACTAGTTCTAAACTGGGAAAGGAATATGACAACACTGCATATTATTACACTGCTTATTTAACTTCTATGCAAAGTACATCATGTGAAGTGCTAGGCTGGATGGATCAACAGATGGAATCAAGATTGCTGGGAGAAATATCAACAACCTGAGATATGCAGATGTTATCACTCTAATGGCAGAAATTGAAGAGAAATTAAAGAGCCTCTTCATGTAGGTGAAAGAGGAGAGTGAAAAAGCTGGCTTGAAACTGAACATTCAAAAAACTAAGATCAAGGCAACCTGGTGCCATCACTTCATGGCAAATAGAAGGGGAAAAGTGGAAACAGTGACAGATTTTATTTTTTGAGCTCCAAAATCACTGTAGATGGTGATTCCAGCCATGGAATTAAAAGATGCTTGCTCCTTGGAAGGAAAGCTATGACAAACATAGACAGCATATTAAAAGGTAAAGACATCACTTTGCCAACAAAGGTCCATATAGTTAAACCAATGGTTTTTCCAGTAGTCACGTATGAATGTGATTGTTGAACTATAAGGAAGGCTGATAGTCAAAGAAGTGATGCTTTTGAATTGTGGTGCTGGAGAAGACTCTTGAGAGTCCCTTTGGACTGCAAGGAAATAATACCAGTCAACCCAGTAATGGAAATCAACACTGAATATCCATTGGATGATCTGTTACTGAAACCAAAGCTCCAATACTTTGGCCACATGATGTGAAAAGCTGATTAATTGAAAAAGAGCCTGATGCTGGGAAATACTGAAGGTGAAATGAGAAAGGGACAGCAGAGGATAAGATGGTTAGGTAGCATCACCTATTCAATGGATACAAATTTGAGCAAACTCCGGGAGACAGTACAGGACAGAGGAGCCTGGTATGCATGCTACAGTCCATGAGTTTGCAAAGTGTTGGACACAAACTAGTGACTGATCAACAACAGGGACCATTTTTAAATTTAATTCTGGGTGATGGATTGAAAAACATTGCTGTGATTTTTTTCAGGAGAATATTCTGCCCATGTTTTCCTGTAGAAGTTTAATACTGTCTAGTCTCACATTTAGGTGTTTAATTCATTTTGAGCTTATTCATGTGTGTGACATAAAAGAACGACCCAATTTATTTATTTATTTATTTTACATGTAGCTGTCCAGTTTTCCTAGCACCATTTGTTGAAGAGACTGTCTCTCCAACACTGTAGTGATGCCTCCTTTGTCATAAACATAGGTGCATGGTTAATTTCTGGGTTTTGCATCCTGTTCCATTGGTCTACATTTTCTTTATTTTGTGCCATACCACACTGTTTTGATGTATGTAACTACTGTAGCTTTGTGGTATACTCTGAAGTCAGGTAACCTGATTTCTTCAGTTCTGTTTTTCTATCTAAATAGTGCCTTGACTATTCAAGGTTTATTTATTTATTTTTGTCTCCACACAAATTTTAACACTTTTTCTTCTAGTTCAGTGGAAAATGCCATTGGTAGTTTGATAGGGATTGCACTGAGTCTGTAGAAAACAGCTCATTATACTTAACAGCATCAAAACAAACAAAGCAATCAACAAATGGGCAGAAGGCCTGAATCATTTCTCCAAAGAAGACATACAGATGGCCAAGAGACAAATGAGAAGATGTTCAACATCGCTAATTATTAGTTAAATGTAAATTAAAACTACAATGGGATATCACCTCATATCAGTCAGAATTTCTATCATCAAAAAATCCACAATCAGTAAGTGCTAGAGAGGTTATGGAGAGAAGGGAACCTGCTTACACTGTTGTTGGGAATGTAAATTGGTACAGCCACTATGGAGAACGATATGGAGGTTTAGTTAAAGAACTAAAAACAGAGCTACCATATGATACTGAAATCCCACTCCTGGGTATATATCCAGAGAAAAACCATGCTCTGAAAGGATACATGTACCCCAATGCTCATTAAAGCACTGTTTAAAATAGATAAGACATTGAAGCAACCTAAATGTCCATCAGCAGAGTAATGGATGAAGAAGATGTGGTGCATATACACAGTGAAATATCACTCAGCATGTAAAGAGAATGAAATTATGCCACTTGCAGCAGTGTGGATGGACCCAGAGCATGTCATACAGAGTGAAGTAAGTCACACAGAGAAGGAGAACTATCCCATGTCATTCCTTATATGTAGTGTCTAAAAAGAAAAGATACAAATTAGCTTACTTATAAAACAGAAATGGACTCATAGCATTGGAGAACAAGCATTTGGTTGTGAGTGGGGAAGAATATGGGGAAGAGATAGTTGGGGGTTGGGGGATGGGACATGTACATACCACTACATTTAAAATGGGTAACCAGCAATATCTACTGTATAGCACCGGTAACAATGGTCAATGTTATGTGGCAGCCTGGATAGGAGGGGAGTTTGGGGAAGAATGAATACATGTAAACATATTGCTCAGTCCCATCACTGTTCACTTGAAACTATCACAACATTATTAACTGTCTGTACCTTACTACAAAATTTTAAAAAAATTAAAAATAAAATACTCTTGGAATAAGCAGCAAGGTAAGTTGGAAGTCGTCAAATAGGAGATGGCAAGAGTGAATATTGACATTTTAGAAATCAGTGAACTAAAAAGGACTGGAATGGGTGAACTTAATTCAGATCATTTTATATCTACTAATGTGGGCAAGAATCCCTTAGAAGAAATGGAGAAGCCCTCACAGTCAACAAAAGAGTCTGAAATGCAGTACTTGGGTGCAATCTCAAAAATGACAGAATGGTCTCTGTTCGTTTCCAAGGGAAACCATTCAATATCACAGCAATCCAAATTTATGCCCCAACCACTAGTGCTGAAAAAGCTGAATTTGAACAACTCTTTGAAGACATATAAGACCTTCTAGAAATAACACCAAAAAAAGATGTCCTTTTCATCATAGGGGACTCAAATGCAAAAGTAGGAATTCAAGCGATACCTGGAGAAAAAAGGAAGTTTGGCTTTGGAGTACAAAATGAAGCAGGGCAAAGGCTAACAGAGTTCTGCCAAGAGAATGACCTGGTCACAGCAAACACCCTCTTCAAACAACACAAGAGAAGACTCTACACATGGACATCAGAAGGTAGTCGATCCCCAAATCGGATAGGTTATATTCTTTGCAGCCAAAGATGGAGAAGCTCTATACAGTCAGCAAAAACAAGACCTGGAGTTGACTGTGGCCCAGATCATGAACATCTTATTGCAAAATTCAGACTTAAATTGAAGAAAGTAAGGAAAACCACTAGACCATTCAAGTATGACCTAAATCAAATTCCTTATGATTATACACTGGAAGTGACAAACAGATCCAAGACATTAGATCTGACAGACAGAGTACCTGAAGAACTATGGACAGAGGTTCATAACATTGTACAGGATGTGGTGGTCAAAACCATCCCTGAGAAAAAGAATGCAAAAAGGCAAAATGGTTGTCTGAGGAGGCCTTACAAATAGCTGAGAAAGAAGAGAAGTGAAAGGTAAAGGAGAAAAGGAATGATATACCCATCTGAATGTAGAATTCCAAAGAATAGAAAAGAGAGATGAGAAAATCTTCCTCAGTGATTAACGCAAGAAATAGAGGAAAACAATAGAAAGGGGAAGACTAGAGATCTCTTCAAGAAAATCAGAGATACAGAGGGAATATTTCATGCAAAGATGGGCACAATAAAGGACAGAAATGGTATGGACCTAACAGAAGCAGAAGAGATCAAGAAGATGCAGCAAGAATACACAGAAGAACTATACAAAAAAAAGATCTTAATGACCCAGATAACCACAATGGTGTGATCACTGACCTAGAGCCAGACATCCTGAAGTGCAAAGTAAAGTGGGCCTTAGGAAGTATCACTATGAACAAAGCTAGTGGAGGTGATGGAATTCCAGCTGAGCTACTTCAAATTCTAAAAGATGATGCTGTTAAAAGTGCTGCATTCAATATGCCAGCAAATTCTGAAAACTCAGTACTGGCCACAGGACTGGAAAAAGTTTCATTCCAATCTCAAAAAAAGGCAATGCCAAAGAATTTCAAAGTACTGCACAATTGCACTCATTTCACACATTAGCAAAGTAATGCTCAAAATTCTCCAAGATAGGCTATAACAGTACATGAACCGAGAGCTTCCAGATGTTCAAGGTGAATTTAGAAAAGGCAGAGGAACCAGAGATCAAATTGCCAACACCGTTGGATCATCGAAAAAGCAAGAGAATTCCAGAAAAATTTCTACTTTGGCTTCATTGACTATGCTAAAGCCTTTGACTGTGTGGATCACAGCAGATTGTGGAAAATTCTTGAAGAGATGGGAATACCAAACCACCCAACCTGCTGTCTGAGTAATCTGTATGAAGATCAAGAAGCAACAGTTAGAACTGAACATAGAACAATGAACTGGCTCCAAATTGGGAAAGGAGTACATCAAGGCTGCATATTGTCACTCTGCTTATTTAACTTATATGCAGAATACATGATGCGAAATGCTGGACTGGATGAAGCACAAGCTGGAATCAAGATTGCTAGGAGAAACATAAATAACCTCAGATACACAGATGGTACCACACTTATGGCAGAAAGTGAAGAAGAACTAAAGAGCCTCTTGATGAAAGTGAAAGAGGAGAGTGAAAAAGTTGGTTTAAAGCTCAACATTCAGAAAACTAAGATCATGGCATCTGGTCCCATCACTTCATGGCAAATAGAAGGGGAAACAATGGAAACAGTGACAGACTTCATTTTCTTGGGCTCCAAAATCATGGCAGATGGTGACTACAGCCATGAAATTAAAAGACTCTTGCTTTTTTGGAAGAAAAGCTATAACAAACATAGACAGCATTTAAAAAACAGAGACATTACTTTGTCGACAAAGTTTTATATAGTCAAACCTATGGTTTTTCCAGTAGTCATGTATGGATGTGAAAGTTGGACCATAAAGAAAGCTAATTGCCAAAGAGTTGATGTGTTTGAAATGTGATATTGTAGACTTTTGAGAGTCCCTTAGACATGAAGGAGATCAAACCAGTAAATCCTAAAGGAAATAATTTCTGAATATTCTTTGGAAGGACTGATGTTAAAGCTGAAGCTCCAATACTTTGGCCATCTGATGTGAAGAACTGACTGATTGGAAGAAACCCTGATGCTGGGAAAGACTGAAGGCAGGAGGAGAAGCGGACGGCAGAGGATGAGATGGTTGGATGGCATCACCGACTCAATGGACATGAGTTTGAGCAAGGTCTTGGAGTTGGAGATGGACAGGGAAGCTTGGTGTGCTGCAGTCCATGGGGTTGCAAAGAGTCGGACATGGCTGAGCAACTGAACTGAATTGAAGAATTAACAGTTTTGATTTTAGTAGTGACTTTATTTTTTAAAAAATAGCTTCAAATTATGAAGAAATATGAACCCAATGATGTGATGTCATGATTTTAAAGTTTTAGTATTTTTATTACCAGATTTACAAATTTTACCAGCTTTATCATCAGATGAGTATTAATTGCCTGTATATATCATGCACATATCTAACTTCTCAGATGTTCAAATCATGAAATAATGGACATCAATTGTCATAGAATGAACAAATTCATAGACATTAACTCTCTTCAGAGTGCGTGGCATATCTAACAAGGCACACACACATATCCAACTGAAGTAATACAGGGAAATAGGAAACAAGTCAATAATTCTTTATTAAAACCTCCAAAATACCTCTAAACTCACTGCCAACACATTAAGGTCAAGAGACTCACCCACCGAGTGCAATACTACACTTCTGTAAAATTCAACTCAGATATAACACATCTGTTCTAATGCATATAGCTCAATAATGTAAATATTAATGGCAATGTTTATGTAAATTTCAAATTCGTTGATCTTAGCTTTCACAAGCCCAATAATTGAAACAGCCACATATGCACTAGGAACACAACTAAAATGAATAAAACTCAGAAAAATACCCTTCCTAACTGTTTCTTCCGTGCAATATACTCACTTTGAATAATAAACAAATAAAGGTTCTTAAAATTCTTAAAATCTCTTTATGGTAATAATGCAGTCTGTATTACACAGTGTCCATGAAATTTATTGAATTGTGAGATTATAATTTTAGAAAATGGAGCTGCTGCTGCTGCTGCTGCTGCTGTCACATCAGTCATGTCAGATTCTGTGCGACCCCATAGACGGCAGCCCTCCAGGCTCCCCCGTCCCTCGGATTTCCCTGGCAAGAATACTGGAGTGGGGTGCCATTGCCTTCTAGAAAATGGAGAGAGCAAGTCAATTTTTAAAATCATCCCAAAGATACATATGACTTCTCAATGGATCTTTTATTAATCAGCATTTCTTCACACTCAGCACAAGTTTAAATAAGACTGTGTGAATGCTTATTCACAAATTTTCCTAACTCTTGTGATGAAATAGGATAATTCTATACTCCCTGTAAGTTAAGCTTTATTCAAACAGAGCACAGATATTTTGTAAACCTTTAACTGATGACTATAGATACATAAAATGTGTCAGTTTAACGTGCCCTACTGATTTATAGAAGGGGTGTTGATTGATTTGTCTGCATCATTTAGTGGGGTCTTGAGGACCTTGGGCCTCTCTTCTCAATTATAAACCAGGAGACTGATGTTGGAAGCTCCAATGTTCCAGTTCAGCTTTAATTCTGCTTCCATGATTATGCTCAACTGTAATGCATTTTCTGAATTATCGTCTCTACTTTTAGACTGTGTTTTTATCTGCCTTTGTACTTGTGCTTCACCAACATGTTCATTTCATATTTTTAGAACCCAATTTTGAGTAACATATACTCAAGTAAACGCTTGAGTTTGAGGGTCTTTGGTATTTAAAATGAATATATTAGACCGTTTTTCTCATATGAATTGAGTCATTGTTAAATGAGGATAAACTGCACTGTACCCCCACTATTCCTCAATTACATACACAGTAGTAAGTGGGAAGACATATCTTCACCATTTCTATTAATGCTGACAATGCTTATTGTAATAATCACATTTTATACACACAATGGAATACAACTAAGTCATGCAAAAGAATGAAAAATGCCACTTGCAGCAACATGGAGGGACCTAGAGATTATCATACTAAGTGAAAAAAGTCAAAGACAAATACCATGATATCACTTATGTGCTATGCTCAGTCACTTCAGCCAGGTCCGACTCTTTGCAATCCTATGGACTGTAGCCCAACAGGCTCCTCAGCCCATGGGATTCTCCAGGCAATAACATTGGAATGGGTTGCCATGCCCTCCTCTATATCACTTATACATGGCAACTAAAATATGACAAAAATGAACTCATCTACAAAACAGAAACAGACTCACAGACACAGAGGACAGACTTGAGGTCACTAAAGGGGAGCAGGGATGGGGAGGGTTGGACTGGGAGTCTGGGATTAGCAGAGGCAAACTATTATATATAGACTGGATAAACAATAAGGTTCTACTGTACAGCACAAGGAATATATTCAATATTCTGTGATAAATCATCATGGAAAAGAACAAGAAAAAAACGTATATATGTGTATAACTGTGCTATACAGCAGAAATTAACACAGTGTTGTAAATCAACTATATTTCAATAAAATAATAAAAATAATCACGTTTATTATAGCCTTTGAGTGTGATTTTAGGATGGTGCCGTCTATATATTGCTTCATAGCTGTAGCATTAGGCAGATCTTTATTATAGCTTCCCCAATATTTTACTCTGAAGCAGTTCTTACTCAGCATTGGCAATAAACATGTCCCAGCAGCTCCTGAACAATACCACAAATATCCTTCTGTGGTTCCCAGATCCATGAAATACTTGTATCGGTTCCTGTTTCTTACATACAGGACAAGTTTAGGAGGACCTGACCCCTTGCTGAAGGCACAGCTGAGAGTCCGAGTTCCTTTTTTACCTCGAGGAGCTCTTGAGGAGATAGTCTGTTTCTCTGATGTTACTGAGAAGTAGTCACAAAGGAGGATAGTAAGGTCATTTCACAGGCAGACAGGCCACATTCCGCGGGCCAACATGAGGCTGGACCCTGACACAGCTCCCCCAGCCCAGGGGCTATGCTCACGACCAGTTCCTAGCTGCAAGGGAGACACATTCAACCCTAACCTGTGAACAGGAATCTGTACCCACAGAGATCAAAACATTGGGACTTACGTACGACTATGTCTTTGGTCTTACAAGTTATCCCTTGCTTTGGGATCTTGCAGTCTTCACTACTAGTTTTCAAAATCAATCCCTAAGGTGTGTGGGGTCCTTCCTTTCAGTTTATAGGTCTATTGCAGTCTCCATGTTTTTACAAAGTTACTCCAATTTTACTCTTCCCCTCAATTGCCAGGTGAAGTTGATGCCATCCAAGGGAGTGGAATCAGGATAATTCGAAGATCACCTTCCTCTCAACATCCTGATACAAGTTTTCCCAGCTCACGGCTTCCACGTCCTGCCAGACAGCCCTCCTGGATCTCCCACTGTGTGTCTTTCAGCAACTTGGCTCTTTCACCCTCATTAAGGGTCACCAGTTTCCTCTTAGTCACCAAACCCAGCATCTATTCTCTGGCTCTGTATTTATTTGCAACAGTACAATTCTTGCCTGCACTTTTCTTTCTGATACTTTCTCCCCTGTGACTTCTTTGATGAGTAAAGGTCTTCACTCCATTGTTGTCCCATCGCCCACTGGATATCTCTCATGAATCCTGGCATTGAATGTCCTGCCAGAACCTTCAGCTTCATAGATCACCGCCTTCCCTGTCAAACTAGCACTCCCTCCTGGACTGCTCGCTCTGTCCTGGCACCGTTGTCTGTCACTAGGGCTCAAAATGCATCACATCAGTGTTGTCTCCCAGGTTCTCTGATCCCCCCCTTCTTAGGCTCATTGCCAGATGACTCAACACTTACACTTGCTGTGTTCAACACCAGGAATTTCCTGATTCATTTTAATAATCCATCCTCCTGAAGCTCAGCTCTGATCAGACCATCGCCCCGTGTCCTCATAGCCTAGAGAATCAAGTTCCTGAGCCTAACATTCAAAGTTGTGACTGAGCTGGAGCCTTTTGAGGCTGGAGCCAAACTATTTTTTGACCTCCTTTCTCACCACCTTCATTTCATGAAACTAAAGTGCTCACAATTACACTCTGGGGTGCTACACCTTCCCACCTCACAGCCTTCGCAGGTGTGGCATCTGCCCACAAAGTCATGCGTCCTGCACGTCACTGGGGACTTGTTTTCTCCTCCACTCTCTGCGGAATTTTACACCTCTTAGGGCACCTATAAAAACTTGGTTTTAACGTTTGATTGTAATTTCTCATTTTTCTGTGTTCTGGGGACAAAAAGTGAGCAATGTAGAGTTTCCAGGTGCCAGGTACATGTGAGGTTCTTTGGATGTAAAGTTCCCAGGTACACATCATGTGTTGCCTTCCTGACTCTATAAGCTTCATGAGAATAAAATCTATGATTCTCTTCTGCATCTCCTAAAACACAGAGCACTGGGATTACACACACACACACACACACACACACACACACACATGTGTCATTTAAATGGATGAACCAAAGCTGAATCCCAAGCTTCCTGACCATGGTCCTCTCTCCCACCCCACCCTCTTCCCATGCATGCCTGTGCTTGCTACCTGCTCTTGGATTTCTGAATTCTGCTGACAAGATTCTATGTGAAAGTTCATGTAAAATTATGAACATCATGCCACATTGTTTCCTGCTTAAAACTGTAAACAAGCACTCTCTTCTGCTTTAAAAGAAACACATACAAAACCAATCAAGGAAAAGTCACACTTCTGCACTTCTTGTTGTCACCGAAACCTGGGTTGGCATTTTTTTACCTTTGCCAAAGAATGAGATAAAGGAAGGCACACCTCTGCACTGAGGCGTTCTACATGAGGAAGCCTCTGGATTTCAATTTAAAAATTAATTTACTGCAAAGGATTCGGCAGGGCTTCCCAGGTGGTGCCAGCTATAAAGAACATGTCTATATGAATGCAGGAGACATAAGAGATACGGGTTCAATCCCTGGGTCGAGACGATCCCCTGCAGTAGGCAAAGGCAACCCACTCCAGTATTCTTGCCTGGAGAATCCCATGGACAGAGAAGACTGGCAGGCTACAGTTCATAGGGTCGCAAAGAGTCGGACATGCCTGAAGCAAGTTAGCATGCAAGCATAGAAGGAAGCAAGTTCAGTTCAGTCGCTCAGTCGTGTCCGACTCTTTGTGACCCCATGAATCGCAGCACGCCAGGCCTCCCTGTCCATCACAAATTCCCGGAGTTCACTCAAACTCATGCCCATTTTGTCGGTGATGCCATCCAGCCATCTCATCCTCTGTCGTCCCATTCTCCTCCAGCCCCCAATCCATCCAAGCATCAGGGTCTTTTCCAATGAGTCAAGCAGCAAAGACCCTCGAAAATACTTTTGATGGAAGGAAGCCATGTAGAAGTTAGTGAGTTCAACAGCAAAGACTTGGAGCTCAACAGACAATACCACGCAAATATGCTAACCCCCCAGTTCAGATGATGCTCTTCACAGGAGTCAGCTGGGATGCTTTCTAGTATCGAAGGAAACTTCTCAGGACTCTCTGAGATTGGCAATGATTCTACATTTATTTTACAGAGGCAGACACAGGGCCAAGGAAAGCTTGAGGCATCTCCCTGAAGTGCATGATTAGGAGGCAGGAGAGTGGCAGTCTGAAGCCAGGCAGCCTGAGCGCGCAGGTGGAGGTGTGAACCGTCCCACAGCCGTGAACCGAGGGTTGCAGGGGGCGTGGAGCTAATTCACCCCAGGGTCCATGTTTCCTACAGGCACGTCTGTCCTGGGGGTGGGGTGGCTCTGTGGTCCTCCACCAGGAACTGGGCATTTCCTACCTCTTCTGCTGAATGCTTGGTGGTCCACACCCTGTGCGTCCTCTCAGCTGGTCTCCACCCCACAGGGCTGAGCATCAGTGGCCGCTGGGCTCACGGTGCAGCAGCGTTATTGGGGCCCTCTTTCCTGCCTGGCCCCATGGGCTCTGGTGACCTCAGCAAGAGTCCTGGGTCAGGACAGTCAGAGGTCCAGGACGTGAGCCCCTGTCCCCAGAACAGCACCTGCTGCTAAATGTCTGGTGCAAGGGGGCACAAGAAGGTGATTGAAAGGAGGGTCTTCACTTTCAAAGATAGTACAAGAGGTACCTTGAGGTACCTGATAATTACCATCTGATAACTACGAGAAGTAGAGGAAGAGGCTCACGAAGATAAAAGTTATTTCTCTATCGTATCCCAGGTACAAGCACAGACAAGTAAGATGCTGAAAAACCTTCTAAACTCATGTGACTGCTACCCACTACCAAGTGGGTTTCAAACATCACTGTTTCCCCCAGTGGGCCAACCCCATTCTCAGGGTGAGAAGTTCACACTGGGGGGATCCTAGAAGCAAATCTCTGCAAAGAAGACTATTTAAATTTTTTTTGTTTGGTTTAAATATGTAATTCTCAGACTGTTTAGTTATAGGTAGCTAATAAAACAAATGCAATGAACTACAAAAATTAACTAGACAAAACACCACAATTTCTTACTGATAAATAAATAGCAGCAGGTGGTGCAGTGGTAAAGAATCCACCTGCCAATGCAGGAGATGCTAGAGACCTGATTTCAATCTGGGTTTGGGAAGATCCTCTGGAGCAGGGAATGGCAACCCTGGTAGGCTACAGTCCATGGGGCTGCAAAGATTTGGACAAAGATGGGCTCAATAAAAGACAGAAATGGTATGGACCTAACAGAAGCAGAAGATATTAAGAAGAGGTGGCAAGAATACACAGAACTGTACAACAAAGATCTTCACAACCCAGGTAATCATGATGGTGTGATCACTCACACTCTCCTAGAGCCAGACATCCTGGAATATGAAGTCAAGTGGGCCTTAGGAAGCAACACTATGAACAGAGCTAGTGGGGGTGATGGAATTTCAGTTGAGCTATTTCAGATCCTGAAAGATGATGCTGTGAAAGTGCTGCACTCAATATGTCAGCAAATTTGGAAAACTCAGCAGTGGCCACAGGACTGGAAAAGGTCAGTTTTCATCCCAACCCCAAAGAACGCTCAGACTACCACACAATTGCACTCATCTCACATGGTAGTAAGGTAATGCTCAAAATTCTCCAAGCCAGGCTTCAGCAATATGTGAACCGTGAACGTCCAGATGTTCAAGATGGATTGAGAAAAGGCAGACAAACCAGAGATCAAATTGCCAATATCCGCTGGATCATAGAAAAGGCAAGAGAGCTCCAGAAAAACATCTATTTCTGCTTTATTGACTATGCCAAAGCCTTTGACTGTGTGGATCACAATAAACTGTGGAAAATCCTGAGGGAGATGGGAATACCAGACCACCTGACCTGCCTCTTGAGAAATCTGTATGCAGGTCAGGAAGCAACAGTTAGAAGTGGACATGGAACAACAGACTGGTTCCAAATAGGAAAAGGAGTACGTCAAGGCTGTATATTTTCACCCTGCTTATTTAACTTATATGCAGAGTACATTATGAGAAATGCTAGGCTGGAGGAAGCACAAGCTGGCATCAAGATCACCAGGAGTATTATCAGTAACCTCAGATATGCAGATGACACCAATATTATGGCAGAAAGTGAAAAAGAACTAAAGAGCCTCTTGATTAAGTGAAAGAGGAGAGTGAAAAAGTTGGCTTAAAGCTCAACATGCAGAAAACTAAGACCATGGCACCCAGTACCATCACTTCATGGCAAATAGATGGGGAAACAGTGGAAACAGAGGCTGACTTTATTTGGGGGAGGGGGGCTCCAAAATCACTGCAGATGGTGGTTGTAGCCATGAAATTAAAAGACGCTTGCTCCTTGGAAGGAAAGTTATGACCAACCTAGACAGCATATTAAAAAGCAGAGACATTATTTTGTCAACAAAGGTCCATCCAGTCAAGGTTATGGTTTTTCCAGTAGTCATGTATGGATGTGAGAGTTGGATTATAAAGAAAGCTGAGCGCTGAAGAGTTGATGCTTTTGAACTGTGGTGTTGGAGAAGACTTGAGAGTCCCTTGGACTGCAAGGAGATCCAACCAGTCCATCCTACAGGAGATCAGTCCTGGGTGTTCATTGGAAGGACTGATGTTGAAGCTGAAACTCCAATACTTTGGCCACCTGATGCAAAGATCTGACTCATTGGAAAAGACCCTGACACTAGGAAAGATTGAGTGCAGGAGGAGAAGGGGACAACAGAGGATGAGATGGTTGGATGGCATCACTGACTTAATGGACATGGGTTTGGGTAGATTCTGGCAGTTGGTGATGGACAAGGAGGCCTGGTGTGCTGCGGTTCATGGGTCGCAAAGAGTCAGACACGACTGAGCAAGTGAACTGAACTGAACTGAGGTACTGAGCACGTGTGTGCACACACACACATACACATGCAATTATATATAAGATGGATAAACAACAAGGTCATGTTATCTTGCACAGGGAACCATATTCAATGTCCTGTGATAAACCAGAGTGGAAAAAGTATGAAAAAGAAATCACTTGGCTATACACCATAAACTAAAACAACAATGTAAATCAACTATACTTCAACAACAAAAATAGCATCAGTAGGTAAAGAATAAAAAAGAAAAAATATGCTTGATTTCACCAGGAAAGCAATCATATTTAGAAGGTTTCCAAAACAGTATACACAATATCATAATATTACCGTATAAGTAAATTCTCACTAGGTTATAAGTCATCTAGGGAAATAACCATGTTGGTCTATTTAAATGAAAACAAATTTTCTAGTTAAAAATGCCCCTCCCTTGACTCAGTAATTCTTATGACAAAGGTTCTGGGCTCAACCCTGGCATGAGGTTTATTTTGTAATTTGCTCTCACTTGTTCCTGAAACTTTTGCAAGGTTGCCATGGAGTCAGAAATGAAACTTGGGGGCAAGTATTGAGCAGTTCTCAGTGGTCTTCCCTTTGAAGCCAGTCCAAGCAGCCTTGCTCCTTTCTGTGAGAAGCTAACCAGTCTCCCTGCCTCCATACTGGATCAGAAGTGATATTTCTCATTAAAAGTGGCTCTTTTATTTTTTATTTATTTTTTTCCTGCTCATTTTTATTTTGTTTTTTTTCATTTATTTTTATTAGTTGGAGGCTAATTACTTTACAATATTGTAGTGGTTTTTGTCATACATTGACATGAATCAGCCATGGATTTACATGTATTCACCATCCCGATCCCCCCTCCCACCTCCCTTTCCACCCGATTCCTCCGGGTCTTAGCTCTTTCTCAATGGTTTTTATCACGACAGTTTCAAGTTAGCCTCTGCACACGATTTTAGCAGCATGCCTCTGACAGAGTACCCGGGGAGGGGGCAGTGGGGTGGGGGTGTGGGGAGGGATCATCATCCAGTGAATTCTGACAGCAAATGCTTTTCAGCAGAGTATGAATGGGGTCCTGTGGGGGCTCTGTTCAATGTGCTCTCAATTAGTAAACAAGACTTCAGCACCTATCATGGGTAACATGATCTGTGCACCATGGGAGGAGGGGTCTCAGGATGCTGGGAATGGGTTCCAGGGATGAGGGGGACCCTGAAACTTAGCAACTACAGGCTTATTATACAGAGGAGTAGAAGGACTCATCCTTCAATAATGGCCAGCATGCTGGCCAAAAGACATGCCGTGGGAATGCAGAAGAATTACTTGGCTAAATTCTTAAGAAAACTTAAGAATAGTGACGGTGGAAGAGTGTGTCCTTTTTCAGTAGGAAAGAGATGCCCCCATATATTTATCATTTACAGTATATTTATCCACAAATGCAAGAAAAATAAAAATCCCAAAAGAGGATGCATAGAATCTGATTAAGCTGTTTTCGCCCCCAATTATTTTTATTAGTTGGAGGTTAATTACTTTACAGTATTGTAGTGGTTTATGACATTCAAATGAAACTTCTTGAAATTCTCTAGTATTTGAAATTTATTAGAGTTTCTCAGATTCAGGAAACATAAGCAAAGGATTCTTCTGGGAAGAGGAGGAGAGAAAAAAAAAATTCTCTCTCCACGAGTCTTCCTTTCTACCAGAAATATCCTTTTCAGAACTGACTGTCTATAGAATTTTCCTTTGCTTCAATCTTTGCCCAGGGAATTATCATGGAAGCGCGTTGCCAACTGTGGCAGTTTATTTTGCACTTGGATTCTGACTCGGCACTTTGAAGCTACCTGGCGAGGTCCAGGCTTGAGCAAAGCCACGTGCAATAATGCCAGGCTTGACTTTTAGGCAAGAAGATGTTTTCTGGCCTTTGTATAAACACATGAAAATGAACCTCATCCATTTATACAAGTGGATGCTCTGTAGGAAGGAGAGCCAGTCGTCAAGGTTAGCTGGCAAAAAAAAAAAGTGTTACCGTGTTGCTTTAGAAAATAGATGAAAAGATACTAACCTTTTGAGCTGCAGCTGTGGAAAATAATGTTAACCTGACATGTCAGGATGAAAAACATGTGTTTACGTTTCAGATGTTTTTTTTCCCCCCCGTCTCCATTCTTAACGCCCAAATAATGCCTAAGCATGCCCAAAGAGGCACTTTATTTTTATAGCTGGGCTTACGGAAAGCCGATGGCACCTGAACCTCTTCTCCCCTCTAATTGCTGACGGTCGTAATTTCTACCACTAACATTATAGTAACTGGGACTCTGCGCAATAGTGAGAGCTTCCTTTTCTCATTTTCAAACCCAGCAAAAAAAAAAAAAGAATGTGTTCCCTGGTTCCCTGTAGAGTTGGACAGTGAGAAAGTTTGATGTTCTCGCTGCTCCTTCGATAGGAAACGAAAAGAGATTTCTGCTCTTTCCAGATAACCAGAAATCTTAGTCCTCCAATTCGCAGAGGAACTCTAAGCCCAGCAAACCAGAATACGATGTGCATTCCGTGTCATAAAATGTCACAGCAGCTCACGGTTTAGGTCTGTGTGCTGGGTGGTTTTCACCTCGCATCACACAGAAAAGAATTCCTTTAAGCAAGACGTTAAAGAATATGGCTGGAAACAGGGACAGTCTCTTCGCTTGAGTGGCAGTTTACCAAAGAATTGAGCTAACAGGAATACGTCTGGAGAAAGCATGTACACGGATGGTGTGACATCCTTGTGAGGGGATATTTAGCTGTAGAAACAGGAAGGACTGATGCTCTATTTCAGACCCAGGGAAAGACAAGCATGGTTGAGGGAGTAACAGCTATGTGATTGGAGCTTGTTTAATGACGTGTTAGCTGAAGCCTAAAGTGCAGTAAACGTTTACTGCCCAGAGCTTTTAATGAAGCGGTGGGCAATGCCTTTCATCAGAGGCTGTTTCTCAATCATTCAGGGCCCATTAACGGTCACAATAGAGGAAAACAGAAACTGTGACCTGCGCCTCTAAAAATACTGCTTATTGGCAACTGCTCCCTGGAAGAGGTATTTTGTGTTCATTGGAACCGTGAGTGTGTGAGTGAAATTTTCCAGCAGTTCACAAAAATCCCCAGACCGCATCAAGGGCACATCTGTGAACTTTAGGAAAAAAGTGAAAGTCCGGGGAAGAATGAGAAAGCAATCATTCTCTTATGTGACAGACTGGCTGTCACTAAATCCTCCTTTGTCTTGACATTATCAGGAGTAAACGGTAGGGAAGCGATCTCTGTGCACATTTCCAACTGGTGTGTCTGCCTCCAGCCCACGCGGTTTGCTGTTTTCACATGTGCTCTTTGGGTGCAAGATTTTGCCTGGTCAACACGGCCGTGACTCAGCATATGTGGTGTCACTTTTGCAATTGCTGTTGCTCTCCACCCTGCTTGGGAAATGTCCTCTGTCATTCCAAGGAGCAAGACGTAAAAATAATAGGCAAAAGGAGCCTGTGGTTTCTCTACCTGCATTTCAATTGATTTTAAGAGGATACAGTAGACCATTAGGATGACTAACCAGAAATACAGCAAAGAGATGGCTAATCCAGAGGGCCTGTGTCTCTTGACATCAACCCCTCTTCCACCAGGGACACGGAGGCCTAACAGGTGTGTGTTTTATGTGGTGGATGTAGGCGCCCTCACTGAACATTTAAAACCAAACAAACAGCTTCCATATGTGCCAGCCCGTCTGCCCCCCACTATGCCCACCGCCCCCCCCACCCAGGTGAATGTGCTCCCTGCTTCCTGTCTTAACTGTGGATTCAGTCATTTGAAGTTGAACACTCAAAATTATAATCAACAACTTCTTCCACAGCTTTTCCTAAGGATCTCTCAAATCAGCCCACTTCTATGTCCCCTGCCACTAGCCTGGACAAGGCCACACTGACTCTCCAACTTCCATCCCCTGTAAACTCTTACTGCCACAAGAAGGATCTTTGTCGGACAAGCATTTGGTCTTCTGTATCTCCTACGAGTGCTTCTTTAAGGAAAAAGCCCAGGATATTAACACTCACCTCTCACCTCCTTCCCCACTGCCCTCTACACCACAGTCACAGGGAGTTTCTTCCACTTATACCCCCAAGGCACCTGCTTTGCACTAGTGGCCTCCTCTACCTGGAATGCCCTCCTGCTCCCATCTCTTCCTTATCCTACAGGATCCACCCCACGTGTCACTTCTACTGGGGGTTTGTCTTGGTGGTCGCCAAAGAAGGGGAATGTTGGCCGCACACCCCTCCTAACTCTGTAGGTGTAATGATGTACTTCCATGGTGTGTAAGCTCTGGTGAAAGTAGTGAAAGTGTTCATCTCAGTTGTGTCCCACTCTTTGGGACCCCATGGTCTATAGACCGCCAGGCTCCTTTGTCCATGGAATTCTCCAGGCAAGATTACTGGAGTGGTGTAGTCATTCGCTTCTCCAGGGATCTTCCCAACCCAGGGATGGAATCCAGGTCCCCTGCATTGCAGGCAGATTCTTTACCTCTGGGCCACCAGCAACACCACCTAGAGGGCCTCACAATTGTCTGAGCCCCGCTGGCAGCAGGTTTGGGGTGTGTCCTGGACAGCACTTCCCCTAGGTGGCTATGGTGTCAAACTGTGAGGACCAGCACTTCAGCTCAGGGGTAATCAGGGTAGAAGACAATACGTCAAGTAGAGAAATACTTTCAAAGAACAAAAGATGTCATTAGGACTGCCTTGGTGGGCCAAAGGTTAAGAATCTGCATGTCAATGTAGGCAATATGGGTTCAATCCCTGGTCTGGGAATATTCCACACATCCTGGGGCAACTAAGCCTGCATGCCACAACTACTGAGCCTGCTCCCTAGAGCCCGTGGACCACAATGAGAGAAGCCAGGCAATGCGGAGCTGTGCATCTCAGTGAAGACTAGCCCCCACTCACCGCAAAAGAAAGCCCTCATGCAGCAATGACAATCCAAAATAATAACTTTCAAAAAATAATAAAGAAATAAATATTTCTAAAAATGTTGATATTAGATGACAGTTTATGGATTATAATTTAATAAATTTTATCTCCCATTCAGAGAAAAAATGATTACTGTGTTAATCAATTCTACCTTTGAAACATCTATTCAATTGCTATATACATAGTAAATACTAAATAAACATGACACAGTAAGAATAAAACTTTGTTGAGTGCTTACTATGAACTGCTTCCCTGGTAGCTCAGCTGGTAAAGAATCTGCCTGCAATAGAGAAGGCCCGGTTTGATTCCTGGGGTTGGGAAGATCATCTGGAGAAGGGATAGGCTACCCACTCCAGGGTTCTTGCCTGGAGAATTCCATGGACAGAGGGGCCTGGTGGGCTGCTGTCCATGGGGTCGCAAAGAGTTGAACACCACTGAGTGACTTTCACTTTCACTTCACTTTCACTTACTATGAACCAAGTCCTGTTGCATAAATATCATATGTACTATTAAGAGGTAGTTGGTACATGAACCCAGATAAGCTGACATCAAAACATGCACTACTTGAAAACTTACTCTGTGGACTGATTTAAAGAATTAAACTGTAGGGTTTCCAGACATCAAATATAAACAGACACACAGAAAAAATAAATAATTGGAATCAAGCACTGCATCACACAGATTGAGATCATTCTCACTGGCAAATCTCATGAGAAATGAGATGCACTTAAATAAGAAAAGATACAAATGCTACTTACGGTGTAGAATGTTTACTGTGTATAGGAAACAGATTTGCAAATGGTAAAGCCATCTACAGATTTATTCCCATACAATGGAAAATAAATCTAAAAATTTACAAAATGTTTAAGAAGAAGAAAATAAAAATATAATCAAAAAGATAAGATAAAGAGTTAGAATCAATCCAGCAAAAACCTATAGAACAAAAACTGTAGATAAAAATAGCAACAGACAAAGTAAAGCAATTGACATAGACTCAACACTTAAGCACCCTCAAAGGTCATCTCAGGATGACCTGTATTAGAAATACAACTTTGTCTGAAAATTCCAAGACTCCAAGATATTTGGCTGATGCCTCTCTAACTAGTGAATTAGATATTTGTCCTGCATTTCTCATACAGTTAATTTGGTTGGTAGGTTTATGACTGGTTGCTTCCACTACTGTTTCCTCAAGCTGGTCCTATTTTTGCTCCTTGCTCTATAAACTAAAGAATGGGAGCTCACAAGACCTTCTTCCAAGTGCACGCCAAGCACTTAAGGGCAAGAGAAACACGTGAAAAATGATGAGTATCTATCAGTTCAGTACAGTTGCAAGTTTTGTCCCACTCTTTGTGACCCCACGGACTGCAGCACACCAGGCTTCCCTGTCCCTGTCCCTCCTGGAGCTTGCTCAAACTCATGTCCATCCAGTCAGTGATGCCATCCAAACATCTCATCCTCTGTTGTCCCCTTCTCCTCCTGCCTTCAATCTTTCCCGGCAACTCTCACATCCATACATGACCACTGGAAAAACCATGGCTTTGACTAGATGGACCTTTGCCGGCAAAGTCAAGTCTCTGCTCTTCAATATGCTGTCTAAGTTGAATATCTATGGATGAACATAAAAGGAGAAAACAAAAAGACATAGCCTCCGTCCAGTTCTGTAAGACTCTTAGAAAAACCACACAATCATCAGGCAGAACCAACCAACCAACAACAAACAGGATGGAAAAGGCCTACTTCTCATTCAGTTCAATTGTTCAGTCATGTCCAGCTCTTTGCAACACCCTTAATCACAGCACACCAGGCCTCCCTGTCCATCACCAACTCCCAGAGTTTACTCAAACTCATGTCCATCGAGTCAGTGATGCCATCCAGCCATCTCATCCTCTGTCGTACCCTTCTCTTCCTGCCCCCAATCCTTCCCAGCATCAGGGTCTTTTCCAATGAGTCAGCTCTTCACATCAGGTGGCCAAAGTATTGGAGTTTCAGCTTCAACATCAGTCCTTCCAATGAACACCCAGGACTGATCTCCTGTAGGATGGACTGGTTGGATCTCCTTGCAGTCCAAGGGACTCTCAAGAGTCTTCTCCATCACCACAGTTCAAAAGCATCAATTTTTCAGCACTCAGCTTTCTTCACAGTCCAACTCTCACATCCATACATGACCACTGGAAAAACCATAGCCTTGACCAGACGGACCTTTGTTGGCAAAGTAATGTCTCTACTTTTTAATAGTCTGCACTAAGTTCTTTTAGATTCTGAGTGCTTATACCCACAAGTATGATGAGGTAATTCACTGATCAACAGATGTACCTGGCAAATAAGTCTTCTTTTAATATTAACATTTCCATATTTAATCTCATGTCACTGTGAAAGGGCACACCACATACCACGTTACTGAAGAGCTCTTATGTAAATTCTTTTTCAAAACTCACATTTATACTTATACTTGAAAACCTACCCCTAGTCTGCTACACAAATAGATTTTATAAATAAGACTTTGATCAAAGGAGTGGCGAAAGTGTAAATTATAAATTGCTTACAACCCTTAAGAAATCAGTTCTATAATGTGTGTGGACACAGCCTTTTGAACAAGCAATATTTATGCTAGAAATCTATCCAAAACAAATAATCTTAGATACACACACACACACACACAATGGCTTTAGTACAAAGGTATTCACAACTGTAAGTTTTGTAAAGGTGAAAAGTTGGAAATAAAATGTTAATCAATAGGGAAATGTCACACAGGAAATTATTACTAAGCCATTAAAATGAATTTTGTGAAGAATTTTCAAAAAAACAGATAAATGATTAATTGCAAAGTTAAATGAATATAAGGGTTTTCCTGATACCTCAGCTGGTTAAGAATCCACCTGTAATGCAGCCCAAGTAGAATATAAAGTGAAAGTGAAGTTGCTCAGCCGTGTCCGACTCTTTGCGACCCAATGGACTGTAGCCCAACAGGCACATGGGATTTTCCAGTTAAGAGTAGTGGAGTGGGGAGCCATAGCCTTCTCCAGGGGATCTTCCCTACCCAGGGATCGAACCCCCATCTCCCACATTGTAGGCAGACGCTTTACCATCTGAACCACCAGGGAAGTCCTTTTTAAGTAGAATATAGGATGACCCCAAATGGTCAAAACACACACATTCAAGAAAGATCAGCAGAAAATATAGCAACATGTTAGAAACAGAGGTACTCAGGACTTGGAGTTATGAGTGAATTTTGTTCTATCTTTCTTAATTTTCTAATTTTACCCAATAAATGAATTTTACTTTTTCAGCCAGTAAGATAAGGGAGCAACACTATTTTTAAGAACATCAGATAGATAGTGACCAGCCCCTTCCTCAGGGGCACAGGTTGTATCACCTTTTGCATATTTGCCTGTTTTATTTCTCTCATCGACCGGCTCCACTGACATTGCTGGGAATGATGACTGTGTCTCCTTTTATGGTAAAAAAAATTAGTTAAACTATTAGTTCTATCTGGCAAGTATCCAATCAATGCCAAGGAGAGAAAAAAAAAAAGAAAACACTCTTGGAAGCTTCAGTTTCTGTCTGGGCACATGAAATTGTTTACCATCACAGCAGTAGTCAATAAATGAAAATTACAGAAAAACATCAAAGGAAGAGGCAAAGTCACAGTCCAAGATGTTTCTGAGTTTCACTTCCACCTAGACTCCTGGTTACCAGCTGCCTCAAAGCAAGAAGTAATATACCCACTATGCAATATCTTAAATAGAATTGGTTCATGATGCTTTTCATGTCTACTACATTCTTCTACTTCTATGTACATTCATTCTATTAATTTCTGAGAGTTTGCTATTGAAACTCCAACTAAAAACCTTATTATTTTATGTACTTAAACATTATTACATATAGTGGAACTACATGTAACTTTGTTCTATATTTTCCAAGTATCATATAAATGTGTTAATATATTTTGATAATTTAAAAAATCCAGAGCAATGACATGTACAGTCCTATGAATGTGACTAATAAAAGTTTTTGTTTTTATTCAAGAGTCTAGGCTTTATAAATGCTATGTTTTACTCCACCCCTAAAATGCATCTACTTAAGGCTGTAAAACTTATCAAAGAATGACTACTGGCCTTATACATCTCACAAACAAAAGCATTGGTTCTAAGAATCAAAAGAATCTTTCTTAGAGGATCTTGGGAAAACCTCTTAAGGAGAATAAAGAAGATGAGAAGGATTGCAGAATCAAGCATTTAGTCAAGGACTCAAATAAGTTAAAAAGTACCTGTTGACAATAAGTAGGACCAGTACTTGCCAGCGACTACTGTTTGTGAACACACTAGGGATATCTGTTTCTTTTCTTTTTCTTTTCTTTCCTTTTTTTTTTTTTTTAGCAAGCATATAAAATATTCAAAGTATTAACACAATGTGGCCAAAGCTCCAGAATCTGGGCGGGGAAGCTGGTGTGAGACTAATTTATAGGGCAGATTGAATGCCTGCAGGGACTTTCTGGTGTGGATCCACTGGGCAGACTCGCTCTACTTTTGGAAACTGAAACCATTAAGCACCAACTCTAGGAAAAGCCTGTGACAGTCAGATCCCTGCAGAAACGCACGCACTTGGCAATTCCCACACCAGATGGGGGGGTGTGTGGCTCTGAACTCAGTGAGCAGGCAGCGTGGGGTTTTTTCCCCTGTGCTGTGAAGTGTTTGCTCCTAGTCCAGGTTTTATCTCAAGTCCACTACATGGATTTGGATATGCAAACATGAAAATGGTGAAAATGAACCTGTACACAATGCTAGTCTACCCGCCCTCCAGTCCTGAAATGAGTTTCTTTTGAAATAGAGGACTCAATGGGAGCAGATGATAGAAACATAGAGATTCTGTCCAAGACAAATATGGAGCATGATTGGCCTAAGATTGGTCTCTGTGGTGGCCCCGAGGAAAAGGTCAGGGGCCTTCTCTGGTGGTCCAGTGGCTAGGACTCGGTGCTTCCACTGCTAGTGGTAAAGAATTCGCCTGCCAATTCAGGAGTCATAAGAGAGGTGGGTTCGATACCTGGGTCAGAAGATCCCTTGGAGGAGGGCATGGCCACCCACTCCAGTATTCTTGCTTGGAGAATCTCACGGACAGCGGAGCCTGGTGGGCTACAGTCCATAGGGTTGCAGAGTTGGACATGAGCGATGTTTCTTAGCATGCACACATAGGGAACTAAGATCCGGCAAGCCATGTGGTCAAAAGGAAGAAAAAGAAGAAGAAGAAGGTCAGAAGTTCAGGTCCTGTTGTTAGAGACAGAACAGACACCCTGGGGAAATCTCTTAAAACAGCTCAGTGATTATCTGTGGGGACTTTAATGCTGGTGCAGCCTGGGGGTCGGCAGGCTAGGGAGAGGTCCTGAGAAAACAGGCTCACTCACTCTGACAGAGAGGTCCTGGTGGGAGTCCTGACATTCAGCATAGAGATGCATATGCAAGGAAGACTCTTACATGGAGGAGAGGCTTCAGGAGCCTGAGCTCCAAGACAGGCAGGGCAGTGCACTGCCTGGGTTGCCACTGGGGGTCTGAGTCTGTCTCTGATCTGTTGCTAACCAGTACGTGGGTTCTTGGGCCCTAAGAGGACCACTCTCTGTGAATCCTGAGGCTCTTTCTAATCCAAATACTTTCAAAAAAAAAAAAGCAAAACCAGAAACAAATACATTTATTAAAAGCATTTTGCTCAATGGTGAAGAAAGGCAGATTTAAAAATGATCTAATCAAGCACTTCCCTGATAACTCAGTGGTAAAAAATCCACCTGGCAATGCAGGAGAAATGGGTTTGATTCCTAAATTGGGAAGATTCCTAATCTGGGAAGAAGAGGAGCAGCTAAGCCCCTGTGCCACAGCTATCGAGCCTGGGCTCTAGATTCTGCGAGCCACAACTGCTGAGGTCTGCACACCCTAGAGCCCACACAAGGGAAGCCCCTGCAATGAAAAGGCTGCAGACTGCAGCTCCAGAGTAGCCCCTGCTCACCTCAACTGGAGGAAAGCCTGAAGGAAGACCTAACACAGCCAAAAAGTAATAAATAAAATGTAAAGGCTTCCCTGGTGGCTCAGATGGTAAAGAATCCACCTGCAATGCAGGAGCCCTGGGTTCAAGATCTGGGTTGGGAAGATACCCTGAATAAGGGACTGGCTACCCACTCCTGTATCCTTGCCTGGAGAATTCCATGGACAGAGGAGCCTGGTGGGCTACAGTCCATGGAGTCGCAGAGTCAAATATGAAAGGCCTGGCAACAATTGCCACAAATCAAAACTAAATAAGTAAAATTAAAAAAAATTATCTAATCAATATAAACCAAATACTTTGATTCAGAAATACACAAAAAGCCCATCTTTAGAAATATGACTTATATTCATCTTCATGACCAAAACTATAGCTAATATCAACAGAATTTGTAAGTTAAAATAATGCTTACAAATGAGGTCAAGTTTTGCTTTGTCTGCCTGAGGGATCAGTGGTTAACTTCATCAGCATATTAAATTCGAAGAGGATTGTTAATTTTGTTGAATAAAATGTTTGAGTAAACTGAAACTGTTATTATGCTGTTATGCTGCATAAGGGATAAACAGGTGAAATAAGATTTTATTTAAAAGCGCATGGCTTTACTTTTGAAACTCAAGCTGTAGCTTCGGAAGCATGGCTGGGGTGGGAATGAAGGTGACTGCCTCTAATAATGATTTGTGAGTTTGACTATTGAGATTCCGTGGTCTGAAGCACTTATGATAAGATGCTAATAGTCAAAGTAAATTGTTTTTCTCACCTGTTTTAACCTGAATTATTCTGGATGGCCCTATAATGTAGTCATTAGGAAGTTTTGTGGTTTTTTTTTGGAAGTTTTTATATAATACCTATAGTTAAGTAAAATCAGAAATATGCTTTTTTTCAAAGAAGGCTTGATACTTCTTCAGCATCACCTGAAGGCCACATATCTAAGTCTTGGTTCTGCCACAGAGATGAGCCTGATGAGGCTGCCTTGAGGGCTTGAATGGGACCTGCTCAAGAAAGGCTGATTTTCATTTCCAATCAAGAGCAGAACCCAGGGCCGACCTGAGTCAGGACTCACACCGCCGACCAGGACTGTGCCTGACATACCTGTTTCTCACTCCAGCTCCATAGTCTCCATGTTTGATCTCTGGACATCATGACTGGACCATGCTATAGAGAATACAGATTCTGCTTCCTTTGTGAGTTGAAGTGGGTAACTTAGTTAAATTTGCAATTTAAATTTCCTTAATGAATTTATTAATGTAATTTAAGTTAGTAAAGTTTCTGGTGCAGCCACTATGGAGGACAGTATGGAAGTTCCTTAAAAACCTAAAAAGAGAGCTACTATATGATCCAGCAATTCCACACTTGGGCATAAATTCAGAAAAGATGAAAACTCTAAATTGAAAAGATACATGCATTCCTATGTTCATAGCACTGTTTATAATACCCAAGATGTGGGAGTAACCTAACAGTCCATCATCAGAGGAATGGATAACGATGTGGCACATTTATACAATGGAGTATTCAGTTCAGTTCAGTCGCTCAGTCGTGTCCAACTCTTTGTGACCCCATGAATCGCAGCACGCCAGGCCTCCCTGTCCATCACCAACTCCCAAAGTCTACTAAAGTCATCTACATTGAGTCGGTGATGCTATCCAAGCATCTCATCCTCTGTCGTCCCCTTCTCCGCTTGCCTTCAATCATTCCCAGCATCAGGATCTTTCAAATAAGTCAGTTCTTCAAATCAGGGGGCCAAAGTATTGGAGTTTCAGCTTCAGCATTGGTCCTTCCAATGAACACCCAGGACTGATCTCCTTTAGGATAGACTGGTTGGATCTCCTTGCAGTCCAAGGGACTCTCAGGAGTCTTCTACAACACTGCAGTTCAAATGCATCAATTCTTCGGCCTGAGTAATGGAATATTACTCAGCAAGAAAAGAATTAAATAATGCCATTTGCAACAACACAGATGAACCTAGAGATTATCATACTAAGTGAAGTAAGTCAGATAAATATCATATGATATTGCTTATATGTGGAATCTAAAATATGTTACAAATAAACTTATTTACAAGACAGAAACAGACTCACAGACATAGAAAACAAACTTAAGGTTACCAGACGGGAAAGGGGGGAGGAATAAATTAGGAATTTGGGAGTTTGGGATGAGTATATACACCTCTCTATATAAGATAGATAATTAACAAGGATCTACTGTATAGCACAAGGAACTCTGCTCAACCTCTTGTAATAGCTTATAATGGAAAAGAATCTGAAAATGAATAAATAATGTGTTGGATGTGTTTTTAAATTTACAGTTATTTACACAAATGGAAGAGCATGTGTATATATGTATGTGTACATACCCATATATACACATATATATAAGAAAGTCTTACATTAAAATATATACAAACAGGTGCCTATGTGGGAAAATAGGATTGAAAATAGGAGATGCAGTGGAAAAACACAATTTAAAATATTAAATATTCTATAGTAAAGAAAGGCAGTCTTTGGGTAACAATGCCAATGTACCATGAGCTGAGGGCTCGATCAGTCCTTTTCTGTGCCCCCGCCTGGTAAAAATCACATTATGTATTATAACATGTCTTAGTGAAACCTCATGCCCGACTCTGAAATATCAGCTTAAAAGATATTTTCAAAAATGTAGACTGATTGCATTTCCTTACATATTAAGATAAGAGGTATCTGGACATACTTGTGAACTTTCAGCATTCCACTAATGTGAACTGTATTCATCTCTCAAGGCCTGGCTCAACTTCCGAAACAGTCTTGCTCTGTTTTTGAATGATTAGAGAATTCACTCTCCAAATCACTCACTGGGGATCATAGAATGCTATATATTGTTATTTTTAGTATTTCATGTCTTGCATGCCATCTAAGCTATAAATTCCTTAAGATCAATGATGTTTACATTTGTTTCCCCACAGTGACTGGTTTACTGTCTTGCACATGGTGATCTTATTTAGGCAGTCAACCACTGATTTGTGGTAACTAATAATGAAGACAGGAAGTATGATTCTAATAAAAAATTATTATACTAAGAGTTTTAAAAATTGTAAATAGAATCCTAGTAACTTAATATTCTGTTTTTTTCTGCCAAAAATCTTAGTCAAACTTCTATTTTTACTTTACTATTATTTATTTACACCATAAATCTATGTTGTAGCTAGTGAAATAAGCCACTGTTGTATAAAATTTTGATAAATTTCTCAACATGTAATATATCCCATTCACATGATCAAAATCTCAAGTAAACTAAATAATATCATTATAATAACCTATTAAATATATAATTAACTTAAATGGCTGAGCTCAAACAGCAAATTGGGATGTAATTATAACAATATAATTATAACAAATGATATCTATGCTTAAGGTTTTAATATATAAAAAGTGATGTAGTTCAGAGTCATCATGGATTTTTATTTGTTATGCTGTTCTAACAAACTTGAACAGTTAATAAATAGCTAATAAAGGTGAATTTAGGATTAAGTTACTTTGATGAAGCTCTGTTGTGATTCAGTGAAAAATGTTTCTGTTGTCAAAAACAAAATCAGGATTAAAGTGTATTAACAATATCATGTCTGCTCTGTATACTCATTTTCCTGTTTAAGCTAAGGACTCATCTGCTTGAGGATAATCTTATTATATTCAATGAACAGATTCACCATCAGCTCTTCTTGCCCTTTAATTCTATTACAGTTTCTATTTGTATTTCAGTTTTTGACCTTTGCAAATTTTAAAATCAACATTTCCTGCAAAATTTAATTATACTGTTTTTAATATGACAGACACCTAATTATGTTGAAACCTTAAATAAACTTTTGTGGGTCAGCAAAAATCAGTTTGAAGTCTTCCCCATCATTTCAGAATCCCACTTAAGATGGAAGTGTCTCTGGAATAAAGAGGCTGCCAGTTAAGGAGGCCAGGCTGTGCAGACGTGCTGTAGGGCTAGGATGCTCTGCATTACTCTCTCCAATCCCTCAAACCTGATTCCCTCTGATGACAAGGACAGTGCCATGTCTGTGACCTGAGGTCCAGGGTGCTGCAGGTACTTTTCAAGGTCAGATCACCAACCTGGATCAGCTCTAATGAAGGAACCAGTTGCAGACACAAATGGTGCCCTTGACTCCCTGCTTGCTTTGAAATGTGACACCTGCTTCCCATTAAGGTCAGAGCTGTGAGAATTTGTCCATTGGGAGTTCACTTTTATATTTCTTTTAAAGGTGTACATTTTCTGAAATGAACACATATATATTTACAGAGTGATTATTTTCTGCTAACAAACAGGGCACACCAACTGTACTTATATATGATAATGAGGAAAAATAGTATCAGAGGATACTATTTCTTTACCTTGGTGGCTCAGTGGTAAAGAGTTTTCCTGCCAATACATGAGACTCGGTTCGATCCCTGGGTCAGGAAGATTCCCTGCAGAAGGAAATGGTCACCCTCCACCCATTACAGTATTCTTGCCTGGGAAATCCCATGGATAGAGGAGTCTGGTGAGCTCTAGTCCATGGGGTCATAAAAGAGTTCGACATGACTTAATGAATAAACAATGAAGTATCAGAGGAACCAAGAATATAAAGAAAGAAAAGTCAGAATTACTCATCAATACACATCTTAGACTGAGTAACAACTTACAATCAAAATGAAACTTTAGAAATGACAGCATAGCTGGGAAGTGAAAAAGAGGTTTGTTTTTTTTTTAATTTTATGGAAACTTTTGATAATAATCCCTGTAGTCTACTTAGGTGCCATTCCTGAGATATCTTTGGGAGATATCAAAACATTGAATGCTTTTAATAAAATTCTGATTCATATTTTACATCATTCCTCTCCGGAATTTTGCTCTGCTGGAAGATAACCAGCTTTCTCAATTAGCAGGACTCAATTTAAAGATGAGCGAATTCTCAAAAATTACTTCAATTGATGGTTTGCAGCTACATAATTTACAAAGTCTCTTCAGTTCTAAAATTCCGTCATTCCCTAACTATTCATTCTTATGTCTCAAAAGAAAGATGAACAAAATTAGGATTTATGTAACTGTCATATAAGTAAAACAGATTTTCTCAAAATCTGGCTGTTCCTCTCGGGTTGGCCCGCCAGCACTTGGAGGACACGCAATAGCATCTTCTCCAATTTTGGTGCATTTGGCCCATTTTCTGCTGGAATGAAGGCCCCTCCCTCTATGAAGACACATAACCCTGGCCTGGCCACCAGCATTATCCTTTCACCCCCTGCCCACAGAAATTGTTTCATGCCGTGTTACCTGAATTTGTTCAATAAGACATATACTCCTTTTAAAAAAGGTTTTGGGAAAAGGACATTTTACTCTGCTTGGATAAGGAAAATTTAGGTAAGATGATTCTCTCAACCTACATGTTCAAAGAGTCTACTTGGAGTAAAGTCCATTCAGAGGAAGCACAGTACAGACTAGAAATGGAAAGAGAGAAAGACAGACACCAAGCCTGTAACATCGGCGTCCTTGTTTCCAGCTATGCTGGAAGCAAGGAATACTTGAAGACTTCCTGTTAAGTGAGCTGGCATGCTTTTGCTTCACCAGTTGTATTGAGTCTACATCTTGAAGCCAAAGGAAACCTAAGAGAGAGGGGTTTGTAAAGATGGAGGCTGGGCACCTCCAGTTTCACTGCAATTGGTGCCAAGCACCCCCTCTTCAGCACAGGTACCCTCTCTCCTGAAATCAACCCTTCTCACTCTATTTCTTCTTTAGGCAATCCTCTGGTCAGTAAAACAGAAGATACACAGATACACACATCTCATTAAGTACTAACCTCTAGCCTTACCTCTGCATTTTAAAAAGAGAGCAACCTGTCACCTATTCAAAATTGCAATACTCTTAAGTTGACAATTCTGAAGTGCTATGTACTAAAATAATCTTCAAAAGCTAAAAAATGCCTTGACAGTCTCTATGTCTCAGAAAGGCCCTCTTCTGTCAGTCTTCAAACATGATATCAAACAAAGACAGAGTCGAACTGAATTCTGATAAGGTTTAATTTTCATACAGTACTTTTTAAAAATTTTGTCAGATTTACAACTGACATCTCTCTTGGGCTCAGCCTCTTTTCTCTCTCTTTTTTTTTTCACATTCTGGTTCACTTTCGAAATTTAAATTTTTTTGTACTTTCTAAATGCCTGGGATTTGGCTCAGTGGATATACCACTTTTGAAGCAAATCCACAGCTAAAAGTGGGTATAAACATATGTGCAGCATTTCAGTGTTCATTTATCAAGGGTGGATGTGTCCCGGAAGCTATAAATAGGAAGCGCAGTGCTGGGTGTGCGCTGACATTCATATGCATATGAATTCTTGCCTGCATCTACTAAGATAGTTTTTTTCAAATTTCATGATAATACTTCTTTGTGAAAATTTCATTAGCTACTATAAATCTGGCTTTGAGACTGTCACTTATTTAATAGAACTTTTAAATAATTTTAACATCCCAGCAACGTCAAGAATATTCATCTACTCATTTCCTCATGTTCTCTGCTTCCCACGTGTCAGGAGACAGCTCCGGTTGTACCACTCCTGTGCCAGGAGACTCAAAGCACACATAGCATTTCTCAGCATCATACAAAAAGATGAGATCATGCCTCTGAGGGGCTGGGCACAGGGCCTGACACACAGTAGGAGTTGAAATTAAGGTCAAGTCTCCCACCTGCTTTTCCTGCCTTTTGTTTCTTTGCACTAAAGTGCAGGTTCATAGCAGCCCCCTTCTTCTAAAGGAGTGACGCATTTTAGAACTGATCTTAACTTGATCCCCCTTGGTGGCTCAGACTTTAATGAAGCTGCCTGCAAACAGGAGACCCAGGTTCAATCCCTGGATTGGGAAGATCCCCTGGAAAAGGAAATGGCAGCCCACTCCAGTATTCTTTCCTGGAGAATCCCATGGACAGAGGAGCCTGGCGGGCTACAGTCTATGGGACCACAAAGAGTTGGACATGACTGAGTAACTAACACACGCACACACACTTTTCTCACCTGACTCTCCTTTAGAACCATAGTTATTTTACAAGGCCCTGATAATACCCTGAAATGAAATTCATAAGTAATTTACCTAACCACAATCCCCCCTCCCCACATCCATAATATAAACGAAACACATAAGGAAAGGAATTAACAATAAAAATATATTTCCATAGGTCAGTGTTTGAGCAGGATATACCTGACTAGAAGACACCATTCCATGTTGGGTGGTGGCACTTAGACACAGAACACTCATGCTTGTAACTGCTGTAAATGTCTAACAGTCCAGGTGTGTTTCATTGGCAACTCCACTGCGGGCAAGCTGTGTTGCCGTCTATGGCATTAATTTGGGGGGAAATAATAGCCACCTTTTTTCCAAATAAAACTAACAACAGTTGTCTCTTGATTTACACAGTAGTTGAATTCCTCCAAAATTTAGTATTAAAATTGTCTGAAATTACTTTTGTGTCTATTTGTAAACTGGAAGTAGGCTTAACTTCAGGTAACTGTAAACAGGCTTTCTACCTACATAAACGTCCAGCAGGATTTCAAAGAGTAAATGCGCTGTGCAATGTAGGCAAACAGAATTTCTGATCTCTGCCTAGAAACTGTGACAACCAAAAAGCATCTCACGTATTTAAAAAAACTCTCCCTGGTGTGGGGGTTGAGCCTTTCCCCACTGAGACTTTTTAGAGTGACACGTTTTATTTCAAACCACATCTTTAGTAATAATAAAATACTTGCCACATTTGAGAAAATATTCTGGTGGTGCTGTCCATTGCAATGATGACGTCACCCGTGTTCTTCTGCATTCCTGTATATGTATGGATAATCTCCCGGCTTTGAGTTTGCTGAAATGGCCTTGAAATAGAGACATTACTTACATGCTTATTTGGAGACAATGTAATAAGCTTCCTTTGCCAGAGTAATTGGAACCCTGTAGTTATGTTCTCCTGATTATTACACAGTAGCAACAAGTTTTTAGGCACATAAAACACCAGAGGCAGGTTGAGCCGTAACAGCATCTCAAAGTCAATTGGAAAAAAATTCTAAATTAAGAGGGAAAAACACATGAGCAGTCATTGAAATGTTCTGATTCATGCCTTTGTGATTACTGGAAGATAGCCATTTTAAGAGCCATGTTTATTTAAAGATCTATTTCATTCAAGAATTGATTTACTTATAAGACACTTAGAAAATAATTGACTCCAAAATACTCTACAAGAAGATATCTCTAATGTTTATGTTATTGTTTTCAAAAGAACAACATGGCAAGACCTTCCTGTATCAAAGCAGACACAACAGCAACAAGAAGCTTGAATTTAAAGTGAGATTTTGCAAAGCTTTCATGATCAGTGATGTTGAGAAATAAACAGATATGGCACAAGAAAGGGATTCTGAGACACTGAAAACAAAACAAAAGAAACAGAATTTAAAGATTCCTATAAGGTAAAACGCTAGGCTTTTACTGTAGAGCCACAAATGTATTCAACAATTTAACTTGCCACCGTGACTAAGAATAAAACAGTGGTTTATACTTATAGCATCCAAATAAGTTTGTTTTGTGGCAGTCTTCATTTAGACAGTATGTTATATTAATTTCTCTTTCCCACAAAAATATAGAAGCTTTCTTTTACTGGATACTAGCCTTTGAAAATGACTAATTTCCAAATAGTTGAATTTACAAAAACCACTCACCAACCAAGCACAGGCAGGAATCATTTGCTATGACCATCTTTTTTGGGATTTATTGTAAAATTTACTTTAATTGGAGGATAATTACTTTGCAGTATTGTGATGGTTTTTGCCATACATCAATATAAAGAGGCCATGTGATGACTTTTGCAACCAGGGAGAACAGTGTGCCTTTCTGGAAGTCAATATTTTGAATCTTTTCCCAAGTTACATGGATGTGCTTGAGATGGGGGAGGGCATGGTGGGAGAAGGGAGTTAGAACACCTCCCAGTATGATATCAAGGGAAGCTTTCCATCCTAATTTCCCGGATACTTGTGTGGCTGATGTCACACTGTTTCACCCAGTGTGTATGAGTGTATGTGTGTGTGTGTGGGGGGGTGGGTGCTAGTACTTGTGAACATGCACATACACACACACACACACACACATACACTCTATGCCCTGTGGCCCCCTCTCCTTCCTCTCACGTGCAATGTGGCTACGTCGGGGATTTATGTAAACCATGTGCTCTGCCCAACGTGCTCTTCCTCCAACTCATTGCATGGGTGGTTCTTAGCCCTGAGACCTCATCTCAGATGTCACCTCTCAAGAGAAGCCCTCCCGGACTCTCTATGGAAGACACACCATTCTCACCCACTACCAGTCATTTTTATCTTGGCTCATCTCCTTCATAGCACTTGAAAAGCTCCAAGGAACACGGATGGGCCGAGAGCTTATCATACTAAGCAAAGTAGGTGAGAAAGAGAAAGATAAATACCATATGACATGATTTATATGTGGGACTTGAAATCTGATACAAATGAACCTGTCCATGAAACGGAATCACAGACACAGAAAACGGACTTGAGGGTGCCGGGGGGAGGTGGGTAGGGGAGTGATAGATTGGCAGTTTGGGGTTAGCAGGGGCAAACTATAATACAAGATGGGCAAACAGCAAGGTCCTACTGTATACACAGGGGACTGTATCCAACATCCTCAGATAAACCATAATGGAAAATGAAGAAAACAAGAAACAAACAAAAAAAAACCAAAACTGCATTGATCTTGTTTGTTGACTGTCTGTTCACTGATGATTCCACCACTAAAAAGAAAGCTTCTGGAGGGCAAAGTCTGTATTTCTTTTGTTTACCATTCTTACTTTCAGACCTGGAACAATTCTTGGCATTTAGAAGACACTAGAGAAAAAATATCTTTGTTGCGTAAGCAAAGATTGAATATAATTCTTTGGACCTAAAAGTTCTGTCGTTTATCTTCACTTTAGTATTCCCAGATAGGCTTAAGCTTCACAGAGATAAATGACTAAAAGAATTTTTTTTTCTGTGTTGACTCTGGCTCAAACTGATGCTAAGTTGCTAGGATGCACCATCAGCTCACGGTGGTTCATGTGATAAACTTTGGCTTCTCTGAGCTCCTCACCTTCTCAAGTACACAGAGGATGTGTCCTACCCTAGGAGCCTTTCTTGTGATGATTCATTCTACAGAGAGCAAAAAAGAAGAATAAAGGAAGAATAAAGGAAAGCTTATTAAGGTTATGATGCTAAACACTAAAGGTATGACTTTAAGAAGTTGGTAAAACTTAAATCAACATTTAAAGGAGCTCTGGAGAGACAAGTATGCCAAACAGTTATCCTGTCAAGTGTCTATCTGATTTGGACACTAAGATCCCTTCCATACCATAGTACTCTCTTCTCCTGCACTGGGACCCACCCAAGTTCATCACAACACAGCCTTCTGCGAAACGCAGGCACATCCTGCTAACACTCCTCTCCACCGTTGGGACCCTTCCACCGAGAACCTCCTCCAAAGAAAACAGAAGACAATGATACCTGCACACTTAATTTATCACAGAAATAGCCCTATAAAGTCTTCCTGAGATGCTTTAGATGATTTTGAGTACAGCCTGTAACTATTAGGCACAGCCTATAAACATTTGAAGTTCACCTTTCCATGTGTCTTTCTCTAGTATTCTAAACAAAGAGAATTTTGCCGTGGAGTTAATGAGATCACTGCCCAAATCAATCAAGATAATAATGTCTGCAGGGAAAAAAAATCATGAAAGACGGAGAGTTGTACAAATACGATATTCTATTCTGAGGAAGAAAAAGAAAGATTCAGCGATTGTCTCTGATTAGAGTTCAGCTCCTGGCTTGGCCACTCACTACCTGTGAGGCCTCAGCAGGTCTACTGACCTCTTTGTGCATCAATTTTCTTCATTTTAAAAACAGGGACCATAGCATGCTGGTCCAAGCGGGGAAGGAGAGAGTGGGATGAATTGGGCGGTTGGGATGGACATATACACAGTGCCCTGTGTAAGTTGATAGCTCATGGGAAGCTGCTTATAACACAAGGAGTGCAGCTTTGGGCTCTGTGCTGGCTCAGATGGGTGGGATCGTGGGGCAGGGTGCCGGGGAGTGGGAGGGGTCTCGAGAGGGAAGGGTATATGCATATATACAGCTTATTCATGCTCTTGTACACCAGAAACTAATACAACGTTGTAAAGCAACTCTACTCCAAAAAATGAAAATAAAATTTTTATTGTATAAAAAATAATTTTAAACAGTAACCGTGGTGAATGAACCTCACAAAACAGATCCCATGGTGAAAGAGTTACTATACCTAATATACAAAATGTGCTAAATTAAGAAATGAATTAACCATATACTTCAATGTTTCTATCACTGTTCCTCTCTTTGTATCCATGCATTTAAATTAATTTAAGCACTACCCCATGTACTCAGTCTCTCAGTTGTGTCTGACTCTTTGTGACGCTAAAATCCTCTGTCCATGGGAATTTCCTGGCGAGAATACTGGAGTGGGTCGCCACTTCCTCATCCAGGGGATCTTCCCCACCCAGGGATCAAACTGGGGTTCCCTGTTGTCTCCTGCATTGCAGGCAGATTCTTTACCGCTGAGCCACTGGGGAAGCACAACAGAGTGGGTTTTTTCTACACGTCAAGAAAACTGTATATGCTAAATTCTAGGTTTGGAAGTAGCTTGAACATTAATTTGAAGGAGAAAGCTCTGGGTTTGAGCTCCGGGTCAGCAGAGGGCACTGGGCCCATCACCCAGCCTCCGGGCTGTGTCTCCCCTCAAGGGTACATAGAAGATGGGACGGCTCAGTGGCTCCTGAGCTGGGTTGCAAGTACCCTGGTATCATTTGGAAGACTTAAACCAGGGGATGCCTGATTCCTCCTTTGGACCTGGGTCAGGTGGGGCTGGGACCTGGGATTTTAAATGCATCTCCTCAGGTGATTATGATTTGACTGTACAGAAACAGGTCAGGTTAGGGCCCCAAACTCTGGTCCATGGTGGTGATGCCAGAGCTCTTGGCATGCCTCATTGCAAATGGACGGGGATCCAGCCGGTGGTTCTTATCCACCCGGCTCAGAATCTTGTCACTGGCGTTGGGATTCTAAAGTAAATCAGCTTTAGCACTCTGAAATAAATCAGGCATTTCTGAATCTATGAGGTTGAAATCTAGACTCTGGGTGATGGTAAAGATAATAAGACATAAACCTACTTTCAGGGAACTAGGGGCTGGGGATTTTCCTTTATGGTCACAGCCATGAATTCTGCATAGCAGATATTTATCAGGCACAATTAGCTAGTTTTGTAATAAGACATTAGTTATGCTCTAGGGCAGTACTGTCTCACATGGCAGCCAGTGAATTTAGATATGCCATAATCATAAAATGCACATGGGATGCTGAAGATTCCATGTGCAAAAAAGAATGCAAAATAACTTATTAATAATTTGTATATGAAATAATAATCCCATTGCTTATTACTCCCAACAACACCAAGTTACTTAAGAGATTTTTAAATTCACAATAATTTTAGATAGATGGTGGCGATAACCCTATATGCAAAACAGAAAAAGAGACACAGAAGTACAGAACAGACTTTTGAACTCTGGGGGAGAAGGTGAGGGTGGGATGTTTTGAAAGAACAGCATGTATACTATCTATGGTGAAACGGACCACCAGCCCAGGTGGGATACATGAGTCAGGTGCTCGGGCCTGGTGCACTGGGAGGACCCTGAGGAGTCGGGTGGGGAGGGAGGTGGGAGGGGGGATCGGGTTGGGGAATACGTGTAACTATATGGCTGATTCATGTCAATGTACGACAAAACCCACTGAAACGTTGTAAAGTGATTGGCCTCCAACTAATAAAATAATATTTAAAAAAAAAATAAAAATATAAGCCAGAAAAAAAAAAAAATAAAAAAATAAAATAAAATAATTTTATTCATCCATCCAATCATTTTATTGTCTGCTTTGTCGGTGTGAAAACACAGAATCTTAATGATAAATTCCCTATTTTTCTGATATTTTATGGCTAATATTTTGTTGTTTGGGTATTTTCATTTTACAGTAATTCCTTTTCAGGGAAGCACTTATCAAATTATATACAATGTGAGAAATATTCTCAGAAGTTTACAAGTTGTTTTAATTTACCCGCATTATTGAAATACATTGTTTGCTTTCTTTAGACCTTGGAGATTTATTGTCATTAAAGTCCAGGTCATGTTACATATAGTGAAATTGCGTGTGTGTGCATATCTTATGTCTAACTATTTAAGCACCATTATATGTACATTAATAAATAAAATTACATGTTTTATTCATAAATTTAAAAAGGAATGTAAAATAACTTCTTAATAATTTTATATGAAATAATAAGGTCAATATTATGTCAATATAATTCTGATATAAAATTTAATAAACATTACTTAAGAATCTTTTTTATATATTAGTTAAAATAAATATATTATTAAAATTAATTTCACCCATTTCTTTTTAACTTATCGAATGTAGATACTGGAAAAATTACCTGTGGGGCTAATATGACATTTCTATCAGGCAAGGGCTGAATGTGCTGAACCCAGGGCTTTGGCATAGCTTGAAGTCCGATGGGCTCCACGTGGCTGCCTGCTGGGCAAAGGATGCTGCGCTGATAGAGTGGATACCAGCTGTCACATTGCACACAGTAGGGCAACTCAGACCGCCACCACGGAGGAGATGCAAGCAGACCCTGAGAAGAAGCTGATGGACTTGAAGGCTGAATTAATTCGGGGCCAAGGAGGAAAAGAGATGAAGAGAACAGACAGAGTCTGCCCTGCCCCTGTCTCCTCCTCATCCCTAGCCAGGCCATGGCTTCCACTCAGCAGATCAGCTCCATCCCACCTCCAACCTTTGTCATGGAAGCTCTGCCATGGCAGAGGGCAGGGGGCAGGGGGCAGAGGGCAGGGGGACTTGGGTCCCCCACCTCCCGGCAGAGAAGATGGCCTGTTCACATTATGACACGTTGCTGTCCTGCGTGTTACGCAGGGGTGTGAGAACAGAAACGCTTCATTATTTTAGTTTTTAAACTGCACTTTTGGCTGTGTTGGGTGTTCATTGCTGCAAGGGATTTTCTCTGGTTGCGGTGAGTGGCCCACTTTCTAGTTGTGGTGCAGAGGCTTCTCGCTGCGGCCCTTGTAGTGGCGCACAGACTTTGTTGCCTCGAGGCATGTAGGATCTTCCTGGACCAGGAATCTAACCCAAGTTTCCTGCATTGGCAAGCAGATTGCCATTGGCAAGCAGATGGCTCTTTACCACTGAGCCATCACGGAAGCCCTATTTTTTAATTAACTTTTATTGGTATATCGTTGCTTTACAATCTTGTGTTAGTTTTTATTGTACAGTAAAATGAGTCAGCCATACATGTGTATATACATATATACACATACATCCCTCTTTTTCGGACATCCTTCCCACTCAGCTTACCATAGACCACAGAGTTTGTTTTGCTATACGTATACACTGCTGATATTACATATGTGTGCATCATCCCTCAGTCATATCTGACTCTTTGCAACCCCTTGGACTGTAGCCTGCCAGGTCCCGCTGCCCACCATAAAACTGATGGGTTTGAACAGCGGTGTTGGAGAAGACTCTTGAGAGTCCCTTGGACTGCAAGGAAATCCAACCAGTCCATCCTAAAGGAGGTCAGTCCTGGGTGTTCATTGGAAGGACTGATGCTGAAGATGAAATTCCAGTACTTTGGTCACCTCATGCGAAGAGTTGACTCATTGGAAAAGACCCTGATGCTGGGAGGGACTGGGGGCGGGAGGAGAAGGGGACGACAGAGGATGAGATGGCTGGATGGCATCACCAACTCAATGGGCATGAGTTTGAGTAAACTCCGGGAGTTTACTGGGAGTTACAGGGAGGCCTGGCATGCTGCGATTCATGGGGTCGCAAAGAGTCAGACACGACTGAGCAACTGAACTGAACTGAACTGAATACAGATAATTAGTAAGAAAAACTTTACAAGATGGAAACATAGAGTCTAGAGCAGGTGGTCAGTGGCCTCTGATGACCATCCTCTCTGCTAGCTGACGTGTTACTTTCTACCTCGTGGCCTTTGACTCTAATAATTTCTGCTTCCCTTTGCACACAGTCACTTGGACACAGCGCAACTTCAGCCCCAGATCATCCCAATAAATAGGAATACTTTGCTTCCTAGTAGCATTATGTCTAAAACACAATGTACATACCTTAATTTAAAAATATTTTATTGGTAAAAAAAATGCTAACCATCATCTGAGGTTTCAGCCAGTCATGGTAATAACACCAAAGGTCACTGATCACAAACAACAAGGTCCTACTGTCTAGAACAGGGGACAATAGGTATTACCTTGTAATAAAGTGGAACAGAAAACAATATGAAAAAGGACATGTGTGTATATGTATGCATGTGTGTGCTCAGTTGCTGAATTGTGTTTGACTCTTTGCAACCCCATGGATTGTAGCCTGCCAGGCTCCTCTGTCCATGGAATTTCCCAGGCAAGAATACTGGAGTGGAGTGCCATTTCCTACTCAAGGGGACCTTACTGACTCAGGGATCGAGCCTGCATCTCTTATGTCTCCTGCATTGGCAAGCAGATTCTTTACCATTAGCACCACCTGTGAAGTCCATATGTGTGTGTGTGTGTGTGTGTGTGTGTGTGTGTGTGTATCCTTTGGCTGTACACCAGAAATTCAGAAATTAACACATTATCAATCAACTATACTTCAATAAAACAGTCACGGATCATAAATCACTATAACAAATATAATGATAATGAGAAAGTTTGAAATACTGTGACAGAGATACAAAGAGAGCCAGTGCTGTTGGGAAAGTGGTGCTAACAAACTTGCTCAAAGCAGGGTTTCCAACAACTTTCACTTTGTAAAAATGCAATAAAATGAAGAGCAGTAAAACAAGATCTGCCTGCATTCTTTTCCTTGAACTGTTTGCTAGTTTGGCCTTGACCCACTGCGGTTGATTTTAAATCTACAGCCATTCATTTCTCTCAGTGCTGCTCTCTACCCTAGAGGCTGGAAAACTAAGTCCCCAAGCTCTTGGTCTCCCTGAAGGTAATGTCTGCCATGTAACTCCGCTCTAGCCAAAGGCTAGTGGGCAGGAATCCCTGGAGAAGGATCTCTCCCCATGAAAAGGCCAGACCTTGTTAGGAACCCCTTGGGCCCTTTGCCACTTGACTGGAATGCAGCTGTGACGCTGGAGGTGAAGCAGCCATCTTGTGACCATGAGAAGGCAAACATGAGGATGAAAGATTGAGGACAGAGGAGGAAATAGAACTCAGTCTTTAAGGACATTGTGGAGGCTTGACTTCCTTCAGGTTTCTTGTTTCAGAAAAATAAATCCTGAACCTGATAGGCCACTGTTAGTCCAATTTCTACTGCCTTCAGCTAATATAATCTTTACTAATACAGAATGATTATTTATAGCAATATCACAATAAAAGTTTTTTTTTTTTTTTTTTTTTTGCTTCCTGGAAATCCCTCAGTGACTGAACCTCTCTCCCAATTTCCCATTTTCCACCCTGTTGCCTTTCTCCTCTGCCCTCTCCCCACCCTCCTCCCCATCACATCCTGCCTCACCAGATTCAGAACTCCAAGGAAATGCAGCAGAAAAGAGAAATAAAGCACTGAGCTGGAACACATGCGGCCCCGAGGCCCCAGCACCCACTGCTCCCTGCTCCCTCCCCAAGCAAAGGGTCCATCTGAACCCTTAAGTGCCAGGGACTTGGCTGGAGGCTGAACTCGCCACCAGCGGTGCAGAGGGGAGGGCGCGGTGGCGGGCCCCCAGGCTGGCACCCTGGTCTGAGTTCCCCATGTGCTGAGCCCTCCAGAACCACAGGACAGACTTCAGCATGTCCCGACTGTTCACGGCGACACAGGCTTTTGTGTTCTGTGGTGAACCCACACACGCCCTGCCAGCCCAGCACAGCCGCCAGGCTCTAGTTAGCAAAGCATTCCTTCCCACAGATAAGAAAAAGGAGCCTGCAATCCAAAAACAGCCTCGACAAAGGAAAATTGAAAAGATGCCCAGACCACAGCACAGGGACGTATGAACTCAAAGGAGAATGTCTTTTCCCCCAGAGCTGTTTATTCAGAGCTTTCTAACGTAACCAGGTGATACGGGTGATGTGGATGCAGCTAAGGTTTCCACTTTTCCCTCAATGCAGTGGTATCTACTTTCTTTCCCCAATTTCTTCACCTGGCAATACACACCCTGGCTGTTTTGGGTGAAATAAGCCTCTCTCGCTTTCTATAAAAGGCCATATGAGATCAGATGTAGCCGGAACATGCAAAGGCCCATGCCATAGCTGGGTACCTTTACCCGAAATTTTACCTCAAAGTGTTTTGCACATTTGAGCTCAGTTATCTTATTACAAAGTCCAAATATTTTTTTTTCTTTCCCCCCAGCCTGATATTTCATTGCAGGTCACTCCTGTACTATGATGCCATCATATGCAAAGTGTACACATACACACAGAACTTCCAAGTGCATATTTTTGTCATAAACCCCAGGAAAGGGTACCTGGAATCCAGCAGTTCTTTCTGAGAATCTAATTTACTTGCACGTTTTCTAGGCCAGCATTAGAAGTGGTCAGCTTCTGTCCATCCCCTACCTCTCTACACGCCTGCCCGAAGGACATCACGTTAGGATATTCCTGCTGTCCCTGACTCACGGCTGCCTCGTACCAGGCTCAATACGCCTCCCTCCTTTGTCTCTACAGAGCCTGAAGCCATCTTTCCCGGCGTGACTTGGGATTCTGTTCAGGTTACCACTGGAGGCCCTGCTTCTACTCCGTCTCCATTGACAGGACATGTTTACTGAGGTTTCATTCTCTCCATCCTCTGCCCTGTGGTTATGGGCAGCCTGCCCTGCATCAAGGACTCCGTCAGTGAGCACACCCTTGAGCACCAGGCCCAATGCTTGAAATCACAGAGGATGTACCGAGTAAGGCGGGTCAGAGTCTATAAGTCCAGACAGACAGACAATAGAACAGTGAATCCAAGAACCAGCAAGAAAACTCAAGGACGTCTTATAATCGACTAACTGGAGCTCCCCAAGGAGGGAATCTGAAGCTTGAGAAGAACCTCATCTCTGACCTTAGGATCTGTGGTCTATCTCGTAATGTTTTTAATCTGTCAAACAACAACTGCACAAACCTTGCAGGAATGGATTTGAACAGGGAAGTGGGCCTGCTTTGTTACTGCGTATTTGGTTTCTGGAGAACAGGACAGTTCTTTACCTTTCATGTGCATGCTGCATGCTAAGTCACTTCAGTCCTGTCTGACTCTTTGCGACCCCATGGACTGTAGCCCACCAGGCTCCTCTGTCCGTGGAACTCTCCAGGCAAGAATAATGGAGTGGGTTGCCATGCCCTCCTCCATGGGATCTTCCCAATGCAGAGGATCAAACCTGTGTCTCCTGCATCTCCTGCATCGGCAGGTTCTTTACTGCCAGCACCGCCTGGGAAGCCCATTTACCTCCATATGCATGTGCAACACGTGATTCTCTAGCTCATTGGAAAACCTGAAATGAACAGCTCCATCTGGAGTCAGGGTAGCAGGTGCAGGGAAGGGGAAACACTCTGAGCAGAGCTTCCTGATCCACCCCGTCTCTCTCTTTACAACATCAGGCTGCACCTCCAGTTTTTGCAGGAGGGTGTGTGTGTGTGGTGTGTGTGTGCAGGTGTCTCTGTGACTGACGAATCTGAGTAGGCAACCCCAGAAAACTTCTAATACACTTACATCCAGCTTTTCTCTGTGAAAAATGAATGGTAAACAGAACCAAGCCCGGAGCACTGGCGAAACCGGTAACCAATATAAGTGATGGGTCAACAAGAAACTGGTTTGCAGAGGAAAGGATAAATGATGCAGAGTTAAAGTCCATGCTACTCTATTGGTAGAATTTAAGACAATTTTAACTCCTTCTGTTACATAGGAGTGATGTCTTGATTTTCTCTGGCCAGCTCTGAGATTCTACATTTATCCATTGTGGAAACCCAGTCTCTCCAATACAACGTGAAGAGGCTCACTTTGTGTTTGGTTGCTCATGTTGCTTATTATGGGCTTCAGAAACAGCTCTGATATTTCCAGTCTTGAATAGGAGCAGACTCTGTCAACACCTGGGTCAGGGCAAAAGTCAAACCTGAAGCAGATGTGAGCAGTTTCATACCCTTCTGAAAGCACAGAGGTTAGTGTCATGGTCATAAAGTAAATCTCAACTTCACATTGTTGCAGGCTAGGTTAAAGAAAGAATTCTGTTTTTAGAAACTGAAACATTTAAGGTGTGACAAGAAGATAAAGGTGGAAGCAAGATTCAACCCAGGGAGTCCAAATAGGGTTGTCTACTGGGTGTGCATGCATGCTCAGACACTTCAGCCCTGTCTGACTCTTTTGGATCCTATGAACTTTAGCCATTGAGGGTCCTCTGTCATGGGATTCTCCGGGCAAGGATACTGGAGTGGGTTGCCATGCCCTCCTACAGAGGATATTTTTGACCCAGGGACCCAACATGAGTCTTTTGCTTTGCAGGTGGATTCTTTACCACTGAGCCATGGGAGAAGTCCAGTCTACTGGGAAAGTTGTGGGAAATATAATGAAGGTGTACTCAGGAGAGCATCGGTCATTAAGGGTTTGTCCTTCAGAAACCATGCCCTTATTTGGACTATATATATATATGTAAAACCCTAAGTGGAAATTTCTGTAAAGAAAGATGTATTAGTTTCCTAGGGCTGCTGTAACACATTACCACTAATATTTGGGTTTAATACAACAGAAATTTGAATTCTTCCACTCAGGAAGTTTGAGAAGAGGTGCCAGCAGTCGATAATTCTTCTGAAGGTTCTAGGGCTGAAGTTTTTCCTGCCTCTGACTGACTTTTGCTGGGTCTGGCAATCCTTGGCCATTCTTGGTTTTGAGTCACATCATCCCAAGTTATCTCCATCCTAACATTCTTCTCCATGCATCCTCTTATCTCCTTACAAGGACACTGGTCCCTGGAGTAATGGCCACCCTATTCCAGAAAGGCCTCATCTTAGCAACTAATTAGGACTTCCCTGGTGGCTCAGATGGTAAAGTGTCTGCCTGGGTTCGATCCCTGGGTTGGGAAGATGCTCTGGAGAAGGAATTGGCAACCCACTCGAGTATTCTTGCCTGGAAAATCCCGTGGCTTGAGGAGCGTGGTAACTTACAGTCTATAGGGTCACAAACAGTCAGACATGACTGAGCAACTTCACTTAGCAACTAATTACATCTGCAAGGACACTGACCCTGGTTCAAAATCAGATCACATTCTGAGGTTCTGAAGAGATGTGAAATTTGTGGGGGACCCTAGTCAACTCACTACAGGTGTCATGAGATCCATGTTTAGATACAAACAGCAAAACTATGAAAAAATAAGGAAAACCTGGCCCAGATCTCAGTCTCAGGACCAGTCCTTGCTTCCCTGCTGTTGGCATGGTCCTGAGTGTCTGCTTTCCCTGCCTCTGCCAGCCTGCCTGTGTCCAAGTCTTCCTCTGCCACATTTCAGCTTTGAGACCTTGGTGAGTTACTTAACCCAGCAGTGCCTTGATTTCCTCACATGTAAAAATAGCTTAATTATACTCACTTATAGAGTTTCTACAATTACTGCATCATGGAATCTGTGTCAATCACTCATACAGTACATGACCCAGAGTAACTGACAGTCCACCGCTTTGATAATTATCAGTCTCCCTGTTGTATTAGTAGATATAGTACATCCTGCCTGTTACCAGCATGGTCATGTTTCTAAAACTGAAATCTGATGTCCTTTTCTGTAAGAATTTACATGCTCTCCAGCTGATGCCCAGACAGAGGAAGTTCTCAGCAGACACCACACCTGTGATATCTAATTCCACGTCTCACCCACGCTCAACCTCCCACCCCACACTCAACTGTCCCCCAGCAGCTTAGAGGCATTGAGCAAGGATGAGCCCTTTCCTCACACTTCCTTGCTTCAACACCAACAGTCCCCGAATATGGAATATCTACTTGGTGACCACCAACCTGTGTGTCTCTGATGTCAGCCCAGAAGGAAGACATTTCCTGAAAGTGCAGCCAAGGACCCCTGGTTCCCACTGAGCCACAGTCTCTCACATTCACTCGAGATTATTTATTGATACAACTTCATTTTTTCCGTAAGATTTCCTATTGGTTTTCATTTATCTTCCATGCCCAATTGGTTCCTTTACCTGCCTTTTTTCTTATTCCATTTATGTTTTGTAAATAAGTTCATTTGTATCATTTCTTTTTAGATTCTGCATATGAATGATATCATTTGATATTTCTCTTTCTGTGTCTGGTTTATTTCACTCAGTATGACAAGCTCTATGCCCATCCATGTTACTGCAAATGGCATTATTTCAATCTTTTTACGGATTAGTAATATCCCATGTTATATATGTACCACATCTTTATCTATTCATCTGTTGATGGACATATAGGTTATTTACATTTGACACAACTTCTTTTGTGGATGAGAAGTTCCCTGAGGCAAGGCAAAATTGCCATATTGTCACTGACTCCCTGGAGGAAATCGAGCATTTGGTGAACAGCATATGTTTGATGTTGGTGCTCTGCCTTTTTACCAGGCGTACAACCTTGGAGAAGTTTCTTAGTTTGCAAATTAGGGTAATAAATATATTCATCTAGTGGGGCTTAGGTAATGTTTGCAATGCGTAAAGCCAATAATTTATTAAAGGATACATAATAAATGCCTTTAATATCCTATTGAAGTGAAGTGAAAGTCGTTCAGTCACATCTGGCTTTGCAACCCCAACAACTATACAGTCCATGGAATTCTCCAGAACAGAATACTGGAGTGGGCAGCCTTTCCCTTCTCCAGGGGATCTTCCCAACCCAGAGATCGAACCCAGGTCTCCTGCAATGCGTGCAAATTCTTTACCAGCTGAGCCACAAAATCCTGTTACCTGAGCAGAATTGGAAAAAAAAATCATCCAAGTTTGGAGATCTTTGCTTTAATTACTGAGACTCCCATTTTAACAGGCTCAGTTTAATCTTTTTTATTTTTATCCTCATTATTTGCTTTGCCTGCACACCTTTATCCAAACTCTCACTGCTCTCCCAGGACTCTACTTAACTTCGTTCTCAGATTATGGCCCTATCTCCTACTAGAAAAGTTACATATTAATAAACAAGTGAATAGAAAGTCTGAAACATGATCTTCATCTCCCTACTTCCGCATCACCCTTTCTGGGACACACACACACATACACTGAAACACATACATGAATATATTCATTCTCCATCCTTTCTCCCCCTCCCCTTCCTCCATTCCTTCCCTCCAGAGAAGGACATACTCCTTTATGGCTAGATGGCAGCCCCTCCAGCTGAGTGCTCTTCAAAATCTGGTCTCTCTTTTCTCCTCCAAGGTTCTGCCTTATCACACCCTCTCTCTTAGATACCTTCCCTTCTGGAGGGCATCTTACTGGTAGTGTAGCCTATAAATATACTCCCCTTCATGAATGACAGCCTTGTTATGGCAAAGGAGCTTGCATAACTCAACAAAGCTATAAGCCAAGCCATAGAGGGCCACACAAGAGGATAGGTCATAGTGAAGTGTTCTCACAAAATGTAGTCCACTGGAGGAGGAAATGGCAACCCACTCTAGTATTATTGCCTGGCGAAGCCCATGAGCATTATGAAAAGGCAAAAAGATATGACATTGGAAGATGAACCTCCCAAGTCAAAAGATGTCCAATATGCTACTGGGGAAGAGTAGAGGGCGATTACTAGTAGCTCCAGAAAGAATGAAATAACTGGGCCAAAGCAGAAATGACACTCAGTTGTAGTTATGTCTGGTGGCAAAAGTGAAGTCTGATGCTGTAAATAAGAATATTGCATAGAAATCTGGAATGTCCATGAATCAAGGTAAATGAGATGTGGTCAAGTAGGAGATGGCAAGATTGCACATGAAAATCTTAGGAATCAGTGAACAAAAATGGATGGGAATGGGAGAATTTAATTCAGATCACCATTATATATGAGTAGCCCCCATAGTCAAGAAAAGAGTCTGAAATGCAATACTTGGGTATAAATTCAAAAATAACAGAATGACCTCACTTTGTTTCCAAGGCAAATCATTTAACATCATAGTAATCCAAGTCTATGCCCCAAGCACTGATGCCAAAGAGGTTGAAGTTGACTAGTTCTACAAAGGCATAAAGCACCTTCTAGAATTAGCACCACAGGAAAAAAAGGCCCTTTCATAATAGAGGATTGGAAGGCAAAAGTAGGAACTCAAGAGATACCTGGAATAACAGGCCAGTATAACTTTGGAGTACAAAATGAAGCAAGGCAAAGGCTGGTGATTTTGTTAATAAGAGAACACACTGGTAAGAGCAAACACCCTCTTCCAACAACACAAGAGATGACTCTGCACATGGACTTCACCAGATGGTCAACACCGAAATCAGACACAAGAGATGACTCTGCACGTGGACATCACCAGACGGTCAACACCGAAATCAGACACAAGAGATGACTCTGCACATGGACATCACAAGATCGTCAACACTGAAATCAGACTGATTTCGTGCTTTGCCGCTGAAGATGGAGAAGCACTACACAGTCAGCAAAAATCAGACCTAGAGGTGACTACGGCTCAGATCATGCACTCCTTATTGCAAAATTCAGGCTTCAGTTGAAGAAAGTAGAGAAAATCACTAGGCCATTCAGGTATGAACTCAATAAAATACCTTACGATTATACAGTGGAAGTGATGAATAGATTCAAGGGATTAGATCTGGTGGACAGAGTGCCTGAAGATCTATGGATGGAGGATCATAACACTGTACAGGAGGTGGTGACCAAAACCATCCTAAAGAAAAACAAATGCAAGAAGGCAAAGTGGTCGTCTGAGGAGGCTTTACAAATAGCTGAGGGAAGAAAAGAAGCAAAAAGTAAGGGAGAAAGGGAAAGATATACCCAACTAAATGCAGATTTCCAGAGAATAACAAGGAGAGATAAAAAGACCTTCTTAAATTAACAATGCAAAGAAACAGAGGAAAGCAACAGAATGGGAAAGAGTACAGCTCATCAAGAAAATTGGTGATATCAAGGAAACATTTTATGCAAGGATGAGACACGATAAAGGACAGAAATTGTAAGGATCCAACAGAAGCAGAAGAGATTAAGAAGAGGTGGCAAGAATACACAGAAGAACTATACAAAAAAGGTCTTAATGACCTGGTTAACCATGATGGTGTCGTTACTCACTTAGAGCTGGGCATCCTGGAATGTGAAGTCAAGTGGGCCTTAGGAAGAATTACCATGAACAAAGCTAGTGGAGGTGACATAACAACAGCTGAGCTATTTAAAATCCTAAAAGTTGATGCTGTTAAAGTGCTGCACTCAATATGTCAGAAAATTTGGAAAACTCAGCTGTGGCCACAGGACTGGAAAAGGTCAGTCTTCAATACAGCTCAAAGAAAGGCAATGCCAAAGAATGTTCATACTACCATACAATTGGGCTCGATTCACACACTAGCAAGATTATGCTCAAAATCCTTCAAGCTAGGTTTCAGTAGTATGTGAACTAAGGACTTCTAGATGTACAAGCTGGATTTAGAAAAGACAGAGGAAACAGAAGTCAAATTGCCAATATACACTGGTTCATAGGAAAAGCAAGGGAATTCTAGGAAAACATCTACTTGCGCTTCATTGACTACACTAAAGTCATTGACTGTGTGGATCACAGCAAACTGTGGAAAATTCCTAAAAAGGTAGGAATACTAGATCACCTTATCTGTCTTCTGAGAAACTTGTATCCAGGTCAAGAAGCAACAGTTAGAACTGGGCATGGAACAATGGACTGGTTCCAAATTGGGAAAGGAAGATGACAAGTCTGTATACTATCATCCTGCTCATTTAACTTCCATGTAGAGTACATCATGCAAAATGCTGGGCTGGATGAATCACAAGCTGGAATCAAGATTGCAGGGAAAAATATCAACATCCTCAGTTATACAGATGGTATCACTTTAATGGTAGAAAATAAAGAGGAACTAAAGAGCCTCTTGTTGAGGGTGGAAGAGGAGAGTGAAAAATCTGGCTTGAAACTCAACACAAAAATAACTAAGATCATGTAGGAGATGCATGAAGCAGGGCACCCAAAGCTAGTGTTCTGGGACAACCCAGAGGGAAAGGGTGGGGAGAAAGGTGGGAGGGGATTACAGGATGCGGAGGAGATACCTGTGGCTGCTTCACGTTGATGTATGGCAAAAACCATCACAATGTTATAATTATCCTCCAATTAAAATAAATAAATTAATTAAAAAAACTAAGATCATGGCATCCCGCCCCATCACTTCACTGCAAATAGAAGGGAAAAAGTGGAAGCAGTGACAGATTTTATTTTCCTAGGCTCCAAAATCACTATAGACAGTGACTGCAGTCATGAAATTAAAAGACACTTGCTCCTTGGAAGAAAAGCTATGACAAACCTAAACAGAGTATTAAAAAGCAAAGACATCATTTTGTTGACAAAGGTTCTTATAGTCAAAGATATGGTCTGTCCAGTAGTCATGTACAGGTGTGAGACTTGGACCACAAAGTACGTTGAGTGCTGAAGAATTAATTCTTTGGAATCGTAGTGCTAGAGAAAACTCTAGGAGAGTCCCTTGGACTGCAAGGAGATCAAATCAGTCAATCTTAAAGGAAATCAACCCTGAATATTCATTGGAAAGACTGATGCTGAAGCTGAAACTCCAATACTTTGGCCACCTGATGAGAAGAGCCAACTCATTGGAAAAGACTCTGATGCTGGGAAAGATTGAAGGCAGGAAGAGAAGCAGGTGGACAGAGGATGAGATGATTGGATGGCATCACTGACTCAATGGACATGAATTTGAGCAAACTCTGGCAGACAGTTGAGTACAGAGGTGCCTGGCGTGCTACAGCCCACAAGGTTGCAAATAGTTGAACATGACTTAGCAGCTGAGCAACAACAATATACTAAACAGCTCATTCCAAATAAAACAGACAACAGCCAAAGAGTCTTCCTTGGGTCTGCCTCCGGAAGTTTTCTTGCCCTCCTCTTTTCTCATCTAATCTTTCCCAGAACAACCCAGAAAACCAGACCTTTGTTTTCATCACCCATGTCACTGAAATCAAGGAAAATCACTCAGCTGAAACCACCCTCACTAAAGTCACCCATATCCTTGATGTTGCTAGATTCAGTGAATACCCTTGGGTACTGTTGTCAGTGGCTCTTTCCCTAAATTCAAAACTACTGATCATGCTTTCTAAGACTATCAAACTTTTGTGCTCCGGGATAAAATTTTCTTCTAGTTTTCCCAGTAGATTTTTAAAATGTATTTATTTTTTATTGCAGGATAATTGCTTTACAGAATTTTGCTGTTTTCTGTTAAACCTCAACATGAGTCAGCCATAGGTATACACATATCCTCTCCCTTTTGAAACTCCCTCCCATCTCCCAGTAGGTTTTTTACCATTTCATTGAAATTTCTATTGGAGACTTTTTGTTGTTGTTCTAAGCACTGTGGCCTAGAGCCTGGCCTCCTTGGCCTGCCCATCTTCCCACTATTCTTCTCCATGAGAATGGCATCATCTCCATGACTTATTTCTCAGCATCAAGTAAGCCCCTCATATGGATAGTTCTTCCCCTGAATTTGAGAGTTGATTATCCTACTGTCTTTTGAACTTCTCTAACTGAACGCTCAAAGGCATTTTAAATTTTGCTTGTTTAAAGCTAAACTCTATCTTCTCTCCTATTCCTCTCCCCACACTCTCTGTCTTACAGGCAGGTCAATCATCCAGTCACCACAGCCTAACGTGAGATAGCTCAGAGCAGGGTTTCAAGGCAGTGCCTCTTTAGGGTACACAAATTTTAGGGCAGCCTCTCTGGAGCTTTTGGAATGAGGACAAAAGCTTTAGAAGCGGATCCTCTTGACTCTGCAGAGAATCACCTTGAAGTTTTCTCTTGATTCTGTGGGGGTAAGAAGGCCTTGTCCTAGGATGAGTTTTATCATTGTTGCTTGTTTTCTTTCAAATGTCTGTCAGAATGCTTCACTTGCTGATCTTCAGAGCTGCTTCCTGGGTGAAGGTGCACACAGTGGGTTCACAGAGCCAAGGGATTTCCCGTGCTTCTTGGCATCTTCCGAAGACCTACGCTACAGTGAGTTTCGATCAGCGCCTTCACGCACCCTCCTCACTCACCCCGCCCAGCTAATTGATCTTCAATCACTTTCTCTTTCTTTAACGTTTCTTTTTTCATGTGGTTTACTTTTTAAAACTTTTTATTTTATATTGGAGCCTAGTTGATTAACAATGTTAGTGTGATGATTTCAGGTGTACAATAAGTGATTCAGTTACACATATTCATGCATCTATTCCTTTTCAATTTCTTTTCCCTTTTAGGCTGTTACATAACATCGGGCAGAGTTCTCTGTGCTACACAGTAGGTCACTGTTGGCCATCCATTTTATACACATCAATGTGTGCATGTCTTGAGCACACCTCCTTTTCTTCACATTGACATCCTCCTAAACCGACTCTTGGCAGTCACTACTCCCACAGAGCTTCCCAGGTTCCCAGTAACTAGTATTGTCCTAAACTCCATTCTCCACAAAGCCATCCAAGTGATCCCAAATTAAAAACCATTCAATAATTTCCACGTCTTGTGGGGTAAAGACTGTGCTCATTAATTGGCACAAACCCTCTCCATCCTCACATTCGTAGCTCGCCCCTGCTTCTCGCCTGCACTAGTCAGTAATGGCAGGAGGTGCCGTCTCCCATGTGACAGATCACTTGCCTCTTCCCCCTCTAGCTGACATAATTAATTCTGCTCTGAGCAGCTGTCCCTTGCCTCTTCACCTGTCTAGTCTTGCCCACTGTCCCAAGGCTCATGTGATGCCCCGCCAGGTCAGGTGAGCTGCTCCTCCATAGTCATGACACCTGTGCTCCTATTTACTGCTCGCTGCCATGCTGAACCTGGTTCATCATCCCCACCCCTGTTCATGCTCCTGGGGAGACACTCTTACTCATTTTTCTATCGCTAGCAGCTGTCAGAGCTCTTAAAAAATAAAAAAATAAAAATACTTAGTAAATACTTGTTCAACTGAACAAGTAAATTCCAGCTCTCCTGCCAATTTATGATGACCCAGGGCAAGTCCAAACTCTTTGGCACTCCGTTATTTCATGTAACGTGAAGGAGTTGAACTAATCTCTTAAATGTCCCTTTCAGCTCCAATGTTCTATGATGCTTCTATTATATTTGCTGAAAGAGTGTATTGGAGTGAAAACTTATTTTTAATAGTCTGTAATTACTAACAAAAACACTCCTTATTTCATCATTCTGTTCTTCTGCATGAAGTTTAACATTTAAAGAGTTTAATTTAAAGTATCTCTGAGTGAGTTATAGCACATAAAATCCCCACCTTTGTGTGCTGAAGTAAACAGAAGTAAATCACATTCATAAAGTGTAATCACTAGAAATGCATTCAGACTTGTAAGGAAGGCAACTTGGTACTGGGTTACATTAGTCTTTGTTGCCTACTTTTGTATTTCCTTATTGTTAATAACTTGATTCCACAGATTGTGCTTCCAAATTTAGGACCCAATGCTTCTTTTCTTTTAAGTAAGTTTTTATTTTGCGATAATGTTTTTTCTTTTTTAAATTGAAGTATAATTGCTTTATAATTTTGTGTTAATATCTAATGTAGAGAAAAGTGATTCAGTTATACACACTATACATATATATATACACATACATACCTATATATGTATATATATATATAGTGCTGAAGCTGAAGCTCCAATATTTTGGCCACCTGCTGCAAAAAACCAACTCATTGGAAAAGACCCTGATGCTGGGAAAGATTGGGGGCAAGTGAAGAAGGGGGTTACAGAGGATGAGATGGTTGGATGGCATCACTGACTCAATGGACATGAGTTTGAGCAAACTCAGGGAGATAGTGAAGGACATGGAAACCTGGTGTGCTGCAGTTCACAGAGTTGCAAAGAGTCGGACATGACTTTAGCAACTGAACAACAACAAATTCTTTTTCAGATTCTTTTCTGCTATGGTTTATCACAGGATACCGAATATAGTTCCCTGTGCTATACAGTAGGACCTTGCTGTTTATCAATTCTATATATATAATAATTTGCATCTGCTAACCCCAAACTCCCAGTCCATCCTTCCCCCAACCCCTCCACTGTAGCAGCCACAAATCTGTTCCATATGTGTGATTCCATTTCTGTTTCTGAGATATGTTCATGTGTGTCCCAGTTTAGACCCCATATATGGCATTTGTCTTTCTCCTTCTGACTGACTTTACTTAGTATGATAATCTATAGGTCTCTCCATGTTGCTGAAAATGGCATTATTTCATTTCTTTTTATGACTGAGTAATATTCTAGTGTATATTTATACTACATCTTCTTTATCCATTCATCTGTGGATGGACATTTAGGTTGTTCCCATACCATAAATTTAGATTTACAGAAAAGTTGCAAAGATAGTACATAGAGTTCAGCTTTCCTTATTTTTAATATTTATGGTAGTAGAGTATGTTTATCATAGTTAATGAGCCAATATTGATATATTCTTGGAGAAGGAAATGACAGCCCACTCCAGTACTCTTGCTTGGAAAATCCCATGGACAGAGGAGTATGGTAGGCCACAGTCCATGGGGTCGCAAAGAGTCGGACATGACTGAGCAAGTTCACTTTCACTTTACTGATATACTCTAATTAATTGCAGCCTATCGTTTATTTAGATTTTCTTAATTTTTACCCAATATCCTTCTTCTCATCCAGGATCTCACCTGTGACATTTAGGTATTACATTTCCTCAGGCCCTTCTCGGCTCTGATAATTTCTCAGACTTCCCTTGTGTTTGAAGAAGTCCTGGTAGGCTATTTTGTGGAACGTCCCTCAGTTGGAGGTTGTCTGCTATTTTATTCAAGATTAGAGTGGAGTTACAGGCTTTTGAACAGGGGCCACAGAGGTAAAGCATCATTGTCATCACTCCATGTTAAGAGGACATACTATCAAGATGACTCATAAGTGATTCAGGGATGATGTTGTCCTTAATCACTTGCTAAGGCAGGATCTGTCAGATCTCCACACTGTGAGGTTACTCTTTTCCCTCCTTTCCACGCTGCACTCTTTGGAAGGAAGCCACTATGCTCAGCCTACCCTTGAGGCCTGGGGGAGAGGGAGGCTTTGGTGGTCCACCTCTCCCAGGGTGGAGAGTCTACACAAATCATTTGAATTCTTCCACAGGGGAGATAGGCCTCTCCTCTCTGATCTGTTGATTTATTCCACATTTATTCTTATTAGCATGAACTTATAGATTGTGGGTTATTTTGGAACATCAAGCTTACATTAAACACTGATAGAAGTAGAAGGAGAAGAAAGTAAACAGGAAGCAGGAAGGGAGACAGGGGGCCAAGGGGCATCGCCTCCATTATCCTTAGACCAATGCCAAGCTCTGCAGGCGAGTCAAGTCTGCACAGTAACCCCCACTGCAGCGCAGCACACCCACGGGCACGTCGCAACTAATCCCGGCAGCGGAGAAACCTTCCACACGGCTAAGGTTCAAAAAAACAGGACGCCACTGGGCCCCGGAAGCCACTCCTTTCACTTCCTGCGTCCTCCGCCCCAGGCTAACCAGGCTCTTCCCGTCCAACAGCACACATCCGTTTTGCCTGCTTCTGAATTTCACACAAATGGAATCATACTACACATTGACTGGTTGCTGGTGTCTGCTGGTGTCTACTGGTGTCTGACTTCTTTCACTCAGTATTTTTCGAAGGGTGGAGTTGGGGAGAGGTTCACTGCGTTTTGCGGTGTAATTGTAGTTTATTTTTTATTTTTAGTTTATTACTATGTAGTTGTAGATTATTCCTACTGCTACATAGTAGGAAAATTTATTACGTAAATACAGCACGATGTAGTTCCTTATGTGTATTTGTCCATCTTTCCTAATGCTGTATCCACAGTGCTACTGAACCACATGTATTTATGCTTTGGGGCTGATGTGGATTTGGTAGCTTCCAACTTGTGACAATTAAGGAGTGCCACTGAGGACAATCAGGTACATGTCTTTTAGTGAACATGTTGCATGGGTTTATTATTTTATACCCAAAATGGAATGATGGATCCATGTAACTACGACTACTTCAAGTAGATAGTGCAATTTTCCAAAGGCATCACACCCATCTGCACTCTCACCATGAGAACATGAGAGGTCCATTTGCTTCACGTCCTTGACAACATTAGAATTGCTTGCCTTTAAATCCGTGTCTGCATAGTAGAACGTTGTTGAAGTTTTATTTTTTACTTTCCTGATAACTGATGAGGCTAAGAACCTTTCATACATATATTGACCACTTGAATATAATCTTTTGTGGTGTTCCTTTTGTAAAACTTTCATTCAAGAATTTATTGCCTTTTATTCTATTGAGATTTTTTTTTTAAATCTCTTTAAAGAATGTGTGTGTGTGTGTGTGTGTGTGTGTGTGTGTGTGCGCGCGCGCGCGCGCGCGCACATTTATATATTCTGGATATGAGTCCTTTGTTGAACATATTTAATTTGACTATTTTCTTCTACTCTGTGGACAGCCTTTCACAATCTTAATAGTGACTTTTGATAACTAAATTTAAAAATTTAAATGCAATCTAATTTAGTGAACTTTTAATTTTTGTTACCACCTTTTGCATTCAGTTTGCGAATCCTCTACTTACTCAGAAGGATGTTCTAGAACAGAGGTTGGAAAACCATAGCGTGCAAGCCAAATCTATTTTTGTAAATAAAGTTTTATTGGCACACACACAGGCTCATTCCCTTCTATGTGATCCATGGCTGCTTTCCTTCTTCAACAGCAGAGAGCTGAGTAGTTGCAACACTATATAATCTTTGAAGCCCAAAACACTTGCTGCTTGGCCCTTTAAGTAAAGTTTACCAATTCTTTTCTAGAAGTTTCTTTTTTCTTTTTTAGCTTTGCATTTAGAAATGGAAATTATCTAGATTAGATATTTATTATGATTAGAATTTATTTCTGTGTATGTTGTGATAACGGGTTAAGGTTTGTTGTTGTGTGTTTTTGTGCCTTTTTTTTTTTTTTTTTGTCACAAGGCAATCCAATTCATCTGCAGACCTTATTAGGAAAAACAATCCTTTTCCCACTTTATGACAGCATCATCTTTGTCATGAATCAGAGGACCTGTACGTGTGGCTCTGTTTCTGGACTCTTTCCATTGATTTATTGCTGTCTGTCCTTACACTAATACTGCTCTATCTGAAGTGCTATGGCTTTATGACAGGTGTCATAAATGCATATCCCTCAACAGACCTGTAATATTTAAGTCCACATATAGCAGAGCACCTTAAAGGTAAGGAAAATGAAATGGACGCACATATGTGAATGATGGTGCCTTTCTATTTGGAATAATAAATGACTTCACACTGAAATGTTCTTGATTTAAGCATAATTCAGGTCATCACACCAGTTCTAAAAACAAACTAATTTTTTTGCAGATTATAATTAGTGTATTTTATTCCTTTCAAATATGTAATATTTAGTTTCATTATATTTCGTTCTTTTCAGACTTCTTCCTCAGATACCTAAGTCACCATAGAAATGTCTCATAAGCAGATCTTCTCCTGCATCTCACCTGCTGGTCTTCTCCTGCAGATCAGCAGGCGAGATGTGTCCAGTCCTCCCTCTGGGCTAATACCTGCCTTTCACCTGGACAGCTAGACCTGCCAATCCTGCCTCTTTCCTCTTTTCCCATCGCTTTTCTTCTTGGACTGTAGATAATAAATAGGATGATTCCACCTGATAGAACTACCAACACTGCATACAATTTATTTCTTCTGAAAAAAACTTTTCCAATCAAGCAGGCCATTAGAATTGATTCTTAAACCATATCCTCCATTTACCTTTCCTCAGTCTGTTGCTGAGTTGGCGCTGAAAGGGTCTCTGTGCTGCTGGGTCTGTTCACAGATTTACCAGATTCCATTTCTTTTATTGAACATGGTTTAAAAACTTGTATGTACTCTAAGAAAGCCCTCTCTAGCAGAGTGTGACAGAAGGGGTTCACCTGTCAGCATGGTGCCTAAAAGTAGTTTTTAAATCATCTGCTGACTTCTCGCTTCAATCCAGTTAACAGCTGGTGGGTCCTTTGCATCTCACAAGTCTGTTGAACTTTTTCTGTTGCCTCATCTTGAAATAAACCAAGAGAAAAACACATCATTTAGCTTCCTATGCTGTATCCACACTGTGTTCAGGAAAAGCCATGATGTAAGAAGTTTCTGAAGGTGTGGGGCTGCATTTTAGTGGTTTTTTCTTTTCACGTGTCCTGTAGGTGGCTTACAATGACCAGGACATAGTTGGTGATATGGTTCTGTGCATTTCTATGAGGTATTCGCAATGATTAGTACAATGGTCCTCAACCTCCCTGCACATGGAGCTCATCTAAAGAGCTTTTTAAAAATTTCTGCTTAAGAATCACAGAAAAAGAGAACAAACTAGTGGTTATCAGCGGGGGGAGTGAAAGTGAAGATGTTAGTCGTTCAGTTGTGTCTGACTCTTTGTGATTCCATGGACTGTAGCCCACCAGACTCTTCTGTCCATGGAATTCTCAAGGCAAGAATACTGGAGTGGGTAGCCTTTCCCTTCTCCAGGCGATCTTCCCGACTCAGGGATCAAACCCAGGTCTCCTGTATTACAGATGGATTATTTACCATCTGAGCCACCAGGGAAGCCCTCAGTGGGGGTAGGGGAAAGTACAAACTATTGGGTGTAAGATGGGTTCACAAATGGATTGTACAACATGGAGAAGAGATTCAATATTTTGTAATAACTAAAAATGGAAAAGGAAATGAACTTTTAAAAAACTGCATTAAAACTTCTAAAAAATCAGTGTTTAGATCTCCCTCTAGAGATTCCTATTTAACTGATATGTGATAAAGCTGAGGAATTGATATTTTCTTTAAAAAAACTCCTCAGATGATTCAAAGGATTGAAGAATACAAGTTGTGTTTTACATTTCATAGTGTGCTGTGAATTTACATTTGATGATATTTAGATTTATTTTAATATTTTGTAATTCTATCAACCAACCCAGAACACAGCTGTTGCCTAAAAGGTTGTATTTTTATTACATACATAGCAGTAAACATTGCATCATTGATTTTATTCCTATATTACTTTCAGAAATCCCAAATCGCTTTTGCAAAGATCAACAAGACAGAGAGGATATGCATTTGCTTTTTACCCACATGCTTCTATGCCACAGTATTTCTGTTTTACTTTAAAATTATTCCACTCTGTTCTTCTACTGGTAGCTAATCCTTTTCTGATCACTGCATGAAAGGAAACAGGCAAGGAAAAGTAGGAAAGAGGAGAATTGGGGGAGTTTCTGGCTGGGGCCAGTGACAGGAGACCTGCTGTCTGGGAAGCCATCCTTCTCCACGTGGTGAGACGCTCTCCTCTCCTCCTCCAGAGTAAGAACTGTAGTCTGAAATCCAGTATACAGCTCCAGCAGTGAAATGGACAGTGAAATATTTATACATGTAAACCCTGTAAGATGGCCCCAGATTGGGACCTGATGAAAGGAAACCCAAAATATTACACACAGACATACAATGATTTTGAAAACAAAGCATCTACAAAGAAGTGCACAAACCTCATAAGCCACTCTGTCTGCCTTCCTTCCTATCATGTTGGGAAAAGGGTTCCAGACCTTATCCAAGGTTCATCACTTCTCCTCACAGGCTACACATCCCATCTTCTCTCAGAGACTTTTCTAACCCCTCTGTTCCCATAGCATCAATGTATCCTTCTGTACCAGAGCAATCACATCAGAGAAGAAAAGTGTTCTAAAATAAAAGAAAACAAGACAGAGAAATAAAAGCAGCAAATATTCCCCTAACTGAACCCAGCTCCTGTCCATATCTCCACCCGCCTTCTAAGCAATATACCTTGCAGAAGCTGTAAGTTATCTTTTCCTCTGCAGCTCCTTTTCTCCATCATTCCAGAGGGCCTTCCCCATTCAACTCCACCAGGAAGGCTCTTCCCTAACTGCTGCCAAGTTGGCACACTCAGCAGTCCACTCCCTGGTCTCTGTATTTGACCTTTCTGCAGCATCTGGCCCAGCTAACCCATGTGTCCCTCTTCCAAGAAGTCCACTCCTTCCAGCTCCCATGACGACGCATTTCATTAGCTCTCCTTCCACGATGCTGCCTTGCTGCTCTGCTTTTTCTCCTTTACCTAATTTTTTAAATAACAGTTTTACTGGGACGTTAAGTCACATACCATATAGTCACTCATTTCAAGTGTGTAATCCAATGTGTGTGTGTGTTTTGGTATATTCAGAATTGTGCAAACATGGCTACAATCAATTTGAGAACATTTCATCACCACAATAGAAACTGTACGCCTTTAGGTAGTCATTTCTCATTTCCTTTTAACCATCTCCCTCCGACCAGCCTGAGGTAGTTAACTTACCTGCAGGAACAGGTATTGAATTTTTGCCACGTTCTTTTCCTGCTTATGATATATACATGATTTTTCTTCTCTTGCCTATAGATGTGATGATTAGCTGATTTTTTGAGTGTTGAAGCAGCCTTACATACCCGGGATACCTGGTTGTGGTGTGTAAATTTTTTTTACACATTGTAGGACTGGGCTTGCTAATATTTTGTTGGAGAATTTTGCATCTGTGTTCATGATAGACATTGGTCTGTAGTTCTCTTTTCTTTTATTTTTGTCTGGTTTTGGTATTAAGGTAATGCTGGCCTCTTAAAAGGAGTTAGGAAGTAGCCTTTCTGCTTCTATCCTCTCAAAGAGATTGTATATAATTGCTATAATTTCTTTCTGAAATACAGGAATTCACCAGTGAACCCTTCTTTGCCCAGTGTTTTCTGTTTTAAGGTTATTAATTATTTACTCAATTTATTTAATAGATATGGACCTATTCACATTATTTCTTCTTATGTGAGTTTTGGCAGATTGTGTCTTTTAAGGAATTGGTCCATTTTTCTACTTTAACAAATTTTTGTGCATAGGATTGTTTATAATATTCTGTTATTATCTTGTAATGTTAATGGGATCTATTGATGTCTCTCTTCATAGAAGACTACGTCTTCTAATTATTTCTCTTTGCCTGACTAGAGGCTTATTGGTTTTCATTGTTTAAAAAACTGGTTTTTGGTTTCACTGATTTTCTCTATTGGTTTTCTGTTTTAATTTCATCAATTCCTGCTTGAATTTCATATTATTTCATCTCTTCTCTAATCTCCATTCTTTCTTTGTAGATTTGCCTATTCTGGATATTTTATATAAATGAAATTATGCAATATTTGGTCTTTTGTGGTTCTATTTTCAAGGTTCATCCCAGTTGTAGTGTATGTTAGTACTTCATTCCTTTTTATTGTTGAAAAATGTCACATTTTACACCACATTTCATTTATCCATTCATTAGTTGGTGGACATTTGAGTTGCTTCCACTTTAGGACTATAATGAATAACGCTACTTGAATATGAACATTAATATTCAAGTTTTTGTATGGGTGTGTGCATTTTCATTTCTCTTGGATATATAGCTAGAAGTGGAATTACTGGGTTATGTGGTAACTTTATTTTAACCCTTTGAGGAACTGCAAGACTGTGTTTTCCAGTCTCTGCATATGTTACATTCCTATTAGCAGCATACAGCAGTTTCAATTTCTCTATATCCTCCACCAAACTCACTGTCATCTGCCTTTTCATTGGCCTTCCCAGGTGGCGGAAGTGGTAAAGAACCTGCCTGCCCAAGCAGGAGGCATAAGAGATGAAGGTTAGATCCCTGGGTCAGGAAGATCCCTGGAGGAGGGCATGGCAACCCACTCTGGTATTCTTGCCTGGAGAATTCCATGGACAGAGGAGCCTGGCAGGCTGCCATCCATAGGGTCGCAAAGAGCTGGACAAGACTGAGTGACTTACACTTTATTATAGCCATCCTGTGCTATGCAGTAGGCCCTTGTTGTTTATCTATTTTACATACAGTATTCCATCTCTGTATTAATCCCAAATTCTTATTTATCCCCCTCCCCTGCCTTTCCCCTTTGAATGAAGTTATATACCAAATAGAAATAGACCCATAGACACAGAAAACAAACTATGGTTTTCATAGCTCTTATCTTGACCTGATATCCTTTCTTCCTTACTGATAATTGTCTGCCTCCCTCCCCCATCCCCAACTAGAATATAAGCCATGAGAGGTGAGAGATGACTATTTTCCTTGTTTGATACAGTATCCCCAGGACCTAGTTCAACAGTTGGCACATATCAGGTACTTCATATTTATTTCTTGAATCAATAGTTTATGAATTTCATAGTGAGAGGAATATATTTTGGTAAATTCTCATATAGCTTTTTTGCTTGTTTTGTCATTCATTCCAAATGAGTACAAACTTCAATTGGGACAAATTTTTTAACTTACCTAGCAGCATCCTTCCTTAAGATTAAGAGTCACACATCCTCAATAGCTACCTGGGTATTCTAAGTGGATCTTTCAAATGATGGCTTGTTTTAACTAGGTTTTATCCTCCTTAGTAGGAAGATACTATTAACAAAATGATCACAAGAACTTCCAGTTGAACTGTAACTGAGAATCAGAGTCATTTATAAAGGAAACTCTTGATTGCCCTCAACCCTGTATTCATGAGTGTTGCATATAGAGATGGAGAGAAAGTGAAAAGAGATCAATGACTTTCCCAAGGACACAGGGCCAAGAATTCAGTCCATGTTTCTCTTTTCTCCCCAGATGTCTTGTCCTTTCCACAACAGTACATGATCACCCATCAAGGGATTTCTTAGAAACATGGAACAGTAAAAACACACCTTCTTCCTCTTCAGGTTTTCTCTCTCTTTACTTGCAAAACCTTTACTAGGTATTATGGAATTCATTAAAAATTAAAAAAAATTAAAACATACATAACTGAAAAAGAATACTCTGGAATTCAGAGAACTGGCTGGAGCCTTCATTTTGTAACAGTAATTACAGCAGAGGTAATGGACCTGAAATGAGCACTTTTCTGATAATATAGTTTGTTCTTGTACTAAAATATTAGAATTACAAGAATTTATATTTTAATTACTCAGTAATTTAAAAAATCTGCCATTTGAAGCAACAAGGATGGATCTAGAGAATATTATGCTGAATGAAATGAATTAGACAGAGATAGCTAATACTGTATGATTTCACTTATATGTAGGATCTAAAAATTAGCACAAATAAATATGTATGCAAGACAGAAACAGACTCACAGACATAGAAAACAAACTTGTGGTTACAAAGCGGGAAGGAGGGGGAGCTGACAAATTAGAAGTTTGGGATTAACAGATATAAATGACTATATACAAAATAGATGAGCAACATGGACTTATGGTATAACCTAGGGAATTATAGCCTTTATCTTATAATAACCTATAATGGAATGTAATCTGCAAAAATATTGAATCACTATACTCTACACCTGAAACTATATTATACTATAAATCAACTATAATTTGATAAAAAATAATTTATATTTTTGGAATTCTGATATGAAAAATCCTGATATAAGACAAGAGATGGCACCAAGCATGACTTATAACTGACACTTTATGCGTTTATTTAAAGGAAGGATTTATTGCAAAACACTGGAAATTTGCAAACTTTTGGGAAAGAATATGACAGGAGATGAGTATATGTGTGGGAGAAAGACGAAAAATAGGTTCTTGAACCTGTAATTTAAACTCCCACTCTGTTTCTTGCAAATGTCTACACGGATAGTGTTTAGAGTAACTCATCCCTTTAAAGGCAACACACCCTGCCTATAGGATTATTACACCTGTTTAAAAAATAATTAATGCAAGTTTGTTGATATTTTTCAATGTGCTATAGATGTGACACATCCAGGGACCAGGGAACCAGCACATTTAAAAAAAAAAAGCAACAAGGTATATGTTTATATGAAGGATGATTTTTAATGTTTGTAATAAATGATATTACGTCCATCACAATTCATAGGTAACTAAAATGTACCATTTATGGAATGGACTTTCATTACTGTTATATAAAAACATTTGATTCTGGATAACAGCTCATCAATATAATTGTGTAGAGATTTTTGGTGTGTTTACTACAAGCATCACTAAAATGGTTCAGTGCTACCGAATTAGCTTTATAGCTTGGGAACATGAGATTAAATGTTCAAATCCCATTTAAATGACAAACAGAGGCAATTTAGCAGAAAGCATGAAGAGCAAGTTTAACTCAAAAGATGAGTGTAATGTACTCATTTAAGTCATTCTTTAGACACAGCAGTGAATGGAACGCATTCAAGCAGCATCTGACAACGTGTAGGATTACTCACTCATTTAATCACTACTCAAGGCCATCCTCCTCCTATTTGGACAATAGGTTGTGTTTATTGTAGGGTCTAGGACAATCCGCCCAGCTTTGGATGCTAATCTAAATTGGCTTCCTGGAGAATTCCAACAGGGTCACATTTCTGGGTCTCACTGCACTGCCTCTTGCTCCTGATGTTTCTTCCAAAGTCTCCAGCGTCAAACACTGTCTGACCACTGTGGAAGGTAACGACTGATTGAAATGATGAATGAGCTTGTGCCACACATTAAATGTGTTGTTTTCAGTCCAGAGACGCAGAGCCTCTAAATTAGAAGCACACTAAGGTGACCCAGCCAGTCAGAGGTGAAGGCTTCTCCTTCTCCTCTCCTTATGCTTTCTCACTGAATTAAATCTGCACCCTGACACTTTCACATCTGTAAAATTTCAAAATAAGCACATTTTTTTCCCTTACTGTACTATCCTATCTTTATTTCTCCAAGAATCCCATGGACAGAGGAGCCTGGCAGGCTACAGTCCATGGGATCGCAAAGAGTTGGACACAACTGAGCGACTAAATAACAAAATAACAATAAAAGTGATTTTACGGATTCTTCATATTCAGAATGCCAGCAGGCACACTCGGTGGACTGGCCCCTCTAACGGGTTCTCTCTGAAGGACGGTGAACACCTCCCACAGGTGAAACTGGAAGGAGGAAAATGTACCAGATCAACCAGGACCCAGATCTAGTGATGAAGAGCGTGTGCAGTCTTGCCACCGCTGTGTGGGGGAGGAAAATCAGGTCTCCCCGGAGCCTGGCTTTGGACACTCCAGATACTGTCTAGGAATCTTGAGGATGCCTGCCTAAGTTTCCAACCATTCCTGCTGCTGTTGGTGGCAAGTATCCTCAGTGTAACTCCACCCTCCACTTGGGGAGAGCTAACTGCATCCCTTCCCCAATTCTTACTCAAACATGTAAATTCTAAGCAAGAAAACACACATACTGCAGGACTGCAAGATATCTGTTAGAAGCAGAAGTCAAATCAGCCTCAGAAGGACATGAAATGACCTTTGCAGAATATGTATGTCATTCAATAATCCTGGAAGCATTCTGGAAACGTTTGACTTGATAACCTCATATGCTCATCCTATGATGATTAAATCTTATTTATAAGGATGTGTGTTGGTAGGTACTTAAGAAGCATGCACATAAGTTAATTATTATTTATAATGCAGCTTAGAAAACATATTATTAGAAAGCAGGCTAAAGAGGCAAAGATAAGAGGAAAGAATGAAGCTGCAAAAATTTTTTTAAAGACTGTCAACTAGTCATAAAATTAGTCTTAATTTTTATCTGCTGAAACTTATGCAGAAGACACCCTCTAATTTTAGTGTACTCTTGAGTTGTGCAATTTTTAAAACATCTAAGTTCCTCTTATCTCAGAATCTGTAAAATGACAGTGATTACAGATAGTTATTTTGTTAAAGAACTTTTCCCAAAATTCCAAAAGGAAAGAGGCAAATATATTGACCATTCCTGGTCCTTAATATTTTTTAAAAAAATTTATTTTCCACCTGAAAGTGAACAGAGTAAGACTACCTGAGGGCTAACTAGCAATATCATATTCCATGCAGACCTTATATACTTTAATTTTCTTAGTTCCTCAGAGCTGATAAATGCATCCAAAAAGTGGACTCCCAAGATGTGACAACATGTAAGAGGGTGACTATTACCACAGATAAATATGTAGAACAAATTATATAATAAAATCTGGCCCCGATCATGGACTCCTACTAGGAATTAGAAACTGGTTACAAAAACTAAAAGCATGAGCACATGATGTGGAACAAGGCAGATGTGTTTCTTTTTTTCTGTTGAGCTTTCCTTGTAATTTATTTTTATTAAGTACAGTCACTGCTGTACTGTTTTTCCTTTTCAGATGAGCAGATCAAATAAGCAGGTGCCTTTAGGGTTTGGTTCATCGGTCCTGACAATAGATAAAGTCTTAGGTTATGAAGAAGAGTGATGTGTAAGTGGGCAGAAGTATTCACCCAATAGCCGGAGATGAAATAATACCCACCCTTGTAGCCCAAAGGGTTTCCATGGGAATCCTGTCTATATTAGCTTTGGCAGAGACATGTGGCTATTTTTAGAGGATTTGAACCACTAAAAATGCCTTTCACTTTTATTCCAAAACTGATCTGGTATCTATGTTATGAACCCTTTCTCCCTCTGCACACATGCACATACACACACAGGCACCCCCTTACACACACACACACACACACACACACACACACACACACTCCTGAAAAAGCAATTGTATTCAGCTTGAACTTGGGTGCAGCTGGAAATCCAAAGCCAAGTCCCTGGTTGTCTTTTTCCACGTCGTTCAGGTGCTGACAAGCCTGTCTTTTTAATTAGCCCTAATTGCTCCAAAAACTGTACCCAAGAGGACTTGCCATCAGACTGAAACCTGGAGACTAGCTATCTGCACTTACACGTGGGCCTTTCCTGATACAGCGGGCATGAAGGACCTGGTTGATTCGTTGATTAACGCAAGTTACTGGGTATGGACAAAACCCAGTAGGACGAAGGGAAAGGTTGTCGCCTGGAAAGGGACGCTTTTCCCCTTGACCATTTCAGGAGCTCAGAGTCATCCGTCTGCTCTGCCTGGTAACAGGGCTCCCCCCAAACCATCCCCGCCTCCAGTGCGGACCCAGTTATCTGACATCTTTTCTACTTTCTTCTTTTTCTTCCAATCATACTTTTTGGTCTCACTGGCACTTGGATTAAAAAAAAGACTAGTGTGTGTGTGTCTGTGTGTGTGAGTATGTGAACCTTTGTCCCTTTACTTGTATTATGCTTCTTTTACTTTAGTTTCTTATATTTTTATTTTACTTTATTTTTATTGGAGTATAGTTGCTTTACAATTTTGTGTTCTTTTCTGCTGTAAAGCGCAGTGAATCAGTCATAGATATGCATATATCCCTTCTTTGGTAACAAGACGATAAAATGTAGGATGCTTAGCTTTCGGCAGTGTTTAGCATGCTCTGTGAGCGTGGTGAGCTGGCAGTTGCCCCTCTGGTGATGGGCTCTCTCTGGAGGCACTGTCAGCAGGTGACCTGTGGTTTTGTATTTTCATCTAAACCATATTTTGAGAAATAGGCATGAAGTGGGACTGTTCGAGGTAAACTGGGAGGTGTGATTACCTACCTACAGAGAAACAGCCCTCTGTTCACATACAGGGAAGACCTGGGCGATGCCTCCACTGCAAACAGTTATTCTCAAATCCTCAACCGCAAGATCACTGTTCTGTGGGGCAGCTCAGAGGCGGGAAAAAGCAGACTATTCTTACACAAAGCTGAGCTCAGGTATGCTCCTCCTTCAGTCTCAGCCACGATCAGCTTGAATTGATCGCTCTTCCTTCTGCCATAATTATTCTTATGCTTATAACTGAAGTGGGAAAGAGACTGAAACCCTTGGAGAAAATGCACCTTTGTTTGCTCAGATTGAAGTGTTTTGACTTCAGGCTCACAGCACCAAAATGGATAGGTTCATTTTGGGACTGAGACCCCCATCTCTTCACATCTCTTCCTTCCCTGAGAGGAATCATAATGAAGACGTCATGTCTCTCCTAAGGATTTGAGGCAAGTGGCTCAGCGCTGGAGAGCCAGGTCTCCTGAAGTAAAAAGCATCACGGGTGCTTTTGATTTCCTTTTGGCTTTAAAGCGTTTTGGTCTGATAGAAGTTTCTCGAAAGTCAAAGGTATTCGTTCCCCAGTTACTCAACCTCTAGTTTCAGTAGATTTGCTCTCATAATTATTCATGTTGAAACGTCTGGCCATTCTGGGCAATGTTAATAACTTCTCATTCTTACCACACTTTCATTCCCTCAGTTGTTTTCTTAGGTCAACAGGGCCTCATTCTGACTCATCTCCTTCCTACAGGTGCATAACTTACTAATTTTCCCGTGATGGTAGACTAATGAAAAAATTTTAATGTAAATAAATATGCAGGACAAAAGGCACAATCTAAATAACTGAATACATTCAGAGATGATTATAGGCGCTAAGTTATCACATGACAATTGCCCTAAATTGCATTCCTATTCCTTGGCTGGTTCACACACTTCTGCTCACACTTTCCTAATTTACAGCTGGTAACATCAGAAGTTCTGGCCTCAACTCGGGCTCCAGCTCTGCCCTGAAGTCTGGTCTGACCTAAGCTCCTTGTAGTCAGGTAGTTGTTGAAGACACAGAGAGAAAATTTACACCTTTTCTCCTGAACCCTCCCTGGGTTTTCTGTGGCTACAGATTTGGTAAAGTATGATTTTTCAGACAAATAAGTAAATCATCTAGTAAAAATATCTTAAGATCCTGAAAATGATATAAAGACACAGGAAAGACAAAATAACAATAGTGCTAAATAGTATAGCTTTAAAATGCAAACACATGAACAATAAAACAGAAAGGGCATTGTTGATGAGAGAAACCAGGGCTTGGGGGAGGGACATGGTCACACATGGGATTCCACTTTCTTAAAGAAAATTTCAAAAAGCTCAGTTTTGAGGTCATAACCCTCAAAGAGTCCTGGGGCCGAGGAGACGGGATTCTTCTTTAGATTCTTCCTGCAGCATCACCATCCTGGGAAGCTCTCTGTCATGCTCCCTGCCTCGGCTGCCCAGAGACCTCTGTGCATCCCGACTCCCTGGAGGCTGGCGCAGCCTCTACACCAGGGGCTCTGTCTGTGCTGAGTGTCCTTATCCCCTGGTCAGACCAGAAGCCACTTGACAGCAGAGCCTACACTTCCGCGGTGGGGGAAAGACCTAGTCTGTGCCTGAAAGATGAATATTTCTTGATTTACTCTGAATCCAAGGCTAAGCTCCTCAAACACCAAAAACAGCTAATTGACATGCCTTGTAATGTCAGAATTAATTTTATTTTCTTCTGTTCTTAGAAATAGATTTAACTCAAGTATTAATTTCCTCTTATATTGGTTAGTATGGTGGGGAATTCCAAAAACCAGAAAATAGTAAAGGTATATACACAAAAAAATGTGTGCATTATTCCTTAAGATAGCTTCAGCACACACTGATCAGGTAATATTATATGAACAGCATTCTCCTAGGGTGGCTTACTCAGCAAACTTCCCTTCCTTTCTCCCGGCTGCTATAGTTTAATCTGATTTACGGTATTTAAAGGACTAACGTATGAATAGGCTCCATGAAAAACTCAATTTGAATGCTCTATTACAGTCCAATGGTTTCCCTTTATACTAATTCAGATATCATGTTACATTTCTTCACAACATTTCATCCCAGCATAAATGAAAATTAAATTACTTCATAGGCATTAACATTATTCTTTATATTTGCATTATTACCTTCCATACACCTAGATGGGATTTCTCTGGTGGCTCAGTGGTAAAGAATTCACCTGCGATGCAGGAGACATTGGTTTGATCCCTGGGTCAGGAAGATCCCCTGGAGGAGGGCATGACAACCCACTCCAGTGTTCTTGCCTGGAGAATCCCATGGACAGAGGAGCCTGGCGGGCTAAAGTTCATGGGGTCGCCAAGAGACAGACATGACTGAAGTGACTGAGGATGCATGCACACATGCCTAGAAGACAGTTTTCAATATGCAGAAGCTGGCCTTGATTCTGATTATAATAATACATAAAAATTTAGAAAGGATCCTTAATTTTTTTCTATGCAGTACAGATTCAAGAAATTAAAAACAACTATTGGTTTCTGATGGATTTAATTTACTTTTATCAAGTATGTGTATTAAACTGAGTACATATAAAGTGAAGTGAAAGTCACTGAGTCATGTCTGACTCTTTGCAGCCCCATGGACTATACAGTCCAGGGAATTCTCCAGGCCAGGGTACTGGAGTGGGCAGCCACTCCCTTCTCCAGGGGATCTTCCCAACCCAGAGGTCGAACCTGGGTCTCCTGCATTGCAGGAGAACCTGGGTCTCCTGCATTGCAGGCGTTTTCTTTATTGTTTGAGCCACCAGGGAAGCCGAAAGGAAGAGGGTGCCTCCAAAAAAAGGGGCAGGAAGAAATTCGGTAAAATTCTAGTGAATCGGAGGAGACGAGCATGGACTAATGTGTCAGTTGGGGACTCCACACACAGGGGAGTCCACACTTGCTCATCAGCTCTTCTCCACGGCCCCCATCTGGTGCTCCTGAAAAGATTGGGAGCAGGTATGAGACAGAGGTTCCGGCCGAGGCAGAAGCATACAGGTGACCAGCTAGGGGACAGGCATGGAGCCAGCAGAAAAAGAAAAAAACATTGAAGAAGAGAAAGCAAATGAAAGGAACAAGAAAATTAAAGAAAGTTCTTCAGACACCAACACATGTGATACCAAATGGAAACCTGTAGCTATCCAAAGAAATAAATAGTTATGGAAGTAGTAAAATGAAAATACATGTGAAAGATATCTTTTCTCACTTTTAATCTAAAAAAAAAAAAGAAAAATAATCTGATAAATTTTAAAGATAATATGATTACTTAAAGCAAAAAGAGTAACAATGTATTGTGAGGTTTCTGTATAGAAGTAAACTGACAGTGACAAAAACAGAAGGATAGAAGGGAGTAAATGGGGTATACATTAAAAGTTCTCATGTTACAGGTGAAACATACAAAGCTATTGAAAGGTAGTCTTTCATAAGTTAAAGATGTTTATTGTAAAATATAGAACAAGCAAAAAATTTTAAAAGAATGACAACCAATATGTCAATAATAGAGATAAAATAGAATTATAAAAAACATTTAATTCCAAGATAGGAAAAAAATAAAAAAAGGAGGAGCACATGTAATTGACAGAAAACAATGAGAAATATTGCAGATTTAAATCCACTATACAAATAATCACATTAAATGTAAGTGTTCTAAACATTTTAATTAAGAGATAGAAACTGTCAACTTGAATTAAAGAATGTCTCAACTATACGATGTGTACAGAGCACAGTTTAAATATATGGACACAGATAAAGTGAAAGTGAATGTGTTAGTCATTCAGTTGTGTCTGACTCTTTGCAGTTCCATGGACTGTAACTGGCCAGGCTCCTCTGTCCACAGAATTCTCCTGGCAAGAATACCAGAGTGGGTAGCCATTCCCTTCTCCAGGTGATAGTCCTGACCCAGGGATCAAACCCAGGTCTTTTGCATTGCAGGCAGACTCTACCATCTGAACCATCAGGGACACAGATAGGTAACAAAGGATGAAAAATATGCCAAACAAATTATAATCAAAAGAAAGTTGGATGACTATATTAATATAAGAGTGTGTACTCCAGAATAAGAAATATTACTAAGAATAAGAGGGACATTATGTACTCATAAAGAGTTCCATTTTTCAAGAATTTATAAAAATGTGAAACAAAACTGACAGCTCTGAAAGGGAAGGTGACAGGTTCATAATTACAGGTGTCTGCACACTCTTTGCTCAGCCATCCACAGAAGAAGGAGGTGACTCAGCCACACTGCAGAGGCTTCAACCACCATCAACAACCTGACCTAACAACAGCACCCCTATCCACATCAAGAGAATGCACATAACATGTACCTTGAACATTCACTAAGTTAGTCCCTCATGGCTCAGCCGTACAGAATCTGCCTGCAATGCAAGAGACACAGGAGACATGGGTTTGACCCCTGGGTCGGGAACGTCCCCTGGAGGAGGGCATGGAAACCCACATGGCAACCCACTCCAGTATTTTGGCCTGGAAAATCCCATGAACAGAGGAGTCAGACAGGCTATAGTCCACAGGGTCTCAAAGAGTCAGACACAACTGAAGCAGCTTAGCACAGATGCAAGCATGAAGATAGTCATATTCTGGGCTATAAAACATATGTGGATAAATTATAAACATTTGGAATTTATAAGTAGGATGTCTCAAGATTGTCACTATTGACAGTTATAATCAGATAAGTTTTGTTGTTGTTGTTATTGGGAACTTTCCTGTGCAATTCAGGGTGCTTAGCAGCATCCCTGGCCTCTACCCCCTATGCCAACAGCAAACCCTCCTCCTCTTCTTAGTTGTAACAATCAAACACATCTGCAGACATTGTCAAAGGTCCCCTGAGAGGCAAAATCATCCCTAGTTAAGAATCACTGATATAAAATATGTTCTCAAAATACAACAAAAATCCAGTGGTACAAAAAAGATAATATATTATGTCAAAGTGCTTTTCTCCTAGAAATGCAAGAGTGATTCAATATTCAGTGACTAACAATAGCTGTACTACTAATAATACAAACATCTCAGTGGATGTGGAAAAAGTATTTGACAAATTTCAGGATCTTTATAATAAAAACCCTCAGTAAGCTAGGAATAGAAAGCAACTTCCTCAACTTAAAAAAGGGTACCCACAACAAACCCACAATTAACATCACACTTACTGATGAAAGAATGAAAGCTTTCACCTAAGATGAGGAACATGCCAAGACTCTGCTCTCACGACTCCTATTCAGCCTTGAATTAGCAGTTCTAACCCAAGCAATTAAGCACACACACACACAAAAAAGGAATAAAGGGTATATGGATTAGAAAGGAATAAATAAAAGTGTCTTTTATTTGCACACCACATGATGTATATGTAGGAAATTTCAAAGAATCTACATAATTCAAAAGAGACTGGTAAGAAGATGAAAAGTCAGAGATTCTGAGAAAATAGTCACAGAATACATATCTAGTTAAAAACTCTTCCATTCAGAATTTATACAGAACTCTTACTATCAATAATGAAAAACAAAGAACCCACTTAAGAAACAGGCACAATATTTTAAAATACTTAACCTAAGCAGAAAAATGGGTGGCAAGTAACGTGTAAACATGCTCACCACCCATAGGTATTAGAGAAATGCAAATTAAAATTACAGTGAGACACCATTATACAACAACAAAAAAATTAACATTTTAAAATCTATCTCCAACATGTGCTAGTCTAGACACTAAACTACTGAAACTCTCACCTTGCTGATTGGAATGCACCATGATAGAGCCACTCTGAAAAAAAAGTTGGCAGTTTCCTACAAGTTAATAGACATTCACTATATAACACAGGGTTATTTCTTCTACATATTTACCTACATAAAATTACTCACAAAGAGCTCTCTGAGAAGGTTTATAGCAGTTTTATTCACAGTCACCAAAACCTAGAAATGCATTGGTGTTGGACTTGTGTTCTGTAGAACGTTAAAAGGCAAAGGATCCCTAAATGAAACAAACAGTATAGAAAGGGGCTAATCCCTTGCATGGATTAGAGTTCTATCATGGCGAAGGGGCTGGTGTAACTCAATTAAGCTATGAGCCGGGCTGTTCAGGGCCACCCAAGATGGGCAGCTCATAGTGAAGAGTTCTGACAAAACATGGTCCACTGAAGGAGGAAATGGCAACCCACTCCAGTATTCTTGCCTGGAGAACCCCATGAACAGCATGAAAAGTGAAAAAAAAAGAAAAGAAAAAATATGACACCAGAAGATGAGCCCCTTAGGTCAGAAGGTGTCCAGTATGCTATAGGGGAGGAATAGAGGGCAATTACTAATAGCTCCAGAAAGAATGAAGTGACTGGGTCAAAGCGGAAATGATGCTCAGTTGTGGATATGTCTGGTGGTGAAAGTAAAGTCTGATGCTGTAAAGAACAATACTGCATAGAAACCTGGAATGGTAGGTCCATGAATCCAGGTAAATTGGATGTGGTCAAGCAAGAGATGGCAAGAGTGAACATTGACATCTTAGGAATCAGTAAACCAAAATGAACAGGAATGGGCAAATTTTGAAATGCAGCACTTGGGTGCAGTCTCAAAAAGGACAGAATGATCTTGGTTTGTTTCCAACTCAAACCACTCAATATCACAGTAATCCAAGTCTATGCCTCAACCACTGACGCTGAAAAAGTTGAAGATGACAGGTTCTATGAAGACCGACAACACTTTCTAGAACTAACATCAAAAACAGATGTCCTTTTAATCATAGGGAGTTGGAATGCAAAGTAGGAAGTCAAGGGATACCCAGAATAACAGGCAAGTTTGCCCTTGAAGTAGGGCAAAGGCTAACAGTTTTGTCAAGAGGACATCTGGTCATAGCAAACACCCTTTTCCAACAAAGTAAGAGATGACTCTACACGTGGACATCACCACATGGTCAATACTGAAAACAAATCAATTTCATTCCTCGTAGCAAAAGATGGAGAAGCTCTATGCAGCCACAAAAACAAGACCTGGAGTGGCTCAGATCATAAACTCCTCATTGCAAAATTCAGGCTTAAATTGAAGAAAATAGGGAATACCACTAGACCATTCAGGTGTGACCTCAATCAAATCCCTTATGATTATACAGTGGAGGTGATGAATAGATTCAAAGGATCGGACCTGGTAGACAGAGTACCTGAAGAACTATGGACAGAGGTGTGTTACAATGTGCAAGGGGCAGTGACCAAAATCATCCAAAAAGAAAAAAAAAAAAATGGAAGAAGGCAAAGTGGTTGCCTGAGGTGGCCTTATAAATAGCTGAGGAAAGCAGAGAAGAAGTGAAAAGCAAGGGAGAAGGGAAATATATACCCAACTGAATGCAAAGTCACAGAGAATAACAAGGAAAGGTAAAAAAAAAAACCTTCTTAAATGAACAATGCAAAGGACTAGTGGAAAACAATAGAATAGAAAAGATTAGATATCTCTTTAAGAAAATTGGAGATAGCAAAGGAATATTTCATATAAGGATTGTCACAATAAAGGAAAAAATGTTAAGGACTTAAAAGCAGCAGAAGAGAATAAAAAGAGGTGGCAATAATACACAGAAGAGCTATACAAAAACAAGTCTTAATGAGCCAGATAACCATAACAGTGTGGAAATTCACCCAGAGCAGGTCATCCTGCAGTGTGAAGTCAAATGGGCTTTAGCAAGCATGACTACAAACAGATCTAGGGGAGGTGATGAAATTCCAGCTGAGCTATTTAAAATCCTATGCTGTTAAAGTGTTGCATTCAATATGTCAACAAATTTGGAAAACTCAGGTGTGACCAAAGGACCAGAAAAAGGTCAGTTTTCATTCAAATCCTAAAGAATGGCAATGCCAAAGAAAGTTCAAACTACCATACATTTGGGTTCAATTCACATGTTAGCAAGGTTATGCTCAAAATTATTCAAGCTAAGCCTTAGCAGTACCTGAACAGATAACTTCTAGAAGTATAAGCTAGGTTTAGAAAAGGCAGAGGAACCTAACTTCAACTTGTTAACATTTGTTGGATCATGGAGAAAGCAAGGGAATTCCAGCAAAATATGTACTTCTGCTTCATTGACTACACTAAAGCCTTTGACTGTGTGGATCACAACAAACTGGAAAATTCTTAAAGGGATGGGTGTACCAGACCACCTTACCTGTCTCCTGAGAAACCTGTATGCAGATAAAGCAGCAACAGTTATTAATAGAACTGAACGTGGAACAACCGACTGGTTAAACTTGAAAGGAGAACGGAAGGCTGTATATTGTGACCTTGCTTATTTAAGTTATATTCAGAGTACATCATTGAAATGACAGGCTGGATGAATCTTCAAACTGGAATCAAGACTGCTGGGATAAATACAAACAACTTCAGATATGCAGATATTACCACTCTAGTAGCAGAAAGTGAAGGGGAACTCAGGAGCCTCTTGATGAGTGGGGAAGAGGAGAATGAAAAAAACTGACTTAAAACTCAACATTCAAAAAACTAAGATCATGGCACCCAGTCCCATCACTTAATGACAAGTAGAAGGGGAAATGTGGAAGCAGTGACAGATTTTATTTTCTCGGTCTCCAAAATCAGTGTGGATGGTGACTGCACCCATGAAAACAAAAGACACTTGCTCCTTGGAAGGAAAGCTATGGAAAACCTAGGCAGTGTATTAAAAAGCAGAGACATTATTTTGCTAACACAGAACCATGTAGTCAAAGTTATAGTTTTTCCAGTAGTCATGTACAATGTGAGAGCTGGACCATAAAGAAGGCTGATGCTTTCATATTGTGGAGATGGAGAAGACTCTTGAGGGTCCCTTGAACTGCCAAAAGAACAAACCAGTCCATCATAAAGGAAATCAACCTTGAATATCCATTGGAAGAACTGATGCTGAAGCTCCAATACTTTGCCCACCTGATGCTAAGAGGTGACTCATTGGAAAAGACCCTGAAGCTGGGAAAGATTGAGGGTAGGAGGAGAAGTGGGCAACAGAGGATGAGATGGTTGTATGGCATCACAACTCAACAGAATTAGAGCAAGGAGATAGTGAAGGAAATAGTGAAGGACAGAGGAGCCTGGCATGTTGCAGTCCATGGGGTCACAAAGAGCTGGACAGTCCTTATCAACCAAAGGATAGCATAGTTTAAATTCTGCTCCACTCAGCAACTCAGTACCAGAATAAAGAAAGAATTGAAAAGCAACCATAAACCAGACTACTCCATGATTTCTTCCCCAAATCTCCATTTGCTCCTGTTATCTTACATATTATAAATTAACATTTGCCATCATTTGTCTGTTTCAATAACAAATAAATTAAAATCTTTCTTAAATGAAAGCAAATTTTCTGCTTTTAGCAAGTAACAAAATGCATTCAATTTTAATTGATAAATAACATTCAAACATTCACAATGGTACACAGTTCTCCCATCTCATCAAAAACCATTCCTCTAGAGTCTAGAAGAATCTTGATCAATAGATTCTTTCCTTTCTGCCCTTCATCCCTGTGTATATTCGCTATGCTCTGTTTCTGATAAAACCAAGGATTCAAATGAGAGCAGTATGAGGACCAGAAACAGTGTCACAGATTGCTAGCGCAGAAACAAAGCCCCCAGATCCCCTCATCCAATCTCCTACTTGCACACTGGCCTCCCAGTTTGTCAGAATGGACTGTGTGCCCAAAAGGATGACGACGAGTCAGGGAGGTGCAGGGATCCTGTTTATATGTGGACCCTGCTGGTGCTCACGCTGCCAGTGATGCCCATAGCAGTGGGTGTAGTGGGGGCCAGAGTGGAACTAATATGTTCCTAAATCCCTGGCTTCTGCTGCCCCACTCATCTGCCTTGAGATAGAGCTATATTTTGAAGAAAGCAAAAATAGAAAAAAGCTATTTTCTTTGCCTAAAATCCTCTCATGTCTTTTACCTGTTAGTGTCTACTCATCCCCATCTCACAGCTTAAAGGCCCAAGGCTATTTTTCCCACTCTGGCGTTAGCATCATCCTCTTAAGCACTTAATACTAACTTGCATTCTGTCTTGTAGCACACAACTTGATTTTGGTGAAGCATTTAGTTTGTAATTAGTGTTCTTTCTTTAAAAAAAAAATCTATCTCCCAATACCAATAATTTAAAATCTATCTCCCAACTCAAATATAAGCTCAGCAAGAAAAAAGGACAATGTCTCTCTGGGTGACAGCTGTTCATCCAGGACCTGATTCTGTGTCTTGTTCAGGGCATACACTCAACAAGCCTACAATTTTTCACTAAGCGGTTGCTGGTCAGGCTTCAGAAATAGTTTAGCCCCTATACGCAATAAATATCAAAGTCCAAGTCTCAAAGAAAAAGTAAAAGATATGCCTTTGAAATCCAACTCTACCGTTTACTTGCTAATGATTTGGGGAAGCTTATGTAAACATCTGACCATAATTAATCCTTAATAGGAATATAAAAACAATTAATGTATAGTTGTTGTTCAGTCACTTAGTCGTGTCCGACTCTTTCTAACCACGTGGACTGCAGCATGCCAGGCTTCCCTGTCCTTCACCATCTCCTGGAGCTTGCTCAAACTCATGTCCATTGAGTCAGTGATGCCATCCAACCATCTCATCATCTGTCATCCCCTTCTCCTCCTGCCTTCAATCTTCCTCAGCAGCAGGGTCTTTTCCAATGAGTCAGTTCTTCACATCAGGTGGTCAAAGTATTGGAGTGTCAGTTTCAGCATCAGTCCTTCCAATGAATATTCAGGACTGATTTCCTTTAGGATTGATTAGTTTGATCTCTTTGCTGTCCAAGGGATTCTCAAGGGTCTTCTCCACACCACAGTACAAAAGCATCAGTTCTTTGGCACTCAGCCTTCTTTATGGTCCAACTCTCACATCCACACATGACCACTGGAAAAAAATTATAGCTTTGACTATACAGACCTTTGTTGACAAAGTAATGTCTCTGCCTTTCAATACACTGTCTAGGTTTATCATGGCTTTTCTTCCAAGGAGCAAACATCTTTTAATTTCATGGCTGCAGTCACCATCTGCAGTGATTTTGGAGCCCACGAAAATAAAGTCTCTCACTGTTTCCATTGTTTTCCCATCTATTTGCCATGAAGTGATGGGACCAGATGCCGTGATCTTAGTTTTTTGATGAGTTTTAATCCAGCTTTTTCACACGCCTCTTTCACTTTCATCAAGGCTCTTTCAGGCCCTTTAGTTCCTCTTTGCTTTCTTCCATAAGGGTGGTGTCATCTGCATATCTGAGGTTATTGATATTTCTCCCTGAAATCTTGATTTCAATTTGTGCTTCATCCAGTCCAGGATTTCTCATGATATACTCTGCATAGAAGTTAAATAAGCAGGGGTGACAACATACAGCCTTGATGTACTCCTTTCCCAGTTTGGAACTAGCCCATTGTTCCATGTTTGGTTATAACTGTTACCTCTTGACCTGCACGCAGTTTTCTCAGGAGGCAGGTAAGGTGGTGTGGTATTTCCATCTGTTTAGGGATTTTCCAGCTTGTTGTGATCCACTCAGTCAAAGGCTTTAGACTAGTCAATGAGGCAGAAATTCCAGATATTTTTCTGGAATTCTCTTGATTCTCCTGTGATCCAACAGATGTTGGCAAGTTGATCTCTGGTTCCTCTGCCTTTTCAAAATCCAGCTTGAACATCTGGAATTTCTCACTTGTTTCACATACTGTTGAAGCCTCATTTGGAGAATTTTGAGCATTACTTTACTAGCGTGTGAGATGAGTGCAACTGTGCAACAGTTTGAACATTCATTGACTTTCTTTGGGATTGGAAAGAAAACTGACCTTTTCAACTCCCGTGGCCACTGCTGAGTTTTTCAAATTTTCTGGCATATTCAGTGCAGCACTTTCACAGCATCATCTTTCAGGATTTGAAGTAACTCGGCTGGAATTCCATCACCTCCATATCTTTGTTCATAGTGATGATTTCTAAGGCCCACTTGACTTCGCATTTCAGGATGTCTGACTCTGGGTGAGTGATCACACCTTTGTGGTTATCTCAGTCATTAAGATCTCTTTTGTACAGTACTTCTGTGTATTCTTTCCACCTCTTCTTAATATCTTCCGTTTCTGTTAGGGCCATACAATTTGTGTCCTTTATTGTTCCCATCTTTGCATGAAATGTTCCCTTGGTGTCTCTAATTTTCTTGAAGAGATCTCTAGTCTCTCCCATTGTATTGTTTTTCTCTATTTCTTTGCATTGATCACTTAGGAAGGCTTTCTTATCTATCCTTGTTATTCTTTGGAACTCTGCATTCAGATAGTTCTATCTTTCTTTCCTCTTTTGCCTTTCACTTCTCTTCTTTCTCAGCTATTTGTAAGGTCTCAGATAGCCATTTTGACTTTTTGCATTTTTTTTCCCTTGGGGATTGTTTGATCACTGCCTCCTGTACAATGTTATGAATCTCCATCCATAGTTCTTCAGGCACTCTGTCTATCGAATGTAATCCCTTGAATCTATTTGTTACTTCCACTGTATAATCATAAGGGATTTGATTTAGGTCATACCTGAATAGCCTAGTGGTTTTCCTACTTTCTTCAAATTAAGTCTGAATTTTGCAATAAAGCATTCATGATGTGAGCCACAGTCAGTTCCAGGTCTTTTTTTTTTTTTTTGCTGACTGTATAGAACTTCTCCATCTTTGGCTGCAAAGAATATAATCAACCTGATTTCGTTATTGACCATCTGTTGATGTCCATGTATAGCATCGTCTCTTGTGTTGTTGGAAGAGGGTGTTTGCTCTGACCAGTGCGTTCTCTTGGCAAAACTCTGTTAGCCTTTTCCCTACTTTATTTAATATTACGAGGCCAAACTTGCCTGTTACTTCAGGTATCTCTTTACTTCCTACTTTTGCATTCCAGTCTCCTATGATGAAAAGGACATTTTTTTTGGTGTTAGTTCTAGAAGGTCGCGTAGGTCTTCACAGAATCATTAGCTTCAGCTTCTTTGGCATTTGTGGTTGGGGCATCGACTTGGATAACTGTGATACCGAATGGTTTGCCTTGGAATAGAACAAAGATCATTCTGTTGTTTTGGGGATTGCATCCAAGTACTGCATTTTTGACTCTTTTGTTTACTATAAGGGCTTACTCCATTTCTTCTAAGGGATTCTTGCCCACATTAGTAGATATAATGGTCATCTGAATTAAATTCATCCTTTCTTGTCCCTTTTACTTCACTGTTTCCTAAAGTGTGGATGTTCACTCTTGCCTCTCCTATTTGACCACTTCCGATTTACCTTGATTCATGGACCAAACATTCCAGGTTCCTATGCAGTATTGTTCTTCACAGCATCATACTTTACTTTCACTACCAGTCACATCCACAGCTAGGCATTGTTTCCACTTTGGCTCAGCCTCTTCATTCCTTCTGGAGTTATTTGTCCACCCCTCTCCTGCAGCATTATGGGGCACTTACTGACCTTTGAAGCTCATCAGTGCCATGTCTTCTTGTCAGAAGATATGTGTCACCAGAAGTTCAGTGTCATATCTTTCTGTCTTTTCATACTGTTCATGGCATTCTCCAGGCAAGAATGCTGAAGTGGCTTGCCATTCCCTTCTCCAATGCACCGTGTTTTGTCGGAACTCTCCACCATGACTCGTCCGTCTTAGGTGGCCCAACACAGCATGGCTCATATTTTCATTGAGTTACACAAGGTTGTGATCCACATGATCACTTTGGTTAGTTTTCTGTGACTGTGTTTTTCATTCTGTCTGCCCTCTGATGGGTGAGGTTGGGGATATATATCTGTTCTGAGTACAGAAAAGGTAGCCAGTAGAAGTGTAAAATAGTTTTTCATTAAATCATAGAGCTGTCTCACTCAATCTTAATTACATTTGCAGAGTATCTTTTCATAAAATAAGACAAAGTACCAATTTCTGACTCAGGAGTGAATTTATTAACGTGAAAACTGATGATATTCGACTGTTACTGGTTTTTAGGTTTTTTAAAATTCTTTTATGCTTCTAATTTTTTTTAATGCTTCTAATGTTTTTGTTTTGTTGTTGTTGTTGTTGTTTTTATTAGTTGGAGGCTAAAGAATGATTCATGATACTGGTTTTTAAAAGTGGCAATTTCAAGTGAGTTAAACTGTTTGATGACTTCTTATTCCAAGTATGTATATTTTCTCTGTATTATCCTTTTTATAATGAATGTGAATACGCTTTGATGACAGAAATATTCAACTCACCAAATATCCTTTCATGGTCCCGTTACCAACAGGAATCGTCTTAACTCCATAGCGTGTTATTAAGTAGCCTCAAATATGGCTTCAACCTACACTTTCAACCATATTTTCTAGCTCTCATATCCACTCTGAGTCCAGACCTCACCAGATGCTTCACTACCTAAATGCACCTATGGTTTCCTGAGCCTGTGCCTCAGCTCATCCTGGACCCACCCCTTAGAAATAGTATCCAACATTTCTATCAAAAGTACTGTCTACCCCTTAGGATTCAGTTCAAATGTTGTGTATCACTCCCGCTCTATGCGTTTACCTCCCCCACCTCTGCCTTGGATAATCCTTGTATTAAAACTAATTTGGAATATCTTTTTTTTTTTTTAATTGAGCCAAACTGTAGGCTCCTTAATGGGGTAACAACAGGTCAGCAATTGCTTTGCCAGCACTGCCAGTTCTCTCCAAGTAAAGATTTAGAATATCTTTGGTCAATTGGCATCCTTTGAAGGTGTATATTTTTGAGTGGCATTAATTGATGAAAGTCACTAAATACATGTTGAGGGATGGAAGTGGGAGGATTTAATAGGACAGTCTTTTTTAGGATATTATAAACAGGTGAAGGGATTTATTTCCAGCAAGTTACACCCCTGGCATCCTTATAGATTTGCTTATAAGACACAAAATCAGTATAAGTGTGACCAACAGATCAGGTTTTCTTTTAGAATTATGTATCTATTTAATTCAGAGCCTTTTAATTCCAAATTCAATGACTTCTATGTATCAAAAAGAACTGTACTTGATCATAGGGTGGCCTTTACAATCTGAATTATCTGTGTTGTGGCTTTTTTAATTAAATGGATTTAAAAAGCCCCATATTATGGCAATATAAAAAAATCACTTCAACTGAAAAAAAGAAAGCTTATTAATTTTACTCATTATTACTTATGATTCATTAATGGTGATAGCTCACCCTATGACCAAAATCTAACATCATCTAGTTTTATTGTTCATAAAATAATCCCAAAGTATTAATACATCAGTAACTCACTGAGGGAGAAGGCAATGGCACCCCAATCCAGTACTCTTGCCTGGAAAATTCCATGGATGGAGCAGCCTGGTAGGCTGCAGTCCATGGTGTCGCTAAAAGTCGGACACAACTGAACGACTTCACTTTCACTTTTCACTTTCATGCATTGGAGAAGGAAATGGCAACCCACCCCAGTGTTCTTGCCTGGTGAATCCCAGGGACGGGGGAGCCTGGTGGGCTGCCGTCTATGGGGTCGCACAGAGTCGGACACGACTGAAGCGACTTAGCGGCAGCAGCAGCAGCAACTCCTCACTGAGGGTTATCTGATATGAGTAAACTTTAAGTTGTGCTGTTTCCAAGTCTATATGTTGAAATGGAATATTTTCTCTTTTGAAAACTAGTTTGCACTTGGTTTCCAGGGAATCTTTATTACTAAATACTTAATCATCAGTCTTCAAAGATTACTTACTTCCAGGGCATTCCTTCACACTGAATATAAGTAGTGCATGTGAACTCACAAAACACTCTTTCAGGAAATGCATTTGAGAGTTTCTTTCCAATGTTTGTGAATGACTCAGGAGGCCAGGTTATTTTCCTCTTGGTCACTGAAGTTTCCCCATTTATAAAAAGTATGTAGAATTTGCCATGCAAGTTATTCTGAATACCATTTTGATAGCAAAGAATACAGACCAAGGTTTTATGAACATTAACTCCATGTTATTCACTTTTCAAATTAAAAATTATAAGTGATAAAGTAATTATGGGTTCTAAAAATGGTTTTGCCTTTCTGGATAGTGTCGTTATAATAATTATAATGGGACCATGAATGCTGAGTATTTCCTTGACAGGCTATATTAATTTATGTTTACTTTTAATTAGATGATGCTGAAGAAACAAAATTTTAAAAATACCCTATGAAAAGAAAAATCAAATGATTCAATGGTATGTCAAAACAACCCTAATGGGATTACATAAATGGAAATGAAAATATATAAAAACGCTGTGATCATTAAGAGCTTGATAATTCCACATGTGGGCTTTCTGCACCCTGTATTTTTCCAACCACCTACCTGTGTTTGGACCATCTCTCTGCCCATTCTCTGTGGAATGGAAAGCAGAGCACAGCAGGAGAAACAAAATATAATGAAGTTCAAATCCTTTCTTTTGGCTCCTCGTGAGCAGTTGGAGGAATTGGTTGATGGTGAGTTTTAATAGCAGGGACTGAAGTTTGCAGAATATTAATGGTTTTAATTTGCTCACATGATTTCATGAACAGGGGTATCTGAGGATTAAGTGAATGATTGATGTTATCCAAAGCATATTTCTGAATGAGAATAATTCCTACCTTCGACTAAAAAAACAAGCAGCAAAGTGAAAACACCTCACGACCAGGTGGTTTTAAACTATAAACAAAAGTCACTCTCTCTAATTGGCTGGAGAAGTCGGTATTCTGTTTGAACTTTTCACAGAACCTCAATCTAAATATCAGAGTCAGGACTTGCCTTTGAATGAAAATGCTTGGAGTGTTGAGAATTCCTTTTGTAGTTTATTCAAACTTCTGTGAATTGTAAGGCTCTGTCATGGCAATGAGCAAGGAGGAGAAATATGAAGAGAAAGAAAATAAATCTGTAATTTAGATTTGTTTGAGATCCAAGTGTCAACTCCCTTTATTCAAGAGTTGAGTCATGGACAAACCACTGGTGGTAAGGGAGTGGGTGAACCATGATACATGTGCTTCTAATAAAGTCAGACTATGCCATTTTAGAGCCTTGACTTCTTCTGAATGAAGTACATTCATGTGTGAACATGTCAGAGCCAGTGCAAGGAAAGCATGAACTTTCCCTGGCATACTACACACCTAGGATTTGCCTCAATACGACAGTAGGGCCCTCTTTATCCTATTGAGTTCTCCTGGCCAGTCTGTGGCATTGACAGGGGCTGTTTGTCCTAATCTGCTGTGCTCTCCATTATGACAATCTGTTTACAAGCTATTTAAGAACATCTGCCTGATTTAATGAGATTTTCACCCAAAGTAATCAATAAAATCATTTTTATTAGCATGGGCCTTATATCTCTTGATGAAGGTATAAACATCAGCTAAAAAAAAAAAAAACTGTGAAAGAGTAAAGTGTAGGAATTTAGTCATCTTTCAGTTATAGTCAAGTTATATCAGTTTCACAAATTTTAATGTGTTCAGCTCACTTGAGGATCTTATTAAAATGCATGTTTTTCTTTAACTTTTATGTTTAAAATGTATTTTACTGAAGTATAGTTGGTTCACAATGTTGTATTAATTTCTGCTATACAGCTAAGCTATTCACTTCTACATATATATATATGTATATGTATATATATATACACACACACACATTCTTTTTATATTTTTTCCAGTATGGTTTAATCACAGGATAATGAATATAATTCCCTGTGCTATAAAGTAGGACCTTGTTGACCCATTTTGTATATAATAGTTTGTTTAAATTGTAGACTCCGATTCACTAGTTTTGGGATGTGACTCAAGTTGCTCATTTATAACTGGCTCCCAAGTAAACCTCCCTAAACTTACGGACAGGTCCATATAGGAAAGATAAAATAACATAATCCTTAAGAGACCTCAAAATCCATACTCTCATCTCCCTCTTGGCAGGATTACATTGCAACATATCATCTTTCATTATTAAAATTAAAAGTGTTTGCAATCCTGTTAGATAGAATCAAATCATTTCACTCCTTTGGGCAATCACTACACTAGTATATATGATGTATGGTATATATTAAATTTCACATAGTGATATAGTTTGGAGAAGGAAATGGCAGTCTACTCCAGTATTCTTGCCTGGGAAACCCCATGGGCAGGGGAGCCTGGCGGTCTACAGTCCAAGGGGTTGCAAAGAGCCAGACATGACTGAGCACACCACACCACACACAACATAGTTTAATACAGAAGGATGCTCTTGAGTCTCAACTTACCGTCCTCCCCACCACCTTCAGAGGATATGTTCCAAGACCCACAGTGGATGTCCAAAACCATTAATAGTACTGAACTCTACATATACTGTATTTTTTCCTATAAATACATTCCTATGATCAAGTTTGGGCTTCCTAGGTGGCTCAGATGGTAAAGAATCTGCCTACAATAAGGGAGACCCAGGTTCAATCCCTGGGTCAGGAAGATCCCCTGGAGAAAGGAATGACAACCACTCCAGTATTCTTACCTGGAGAATCCCATGGACAGAAGAGCCTAGTGGGCTATAATCCATGGGATTGCAAAGACATGACTGAGCAACTAACACACGATAACATTTAACTTATAAATTAAGTGTAATGAAGATTAACAACAATAGCTAATAACAAAAAAGAAATGTAACAATATATGTTAATAAAAGTTATGTGCAAAAAGATACAAAACAAACATCCTATTGTATAGTCTTCAGCCTCCCTATGCTTATATGAGAGAATAAAATGCCTGCATGATGAAATGAAATGAGTGAATGACACAGGCATTGTGACCTAGTGGCAGGTCACTGCAGGTGATAAGTCAGAAGGACCATCTCTTTTGAGTGATTCTGGATCAGGGAGACTGGATCATTGTCTGTGGTTGGGGATCTCGGACAGGATGGCGCAAGATTTCATCACACTACTCAGAATGGGTGTGTCCTTTAAAATTATAAATTATTTATTTCTGGAATTTTCCAATTAATATTTTAAAATCACAGTTGACCCCGGGTAACTGAAATCAAAGAAAGGGAAACTGTGGATAAGGATATGGGAGGGACTACCGTATGATCTGGCAATGTTGAGTCTCAGTTTATTATCCCAAATGGCATTTTCTAACTGTTTTTCTGTTTCCTACATGTAAGATTATTTTAATGTTACTTTGAAAGAAAAGATGGTATTCCAAGATTTTGCTTAGATTTATTTTAAAACATTTAGCTAATTGTACCCAATGTAAAAGTTGAAAATCAGGAAGGGAAAGCAGTTTTAAGTATCTTCACTAAAAGAATTGCAAGCTTTATTTCCTTTTACCTTTGCTTCACATTTAGTTCAATGACAGCTACCATTAGTATCTGTCAGAGATCCCTGGTGCAGGGAAAGAATGACTCACCCTTTGTCACTGGCATGTCTCCGCTGGTTCATCTGAACCACCTCCTGATGCTTTTTAAAGGAAGGTAAAATTTTGACAAGTCCCACCAACAAAATCATAAGAAGGAGAAGAACTGCTTCCAAAGAACCAGGTCACAGGGCACGTAAACAATGATGCAAAATTTTAAATAATGTGGCAATCAGATGCATAGGGACTTGTCTTAATGAAATTAGTCTGGATTTCGAGGCTGGGAGAGGGGGCATTCACCAGCGTCTTGCAAACAGTGTGCTACAGAATTACAGAAAAGTTTCAATAATGCCATCACTGTGCGTTGAACTGTGTCCCTCCAATAGAGGTTGAAGTCCTAACCTGTGGTACCTGTCAAGGAGATTCTGTTTGGAAACAGGGTCTTTGCAGATGTAATACAGTTAAGATGAGGTCACAGTGGGCTTTAAATCCAATGGTTGGTGTTCTTAGAAGAAGAGAAAAACCCAAAGACAGAAACACAGAGATATACAGGGGAGACAGAGGGGGAAATAGCCAGGTGACGACAGAGGCGGGGCTGGAATGATGTGCTACAAGTCAAGAAACGCTGAGAACTGATGGGCATCCCTAGAAACTGGGAAGAGGTGAGGAGATTCATCTCTGGAGCCTTGAGAAGAAATACGACCTTCCCACACCTTGACTTCAGACTTCGGGCCTCAAAACCATGAGAGAATAAAATTCTGCCATTCTAAGCCACTCAATTTGTGATAATTTGTTATGGCAATCCAGAGAAAAAATACAACCACATCCTTTAAGAAAAGTTGGAAATTCACTACAACTAACATCAAGGAGGCACATAATTTTTGTCTCCAACAGCTGCTTTAATTTCATTGCAAAATGTAAACTCAGTTTAAAGAGACCATGGCTGCAATTCTACCATAAACACAGGCGCTCTCTCTCTCAGTTGCTCAGTCGTGTCCAACTCTTTGTGACCCCATGGACTGTAGCTCGCTAGGCTCCTCTGTCCATGGGATTTCCAAGGCAAGAATACTGGAATGAGTTACCATTTCCTTCTCCAGGGGAATCTTCCTGGACCAGGGATTGAACTTGCATCTCCTGTGTCTCCTGCATTGCAGGTGGATTCTCTACCCACTGAGCAATCGGGAAAGTCATAAACATGGGTAAAATGCACTGAAACTCAGGAAAAGTTTCAAATACCCTGACCAATCCTGACTTTGACTGCTGCCATTGGAGGAGGGTCCTGGAGACTGAAGAGTGTGACAGTTATTTACACTTAGTGGAGGAAAACATTTAATCTTTTATTGATCTGATACTATAATGAATTGCTAAGTCTGGAGGGCACAATTCAAGCAATTAAATGATCAGAGGTAACAAAACAAGTGTGAAGGGCCAATAATTTCTCAATTGATCTTTCCAGGTTTAAGGAGCCACAGTGTGCATTAGCAATGGACTCAGTTTTCAAAATCTCTCCCACTGTAGAGTTTTAAATGGCAAAGCAATAAGACCAAATGCAGGAGAAGAGGAGACAGAAAAGCTGAGTCACTGGATTAAAAGGTCTTGATATTTTAGGAAAAACAACATAAATTGCTCATTAAGAATAGCCCAGAAATCAGAATTTTTGTGTTGAATTTTTCTTCTTTGTATTTCAGCTCATCCTTTCCTCTCCATAAATCCATGTCCCTCCCATTTTTCAGTAGCCAGTTCTTAACTGGTGATTCCCAAAAAATTTTCTCAGTCCCGCTGAAGGAGTCCTTAACAAGTGTGCTGACCCTCTGTCTTACTGTTTTCCTAATATATATGTATGTATATTTCTAGCATGTATATAAAACACATATTACAATGTATTTCTAGTATATATAATATAATATGTATATTATATATAAAGATATGTGTGCCTGCTCAGTCATGTCCAGTTCTTTGTGACTCCATGGACAGTAGCCCACTATATAAAGACACTTCATATATATTTCTAGTATATATAAGCATATATACCATAATATATATATATATATATATTTCTAGTATATAAGCATAAAAGTCCTAATGTTTATATTTCTAGTATATATGTATTTCTAGCATATTTTATATATACATAAAATATTCCTAATAATGGTGTGTAGGTCTCAAATCTTCAGTGCACATTTACACAATTCATAGTAGAAAATTACATAACAGTCCTCCCTACCATTTCAAGACAAAACTAATTTCTTCACTCAGCTTGTGTCAGGATAAACAAGCTACTGTTCCAGGTTTAAATACCTGCAACAATTATTAGAGCTCATCACTGATCACAGTGGTGCCTGCCTGCCTCCTTATAGACCTCTGGTGGACCAAACTTCCCCACTCCTTGTGAAATATGTGTGGCCTTGGGCTTGCTTTGGCCAATGAAGGTGAGCAGAGTTGGTGGTGTGTCCTGTCTAGGAGGAAGGTTTAAGCAGAAGGACATAATTGCTGGCAGCTTCTCTGGGCTGGTGGTTGTGGAAGCACAGGTTGGTCTCAGGGTTTAAGGGTCCACCAAGCTTCTGCAGAAGAGCACATGAGAGGGAAATAGAGGTCCACTCTTCAGGCCACTGAGATCTGAGGCTTTGATTTTCTTTTGTTATTGCAGCAAAACCTTACCATGAGGGCATCAATAACAAAAATTCCTACAATGTCCAGTCCTTTATTTTCCCTTCGGCTAGGACTTGTCCATGAGGTGGGCAGGGTACACCAGAGAGAAGGTGAAGGCCACAGCTCCGGTAAGAATACAGAACAGCGCCAGTGTCTTCCCTTTATACGCTGCTTGTAGAAGGAAGCTACAAAGTGAACACAAGCAGAGACCCAACAGACCCCTGATGGGATCAGGATTTTAAAAGGGCATGTGTTTATCGCAGCATAATACTGGTATGGTCACTACTAGAGATATTAATAAATTGAATCTGTGAAACTGCCACTAGGCTCTGTTTTCCTTTATTATATTCTATAATGGAAAATGAAAATGGACCTGTATTTACAACAAATTTATTTTAAAATTTGAATTATTAAGCTGCGTGGTAATGTTAGATTAAATTCCATTAAAATTCTATTGACAAAATTAATTGCATTCTAATGACTAAAATCATGAACAATACTTAATTAAATGCTTTACTTATATTAATTATAAATATTTCATTAATTAAATTTAATAACATTTGGACTCATCACCAGTCCAAATGTTAATAGAGAAAAATTATAGCTTCTTTATTTATTAATGCTTTTATTTATATAGTTACACTTCTACTGCTACTCCAAACTTTGATCTTTAATTTTTCTAAGTATTTAATGATTGCTGCTACATGATCTGAAGTCAAGTCTGCATTTTAGATCAAGGTACATCTAAAGTGATTTAAATGATCAAAAGTGTTTGACGAGTCACGCAGAAGCTAGACAGGGCAGGTTTCAACATGGATAGTTTCAAGATGAAAACACTACAGGTTAGTTTTACCCCTGAAAAGTGTTTTATATCTGTTGACTGATATTTTTCTCTAAGAAACAAGAATATTTCAGCTTTCTTTTAGTTACAGTATAAGGGACAAGAATAGGAACAGGAGCCCACACTCCCAAGTTCTGAAAGTCATAAGAGCAGACTTGGGGCAGATAAGACAGCTGCATCCATTGGGTACGTTATGTTCTCTTCTGTATTTGCACTTGACTAACTCTCTCACAGAAATTCCAACTCAAGGGCATGGCCTCAAAAGACCTCTGCCAGGCTTTTTTCTGTAGTATTTAAACTCAACTCACCTGCTCATTAGGAATAGTGAATCTTTTAATAAAATCACTGAGATACAGTGTAATGATTATTGAATTGTGTATGAAAAGCATTAATTTATCACTGACAAATCATGAAGATAAGTAACCAGACACTGGTTATAAGTTACCTGGCAATCTTGAGCAGATCATACTTAGAGAACTGGTTATTTATATCTGATGCTGTGAAGAAAGCTGATCTCCTGGAGGACAGCTGATATAAATAGCAGTAGAGAGAGAAGCAGGCAAGTCACACTTGTATATGTGATCAAGTAGATCAAGGAGAACTTTTGCAACCCTTTTGAGCTTTGAAAACTATTTCTAAGATTGTATTGGATGGCATCTATTATACAAGGGAAGTTTTACTGCATTATGTTTTAAGAGAAATATTTTGGTAACCTTTGAGTTGCACTGTATTAACATTCAAATGACCTATTACAACAAAGGATACTGAAGCTATCTTCTAACCAGCCTTCCATCACTTATGTCCCCCACCTCCCCAGGGAGATTTCACACCTACCCCCTCCACCAAATTGCTCCATGAATGTCTGACAACCTAAAATTCATCCGCAAGTCATGAACCTTCAGTTGCTACCCTGCCGTATTAAAGCATCTGAGAGTCAGTGGCATGAATGGTGTGAATGGTGGGGTATGAGGGGCGTTGTGTGGGAACAGGATGGGGCATGGGGGGTGGCAGCTGGACATAAGCAGCCCCTAAAATTTCAACCAGAAGATCTCATCCTTCAGAGTTAGCAGACAATGGAATTAAGTTTTTATGCCTCTCCAGCAACTGCCAGATTTCCTGTCCTTTCCCGAGGACCTCTTTAGAAACTCGCTTCAGCAAACTGTATTTGTTTGGGTCTGGTTTCTTCCTTGCTCATCTGTGAGTCTTCCTGAAGCATTCTTAAATTCTCACCGCAGCTGCATGGGTTAAGCCAAGTCTCCTTTAGTTTCTGTGCCTTTGTAGCATAGGAAGACTCTAATCATGTGTTGGTAGGTGTTTTCCCTATTCTAGTGCTCCCAAGTTTTACTACTTCAAGTGAGGTCTGCGGATCACCTGGGGACCTGTTAGAAAGGTAAATTCTCACCACTCCACCCCTCTGTCCTGCTACATCAGAGCTTGCATTTTAACAAGATGCCCAGGTGATTTATACTTATCACACAGTTTTGAGAAATGATGCCCTACGAGACATCTGGACTCCTGCTTCCCCTCTGAGAGCCTGTCATTCATCCTTGAGCCCTTCTTACAGGTTTCTTACAGCCCTTCTTAAAGGAGGTGAAAAGTTGAGTGGTGTCATGATTCGGTGAAACCAGTCTTTCTGGTGACCCAGGACTATTACTGGTCCTGGTGGCCCAAGACCCTTTCCTACTAGAAAGGCCACAGCCAAGGAAACACTGTGGGTTCTTGTATGACACTCGAGACCTTAGCCTTGGAGATCCCTCTGGGAGACCATTAACTGGGCAATCATATGTTCGGGAGGTAACTGAAGTCCAATGCATTCCCGATTCAAGATTCTTGGACATCCCAGCTCATTATCTCCCCCCTTAAAGAAAGGACTAGTACATAGGTGACTCCACCCAAACTCCCATCAGAGACCTCTTCCCTAACTGATCACAGACCTAATGCCAGACTCACACTCTCAAGCCCTTCTGGAAGGAAGCACCCGACTCTTGCTACACCGTTCATCACACTGCAAGCCTGGGAACCGAGCTCCTCAACTACGAACGTAATCTCTGATGTCACACCACTCCAGAGCAAGTACTGGGTCTCTCTCCCCAGAGACAGAGATGCCAATTCTGGCATTGGTGAAGTCATCCTTAGGAGAAAGGGGAAGGGCTGGGCAAGGACACAGAGCTGACGGAATTCAGCAGTTAAGATCCCCAGGGTTCTATTCGAGTCCAAGGTATCAGATGGGACTGCTAGTTTGTTGACACTTCTAGCCTACAGTTCTGCTTCCTAGAACTTTCCTTCCATCTGTGTAGCTGTGCTCGGAAAAGCCTTCATCCACTTTTAATCCTCTACTCAGAATACCCTCCCCCTTGTGGGTTGGTAAACATGGGTACATTCCAAAAATAACATCGTCATAGAGCTGCTCCTTGCGCTGGTCTTTCACTGAGGATCTCACATTAGCCCTTCAGCCTTGCAACAGTCCTGTTGACTCAGATGACCTTGACAGGCTGCTCCGTAGCTCCCAATACAACAGCTGCCGTGGCCAATCTGTCACTGACAGCGGATGTCCAGTTACTCACTAGTAGGGACGTTTCTCTCAAGACAAACGCGTCCTGTCAAGTACTCTGAGTCTCCTTCCTCCTCTCAAAGTGATTCAGACTTGGTCTCCCTTCATATCCCTCCCCCAGTCTGCTTCTCTACAAGGCCATTCATCCACTATGATCGAGTCCTCTTATTCATTTTGTGTTTCCAGAGCCTTAAACGGGCAAATGTGTGTGCTATTGTCTCAGTCATGTTCAACTCTGAGACCCATGGACTGTAGCCTGCCAGGCTCCTCTGTCCATGAGATTCTCCAGGCAAGAATACTGGAGCGGGCTGTCATTTCCTCCTCCAGGGGATCTTCCTAACTCAGCGATTGAACCTGCGTCTCCTGTGTTTCCTGCATTGCAGGTGAGTTCTTTACAGACTGAGCTACCTGGGAAGTCCAAACTGGCAAATGAGAGACACTCAATAAATACTTGTGAACTGAAAGCAATTGGAACAGAAAAACCAGAGATGCTACTTCATCCAGGACAGAAATCGGAACATTTTGAGAAGGCTATGGGATTACTGTGGGCTTCCCTTGTGGTTCAGTTGGTAAAGAATCCGCCTGCAGTGCAGGAGACCTGCGTTCAACCCCTGGGTTGGGAAGATCCCCTGGAGAAGGGAAAGGCTACCTACTCCAGTATTTCTGCCCTGCAGAATTCCACGGACTGTATAGTCCATGGGGTCACAAAGAGTCACAATTGAGTGACTTTCACTTTCACTTCCATGGGCTTACTGTATAATAAACAGTGGGAAAAGCTATTTATCTGGTAAGTACTTCGGTTTTCTTTCTGGTGGCCCACTCCCTTCAGTCTGCTGAGACAGTGAGCTGAGAACCCAGATAAGCTGTTCACAGACACTTTGTCCCACAAAAACTAAGATCCCAAACTCACTTTGTGCCCCTATGTTTGGAGTAATTTGTTACACTGCAGCAGATAATAAATGAAATGGCCTAAACTTATAGTGCCATAAATATTCTTAAAATACAAGAGCTAATTTTATTTTCTTATTTTATAGATTTATAGTGTATGAAGTTGACGCTGAATGACATCAATTCCTGGGAACAGAAAACAGCAGAAGAGCTGCTGTGAGAATTAATAGCTTCTCGGGCCCGAGTTCTCGGCTCACTGAGCACGCCATCTGCAGCTCTCCTCTTCTGATAGAGAAACAAATTATTTAGGGGATTTGATGTTCTTTAAATGTTGTGCTTGTAAGGGTGGCATCTATATTATCACTTCTGAGGAAGAATAGGTTTTAAAATGAAATTTAGTGGAGCGCAAAAGCTCTGAGTTGCTGCTGTGAAATGAAAGGAGTTGAGAATCAATAGAGACCAGGCAGAAGAAAACCAAATGAGCATTGAGTAGAAAGGCTGTTGAAGGAAGAGGATGCAGTGAAATATAAATTTTTTCCTTCTGTCTTACTTACTGGTCTCATGTAATACATCACAAATGGTGGCCTCTGTCCGCCACATGCAGCATTATTGTCAGCCTTTTTCAGCAGTTAGTCCGTGGAAATACCCGCTGGAGAACTGATTTCTACAATTTCCCACAATTGTCATCACTCTCACAATTCTTAGGCTAATTTGTGAATTCTTTTTTTAAAGTGTTTTAAATAGACTTTATTTTTAGAGCTGTTTAGGTTTACAACAAGTTGAACACAAAAGATATTTCCCATGTAGGCTTTGCTCTGACCCATGGACAGCCTCTTCCACTGTCAATATCCCCACCAGATGGTTCATTTATTAACAACTGATGAACCTACACTGACTCATCATCACCACCCAGAGTCCATAGTTTACATCAGGGTTCACTCTTGGTGCTGCACATTCTATTTGTCTGGACAAAGGTACAATGGGATGTGTCCACCATTATGGCATCATACAGAGGAGCTTCACTGCCCTAAAAAATCCTCTGGATTCCCACTACTCATCTCCCCTCCCCCAATCCCTGACACCATTGATCTCTTTACTATCCCCAAAGTTTTTCATTTTCCAAAATGTCATATAGTTGGAATCATACAGTAAGTATGTAGGTAGTCTTTTCAGGTTAACTTCTTTTATTTGGTAATATGCACTGCAGTTTCCTCTGTGTCTTTTTATATCCTGATAGCTCAATTCTTTTTAGTACTAAACAATAATCCAGTGTCTATATCTACCATCGTGTATTTATGCATTCACCTACTGAAAAACATCGCTGTTGCCCTAATTCCTTTTAAATATCTTTTTCTCTGTGCTACCATGCCATTTCTTGTATTTTACTATGGACAATAACAAATTTAATACAAATAATAAAAAAATAAAGTTATAAATAATAAATTATAAAATAAAATATTTTATAATAAAATAAGTTTAATACAATAGCAGAACCAAAGCTAATTAAGAAAGTAAGGTTTTTCAAGGGCTATGTAAATTGAAAGTCTTACCAGTTTATTTGCATATAATTTGAGATATATTGAGAAATGCTGTGTAGCTACAGTTGAGAACCTGAAATGGAATGTAGTATTTCTAAATATTGATAGACATTTCCAGAATTAAATTATTTCACACAATAGAATATCTGGACCCTGGATGGAGTCTCTGAGAAGTGAGCCTCCAGGTAGAGGTGGGGGTTATTTCGAGTCTGAGGGACATAGATGTCAGATGTCAGGAAGCTGCTCCCAAATCTGGCCAATTTAGTGGCTTGTGAAAAGAAAAAATATCTGTATTTTTTGAAAGTCTTTTGAATCTAAAGGCATAGACTATCTCTTAATCCTCTCTATGAGCCCTGTACAAACTGTGCCCTTTGGGGACTATATTTTAACTAATTACCAAGGTGCTTAAATTCTAAAGAAGAAAAAGGGAACATGAGGTTCAGTTCCTCTGGAAAATATTTTACAGTTAAAACTACAAGCCCAAAGCAGTGATTTCCAGCTCAGATTTTGCTCAATGCTATGTTGTCTGAAAATGATCCTAAAAGGTGGAAAATAATCAAACTATACTCATTTTATTCACATTCCTATTTCCCTCTCAGTATTTTCCTTCTCTACAATACACTTCAAGAGAAAATTTTAAAAAGAATGTTACCCATGCTCTCAGGGACCAGAAGTTGCCTCCTTGGCATCCCACCTCCCATCCTCCTTAGTAACAGAAATTCTGTTTTCTTTAGAGCAGTCCCTTGTACAGATAAGGATAGGATGAAGTGAGAAAGAGTAGGGCCTCTGAAAGGCCTTAGAAGAGGTTGACTCAGCTTGGGGTCACATACTTTTGCCCTGTTGCTTGTCCATATGCCTGAAAAGTACAGGATGGCTGCTATCTTGAACCACAAGGCAAACTTGAAGATGAAAATCACACACTATGAACAGTAGCAGAGAAATAAATAAGGCTCTTGGATCACTGATATTTATGGAATTATCACACCAATGTTGGAGTGCCAACACCCAGAACTTCTGTAGAACAGAGAAATAAACCTCTACTTTATTTTAACTCACTGTTATTTGGTATAGCTGTTAAATGCAGCCAAACCTAATTAAAACAAATTCTAAAGTCCATTTCCTTTTTGCTTCTAAATGACAATTGTTCAGTCTTCTGTGGACTTTCTAGCTTTCGTTGTGCTTTGCCTGGTTGGCTTTTGCTGGAGAAGATGACAAAAGCTAGTTAGCCACCCAGGAGGCAATACCTTCCCAACTGCCCCCTCGTGCCACTTAAAACTTTTACCTGCCTTCTTACAACATTATCTGTCTGTTTCGACTAATCCTGCAGGAATCTGGATGTAGAGACAGCTACCAAGTCCTTCCTTCTCAGCTTCATGTATGCAAAGCCATAAGAAGAATCTAAAAGAACTTAGTGAGAAACATGCTAGAACCATATGAAGAAAACTTTTTAAATGCCTCTAAAACTTGAACAATTAGAAACATATACTATGTTCTTGGATAGAAAAACTCACTCTGAAGACCTTTGTCTTCTCAAAGCTAATGTGTGAATGTATTAATAACTGCACCCAAAATAAGTCAATATTTTTTTTCCAGAACAGAATAAGTTCATTCTGAGGTTATATAAAAGAACAACAACAACAACAGCAAACCAAGAACATCCAGGGAAATTTGGGAAACACTGAGGAATAAGTAACTCTATCACCTAAGATATAATGACCTCAGTCATTAAACCAATATGGAACCTGCATGCCTGAATAGAGGCGTAAAATTTTGTAAAAAAGCTCACATATAGACACCAAAATATATAGAATTTTGGCATATGATAAAAGTAGCGTTTCATATCTGTGGAGATAAGAAGGACTATACAAGAGCTGGTGTAGACAACTGGGTGAAAGTGAAAATGTTGGTCACTCAGTCATGTCCGACCACGGGGTCTTTGCAAGCCCAGGGATTGTAGCCTGCCAGGCTCCTCTGCCCATGAAATTCTCCAGGCAATAGGCAAGAATATTGGAGTGGGTAACCATTCTCTTCTCCAGTGGATCTTCCCAGTGCAGGGATTGAACCCAGGTCTCCCACATTGCAGATAGATTCTTTACCATCTGAACCATCAGATAAGCCCAGTGTTAGACAACTGGGTAGCCCCTGCAGAAAAAAGCTGGGTCTCTATCTCATGCATACACCAGAATAAATTCTAAAGGGATCAGAGACTAAATGTTAACAAACAAAGCAATAAAATTATAAGAAGAAATGTAATTGAGAATTCTTTTAATAACTTTAGAGAAAGACTTTTTTATCACACAAAACCTAGAAGTCACAAAAGAAAAACGGATAAATTAGACCATGTATTAAAGAAAAACAAATAAAATTCTAAATAGTTTTCTGTAAAAAAAAAAAAAAAGCTATAGTAAAAGTTAATATATATGAAGGATATTTGTAATTCCAATAACCAATAAAAGGACTAATTCCTTGTTATACATGCAGCTCCTTGGTCAATATCTATTAAAGGCACTAAGAAAAAAATCCAAAAACTCAATGAAACTTGATCTCAGTCTAAGAACAGTTAGTGTTTTAAACAATACAAAATAGCTCTCAAATACATGAAATAAGTTCTTCCTCATTTATAATAAAAGCAATGCAACTTCATTCTTCAGTGAGGAAACTGGCCAAACTTCCTATAAGGCTATAGCTACAGAGGCTCTCTTTCTATTATTGGTGGGAGCAATATTGTTAGAAATGTCATCAAAGGCAATTTGATAGTTTTTTTCAAAATTATAAACTTAAACACTTTGACTCAACATTTCCACTTTCAAATTTTTTCCTAAAAATACATTTACTCACCAATGTCTAACAGACTTATATATGATTATTCATTGCAACATTATCTATAGCAGCAAAATGTCTGAAACACCCTAAGTGTTCTCTATTGGGGGACTGACTTTAAATTATGATATATTCATTAAATAGAATAAAGCACAGCTCTAAAAGAGAATAAGGGAGCTCTTTATACTGACATAGAAAAATATATATGATATGTTAACTGGAAAAAAAGAACATTGCACAATACTTATAGTATACTACTATTTTCTGTTTAAAAAAGAGAAGACAATGGGAAAATATTGGGGAGTAGATTGTTCACTTTATATCTTTGTATACTATTTTAAATTTAATTTATTGAAGCTTGTGTTAATTTATGCTACATAGTAAATTGACTGAATTATACATACATATACACATTCTTTTTCATATTCTTTTCCATTATGGTTTATCAAAAGATATTGAATAGCATTCCCTGTGCTATACAGTATGACATTGTTGCTTATATATCTTTGTATACTTTTGGATGTTTGGGCCATTAAAATTAAAATATATTACCTGGTCTAAAACTAAATAATAAACTAGTGACTATACCAAAAAAAAGCAGACTCACAGATACAGCGAACAAACCTGTGGTTCCCAGTGGGAAGAGCGAGGGGGAAGGAGCAGGATAAACACTGGGGATTAAGAGGTACAAAGTGCTGGGTATAAAATAAGCTACAAGGGTATGTTGTACAACATGGGGAAAACAGTGAATATTTTTCAATAACTGTAAATGACTATAATCTTTAAAGATTGTGAATCACTATATTGTAACCTGTAACTTACATAATATTTACATCAGCTGTTCTTCAATTAAATTTTTTTCATAAAATAAAGGAAAAATATGCATATTACTGAAAACTTTATGTTCTGGAAACCTATGTGATGGCACATTAAAGAGGCATTAAAATGTCAAAAGTAAATTGAAAGGAAACTCTTTTTTTCTTTCCTTGTCTTGACAATCCCAATGGCTTCTGAATACATTCACCAAGACAGTAGCTGATGCAACCTCCTTCCCTGCCTGGCTAATCCCCAAAGACCATCAACACCTCAAAAGGTCAAGGCAGCAGAGGTTTAAATGTTCTTGCCTGGTTGGGCTTTGACACAGCAGACTATTCTTTATGTAGCTTCTGATCCAAGGAGGCTCAAAAGACAGGTGCAGCTGACCCAAACCAAACTTGCAACCTAAAGCCAAGTCCAGCTGAGGCAGCCTAGATCAGCCAAATTTCTACTGGCCTAACTGTCTTGTGGGGAAGAAATAAATGCTTCCTGAATGCCCTGGGGTTTAAGTCATCGATGGCCCAGTGTTACTGTGGCGTGTGCTATGCTCAGTCGAGTCCAACTCTCTGCAACCCCATGGACTGTAGCCAACCAGGCTCTCTGTTCATGGGATTTTCCCAGCAAGAACACTGGAATGGCTTGCCATTTCCTCCTATAGGAGATCTTCCCCACCCAGGGATCAAACTTGTGTCTCCAGTGTCTCCTGCATTGGCATGCAGATTCTTCACCGCTGAGCAACCAGGGAAGCCCATTATTGAAGATAACTGCTCACTAATATAGCAATTCACAAATCTCAAGAATTATTGAAGGAGTAACAGTTGTTAGATGTTTATTCCAACTCATTTCACGGGCAACTGTTCTAAGCCATCGCTATTTGGAACATGTTTACAAAAGTCCAGAAAAAAACAAACAAACAAACTTATGAAAATTGCTTCTCAGAAAATCATGGGATGTTGCTTGAGAGGGAGGGTGCTGAGTACATAAATGCTGTACCTGACTTTAAACTGAAAACATTTCATTTAATATGAGGAAAATTGTTTATCATGAAAGAAAAGTCTTATATGGTAATTGGAAATCATTACCTCAGAGCTGAAGATGACATTTTCTGCACTTTTTATTATTAATTTTGAAACAAATGAAAAGTAGAAATCTCCAGCCAGGGAGTTGGAATGAGTCTATACGGAGCTGCTGCTCAGAGGGCTGTCAGCTCATCCTTCCTCTGCTCTGGGTGAGGACCCTGCTGTGCTATGCGGGGACCATGGTTTCATCTGCCCCACATCAAGGAAATGTTTCCCTCTGTGAAAAACAGCAGTGCAATGGCAGTTAACCAGCTGATTAAATTTTGAGAAGAGTCACTTTCCCACACGCCCTGGCAAGTGTGGGCCACGCACCACAGAGCTGAAGCCATCTGTCTCCTCTCCCTCTTCCTATTCTCTCTCTCTCCAAGAGCTCCAGTTGTCGTGACAGGACACCACGGGCTGGGTGGGTCACACACAGACATTTATCTCTCATGGTTTGGAGGCTGGAAGCCTCAGATCAAGGGGCAGACGCCTGGAGAGTCTGACTGTCTTCTTGTGTTTCTTCACAGGGTGAGGGTTTCTTTACACCCTCGTCTCCTCTCTGAGGGCCCTGATCACACTCCCTGGTGCCCCACCCATGTGCCCTGATCACCACCTGAAGCCACCACACAGCAGACTGGGATTGCAGTGCAACGTATTTGGGAAAGAGACAGACACTCTGTCTACAACACTGTCCTAATTTTATTCCCCACAGTCCTTCCTTTCCTTCAACCACAAAACAGACTTTAAAAAGGTATTATCTATTTTTTGTATTTATTCAACAATATTTCAGAATCTACTCTCCACTTAACATTGCTATCTAATCATCCTGTCATCTCGATCTGCAACCCCTGTACTGGCCATTCACCTTTGACAACAATTTGAAAGGTGCCCTGTTTATTTTTAAGGTTGAAATTTATGAAAGGAAGTCACTTGTTGTGAGAAGGTGGTAATAATAAAAAAGAAATCTTTTATCTATAGTTTGTAAATACCTGGCTTTCTCTGAAAAATTTAAGGGGTCATACTTGTATTATTAAGTAAAATTTTTGTTTCCAAATTTCTTTTTTTTTGTAAATTATGTGAAATGAGAGTTTTATGTACAGTGAATCCCTACATTCTGCATATAAATTACTTTGGGAATGAGGTGTTTTGGAAACTGCACTAAGTAAGATACGATGATGATGAATCCATTTTTGTTTTTAAATGAACTGTCTCATAAATGTTTGATTTTATAATTTATTTTTATCTAAAATGGGATTCTTGGTAAGAATAAAAAGCAATTCTTATAGAAGTATTTTCCTATTATACTTATTAAAGAAAAGTCATATCCCACTACATATATTACCTTTAAATTAATCAGTGAAATTATTTCCCCAAACTAGCAATCAATATAATCAATTGGTTTGCGGAAAATTTGTGTAACCATAGGAAAAATGATTGCCACTTGACTTTCATTCAATATATTAAGAATTTATATATTTTTAGAATGTATGTTTTTATATAGACTTAAATTTAACCATTATTTTGTCATTAATTAGATTATATTTGATTTCATTAAGAGTATTTGAAAGGATAACATGAATCTTCTATTACATGATTTCTTAAATTAATCATTTTAGAGGAAAATTATAAGGGAAAAAACCCCTATTGTAGCATACAAATAAATTTTTAAGTTATTCTTTAGAATTGTTTATTAATTTCATCATGGGTGAATTCATATCAGGATTATACTGAGTTGTTTAAATCTGTTGTGCCCTAATGCAACTGTGTCTTAAGGAAAACAGCTTGTGTTTCTGCTCTGACGCCTATGGTAAGCTAAAACTGTATGTTTTCTATTTGACTTCAAATGCCTCTTTTTTAACTGAGAGACCCACATCAAAAGGGCACAGATAGACATTCCCTGCCAGCACGCGCCGTTGGCTACTCACAAGCCACAGGTCATCAAGTCCATGGAGTAATACATGCTTGGTTTAGCCCTGCCTCTCACTTCTCAGCCCTGGTCCTCACACCTCATGCAGGCGGACATCACGTTTGCCACTTTGTCAAATGATTCCTCCATTTCTCAGTTTAAATCCACTTGTGGGGTGTGTGAGTGTGTCCAGAGCAGAATGCCTCCCCAGAACGAAGTGAACAGTTCTCTGGCACTGGGTTAGCAGGCCACACTTCCAGGGATAGCCCAGAAACCTCTGAGACTGCCTCTTCTGTACAACATTCTAGCAAGAGCACCCACAGACAGACCATCTCACAGGTCTTGGGAGAAAGCCTCCGTTGCTGTTTAGGTAAGTTTAATCCCTTACATTATTTAGAACATTAAGTCTTTCAATATTAGAGGCCAAAGGAAAAAAAGAAAAACAGTCTTTCTTTGTTTTAAAAATAATAAAAGACAAGGGGTAGGTAGTGAGACATATACTTAGTACCTTTAAGTATACTTATTCTTTTTCTTTATAAAAATTAGTTTTCATTTCCCCTAGTGTTCTTGTATCAAGTTCTCTTGGTAATACGGGACTATTTATAAAATAAATAAAAATGACTAAATCCAAGTCTCTCTAAAACAGAGGGCAATTGAGAAGAAAATATCAATACAAATTATATAAACACATACAGAGATAAAAGACTTGCAAATAAGCCCGGGTTTCTAAATAAAAAAACACGTCAAAAGAAACTCAATTACTTAAAGATCATATTACAACATTAGCAGACAAAGGAAGTGCAGAAGATGTAATAGACCTTAATTTTAGCATCGGAGCTCCTGAACTGGCATTTGAAAAATGAATTCAGAGGAGCTGGGACTGAAGAGCACTCATTTGTACCAAAATAGCAGGAAGGGTTGTAAGGGGAGGTAATGATGAATGGCAATATATTGAATCTCAGGGTTTTTTCTTTTTTTTTTTTTCAAAGCTGGTTCTAAAATCTATTCAAAGTACTGTATTCAAAGTATTTTAAATGCCAAAGTATTCATGAGACCAGTTTTGATAAAAGAAAGAGAAAAAGGAAGGAAGCCAGGCAAGTAGGCAGGCTTCCTGTATCTCCTGTCCATCGAGGTTGTAGCATCTCTCAACAGCAGACCTCCAGACAAGCCTGTGAGCCTCAGGACCCCTAAACACGTGGTGGTAAAGCACCACATCGGGTATTAGATTCTCAGTTTCCTCTCGTGTCCCACATGATTGCTTTGTAAAGTAACAGGAATATCAAGACTTATGTGATAGAATAAGAAGTAAAAAAGAAAACTAAACACTTAACTCTTACTATATTCCAGGTGCTGTGCCAGGACTTGAAATTTATCATCTTGCTGAATCCTGAAAATCAATTTCAATATTATCATCCCCATTCTACAGATGAAAACACTCAATTTCTTTTTTCTTAATTTTTATTTATATTGGAGTATAGCTAATTTACTTTGTGTTAGTTTCAGGTGTAAAGCAAAGTGATTCTATTACATACATACCTGTATCTATTCTTTTTCTGATTCTTTTTCATCATGGCTTTTTACAGATTAGTGAGTACCGTTAATTGTGCTATACAGTAGGGCCTGTTGTTCATCCATTTTATATACAATAGTGTGTGTCTATTAATCTCAAACTCTCAATTTATTCCTCTTTCTCCCTCACCTTTCCCTTTTGGTAACCATAAATCCATTTCTTTTCTTTTCACACAGCCAATAACTTGTGAAGCTAGAATCAAAACAGTCTGAGGCTCTCTCATTATACTATTATTACTGATGTTATTGTTATTATTGCTATTTTAATGATTATCACATTAACATTCATGGAGTTAACAAATAGGGAAACAAACAAACAAACAAACAAACACATTAAAACATAAACAATATGGTTAAACAGCTCTATTAGACAATAATCAGAGAAGCAGTGAGCGGTAATTCACAGGAAGCTCAGCGCATCCGGGCACTTCCTCTGATTCAGTCACCAAGTCAGTTCACTTCTATGCAGAGCATCTCTCAACCTCACAGCCCTACGCGGCTGATTCCAGTGAAGACACAGACGGAGGTCAATAAACTTCTCCATGGTTAGAATCAGGATTTAAGCCCAGGTGCTCTGATTCAGAGATTTGCACATAACTGCTCCTGGGTGGAGACTTTCATAACTGGACCCACAGACCTCGACTGCCCGAGAATTCGCAGAAGGCAAAGTGTCTCTTGGCTGGGAGGAGCAAGGTAAGTTTTTAAGCAAATAAGAGAAAGGATTTACTCAGAGCTTTGACAAACTAGGTGAACAAACAGAAAAAGGAAAACAACAACAACAAAAAAGGGCTTAACGATGTGAAAGCACAGGCTGGTCCAAAGAAAGTGTGGGGACCCATGAAAAGGGGGGCGCTGGAAAAACAGAAGGGTTGGTTTTCCACGGCTGCTGTGACAAATTACCACAAACTTACTGACTTGAAACAATACAAATCTGTATCTAATAGTGCTAGAGGTCAGAAGGCAAAATCAGTTTCACTGTGCTGAATTCGGGTGTCAGTAGGGTTGGTTCTCTCCAGGGCTGGGAGAGGAGAATTTGTTTCCTCTGCATTTTCAGCCACTCGAAGCTGTGTGCCTTGCTGCTACGACGCCCGCCTCCATCTGCTGTCCTCCCACACTCACTAACACGCCTGCGTCTCTCAGGTAAAGACCCCGATGATGACACAGGACCACTCACATGACAGGACAATCTCTCCATTGCAAAGTCCTTGCTATAAGCCCACCTGCAAAGTCCTTTCACCATGTAAGGCACTCTATTTCCAGTTTCCAAATCTGTTTTTGTCTTTTTCCTTTTTTTTTCAATCGAAGTATAGTTAATTTATAATGTTGTGTTAGTTTCAGGTGTATAGCACAGTGATTCAGTTATACACATTCACGTATATGTATATGTGCATGCATGCTAAGCCGCTTCAGTCATATCCAACTCTTTGTGACCCCATGGACTGTAGCCTGCCAGGCTCCTTTGTCCATGGGAGTCTCCAGGCAGGAGATAAACAAAAAGGACCTACTGTATAGCAAAGGGAGCTGAGCTCAATATTTTTAAATTATCTACAGTAATTACCTACAGAAAAGAATCTGAAAAATAATATTTTGTATAATATATAAACAAATAACATATATCTTATATATAACATATGTATAATAATATATAAACAAATAATATATATTTGTTTATATATAACAAATTTATATAAATATAACAAAAATATTTTTCAGAGTCTTTTCTGTAGGTAATTAAAAAATATTGAGCACAGCTCCCTTAGCTATATTCAGTTCAGTTCAGTTCAGTCGCTCAGTCGTGTCTGGCTCTTTGTGACCCCATGAATTGCAGCACGCCAGGCCTCCCTGTCCATCACCAACTCCCGGAGTTTACTCAAACTCATGCCCATCGAGTCGATGATGCCATCCAGCCATCTCATCCTCTGTCATCCCCTTCTCCTCCCGCCCCCAAACCCTCCCAGCATCAGGGTCTTTTCCAATGAGTCAACTCTTCGCATGAGGTGGTCAAAGTACTGGAGTTTCAGCTTCAGCATCAGTCCTTCCAATGAACACCCAGGACTGATCTCCTTCAGGATGGACTGGTTGGATCTCCTTATAGGCCAAGGGACTCTCAAGAGTCTTCTCCAACACCACAGTTCAAAAGCATCAATTTTTCGATGCTCAGCTTTCTTCACAGTCCAAATGTCACATCCATACATGACCACTGGAAAAACCATAGCCTTGACTATACGGACATTTGTTGGCAAAGTAATGTCTCTGCTTTTTAATATGCTATCTAGGTTGGTCATAACTTTCCTTCCAAGGAGGTAGCGTCTTTTAATTTCATGGCTGCAATCACCATCTGCAGTGATTTTGGAGCCCGAGAAAATAAATCTGACACTGTTTCCACCGTCTCCCCATCTATTTCCCATGAAGTGATGGGACCAGATGCCAAGATCTTAGTTTTCTGAATGTTAAGCTTTAAACCAACTTTTTCACTCTCCTCTTTCACTTTCATCAAGAGGCTTTTTAGTTCCTCTTCACTCTGCCATAAGGATGGTGTCATCTGCATATCTGAGGTTATTGATATTTCCCCCAGAAATCTTGATTCCAGCTTGTGCTTCTTCCAGCCCCTCGTTTCTCATGATGTACTCTGCATATAAGTTAAATAAGCAGGGTGACAATATACAGCCTTGACGTACTCCTTTTCCTATTTGGAACCAGTCTGTTGTTCCATGCCCAGTTCTAGCTGTTGCTTCCTGACCTGCATATAGTATATAGCTATATAGTAGGTCTTTATTGTTTATCTATTTTATATGTAGTGATGTGTGTCTGTTAATCCCAAACTCTTAATTGATAACCCACTCACTTTCCCCTTTGCTTTATATGTCTGTGAATCTATTTCTGCTTCATAAATAAATTCATGTCATGTTTTTAGATTAAACATATATGTGATATCATATGACATTTGTCTTTCTGACTTACTTCACTCAGTATGGTAATCTCTATGCCCATCCATATTGCTAAAAATGGCATTATTTCACTCTTTTCTACAGGTATTATTTCATTGTTTGTGTGCCACATCTTTACTCATTCATCCATTTATGAACATTTAGGTTACTTCCATGCCTTGGCTATTGTGAATAGTGTTGCTAATAAACATTGGGGTGCATGTATCTTTTTCAGTTAGAGTTTTCATCTTTTCTGGACACATGCCCAGGAATGGGATTGCTGGATCATACCATAATTCTATTTTTATGTTTTTAAGGAAACTCAACACTGCTTTCCAAGTGGCTGCACCACTTTATATTCCCACTAACAGTTGGTGAGCTCCCTTTTCTCTACACCCTCTCCAGCATTTATTATTGGTAGACTTTTTGATGATGGTCATTATGATCTGTGTGAGATGACAGGTCATTGTAGCTTTGATTTGCATTTTTCTAATAATTACCAATGTTGAACACCTATTCATGTGCTTCTTGGCCATCTGTAGGACATGGACATCTTTGAGGGGACATTTATCAACCTATCATGCAACATGATAGTGAATGACTCTGTGTCAAATTAGAGGTTAGTGAGAAATACTGAAGGATATTTAAACAAGGAAGTAGCATGATTAAAGTAATATTTTAGGTCTACTAATCTGGCATTTAAGATTATTCATCTATTGCAATGGTTCTCAAAACTTGGAATACAGAAAAGTCACATTTTGAGTTTGTCATAAAATAAAGATTTCTGGGTCCCTTCTATGCAGATATTCCTATTTATTGAGTTGTTCAGACCAAGAATCTTTTTTTAAAAACCCACAGGTCATTCTGATACAGGTGATCCCAGAAATACTTTGACAGATGCTGGTCTATGACACTTAAACACTTCCATAAATCTACACTCACTCCCTCCTCACTCCACACAGGGATCAGATCAGAATAAAGAAACGCATAAGAATAATAATTATAACACATAATAAAGGCACAAAAATAAAATGCATATTTTAACCTATTTTCAGATTTCTTTGTAAGATGTATCAGAAACCTAAACTAATAGCAACATAATCTCTGCTCTTCTAAGTCACGTTAGTCATGTCCGACTCTGTGCGACCCCATAGACGGCAGCCCACCAGGCTCCCATCCCTGGGATTCTCCAGGCAAGAACACTGGAGTGGGTTGCCATTTCCTTCTCCAGTGCATGAAAGTGAAAAGTGAAAGTGAAGTCACTCAGTCATGTCTGACTCTTAGCTATCCCATGGACTGCAGCCTACCAGGCTCCTCCGTCCATGGGATTTCCCAGGCAAAAGTACTGGAGTGGGGTGCCATTGCCTTCTCCGAGCAACATAATAAAAAGTCACTATTTCAAGGGTAAGGAGGAAAAGTTACTTGTTTCTGATGAAGGGTAAGAAGACTTCTTAGAACTGCTTTGCATCTCACTTACTGGACACTTACTGTGGGCTAGGTACTGCTGTATGCATTAGACAGTGTCAAATCACTTCTCTCTTCATGGTTAGTATTTACATCATTTCATGGATGAGTAAAGTTTAGAGGGTCTGAATAGCTGGCACCGTATCACACAGCTAGGAAAATGACAGGACAAGTGTTTGGCCATTGTCTATGTGGATTCTAAATTCATACACTCTTTACTTTGCTGCTTTGTCTTCTGTAGGATGGCAATCCACAGGAGATTAGCTATTCTACTCATAACGGTAAATATAAATCTACAATCCCTTGCTAGACATCCTTGATTCTCTTTAAGAAGGGGGAGAGATAAGAGTGGAGAGAGGGAGAAGTGATGACTAAGACCCCAAAGTCAGAGTTTTCTCCTGGCACCCAGCCACCATCTCTGGGCTGCCAACAAAGCCCTTCTTCTCCGAGGTCTAAATTTTTCCAACCTGAAAATAAGAGTACTAGACAAAGTAATGTCTAAGCTCCCTTCTTGTTTTACATTTCCAGGAGTTTTATGATGATAACAATTATGAATCACATCAAACATCACACATCCCTCTATATTGATTCAATCATAGATTCCTCCAAGAAAGATTTCTATGTATTAGCAGAAACCTCTTTGGCTGAAAAATCACTAAATAAGGAAGAAGTTGAAAAAAATTACATGCTCGACCTTGCCTAGAATCAGTAGGAACAAAGGGAAAAGGCAATATCCTTTGCCACTTATCACTTCTCCCACGGATGCAGAAACATAAATAACACAATACAGCCTCTGCTCCAGGGAGGCAGAAGTTTCCCCGAAACAGGTGACGGCGAACTTGGTAGTTTAAGAAACCTAAGTAAACACAGAGAAGTTGTTCCCTGGGAGTCTCATCATCTCTCATTTTAGATTCAGTGTGAAAAAGCATGAATTCCACTGGCGAGGAAACGCAGCAAACCTGCCAGTAGGCTAAGAGAGTAGGCACGTGGAGCAGAAAAAAGCAAAGGAGGAGAAAGCTACATGACAAAAGGCTGATACAGTGACTTGGCGCTCTGGGTCTGGAGTCCCTGAGCGTGGGGCCCAGGGCGCTGCAGGAGACAGAGATGACCAGGGGTAGGATAATGACCAGCACTGCTCAGGGGCCAGACAGACAGAAGGCTTTGGATCTCGTGTCTGACGCTGACTCAACTGTACTGAGTCAGCCCGGAGTCTGATTTACACGAGGCTGGAAAGGATGGGGCAGGAGGAGGAATATGATACTCTTTCTGAGTCCTTCAGGCTCCTTGGGCTTCAACAGGAGGCCTGGGTCCTTGAGGAGGAGCCTTGGAAGAGGTCTAGACAGCTGCCACTGGGACAGGGTTCCTGGGGTGCAGAGAGGGGACCATTGCCGGCTGCATTCCTGAGGAGCTCAGAGGAGGTAAGGGAGGAGCCTGCTAGAGCACCTCCGTTTTAGGCTCCCATCACTACTATTTTTTTTCTCTCTTTTCTCTTTCTTCTTTCTCCCTTTTGATTGAAGGACAATTACAATACTATGATGGTTTTGCCACACATCAGTAAGAATTGGCCATAGGTATACACGTGGGCCCTCCATCCTGAAAACCCTTCCCACCTCCCTCCCCACACTATCCCTCTAGGTTGTCACAGAGTACCAGCTTTGGATGCCCTGTTGCAGGCATCAAACTCAGACTTGTTATCTATTTTACATATGGTAATATACATGTTTCAGTGTTATTCTCTCAAATCATCCCACCCTCTCCTTCCCCCACTAAGTCCAAAAGTCTGTTCTTTGTGTCTGTCTCCTTTGCTGCCCTGTACATAGGACTGCCAGTACCATCTTTCTAGACTCCACATAAATGCATTAATACACATATCTGTCTCTCCCTTTCTGACTCACTTTACTCTGTGTGATAGGCTCTAGGCTCACCCACCTCATTAGAACTGACTCAAATGCATTTCTTTTTACAGCTATTAAGCCTTGGACTGCAAGGAGATCCAACCAGTCCATACTAAAGGAGATAAGTCCTGGGTGTTCATTGGAAGGACTGATGCTGAAGCTGAAACTCCAATACTTTGGCCACCTCATGCGAACAGTTGACTCGTTGGAAAAGACCCTGATGCTGGGAGGGATTGGGGGCAGGAGGAGAAGGGGACGACAGAGGATGAGATGGCTGGATGGCATCACCAACTCAATGGGCATGAGTTTGAGTAAACTCTGGGAGTTGAGGATGGACAGGGAGGCCTGGCGTGCTGTAATTCATAGGGTCACAAAGAGTCAGACATGACTGAGCAACTGAACTGAACTGAATAGTCCATTGCGTATATGTACCACAACTTCCTTATCCATTCATCTTCCAAAGGACATCTAGGATGCTTCCAAGTTCTAGCTATTGTAATTAGTGATACAATGAACGTTGGAGTACCTGTGTCTTTTTCAATTCTGGTTTCATTGGGGTACATACCCAATAGTGGGACGGCTGGGTTGTTGGTGGGAATGCAAACTGATACAACCACTACGGCGAACAGTGTGGAGATTCCTTAAAAAACTAGGGATAAAACTCCCACCACTACTTGAGAAGCTTGGGCGATGCTGAGGAGCCCATGTGAGCAGAGTGAGCACAGAGAGGAGTGGCCCTCGTGTCTGCAGAGACCCGTATCCCCTCCTCGGGCCCTCCCCACCGCCCTGTGGCCATGCAGGGTGCTTCATCTTTGGGGAAGGGAGACTGCCAGGCTTTCACAGTGCTTCTCAGAGCAAAGAAAGAATAACACTTTCCATGTGCAAACCTAGCAGAGCAGGGGTGTGAAAATCTGAGCGGGAGTTCAGCCTTCTGCCAGTTCAGGCCAAGATTACAGTTCTCCCGTTCAGGCTGCCTGCTTCAAGGGAGGACAATTCAGTTCTGCTCATCTCTGTGTGCCCCAGAGGCTCTAACAAATAGCATGTGCTCAATAAATAGTCTTTGAATGAATGAATGAGTGTCAGATGAACACTCTCTCCTCTGATGCCAGTAGCGCCTTTTTCCCTCCGCTGACTACAATTCACATCTTCGTTGTGAGCTACTGTATTTCTTATGAGCCATTTTCTTTAGAAAACAAAGCTAGAATATTTTTACATTTCAACACAAAAGGAGCAACTGATAAAGTACAAGCATATACAAAAGCAGGCCCACCATGGGACTTCTACTGGGGAGCAGGGAGAAACTGGCCTTTTTCATCCTTCCTTACCCGGGTTCACCCTTGAATATGTGAAAGGATTTCAGATAAGACTGTCAGAAGGAGCAGAAGGGAAGAGTCTCAAGACTTGCCTTAGCGCTCAAATCTCCAAGTGGAAAAAAAAAGGCAAGATACAGATAAGGCAGCTGCCGCTTAATGCCACCAACTGCTGAGGGAAGCCTGGCAAGCGGCGCAAGCAGACCGGCAAAGCCGGAGGCCGACATCTGTAATGCAATTAACTATGCAAACCCTCTTAGGGAGCAGTTCCAAGCAACACTTTTATAAGATCATGGATAGCAAAAGGAATTCAGAAACAGTAAATGCTGGCTGCCAGGGCAACCTGAGTGTCTCAGGAAAGCCATTCAATGGAAACTTTTAGCTGCTCTTTGTAGGTCTTCTCCAAAGTCAAGGTGAAAAAATCAGGGCTGCTCCATGCCCGAGGCCTGGTACGCTCTGGGGTGGCTGTGGTCAGTGGCCCGGAGCATGAAACGTAAGCTTTACTCTCTAGAGTCTTAGGGCTGAGGACTGGCCATGCGATGTTTGGTGGGAAGAGTCAAGTGGGGCTCCAGGGTAGGGCTCCAGCTTCTGCTACGCATACTGTAACAGTCTAAGCTGAGCAAAGATCTACTCAGCAAATGGATTTGAACAAAGGAATGTCTGAAATGCCTCCTGAGTGTTAGGGACATTGTTTGTGCTTTTAGTGAAACTCCCTTAAGTACGAAAACAAAAGTATTCACCCAGTGGCTTAGAGAGATGCTAAAAAGTGGAGAGGCATTCTCGTGGAGGCTGCCTTAGAGATGCTGTGCAACCAGATTTTAAGTACGCGGGTAATTCTGAGACAAAGAGCCCTCCGCCTACAGCCCTCACTAAAGACTGTTCCCAAAATGGGTTCCTACACTGACCCTTTATAGGTGTCGTTTTCTGAAAGCATGTGTCGCCCAAGATCATTTTCCGGTGACACATGACTTGGTAACTCCTGGGAAACCCAAGGTGAGCAACAATGGGGTTGCAACAGGCCATTCACAACCCTGGTGGGAGAAGGTTGAGTGTCAGGCATCCGCATCGTCTGGATTTGCTCAAAATGATAACCAGCACTCTCTTCTGTGATGCAATTTATGGAGCTCATCAGATTATGCCTGGAACACCCCAATTCCCTGAGCTCATGACTCACTTTTTTTAAAAAGCAGAAATAGTGCTCACAAGCAACTTACACTATCTTTAAGTATACTCCTTCCCCACTAGAACACAGACTTCTCAGGCACTGTGTTTTGTTTATGGCTATTTTCCCAGTCCCTACAACACTCTTTGATACTTAATAGGTGCTTAATAAATATAGTGTTGATCGAATTCATAAATGAGTTGAAATTGCTGTTCTGAAACAGTACAGGGGAGACAATGGCTAAAGGGTAACAAGAGGTTCATGTGTCACTTTATGAATATGTGTCCCTGAAACCTCTTCTCATAAGATTCCTTTTGTTAAAAAACAATTCTCTCCTTGTCTCACCAAAGTTGAACATTTCTCTCAAATGCCAGGAAGTCTAACATGACAAGGTACGTGTCTGATAGCTGACATCTGCCCCAGACAGTAACTGAACACCTACTGTATCCTGGGCACTCTGACAGACACACACCAGTGCACCAAAAAGACGTGGGCTGATTCATGTCATAAGAAAATACATTTAATCTTGTGGCTACAGAGCCAGACTTTACAAAATGTGGTGCCCAGGATTAACCTGTAGAAAGGAAAACTTTTGTTCAAAGTCACAATTTAAAACTATAAAAAATAGATAACCAACAAGGATCTACAGTAGAGCACATGGAATTATACTCAGTATTTTTTAATAACTCATAGGGGAAAGGAATCTGTAAAAGAATCTTTATATATCTGTCTATCTAACTGAATCACTTTGCTGTACATTGACAACATTGTAAATGAACTATACTCCAATAAAAGATGATGAAATTTTAGAATTAACAATCAAAGATCATAGAAGCATCTCTGATGCAAGGTCTCAGCCATCCCATTGCAAAAACTCAAATGAATATTCAATTAAACAAACTGTCATTTAAAAAAAATTTCTATGGAAATATGTCTCATTCTTGGTATAAATTTTATTTGGAGAGCCTGTGAAAGGTCACTTGAAATTTCCTGTGATAAACAATATAAATAAGGTGGGTAACAACACTTTTCATGGCAAACAGATGGGGAAACAACGGAAACAGTGACAGACTTTTTTCTTTTCTTGGGCTTGGGCCCCAAAATCACTGCAGATGGTGACTGCAGCCATGAAATTAAAAGATGCTTGCTCCTTGGAAGAAAAGTTATGACCACCCTAGCACATTAAAAAGCAGAGACATTACTTTGCTGGCAAAGTACATATAGTCAAAGCTATGGTTTTTCCAGTAGTCATGTATGGATGTGAGAGTTGGACCACAAAGAAAGCTGAGTGCCAAAGAATTGATGCTTTTGAACTGTGGTGTCCGAGAAGACTCTTGAGAGTCCCTTGGACAGCAAAGAGATCAAACCAGTCAATCCTAAAGGAAATCAGTCCTGAATATTCATTGGAAGGACCTATGTTGAAGCTGAAACTCCAATATTTTGGCCCCCTGATGCAAAGAGCTGATTCATTAGAAAAGACCCTGATGTTTGGAAAGACTGAAGGCATGAGAAGGCGATGACAGAGGGTGAGATGGTTGGATGCCATCACAGACTCAATGGACATGAGTTTGAGCAAGCTCTGGGAGTTGGTGTTGGACAGGGGAGCCGGGCATTCCGCAGCCCACGGGGTTGCAAAGAGTCAGACATGACTGACCAACTGAACTGGTTGGGACAGTTGGGACCAACTGAACTGAACATCACTTGGGAACAAGATGCAACTATAATATATTATGAATTTTTGTACGGTTAAAAATTAGTCATAAAGGCAAATACAAAAGGGGAATTCTAAAATAATTTTGAACAATAGTAATATCACCGGAGTACATGGAAAGTTTATCATGGTGTCTATCAACATCCATTGTCTTACTTAAATGCACGTATTCTCGACTCTCAGTAATTTTTTTGTTGGTTTACAGTGTTAATGTCTGTTTTAAAGCAAATTGATTCCGTCATATATATATATATATACACACACACACACACACACACACAGAATTTATATATATATATTCTTTTAAAGTACTTTTTCCATTTCCATTATGATGTATCACAGGTTGTTTGCTACAGTCCCCTGTACTATACAGAAGGACCCTGTTGTTCATCTGCCTTATTTACAATGGTTTGCATCTGCAAGCACATTCCCAACCCATCCTTCCCCACCCCACCCCCTTTGGCAACCACAAATCTGTTCTCTGTGTCTGTGAGTCTGTTTCTGTTTCATAGATAAGCTAATTTGTGTCATATTTTAGAATAAATCTCAGGATTTTATCCTTACACTTTAAGGCTGCATCCCTAAAAGAATAATTTTTATTCATCACCTTACTATTTTTCCCTAAAGAAATCTCTCATAGGACATTGCTGCAAACATTTAAAAAATACATCCTTAAAAGTGAAACATAATTTTAATAACAGGGCTATAATAACCTACTAGTATAGAAAATGTATTACAATTTAAAATACAATGGAAACTGTCCTGGAGAGGGTCTACTGGAAATGAAGATTTGGCCTGCGTTTGATCAGTTCTGGTATTTTAAAGTCAATTTAGTATTTTTTTTCCCCCACAACCAGTTCCTTATATCATTTGCTTTAAGTTTTAGGTCTTTCTTCCAAACAGACATATGTAGTTTGTAATCTATTTATGTCAAATCCCAGATAGTAAGGCTTCTTGGTGTTTTAATACCATTTAGAAGTTCTTTGGAATAGGTGTTTCATTCATTAGGTGACATTAATAAAATTGCCATAAGTTATTACAAATATGGTAGTGCATTTTCTTTAAATATGTATACATATGTTATTAAAATATTTGCATTAAATGAAAGATCAGAAGGTATATAAGTGTTAAAGGGCACAAGAATTTTATGTTTGAGAACTATTTGTGAGATGTAAGCTTATTAGCTATCTTTTAATTTGTTACAAATTACTGAATTAAAAGTGTTCTGTGTGAAAGTATCTACTTTTCAAAACAACCCCCTATACATTCTACTACATTATTTTGTCTATGATGCACATAAATATCACGCTTCTAGATGTAGACTCTAGTGCGATGAGGCAAATATTCTCTCATATTTGTATTTAATGTATTTCATACTTAACAAACTGTATGAGTTCTCATTGTCTTGAAATAGGTGCATAATTATGATCTCAAATGTATTCTTATGGTTTTACATGTTAAGGCATAAAAGTAATTTTACCATAAACATTAGTCATGAACTTCTAAGTTTTGATATAACTTATGGAGGAAAATTATTGTATGAGATGTAAAATTTCACAAGGCAAGTGAAAAACTGAGACAATATTAGAATATTCAGATATTGGGAAATTATCATCCTTTGTAACAACTCAGTATGAGACTATCATTATAATTCCATAATACTTGATTATCTAGTTACCATTAAAATACCTTTAACAGAAAACCAAATATTATTTTTAAGATATTTTATAATGTCGTCTTACAAATGATTTCCCATTTTAAATTTAAATGTGTCTATATGTCCGAGTGGGCTTCCCGGGTGGCATCTAGTGGTAAGGAGTACGCTTGCCAATGCAGATAGACTTGAGATGCTGGTTTGATCCCTGGGTTGGGAAGATCCTCTGGAGGAGGGCATGGCAACCCATTCTGGTATTCTTGCCTGGAGAATCCCATGGACAGAGGAGTCTGGCTGTTCATAGGATTACAGAGTTGGACACTACTGAAGTGACTTAGCACACACACACACTTACATAAAAGTAAGCAGTTACAGAGGATGAATAATTCTGTTCTATTCTAATGTACAGCCTGGTGATTATAATACAAGTCTTCCTTTACTTACGCTGGAAAGTCCCAATAAATCCATCATCAGTTGAAAACATCAAATTTCATTAAATACACCTGACCTACAGGGCATCATACTTAGCCTAGCCTATCTCAAATCTGCCCAGAACATGTACTTACATTATCTATAATCGGGCAAAATAATCAATAAAAGGCCTATTTTATAATAAAGTGTTGAATAGCTCATTTAATTTATTGAATGCCATACAGAAAGAACATTTGTCAGTGTATGGGTGGCTCACCCTTGTTATCCCGTGGCTAGGGGGGAACTGTGGATCTCTGCCCCTGCCCAGCATGAAGGGACATTGTTGGACCACAAATCACTAGTCCCAGAAAAGATCAAGATTCAAAATCCCAAGTGTAGTTTCTACCGAACGCACCTTGCTTCTGCACCACTGTAAAGATGAAGAACTGAACCGCTGTGAACCAGGGACCATCTGTAGTCTACTGTACACTGAAAATCTACTAAGAGAGTGGATCTCAGGTATTCCCAACATACACACACACACACACATACACACACAGAGGTAACTGTCTGTGAGGACATAAATGTCTTTGTTAGTTTGACTCCAGTATTTCACTCTGTACAGCTTGGTATCCACAGGGGATTGGCTCCAGGACCTAGCTCAGATATCAAAATCCATGGATACTTTTTTATATAAAGTCTTTTCTATAAAACGGCATAGTGTTTGCATATAACACACATGCTTGTGTGCGTGCTAAGCCGCTTCAGTCATGTCCAACTCTTTGCAACCCCATGGACTGTAGCCCGCCAGGCTCCTCTGTCCCTGGAGTTCTCCAGGCAAGAATACCAGAGTGAGCTGCCATGCCCTCCTCCAGGGATAACACACACATATCTTCCCATATATGTTAACCCATCTCTCGATGACTTGTCACACGTAATACAATGTAAATGCTATGTAAATAGCTGCTGATGCACAAAAAATTCAAGTTTTATTTTTTGAAACTTTCTGGAACTCTTCTACACCCATGAGTTGAATCCATAGAGGAGGAACTCGTGGATACTGAGGCCAACTGTGTATGTATATCAAAATATCATATTATAGCCTTAAATGTATACAGTTTTTTATTTAAACAACAACAAAGTAAGCGACACAATATTACGTTGGTCATGGCCTCAGTTGGGAAGAGGGTCCCTCCTCTTTACCTGTTAGGGAGGGACCTGTTGAGAATCGGCTTCTATTTGGTCCTCTTTTCATCCTGTGCTTCAGGGTCTTGTGTGAAACCTCTGCACCCAGAAAGGCTTTATAACAATCAAAGGGCAAACACTTACTGGGAGCCTACAGGTCAACAGTTACTGTTTGCAAGAGAAGGTAAGACCCCTGGGGGCTTGGCCTGGGGATTTGGACTGGGCTGGGGAAAGTTGATTTGTACTTGAACACCTTGAGAGCAGGAGTGCATTCTTCAAAGACTCCACTGGTAGGTGGGTGGGGGCTAGGTAGGGAGGTAGGCAGGTAGGCTGGTGGGCAGGTAGGTGGATTAAGGAGGTAGGTGGGCATGTAGGAAGGGAGGCAGGGAGGGAGGTATGTAGATGGGTGGGAAGGAAGGTAGGTAGGTGAGCAGGGAGGTAGGTAGGTAGGTGGTTAGGGAATAGCCAAGAGGTAGGTAGGTGGGTTCGTGGGTGGGTAGGGAAATATGTAGGTAAGAGGGTAAGTAGGTGGGTAGGGAGGTGGGTGGGTTGGTAGGTAGGAGAATGGCATTAATTTTCACACCCACCCTGAAATTTGCCACCTAAAACTGACCACTTTAGTGATGAATTACATTCTCATTTACTTCAATTAAATAACTATTTAATTAGTACATTATCTGGCAAGTGCTTCTTTGTCATAAAACATATTTACACAACAACTTTGGTTTTCCAATCGAAAGACAGGTTATTTAATGATCAGAGCAAATACTATGTTATTTAGTTAAATTGTATAATTTTAAAACTCTTGCCTACATTAAAAAAGATCCACCTAGTTTACAAAAGCAATTAATCCACTCGCTGAGACTGTGTTTTTCCTTTGCAACATGTATTTTTGTTTGTTCATTTCCTTTATTATTTTCTGTTAGAAAACTGTTACTAGCATTTTAGTTTATTGTAAATATGATGGTAAAAATCCACAAGATTTATAACCCAGACTCCCTGGTGCCCATGAATATCATCCTTAGGATATGAGAGGAAATTACGTTTTTGCTGTTTTTTAACTGACTTGACATCAGCGGTTCTCATTTAGAAGCCGACAGAAGTCAGCCTGTACTGGAAGGATTCTGAGGCAGAGATGACAATTAAGCTCTGAATCTGACGGTCATTAGTGAAAGCAGAGCAGCTCTCAGATAACGCCCAAGGCTACCACTCCCCGCACTGATTATAAAGAGCTTTTTAGGTCCTTTTGTCATCAGCAGTATTAGGCATGGAGACCCAGCCACCACTCCGGAGCCCCATCAAAGACAGAAAGAAAGTGAAAGAGTTGGCCACGTGGCATGGAACATTCCATGCGGAGGAAGCGTCTCCGTTCTGACTCTAAAGACAGTGTGAAGCTCACTAGTACATGGGGTACAAGACGCCCTCTGTGGCTACAGCTCAGAGACACAGAGCATCAGAGAAGCATCGCGCAGCAGTCAGTGCTGCTGGACCAGAGGCGCCCACCTCCAGAGCATGTGGGAGGGAATCTCGGGTCATCTTAGAAAAACAGTATTTGATATGAACTTGAAACCTCAAAGAGGTACTCAGGTAGAAATGAAGTCTTACTAATAAGTAAACAAATTTAAAAAAATAAATAAATAAATAAAAGGACTTCCCAAGCACGTAGGTCTCTAAGGCTCTCAGAACGGCCTGCCCAGCATACTCAGTGCTACTACGGAGGGGTGAATGGAGCGAGGGAACGGGAGAGGCTGAGGCCCGCCCAGGACGGTGGCTGAGGGCTCACGGGTGAGCTCGCACTTGAGTTGGGTTTCTAAGAATGAGTGGGATTTTAGTACATTGTAAGGGGAGAGAGGTGTTCATTCCAGTTGGAAGAATGAGATTGAAAAAAGGCAAACCCAGAATGCAAATTCCATAAACACCCATTCCAGAAGCAACACCAGGGGCGATGGGCAGAGTCTGTGGTGAGAGTCTTGGGAACCATCTGGAAAGGAGTCAGAAAAGCAAGAGAGTTTGGGGCAATTATCTTATGAGATTATGTTTTATTCTCCTGTAAACAATGAGGCTGAACATTTTCGAGAAGGGCAGTGACGTGAGCTTTTTTTTTCTGTAACATCAAGGGCTCCATAGGGGTGTGGACTAGAATAGATACATGAAAGGCATTTAACTATTGTTTCTTTACTGATGAATTAATGTTCACATCAGTGCCTTGTTACCTTAACAGATCTCAACTGATAGCATGGAATATGGACTGGACAAGAGAGAGTCTAAGGCCCTGGGGACCTCAGCTAGCCACGGCACTCCTGGGAGAGGGGGCGACCCCATGAACCAGGGCAGGAGCCACGTGGTGTGGAAGATAGATGGGAAAGGCTAGTAGAGGCAGAATGAATGCAACTGGGCTGGATGTCTAAAGGAGAGGAGTGTGTAAGTCAAAAGAACAGGTAGGTGGTGATGATTCTTTCAAACAGGAGAAGGTGAGAGGGTTGGATGTTGGAGACACCTTGAGTTCAAAGTGCCTGCTACATCTTCAGGTGGGAACATCCACCTGGATTGCAGTTCAGGAGGAGTCAGCTGGAGATGCCAAATGCCAAACTGCATCTGGATTTCAAATGTGTGACTTCACAGTGGGAACTTCTCTTCAGACTCAGCTGTAAATTCAATCCACAGTTTTGCACTTACTTCCCTTGTGTCTCAGCTGGTAAAGAACCTGCTAACAATGTGGGAGACCTAGGCTCGGTCCCTGGGTTGGGAGATCCCCTGGAGAAGGGAACAGTTACCCACTGTAATATTCTGGCCTGGAGAATTACATGGTCTGTATAGTGCATGGAATATGGACTGGACAAGAGAGAGTCTAAGGCCCTGGGGACCTCAGCTAGCCACGGCACTTCTGGGAGAGGGGGTGACCCCATGAACCAGGGCAGGAGTCAGACACGACTGAGCGAGTTTCACTTTCACTTTTTCACTTTCCTGTCATTACGTTTAAGCATCTATTCCTTTATTCACCCTGTAAAGATTACAGAGCATCTACATTGAAGGACTGATGCTGAAGCTCAAACACCAATACCTTGGCCACCGGATGCAAAGAGCTGACTCATTAGAAAAGACCTTGAGGCTGGGAAAGATTGAAGGCAGGAGAAGGGGGCGACAGAGGATAAGATGGTTGGATGGCATCACCGACTCAATGGACATGAGTTTGAATTAACTCTGGGAGTTGGTGATGGACAGGGAGGCCTGACGTGCTGCAGTCCATGGGGTCGCAGAGTCGGACATGACTGAGAGACTGAACTGAACTGAACTGAACTGAAGAGTATTGAGGCAGAGTTTTGGAATTGGAGCTGATGGTCCTATTCTCGGGTAGATTATCTTTCCAGGAAAGAATGACCATGGCCAAATAAAGTAATAAACATACAATAACATTTCAAGTAGGAGAACTGTGTTGAAGAAAACAAAACAGGGAGGGAGAGTGAGAAGTACTCTGTAACCTAAATATTTACAATTTACTATCGAAATTTAAATCAAGGACTAATTAATGACTTTTCATCTTAGACTTTCCACTGCAGATGAGAACATGTGAAAGCCAAGTGGATTATCCACTTCAAGGAAAAGGTCACTTAGATGACAAGGAAAGCTGAATTTCTGCTGAATATCCTCAATCTCTAGCTGGAAACCTTAACCCCAACTTAGATGGTCTCCTAGGGCTACACGACTCTGCTATAAGGAAGGGAATCTGAGCTAAAGGAACTAGGATCTGAAGATGTATCCTCACAACCCTGGGAAGTAAGTACAACCAGTACCAAAATATCCTTTTCTCCTCCTGAATCAGTCTATCTTTTCTTTTCTAGAAGGTATACAGGTGGTGAAATAAAATTTATTTCTTTACCACCCCTCCAAATCTAAATTGTGACTCATTGAGGGTTATCCATGTAGCAAATAAAATCTGTGTCATGCAGAAGTGACAGGGGAGGGAGGAGGCTGAGCTTTCATCCAGAGAGGAGACACCACATGAACTCTTCAAGAAAAGTTACTGGAATTCTGTGACTTGAGTATGCCTTTCTGCAACTGTCACTATGATCACAGTTTAATGCAAGGAATGATGAGGTCATTACACTCGCCCTGGCTGGCGCCCAGACTGGGAATGTGTCAGAGATGAACCTTTCAAGATGGTTCCGGAAGATCCTTATCTAAGGTAAATCTTACACCTAAGAAGTCAAATCTTCTCTGATGCAAAGACGGACAGCAATGATACTAACAAATACGTTCAAGTATTTGAAAGCCTATCTGGTTGTGGAGGTGGAGAAGTGTGCATTCATGAGCTAGGCTTGCTGCCGCATGCCACTCTCTGCAGAGACAGGCATGCCTTCCTCCGAGGAAAGCCCTGTCCCCTGGCTTCCTGGGCCTCGGACTGCAGATTTCTTTCTCTCCCTCCTGGCTCCTTTGCTGCCTCTCTGTAAGTCCATGCTCTTCTTCCCGGCCTGTACTGTTGGCGCTCCCCAAGGTTCCACTCTAGATCTGTTTCTCTTTTCATTTTCAATTTTCTCCTTAAGTATTACCTAACGAGAATCTATTCATTCATTCATTCAGCAAATGTGGACTGAGTGCCTCCTATATATCAGCAATGTTCCATGCGCCTGGGACACATCCGTGAACAAAACAAAGACAACATCTGCCCATGCCCACTGAGAATTTACACTGTAGCAGGTTTAACTTACTCTCTATTTATGTTGGTGACCTGGAGTTTATATGTCCAGCTTCCATCTCTGAGCTCCAGATTCACTCAGACAGATTCTCTCCACTTAGATATTTTAGAAGCATTTGTCAACTACAAATTGGCGCTTGCCAAGGGCATTTGGCATCTGCCTCTACAGAGATTGAATCCTGTGCTGCTACAGCTGTTGACTTTAGACACACCCTGAAGGGAGTTCAGGGTGGAGAATGAGGCACTTTGTGCTCCAGGAAAACTGACGGAATAGATCTTTAGACGGAGAAGGCAATGGCACCCCACTCCAGGACTCTCACCTGGAAAATCCCATGGATGGAGGAGCCTGGTAGGCTGCAGTCCATGGGGTCACCAAGAGTCGGACACAACTGAGTGACTTCACTTTCACTTTTCACTTTCCTGCATTGGAGAAGGAAATGGCAACCCACTCCAGTGTTCTTGCCTGGAGAATCCTAGGGATGGCGGAGCCTGGAGCCTGCCGTCTATGGGGTCGCACAGAGTCGGACACGACTGAAGCGACTTAGCAGCAGCAGCAGCAGGTCTTTAGATAGATATTTTCAGGAACTGATTTCATGATCCCAATCCTTGCATCTCCTCATATGTAGAGTAACATGAAATCCCTTCATGGTGACATCCACTCCTTGTGACTACCAGAAAACCTTTTGTAAGATAGGTGTTTCATTTCATTGAATTCCCCTTCACCAAAATCACATATATTGACCTACCCCCACTGCCTCTTTGGAGCAGTTTCTCAGAGCTATCTGAGACACTGTCTCCCAGCTGCAGTCCTCATTTTTCCCCTAATAAAACTTGCAACTTGTGCATTTTTTTAAAGTCAATACATCTCAAATTCAACATGTCCAAATGGCAACTGGTCAGGTTTGGGCATAAAATTGAGTCCAGTGTTCCCCACCTCAAGAATAATAATGAAGTCCTTCTGTCTGTAAAATCCAGAAATGTGGTAGTAAGCTTTGTCCTTTCACTCCATCCATAAATAGCAATCCCCTTTTCTCCATCCTGACTGCCACCATTCTAGTCCAGCTTCTTCATTTCTCGGAGGCCTTTGGAGCAGGTCTCTCTGACCTCACTCTTTCCCTCATCACATCAGCCCCTTCAAGACAAAGGCCGGGCTCTTTCCCAGAGCCTCTGAGGCCTTGTCTGATGTGAGCCCCTCAGACCCTGTCATGTCTCCACCTACCGTTCTCATCTTTGATCTCAGAGCTTCAGCCACTGGATTTTCTTCCAAGTTCTCAAACATGCTATGTGCTCTCGAAATGTACCAAACACAGGGCTGTGTGCCCAATACACAATGAGGACAAATGAACCAAACCTTGGGAGTCTGGAGCAGAGAACGGTTTACTTCAGGGCAATGCAAGGAGAACAGGTGGTTTGTGCCCACAAACCGCAAACTCCCCAGTGTTTTCAGGGAGCTTCTATAGGCAAAATGTGGAGTGAGGGCTGCAGAGTGTGTGACTCTCTTCTGACTGGTTGGTGGTGAGGTGACAGGTTAGTGCTCCAGGAACCTTCTAACCTGTTGGTAGCCTGATGTTACAACCCTCCACTTGGGTGGGGGCCTGAGTCCCTCCAGAAGAACTCAAAGGTGTATTGTTATGTGTGTCCCTTGGGGAGGAACCAGGACCCTGCCTCAAGGCTGTGCTATTGTGTCTTGGCTGCTCCTCTTTTGTTTCTACATCCCCTCACTTCCATGAGACACCTGTAGTAACAGGCAAGTTTGGCCTTGGAGTACAGAATGAAGTGGGGCAAAAGCTAACAGAGTTTTGCCAAGAGAATGAACTGGTCACAGCAAACACCCTCTTACAACAACACAAGAGAAGACTCTACATATGGACCTCACCAGATGGTCAATAGCGAAATCAGAATGATTATATTCTTTGCACCCAAAGATGGAAAGGCTCTATACAGACAGAAAAAAACAAGACTGGAAGCAGACTGTGGCTCAGATCATGAACTCCTTATTGCCAAATTCAGACTTAAACTGAAGAAAGTAGGGAAAACCACTAGATCATTCAGGTATGACTAAATCAAATCCCTTACGATTATAGAGTGGAACTGACAAATAGATTCAATGGACTAGATCTTATAGACAGAGTGACTGAATAACTATGGACAGAGATTCAGGACATTGTACAGAAGGCAGTGTTCAAGACCAACTCCAAGAAAAAGAAATGCAAAAAAGGCAAAATGGTTTTCTGAGGAGGCCTTACAAACAGCAGGGAAAAGAAGAGAATTGAAAGGCAAAGGAGAAAAGGAAAGATACACCCATTTGAATGCAGAGTTCCAAAGAATAGCCAGGAGATATAAGAAAGACTTTCTCAGAGATCAATGCAAAGAAATAGAGGAAAACAATAGAATGGGGAAGACTAGAGATCTCATCAAGAAAATTAGAGACACCAAGGGAACATTTCATGCAAAGATGGGCACAATATAGGACAGAAATGGTATGGACCTAACAGAAGCAGAAGATATTAAGAAGAGGTGGCAAGAATACACAGAAGAGCTATACAAAAAAGACCTTAATGGCCCAGATAACCAGGATGGTGTGATCATTCTTCTAGAGTCAGACATCCTGGAATGTGAAGTTAAGTGGGCCTTAGGAAGCATCCCTATGAACACAGCTAGTGGAGGTGATGGAATTCCAGTTGAGCTCTTTCAAATCCTGAAAGATGATGTTGTGAAAGTGCTGCACTCAATATGTCAGCAAATTCAGAAAACTCAGCAGTGACCACAGGATTAGAAAAGATCAGTTTTCATTCCATTCCCAAAGAAAGGCAATGCCAAAGAATGTTCAAACTATGGCACAATTGCACTCATCTCACATGCTAGTAAAGTAATGCTCAAAATTGTCCAAGCCAGGCTTCAACAATACATGAACTGTGAACTTCCAGATGTTCAAGCTGGATTGAGAAAAGGCAGAGGAACCAGAGATCGAATTGCCAACATCCGTTGGATCACTGAGAAAGCAAGAAAATTCCAGAAAAACATCTACTTACTTCTGATTTATTGACTATGCCAAAGCCTTTGACTGTGTGGATCACAACAAACTCTGGACAATTCTTCAAGAAATGGGAACACCAGACCACTTGACTCGCCCCCTGAGAAATCTGTACGCAGGTCAAGAAGTAACAGTTAGAACTGGACATGGAACAACAGACTGGTTCCAAATCAGGAAAGGAATATTTCAAGGTTGTATATTGTCATTCTCTTTATTTAACTTATATGCAAAATACGTCATGAGAAATATCGAGCTGGATGAAATACAAGCTAGAATCAAGATTGCCAGGAGAAATATCAATAACCTCAGATATGCAGATGACACCACCCTTATGGCAGAAAGTGAAGAAGAACTAAAGAGCCTCTTGATGAAAGTGAAAGAAGAGAATGAAAAAATTGCCTTAAAACTCAACATTCAGAAAACTAAGATCATGGTATCCAGTCTCATCACTTCACGGAAAATGGGTAAACAATTGAAACAGTGACAGACTTTATTTTTGGGGGCTCCAAAATCACTGCAGATGGTGACTGCAGCCATGAAATTAAAAGACACCTGCTCCTTGGAAGAAAAGCTATAACCAACCTAGACACCATATTAAAAAGCAGACACATTAATTCACTGACAAAAGTCCATCTAGTCAAGGTTATTGTTTTTCCAGTAGTCATGTATGGATGTGAGAGTTGGAATACAAATAAAGCTGAGTGCTGAAGAACTGATGCTTTTGAACTGTGGTGTTGAAGTTCCTTGACAGCAAAGAGATCAAATCAGTCCATCCTAAAGGAAATCAGTCCTGAATATTCATTGAAAGGACTGATGATGAAGCTAAACTCCAATACTTTGGTCAGTTGATGCGAAGAACTGACTCATTAGAAAAGACCCTGAGGCTGGGAAAGATTGAAGGCAGGAGGAAAAGGGGATGACTGAGGATGAGATGGTTGGATGGCATCACCGACTCAATGGACATGCGTGAGTTTGAGCAAGCTCTAGGAGCTGAACATAGAAGCCTGGAGTGCTGCAGTCCATGGGGTGACAAATAATCGGACAGAACTGAGTGACTGAACTGACTAACTGACCCACTTCCATGATTAGTAAGTGTTTTATTCTGCTCTTTGTTATTCACATAGGTCTAGGAGGCAGAGCCTCTACCTTGCAAATAAGGAACTGGGGACAAGGAAAGACCTGTATTGTCTTTCTGTAGAGGGCCCCTACAGGGTCTTGCTCGGCTTGAGTTGTGCACACACTGTTCCTTTATGCTTCAGTTCCAGGGGTGAACTTCTACTCCTCCATTTTCCAGCCCAAAGTTCACATCATCAGGGAAGCTGTACAACTCTAATGTTACTTCCACAGTGAAACACTAAGGGTGGGATGGCTTAAACAATGGAAATGCTTTCTCACAGCTCCGGAGACTGGATGTCCAAATCCAGGTTTGGATTCTTCTGGAAACACTTGCTTGGCCACCTTCCTGGTGCATCATCTGTCACATGGCTGGTTCTCTGTGTGCATGGACCCCTGCTTTCTCATCCTCTGCTTTTAAAAACACAAGTCCTGTTGGATTAGGGCCCCACCCTTCTGACCTCATTTAACATAAATTATCTCTTTAAAGGTTGTATCTCTAAATGTCGTCACCTTAGAAGTTAAGGCTACAACCTATGGTGTTAGGGAACACACTCAGTGTCCAATAGATGCCCCCCTAAATCCCCAGGTCAGGTCAGGCCTCCACTTATCTGTTCTGTAACACCTTCTCTTTGTTACAAAGCACTTTCCTCAGTTTGTAATAATCAAAGCTGTTTGGCACGCATGACATTTGGCCCCTGTCTGCCTCTCAACCTCATCCCCTCCCCTTGTCCCACCCCTCTATTTCTGGTCCCCCAGATATTAGGCAGTTCCTGCCTAGAATCCTCCTTCTATGGCTCATCCCCTGATTTCATCCAGGTCTCTGTTCAAACACCCGCTGGAGAGGCTACCTCTGAACCCCCGTGTCTCTAAATTTATTACCCAGCTCCCAATTCTTGTGCCCTGACAGAGATTTAGTTTTTCATAGCAAAAACCTGCCACGAGAATGTCTATTTTATTGTTAGATGCTAACTCTATTATATATGTATGCTGCTGCTGCTAAGTCGCTTCAGTCGTGTCCAACTCTGTGCGACCACATAGATGACAGCCCTCCAGGCTCCACCATCCCTGGAATTCTCCAGGCAAGAACACTGGAGTGGGTTGCCATTTCCTTCTCCAATTTGTGAAATTGAAAAGTGAAAGTGAAGTCGCTCAGTCGTATCTGACTAGTAGCAACCCCATGGACTGCAGCCTACCAGGCTCCCCCATCCATAGGGTTTTCTAGGCAAGAGTACTGGAGTGGGGTGCCATTGTCTTCTCCATTATATATCTGTATATATATATAGCCAGAATGTAAGCTAACTAGGTTTTGGCACACATCCAGAACAGGTATGGAACACAAGAGGCATCCAATACATATTTTTGAGTGAATAAATGATTGTAGTTACTAATACAATTATTTGATTCTTATCTGTTTGCCCTATCAGACTGTAATCCCTGTCAATTGGGAGGAATTCTGTTACGTTCACTAGAAACCAGGCACTGAAGTGCCTAGTTCACTGGTACCAGTAGTTAGTACATGGTAGGATCTTAGTAAATATTTGCTGAATAAAAAAATAAAAACAGAAATAGTGAAAGCTTATGTATGGAAAACATTTTGAGACAATTTTTAGAAGATGAATAGAAGCTGTGTCATTTCTGGCTATTTCACAATTTATTTTGATTCATCAAAGGTGTACCTCAATTTACACATGGCTTTCTGGGCCAAATCTCTTTTAGGGGTCATAAAACTACCATTACAGTGCTAAAAAATTACAGGAGAAAGAGAATAACAGTTTTTATTTCTAAAATTGTTTGTCTTGTTTTTGTTTTCCACAAGAACTAAGTGTAATACCAGTTTATTATTTATTGAATGTTCTTTTAGCCTACCAATGAATGTGATTCCAGGGCCAAATTATTTGAATATTCTGTATGGACCGAAATAAAGGTCTTAAAAACAAGGCAATAAAAATACACATTCAGAATGGCTCTTCAAACCAATAATTATTTTTAAAGTGAATACGTTCTTTACATGTGTTTGTTTTTAGAGATTCTTAAAAGGAAGTAAAACTGACTAATATAATATTAAGATAATACATTATTTTGGAGTTTGCTAAAGGTTGGTGTAACTTAGTAAAAAACTGTATGTGTAATAATTGCAATTTTTTAGAGAATTGTGTTCTTTCTCCTCCAAGATATTCTGGTAAGAACCTGATTGCTTGTTGACAAGTATATGAACCAAAACTAAACTTATGGTTATTTTGATTTGTCCCTCCACCTGGAGGAAAGTTTGAGAAAAGTATTTGTTTAATAAGCTCAAATATAACTTTTTAATTCCTTTACAATAAGTAAAATTCTAAACAACTTGTCTTTAAGAACATCTAAGTGATTTTCCTTTTTATATTTCAAAAAAATTCTGTAAATGTTTTTCTACCCTCACTCCCTTTGATTTCATATCTTAATGTATATAAATTATGCACTGATATGGAAAATTGAAAAAAGTATAAATTTTGAATGCATTGAAACTTGGTTGTAATTTAAATTTAAACATAAAAAATATTTTGGGGAACGGATGATGGGCAAAATAAGGCAAGGGGATTAAGAGGTACAAACTTCCATGTAAAAAATAAATGTCACAGGGATGTGATGTACAGTCTAGTAAATATAGTTAATAATATTGCTATAACTTTGTATGATGACAGGAAATAACTACACTTATGGGGATCTTTTTGTACTGTATAAAAATGTCAAATTACCTTGTTACATATCTGAAACTAATATAATAAATCAGTTTTACTTCAATAAAAAATACGTTGACAAAAAAAAAATCCTTACTGTAGGAAATAATATGAGTAAGAAAGGGTAAAACATCTTTGCATCCCTGAAATGAACCCTACTTGATCATAGTGTATGGTTCTTTTAATGGATTATTGAATTCCATTTGCTAATATTTTGCAGAGGAATTTCACATTTAGGTTCCTTAGGGATATTGACCTGTAATTTTCTTTACTGTAATGTCTTTGTCTGACTTTGGCATCAGGGTAATGTTATATTCATAAAATAAGTTTGGAGATATTTCTTCCTCTTCAAATTCGGGATGGGGAATTTTTTGGATTAATTTGAGGCAGGTGTCAACTCTTCTTTTAAGGTTTGGTAGAATTGACCTGGAAGACCATCTGGACCAGGATTTTCACTTGTTGAGGATATTTTGATCACTGTTTTAATTTCATTATTATTAACCAGTCTCTTCAGATTTTCTTCAGTCTTAGAAGATTACATGTATGTGTAGGAACTTATCCATTTCCTCTAGATTGTCTAATTTGTTGGCATGTAATTTTTCATAGTAGTCTCTTATGATCCTTTCTATTTCTGTGGTATTGATTATACTGTCTCCTCTTTTATATCTGATTTTACTGTTTTGGGTCCTCTTTTTTTCTAGATGAGTCTGGCTAAAGGTTTTTGAATGTTGTTTCTATTTTCAAAGAACAAGCTTTTAGTTTCATTGATCTTTTCTATTAATTTTTCAGCCTCTATTTCATTGGCTTCTGCTCTGATCTTTATTATTTCCTCCTTTCTACTAATCTTACATTTTCTTTTTCTTTTTCTAATTCCTTTAAATATAAAGTTAGATTGTCTATTTGAGACTTTTTTTGTCGGTCTGTATTGCTATGAACTTCGCTCTTAGAACTGCTTTTGCAGTATCCATTAGATTTTGGAAATTTTTGTTTCTATTTTCATTTGTCTCCAGGTATTTTTATTTTCTCTTTTATTTCTTCAGTGACCCATTGGTGCTTAGTAAGCATGTTTTTTAGTCCCCATGTGATTTTTTTCCCCAGTTTTCTTATAATTGATTTCTAGTTTCATACCTTTGTAGTTGGAAAAGATGGTAGATATAACTTCAATATTCTTAAATGTATTGAGACTTGTTTTGTAGCCTAACATGTGACCCAGAAATTCCACTCTGGATATGTATATGAAGAAAATGAACACACTAATTTTAAAAGATATATGTACTTCTGAGTTCATTGCAGCATTATTTATTATAACCAAGATATGTAAGCAAACCAAGTGTCCATTGATAGATGAACAGGTAAAGAAGGTGTGGTATATATTCACAACCATAAAAAAGAAGGAAGCCATGCCATGTGCAACAACATGAATGAACCTTGAGTGCTAAGTGAAATAAGTCAGACAAAGACAAATACTGTATGATTTCATTTACATGATGAATCTAAAAATGAAAACAGACCAACAAGCAAAACAAAAAAGAAACAGACTCAAACTTCTGGTTGTGTGCAGTGGGAGCAGGTGAAGGGTGGACAGGTGAAATGGGTGAAGGGGATTAAGAGGAACAAACTTCCAACTGTAAGGTAAATAAGTAATGAGGATGTAATGTACAGCATAAGGAACACAGTCAATAATATTACAACAATTCTGCATGGTGACAAATGGCAATTAAGCTTACTGTGGTGGTCAACTTGTAACATGTAAAAATATCTTAAATCACTATGTTACACACTGAAACCAATATAATATTGAATGTCAATTATATTTCACAAAATAAAAAAAGATAAAAATCACTGAAAAACACAGATCAAAGAGTAAGTTTAGGAAGACTAAAGCTACTATCAAAGGATGAAGATGATTCCTACTATGCTTCGATAAATATAATGTAGATTCAGTTTATCTGATTTTATTGCATGGTAGCCATATGAGGTTTTTTAAGAACTAAGTTTCCAAATCATCTTGGGATATTTCTGGAGTACTTGTTTGATCTTCCATAAATAGTGGGAAGAAAAAGGTGAATTGCATATAATTGTGTTCCGTGACTGAATCCCTAGAGGTTCTTTCTTTTGAGGAAGCACATGCAATCCTTGATTATTCGCAGTCAGATGGAACACCGACTTAAGCAGGACATCTTCACTCTACCACTGCTGACACTGGGAGGGGGATAATCTTTTGCTGTGGGGCTGTCCCATGCACCATAGGACATTTAGTAGCATCCCTGGCTTCTGTTGGCAAGATGCCATAGGACCTTTTTCCTAATTGTGACAACCAGAAATGTCTTCAGACATTGCCAAACATCCTCTGGTGTTCCTGATTGAAAATCACTGATTTAAAGCTTCATAATGATCTTTGTAATCTACTCAATACATGAGCATTCACTGAGTACCTGATAAGGTTTCTGTGCTCTACTGGGAATTAAAAGAGGAAAAAGACATGGCTCCTTCTCTTAAAAAGCTGAGTCTTCATTATAGAGACCACTTTATTGGAGTATTCTCTATAAAACAGAAAGCACTTATCACTGAGGTCTACATGGAGTGTATTGGCAATAAATATTTCATCGATTTAGAGACTATCAAACATGGTGTAACGAGGTGGGGGGAATTTCTGGAAAGCATGCCTGGGGCATGGGTTCTGAAGACTGGATGGGATATAGAAAGACACAGCTAAGAGGAAATTGTTTCTTATGTGTCATGAAAAACATATACATCGTAAGGGGTTAAAGCAGAACCAGGTGAGATGAATGTGAGAGAAATCAATGAAATAAAGCGTGGAGAGAATTCTCTGCGAGCTGACAGAAGGCAGCTCCTTTGGAAATACGACAGGATGTCAATGGAGGGAAAATGGAAATCCCAGTTACAAAGGAAGTGGGTTTCTTAAAAATTACGGCTGGAATTCGAAGAGGGGATGTGATTTCCTCAAAAGTGGTCTCAAGTCCTGACTGAGCAGTTTGGGGATGCAGCTTAAGACTGATCAAAGAGATGGAGGGGAAAGTCTGAATCTTAAACCAGGAAGAACTACAATTTGGGAGCTGAGTGTGGTAAAAGGTAAGAATCAGACTTTGTCCTGGCTGATCAAGAAAATGTCCAAACATTTCTGTGAACCCTGATTCCCTGTCCACTTGCCCTGGACAGCTATTAGGAAAATTCTTTTTGATTCAGAATTTATTAAGAAGTTCTACAGTTGCTGAACCATTAAACGTGTTCATATAAAAATGATAATTTGTATCTGTTTATATTCTGTCTTAAATAAACTATTATCAGGTTAATGAAAGATTTAAATTGCAGGAGATTCAAGGATCATAGAATAAATTGAACATTCTTAAGCACTTTATCTTAGCTATAATTCACCTCAAGGGATATTTTTGGCTTTTTTAAAATATTATTCATTTCAGTTGATGAATACAAATTTTACTTCATTTCCTACTAAATCCAGGCATCCAATCCCATCACTTCATGGCAAATAGATGGGTAAACAATGGAAACAGTGATAGGCATTATTGTCTTAGGCTACAAAATCACTACATATGGTGACTGCAGCCATGAAATTAAAAGACGCTAGCTCCTTGGAAGAGAAGCTAAGACAAACTAGACAGCATTTTAAAGTGGAGGCATTACTTTGCCAACAGAGGTCCATACAGTCAAAGTTATGATTTTTTCCAGTAGTCATGTATGGATGTGAGAGTTGGACCATGAAGAAGGATGAGTGCTGAAGAACTGATGCTTTTGAACTGTGATGTTGGAGAAGACTCTTGAGTCCCTTGGATGGCAAGGAGATCAAGCCAGTCAGTCCTAAAGGAAATCAACCCTGAATATTCACTGGAAGGACTGATACTGCAGCTGAAGGTCCAATACTTTGGCCACCTGATGAGAAGAGCTGACTCATTACAGAAGACCCTGATGATGGGAAAGTTGAAGGCAGGAGGAGAAGGGGATGACAGAAGACGAGATGGTTGGATGGCACCACCGACTCGATGGACATGAGTTTGATCAAGCTCTGGGATTTGGTGATGGACAGGGAGGTCTGGCGTGCTTCAGTCCACGGGGTCTCAAAGAGTCAGGCACAAGTGAGTGACTGAACAATAAACATTATTTATTTAAAAATCTGAAATATATATGCAAGTGTACACAGGCATACACACGCATAATCAAAGTCCGGATGCTGCCGGCTGGGGAAGGACATAACACATAAGGACAATTCCATTATCAATGCAAACCGATGCTGACTCTCATTAATTTAGTGAGAGCTTTCTGCCTTGATATTTTAAAATGTTTCAACACTGGTTCCCTAATCAGACAGGCAGCATCTGTCAGATTCCCAAGGTCACATTTTGCAATAGAAATGGTCAACACTTTCCAAAAATCAGGTGGCTTTGTGAATATATATACAGATCTAAAAACCACTAATAAAGTAGCTAACTGACATTCCTAGTTGGAAACCCGAGTTGGTACACACGCCTAAGCAGATGTACATACAAGCACACAGACTTACATACACCATGGTCTACATAACCATGATACTTAAACATCTCTATCCCTAATGTGGAAGCCAAGAAACAACTAAGTTAGCTTTTCCCTAAAATATCTTAAGAATCATACAGGTAAAATGATTGTGTTGGTGTGGGAGTCTGCATCTTTTTTTAATATGAATGAGCACAGAAAATCATTACATGTGGTTCTAAGCACAGTTCTTTTGACAAGAAAGGAACTGATAAAGATGACACTTAATCATCAATAATGGTGCAGATTATAAAAAGTACTCTGTTCTTTTTATGAACATTTGCAAAAGTCACATTCTCCTTTTTTGGTTAAATTATGCCCTTTTTTTAAAGGTGTTTATTTATTTATTGAATCTTTGGCTGCACTGCATGTCACGTGCAATCTTAGCCACCTGACCGTGACCCCTGCACTGCAAGGCAGAGTCTTAACCACAAGAGTACCATGAAAGTCCTCATGCCCTGGTTTTAATTTAGTTATCATATGAAGGTACCTTGATGCTTTCAAGGCCATTATCATACCTATTTATGGTTGTGTGTGACATCAGGAATTGACTAAAACAAAATATCTATTGCCTACAAAGTTGATGTGCTTTCTTATCTACTTAATTTAATATCAAGAAGTGCTTTGGGCTGGGGGAAAATATTAAACAAGTGGTTACGGTGTTATATTCATAAACTGATTAAAAAACACAAATGTGTATTTAGACACACCCGTGCACACATATACATTCACATAGATTTTCACATTTTTGCAATTATAGGGAAACATATATATGACTACATTATAGGATATAGAAAAGGCAGAGGAACCAGAGATCAAATCGCCAACATCTGCTGGATCGTCGAAAAAGCAAGAGAGTTCCAGGAAAACATCTATTTCTGCTTTATTGACTATGCCAAAGCCTTTGACTGTGTGGATCACAATAAACCATGGAAAATTCTGAAAGAGATAGGAATACCAGATCACCTGACCTGCCTCTTGAGAAATCTGTATGCAGGTCAGGAAGCAACAGTTAGAATGGGACATGGAACAACAGACTGGTTCCAAATAGGAAAAGGAGTATGTCAAGGATGTATATTGTCACCCTGCTTATTTAACTTATATGCAGAGTACATTACGAGAAACACTGGGCTGGAGGAAGCACAAGCTGGAATCAAGATTTCTGGGAGAAATATCAATAACCTCAGATATGCAGATGACGCCATCCTTATGGCAGAAAGTGAAGAAGAACTAAAGAGTCTCTTGATAAATGTGAAAGAGGAGAGTGAAAAAGTTGGCTTAAAGCTCAACATTCAGAAAACTAAGATCATGGCATCTGGTCCCATCACTTCATGGCAAATAGATGGGGAAACAGTAGAAACAGTGTCAGACTTTATTATTTTGGGCTCCAAAATCACTGCAGATGGTGACTGCAGCCATGAAATTAAAAGACACTTACTCCTTGGAAGGAAAGTTATGACCAACCTAGAAAGCATGTTAAAAAGCAGAGACATTACTTTGCCAACAAAGGTCCGTCTAGTCAAGGCTATGGTTTTTCCAGTGGTCATGTATGGATGTGAGAGTTGGACTGTGAAGAATGCTGAGAGCTGAAGAATTGATGCTTTTGAACTGTGGTGTTGGAGAAGACTCCTGAGAGTCCTTTGGACTGCAAGGAGATCCAACCAGTCCATCCTAAAGGAGATCAGTCCTGGGTGTTCATTGGAAGGACTGATGCTGAAGCTGGAACTCCAGTACTTTGGCCACCTCATGTGTACAGCTGACTCACTGGAAATGACCCTGATGCTGGGAGGGATTGGGAGCAGAAGGAGAAGGGGATGACAGAGGATGAGATGGCTGGATGGCATCATCGACTTGATGAACATGGGTTTGGGTAAACCCCGGGAATTGGTGATGGACAGGGAAGCCTGGCTTGCTGCAATTCATGGGGTCGCAGAGTCAGACACGACTGAGTGACTGAACTGACTGACATATATATGACTATATAATAGGATATAAAATAAATACTTTGGAACTACCCCCACAAGGCCATGAGCAAATAGCATAATTATCCTAGTGATTGCATTACATTCCATACAATCATCTACATGACATTTATTATTTCTATTGTATTTGTTTGGTTACAAGTCTCTTACATGCCCTGTATTTCAAATTTCGGAGGAATGATAGTTATAATCCATCTCTTCATCCCAAGTGTCTATCACAGTGCCCAGCAAAGAGAAAATCCCCAGAAAAGTGTTATGGATGAGTGAATTTGTGTGTTTTTTGATTTTTACATTAGGACAAATACCTTTTAAATTTAAATTATAACAAGATGCTTTCTAAAATAATAAAATTTTCAGAATTTCTCAATGTATATGGAAGCATTCTTTCCATGTCATAGTTTGTACTCAGAGTTTAACACTTCTGTTTTAATGAAAGTAAAGCTAATAAGAGCCAGATTTACAGAGGCCAATAAGATGTTTCTTTTTTGAACCATCCAATAACTCATTCTAAAAAGAAAATACAACTACACTTTGAGAGGCATTCTGTCAAATTTAATTTTGCAATGTTTAATGCTGCATCATTTTACAAAATTCCAAGACAAATTGACCAAACATTTTATGCAATTAACATCTGTCGAATACTTACTGCAAAATAATTTCTGCAAATGTAACACCCCATTTTAATAGTTTCCCATTCCTTTTTTAAACTTTCTCCACAATAATCCTTATTTTTTTTAGTAGAACAGAAATATTAAAAAAGAATAATTTTTTTACCTTATTCTAAGCTTCTTATTTTGATCATTTATTTCAGGGAATTTGAGCCTGTCAACATTGTAATAATATAACAAATTAGCTCTGGAATTGAAGCAATTAAGGCACAAAGTCTGACAGCTCTTTTTGTGTTAAAAATTAGAAATGATAATTGCTTTGAAAATACCCCCTTACTTTTTAAAGGGGCCATGGAATCCTGCAGGAGGAGAAATTTAGTTTTACAAATTTTCATTTCTCTTATAGGCTGTGCTTTATCTGAAAAATACATTGACATTAAAACCTGTAGGCATGTTTTCAAGAACAGTTGCACAATTAAAAGTACTTCACCTTTTCAAACTGTACTTAATTTAAACACTCTTAGGAAAATATGAAGCCTTCAGAGGTAGTTGAAGAAATACTAGCATTTCTATTAGTCTATGAAGGCAATTCTACCATCTATATCTTGGCCAAGTATGTCTGCCCTATACATACTTATCAAACACTAATAAAAGTGGTAAATGAATTCAATGTGAAGATATATGCAAGGTTAGCTTCTGTATTTAAACTTGACTAAAGACTGATGGACACACAGTGAATTCTAATGATCTAGGAGATGGTTTTACAACTTAACCATCAAAATTGAGGTGAACAATTAGTTATTTAGGACACCCCAGGGTGCAAGGATCAAGAAAGTAGCCACTTATGTGGTCAGGAAAACTGATGTGGATAGGATTTAAATGGACTCAAAACAGAGAAAATTACATTGGGTAGAAGAAATAGATTTGAGCAAACGCAGAGAGACAGAAAAGAGTAGAAATCACTGGAGAAACGCTGACCAATTCAGTTCATTTGGAGCCAAGATACCAAGAAACAGTCAGGTCAGAAATAACCTGAAACCACTCAGCCATTCTGTAGGCAGTGGAAGCTTCTCTTTGTTTTTGAGCTGAGGGGCATAACAAAACTAACAACTGTAACATTTTCCCTGTAAATAACTTTCCTATGTATTGCAGTGGCACTGTACTCATCTCTAGTGCAATAAACTTAACAAGGAAGAAAAAGGCAAAGAAACAGTGTGCTTACCCAGCATCACCAAATCAGATTTGTAAAGGACTAGAGTCAGAAGTCAGAAACATAAAGACCAAATAACAGCTTTCCATGTTTATAAAGATTTTCAGGTACAAAAAATTACAATTCTCAGCAAAGAGGAAAAACATTTTATATGAATGTAACTTTTTCATCGCTTGCAACAATTATTTTCAGAAAAACGAAGATTAACTTTTTCAAAAGCAAGAATGAAAAATATGAAAAATTTACACTTATGTTTCCTTTTTATTAGGAAGGAACTGCTTAAATTACAAAGTTGCTATTTGTATATATCATTCTATATATGATTTTATTTTTTGTAAAATATTAAATATATCATACTGAGCAAAGAAAGTCCTTACTGCAGTTTCCTAAAATAATGAACTGAGCATCTCTTATAGATCCATCTACAGGCTTCTCAATTGGTCATCTCTGAGAAATAAGGAACAGGGCAATTTATAAAGACATAGAAGAATATGCATTTGCTGATGCATTATTTTAAGACAAATAATGAATCACTATATTGTACACCTGAAACAAAAATAATATTGTATGTCAACTCTACTTCAATCAAAAAACAAAATGAAAAAAAGACAAATAATAGATTTGCAATACTTCAGTTTGGACTTTATGGGTATTAGAAGACATTATCTTTGATTTTCATCATTCCACAAATATAGCAAGAAATATGTTTTGATAGATTTGTGTTGGCTACATTAAGAAAGGAATATAGGAACTAATCTCCCCCCAAAACTAATTATATATAATGAAAACATACCTAAAAATGTGACGCTCCCTAGAATAGAAACTATTGAGAAAATTTTAAAAACACAATTAACACCTCATGTCATGTGCAGTTGTATTCAGAGAGAAGTAAGGTAGGTTTCACTTATTTTCACTAGAATAGTATGCCTTGGCCACATTTTGTAAGACACACAAAAATGTGATTTAAAATACTGGTATTTGAAAACAGCCATAATTAAACCATTTATTGGATTTGTCCTATTGTAAAACCTTACTTTAAGAGAAAATCTCTCAGAATGAGTAGTTTTACAAATTTCACAAGGACAGCAAATATAATGGATGTTCTGTTTCTGGGGAGCCACTTCCTTTGCAAGGATCTGAACATTCTTGAAATCTAACTGCAAATTAAAACACACATCACAAACAGAACTGGTTAATTGGGAAAAAAAATGTTGCAAAACTATCAGAACCAATGAAGAAACACTTAAAAACACCGACACACATCTAAACCACCTGAACTTGCCAGTTTCTATACTGAACTGACTTCCTTGCAGAAATTGAAGGCTGTGGACCTTGGTTCTGGCCAAGTGAGAATTTTTTTTTTTCCATTTATTTTTATTAGTTGGAGGCTAATTACTTTACAATATTGTAGTGGCTTTTGCCAGACATTGACATGAATCAGCCATGGATTTACATGTATTCACCATCTTTAAAGGAACGGTTTAACTAGATGTTTTCATCACTTCTGGTTTGGCTAGAGTAGAGTGACACTGTTCTCATCCCCTAAATTAATCCATGGAGGGAGGCAGATTTACTAACAAAACAACGTGGAGGATGGTCAACGGTCAAGGGCCTCCAACCGACATCTGGAGGAGGTGACCCTCTACAAAGGAAAAAGGGTCAGGAAAAGAGAAGGATAAGAAGGGGAAGCCTGGGCGGAAGGGAGGGTGGGCAGAGTGGACACAGCTAGCGTTCGGAGTCACAGATCTTGGCAGACAGAGGATGAGGGCTGTGGCTCCGTGCACCGGGAGTGTGGTCTGTGTGTCCTCATCGGTGTGTGTCCTCTGTCTGCTGGTCCTGGGGGTCAGGGTCAGGGTGGGGGTCACTGCAGGGCTCCAGCAGTGGGTGATAGCCCCAGATCTCGCCCTAAGTAGACCACCCCGTGGCTGTATGAGGGTCCGAGTGGAAGAGGAGCCATCTCCGCCTGCAGACAGGTTGGGCAGGGTTGACTTGCATCAGGTCAGAGGTCACAGGGATACAGAGGGGGAGAAAGACCTTTAAAGGAATCAAGACTGATTCTAAGGAGATGAAAAGGCCGAACACTTGGAACCACAATAAATAAAAAGGATGACTGTTTTTCGCTTGGATCTGCTAAAACTAAAGCTTTACACAGTGAAATCTTATTGCAAAGTCATCATTTTTTTTTTTTTAATTGCAATGAAGTCCTGACAGGAGGCTGTTTGCCCATCACTTCCACTGTTCTGCATGAAGGGCTGACTTGCTGGGGACATGGGACCATGACAGCCAAGTTTACCTGATGCTGCGCCCTGTCCTGAGACTGAGTCTTAAAGTATTTCCTGAGGGTGGAATAAAACAAAGGGAGCTTTTGTCCCTTGAAATTCAGAAAAGTACCTTTCTCTATGTCAACCATGGCTATTTTTTACAACATTCCAAGAACTTAATACTTTTTTTTTTATCACTTGCAAAACTACCTGTGTTTAAACCCTGTTATGTACTCCTTTAAAAAAAGAAAAGAAGGAAATCTGTATTTCCATAAGCCCAGCCAACCATTCAGGAATGCCCACCTTTATTTCCCTTGAGCCTTATGATCCGATGATTGCATTTGGCGTCTACCTTTTGTCCAAGCAGCACTTCACATTGCTACATAGATTCTAGCATTTTATCTTCACTCAACCCCACTCTCACCCTCATAATGTATCTTCATTGAAAAGGCATTAGTTTGTGAATATTGGCTTTTCCCTGGAAGAGTGTTCTACAGATGAAGAAGAGCAGCCAAGGAAAAATACTGTATTTGCTTCTAATGAGTCTTTAATTGTAATGTTTTAAATTATTCTATAACATCTAATATGGAAGGAATTTAACATAATTTAACAGTCTTAATACTGATATATAGTATATAACCCAGAGCTTGTGGAGTGTAACAAAAACCCAGTTCATAATACTCTTTTTTCCTTCCATATACATGAAACACAAAACAATTCTAAGCTACAGAATTTTTAATACTATTGATAAGACTGCCACAGGTTAAATTAATTCTTAATTAGTATTTTATTTGCAAAACTGATATCACAATATTTGGTATTTGCTATTCAGAGGTGGAAGAAGAGGGGGCCTCATATAGTATTTTTGAGTTTATATCAAGTGGAGTTTTTTTCAGAGGGCCTGAAGTTGGGGTTTTGTAAATTTTAGTTTCATTACTGCACTATTTTAGTAAAATGAGTGAAATTACCTGGGACACAACTGTGGTTCAGAACCACAGCATTAGTTATTGTCTTCTAAAAGCAGAAACTCTAACTAAATCTGACAAATAATTTTTAAAAAATAAGAAAAACAAAAGCTTGAATGAGAGAGAGGTGAACGGGTCTGAGAAGAGCAAGGATGGAGATGATGGTGACGAGGTTACTCAAGGCTGGGTTCGCTCGCTGAATGCAGAGAAGGGGCTGGACTCTGAAACCACATGGAACCGCGCTTGCTTCTCAGCTCTGCCAGCTCCTTGTTGTGTGAGTGACCAGAACATTCAAAAGTGTCAATAATAATAATGCTTATTATGGCTGTTTTGGTTAGTGAAATAGCTGATTTTAGTATCTTATATTTATTGAAGGTTTATCTACTGTTGTAAGTGATTTTTGTAAATGACCTTACTGAATTCTCAAACAAGCCCTAGAGAAGAATCTAGTTATTACGTCCATTTTACAGATGAAGAAGCAGAATAGGGAATAATCAATAATGCATGAAAAGTCAGGGATGATGCACAGTTTTAAGTACAGTGCTCGAAACACAGATTCAAAAATGTCAACCATTTTGCTCAAGGAACTTTAACCTAAATAACACTGTAGGTAACAAGGAGCACTCCTGCATGAGAGTATTTAAGTCTACTCTATATTAAATTTTCACATTAACCTAAGTTCAAATTAGTCATTTCATCTCAGCATAAACCAAGCTAAGTGGTTAAGAATGAAATTTATGTGGTTAAAGAATTCTTATATTAAATAAACCTTAAACTAATCAAATCGTAAATTCTCTAGGTTAATAGAACCATCATTTCTTTTTCAGGTACAATAATTATACAGCTCACCATGAAGTCAGGGGTTTGGCAATCCTCTAATGACCTTGATGATACAGGTAGCCAAGTAGGATAATTTAACTTTCAGAGTAAGAAAAAATATGACCTACATCATTAATTTTAGAGGTCAAGAGAAGAGCACAGCTGTCACAGACAAAGGAAATGTTTCAATGCCTGTTTGACCACTGGAGCAATTTGCAAATCTCTAAGCAACAGTTTGTCACCGTTTTCCCAATCTCATTTTCAGACATCATTAGTGGCAATCTGACACATCACCTGGTAAATAATATTTCATACCACAAAGACTAGAGCAAAAATTTCTCTCTTCCCAACTTCCTCTAAATTTTCCAATTCTGAAATGCATCTTGGATTACGGTTTTCTTTGCTGCCCTCACCTGCTTTCTTTGCATATAGTTTAAAGAAAAATGTTCTTCCAGGAAAAAGCGTAGAATTTGTATTCCGAATTTCGGCAACAGAAGCTGCTGAAATAAATACAGCTGTGACCCACCATGAGTTACACTGGATCCTCTGACTCCTCTACATGACCCTTCCCTTTCACCCCTGCATCCCACCAGCTCCCTTCTCATTTCAAATAGTACCCAGATATGCATCATTGCAAGAAGTAGAAAATAAGCGAATAGTTTGAGGGGCCGATAAAAACAACCATTCTTATAGAGCTGCTGAATCAATACTCAGAAATACCGTTTCACAAGGAAAATATCAATCAGTGGTCCTTGAGTGGAATAAAACCACAAATTAAACCCTGCTTGACTTAATGATCACTTGATTTTGCAGAATGGGTTAAAGGAAATATTCCATCGCAGTGATGAAGACGACAAGACATGAAAATGAAGGATAAAACCATGATCAACTGCAACTCTGAGGTTGTGGAAGGGGCCATGGAGAAGGCAATGGCACCCCACTCCAGTACTCTTGCCTGGAAAATCCCATGGATGGAGGAGCCTGGTAGGCTGCAGTCCATGGACTAAGAGTCGGACACGACTGAGTGACCCCACTTTCACTTCTCATTTTCACACATTGGAGAAGAAAATGGCAACCCACTCCAGTGTTCTTGCCTGGAGAATCCCAGGGCTGGGGGAGCCTGGTGGGCCATCTATGGGATCACACGGAATTGGACATGACTCAAGTGACTTAGCAGCAGCAGCAGCAGCATGGAAACCCAGTTATCCTCCTGGTCAATGGACTTTATCAGCATAGTCACTAACTTGTGCGCTGAAGTGTCAATCATTGCTTAGTGCTAAAACTACTACCTTCCAAACTATGGATGTGCCTTTCTTCTTTATGCGATAGATGTATTCCTGAAGCACTGAAAATAAGGTCAGTGTAGGGAATTATACTCAAGATATCATGAGTGTCCCTATGCAAGGATATTTACAACTGTGAGTCCTGGCATCCTTCTGTTTTAAGCGTATGCTTTAATATGCCAGGTTTTCTTAAATCGGAGAACAGTAAATAACACTACTGTAAGGGACTTCTTTGGCTGTGATCCACTAACAGCATTGAATATACAGTATCCAGCATAGGCAGAGTATAAGAGTTGTCCCCCAGCACTGCAGAAAAGCACTGGACTAATCCTTGTATCTTTATTCTCTCCTCACTGAACATCACTGCCAGCATGAACTGGAGCATCTGAAGGTCACAGGTATTGCTAATCATGATGCCAATACTCAGGCCCAGGTGGAGACATCCATATTGCCCCTGGGTCCCACCAGCTGATGCCTGCAATATTGAGGACCAATTGTGAAATAACTGTGGTTTTGAGAAAGGTTGAAAGAAAAGCCTTAGAAACAGCGAATATAAATATCTGTCTCCAAATCAAACCTTAGGGTGCTAGTTTTAATATCCCAGTTTATTGGCTCAGAATTTGGATTCCATATAAGCTGTTAAAGGATTCAGCTTTTTGAAATATGTTAGATGGGGTTCTGGCCAGGGCATGCAGTGAAAACATCAGTGATGGACAGTAGGTCCTGTAATTCTATGATGTGGATTTATTTCCTTGATAGCCTTCAGGTTAGTTTAATTTTCCTGGAATTCTTCCTTCTTTCCTCCAAAGAAAAATTTTAACTCCATTAGGTCCCTTCTCTTGCCCCCAGAAAATCCCTTTCTCAGAAAATCCTTTTCTCCAGTACTAACAGGGTCTCCAGAGGCTTCCCAGGTGGCTCAGTGATAATCAGCTTGCCAATGCAGGAGATGTAGGGCTGGATCCCTGGGTCGGGAAGATCCCCTGAAGAAATGGGACCCACTCCAGTATTCTTGCCTGGAAAATTCCAGGGACAGAGGAGACTGGTGGGCTACAGTCCAGGGGGTTGCAAAGAGTCAGATATGACTGAGCATACATGCAATAGGGTCTTTTCCTAACAAATGAGACTTTATGAACTGAACCCAAATGGCCCGAAGGTTCAAATGACTTTCAGTGGCCAAATCTACTAGAACTTTAGCAGTTTCATCCTGCTGGACTCCTTGGTGGCATCTGGCTCCCCCAGAGGCTCGGTCGTCCCAACCACACCCTTATTATCTCTAAGTCAGCAACCCTCTAAGTCAGCCTGTCTCCTAAAAATCCAAACTTGCTACATTCTCCATCTTGCTACTCGAATTATTCTTTTAAAAAGTGATCACACCTCTTCTCTTGAAAGATGTGATGACTCCCTTGCCTGGTGGACAAAGTCCAAGTATCCCAGTCTGGCAGACAAAGCCTCTATGTCCTTATGTGACTCTGTAGTTTCAATCTTTACTGCTCCTCGTTGGAAACCTTTCCTACACTGAAGTAGTGCTCCTCCATCCCTCTGTGTCTTTGCTACACTGACCAAATTTCCAGGACCAAGGCCATCAGGATGTAAAATCTGATAAACAAGTCCTTACCCAGGTAAAAAGGTTCATTTGAAATTAGGACTGTCTTAGAACACGGAGGCTGTTCCTGATGGTCCCTACAGAGTTTTTCCCTTCTTCATCTGTTAGCTTAGAAAATATCAGCAACATCCATGCTCACATAGAATGTATTTGCAGAGTGTGGGGTCAAGGAACCCAAATTCTAGACTCTCTTCTCTGGGAGGAAGAATCTTCCCTAGTTACCTTCTTTTATCAACAATTTGGTTCCAGAAGTGGAGAGGAAGGAGAGAGATGGGCAGAGAAACAAATAGACTGGTTGGATGAGCCTTGGTGACCAAGGAAGTGACCCTGCAGCAGGCAGATGCTCTCACAGGGCCACAAGCTAAATGTGACTTAGTGAACTGTTCTTTTGTATCTTCTGCATTCCTACGGCATCTAGTTCATGCTTGATTATGGCTCACCACATACTAATCTGTCATTTCTTGATTCTTCATCATTTTCCAAGGTGTCTGAGACTCCTAGCACAGAGCCGATGCCAATAAAGGAATAACAAACTCACCCTTTGGGACTAACAAGGCCTAGGATACAATGAAGAAGTGTCTTTAAGATTTTTTTTTTTTTTTTTGCAATCACAGCAATGGTTATATTCAAGCAACATAATCTGGCCAAAAAAATTATGAATGCTGCTATAAACACATCCCATGAAGCCTCTCTCATTAATCCAGTATGTTTGGGAAACAATTTTCCAAATAACATAAAGCAACAGGGATGGTGCAGCTATTTGTACTCGAAGACACAAAATTAAAAGTTGATAAATACCACCCGATGTGATTCCATCAGAAGCTCATTTGCATTTTTTAAACTCCATTAAGAACCAATGACATACATTTATGTTACAAACAGAAGTCTGACCCAAGAAAGGATGCAGATTTTCTGCTATGAGGGAGAGAATGCAGAGTGCCCAGGAGAGAGGACATCTGTCTAAAATGCCAGGCAGTGAACAAGAAAGCACTGATAGGATTTCTCTTTCTGATTTTCACAAGTCTCAAATTCCTGATTATATTCCTTTCCTCATATTTCACATTTACGCGACTGCTTTCCCTGCAATTTGGTTCTTTATTTAGCTCACAAAGTAGGCTTTATACTAAGGAGGTAGAGTGTTCATCTTTTGGCGTCAGTACCCGTTGCCCTTAGCAACCTCACTTGAAAGGAAACCTTATTTTCATCTGGTGATGCAAAGTAAGACTGAAGGGTCAACTGCAGAGCAATTGTGAACGGCAGGTCTCAAGCTGGCAAGTCGCTCAGCACAAGCCCCTCTTTCTTTTGGATCATTCCAAAGACACTGGGAGTTTTGTTCACAAATATTTCATAAATCACAGGTTTTGAACATTGGTTTCTAAACAATACCTGCAAAAAGGGAACTATACAATCCAACTTGAAATCTCTTTATTGAAACTACAGAGAGAAACCATATAATTGACACAAGTCTAAGGCAAACAGAGAGATAGGTAAAAGGAATAAATATTCAATTCAGATATAGTATGTCAAATACGCTGAGTCTGTACTAATTTTGAATTCACTGATCTTTTAAAATTTGGGTTCAAGCTTCTAAGAACCTATGCGAAGAACTAAAGCCAATTTGCTGCCTGTTATTCGTTTAGACTTATAAATTCAGTGATAGAATAGCTAATAATTTTTGAATATTTTTGAGTCATTATCTGATATATGACAACTGTTAACCTATTTCTAAGGAAAAATAAGGGATGAATGTAAATGTAATTTTCACTCTTTGAAGCCTACTTATATGTCTCATGTACAGTACTCTAAATGATACTTCATATATACTGTGCATTGACAGTCTCCTTATGAGTCAGAAGATGAAAAGAACTGCAAAATAAAAATATCAATAATAATAATAACCCACTTCTACTACTGTGGCTTGAGACAGTGGTCTCCAACCCCTAGGTCCTGGGCTGTTTCCTTCTGCGACCTGTTAAGAACTGGGCCACTGATATAGCAGGAGGTGAGCAGTTGTCTTCCATGAAATCGGTCTAAGAAGTCTAAGCTATCAGGCTGTTAGGCCCTTTTGGCAACAGGAAGATGCCTGGTCAATGCTAACATCAACATCTTACATTGTTTAAGTTGATTCAGTGCAACTATGTATGACCAGCTATTTTACTAATGCTTTTGTCCACAAGCCTATTTCATGAAACACAGTGAAGCAGTAAGGTACGGCAAAGGACAAACAGGAACTAAGGCAGGAGAATTGGAAGGAGGTCAAAAATTGAGGGAAGCAACTGTAAATATGAGTATGATGAAATTATACTCTTGAACCTAGGAGTGTGGCTAGGTATGTCTGTGCGGCAAAAAGATTCCATACAAAAAGCAAGTTTTCCCACTTTGGCAAGATATTCCCGCTAAATTTTGAAATTCCATGTTATAAATTTAATCTTGTACTCTTTTAACTCTTAAGTAACTCTTGAAATTAAAACTACGTCAGTTACTGAATCAGATAACTGTCAACTTACTACTGGGTTTGGCTGTTTTTCATTTTTCCTTTAGCACTGAAGGTGAATCAAAGACAATTGTTTTCCAAACTTACGCTTGCCAAAGGGGAAATGTGTGCGGAGGGATAAATTAGGGCTTTCGGGTTAACATACACACACTACCATATATAAAATAGACCATCAGCAACAACCTACTGTATAGCACAGGGAACTCTGCTCAGTATTTTGTAATGACCTATATGGAAAAAGGATCTGAAAAAAATGGATATATGTAGATGTGTACCTGAATCACTTGGCTCTACACCTGAAGCTAACATAAAATTGTAAATAAACTATACTTCAGTGTAAAATAAAATAATCCGCAGAGAATAAAGCAGTATGCATACTGAAAAAAATGGTCGTCTTCAACTAAAACAACTAAATATAATTAAACTACTTAAAAATGCTACGTAATGTCATTGAATTGTAGTACATTTCCTGCATGTAAACTTTACCTCAACAACATTAATGACAAAAATAAATATAATAAGCACAGATAAATATTTGCTCAATACTTCATAAACATGGAGGGCTTCCCTGGAGGTTCAGTCAGTAAAGATTCTGCTTGCAGTGCAGGAGATCCGGGTTTGATCCCCAGGTTGGGAAGATCCTCTGGGGAAGGAAATGACAACCCACTCCAGCATTCTTGCCTACATGAGTATATGCACAGTCTTTGAATTCTTATTTGAACACAACTTCTCAGCTGCTGTAAAGTTGGCACCTCCGAAGTTTCTCTCTCCAGTGAGACTGGAATCCCAAGGTGTGAACCCATCCCAGCGTGTTTGACTCTGCTGTCAAAGATGCTGCTCTGGAACCTTCACCTACTGGGATGCGGCCATCTTTCTGAGTGGATGCTCAGAGCTCTCACCTGGCCCCCCTTGGAACAAACCATTATGTCTGTGAGAGGCCAGGGTGAGCTTAGGGATGTCCCCTGAGACTGAAGAACATCTCTTTCTGCTGTCTCACTTTTCCTGCATGCAGGCCCACTCCATTCACAGGGAGCAGACTCCTGATTTGAGGTCCACCGCCTCCCTGTCTCAGCCTCACTCGTTCTGCTACAACCACTGACATCAGAGATCACCACACATTTGCAGAGTTTTTATTCCAACCAGAGGGCTCCAGGGGCCGTCTCTAGACTTTAAATCTCAGAATTAACTGTTGACAAACCATCAGTAAATTGAATTCTGGCTTCAAGAAGCTCGAATGAGCAAAAGATGTTTAATGACTTAATGAGACATTTTTAACAGTCAAAACCCTTCAATTATTTTTATTGCTATAATGTTTTTTCACTCTAAAGAACTGTTTTCACTTCATGTGTGCCCTGTTTTGACATGAAATATTTCTGGAGGTGATAGTATTCAGTAACCTTATATTTTTGGCAACTCAAGGACAATGAGAAAATATGCCAAGAGATTACAATTTTTAAAAGCTCACTTTTTTCAATCATAGAATTTTTTCATTGCTGTATACCACTGAAGCAACAGATGGATAACTATAATAAAATGTAAATATTTTAATAGATAATACGGTGCAATTTTAATAAAGGGTTTGAAGAATGACACTAAGTGTGTTCTGAAAAACTCTTGTATTTTACTCGTTGCACACGATTATATCTCACCTATTCCAGATAAGTTATCCAGAAATTTCAAGTGTATTGAATGTTGCTGAAAATCAACCATAATTTTAAAAGCTCTAATGACAGGGATTATAGATCTACCTAGATTTACCAGAGGCCAAATAAGACTGTATTCTATCTGTTACAAATTTGTTAACAAGGAACATAGTGTGGAAAAAACTTTTAAGGGAAGTGTTTTCAGTAAAAGAAGGTGTAAAAAATGAAAAACTACTGAAATGAGTGAGCTATGTAAGATCAGGGGTTTCCCTGGAAGCTTAGCTGGTGAAGAATGCCCCTGCAATGTAGGAGACCCTGGTTCCATTCCTGGGTCGGGAAGATCCCCTGGAGGAGGGCATGGCAACCCACTCCAGTATTCTTGCCTGGAGAATTCCCACGGACAGAGGAGCCTGGTGGGCTACAGTCCATGCGGTCGCAAAGCGTTGGACACGACTGAGCGATTGAGCACAATGACAGGGAAAACTGATGGCGTGTGATCTGACACTGTGACCTCTCACATTTAACTGTGGGAGAGACATCACACTATCACGGGGATCGTGTCACTTCCTTCAAGTGTTATTCTGACCAGTTATCTACCTGTGCTCCCAAGCCAGACATGGTAAGAAGAACAGATGATGAGGTATAGACAGAAAGAAATGCTGGAGTAAACCCTCGGGTCCCAGTCTGGACTTGGACACTGGAGATGACAGAAAACTCTTAAAAGAATCACCTTCATGACCCAAGTTACCTGAGAGGTCTTGAATGACCCCAGGAAGATTCTGTGCTCTGCAAAATAGTTCTTATTTGACAGCATTAGGTCCTCATTGCGGTGCATGGACTTTCTCTGCTTGCTGAGAGTGGGGGGCTACTCTTCACTGGGGTGCTCAGGCTTCTTGCTGTGGTGGCTTCTCTTTGTCGCAGAGCACCAGCTCCAAGGTGCTGGCTCAGTGTCTGTGCCACACACGGTTAGCTGCCCTGCAGCGCGTGGAACCTTCCTGGACCAGGGATTGAACCCACGCCCCCCGCACTGGCAGGCAGATTCTTAACCACTGGACCACCAGGAAGTCCCTAAATACATTCTGGATGTTATTTCTGAAACCTTTTTCTCTTGCCCCATTTTCTTTTTCATGCTGTGTGTTTATTTGGTTTGGGCCTGATGTATAAACAATCAGAATGGAGGAGGGACAAAGTCTATGCCAAGAAATGTAGCCTGAAGGGAAATGTTTTTAAAGCACCATGTAGAGGAGGAACAGAGCAATGTCTGGGCTCTGATAATAATGCCCTGGGGCTGCATATGGGGCAGAGGCTGGTCTGTATAAGGCAGGGATGAAAGTTTTTGGAAACTTTCACTGTCAGAGTGGACAGAGTTTACCAGGCAACACAGTTAAGTAGCACCCTGGGAAGGAACCTAAATGCTTGGTCACTGCAGCCTCTTGCTCCATGGAGTGCAGGAGTCTTAAAGCGGCTAGGGTCTCCTATGTCGGGAACTCCAGGTGTCGGGGGGCGGGGGTGGGGGTGGGGGTGAGGGGATGTAGTCTCTGCTGGTGCAAAACAGGAGCTCCCGAACCTGACAGAGCAGCGAGCCTGAGAGGTCACATGCGATGACTCTGGTCCAGAACAGGCTGGGGTGGTGGCTGGGAGAATCAGTTGGCAGAGCAGACTTGCAGGAGACAAAATCAGAAATCTTTGTGTTGACATCCACTGTACAGGTTGCTATAAACTCCCTAAGCCTCAGTTTCATTATCAGTAAAATAAAAGTAGTAAAAGCTGTCCTATAGCTAAGGTTTCCTCTGAGGACAGAAAGTGATGATTTATGTGGACATGTATAAAAAAGAGAGAGAGAGAGAGAATTGTTAAGAACAATTACAAACCTAAGCTCCAGGCAATGTAAATCTGTACATTTTAACATGATCACTCAGCTCATCATGACTGTCACTTAACTGATGAGCAGCTACACAAACTGGAGACAGTTCAAAGACAGCCAAGCCCTGTTAAGATGAGCCGGGTGAGAGGAAAGGGGGATGTGTCTCACTGGAAGCTTGAGTCAAGGTGCCCCTGGAGTCTAGACTCCAGCAGTGGACTGGGTGTGTGGGGGTGCCTCCTCCTTTAATCACAGGTCTCTCATGATGGGGTTTTGCTGAGTGCCCAAAGGTCTGGAGGAAAAGGCTTGCCTTCCCAGCTCAGGCCCTTCAGAGTGAGGGCTGGTTTCAGCTCTTACCATCTGCGTGACGGCTAATTGCTCTTAATATCCCCGCTTACAGAGCTGTGATAAAGACGCCCTGCAGACCTGATTGTAGAATGGAAAGCAAATCAAATCAAACGTGGAGAAGCAAGCCTTTTCCATCTGCTGCATCAGGTCCAGATGGACGCTGTGAGGTCTGCGATCAGGTGTGGTTGGGGACAGCAGTCCCGGGGGTGGGGGGTTCACACTTGGTGGGGACGCATTTAGACGTGGGGTAGCCCTCAGCTCCTTCTGTCAGGACAGAACCCGGGGCACGGCCGCTCCCTTCCCCTCCATTCTCTGTGGCAAGTGTGAGAAATCAGCCTAGGTATCTTCCCCCCAAAGTCCTTTTACCCTCTCCACCTTGCTATTCCACCAATTAAAGAATCACCGGAGCTCGGAAGCACTTCCCACTCCATCTCCTTCCTTACAGCAAAGTCAGAGGTACCAGGGGTCATTCACTCTCCGTGGGAATCAGTTCAAACAGCTTATCTTCCTGATTCCTTAAAGAGAGAGACAATTTAATAAAAACAGTAAGGCGGGAGGGGTGTGTGGGTACTTTGGGGTCAGGGGCATTGATGGGGCAGGGGATGACGGAAGGACTCTCACAACCAAGAGTGGTGGGGGCTCCTTAAGGAAGGGAGGTGAGTGGGTGGAAAACACCAAGAGGATTGGGGGTTGGGGTCAAAAGGAAAAGAATCCAGGTCCTGGTTTGTAAACCGGAAATAATCAGAGAATCAGAGATAGCAGAGCTAGAAGTCTGGACGACGATGTCCTCTGAGGGCCTCAACATTGGATCAATAGCAGTTCCAGGTAACCGCAATTGCCCGCTTCTCGCCCTCATGCTGGGGTTTCCCGAAAACACAGGACCCGTGTGTTTTCTGCGAGGTCTAATACGCACACGGGTCACTCCTCGAGCACTATGCTCTACAGAAGCAAGTAACGAGATGAGCAAAGCTTCACCACCACTCCACGTTTTTTTACTCAAGCTCTTTGGTACACAATTAGTAAGCAGTATTTTTAGAAGCTTGTGATTTGCAGTAAGTAATTGTAGCCTAGAACTCTTTCTTCTATTGCCACTCGCTAAGCACCCACTTAAAGTATCAGATCACGAAACTCACATAAATTGAAATTTATGTTTCCTTCTGGGTTATCTGGGAAAAATCCAACAAAGACAATGAGGGAAACATAATGCTAATTCCTACTCTTGGTTTCATAATACTACATTGATTATTTTCAGGCTTAATTTGGAGCACAACAATTAAAAGAGGTATTTCCTCTTATATTGGAGTTAATGTGGATTTTTTTGTGGGGTGTGGTTTACAACCAATGGATTTATACTATCAAACGTCAGGCGGAGGAAGGAAAAACAAACTAACTTGTGGAGGCATTTTCGTAAGAAAACAAATTCTCCCATTCTCTTTTGCCTGAATAATGGAAGGCGGGGTTTTTCTTTCTAAAGGTATATTCTTTTCATAAGCAAAGCCAAGAGTGGCACTGTCCTCCAGTTGCAAATTAGCACGGATTGCATTCTTGCTCCTAATCTTCAGATTTTTAGTATGAAAGATATGTATGACCCAAATATACATCAAGTAACTAATAGATCAATAAAAATAATCTATTGATACAGTGGAATATTATTTGGCAACAAAAAGGAATCACGTAAACACTAACCATGCTGCACCACAGGTGGACCTTGAAAACAGTATGTCAAGCAAAAGAAACCAGACCCAAAAGGCCACTTATTACATAATTCCATTTATTTTATTAATAAATGGCCATTACAGGTAAATCCATACAGATAGAAAGTAGATTAGAGGTGGCCTAGGGCAGCAGCGGTGGTGGGAGGGAAGGGCAGTGATTGCGAATGTGTATGAGGTTTCCTTTTGGAATGACAGGAATGTTATGGATTTACATGGTGATGATGGTTGTACAACTCTGTGCATATCCTAAAAACCACTGAATTTTATACTTTAAAGGGATGAACCATATGGGTATGTGAATTATAATCTCAATACCCTACGTGGAACATTCTTGCCTGTCATCGTCATGATATTCCAAAGCAAATGTTCACTGCAAGCTTACCTTGTGGGGTTCAGTGAATTCTTGAGTGAGACTGCATTAGAAAAACAAGTTTAGAAACCCTTGTATGTAAATCTCAAGTTGGTTTCCATAGTTTTATCAACAAAATTTCCTGCCAATTTTGAAAAAAAAAAATTGCCTTGGGTGATTCTCTCCTTTTATTGGCTTTTCTCATAGGATAAAAGAAGGGCTTTGCATTTCTTTTATGTTTTTGTTTTTGGGATGAAGTGGAATAAAGATGGAATTAAGTATTATATTGTGTCACTTCCTGAAAGCAGTCAAAGATCAAATATGGAACATACCCAAAATGGGAGAAAAATAATTACTTAATAGCATACATCAATAATAAAAAGACCTTGCAAATTAAATGTTGTTCCAAAGACATCCTAACACTTTCTGGAGCATCACACACACATGGTAAGAAAATGCCAAGTTTTATTTTAGTCTTGTAGCAAATTAATGCAATGAAATTTTCCAGATAAATAATAAGAAAAATGTAATTTTTATTAAAAATATACACACACATTATAAGCAGTGTCACTTTTTCCTTTATTTTCTTTTTCTTGAAGTGTAGTTGGTTTACAATGCTGTATTAATTCCTTCTGTATAGCAAAGTGACTCAGTTATACATATATTACTATATACATTGTTTACTTCTATATTCTTTTCCATTATGGTGTATCCCCATATACTGAATACAGTTCCCCGCGCTGTCCAGTAGGACTTCTTTGTTTACCCATTCTATATATAATAGTTTGCATCTGCTATTCCCACCCTCCCACTCCTTCCCTCCCACACTTTTTTATTTCTTAATGTAATACATTTGGGGGTGCGATTAAAACAAGGTTTTATGTATAATATGCAGCAACGTGGCTTTAGGAGCACAGTCCTGGGGTCAGGCTGATTTGAATCCTGATGCCCCCACACTAATGCCCTTGAGGAAGTATCTTAATTTCTCTGGTTCTCAATTTCTCCATCCGTGAAATGAGGATGAGGACACAGGGCTGAGAAAACTCAATAGGATGATACATTTAAAGCGCTTAACATGGTGCTCGTTTGGGGTTGAGTTAATGGTGTTATCATCATCTTCATCTTTTCCTTGGCATTGCTTAATGCCCTTTTATAGGGTCATTTCTTACTCCAGTGACTTTTCTGATAGAATCCCCAGATTTCAGCCAGAGAAGCAATGACACAGACCAATTCAATCCCATAGGGAGACACTTTCTTCTGTTTTTCTCAAAAATTCAAATTGTAATTCCAAGAAACCACTGATCCTTTTTGCTAATAGGCCTCAAACCACAATTTCATCAAGTCTTTTTTTTCCATAAACAAAGCCAAACATAATATCTGGTTCATCTGATTACACACAGAGGAGCGGCCATCTGAGTACTGCCTTATCACAGACGATAATGGCAGTCATTACTAACCACCCGGAAAAACATCACCTAAAGAAGACATGTGGTCTCCATCAACGTAATGAAAAATGAAAAGGACCAGCAAGGCTACCCCTCCCACTTCCTGTGTTCATGTCTGATGAACAGTTCAGTAGCGTTACAGCAAGTCAACATGTCGCTCCGAGGTACTCACTGTGTTTTGCACATGGTGGGTGTCCAGAATAAATGTGGCCTTCACTTGAATTCCCTAGTTATTGTGCCAGGTGTCACAGATACAAACTATGGTTAAAACCTGGTCCCTTCCCTAAACCTTACTCTGAAATGCACCATCTTCAGAGCAAAGCCATTGCAAAGCGCTTCAAAGACAAGACAAGGTTTAGTCCAGGGAAAACAACTTCAGTAAAATGTTCCTGCCAGATACATTTATTCTCTGTGACATCACAAACGGATCACATTCCAAGATAAATTTAACTAGTTTAGAAAAGTTTGTGGTGTGCCAAACAGCTAGTAATCTTCACTACAAGATACCTCCCTGTCAAAAAAACTATTTTCTGCTATCCTAACATCCCCATTCCTGAGGCTCTCCATTTCTCTGGGAACCATCCCACCGGCTCCATCCCTGGAGCTCCTCTCTTCAGGTGATCTTAAACCTAAGGTTGGTGCTGGTTTTTCTGGAGGGCAGAGCCTGGAAGGGCTGGCGTGCAAGCCGGCTGCTGATGGGCCCGAAGTGAGTAACCCCCCGGCCTGTCATATGTCACAGCTGGGGAGTGGGGCCATGGAGACTTCAGAGCCTAATGTGATGTGTGTGCATCTGACCCCATGAACCGGGTTTTGGCTGAGCAGTTGTTAGGAGACAAAAAGAACTGAGGCTACAATACTGAACTAATTTGATTTAGAAGCTGAAGGAGATAAGCCCTAAACATTTCAGAGCTTATTGTGGAAGCACACACACACAAACATGTCCACACATAGACACAGACACAAATCAAACCAAAAACAAAGTTGAAAAGAGAAAACACTAACCAAAAAGCAGCTGTACCCAAGACCTGACTACTCTCTGGTATCCAAAAAATTGCTTTGGATTTAGGTCAACAAGGTCTCCTAACATGCAATTCTGTGTATTCTATACCAGGCTTTGAATGAAAACAAAGTGAAAGACTTAGACACATCAATTTCATCTCCAAATAAAAAAGAGGATTCAAAAATCAGAATTTGAAGAGGAATCAGTGTAACAAAGATTCTACCAAGATTTTAATGAAAATGTCAAATTTATGGGAAGCAACAAAAACTGAATACTAAGGAAAAGATGAGGGATAGAATTTAAACAACTCATGCTGGCTCATCAATGACAAAACTGCAGTATAAGAAAAGAAATAGTAAAATTTATTTCTAATTATTAGAGTCTTATTTTCTATCATGTCCAAGCAGAAATCCTTATATTCTGCTTTAATCTAAAATCTTACTCCAGAAATTCACTTTGCAAACTACGGATATGGCTACCCTAGAAAGTATATGTGTACTTAGTTGCTCAGTTGGGTCCGACTCTGCGATCCTATGGACTGTAGCTCACCTGGATCCTCTGTCCATGGGATTTCTTAGGCAAGAATATTGGAGTGGATTCCCTTCCTCAAGGGATCTTCCCAATCCAGGGATCCAACCTGGGTCTCCTGCATTGCAGGTGGATTCTTTACTATCTGAGCCACCAGGGAAGCCCATATTATACTATATACTATACCATATATATATTGTTTATGTAGTATATATGTACATAATACTATAGAATATACTAGAGAGTGTATTAAAAGGCAGAGACATCACTTTGCTCACAAAGGGCTGTATAGTCAAAGCTATGTTTTGTTTTTTTTCCCAGCAGTCCTGTACAGATGTGAGAGTTGGGCCATAAAGAAGGCTAGGTGCTGAAGAGTTGATGCTTTTGAACTGTGGTGTTGGAGAAGAATTTTGAGAGTCCCTTGGACAGCAAGGAGATCAAACCAGTCCATCCTAAAGGAAATCAACCCTGAGTGTTCACTGGAAGGACTAACGCTGAAGCTGAAGCTCCAATACTTTGGCCACCTGATGCAAAGAGCTGACTCACTGGAAAAGACTGATTTGGGGAAAGACTGAAGACAGGAGAAGGGGGTGACAGGGGATAAGATGGTTGGATGGCATCACCCACTAAATGGACAGGAGTTTGAGCAAACTCCAGGAGATAGTGAAGGACAGGGGTGCTGCAGTCCATGGGGTCACAGAGAATCAGCCGGGACAGCGACTGAACGACAATGGCTACCCACATGCTTCTTGGACGTGTCAGAAAACAGAACTATGCTGTTCCTCCTACGTCATCTATGACTCCACTCTGACTCAGTGTAATTGAGTTTATCATAGAGTGAAATATTTTATAATGGGGCTTTTATTCCATTACTTCATGAGAGAGAAATAGTATTTCAACAATCCAAGAACAAAGAGCAACACTTTTCCATGTTTTAGATGTAGGGCATCCTCACACTCATCTCGTATTTCTAGTTCATATGCTTGGAGGTGTCTCTGTGCTCAAGAGAAGAGCAGGGAGTAACTAACCCTTTCCCTGAAGTCTAAATGGGATGGACTAACTTAAGGCAGGTTACTCAGCTCCCATCAGTAACCCCCAAAGTCAGAAGATCTTTGTACGAGGTAGTAAAATCACATCTATCAGAGCAGCTGCAGAGACAAGAGGCTCTGAATTTATGTAAACCATTACACAAGGAGCAATGCAGTTTCAAAATCAATAAGAAGTTCAGAACTGGGTATATTTTTAAAACATAGGAAAGATTATCTGAGTAAACTAAGTTAGACTGTCCAGCAATTCACTCCCTCAATTCCAAAGTGGATCAATTCTTCAAAGCCACGGATCTCGTCCCATAAAATCACCACCCTAAAAATTGACAGTGTGAGGCAACAGGAAAATAAAACCCTAAGGCTTAGTTTAAAAGAATCTACGGTGGAACACAGGAGATACATTCCACAAAGGCAGAGAGTCACAGGGGGTCATTCTGGAAACGTGCGACACAGACCTTCAGAAACTGCCAGGAAAGTCCACAGTCATTACCTCATTGGCAAGTCTCACCACTGTCCAGCCACTCAAGCTGAACCGCTGACGGTCAGCGTCAGATGGCTGTTGTCTGTCTGTGTGGAAGACAAGGCTGGAGGACCAAGTGCAGGACTCGAGGGCCTAACTAAGCACTGAGTCAGCGGCCCACAGACAAGACTGACTTTCCACAGTAGAGTAGGAGGCACAGAGTTTTAATCTAAATGTTATTCCAACTCCAGGGTAAACTCACAGAACTTGGATCTCTCCCATTCTCCCTGAGAATACAGCTTGTAAGTGCACCAGATGACAATTCAATCACTCATTGTAACGTCCTTGGATAGGAAGTATAACTAACTGGAAATTTAACAGATAAGTTCTAGCTAAGCTTTATGTGTCCTTAATAGTCTTTGGGATATTTACTGCTAAGAATCAAGGGGTTCTCAGGCACCAATATAAAATGAATTCTGGGAAATATAAACAGAGAAAAAGGTTGGTTTGGTTTGGATTTGGGTTTTTGTCCCAGAAAGATCTGAGCAAAGCAAAATATTACTACTGCATTTTTTTTTTTTAAGAAACTACAGTACCTTCCATAGCAAAAGATATAAAGTACAACATAGAAAAGAACTTTCTTCAAAATAGTCTCTATGTGACATCACTTTAAGTAAAACTTGAGGTAGCACCTGTCCAATTATGGTCACACACATATTTACTCACTGATCAATAAAACATAGAGTGATGTTGCAAAGCAGAGAACTAGAGACAGCTGACAGCAAAGCCTTACTTAGATTGTCAAAGGACAGTCAGCCACACCTACTCCTTACCTTTTTAAGGACCTCTGTTTAGCATCTCTTGAATCTATCCTCCAACCCAACCGATTAAAAAATTCATCTCTAATTATTATCAAGGCCTTGGGAAGGTAGAAAATAATCTCTCCTAAAAAGCAAAAGAGAATACTGGAAATGACAGCTAGATGGTAGACAGATACCAAAATATAAATTGATAAAGATAAGGATGTAAATATAGGTATAAATAGATAGATCTCTGTAATAAGTAGAGATAGATGTGAATAGTTACATGAATGTTATGCTGTGCTAGGTTGCTCAGTTGTGTCTGACTCTTTGCAACCCTGTGGACTGTAACCCGCCAGGCTCCTCTGTCCATGGGGATTCTCCAGGCAAGAAGACTGGAGTTGGCTGCCAGGCTGTTCTCCAGGGGATCTTCCCAACCCAGGGATCGAACACAGATCGATCTCTGGCATTGCAGGAGGATTCTTTACCAGCTGAGCTACATGGGCAGCCCAGTTACATAAACAGACAGATAGATAAATAGAGATAGACAGATATGTAAATAAAGCTAGCTAGATACATAGATATATAGATTTTCCTTTGCTTGTTTCTAAAAAGAATCTGAGGGACACTTACTATTTATTGCATCATTTCAATGTTCAAATCTTCAAAGATAGGTTATAAGAATGCGGCTTCTGTGGTGGCTCAGAAGGTGAAGAATCTGTCTGTAATGTAGGTGACCTGGTTCAATCCCTGGGTCAGGAAGATTCCCCTGGAGAAGGGAATGTCTCCCCACTCAAGTAGTTCTGCCTGGAGAATCCCATGGACAGAGAAGCCTGTTGGGCTACAGTCCACCGGGTCACAAGGAGTCAGACAAGACGGAGCGACTAATGCTTTCACTTTTCATTGGAATACAATTAATAATTTGTCAATCCCTGTCATATAAACATACTGTAGGAAGACTGTTTGAAGTTCTAGAAACAAAAAGCTGAGTCATGTTAAGTTCTTCCTAGAGTTGAAGTGGAGAACTGGCTTAGGACCATCTGGCTGGCTTTCACAGAGATGAAAATGCTTTGTTCCGGCTTCTGCTGTCCAGAAAATAACATCCAGTGGCTACCCTGGCGGACCTTTCAAATTACTGCTCCCCCAAAGGAAAGGAATCAGAAAGCTGAACACCTAGAGGACATAGTTATCCAGCTCACCCACTTTCAAAGCTAGGAGACAAAGGCTGGCAATGCTGATCCCCACAGTCTAAAGGGATAGCAGCATGTGTCCTATGACAGTCTCCCTCCTCCTCCTTGGCTTCCTCCCTCCTCCCCTCCCCTCTGCTCCTCCAGGCTGGACCCTCACCTGCCTTCACCCCTCCCCTGCCCACCCCTTTCCCCACTTCCTACTCCATCCCCTTTCCTCATCTTCTCCCCCAGGCTAACCACTAACCACTTACTGTAATCATTGAGCACATTCTTTCCAGTATTTTAAAAGAAAAATGGAACGCTTGACTTTTCCAGGAGAGGAATGCACTTGCTGGGTTGTGTATTCCGTGTGTGACTTTCCAGGTTGGTTTGCTTTTCTGTAGGTCAACAATCTTCACCAGGACAATCAGAAGGCACCTAGTGGTGGAGATTCAGAGAGAGGCACAGAACCCCAAGCCCAGAGGGAGCCCCAGGTCTGGGGAGCCAGGTCCCTGACTCCAGGGCGAGGTCGAGGGTCCCCGGCCAGGGAAGCAGCTACCACAGGTGGGGTGCGCAGCCTCCCAGAGGGAAGTCAGCTCTACCCTGCAGCGACCCTCACTGTGGCAAGGCTGTCTCCTTGTATCCGCCTCACTAGCTCACGCCCGACTCCCCCATTCTGCTCACCATTACCCACGCTCCGGAGGAGTCTTCAGGGCGGCTTGGAGACAAGGACGGGATTATCCACTTGCTTCTCCTTCCTGCAAGTATCTGCAAGTCACTACACCTTTTCACAAGTGCTTTTCCTCACTTCTATGACTTTTTTAAGGGTAATACTGATAACAGTTCCTGAGACTTTCACTATCAGCCTTCATTATGAGACATAAGAGTGATAAATATTAGAGACTAACCACCATTACAGAAGTGAAATAGTGAGGGGAATAAATGTGCTTACAAAGTCCTTTTTTGGCCAAACTCTTCCAGCTCTGACAAATGACTACTGTGTTTCTCAGATGAGGAAACTGAAGCCCCAGGTGGTCGTCAGATGGTTGGCTGGGCAGCCTTGCACTGCCAAAGACTGACCTAGAATGCGGGGCTTCCGATACAACCCTCTTATGCCTTTTATTTCTAAAAACGCGAGGCTGCTTATTCATGACAAAACCTGTGATACATTCATAGGAAATCTTTTGTCTATCTTCTGTTAAAAAAAAATACTATATATGTGTATATACATATGCTAACACTTTTTAGAATGTATATGCCTCTGTATATCTCTATCTGTATATTTATATATTGCCACAAAGAAATATTTCCTGCTAAAGATCTGCGTGCTTCTGTGCTCTGCCATCACGAACTGGATTGTAAAGAAGCTGGTTGTCATGGTTACTTTGATAATCCTAATACACTTTGCTATGTATTAAGGGGGAAATACTATATATTGTATAAAATTGATGCTATTTCTTGAGTAAATAATATTAAAAAATTTAAACCCAAGAGGCAGCCAATTTTAAAGTGATGAATAAACATGTGTTCACTGTCATTATCTTTTCTCTCAAGAAAATAAAACTCAGGAACACAAAGGTATGTGGTTTGGCCCTAAGGTTCAAGACCAACTGACTAATCCCAGTTACTGGGACTTTATCTAAATGCTGGTAACAAAACTATGAGAAACCCTTCTGGCTATTCTGACAATAAACAAATCTTAAGTCTCAACAGAGCTCTGCAAGCCCTCACTGTGGATTCTGCTTGAATCTCAACAGCATCCCTTCTCCTCTCGGAAACTGACTCACTCAGCTTTCTCAGCATTATATGGTCCACTCGTAGGGACTGAAAGCTGTGCCCCACTAAAACTCATCTGTTGATGCTCCAGTCCCAAATGAGACTATTTGCAGACAGGGTCTTTACAGAGGGAAATAAAAGATAAGACAGATTTCAGAGCCCAGAATTAGGTGCTAGTGTAACAAATACCAAAATATGTGGAAGCAGCTTTGGATCTGGGTGATGGGTAGCAGCTAGAATAATTTTTGGGTGCAAGCCAGAGAAGTTCACGATGGCCATCAATGGGTCACTAGTACAACTGCAGGTATTAATGGCAATTCTGCTGGAAGCTCAGGAAGATAAGAGGAGAGTTAGAAGGAAAGCTTTCTTCTTAAAGTGAAAGCATTAGTCTCTCAGTCATGTCTAGCTCTTTGCCATTCCGTGGACTGTAGGATCCCAGGCTCCTCTGTCCATGGGATTCTCCAGGCAAGAATACTGGAGTGGGTTGTCATTCCCTTCTTCAGGGGATCTTCCTGACCCAGGGATTGAGCCTGGGTCACCTGCATTATAGGCAGATTTACCATCTGAGCCACCAGGGAAGCCTTTCATCTTCTTAGGGGATACATAAATCATCAATAACAGAATGTTGGCAGAAATACGGAAGTTAAAGGCCACTTTGTTGGGGGCTCAGACAGAAATGAGACACAGGTTATTGGAAACTGGGGAAACAGTTCTGGTTATAAAGTGGCAAGGAACATGGTAAGCTGTGGTCTAGTGTTTTGTGAAAAGGTAGAAATTGTGATTGATGAGGTTAGATATTCAGCAGAAGAAATTTCTAAGAAAAGTACTGAGGGTGTGGCTTGGATCCTTCTGACTGCTGATAACAAAATGTGAGAGGAGAGAGTAACCAAAGAAAGAACTGTTAGGCAAAAAGGAAGATTTGGAAGTTGGGAAAATTCACAGCCTCTCCAAGGAAACACTTGAGATGTGGCCGCTTTAGTGTATCTATCAGAGAAAGGTAGGTTTCCAGCTGGCGAGGAATTTGCCTCAGGATGAACCATGCTTTGACTCTTACCCATGTCTGACTCAGGTGATTCACAGATGGGATTTCAGACTTTAGAGCTGGTTCTGGTCCAGGTGAAGACTTTTGAGACTGTTGGGATGGAATGAAAGTATTTCGTATGAGAGAAAGACATGAACTTGGGGTATCTAGGGGTGGAATGTTATAGATTGAATGCCTGTGTCCCTCAAAGTCATACATTGAAGCCCCAGCTCTCAACGTGATCATATCTGAGTGCTGGGCCTCTGTAGAGGTAATAAAGTTACTTTTAATTAGGTAGTAGTCACAGGATACAGCCCTGACCTGACAGGATTAACGGCTTTATTGCAGTGCTATTCACAATAGCCAATCCATGGGAGCAACCTAAATGCACATCGACAGGGAAAGGGATAAAGAAGATGTGGTATATATACACAGTGGAATCCTACTCAGCCATAAAACATGTATATTATCTAGGGTGAAACAGATCACCAGCCCAGCTGTGATGCATGAGACAAGTGCTCGGGCCTGGTGCACTGGGAAGACCCAGAGGGATTGGGTAGAGAGGGAGGTGGGAGGGGGGATTGGGATGGGGAATACATGTAAATCCATGGCTGATTCACGTCAATGTATGACAAAACCCACTGCAATACTGTAAAGTAATTAGCCTCCAACTAATAAAAATAAATGAAAAAAAAAAAAAAGACTAAAATAATGTCATCTGCAGCAACATGGATGAAACTAGAGATTGTCATACTGTGTACCAGTAAGCCCGACAAAGAGGCCAGGACTCTTAATTGATCTGGGACTTCCAGTCCCCAGAACTGTGAGAAAATTCATTTGTATGGTTTCATCCATCCAGCCCATGGAATTTCCAAGCTGATGAAGACAGTCATGAACCTCAAAGTAATGCAAGGCACATTCCCTGCTTCCACAAATGGGATTTTAATATGTCCCATTACCATCCTCCTGGAAAACATGACACAGATATCTTATTACTGGTGATGTTAGTATTCATCATTTGGTTAAAGTGATATCTTCTGGGTTTCTCCACTATAAAGTGACTATGTTTTCCCTCACAATTGATAATTACCTTGGTGGCAGGGGTCGGGGGTACTTTGAGACTATGCAAAAATCCTGCTTTTCCTCCAACTTTCATCTAATCCATTTAGCACCCATCAGCAGACCTTGCTAGAAACAACTGTTTTTGTAGTGAGTACCTAGTAGTGGGGTTTCCCTGGTGGTAAAAAATCCACCTGCAATCCAGGAGATAGAGGTTTGATCCTTGGGTTGGAAAGATCCTCTGGAGAAGGGAATGGTAACCCACTCCAGTATTCTTGCCTAGAGAATTCCACACAGAGGAGCCCACGGTGTTGCAGAGTCGGTCAGGACTGAGCGACTAACACTCACTCACTCACTCACCTAGTGGTGATTTAGAATCTTCCTTCTTTTGGTCTGTCGGTTTTCAAGACAAACTGATAACTGTATCCCTCTGCAGAGGCACAAAAGACCTGAGTTTTCTGCATATGGAGGTGAGAGGTGAAGTCAGATAGTGTCTAGGAGGTCAACACAAGTCCAACAGGTGCTTGTGGGCATCCATGTCCATAGCAGAGACAGACAGGTACAAGTAGCTTCCGTGGCTGCCTTAATTTGATCGATTAAGTCCATCACACCCCTTCTCACTTCATTTCATGGTGTGATCCCATTTTGGGGCTAAGTAGCCTGAAGCTTTGTTGTAAATGCAACTGAAAATGGTGGTGGGGAATGGGAGAAAAGACATCAGACATCTTTCTCACCAGAAGCTGTTTCTTCTTTAAAGAAAAAAAACAAAAAAGTATGTCATTAGTTTCTTAATGAATATTTGCTAATGTTACAGTAACTCACATAATTTTAAAGTTGAAATCGTTTATTTGGTGATTGATCTCAGTTAACATTTTAGGAATATTCATCTCACTGTATCAATGAATAATGTAATACAATATTGTGGAAGATGAAAACAGTAACCTAAAAATTATACATTTCATTTGCCATTATATTACAACTTTACCTGATACTTTTCTTAATGGATTTTCTGCCACTTTATTGTTTATTTTACAATAATGTATTTTAACAGTTTTAAGCATAAATGTTCATAATAAAACAATTATAAGGAAGTTATTGTATTTAATTATTAAAATGTGTCTCACATTTTCACATTAACAATAAAATTATATTTCAAATCACTTTCTAGTATATTTGAAAATATCTAGAATCTCTTCACATACACATGCATAATTTTAGTACTTTACTATCTGAAAAAAGATAATTTTAAAAGCATAAATAAGATTTAAACTTATGTATCTGAATTGATTCAAAATAGTAAATCACTTATCAGCCTATTAATGTTTGCAAAAAATATTAAATTTTCCTTCATTTTTAAATGATTCTACTTTATGACACTGACACTCATGATTTGATAATATCAAGAAGTGAGAATAAGGCTTGGCTTCCCCACAAATAAGTAAAGTTATTTCCCTTGTTATATTCTTTTTATAAACTTCTCAAATGAACAAATGTAAGTTTAGAATTGGAATTCCATTAAGGGCCTTTATATCATGACATAGGCCTCTATTTCTTTTTTATTATTATTAGCTTGTGAAAAATGAATGACATTTAATTTTACATTTTTAAGTGTAGAAATAACCTTGTCAAATTCTTGAAGGTTCCCATGCATATGAGGAGCAATCATACCAGAAGCTGTAAAATTGTTCTTTTTGTATTCCTATGCCTGAATTCATTTACAGAATTCCTAGTTTGGAATTGTTTCCTTTAATTTTGATTCTGGAAACAAAGATGAGTCAGCAGAGCCAACAGTAATGAGGAATGTGGGTGATGGGTTAGGGGTTTCATTCATGATGAGAAGTCAAATGGTAACTGAAATCCTTTTGTGATTCACTGAGTGACTAAGGCAATTCTGCTTTAGGTTGAGAACAGCCCCCGTGATATAATCCCCCAATGGTGTGGCCCCCAGGATGTACCACCGCAGCACAGCGGGGTGTGGGTACATAACCACTGGCGTGGAACGTACCCTCTCACAAAGAGCTCTTGACACTTGCACCAATGAGGGCAAACAAGGGGAAACTTGGAGAGGTGGGCCTTCCATGAAAAATACAGTGACATGGAAAAATATATATATATACACACACGTACTCACAGTGACACAGAAAGGAAGGAAGTCAACGGACTGCTTTGGGCAGTTACCCTGCTTCTAAAGACCTCAGAGAAGCCCTGATTCTGAAAATGGATTCTTACGTAATGGCCGATCTACAATGTGAATAATCCACGCTGAGCTAATTACAGGCTTATGGAAATTCTACTGATTCTCTTTCCAGAAATACATTGCAATTCTTGAGGGGATCTAAACAATGACAACAGAGCTTGAGACTCTGGTAATTTGTAAACATCACACTACAAAAATGAATTTTGTCCCCAAATTATAATCTTACAATAAAATATTTTAATGGTTGCAATAGGTAATATATGAATACTATCTAATATATCTGGAATAGGTAATATATGCAATAGATAATACATTGAATAGGTGAAAAGGGGAATATTTTTCATTTATAGGCAAGACTTTACTGTATATTTTAAAAGACTCTGTCTTATTCTCAAAATAAAGTGCTTTTACCCTAAAACATATCTGCATGTAGTAAAGGACAATCCATCAACCTATCTAATAAAATTTCTATGTAGATAAACACTTCATGTTTTTAGCATTCTAGAGTGATTTGTGAGATTATTGACAAACAGAATGAACAGAAATAGTGACAATAACAGTTGTATATTGCCACCCTGCTTATTTAACTTATGTGCAGAATACATCATGAGAAATGCTGCCTGGATGAAGTACAAGCTGGAATCAAGATTGCCGGGAGAAATATCAATAACCTCAGATATACAGATGACACCACACTTATGGCAGAAAGCGAAGAGGAACTAAAGAGCCTCTTGATGAAAGTGAAAGAGGAGAGTGAAAAAGTAGGCTAAAAACTCAACATTCAGAAAACTAAGATCACGGCGTCCGATCCCATCACTTCATGGCAAATAAGTGGGAAACAATGGAAACAGTGAGAGATTTTAGTTTTGGAGGCTCCAAAATCACTATAGATGGTGACTGCAGCCATTAAATTAAAAGACACTTGTTCCTTGGAAGAGAAGCTATATCCAACCTGGAGAGCATATTAAAGATCAGAGACACTGCAAACAAAGATGCATCTAGCCAAAGCTATGGTTTTTCCAGTAGTCACATATGGATGTGAGAGTTGGACTATAAAGCAAGCTGAGTGCCAAAGAACTGATGCTTTTGAATCATGGTGTTGGAGAAGACTTTTGAGAGTCCCTTGGACTGCAAGGAGATCCAACCAGTCCATCCTAAAGGAAATTAGTCCTGAGTGTTCATTGGAAGGACTGATGCTGAAGCTGAAACTCCAATACTTTGGTCACCTGATGCAAAGAACTGACTCATTTGAAAAGACCCTGATGCTGGGAAAGATGGGAAGATGCTGAAGATGGGAAGAGAAGGGGATGACAGAGAATGAGATGATTGGATGGCCTCACAGACTCCATGACCTTGAGTTTGAGCAAGCTCCAGGGGTTGGTGATGGACAGGGAGGCCAGGCATGCTACAGTCCAATGGGGTCGCAAAGAGATGGACATGATTGAGCGACTCAACTGAACTGAACTGACAGATAAGATAACATTGTTCCACAGATCACAGAGCTTATTTCTTAGTGTTTTTTCACATAGGACTATGGTTATATTAAAGAACTATGTAGAATTTATCACAGGACCATAAGGTAGATCCAAAGACAGATCTTTCTTTGAGAAAAAAGAATGTGAAATTACAAATATACAACTGAGAAATTAAATTCAGAACCTTGCAAGGGACTGGTGAGTAAGGGACTTTGAAAATTAAGGTTCATTAGCTTTGTGATAAATTTGCCTCTCTCTCTCTCTTGTATACATATGTCTTTGGAAAATGTAAACATTTTGTCATTTTTTCACACATCAGAAGTGTTCTTCCATGAACCCTAGAGCACGAACCCTAGATACCAACCCTAGAGTTGATGTCAAACCAACATATATTTGGTTCTTTTGTGTCAGCTCTATACAAGCCAACACGAGGACAAGTGTAACATTATTTGCCACTTCCTTTGCCTTACTGGACCAATCCCCCACCTGCCTGCTTCCCCGAAGTCAGGGGCAGTGACAACGTACAAGGCTTTGTTCTCACCCCACTTTGGGGTGTGATGATGTAAGGTTGACCTCCAATGAGGTTGCTCTTAGACCTTGTGAAACCAGAGGAGAAGTTCCCAAAACTGAATTCTAGAGAAACTACACCACTTCTGTTGGTACTGGGGGGCCTTCCAAGGACCTGTGAGTGGGAGGAGGAGGAGATTCAGGGCCATTTTGCAGGAAGGATGACGGGAGAGTGGGGCCTCAACTAAAGTCAGCAAAGTGGTCCTGAAGGGGCCAGAGGCTTGCTGCCCTAAAATTGTGGGGGTCAAGACCCCTCCATGCTTACGGCAGCCACTACAGATGAGGGGACAGTCCTGGAGGGTGGACTGGACACCCTGGAGTGGGAAACAGGAGGACAGGGGCAGAGGGTGGGGGTGAGCCTCAGCAGAAGAAGGAATATTTTGAAACCCCTGACCTGAAAGGATGGCCCTCCAGAAGTGCATCACGCTAAACACCAAGTATGGTTATAATTGCTGTGGTCACTAAGCATAGTCAAGACTTTCACATCTTTTGACAAAACTTAATGAAATGAACCATTAAGCCTCCTTGAAAACATGGCTGTTTTAATGATCAGACAACTCAACTGTACCCCTATAAGTTCCCAGAAGGAAGATCTGTAAAATAGTTCGTCTTGACAGATTTTTAAAAGAGCAACATGAAAACTCACCAGTATTACCCTCTATGCTTCTATAAGTTTGGAGAAACTTTAACATTGATTCTAGATCATCACATTTATAAATGGTAGCTGTCAAAGCAGCCTTGTTTATTTTTCTTATACCAATCTTTAGGATGGTTTAAACAAAACAAAACAGTAACAATAAAAAGGTAATCTCCTAAAAGGATGAAGAGTGAGCCAAAACATTGTATTTGCTAAATGACACCATGAACCCTTGCTAGGGTAAGAGAAAAATATCCTGTTAGGTACATAAAACCCTCTTTTCCCAGGAGGTAACCTGAGGTTTTGATCACTCACTTGTTTCAGTGTGATTATTTGTGAACATTATTTAATTTTTAATTTCTTTTTTGTCTCTCATGGGCTTTGTGTAATGTTATCTACCTGGTAGCTGCTCCACACCTGCCTTTCAATAAATAAAAACATTCCAGACAAAAGTTATTTATGTCACCACATCACCACCATCCTTCTTGAATGGCTAAAAAGAACAAAATAGAAGTTAAATACAGATACATTTCTACACAGGGAAAGGACGAGATTTCATAGACTTCTCCTCTCATTCCTAGAATGTAAGTGTTCATTTTTCATGGGGAACACTTTTAATCATTAAAATAGACTAAGCAGTAATTGTGAGTAAAGCAAATGAGTTGATTGGTTATAACTCTTCTCAAATGCACATAAGGCTCAGGACACAAATTTGCTAAAGAGAGAAGTAATGATAAATATTGCTTTCCAAATAGGAGAGAAATAGGAAGAAAGATATTAACGTGGCCCTTCTATGGAGTTAGCTACTGTGATATGATGGAATGCAAAAAAACACAGAATGTAGGGGCAGTCCAGCTTTCATCTCAGTAAGTTTATTTTAGCCCATGATGAGACTCGATAAATCCAGAAAAAAAATAGCAGGTATGTGTCAGACAGTATGCTTTACATACATGAAGCTGTAAAGAGCAGGCTCAGGAAGATTCAATAACTGGACAAAAAAAAAAAAAACCTAACACAGCTAGTTAAGTATGAGGTCTGTCATTAAACCTAAGCCTTTATGCCCCTAAAGCTCATTTGATCATTACACTAGTGATCCAAGTCTATGTGCCATTAAATATGCAGAACAATATTAAAATGATTATCAAGCCTACATCAATACAAGAGAGTAAAGTCATATAAATGGGAAATAAATGTAAAAAAGACTGATCCCTATGAAAAAAAATCATCAATGTGCTTTTAACTATGTTAGGATAATTTGATAATATAATAAATGGTGGGTTAACATATTTTTCCAAGAGTAAATCTCAATTTCAAAATAATTCCTCAAGGCAAGCTTTTACTTTTTATTACTTTGATAATATAATTGAGCACCAATGATCATGTTCCATGAGTTGATAAGCCTGCATGGTAAGACTAAAGAAAATTAAGTTTTAAAAGAATATTTGGATGGATAATCATGCCAATTTTACATTGTACTCAATTCAATAAATTCATGATGTGTGATTATTACAATTTAAATAGAAATATTAATCACTTACGCAGAATTTTATGTTTCTAAGACTATAGGGACTGAAGAACATGTGAGTGGCTTAGCTCTTGGCAGGTGAGTCTGTCTCATTCTGCATTATCAGTTTCCTTTTGACAATCATTTAGACATGGCTATGTTAGTAGATATTGGAAAAAAAGAAATATATTAGGACTGGGTAGAGGATGATATTTATATTTTCTTAAATTTCATGGAAGATTTGGATGTGATTAAAAATTTTTCACCTACAAAAACATGAGTCTCTGAAAACAAATACTGTATACCAATGCATATATACAGAGTCTAGAAAAATGGTACTGATGAACCTATTTGTAAATAGGTGCTCTGTGACAAACCATAGGGATAGGATGGGGTGGGAGGGGGGAAGGAGGGACATTCAAGAAGGAGGGGACACAGGCCTATGACTGATTCATATTGATGCGTGGCAGAAACCAAACCAACACTGTAAAGCAATTATTCTCCAATTAAAAACAAATAAATTTTTAAAAATGAGTTGCTGATACATTTTTAGCAATGCTTTTCATTATATGCCAATAGTGAAGTTATAATGATTTTTATTCCAACCATCATTATTAGTCTGATAAAATACAGTAACACTATACTACCCAATTGAACTAAAATTGTTCTTTATCTACAATTGCATTTCTTTTAGTTCCTGCTAGTTCTCATGAAAAATGGAATTTATTCATGAATTTTTTTGAGAACATCACATATACGCTCACATCTCACCTTAATGAACAACAACTTTAAAAACACTGGGATGGGAAGGAGATTCCCGGCTGTCCAGTGCACTGTCACTGCTGAAGATCCCTTAAGCCACACAGCACAGCCAAAAAAAAAAAAGAAAAGAATATATATATATACACACAAATATATATAGTGACTGTGGAAAAGTCAAACTTAATACCAGGATTCCGATGAGAACTAAAGTGCAAGGTGAGTGTTAGAAACAGCAGTGGTAACTTAGCAAGACCGAAAAAGCACTGATGCCATCGGTGTCCAGAGAAATACCAGGTAGTGACTCAAGATGCTGCCAAGGACTTCATAAATAAACAAGATGCTAAGACTCTTCATCACAAAGTTACACTTCAAAATATATCACATGTCATTGCTGTCTTTCTTCATTGATAGAAATGGATTATCAGATAGGCCTTGTTTATAACAACCATAGCATGTGAAAGAAGAAGATAAAAAAGCAAGGACAGAAACACTGAGCTCATTTTTTTACTGTCCCTGCTCTGAACCTGACTGCTTCAGTATAAAACAAGCTCTGCCAACTCCCTCTCAGAGTGATCTTCAGAGAGTTGTTTCAACCTGCTTTAGCTCAGTTTTCTTACATATAAGACAGTGGTGACAACGAGAGACTGAGGTCAGGATGAAATGAGAACAGGCAGCATACTTCAGCACAGGCTGGGCTTCGTGGTAAGTGATCAACACAGATTAACTTCAGGCATTTCAACTGCGTTCAAAACACATCAGTCATGTCACAGGAGTGTTTTCGACAGAGGAAATACATGTTCTAACTCAGGGTTTAAAGAGAAATTGCAAGTTGCTCAGTCATGTCCGACTCTGCGACTCTACAGACTGGAACCCACCAGGCTCCTCAGTTCATGGGATTCTCCGGGCAAAAACACTGGGAGTAGGTTGCCATTCCCTTCTCCAGGGGATCTGCTAGACCCAAGGACAGAATCCAGGTGTCCTGCATTGCAGGTAGATCCTTTACCCTTTGACCCACCAGGGAAGCCAGGTTTTAAAAGGTTCACCCAAGCTCTGGTGTTGAGAACAAACTGGAGGGGATAGGAGCAGAAGCAGAAAAATATACCTAAACAGCCATGACATCAACTCCCATCCTGAGGCTAGAGACCATGGTTCCAAGTGGGCGGTTACAGAGCCATCAGGAAGAAGGGCCTCATTGACAGGGCTCTATCAAGGCTTGAGGAAGAGGAGAGTCAAGTAGTCAAAATTGTTGATCTGGGGTTTTGTATTTTGTGGAGGAGGCTATGGCTTCTTTGCTGGGAGTCTTTGTTTGCTTCTGTCTGAGTGACCATGAGGATGGAGTCTCAGGCGTGAGGTACCCAGATGGGATGCTTACACAGGTGCAGGTTGGGATGAGGCGATGAGGACCACCAGGAATCTGGTTCTGCACGTGCTCAGGGAGCGATGCCCATCAAACATCCACGTGGAGAGGTCAAGGAAGCCATCAGAGAAATAAGAGAAGAGGTCAGGGCTGAAGATTCTAGTGTGGAGTCACCACTGATTAAATTACAGTGGCAGGACTGAGACTCAATGTGAGACATCAAGGAGAAAGAAGGCCAACTCAGGTGGACCATTAACCACAAGGTAGATAATTTCTCCCTCAACAGGAATTTTTTTAAACCCCTAAATGATCAGGAGCTGTGTGCATGACACACTTTGGCACTGTCTGGATGGTGTTGAATATGTCTGGAAATCTCACACGCTTTCAGAGCCACAGACCACTGTAAAAAAAAAAAATCACAATTCTAAGAAATGTCTATCAGGAAATGTGTGTATTTGAGTAAGAACACAGGAAGTGGCCAATACACAGGCAAAAGGGTTCAGTCACCAGATCTCAACTGCTGATCCAAGGATTACTAATCATGGCTTAATTGTCTCCATAGTTCAAATGGGCAGCTGGCTGTCGTCCATAAGAACTTAGCATTTATTCATTCAGTCAGCCAGTTCCTGGGAATAAAGGGGAAAAATCAAAGCTAGAGCTGAGAGCAGCCTAGTGAGAAGAAATCTCCTGCATTCCACCCCAGATTGTCAAGGTGTGGAGGAAGCACAGAGACTGTCAGTCACTGGATTCATGCAGTCCTGGGAGACTTCCCAGAGGAGGTGGCTTTTCAGAAGGTGGAGCTTGCAGACTGCGGATGTGGAGTGGAAGAAGACCCTAAAAGAGGTGTGCATGATGAAGAACCCATGTCCATGGGCTTTGCTTTGGCCCCTGTAGCTGTCCTGTCTTATTTTTTAACACTGAACTGTCTTCATATTACTAAAATTGAAGTAACTGACTCTTTAAGTTGACAAAAATAAACGTACCTAATGACAAAACACACCCACCTTATTTTCAAAGCGTCCTACGTGGGCGTTTATTCTTTCAAGACAGATATTTTGAAATGTAGACGGAGCCTTTGTCCATGGCCTCAGCACAGTTGAGAAGGACTTTGGAGTTTCCGGGAAAGCTCCTTGGGTGGCTCACCCCACCTCCTGGCCTGCAGGCACCCCAGTGCCATCCATGGCTGCGACTCCTCTGGATCTAAGTGGTGGATTAAAGTGCAAACTTCCAGAGAGGTCTGGTGACATTTACGTCTTCATGTCACTTGAGTGCTTTGGACTCTGAGGACCTTCTCAAGAAAAGTGAAGTTGGAGAAGTTACAAGGGTAGGTATAGAAAAGTTAAACTGACGTTGCTTTATAGGCTGCATTAAATTCTCTAGTAAAATCCTAGCAATAATACAGGTTTGATATATATTTATATTTGTAAATGTAAAAGTTATGGCTGCATCATAACATCGCTTGCAAATAAGCTATGAATTTCTACAGACAAAGGCCTTTATTTGAGGGAGGAGTTTCCTAGTCTTGGTTGTTTTGCAAAGCTGAGTAAGCCACTAAGAACCTCCTGGAGCCCCTGGAGTGAACAACCCCATTCTTCCCTCAGGCTCAAGCCTAGGAGGGAAATGTCAAAAGTTTCAGATTTAAAATAAGTTATCTTTTTTTGCTCTAAGAAAGTACATGATCAGACTTATCTCTGATTCATAGAAAAAGGGCCTAGTTATCAATTATGGTGAGTTAATGAGGAGATCCATTTTGAAAGAGAAAGAGAAAAAATACTAAAATTCATATTACCTTTCTAAGACTTCTCCCAGTTAAAACATATGACTCAATTGCTCACTGTATTTAGTAGAGGCTGAAAAATAAGTGTGAAATGGATTTTTAATCAGGATCTTTATTTATTTATTTTTGGCTCTGTCATTTTATTGGGCTTTAAATTGTCCCATGATTCATAGGATTTTGGTTAAAAAATAAAATAATGTATTTTAGGATGTTGTGTAATAATGTCCTAAGGCACCTGGTGATGGAGCCAAATGTACCCTACAGGCCCTGAGTCCGAGCCCACAGCATCATGGCCAGAGCTGAGGGGCTCAAAGCCGACAAGCACGCATGTGGTGGTGAATCCCTCATGGAACATAAAGATCAGGAAGATGAGTCTAGGATGTTCACTTGATTCATTAGCCAAAAGGATGAGAAGAGCAAGTCCAAGCGTGACCGACTCATTATCTGCAAGCAGCTCTCTTGGCCCTTTTCTGTTTGTTCATTTCTGTTCCCCTCTATCTTTGAAAGACCCTAAATACAAAAATGAGATCACTAATCAACTGAAACTAACTCCTGACTTATGCTCTCCTGAATGCACACCATGCCTTCTCTAACCTGTTGATTCTTTTTGCAAATAAAAAGGTGAAGAATGAAGCCATTTTAAAAAAAGAAAAAGATTAACTCCCACCCCCAACAACCCAACCTCTAAGCAAGCCTTCAGGAGATCACATGGACAAGAAAACATCTGATGAGAGTCAGCCAGTTTGCACACAATGGAGAAAGATACAGAATCCAACCTCCTACCTCGATGATTCACTGAGATTGTTTCCCTTCAAAAAATGTCAAGGCTGAGAAGAATCTTGGGAGTTGGTCTCAGAACATGAGTCCACCTTCTCCCCAGGTTGCCGGCTTTTCTGATTAAAGCACCTTTCCTTCCTATGAACACTTGCCTCTCAGGCTATTGGCTTAAGAGCAGAGAGCAGTCAAATGTGGTTTCCATTACACATTGACTTTTGTTTTAATGTTATTTGTGTTAGAAGTTTATTAAATGCATAGCAATCTTGCAAAGATGTAATAGATGAATAAATGACACGGTGTCACTTAACTAAATGCTCTTTGCATGGAGATTCTTTACTGAAAGTCATGAAAAATAAATACAATAATATATTTTCAAGGATGCCAGTTGCTCTCAATGGAGCATCAGGTAGAGACGCATTGAGTGATGAACCAGGGACAGATATGTGATGTCCAGGCCACAGAAGGGAAGAGAAGCAGTTGTCTTTCTAGAGTAATTGAAAAGCAACTCTAAAACTCCCAGGGCACGCAGTTCCTAACACCATGCTGTCTCCTGTGGGCCTGAATCCCCAGTGGAACTTGGCCATGTGGGGACCGAGGACAAACAGACTAGAAGCAGTGACCAATGTGACTTAGTATGCACTTTCTGACCTGGGAAGGTAAGAAGAGCCCGTTAATCCAGATCAAAAGAGATCTCTCCAGGCAAGGTTCACCTGTGCCAAATCAGAGCACAGCTCTGACTGCATCAGATAACCGAGGGCAAAGTGGAAAACTGAAAGAACCCTGCAGACATGAGGGTGCTCTTGGGCATCCCACATGAAATGTTCCCAGCGGTTTGCATCTCGGAAGAGCCCTCTATTGAGTCTTCCCCTTTTCCTTCCATCCTATTCGGGCTCCTGTGGATGGCAGAGCTATGACCACAGGTTCTGGACAGTTTCCCTACTTCCCTTGAATTCACTGCCCAGCACAGCATGCCCTGCTCCCCTCAGTCCTGAAACCTGTTTCAGGAGCATTCTTTCCCCACTCAGAATCCAACAAGGGCTCCTCACCGCCTCCCAAATCAGCCAGAATTTCCCCACACCACACATTTAGCACTAGGGATGCTCCCACCTTCCACTGCACCCTAATCTCCTACCATCCCCACAGTTATGATCCTTTTCCTCCAGCCAGCTGGACGGCCATCGCCCAGGAGCACAGGCATCAAGACTGTCTCCAGGCCGTATGTACATGGGTCCCATTGCAGGAACATGGCATCGCTCTGTCCCTGTTCCTGAAAGTCAAAGTCGCTCAGTCATGTCTGACTCTTTGCAACCCCCTGGACTAATTCTCCAGGCCAGAATACTGGAGTGAGCAGCCTTTCCCTTCTCCAGCGGATTCTCCCAACCCAGGAATCGAACTGGGGTCTCCTACATTGCAGCGGATTCTTTACCAACTGAGCTATCAGGGAAACCCCATTTCCCCCTAATTCTACCTTGTCCAGGAGATTCTTCTTGCTCCCTCTCAACCAACTGGGCTCCTTCTCCTTAGAAACTGCACTGTCCTTTGGAAACGTCTCCTGGTGACCCACTCTCCTTTGTGCCAAGGTTATCTATATAATTGACTTCTTACACTTGAAATCTGCATGCTTGTGGTTTGCTCAAAAATGGGCAATCAGTACAGATTTGTTGATTTGAGCAGAACCCAGCAGGATCTGAGGTCATTTTGGTGATAGATGTCATTGTTGGTTGGGTTACAGAGGTCAAAGTCTATCAGTGGGTTCTGAAGACCCTTCCCCAATTTTCCCTTTCTGCTCACTCACAGCCACTGAGACAAAACATCCAGTGTTTTTCTTTAAAAGAAAACTTGTGCTACTAAACATAACAAAAGAAGGAAACCACTATTTATCAGAAATAGGTCTGGTTTACTACAAATGTTGCAGAAAATTGCAGAACTGAGCATTTTAGAGCATTTAAGCAATGCATGCTCAGGATTCAGGCAAAAGTACATTTTTCATTGTTCACTGAACAACTGTTTCAATACCTTCACTTTCATGAAAACAATGATTTCATACTACAATAAGTGGATATGTGCAATCATCTTCATAGGTAAATATGGTAGATACAAGCCAAGAATAATTAATTTTTATCTTTACTTTCTATCACTGTAACTTATAAGGATCATCATAAACTCTAAAGCCACATTTGACACCCGTAACAGCAGTTCTCCTGAACACTCATCTTTCTCTGAAGCCGCTCCTCTCCTCTTGCAGGCTCTCATATGATACATCTTCAGCATCTGGGGCTGGTCCTTGGCAATTCCTCCCTCCTCCTCCCCTATTTATGTTCTTCCAGCAAGGCCTCCCAACTGGCACAGTGATCCTCACTCACTCAGGAAACTGACTCACAGACTTACACACTTCCCTCCCAGGTTTCTCCCCAGATCACAGCACCTAGGACACAGTCGGTCCACAATAAAACAAGTAAACAGCAGCAGCAACATAAAAGTTCTGGTCCAATCCATGAGATGGCGACAATACACCTTCACCACAGGACCTTCTAATAGGTGCAGCTCCATGGATCTCAAACATGACTCACCATTTCTTCTCTCCCCTCAGGACCCTCAAACCTACAGACTCCCTCCTATTCCTATTTTTATACTACATGGTCCCCAGGTATGCAGTCTCTTCTGTTTATTTCCTTTCTGTCACCTTCATCTAAAATATTGATTATTTTTATTGTTATATCCCTAAGGCATTATTCTGGACTCTGTTTATGGAATGAATTCAATCTAATATCTACCACTGCCTAAGTACTTACTGCATGCCAGGCACTGAATAGAGCTCATATACCGTCTTTTTATTAATTTTTAAAGTTACTCAATGAGAAGATGCTACTATTATTTCTATTTTACAGATGAGAAAGCAGTCTTTTGAATATTTATTGAGTATAAGCATATGCAATTGTATATGAAACTGTCTGATTTCCAGGCTTATCTAAGTTTCCAACACACAGTTAAATATCTGATATCTATACTTTATTTTTTTCCTAGAACATTTTCTCTAATAAACATTTGGAAATAGTTATCTTGAAAAGAATATTTAGATAATGTCACTTTACTTGTATAATTAATTATCTTTAGCAAGAGAACCAACTGTTTTTGTATCCACACTTAGCAATAGGAATTGTTATTTAATACACATTTGCACTGGCAAAATAGAATGCCATATTTCTAAATATGTTATTCAGACACTGACAGTAAAGCAGCAATTCCAAATAATTATTTTTAATAAAGAGTACAATGACCACAACTATAAAATAATGGAGCTGATAAAACTTGCCAATACAGTAAAAATGCAAAAAAAAAAAAAAAAGAAAAAGAGGGGGGTTAAAAGCTCTTTTGGATACCATCCACTATCTTCTCCTCTTTAAATAATCTCAAAGAAATTAACAGCTGCCAAATAAATTTCACTGAGATGGAGATGAAATTATGTAAACAGACACTGATAATATACTCAAATCAAGGGGGACTCTTAGAGCAACAATTGAAGCAGCAGGGGACTCATTCGTGTATCTAAGAGACGCAGTAAATGGCTTTTTCCAGTGATTCTGACAACTGCAGGCTGATAACCAAACACTGACAGAAAGGCTTCCAGACATGGAAGGTTCAGAAAGTGTGGCCACTGAAGCATCTTGTAATGAAAACCCAAGGGAAAAGGCTCTCTTTTAAAACAAATTAAAACTACTCTCATGGAATAAACACACTCCAGTAAGCCCACCTGCTCTGATCCTTATCATTCGCAGCGCCCGTGACTGTCTGTGGCGCCGGTGGACCAGGGCCCAGGATGCTACGGGCACCCACAGAGCGAGGGACAGAGGGGCCAGGCCCAGGGCATGGACTCACATGGCCCTGGCCAAGTCCTCCTCGCCATCCCTGTCTCCCGGGTGAGGACACGAGGCCTGGAGGTCTTCTCCTTTAAGCTCCTGCTCAGAGCAGCCTGGGAAGCAGAACTGAACTTTATCTTCTGACTAGGACTGTGCTTTCCTATCCTCTCATAGAGCCTCTTTTCAGGGTCAGAACTGAACACAGCAATTTTTATTCATTCATTCATTCTTTTTCGTGTTCTTTTCCATTATGGTTTATCACAGGATATAGTTCCCTGGGCTACATAATAGAACCTTGTTGTCTATCTGTCCCATATATAATAGCTTTATCTGCTAATCCGAAACACCCAATCCATCCCTCCCCTACCCATCTCTCCTTGGGCGACCACAAGTCTCTCCTCTCTGTCTGTGAGTGTTTCTGTTTCAGAGGTAAGTCCATTTGCTTCAGATTTTAGATTCCACATATGCATGCTAAGTCGCTTCAGTCATGTCTGACATTTTGCGACCCTGTGGACTGTAGCCAGCCAGGCTCCTCTATCCATGAGATTCTCCAGGCAAGAACACTGGAGTGGGTTGCCACTTTCTCCTCCAGGGGATCTTCCCTGCATCTCTTATGTCTCCTGCATTAGCAGGCAGGTTCTTTACGAACTACTGCATAAGTGATACTAAACGGTATTTGTCTCTCTCCTTCTGACACTTAGTATGAAAATCTCTAGGCCCATCCATGTTGCTGCAAATGGCCACGGTTCATTCTTTCTTTTACTGTGGAGTAATAGATTACAGCAATTTTGATGTTGATTGGAGCACCTTCCTGTGAGCAGGGCAAGAGGACATGTAAGCTATGGCAGGCTCAGTAAAAGCCCAAAGGACCCAAGTGTAAACAAGTCCTCTTCCTTCTCTAAACCACACTTGAGACCTGGTGGAGAGACTGCAGCATTCAGCTCCCTCCTGCTCCCACCCAGGGTGCTAGGAGCTCTGGAGCCATCAGTGGTGGGGAGAGGGGGGTAAAGGAAGAAGGAGAAGGGAGGATTCAGGGGGGCAGGACTGGAGAAGGGGACCGAAAAGCAGAGAGGGCTCCAAGGCACAGAAAGTGATTCAGAGGAGTCATTCTCCCACTCTGCGAGGATGCACATAATTAAAACTTCTTCACCTTCTGAAACATCTACTAATATAGACCCAAGACTAGAAAGCCTCTACCTCTTTTTTTTGTTTTTACTTCTGTCTCAAGCATTTTTGAAGTTGTCCACATGTTACTGAATATTTTATATTTGGTCTCCTTTTCACATTCTGGTGGACAGCTGTTGTTCAGCCACTAAATTGTGTCCAACATTTTGTGACCCCCAGACTGCAGCATGCCAGGCTTCCCTGTCCTTCACCATCTCCTGGAGTTTGAGGAGGATATCTGTAGTGTTGTTCAATTTCTGTCTGGTGTGGTGGTCTGGACACAAGGGTTCCATGAAAGATAAAAATAATGTGCTGTGAGTATCCATGTGAGTGTGTGCATTGGAGCAGAATGAGAAAGTAATTAAAGGGGATGGAAGCAGCTTACAAAAATCAGTTTCTTACCCTATCCACCCCACCAAAAAAATAAAAAATCCTACAATTCATGAATAAAATATAATCTGAATTTAACTACAGCATTATAAAGAACCTTATTGAGTATAAATTTTTTTAATGTCATTGTTTCCTAAAGTTTGATGGAAAATTTTTCTTTCCCTTAAAAATAAACTAAAATACCACAGACATTTCCCAAAAATTCCAGCTGTCTGCTTGCTGTCCCTGTGTCTCTGGAGCTATTTTATTTTTCTTCCGTTGGTAGTTTAAAGGTGTAGCTTTGATATGTAATACTATTTTAAAGAGTTTAACAGTATTAAGATTTTTTTTCCAGAGTACTAGCAGTTTATTTTCACATAATCGAGGTACACATTGCAAAATTACTGTTTTAATTGGAAAACTTTCTTTACTAGTTAAAAACTGTCATCTCTGAAGGAGTATACTTTGAAATCAAAGGAGAGTTCAGTCCAACAATCTAACAAGCATCCTAGTGTAGGTGTGAGCGTGAAATTTTGGAAGGGCCAGACATGGGGGGAAGTAATTTCTAATTTGTAAAATCCAAGAATCCTTCTAGTAAAAATATTTTTACATACTACCACACCCAATGTATTGCATTTTTTCTTTTAAGTTATTTTCCCCCACTGAAGCCATCATAACCCAACTATATTTCTTCATAAATACAGAGCCTCCTTCCATCCATCCATCTTTCCATTTATTCAATTAAACTAAAAGTGCATGCATTTTGTACCCTCCAGGCACCTGGCCCTGTTCTAGACAGTAGGAAACAGAAATAAATAAATACTCTTCCTCCTCTGGAGAGCTTTACAGAGCAGATTAAAGGATAACCAGGTCATTATAGCTCAGTGATGGGGCAGCCCCATCAATTAAAAGGACAAAAGGTGTGACCACCGGCTCTGGGGAGGTGGGAACCTCATCTCTTTCTTCACTGCACACTCCAGGGACAATCTATACCTCACAAACACAGTTCACAGCATTCTCTGTCCTGCCCCTGGCTTCTGTTCCCCACGGATTAGTGACTGCTCATTCCATCCTCATAATGCATTGCTGTTCCCTCGGGTTCCTCCCTTAAAACTGTGACCACATGAAGGCAGGGACCATTCATACCTCCAGTTCTTATCAAAGAAACATGTGATTATGAATGAAGGAAGAAAATAAGCAAGCAAGACCCCACGCTGAAACATGTCACCCTGCCCCTTACACATACTTCCCACACCCCCCCCCCATGAAGATCTACTCTGGTTTTCCTCCTGCAATGGTAAGAATTTAAAATATTTTCTCTTGTAAATGGATTTTCCCCCCAGAGGGCAAACCATTCATTTATTCATTCTCCTGGCAGAGAAAAATAGTACACTGTCGAAATGTCTAAGCCTGTTTGAAAATATTTTGGAATTTCTGGTTTCATTCCCTTGCTTTTTACACAGCTATATAAACGTGGACCTGTTCTGAAAGTCAGCTGGAAACACACATTTCAAGGTGTTTGCAGTACTTTCCCCCCCTTTTCTTGCATTTCATTTGGCTGGACAGTTGTTTAAATTGTGGTGTAACCAGACTGTACCTATTTATACTAGTGATTTCAAAATAGATGTTGTGAGTCACTGGTTTTATATACTGTAGCTGGTTGGCCAGTTCAGAGGGAAAAAATGGTTAGTGTAAAGTAGTAGAACAACAATGACTAGATGAATTCTCCAAGAAAGAAGAAAAAGAAACTTACTTTATATCTCACTTAAGTGTTTTAATTGTCCAGTCAGACTAACAATCATGTAAATATGCCATCAGATGAATGAAAGATGGATGCTATGAAAGAGTCACTAAGTATTTAAATCATGAGTAAAAATATATGTCAGGAAAAAAAAAGTAGTACTTGGGATGAGAGACCATGTTAAATATATTGGGATACCTCAGTCAACCTGTAATATTTATTCAATGAACCCAGATTCTGGGATTTTATTTCTATTTGCCACCTGGTGAGTAAAAATGTGTTAAGTTCATGTTGTCTGTGACCTTTTACTAAAAATGTCATTCCTTACTCATATTCTGCATTGGTGGTCAGAGGCTGATGCCAAGAATATGCTTGTCATCCAAGTTCCCTTCCCGGGTAGACGTCCGACTCGATTACACCACCCAGATGACTCTGCACAAGGCGACAGATGAGCTGAAGAATTTCCTAAGTCCAGTAGCTTCATTCTTTAAAGAACCATCCAAGAGCCATTGGGGAGCTATTAGAGCAAGGACAGATTCTGTGCGTTTGGGTCACCTGTGCTCCAAGACAGCCAGCAGGGTGTCTAGGTCAACGCCCAGCAGCACCGGCCCTTTCCTGAGCCTGCAATTCAGAGCCCTGTGCAGCCACAAAAGGGGCAGCATGGTTGTCTTCTCTGGAGAATTTGACCAAGTTGATCCAAGGCAATGTGTCTCCACAGAGGTGCTTAAGCAAGGATCTCAGATAGCTCAGGCTCTGAGCATCTGGAAAGATGTAATCATGTGTTTATTTATGTACACACACGTGTGCATGTTTGTCTAAGCAGATGGCTCATAGTAATTTTTTTTTTTTCCCATATTCTGGAAGATGCCCTGGCCCCACACTGTTGGGAGTCCTAGCCTCTGCAGTGCGAAAACTGGCCACAGGGTCCTTGGAAGCTCTGTGGCCCGCCTGCCCACGCGGGCCCCTGTGGGCCACCCCAGGGCCTGGGCTCAGACGTGGCCACCTCCAGGCTGCACGTGTCAGTCTGGCCGCAGGACGAGGTGCTGGCACTCTACCACAGGGCGAGTTTCACTCACTGGACTAATGTGATTCAGTGCATAAGTCAACTGAGGAGCTCAGAGCTCAGACCGGGTCCTAATCCACTTCAGTGCTCTGGGAGATTCCTTGAGTGTAACCATCCATCCTACCTTTCTTTGGAACTGTCTCCCTAAAAACATGCTTGGGCTCTTCTCTTCTCCTCTGAGATATTTCAAAAAGAAAAGGTCTGAGAAAAATAAAATAAACGTGGATCTTCCCGTCACCCGCTTTGCTGTAGTTCCTCCATGGTTAGGTTTTCTGTTTTGTTTTGTCTTGTCTTAAAGAAGAATTAAAATATCCAGAAACAGTCAAAACCCAGCAAAAACTCTTCAATCCCATTTCCTTCTTTCTTCCCCCACATTTACAAGCTATCCTTATAGCTATTACTCTAAAATATTTTAAAAAATATTTACACCACATATGCATGCTAGTCTAAGCAATGATACAAATACTGATTTCCATGGCTGCCTTTTTTATTGGAATACAGTTGATTTACAATGCTGTGTTGGTTTCAGGTGTACGGCAAAGCGATTCAGTTACACATATTTATACATATCTGCTCTACATCACTCTATAGATGTGCTCTTTTCAGATTCTTTTCCCTTATAGGTTATTACTAAGTATATAGCTCCCTGTGCTATGGACTAGGTTCTTGTTGGTTATCTATTTTACATACATTAGTGTGTATCTGTTAATTCCAAACTCCTAATTTATCCCTCCATGTTTTAAAAGGTCATATAGTTGGTCTCAGGCCATAAGAATGTTTCGCATCTTATTTTTGGCTCAGTGATAGACTTGAGATTCATCGATATTGATTCACATAGCTCCGGTTCATTTCTTTCAACTACAGGATGGTATTTTATCGGCTGATGACCCTGTCAGTTAGATATTCGCTTTATTCCCTGTATGGTCATTACTAATGATGCTGCAGTGGACACTCTGATACTATTTTGTGCGCCCCCCTGCATGACACCCCAGGGTGGCCCCCGTCTCTACAGCAGGAAGCAACCCCGATCTTCTCCTTGTGGGCAACGTGACTGTTTTTCCAAGACCAAAGGCTCAGCCTCACCCACATCCACGCCCACAGTTTCTGGCATGAGCATCAGTGCCCCCAAAGTCAGCTAGAAGTTTTTACTCAATTCAACCACTGCTGATTTCTCTGGGTGGTCGCTGTCAGCGTGCCTGGGCCAACTTTCTTACAAGGTTGCTTCCGTTTCTCGAGAGTGGGTCTTGTTCCTTCATATTCTCATTCATCAAGCTGTCTTTCACAAGGTCTTTACATTTCATAGGTCTTCAACATTTACAGAATGACTGAACAGCTGAAAGGGGAAATGCTAATTTCATGAAGCGCCATCGATGTTACACTCAAGTTTTTTGAGAACATGGTTCCCATCCACTACATCACGTGATTGTTCCACTCAAGCCCGTTCACTGTCAATACTGGAGTCTAAAGGGGATCTGCTGGTGGTGGTGTTCAGTCCCTCAGTTGTGCCTGACTCTTTGCAACCCCATTGACTGAAGCATGCCAGGTTTCCCTGTCCACAATCTCCTGGAGCTTGTTCAAACACATGTCCATCGAGTTGGTGATACCATCCAACCATCTTGTCCTCTGTCATCTCCTTCTTCTCCTGCCTTCAATCTTTGCCAGCATCAGGGTCTTTTCTGGTGAGTCAGCTATTCATATCAGGTGGCCAGAGTACTGGAGCTTCAAAAAGGGGATCTATTAGGAACTTAGAAATAAGTGAATTAAATTTGCTTCATGATGGACAAACACATATTGGTCTCTATTTTTCTAAATCTTTTATTCTTATACAATTTTTAAAGGTTACTTTCCATTTACAGTTATTACAAAACAAAACATTTGTCTATATCCCTCATGTTGTACAATGCATCCTTGAAGCCTGTCTTACACCTAATAGTTTCCTCCCACTCGCCTACACCTGTCATACCCCTACCACTTCCACCTCCCAACTGGGAATCACCAATTTCATCTCTACATGTGAGTCTGCTTCTGTTTAGTTATATTAACTGGCTTGCTGAATTTTTTAGATTCCACATATAAATGATACATACGATATTTATTTTTTCCTAACTTATTTCATTTAGCATAATGTCCTCCAAGTCCATCCATCTTGCTGCAAATGTAAATTATTTTTATGGCTGAGTAATATTCCACTGAATACATCTACCACTGCATCTTTATCCATCCTCTGTTGGTGGACACTTAGGTTACTTTCATGTCTTGGCTACTGTAAACAGTGCTGTAATGAACATTTGTGTGCATGCAACTTTTTGAATTAGTGTTTTTTAAAATGCCCAGGAGTGGGATTGCTGGATCATATGGTAGCTCTGTTTTTAGTTTTTTAAGGAAACTCTGTACCGTTCTCTATAGTGACTGCATCAATTTCCATTCCCACCAACAGCACAGAAGGGTTCCCTTTTCTCCACACCATCTCTGGCACTCGTTATTTGTAAACTTCAACGATGGTCCTTCTGACCAGTGTGAAGTGATCCGTCACTGTAGTTTTGATTTGCATTTCCATGATGATTATTGATGTTAAGCTTCTTTTCCCATGCCTGCTGGCCATCTGCATTTCCTATTTGGAAAAAAATGTCCAGTCAGTTCTTCTGGCTATTTTTTAATAGGGCTTTTTTTTTTTTTTAAATGTTGAGTTGTGAGTTCACAATGGCCTCCTTTAGTCCATCTCTTACTTGAAAGAGAGCCTCTTGCTTTATACAAGCACAAGGAGGCTGATGAGTGGGTGCCCATGGGGTGGATGGCTGTTACAGACCCTGGGAGCTTGAGGAACAAGCTAACCTCAGTCTCGGGGATGTGCTGTCTTTCTTTATCTCATCTCGGGGCATCTCTCCCTTTTCCGGCTCTCCTCTGCTCCCCTCAGTTTCCTGACCAGGCTCCTTTCCTTCACTCACAGTTTATGGTTCCTCATACCTTCACCATGTGCTCCCACAGTCATGACCTGAACTCCGACGGAGGAAATTCTCTCAATTTCAAATCTACTGACAACAGTCTCAACACGTGTGTGTTTGTCCCATGTCTCTACAGTCACCTGCCAACAAGGCGAGTAGACATCATAGAAAATAGGGTTTTCTGGCTAAGCCAGCGAGTGCATGGCTTCAGTTTTGAGGGCCATAAGGTCACTCTTGTGACTACTCAACTCAGCTGACGTAGAGTGAAAATAGTCATGGACAACATACAAGAAGTGATGCACAATGGTGCTCCAACAAACTTTACTTTTAAAAACAGGTAGCAGGTCAGCCTTCACACTGGTCAGACTGGCCATCATCAAAAAGTCTACAAATAATAAATGCTGCAGAGGGTGTGGAGAAAAGGGAACCCTCCCACACTGTTGATGGGAATATAAATTGATACAGTCACTGGGGAGAACAGGATGGAAGTAAAATAAAGTTACCATATGATGCAGCAACCTACTTCTGGGCATATATCTCGAGAAAGCCACAATTTGAAAAGATACATATACCCCAATATCCACGGCAGCACTGTCTATAATAGCCAAGACAGGGAAGCAATCTAAAAGTCCATCAACAGATGAATGGATAAAGAAGATATGGTATAGATATACAGTGGGATAATTGGTACTCAGTCATAAAAAGAATTAGATAATGCCATCTGCAGCAACATGGGAGGACTTAGACATTATTATACTAAGTGAAGTCAGACAAAGATAAATATCATGAGATATGAGATATCTCTTATATGTGGAGTCTTAAAAAAAGATGCAAATAAACTCATTTACAAAACAGAAATAAATCCACAAGCATAAAAAACAAACTTAGGGCTACGAAAGGGGAAAAGGGGGAAGATAAATTGGGAGTTTGGGATTAACATGCATGTGAGTGAGTTAGCGTTAGTCGCTCAATCGTGTCTGACTCTTTCAGACTCTATGGACTGTAGCGCACCAGGCTCTTCTGTCCATGGAATTCTCCAGGCAAGAACACTGGAGTGGGAAGCCATTCTCTTCTCCAGGGGATCTTCTCTGACCCAGGAATCAAACAGCTCTCCCACACTGCAAGCAGATTCTTTACCAACTGTATATATGTTCGGAAGCCCCAACATAAATACACTACTATACATAAAATAGATAACCACAGAGGACCTACTGTATAGCAAAAGGAACTACACTTGATATTTTACCATAACATATAAGGAAAAAGAATCTTGAAAAGTTAGACATATATGTATAATATGTATAACCGAATCACTTTGCTATACACCTGAAATTAGCACAACATTGTAAACCAACTATCGTCCAGTAAAAAACAAAATAAAATCAGGTAGCAGGCAGGATGTGGCCTGTGGGCTGTGGTATGCTACCCTTGGCCTAAGCAATGTCGGTCTCAGGAGGGAGGCATCTATTCCCGTCCCTTATACAGCCTCAGAAGAGGAACAAGCCATGGTCCCTGGTCCACAGGGCTGGTCCAGCATCTGATTGGCCTGTGATTACGCTCACCGAGGCACCTTCTGATGATGGTTTGGTACTGCACCTGACTCTGCCTTTCTTTAGGAAGAGAACTGCATGGCTGTGCGCACTGGTGGAGTCTAAGTCATTAGAGAGTTTTCAGGGCTAGCAAGCAAGGATGCAACTCAGTTCAAAGGCAGCTCAGGTGGACAAGGTCATCAGTGCTCAGAGACATGCTGGATGGTGATGTATAAATAGGATCAAGCGTCGAGGCTGTGCACTTGCCTAGGGGCAGTGGCATCACCTATAACATACACTCACAGGACAGAGACTTAACCAGTGAAGGAGAATTTCATCCCAGCTAGTTTCCGGCTGGAAGCATCCTCAGTAACTCCAGAAAGCCTTGGCCAGTGGCGCACGCTGGCTCTGATCCAATACGGTCCATCACATTTTATTGTAGGCGCCTATGTACAGACGTAGCTGGAAATGATGCAGGCCGCAAGGTGTCCAAATGCTTCTTCCTAAAACCCTGTGGTTTTGCAGACACAAGATCAGCAGTAACTATAGTCTGCTCCTGTCATGGGTAACTGGAATACTTAGTAAGAAAAATTAACATTCGATAAATCTTTCTATTTTTATTTTTAGAGGCCCATACATTTACAAAGTTTGTTCTTAAAATAAACTCACCATTTGTTGCTAAAGTTATTCTTTACAAGCCTGTTAACTTTTTTTTTCAAATGAAGAGGTGTTTTCACACATTTTGATTATATTCATGTATATGCATACAAACATTTTTAAAAGACAGCATTCTCAATGTTTGAGAAGAAAAACAGTGATGGACAGAACACTGTTGGCAGAAATCCAATTACACATAAATTTGAATGATTTTAGATTACAAACTAACAATGGACAAAGGGCAACAGTCCATGGGAGACCATTAAAACTAATGAATCCCAAGTATAATTAGATGTGGGCATGCCTCACACAACTTTTTCTTTACCGGCCATCAGCTCTGCTTCAGCTTGGGTTGGTTTTTTTTTTTTTTTTTTTTGTCTTTTAAAAAAATTTTTAAATTAATCTATTTAATTGGAGGCTACTTACTTTACAATATTGTGGTGGTTTTTACCATACATTGACAAGAATCAGCCATAGTTGTACATGTGTTCCCCATCCTGAACCCCCCTCCCACCTCCTTCCCCATCCCATCCCTCTGGGTCATCCCAGTGCACCAGCCCTGAGCACCCTGTCCCATGCATCGACCTTGGACTGGCGATCTATTTCACATATGATAATATACATGTTTCAATGCTATTCTTTCTTCAGCTTGTTTTTAACTGGTTCCCTGGTGGCTCAGATGGCAAAGCGTCTGCCTATAGTGCAGGAGGCCTGGGTTCAATCTCTGGGTGGGGAAGATTCCCCTGGAGAAGGAAATGGCAACCCACTTCAGTATTCTTGCCTGAAAAATCCCATGGATGGAGGAGCCTGGCAGGCTACAGTCCATGGGGTTACAAAGAGTCAGACACGACTGAGTGACTTCACTTTCTTTCTTTCACTTAAGGTAAATCACAGGAAGTGCCTGGGGGAAAGTGGGAAATCTCCCGATTAATTAGGAAGAAAGCTTTTCAGGGAGGTTACCTTCTAGTCAGGCTTTCACAGGTAGTAAAAGAAAAGAACACCGTGATAATATGTGAGGAAGGAAACATCAGATAAAATTAAACTTTCCTCTTTTCTAAAGTTACAAGGCATGATGGCAAGATTTAAAAAAATTAAACCGAGAAGCCAGGCACAGGATCGGGGACAAGCCAGAGAAGGATACTCCTGAGTTCTGGATGTCCTGGGGGAAGATGTGGTCAAAACACAGCGACATGTCACGTCTTCTGCCTCTAGGAGGGCAATCTGAAACTGGAATCTACTTGAAAGGAATTTCCGTGCATGGGTCACATACAACTTGATAGCTGCCGTTACATCATTCATACTATTCAAGTTATTTTCTATTTGCTAAGCTTCCATTCTGATGACCTGTAGTGAGAATTTCAGCAAAAGCGTTTACAGACTTCAAGTGCCCTGGCATCCAGGCTCCCCAGGGTGCGGGGAGATGGGTGATATTCTGTAACACAAATCACCCAGGAACTCACAGTCAGAGTGTCATGCTCAGCATTTGTAAAACACTGTTCATCTGCAGAATTATACTGCCCAGTTTTTGCCAAGAGGCTGACTCAGTGGGTATTCACTCTGATAAATTTGGCTCCAGTAAGATCCTATCCCTGGAGCTCCTTGGAGAATGCACATGGCTGGCTGCGAGCTCAGAGTGGCAGAAGTGGACAGGAGCAGGGAGGACAGAGAAGGAAGAGGTGTGTGCATGGACACAGTGAGGAAAAAAAAAAAAAAAGAACTCACAAGGACCACGGAGTGTGACCACAGAAGGTGCACCATCCATCCTGTTTAACAAAGATCACTTCTTTGGAGCAGTTCTTTTATCCTTCTATTTGTATGCGTGCACATATACTGCTGATTCTCATGACTCACACTTTCCACGTTTGTGAGTCTGCCTCCTCCTAACATTTATTTGTGACTCCAGCATCAGTGCTCACTGGGCATTTACGGTCATGTTGGGGACATGCAAAGGGGGGCAAAGACACCCATGCTCCACTGAACAAGGAGGTTCTGTCTTCTGGTTTCACTCAAGTTGTAAATGCATCCATCTTAGCCTCTATTTAATGTCATGATTTTTGCACTTTAGGGGGCTTTGCATGTGTGTGTGTGAGTGTCTGTATGATTTTGTCATTTAAACTGGCTCCACTATAGTGCTAAAGCTCTGTCCAGTGTCAAGCGCAAGACTGTGACGTGCTTTCTGCAACAGAGCAGGACCCTGTGGTCTTGCCCTCTGAGTCCTCGGCCTGCCTTTTGTCTGTGGGAAAACGTTAGCCAAAAAATAAGTCTGATCAGAGAAGTGAGAAAACGCAGAAACAAAGGGAAACAATCAAAAGAAACCAAATAATGTTAAGAGTTCATTCATTAAGCGAAGTCAAGGGCTTTCAGTTCCTCTTCAAAGACTATAGATAATATTCTGAGCCATATGCTGTGAGCGGCCCTGTATACACTGAGACCCCAGGTGGACGAAGCTAACTACATGAGCACCAGTCCGTAACTGTGACGAGAGGGGACGCCCTTACGAGCACTGGCTGCAACGAAAAGGGAACACACTGACCCGGAACTGACGATTAACTTAAAGCCATCAGGAGGACACTGATCAGGCCAATTTCAAGATGACCATCAGAGCTGATCGTGCTGTTTCTGCATGCTGCCGCCTCCCTCAGGCTATAAAGTTCTTGCCCACTGATTGCCAGTGGGCAGGGGGAGTCGGCCTCTGGACAGGTGTCCACCCTCCACTCATCCCCTCATCCCCACCCCAGCTGCTGACGTCGGAAATAAAGCAAACTTTCCTTTTCACCAACCCGGCCTCTTTATTGGCTTTAGTGCGAGGAGCAGCCAGACCCCACTTTTCATTACACATTCAGGAAAAAAGCATACAAGCTAAGCATCATTCAGGTATGAATTACAGTGCTTTTTGGTTATGAGGTGTAAGTTAGTGAATCAACTGTATATTAAATAATGTGAATTTAACGGAAACACACATAAAACAAGGTTATGCATGGATTGTGTATGTATGTATGTATGTGGCCAAAGGCTCCAAGGAGCCTAACGCTGTGTTTCTGTTGGGATCAATGATTCAGTATTTGCAGTGACTTCAGCAGCCAAAACTACCATGGAAAATGAGAATCTGCTGTGTGTGCGTTTGTTTTTTTTTTTAATTTACAAAAGTGGATCTTGTATACACTACACATGCTGGGTTACACCTTGATTTTTGCACCTAATTCATTTAAGAAACCATGTCATATATCCTTACTCCCTTCTTTTCAAAGAATGTAAAGTTTTCGCATGGACAATTTTGCCATCATTGACTATATAGGTGCTCATGATGGAATTTTAGGTTGTTTCTGTTTTTTGTTTGTTTGTTTGTTTTTAAACAAAGCAAAATAAAACAACACTTGAGGGAAAATTCTCGGGCTTATACCTTTGCAAAGGACACAGATGTCTAAACGCAAGAAAATTCTGGCCTCTATAATAAGCATGCAACTACTGTGGCTATATTTAGGAGTCTGCAGAGTTTCTTACAGTACTGACAGTACTACACAAAGTGTGGATGCGGCCTGTGGGTTTGATGAGTGGCTTCCACCCTGAGGATGTTTCACACATGTCCCATGATCAGACTTTGCTTGGTATGTAAGATCAGGGTTTATTAACTGCAGGGTCCCTTTATTTGATAGAAATCTGCTCCATGCAGAAAGCAGGCCTCTGTAAAGTGCTCTCCATTTGTGGCACCAAAGCAGCCCTCCTCTCCAAGGAAAAAAGCAAGGGCCACGTGACAAGGAGAACCCAGCCTGCTCTCTATCTGCACCTCCCGCCCCAAACCTGCTGGGCAGTGAACGAAGCAGCTTCAATCAGGACCAGAAGGACGGGGATCTGCTGCCCCAGGAAGGACGCCCCAGGCATTCAGAGGCCACAGGAGTAACTTGGGGCATAAAGAATTGTTAGAAGAGGGGACGTATGTATTCATATGGCTGATTCACTTCCTTGTACAGCAGAAATGAACATGACATTTTAAAGCAATTAAATTCCAATTTAAAAAATAAACAGAAAGAAAGAAAGAAAGTGAAGTTGCTCAGTTGTATCCGATTCTTTGTGACCCCATGGCCTGTAGCCCACCAGGCTTCTCCATCCATGGGATTCTCTAGGCAAGAATACCGGAGTGGGTTGCCATTTCCTTCTCCAGAGGATCTTGCCAACCCAGAGATCAAACCTGGGTCTCCTGCATTGCAGGCAGCTGCTTTACCCTCTGAGCCACCTGGGAAGGGCTCTTATTTATTTTTCTTAATAAATGAAGGGCCCTTATTTATTAAAAAAAATAAATAAGGGCCCTTCATTTCCTGCAAGTCATGTCTCTGCCCCAGAATTTTCTAGCTAAGAAGAAGGTGTCTGAAGAAGCACCAACAGGACACATCAACCTCCTAGTGTAGGTACATGATTCATGCAAAAATGACATCTGTAGGCCAGCAAAGCAAACCCCACCCAAATTCCTTTCGCCTCAGAATTCATCAATGAAATCATTAGAAACCACTAGCTTTCTAATGACAATATGAACTATAAAAAGCATATGAGATATAGACAAAGGAACACCAGGAGGGTGGAAAGCAAGTTTAACTTAATTTTACCCACGCACATTAAAAAGACACTGTACTTGCAAAGCTGGAGATGAGCCTTTCCTTTCATGAACATGGCAAGGACTTCCAGAATTGAGATGGTCACCTTACCCTGATGCTCCTTCCTGGGTCTGACAGCTCTGGTCCACACCCTCCTGCATACAATCAGGGCGCTGGGCTCACACATGTTCAGCTGTATAAGCTTATCTGAACTTACGGGTGAACACTTTTGCTTCCCTTCATGAATTTATCAAGTGTGATTAGATTGTGAATGTGTGTGTGTGTGTGTGTGTGTGTGTGTGTGTGTGTGTGTGTAAGAGAGACAGAGAGAGACACAGAATGAGAAGGGGCTTTTGGATCCTTGTAGAATGTTTACATGTACTTTTACTCACTCCAACTCCCTCCGATTCTGAGAATATTTCTCACAAAATTTTCATATCCGGCAAGAAACCACAGTGCTGCAACTGTGGTCTACTAAATACTAACAGTAATTACTAAGCTGTTTCTTATCTGTTCTCTCCATGGAGTCTTTAAAGAGCAAGTCAATATAAGGTTTAACCCCCCTAAAGAGACCCCTGCTTCAGAATCTGATTTCTTAGGGAGAAATAAATGTCATAAAAATATTGTCTGTTGCTAGCTTTTAGGAATTTGTAACAGCAGAGTATTTTCTCTATTAATATATATGGAGAAAAGGTACTAAAATGCAGTTAAAAGAATATGCTTCATATTATAGTTGAGCAAACAGTAGTATCTGAAATGTCACTACTCATGTTTTTGTTTTCCCTACTGAGGTATAGTTGATTTGCACCACTGTGTTGGTTTCAGGTGTATAGCAAAATGATTCAGTTATACATACTTACCTGTGCTTTTTCAGACTCTTTTCCATTATAGATTACTATAAGACAGTAAGTATAGTTCCCTGTGCTATACAGCAGGTCCTTGTTTGGTTATCTAGTTTTTATGTTGTAGTAGGTTAACCCCAATCTCCTGATTTATCCCTCCCATTACTCATTAAAAAAAAAAAAAATAACCACAGAGAACCTTCACTAGAGGCAACTCGGCAGATCACGAGACCCACGACTGAAGACATTTTTGTAAGGGTGTCGGGGAGGCTCTGGCTGTGTGTTTGATGTGAGCTGTCACTTATCTTTTCTGCAGCCACAGTTTTCCCAGCTAAGAAAGAACTGTGTTAGCATAGGTCAGCAAAGGTCCTTTCAGCTCTGTGATCCTATTACTGAATGTGTCAAAACTGTAGTCCCTGACAATTTTTCCAACCTTAAGCTTTAAGAATACGCTTTTATCCAGAGATTCAAAAATAAAGAGATTGTTAAAAAAGTCTTTTTGTCAGGACAGAGAGCTTGTAGAGACAACAGGAAATCTCTTGGTATGTAATTCTGGTATCAAACACAGTGCTACTGCAAAATAAGTACTACGCCATGTTAATTCACTTGTTCACTAAACGTGTGCTTTTACACACTATTAGTATTACAGTGAGGAGATTTCATACCTGCACCTTTATACATTTACCAGGCGGTCGGGCCCTGAAGGGTCCAGGACTTGCCGGAGGTCGCTCTAACGTTTTCAGAGCACCCTCCTTCACGTTGCCTGGGTTGCCAGCTCTGGGTCATGGCTCCATCTGCCTTCTAAGTCTCCCTGGTACCACCGCTGAAGAGACCTTGGAATCAAATGTGCTGAGCCTCCGAGCTGGTCCTGCCAAGCCCACCGAGGCCTTTGCTGCTGTCCAGGATGCTGGGCTGTGTTATCACACCCAAAGCCACCATCCCAGACTTTTCCTTATCAACAGTCTCTCTTCCTCTCCCTCCAGCATCCTGGTCCTCTCAATTACGTCTGCATTTCCCCAGTTGAGGGGGGCGGGAGGGGGGGCTTCCCTGGGCTTTTATTTCTATATAGACCTCCAGCTACTTGGAGAAATAAACATTAAGCTTTCTCTGGTGCTGCCTAATTCTACCATTCTCCCTCTCTCTTCGGCCATTTAATTGCCATGACTTAGCCCAGTCTGTTTCCCCCGCGCCCTCACCAGCTCCGTGCCTCATCTCAAGCCCTTCAGCATTGCCCTGCCCTCACCTCGGGGCTCTCTTCTCTTCAGGACCCCACCACTGCTCCTCCCCAGACTTCCCTGCCCACTCAGGAGGCTCTCTGGGCACCAAGCTCTCTCCAGATACACCTTCCAGACATCCTTCTCCTATGGGTGCCTTCTGAGGTGCCGACTACTGTGACCCCGCCTGGCCTGCCACGGGGTTACTCTGTCCCTTTTCCCAGGATGTGATTCCTTCCCCGTGAAACCCATGACCTCAGAGCATCTGAGGGTGCAGACCTGCCCACTCCAAAGTGGCCCAGGCTCCGTCCAGGCTCTGCTCCCTGCCCCTACCCTATGCTGGCTCTCTGCATCACTGCCTCTTCTTACATTTGCATCTTCATTGCTACTCCTTTTTTTTTTAAGAAGTTGACTTAAAAACTTTTTCAATGGCATTTTGTATTTTATTTAGGTATATTTGATGGGCAGTATTATATTACTTTTAGGTGTACAACATAGTGATTCAATATTTTTATAGATTACACTCAGTTTAAAATTATTATGAAATATTGGCTATATTCTACAAGCTGTACATCTTTGAACCTTCTTAATTTTATACATAGTACTTTGTACCTTTTAATCCCCCACACCTCTCTTGCCCTCCTCCAGCCCTCTCCCCACTGGTATTTTCTGTTTTGTTAACTTCAGTCAATTTTTAAATATTTTAGATTCCACATATAAGTGAAAACTTTCTTGGATACCCTCCATATCCATCCATGTTGTTGCAAATGGCAAAATTTCATTCATCTCTTTATGACTGAGTAGCATTGCATTCTGTGTGGGTGTGGGTGTGGGTGTGACATCTTCTTTATCCATTCATTTGAACATGTAGGTTGCTCAAAATGGATGAAATACCTAAATGTAAGACAGGAAACAATAAAACTCCTAGAAGAAAAGACAGGCAGAACACTCTCTGACATAAGTCTTAGAAGTATTTTGGGGGGATCTGTCTCCTTAGCAAAGAAAACAAAGCAAAAAACCAATCCAAATTAGACCTAATTAAACTTAAAAGATTTTCCACACCAAAGGACACCATCAACCAAGCAAAAAGACAACCTAACCAACAGCAGAAAATATTTGCAAATGATGTGTCTCATAAGGGATTCATATCCAAAGTGTGTAATTCCAATATCTAAAAACAAACAGCCTGATTAAAAAAACAGAAAGAAGACACAAATACACATTTTCCCGAAGAAGACATACAGGAGGCCAACATACACGAGAATACACACTCAACATCACTAATCATTCGAGAAATGCCAAATTGAAGGCACCATGAGATATCACCTCACACCAGTCAGAATGGCTATCATCAGAAAAAGAATCAAAATGATAACTATTAGAGACGATGCTGGAGAAAAGGGATGCTACGCTGTTGGTGGAAATGTAAACTGGAAAAACCACTTTGGAGTATAGTGTGGAAGCTCCCTCAAAAACTAAAAACAGAGTGACCGTATGATCCAGCAGTTCCAGTCCTGGGTGTACACCTGGAGGAAATGAAATCACCAGTTGAAAAAGCCACATGCACCTCGACGTTCACAGCTCCATTTTCTCCCTGCAATACTCTGGGCCCACTGCAGTCCTTCCCTGAGACTCGGTGCAGAGTGGACTGCCCTTTTATTTCTCTTCTCTCTCATGCAGACCCGCCCCCTCTTTCCCCTCTCTTCTCCCTAAACACTAGTATTCCCTAAACTTCTCTCCGTACATTCTTCCCTAACCACTTTAGCATCTCATCACCATAACCCTACATCAGTAACTAGTGACCCTCCTCCTCTCTCTCCCAAAGTTCAAACAGGTTCAACAGGGTCAACCGGGTTACATGCTCACCCTTGCGTCCCATCTCTCCCTAAAACACAACCCGGCATCTTTGAGTCACAGTCGCATCTGCTTGAAACCTTGAAAACTTGGATTCTTTCATCTCTTTTGTTGACCAAACATGGATTCAGGGCTAAGAACTCTGCTTCTCCCCTTGAACTCTCTGCTGTGCTTCCCTCCTTCACATTCTCAGCACTGATGCCCCAGGTCAGGTCCTCATGAAGCCATGTCTCTCTCTGCATCTCCCAACCCCCAGGTCCTAAGTCTCAAGGAATCACCAACTTCACATGGGGCTCTGCAAGCAAGTATAAAAAACGCACAATAGTTTTATTGTGAATAGGTCTCTCAAATGTATCATCACGTGCTTTGGAAATTTATATTAAGGCTGCACTGTGGAAAGGGACTTTGGATCAAGAACAAACCAAAAAAAAAAAAAAAAAAAAATTCAGGTAATTGCCTTTAACAGTTTTTGGAGGAAAAAAAGAATGTTCTCTCACTAATGACAATTGTGAACTACGGTATTTACCCCCGAATTAGAGGAGTGTTCTGTTTTCTCCGGCAAAATGTGATAGCTTCTTGACTGTTCGAGGAGGTTGTCTAGGCTACCTCTTTTGGTGCCATCTATAAACTTATTTTTTATTATCACTTCCTGCCCTGAAGCCTGGAATAAAACTTCATACCCATGAGCTCTGGAAAACAACACTCCATGGCATGACCTGACTAGTTTGGGAACAGTCATTTGTAAAGTAACTCATCACGTCCAACACTGGGAGCAAAAGTTCTGGATTCATGTAAGGGAATCTTCCCCGCTAAAGATAACTTCCGCTTTCAGTGGAATGACTAAAATCCCTTCCACCGGGTGAAGGAAGGAAGGGGTCACTGAAGTGTGGCTCCACCAAACTGGTGACCTGGATGACTGTGCAGAAGTCAACACTATTGGCACAAATGTGATTTTCATCCTTTTTCCTCTCCTTGTGTGCCTCCTGGTGCTACCTCTGGAAGGCCTGCAGGCCATCTCAGGTGGCGCTAGTGGTAAAGAACCTGCCTGCCAACACAAGAGACATATGAGACACAGGTTTGATCCTTGGGTCGGGAAGATCCCCTGCAGGAGGGCATGGCAATCCACTCCAGTATTCTTGCCTGGAGAATCCCATGGACAGAGGAGCCTGTGGGCTACTGTCCATAGGGTCACACAAAGTCAGACACAAGCAACTTAGCACAAGCTGGTTCCTTTGTGCTGACTCTCAGCCATCTGTTTGGGTTTATTCTTTGGTGGATCTGAACCGAAAGGATTTATCTGCTTTTCTTCTATGGGAAAAACTTGGATGCCAATTTGAATTTTCAAGCTCAGAAATAATTTTGCCCCTAAATACAGTGATTGTCCTTTCGGCCAGGTGTCAAGGACCATGTCAACCACAGGAGTTGAGTAGATGCCCCTTGGGTTCAAGATCTTATTTTGAAGGTGATAAATGTGTTCCCCTAAAGTCATTTGTATTGACATCCAACTTCCTTTTCCATTTGATGGAGCAGAACAGAACTACAGATCTAATCATCTGACATGGTACCTTTAAAATTAGTATAATGTCATTGGGTAATTCTGTCAGCTCACTGTAAATCTAGCTCAGAAATACATCTAAAATAATTAAGTGTACCTTAGAGACAGCCCTGAACACACATTCTTGGGCACTTGCATACTGAGTAAATGAATGAAAGAATGAATTAATCATAGGCCTCATGGAAGGCAGGGCATAATATCTTCCCTCCATGTACTAGAATAAAGAAAGCTAACAAGAGTAGAAATTTAGAATACATACTGAAGATAAATGGGCCTTTTTATTTGACTTAAAAAATAACAACAACAACAATTTTGGTTTGCATTACTTTCTGTAAGTCATTTTGAGGAGAAAAAGGAACATCCCCAAAGTATTATGAAGCAGCATTGGTTTCTTTTCTATTTTTAAACATACTTGGGAGCAAATTGAACATACTCAGAATGTTTTATTAACCAGAACATTCAGTTTAACTAGTTTAATTACTGCTCTTTGGAAATTACTATGATCAGTGGGAACTCCTGGGTCTGGCCTCTGTGTGGGATGCGCTGACAGAATGCCCACCTGCACAGCCGCTGGACACCCAGCTTCAAAGATTCCCAAGGGGTCAGGAGAGGCGGATGACAGCAGTTCTCTACGGTGACTGGACTTCTCTACGGTGACTGGACTTTACCCTGAAAATCCCTTTAACGGGAGCAGTAGCTAAATGCTACTGGAAAGAGGCCAACCTTTGCTTTTATCCTGTCAACTCAGAGAGGTGCTTTTGCAGCTCAGGAAACTCATATCCTTCTGAAGTAAGGATTCCTTGACAGAATAAGCTGCGTCTTATTTCTTCTCAGTCTCCGTAGTTGCTGTGTAGTTCAGGTCCTTACACAAAGCCGGAGGTCACATTACTGAACAAACATCCATCCACTAATGCTCTAATACAAATGGGAAAGCTGAGAAAGGTATCCAATGACTGAAAATCATGGGAGAAGAATCCAAATTCTCAATCCCACGCAGTCCCGGATTCACTCAGTTTAGAGAAGAGGGAACCCTAAACTTGGCATCCATTCCATAAAGACTGTAGGAGTAGCTTTCACAAAGCCCGTGCTTCGGAAAAATTCCCAACCAGGAGAAAGTACAGGTGGTTTTCTATGTCATATGCAATCCTCTGACAACTTGCATCTTGAGTGCACACTTTAATCTCCAATTAAAGAGGAAAACTGCAGCTCTCTGTTGCCAAATTATAGATCTATTTCTTGGCTCACTGAGAAAGGAAAGTGCTAACGACTGTAAACAGTCTGTGTGATAATTTTTTTTTTTATGGAAGTATAGTGGACATCCAAATTATGTTAATTTCAGGTGCATGGTGTAGCGATTTGACAATCAAGTACATTATGAAACGACCACTAAGTCTAGTCACAGACCATCACCAGATAAAATTATTATAATGTTATAGACATATATTCTTCATGCTGTACATTACATCCCATGACTTATTTATTCTATAACTGAAAGTCTGTACCTCTCATCCACTTCATCTATTGCACCCAACTCCCCGCTCCCTGCGCTTCTGACAACCACCAGTTTGCTCTGTCTATATAAACCTATTTCCATTTTGTTTGTTCATTTGTTTTGTTTTTTAGACTCCACATTTAAGTGAGATCATGTGGTATTTGTCTTTCTCTGACTCATTTTACTCAGCATAATGCCCTTAACGTCCAACCCTGTTACTGCAAATGGCAAGATTTCATTCTTTTTTTATGGCTGAGCAATATTCCATTTTATATATATATAATATATATATATATATCTCACATTTTCTTTATCCATTCATCTATTAATGTACATGTGATGAATATTTTAAGTTAATCGCTATTTAACTCTATGTTACATATTAACTCTAAACATATTTAGACTTTTTAAGGTGCCTTTTTCTACAATAATTCCATCAGAAATAAAAAATAATTTCTAGCTTATCAGTTATATACAGTAGTGAACTTCCAAAATGGAAAGCATAGTTTTTTAAAAAATGATTCACTGCATCTCTGATTACTCCCAGATTTCAGAAATAACAGGTAGATATCAGAAAGCCTTAGAGCAATTTTAAGGCTTCACTGTCTGATGTCTTGATGTCTTCAGAAACCTGAGCCTAACTAAAACCCAGGAAGAAGAAAGCCCTCTAAGCCTCACATCTTTCTAGAGGCGTCAGTTAATTGCTGCAGGGCTGTGAGTACATGAGGCCGCCCGGCCAGCTCATGCAGCCTGTAAGCAATTGTAAGGCCAGCGCATCTCCTGATTAAGAGCAGACAGCTTTAAAAGGAAAAGAAATCAAATTATACAATGTGGTAAAAAGAAATGAGGAAAAACCTCATTCCAGAAATATGGATGCCAAGAGAGGAGGGGAAAAAAAAAAAACTAGGAGCAGTTTAACTTGGAGAAAGATGATGCGACAAATGAAGGAAAGAAAAGAAGCAACATCAGGGGTTTCCCCTCTGTGAATGAAGGAGGGGAGAGGGTAGCCTGGAGTCTCAATGTAAGGCATTTATATTAGTGTGAAGAAAACACAAGTATTCTATTAGTTCAAAGAAAGAACATTCTGTAAAATCGGTTTGTAGCCAATAGTTCTACCTTCAACCATTATGAAATGTAAACAAGCAACTGCTGCTATTTTACATGAATTTTAGTTATTCTGCAATGAGGGTATAAGTTTGAAATATGATGTTTATAGGAAATGCTATTAAGAAGTTATTATAACAATCTGGGTTCTTAATATAAGTGGCTTTACAATTAAAACTAGTAGAACTTAAGGAAATTTCTCTTTGAAAAATAAAGAGTTATAACATTCAAACAGTCCTCCTGGTAGCAATAAACTAGGTAAATTTTGATTAAAAACAAAGGATAAAAATCTGGGCTTGATGCCATAGGAGACACACACACACAAAAAAAAGGTACTTTGGTTTCTTTAGACACAAATTATTTGTGAAGCATTAAACAATCCAATTAGAAAGCAATGCAAGAATGTAATTAAGGAGTAAAATACATGGTCCAAATAATAAAAGCTATGGGAGGTAAATAAAAGGAAGGAAATAAGCCAGAGCTATCAAGAAAAACTTTATGGAAAAATTAAAACTTGGGCTGGTTAGAATTTGAAGACAGAGAAACAAATGTTACTAACATGAAAATAATTATTTTGCATATGATATATTGCTAAGAGCTATACCAGACCCTGGAGAAGGCAATGGCACTCCACTCCAGTACTCTTGCCTGGAAAATCCCAGGGACGGAGGAGCCTGGTAGGCTGCAGTCCATGGGGTTGCTAAGACTCGGACATGACTGAGTGACTTCACTTTCACTTTTCACTTTCATGCATTGGAGAAGGAAATGGCAACCCACTCCAGTGTTCTTGCCTGGAGAATCCCAGGGACGGGGGAGCCTGGTGGGCTGCCATCTATGGGGTCGCACAGAGTCGGACTCGACTGAAGCGACTTAGCAGCAGCAGAATACCAGACCCCAAAGTTTTCATATTACACCATCTATGTGAAATGAGGGGCCCTGGGCCCACAACACCGCCCACGATCAGGATCCAGCAGGTAAGAACGCAGGCTCTCAGCCAGCCCGCCTGGTTCTGAGCTCTTCCTGCAGTAACTCGGTGGCTGACTGTGGTCAGGCCACCATCTCTCCCTGTGACAGCATCCTGGTCTGTTCCCCAGTGCACTTCCTTGCGGTCAAGGCCTGCATCACGCCCCTTTTTGACCAGCATCGAGCACATTCAGTGGTACACACAATGACTGTCAGCTGTTCATCACAATTCACTGTTTAAACAAAAAAGAGAAATTATGACATGATAGTCCATGATGTTGTAGCTGAAGCTCCAATACTTTGGCCACCAGATTCAAAGAGCCGACTCACTGGAAAAGACCCTGATGCTGGGAAAGATTGAAGGCAGGAGGAGAAATGGGCAACGGAGGATGAGATGGATGGATGGCATCACTGACTCAATGGACATGAGTTTGAGCAAGCTCAGGGAGACAGTGAAGGACAGGGAAGCCTGGCGTGCTGCAGTCCATGGGGTCACAGTCAGATACGACTGAGCAACAGCATGATTATAAAAGATCATCCTGCCACAGAGCGAAGAAGGAAGAGAGTTTCTCAAGTTACCACCCAGGCACTATAAATGGAAGCAACGGACATGATGACTAAGTGTGTAAAAAGTGTTTTCTTTATCTGCAGTTAATATCTTTCAAAGTATGATATAAACTCCGGATGATCTTTTTATTTCGATTGCATCTTATTCAAATGCATTATTTACTTATCGAGGAGCAAAAATAAGGTAAATGTAAATATTTGCACGAACAAGTTCTCTGCTAGAATAGAGTGTATATGGAATACATGTGTGCAGATATAGATAAAAATTTAAAATGGAAAAAGTGCAAAACATTTTTCAGTTTATAAACAGATGACTTCAGTAGCATTTAGGAAACTGATCACAAAGGATCAAAAGGACCACCTAAAACTCTGAGAGCTATCAAGCAATTTTAAAAATTATGAAAAATGCAGTTGCGTGGCCAATCTGTCTTCTACGTTGAAACCAAATAACACTTCAAATAGTATCTATGAAATGGTTGAAGGAAAAGAAAATTACAACAAAAACATCTACCCATCGGTAAACAAAACTGGAAGCTGTGGCCACCCAGCAATTGCGCTTCACGCAGTTTCACAGGGATCGGCTGGGTGAAAACTCGCTCTGCTGAGCGCGCATCTGCCAAAATAGCCATTTGCAATTAAAAATTAAAACCACTGGCACCTGTTCTTCGCAAGCAATTATTAAAAGGCGGCTGGCTACCTTCCTTGCTTGTAGTGGTTTCTGCATCGAGACTTCATGCCAGTTTGAAATATTCTTCTCTTACATTTCATTTCTCTCAGACCATAAAGTTCCCAAGACTAAGATTTTAACACTTTCAACATTTCTATTTGTAATGGGATCCTCGAATACTACAGCACTGTTTCAATTTCCAAAAACAGATTGATTTGAGCATTTTGTTTTATTAAACACGTGTATTTTATTATACATATATTTTATTGAAATGTTACTAGATTAGCAGGGCATAAAGCAGAGTAACTTGTACAAGGCCTTACTGTATTTAAGAGAAATCAGTGTTTTTTTTTTAAAGAATTCAGGAGCAAAAATAAAATGTAAACATCAATTTCCGCAGACAGAGGCTTAACTCTGAACAGAATACGTATGTAAATAATAAAGTCACTCATCAGGTCTGTTTGAGTCCTGACACAGGGAGTGGCCGAGAGAGTCAAATTCCATCTTCCTCCAGGAAGCCATCCATGTATCTGAGAGGGGTGCGGGGTGTCAGTAAGGGCTTCAGTCTGCAAGCATGAAGCATCTTCTATGTGGCAGACACAGGTCTATGCGTGGGTGACACAGCAGAGAAGCAGACAGAGAGAGACTCCGCCCTTAAGAAACTCGGCAGAGATGGACAACAAACAGACCCTTCCTCCTCCAACCAGGGAGGGGCGTCGTCTGTTTAATTCCTCAGAAAGACCCCCTTGGCAGCTATGTGGCCCACAGACCTCACCAGGAGTTAGGAGTTAATATGAATAATTAGGAGGTAGCCCTGTAGCTCACAGCTGAGGAAGGGAAATTGTGAAAAGATCACGTGGAAAATCTGAAAACAGTGGTGTGGGGAGTTGGGCTGATCTTGATCTCAAAGACACTACATTGCTAAGTATGTGTGCTCAATTGTTTCAGCCATGTCCAACTCTTTGTGATTTTCCTCCTGGACTGTAATCCACCAGGCTCCTGTGTCCATGGGATTCTCCAGGCAAGAATGCTGGAGTGGGTTGCTATGCCTTCTTCCAAGGGATCTTCCCAAACCAGGGATAGAACCCACGTCTCTTAGGTCTCCTGTCTTGGCAGGTGGGTTCACCATGAGCGCCACCTGGGAAACCCGAATTACTGAGTATGGTATGGGATAATAAAACCTTGTCCTATTTTAAACTATTAGTTTAAAGCTGTATTAACAACAACAACAGAAGGTGTTTGCTGCTTTCAGTATTAAAATCAGAATTCAAATGTAAGAAAAGAGAAAATATCAAGTCGCTCATCACAAATACTCCTTCCCCTTCGGATAAGACTTCAGACCCTCACCACCTCCACTACTGTGGCTGCATCCCAAACACTGCTGTGACTGTTTCACAGATGGGATTTGGAGACCCAGGAAGGTGAAGTCACTCATTCCAAGTCGCAGAAAGAATTAGTGGGAAAGGTGGAAGCAAAGCAAAGATTTTCTACTTCTGGACCCATACCTTTCTCCTCGAAATGAATCTTCAGTATCCTCAGTTCAGTTGCTCAGTCACTTCTGACTCTTTGCAACTCCATGAACAGCAGCAAGAAAATCACAAACACCTGGTAATTCCTTCAGCTCTGCTTCCCTCTGCAACTCCTCTATGGAAAGTTTCCAAGGAAAATGATTTACTTACTCATAAAGCAAGCTTTTGAACTGTGGTGTTGGAGAAGACTCTTGAGAATCCCTGGGACTGCAAGGAGGTCCAACCAGTCCATCTTAAAGGAGATCAGCCCTGGGTGTTCACTGGAAGGACTGATGTTGAAGCTGAAACTCCAATCCTTTGGCCACCTGATACGAAGAGCTGACTCATTTGAAAAGACCCTGATGCTGGGAAAGATTGAAGGTGGGAGGAGAAGGGGACGACAGAGGATGAGATGGTTGGATGGCCTCACCGACTCGATGGACACGGGTCTGAATAAACTCTGGGAGTTGGTGATGGACAGGGAGGCCTGGCAGGCTGCAGTCCCTGGGGTCGCAAAAAGTTGGACACAACTGATCAAGTGAACTGAACTGAAAGCAAGTGTTAATGGAGGGTCTACTAGATACAGGGCAGCTTGCTAGGTGCTTAGGACTCAGAGATCTGTAGGAGGTTTTCTGCAGGGGAAGCTCACCCTCTCACAGGAGAGACAGACCAAGTAGCTAACGATGACCACGTGGCAGGGCAAGAACCACAGTAACAACATCCCAGGACCGTGGAACCTGAGACAAGAAGCACCTACATTATCCCGGCATCGGGGACACGTGCCCAGGAGAGGTGACCTCTGAATTGTGTTTCGAAGAAGCTGCGGGAGTTGGGGAGCCAGAGAGTAAGGAGTAGGGAAAACCCCAAGGAACAGTGTGAGCAAACACTGTCTAGCAGAAGACACAAGATGGGCACTCAGCAAGGCTGGGGCTCTGGGGGGTGCGTTAGAGATGAGACACGAAAGGGGGCACAGACCACGTCAGGAGGGCTCTTATGAGCCAATCCAATGAGTCTGGAGTTAACTTACACTCCTGTCCCCATCTTCCCAGTGCCCAGCCGTCCCCAACCCACTTAAATCCTGTATGTGACACCATCTCAGTGAGGCTGCTTCAGCAAAGGCCATCACTGACCGCCTTCATCACTAGCCAATGAAATCCTAGCACATGTCTTCTAGTCATTTCTGCAGCAGCAGAAACACCAACCATGGCTCCTTCCTGTACACGTCTCCCTTCCGTTGCTTCGATGAAGAGATAGTCTCTTGGCTTATCCCCTGGCACTGAGGCCGCTCTTACATTTCCCCAGGTCTTCTGGGAGCTCTTAACCTGTCCTTCACTGCTGGCTGGAGGTGCTCCCACTCTGCATCCCTGGGCTAACTCACTCCTCCTCTCTATTGCTTCCACCAGCACAAAACTGCTGGCAGCTTCCAAATCTAAATATCTGCTCTAGACATCAAGATTCTGCTCCAGATTTGAAAAAGCAGTCCTTCCTTCAAATATATTTTACTTATCTTTGCTCTCTTCATGACAAAAAATGACAGGTGCTAGCTGCTGGTTAGGACTCAATGGAAAGAAACTGGGTGTACTAGATTTACTCTCACGTATTTATCCCTTGCAGTCTCCCCCTGAATGACTAACAAACATCTCAAACTCACTCATCATGTTCCCTGTGCAAGTCTGAACTCATCATGTTCCCTGAACGTGTTCTCTCATCCTTTGTCCTGTATCTTAGTGAATGGTACTTCTGCTCCCCCAGTCACCCAGCACAGAGTCATCCTTTTCATTTGGAGTGATGAAAATGCTCCCAGTTCTGCCTAGTTAACTGTTTTCTAATTAAATCCCTCCTTCTTGTCCCCACGGTTCAACAGACATCATTGAATCATGTTCAACAGACATCGTTGAATCATGTTCAACAGACATCCATGAACTTACGGATAAAAGAACAGGAGGATGAGCGGGAAACCTGGCCAGTTGCTGAAAACTTCTCACCAGGCACATTGGTTCTACTTGGTACTTTTCAGTACCCTGACTGAACCAATGGAAGCCACATCTTTCCGAAATTCTTATCTGATGACATCATCCCTCTGATTATCAGCATTCAGGGACCAGTTGTTCTTACAGGACAAAGACTAGATTCCATGGCTGGCATCGGAAGTCACCCGAGGTCAGGGACGTGTGCTATTGCTCTGCCCTCTTTTCCTGAGGTTGTTCTCATCCTATAAATACCCCCCAGTACCCGGAACTACTGACATGATTCCAATTCCACACCTTTACCTATGCTTTTCCCTCCATCAAGGTGGCTCGCTACACTTCCCTCCCACTCTTGCTTTCACACCTGAAAATTTACTAGTCATTTGCCAAAACTCAGCTTGGGCTTCACTTCTTCTCTGGAGCCTGTGCTGAACTTTCCACCCAGGGCTCCACTTCCCCCTCCTTTCCTATGAGACTCTGTACTTGCTCCTAGAACAGCATTTCACTGATGTTTACAGGCTTGCACTCACCCCCTGCTGGAATCTTTTCCCTTGTTAAGAATGGAGGCCCCCACCTTATTAATCTGGGAATTAGCACAAAATGGAGATTGAAATATTTGCAGATGGACTGATAAATAAATGGATGAATAGACGGAGAAGGATCTTGGAAAGACTACAGGCAAGGAGATAATGTGATAAGATGTGCATTTTAGAAAAAATACTCTGGTGTCAGAGCAAAGAACTGGAAGGCTTATAACACAAATCAGAGAATATTACAAAGAATCTGATGGAGATGTACAGAGAAACAGACAAGGAGAGTAGCAGTAGCAAAGGAGAGAAGGGAATGGATCCGAAAAAAAAAAAAAAAGATACTTATAAAGTGAACACACAGATTTTACTGATCGTATGGGTGACCAGCAGGAGCAAGCTTGAGAAAAGTGAAGACATCAAGAATGGCTTCTAGGTCCCAGCTTAGAAATAAAATATCTATGCATTCTGATCCATGCATTAAGCCAGGCAAAGATACACCACAAATTTATATATGGAGCCAATCATGCATTTCGCTTCCCTGACAGCTCAGTTGGTAAAGAATCCGTCTGCAATGCAGGAGACCCCAGTTCGATTTCTGGGTCAGGAAGATCCGCTAGAGAAGGGATAGGCGACCCACACCCCGTATTCTTGGGCTTCCCTTGTGGTTTAGCTGGGAAAGAATTTGCCTGCAATGCAATGCAATTCAGAGACCTGGCTTTGATCCCTGGGTTGGGAAGATCCCCTGGAGAAGGGAAAGGGTACCCATTCCAGTATTCTGGCCTGGAGGATTCCAGGGACTACACAGTTCACGGGGTCACAAAGAGTCAGACACGACTGAGTGACTTCACTTTCTTTCACTTTCTATTAAACTAAAGGGCAGCTGAAAACAGGAAACAAGGAGACATGGCTGCCTGGTAAATCCTAAATCACCACAAAAGAAGAGACTTTCCTAATCTCCAGCGATTCATAAAGACTGGAAGAAAGTCTTTATAGCAGGTCATCTCTTGCTCTTGCCAGCCATCTCATCAGTGGGCTGCGGAGATATATATATATATATATATATATATATATATATATATATATATATATATACACACACACACACTTGAAACTATGCTTTATACCATTAAAATACCATTACAATCATGGATTTTGCATATTTAACATAAATGTCTCTTTACCCGAAACATAACTTTAAACATACTTTTCCTGGCTTCTTGGCAATGAAAACACAGATCAACAGAGTAAATCCATCCCTGAAGTATACACCTCATTCATCACAGTACACTTGTTCTTGGCAAGAACCATAATGTGCTACAAAAACTGTTATTAAAGTAAGATTTGGGGATTCCCAGGCTGGCAAGGAATTAGTTACCTACACTGTTTAGAAATTGTTTTCTTACAATTTCTTTTATTATTAATGGTCTTGTTAGACTTATAGTTCAAAGTAACTTTCCTTGATTAATCTAATGTATAAAGCCCAGCTATTCTAAAGCTTGCTTAAATCATGAGCAGCGACTGCCAAGGATGGCCTGTCCTCCTAGGCCAGCTGTAGTTAGGCACCACCTCCCAGAAGATGATTCAATCTCTGTGTTCAACTTGAGTCCACCACCTCCTGCCCTTAGTTTCAGCTCAATCCTTAGTTTCAGAATCTAAAAATAAGTCATTTGAAACTTCACAAGAGCATGTGGTATTGCTAAGTACATAACTTGCTTTGTTTCTACCACTAAAGACACTGGCTGACTGATAAAGACTGGTGAGTAGAGGATTATTCAACCTTGAACCTCTTGAACGATCATTTGTCAAAAATTTAAGATTCTGTAAGGCCAGAAAAACCTGTTACATCCTAACATATTGAAAAGAAAATGTTGCATTGCAAGAAGTCCTCATTCATGTTCAAGGGCAACACTTAGCGTAGCAAATACAAAGCCGGAGCACTAACCAAGGTTGTCTCTAGCCCTTTCTGAATATGCAATACATAAGCGACCAAAAATTCAAGGCCACTAAGTACCATCATATTGTAAAATCAGAGTTATGAATATTCTGAGCAAACTCTTGTAAAAAAAATCATTTTCCATACATTATATACTCTGTTGCCAAACTGAGCACAGATCATATTGCTAAATCTTTTAGTGGATTCTGACAGGTCAAAATAATTTATCAGGCTCATCAGGTAATAGGATTAATTATGTATCAACTCAGAGCGGATGAACATGTAAAGTATCAGTAATGCTTCTCCAGGTCTAGCATTTACTACAGTCACCACATTTAAGGAAATGTGAATCTTGCAAACATTATACTTTTGATGTAATAATGATATTACACAACTTTCTCCTTGTGTACGTTGTAAGATGGAAAGTTGGCTGGAATATTCTGCCTAATGCTACATGTTCACATCAATCTGGGACTGTAAAATTTTCCAGACACCAGCGCCCCACAGATTGGAGACTCCACCAATTTCCTGACTACTACGTGGTAAAATTCCAGGCTCACCTATTTACAAAACCAGCCCCTTCCTCCATGTTATTTCAAAAGTGTTTCTGGACTTGATGCCAATCCTCCATCCCAGGTGAGAGCTGTGTTTCGATGACATGCCTCATTTCTAAAAAACACCTAATTCATGTCTTCCAAACCTTTTTTTTGTTTAAACTAGGAAACAAGGAACCTATCAGGGAGTGCCTGCAACTTTCTCTACTGGCCTCCTACGACTGAGATCTTAATATTCCATTTTGACAAAAAGAAGCAGAAAGGGGGAACTACAAAGAGAGGAGAAAAAAGAAGCAGAAAAGAAAAGATGAGGGTGTAACGGCATAAAAACTACCGTAAAATGTCCACATAAACGTAATTCTAACAGGAGACTGAATGAATGGACGTTGTGGGAAAAACAGTAGTAAACTTGAAAGCCACTGAAAGGTTTTAATGCCTCAGGGAAAAATAAACATTTGCTTCCAATCATTTTCTCATTAAGCATTCTCTGCTAGATGGTGAAGCTTACTTAACACGCACACGCTCTGGCCCCAAACCACCAGTGCCAACTTCACCCACTGCCTGATCCCAGTCCCCGGCGGGCTATGTGCCCGGCACCTCTGCCTGCGCCGCTGCGCCCCAGCGCCGGACTCCACGCCGGCCTCGGCCTCAGCGCCTAAGCGAACATCACCTCGCCTGCTCGCCTCCTCCAGACCTCTGCCACCTCTACGACAGAAAAGATTGCTTGCACTGACAGATTTTCCGTTAGCTGCGGCTGAGTTAGCTGCGGCTGAGGTGGCTGCGAGGCGTGTTTACGGCGCGCTGGCAACCTCGCTGCGGTCCCTACCGCGCATCGGCCTCCCCAGCTCCGCCCCGGACCAAGACCCAGGCCTGCGCCTCGCCTCTCTGAGCCGCGTCTACCCCGCCATCACCTCCTAACCTCTCCAACACTCTCTCAAGCTCCACGCGGGCGCACGGTCTCATGCGCCTTTCTCAGCTCCCGGGCGCCCCCCTCGGTTGGAACGGACGCATCTCAGGACCTCATCGCTCCCAATTATCCGCGCAGCCCAAGTCCCGCGCCTGCCCGGGTCGGCCCCCGAGCGCCCTGAGCGGCCGGGCAGCTCATTGGTGCCCCACGGGGAAGGCTCCGTCTGCAGGGGCGGGAGGGGTGGGGCTCAGGGAGGTGGCAGGCGCCAGGAGACCCTAAACACGTGCAAAGAAATAAAACCTACCACGTGCGCGCGCGCGAGGGTGTGGGCTCGTGTGTATGTGTGTGTGCGTGTATACCCGCACGGCCGGCCAGGGCGTGGGCGCCGGGCGTCCCAGGGGACCGCGCAGGAGGGTACCCCCGGCCGCCGCGGTGCGGGGAGCGCGAGGAGGGGGACGCGGGTACTCACACGAACGCGTGGTAGACGAACGCCCAGCCGCGGGGCCTCTCCAGCACGTTGTACAGGTAGTTCTGCAGCCGCCGGTACTTGACGTTGCGCCGGCAGCTCTGGCCGCTGGTGTAGGAGAGCGGCTTCCCGAGCAGGCTCATCCGGGCGCCCTGCTTGCCCCGCCGGCTCTCCCGCAGGCCGCCGCCACCCAGCGCCGCCGCGCGGGTGCCCAGAAGCAGCAGCCCGTCGCCCCCGGCGGCTGCCGAGTTCAGCAGCGCCCTGGCCCGGCCCGACTCCACATCCTTCATGCCGCCGCCCGTGCGCCCCCCGCCCGCCGCCGCCGCCGGCGCGCCGCTCCTCACCCAGAGCCCGGCGGCGCCGCCCTCCTCGCCGCCCGCGTGCTGGCGGGGCATGGCATCACCGCGGGCACCGCGAGGGGGGCCCCGGCGGAGGGGGCCGTGGCCTCATGCGCTTCGGCAGCTTTCGAGGAGGGAGCTGCCGCCGACGGGGCGCCCGGCAGCCCGCGAGCTGCGCTCCAGGGGGCGGAGAGGGCGCGCGGAGGAGGCGAGGAGTCCAGGTGTCCTGTAGCCTTCAGCTCCTTAGGGGAAATCGGGACGTGTCGTGGGGGCGTCACTCCAAGAGGGCTTCTCCGGCCCCTCGGTCCCCGCGGCGGACACTCCCTCCTGGCGAAGCTCCCCCCGGGGCTGGAGATGAAGCTCCCGCGCGCGCGCGCCGTGTTCCAGGCTCCCCACGCCGGAGGGTACCTGCGGCACCGAAACCCCTTTCAGGGACGGGAGTTCGGCGTTTTCTCCCCGGGGCTTTGGAGCTATTGGAAGGTGCGCCCGCCTCGTACCCAGAGGAGGAAAAGGAGAGGCGGGCGCCCTTTCCTCCCGCCGCTGCACCGCCGCGTGGTCTGGTCCCGTCGTCCCTCCGCGAGGGGTGTGCGCCGGGACGGCCCAGTCCTGCCCTCCAGGTACCAGCCAGTCCCCAAGCGCGCCGGCCCAGGCTCCGGGCGGGGGCGCTCGGATCCCCGCGTTCAGGGTGCAGCCCCGCGGGACGCGACCGCCGAGCCAGCGAGACGGGCGCTGGGCACCTCACCGCCGCAAACTCCTCCGGCTTGCGGGCTGTGACTTTCCATCCCAGCATCAGACAGAAGAGCTGGACATCCTTGCCAGCCCGGGGGTGGGGTGGGGTGGGGTGCGTCAAAACTCCGCTTCTCCGCGGTGAACGACTGGCGCTGGGCTGTGCCTTACAGCGGCGCGAAGCAGGGGAGGACAGACCGGGTCCCTCCGTCAGGAAATTTGCATTGAAGTCAGAGAAAGTCATAAATAGGCGAAGTCTCTCGGTGGTGGCGGCGGCAGCCCCAGAGTCTGGGGGCGGGAGGGAAATCCTGGAGGATGGAGAGTCCAGGACCCCAATTTCGCTGGGTCCTCTCCCCACCCGCCTCTGCTTCCACTTAGGCAGTGAGAGGCTTCTCCCGCCGCCTCCAACACAAGAGCGGGCCGCCCCCAAGCCCCCTTCCCCCGGGGGAGGAGGGAGGCCGGCGAGCCTCTGGCCTTTAGCGAGACGGCGTTAAAAAGCGTGAGCCGCTGTGCCAGAGACGCTGGGAGGAAGCTGGGCTTGGGAACTTCTTCCCAAAGAGTGGAACCCCTCCCCTCCCCCTCAAATAGGAAGGAAATGATCACTAGTTAAACTGAAGGAAGAACTGGGGTTCCACCGCAAAGCCAGAACAGATGGTTCCGAGAGAGTGAGTCCCAGTGCCTTTTTGCTTCCAGAAGTCGAAAGCCGAGGCGTGAGTCCCGTGTCAGCTGCCCCCGGCTCTGGAGATGCTCGGCCAGCTCCTCCGTGTGAGCACACCAGTGGCGGCTCCGGTCTGCCTCGGGCAGTGGCCGCATGGCCCCGCTGGCCCCTTCCTTCTTCCTGTCATCGCTGCGATGTCAGCGCAGCTCCCTCGCCGGCTCCCGGCCGCCGGCGCGACCCCGCGCCCCCTCCCAGCCCGGCGGCCGCGGACGCTTAGCGGAGGCGCTCGGTGCAGTTGGCGGCGCCGCCACGTGACTGCCCACTAATTCACTTCCACCCCCCCCCGCGCGCGCGCGCGCACGTGGAGGGGCAAGGGGGCGGCCTAGTGCCCCCAAAGTTCAGGCCAGGGGAGAGAGCGCCGCGGAGCGAGCGCTCCAGTCCTAGGACCGAGCGAGGACCAGGCGGAGCGCTGGGGAGTTGGCGTCGCTATATTTAGACTCCCCCCGGAGTTTCCGCGCAGGGCTTTCAGGGTGAAAGATCTAGAGGCTTAGAAGGATTCGTGTGCGCGCTTTCAACGTGAAAATCTTGACTTTTCTGCAGGCAGGAAAATGAGAAGCATTTCGCCTTGAATGAGCAGTTTTCCTTCTTGCACACTTTACCCCATCCCACTGCGAAGGTCAGATCCCTTGTCTCACTGGCACTGCTGGGCCCAGCGTGCTGGCTGGAAGGTTTGGGAAGGCGGGACAAATTTCCAGGGAAAGAGCCAGTTGCCTGACTTCTCATGGACGCTTTCCTGAGTGTGTGGCAAGGTGGAAAACCGTAGTGTGGATTAAGCAAATGCATGACACTTTAAAGTAGCATCAAAGGTGGTGATCAGCAGAGGTTTAGAGCTGGAAAGGGCCTTTGAGATCGGTTCTCTGGTTCTCTAGAAGTTAGAGACACCCCAGAGGGGACCGGCCCAAGCATTCACAGGTGATTGGTAGGAGGGTTATCAGGAACCCAGCAGCCTCGCCTCTGGGTTTCGGTTCCCTTCCACATCTTAAATAGAACATATACTGAAACGCAGGTTACCCAGATGGCTATGGGTTCTGCATTGGGCTGCCTGCCAATGCAGAAGACTTAAGAGACTGGGGTTCAGTCCCTGGGTCTGGAGGAGACCCCGAGGAGGGCATGGCAACCCACTCCAGCATTCTTGCCTGGAGACTCCCATGGACAGAGGAGCCCCGGGTTGCATCGCATAGGGTGGCAAAGAGTCCGACAAGGCTGACTGAGCGACTGAGCATGCAGGCACCCTGAAGCGCTCCTGGCTGTATTTCAGTGTCTCTTCAGGCTCCCTTTGGAAAGAGAGGTTCAGCCACAAACTCTGACACCCCGCCTGAGCGTGCTGGGAAGGAAAGGCCACGTGAGGCTGCACACCTCTCTTACTGGCTTCCTCGTGTGTTCCTGGCTTCTTCACTACCAGCTAACTTCTCTCAAAAGGCAGGAATTAACTGTTGGAAAAACAGAGTGCTGTGATCATGCTTTTTTCTGCCGCTGTGCCTTTGAACACAGATGTTGCTAGGAAACTGCCTTTCATTCTTTTGGTTGAAATATTAAAACCTAATATCAGAGGAGAGGGTAGACAAAGAGTGAAATGACATAGCCGTGTATATTCCACCTGTAATATTACATTAGAGCCTTATAAAGAGGTAGAACGGTAAAAGACAGACGTCTTCCAAACCAAGTGTTTATTTCTAATGTAGACCATATGCGCTGATTTCACTCCCCATCCTTTGCAGGTGAGTGTGCTTTCAACCATTGTGAGATATCTGCTTGAAATGTATGCCCATGGAAGGTTTTATTCTCTGAAGTCTACTTGGAGATGGTTTTCGCTGAAAATAGCTACTAGAAATATTTTACTTCAGTGTGTTTTCTATGCCATTATATTTTTCATCTGAAGGGCACTCTAGTAATATGGAACATTCTATACAAGAGCTAGAGGTGCTCGGGAAAGACTTTCACGGCAGAATAACTAGTTGTGAGCTGGTTTTACAGAATATCCGTGACCACATGACTCTCCCGTCTCCTCCAGACCTCCCCAGCCCCCTGTCTGTTTAGGTCCTATCACCTCTACACACTTCCAATCGAGTCGTGGTCATAGTTCTGATCAACTCACAGCGGATGGAAGTGCTACTTTTTTGTGTGATGTGCATGCTTTTTGATCCACTGTGAAATGCCAGGTCAACCAGAGTAGTGGTAATAAACAGAATCCTCAAACCTTAGAGCAAAAGGGACATTTGCTGATGAAGAAATGGAAAACTATTGTTGGCTGCTTGCCCAAGGCTCAGCTGTTTGCCTTGGAGGAAGAGCCAAAGTCCCCTAATGCCTGAGTAGAATGCCTTTAAGCCAGGCCACCCTTTCCCTTAGCTTTTATTTCCTCCTGTCAGATCAGAACCAAACCTACAAGCACAACAACTATAGTTGTGTTTCTCAGGTATCTTATAACCATTGATTTGGTAACTCTGATTATTTCAAATATGTCAGCATTGTGGACCACAGTTTCATTTTTACTCTATGGAGGATTCTTAGAGATGTGATGCTGAGATTCTCCATATATTTTACCAAGGGACAGAAATCAGAAAACCTGGGGCAACGTCAGAGATCATAAGAACCTGCCAGATGACATGAAGTTTCCCACATAGCAGGGACTCATCCTAGCCTGCCCTCAGTGGGTGAGGCATGGTCCCTTCAGATCAGCCTCTGCCTAGGGATGCAGAAACAGTGCAGGTGTGAGTGGACAGGGGTGTGAAGAGAGGCTGGTGGGGGAGCAGACAGAATAGGAGAAGCGCTCAAAAAGCCTCACCATGTTCATCCCAGCAACTATCAAAATTTGTTTTCCTAGGAATTACTAAAATAGTATGCCAGTTACCACTGTCAAAGCAAAATAATAGCAGATATTTCATATGTGTTTACAGCACACGAGGCACTGTGATTAACAAGAATTATTTCATTTGATTCTGACCGTAGCCTCACAAATGAGCACTACAGGTTTATAAGGAAGAAAGTGAGGTTGTGAGAAAGTTAATACTTTTTCAAAACTAATGACAAATTGAGTCTGAACTCAAACTTATGGTTATTTCATGAAAAAAAAAAGCCACAGAAACAAAAACCAAAACCAGATTTTAAATAACTAGGCTGTATTAACTTTTGCAATAAAAAGGTTTAGCCTATTATCACATTAATGTATTTGCCTGCTTTTCCTTTAAAAAAGGAAGTGTTGGAAAGTGTCTAGTAGTTGTTTCATAGCAGGACTTGGGGTTTTACTCTAAACACAGAATTAGCCTCAATACCGCTCTTCACTTTTCCTGAAGAAATAAAAGCTTGTGTATAGAAATTTTTCTTCTGTATTGAATATTTTAAAACAGTCCCAAATCATGAAGTAACAGTATCTTGGAATTATGCTTACATTTTTATCTTTTTCCTAACACTACCTTAACAGTCCCAAATCATGAAGTAACAGTATCTTGGAATTATACTTACATTTTTATCTTTTTCCTAACACTACCTTCTGTTTTATTCACAAACTCCTATTTATCATACTTGGCTGTACCAGATTTCTATTTTCTTCCTGTTATGTTAGTATGGCAGCCAATTACTTAAATGTTCTTCCTGGAAGTAATTTGAATGCAGCTATTTGCTCTTTCTAAGATATATACATTTAGAAACCGTGTGAAGAGATTGATACAGAAGACAAACCTCTCATTTGAGGGAGTGCCCAGGGAAAATTCTGTTATAATTCTGTGCCCCCTAGTGGCACTGGCATTTTACCATAACCTTTTTCAAAGAGAAATTAAGAAAGCACCCTTTATGAATCACCCCAAACCTTTTCATCTCCTCGGCAAGCTATCGTTAAGTCATTAGGTATGAGCTAGTTGGAGCGGCTGCAGATGAAAAATGTCTTGATTCTCAGGTGCACCGGCTGAATAATAATTCTAATGTGACGGGTTCCCGGAGGTTTGCATCGCATCTTACAGGAAGCTGGAGAGGCTTTCCTGAAGGACGCAGGGGCTGGGCTTCCTTGAGGAAGAGCTGGCCTTCGGTGACCCATCAGGGCAGGTTGTTCAAGGAAAAATTAGTTGAGAACCTGTGAAGGCCAGGCATCCTTTGAGAGTGACAAGTGGCTGGATTCTCTTGGAGCCCAGGGTGCTTCTGAAGGGTGTGGTGGTAAGGCCGGGGCTCCACAGCTGAGAGTCTCAGCGGGAATTTAGGGATTGTGTTCTGACTTGAGCAGGGAGCCCCTGAAGAACGTGAAACAAGACACTCTACTTGTTCCTATTTCCACGTGCAGAAAAGCCCTGAATATTAGTTGAGTTTAATGGGGTGGGAGGGGAGGGCAGGGAATGTGGCTTGAGCACTCATGCTTGGCACACACTGTTCCAAACTGGGATTCAGAGATGACATGTCTTTGGTGGAAGATAGTGATGGCTGTCAGTCCATGGACAGGTGTCCAGCCAAACCTCCAGTTTCCAGGCCTGAGTCTCTGGATGATGAGTGGTGTTATTTACTGAACTTGGAAAGACCATCTGGTACAGCCATCTGGGGAGAGGGATGATGGTGACTTCAACTTCACATGGAATACGGCCTGACTGCTGAGATAGCCCAGTGGAAACGTCCAGTGAGTATACAGGTCCGCAGCTCAAGAGGGAGCCAGGAAGCAAAGTTTGAGAATCACCAACATGTACGTAGGGGTGTGTGTGTGTGTGTGTGTGTGTGCACGTGTGCACTCAGTCAGTCTGCAATCCCATGGACTGTAGCCTGCCAAGCTCCTCTGTCTGTGGAATTTTTCAGGCAAGAATACTGGAGTGGGCTGCCATTTCCTTCTCCAGGGGATCTTCCCAACGCAGGAGTCGAACCTGCATCTCCTGCATATATATACACATATAAAAGATGCAATCACCATATATGATGAAAGTGATGGGTTGGGATTAGATGACCTGGGAAAATACGTAGATTGGCTGAAAAAAGAAAAGGCCTGAGGACCCAAATTGGGGGCCAGGGGTGCTCAGAGCCAAACGCTGAGGGTGGGGGAGGAGAAAGGAGAATAGGAAGCTGAGTAACCCCTGAGGACCACTGAGGACCATTGCCTCAGCAGCCATAAAGGAAGCTTCCACAGGGAAATGCGGGACAAAGATAATCGAGATAGGATTTGACCACAAGCAGGTCATTGGAAGAAGTTGTTTCTGGGTTTTGTTTTCCTTGCAGAATTTCTTGTAGAACGAGAAATCAGGTCAGAATGGGCAGGAAGGAATTCAGAAGTGAGACAGTGACGTTAATGATTCTGGAGGGGAGGAGCAAGGAAGCAGCAGGCAGAGGATTTGGGTTTGACCAAGATTCTCAGCATAATGTGATGCTGACTCACGAGACCCGAGTGGCTGTCACAGCCAGGCTCAGAGGTCCTCTGGCTGAGTCTGAGCTACTGTTAGATTGACAGTATTTCACTGCCAACTGGGAGGTCTGAGACCACTTGAATGTCTATTGATTTTGCTCTGTACCTTTAGAGCATTTTTAATAAAAACTATCACTTTTCATTTCTAACATTTCCCCCAAAGTTTAATTTAATGTGTATACATTTTTCAGGCTTAGTTTTACCTGGAATGAAGATGCATGTTGGATAAATGATGTAGTTTTGTTTGGTTGTATTTAAAATGAAAAGTTGCAGAACTGACTGGATCAATCAGGGAAAACTGTATGTAGATCTATAATAACTCGTAGATATTCAACACAATTTTCAGGCAGTGGTGCCGAGACCAATGGAACGGATGCTGGAATCTCTCTGACAGGTCAGGAATTGGCAGGGGTGCGCATCCAAGTTCCTAGAGTTTTAACCAGATATTTATCTCTCTCTCTCTCTTAATTTTTTTTTAATATGAGGCTTTTGAGTACAAAGTTAGGCTAACAGAAAGTCTGTTAAAATTATTTTAAAAGCTGGTCCTGTTTTGGGGGCTGCTTAGGGTCATGCTTGCTGCCTTTTTGAGGCATGGTTACAGAATGCAACAAGTCACTGCCCACAGAGGCAAAGAAAGATGAGGAGAGCCAGAGCTGGTGGCCAGGGCTCCGGCCACCCTGGGGGCTGCAGCTTAGTGGCTAAGCCGCTGGGGATGCTGCAAAATGTTAGGATCCAAGTGCTACACATTGACACTGGGCCTTATGTAGGAATCCTGAAAGTAAAAAGAGTTCATGTAAGAGGCCAGTGTCCTGAAAAACAGATAGATGGAAAGTGGTATTGCAATCAAGTTGTTTCAGTTTTTGTTTTGTAAAAATACGTTTTGCTGCTCTGGCGTAAGATTCTGATGAGATACAATGTAATCAGGTCAATGAAATAGACCAGTAAACTTGGCGCCTTCTCAGAATGTTTGGTTTTGCTCTAGCTTGTTATTTTGTACATGAGACAGGCATTTTGAGAAAAAAGGGGACAAAGTTGAAAATCGGTTTCAGGAAGAAGGTATTTCCTGATGTGGATAAAAAGACTAAAAATGAGGAAGAAACTGGGGGCCACAAGACCCAGTGTTCTTTTGGGTGCTGAGAATCGGAAGTGGACCAGTAATTGCAATAGAGGTGGGGGGCTGGAAGGACTCTCTTTTATTTATCTATTTATCTGAATTCTTTAATTGAATGTAGTTGATTTAAATGTATCAGTTTCAGGTGTGCAGCAAAGTGAATAAGACAGATTCTTGGTCAGATTCCTTCCCTTTATAGGTTATTTCAAGATACTGAGTATAGCTCCCTGTGTACACTTACTGTTTACTTTATATTGAGTAGGGTGGCCAATGCTACTTTAAAACTGGTCAGAATTTGGAGTCAGGAAAAACTTCCAAGTTATGGGATCTGGGTTCCTGACTGAGTTACTGAGTTTCTCTGTCTTCGTTTCTTTCCTGTTTAAAGTGGAATCATTGTGTCCTCATCAGACAGCTTTTGTGAGGATTAAATGAAGAGCTGATGTAAAGTTTTAGCAAAGCTCTGACGGTAAATCTGACCACTACTGCTAGTGATCATGGTCTGCAGGACTTCACTCAGGTTCAGTTTGTGATTCACCCCACAGTTTTAAAGTAATAGCTGATGAATTTTATGAAACATTACCATCTGTAATTTTTAACATTTAGAAAACATATAAAAGTAAGAGAAGCATGAACTTGTAAAAGGATATGTTTTTTCCTGGGTAAACCTTCAGATAACCCAGAAGTAAAACTGTAAGTTTGTAGGTGACAGTTTTCAGTGAACTGTTTGTGAAGTTTAAAAAGCAAATGAAAGTAGCCACACCTGATAATTACTAGACTATGTATTCATTTTTTATATAACAATGCTTTTTTGAAGGAGACTAGGTGTAATTAAACCTTTAACACATATAGCTGTGAATATTATTCTACTTCTAATAGCAATATTCAAGTGGTAATGGGTGTTTAATTCTTTCGCTCTAAAATATATGTGACATTTTAGATGTCTGGTGATAGGTGCTGAATTAATTTATCATTCTGAAGTTTTACTGGATGACAAAGCTTTGAGAATTTGGTGAAAGTCTTCACAAAAGTCTGAAAAGCATACCTATAATTTTGTAGACAACCTCTGGAACAATTTATATAACCTGGAGCTTTTGGATTCCAGATTATTAAGTCCTTGGACTGTATTCTTAAAGGAATGAATTTTACAAAGGTTCTCTGGAGGCTGTCTTCAGGATGCTTTGTACTGGGCGCATAAGAGTAATTTGAGTAGCAGACACTTCCTTGCACTCCATTGAATAACCCATTCTATTTCTCAGGCTGCAGTTAGGAATCCATTTTAAACCCAAGAGTATGATTGTGTGTGTGTGCGTATATGTGTGTGTATGTATAGCTTAGTGTATGTGTATGTAAACAAATGTAAATATGGTTTAATGTAATTGCAAGTCAATGCTTTAAAATATTGCCCACCAGCAAACACGTCCACCAAGAACCGTCTATTCCTGCAATAGAAAGGAAGATTATGGGCCCATGTAGGGCTTCACCTCTGATAAATGGATCACAATCATTTCCATGCTTAAACGTTCCTTTCACTCTTGGCTAGTGCTCTGACATCGGAAAGCATTAGCTTTGTTATTGAAAGTGGCCTCCAGAAATTAAAGCCTTGATGTTGTGTCTTAGAAGCACCCCATTACTGGTTTCCCAGCCTCCACTTTACCAGCTGCCTGCCCACTCACCTGCTGGAGCCTCTGGATCACCTCCACTGCAGCATTCCTTTAAGGCATGGGTTTTGTTTCAGTTTTTTAAATGCTTTTCTGTTTATTTTATGAAACCAGTGTAAATCCAGTTGAATAAGATCTTTAAAATAAATTTTTACACCATCTATTTCATAAACAGATATATGTATTCTGATAAAAATATATGAATACAGTCATATATAAAATATATACATCAATACCAAGTGAGATAAACAAAAAAATACAAGGGTGTATTAGCATTCAAAAGTAAGTCAGTTCTTCCTCCTAAAGCAAAGGAAGCAAAGAAAAAATAAACAAATGGGATCTAATTAAACTTAAAAGCTTTTGTGTAGCAAGGGAGGCCATCAACACAGTGTAAAGGTCACAGATTCAATGGAGGAAAATACTTGCAAATGATGTGACTGATAAGGGCTTCAGTTCAGTTCAGTTGGGTTCAGTCGCTCAGTCGTGTCTGACTCTTTGTGACCCCATGAATCGCAGCACGCCAGGCCTCCCTGTCCTTCACAAACTCCCGGAGTTTACTCAAACTCATGTCCATTGAGTCGGTGATGCCATCCAGCCATCTCATCCTCTGTCGTGCCCTTCTCCTCCTGCCCCCAATCCCTCCCAGCATCAGGGTCTTTTCCAAGGAGTCAACTCTTCGCATGAGGTGGCCACAATATTGGAGTTTCAGCTTCAGCATCAGTCCTTCCAATGAGCACCCAGGACTGATCTCCTTTAGGATGGACTGGTTGGAGCTCCCTGCAGTCCAAGGGACTCTCAAGAGTCTTCTCCAACACCACAATTCAAAAGCATCAATTTTTCAGTGCTCAGCTTTCTTCACAGTCCAACTCTCACATCCATACATGACCACTGGAAAAACCATAGCCTTGACTAGACGGACCTTTGTTGGCAAAGTAATGTCTCTGCTTTTTAATAAGGGCTTAATATCCAGCACATATAAATAGCTCACCCAACTCAACATCAGAAAAACAAACAGCCCATTTAAAAATGGGTAGAAGATCTGAATAGACACTTTTCAAAGGACAACATACATATAGCCAACAGACACATTGTAAAATGCTCAACATCACTAATTATTAGGGAAGGATAAATCAAAATCACAGTGAGATATCACCTCACACCTGTCAGTATGGCCATCATCAAAGAGCATAAATAAATGTTGGCAAAGATGTGAAGAAAATGGAAGCCTCGTATACTGTTGGTGGAGATGTAAATACAACCACTGTGGCAAACAGTATGGAGATTTCTCAAAAAATTAAAAATAGAGCTGCCATATGACCCTAGCAATTTCATTCTTGAGTGTATATCTGAAATAAATGAAAATACTAATTCAAAAAGATCCATGCACCTCAGTGTTTATGGCAGCGCTATTTGCAATAGCCAGGATCTGGAAGCAACATAAGATTCCATCCACAGGTGTAATAGACACATATAATGGAGTACTGCTGCTGCTGCTGCTAAGTCGCTTCAGTCATGTCCGACTCTGTGCGACCCCATAGACGGCAGCCCTCCAGGCTCCCCTGTCCCTGGGATTCTCCAGGCAAAAACACTGGAGTGGGTTGCCATTTCCTTCTCCAAAGCCTTAAAGTGAAAAGTGAAAGTGAAGTCGCTCAGTCATGTCTGACTCTTTGTGACCCCATGGACTGCAGCCTACCAGGCTGCTCCGTCCATGGGATTTTCCAGGCAAGAGTACTGGGGTGGGGTACCATTGCCTTCTCTGGATGGAATACTACTCAGCCATAAAAAACAAGGAAATTTTGCCATTTGCAGCAACTTGGATGGACTTGGAAGGTATTATGCTACATGGAATAAGTCAGAGAAAGACAAATACTATATGCTATCACTTATATGTATAATATAAAAAATCAAACAAGTTAGTGAGCATCACAAAAATGTAATAGATTCACAGATATAGAGAACAAACTCATGATTATCAGTGTGGAGTGGGAAGCAGGGAGGGGCAGGAGAGAGGGAGGGGATGAGGAGGTATAAACAACTATTTATAAAATAAATAAGCTACAAGGAAATATTGTGCATTATAGGAAGTACAGCTAATTTTTTATATTAACTATAAATGGAATATAAACTTTAAAAATTGCTAATTACTATATTGTACACCTATTACATATAGCATTGTACATCAACTATACTTCAATTTAAATTTTTTTTTAAAGGAAATCATTCCATCAGCAAAAAAATCATCATACAATCATCTAGAATAATTGTTTTAAGAATTCAGTAGAATTCAACATCTATGTATTGATAACTACAAAAAAATCCTTAACAAAATAGTAAACATAAGTGGCCTCCTTAATCAGATTATGTTTTTGTATTATGACTAAGCCCCTCCTACTGTCTCGTTGTGGCTTCTTCTTTGTCTTTGGAAGTAGAAGATCTTTTTTGGTAACTTCTGGTCTTTTTTGTCAATGGTTGTTCTGCCATTAGTTGAGAGTTTGCTGTTTTCATGAGAGGAGGTGAATTTAAGTTCTTCCACTATGACATCTTGTCCCACAAATATCAGGTTAAGCTTTTGAAATGAACTTATAGCAAACATATTAATATATAGATCCTTGGGTTGGGAAGATCCCCTGGAAAAGGAAATGGCAACCCACTCCAGTTTTCTTGCCTGTAGAATCCCATATATAGCCATATATATGGGATATATGTATGTATATATATATATATATATATGTATATATATATATAGTATACACACACACACACGTGACAGTCTTCTGCTTTAGGACTCTACAAACATGGCACTTACATTTCTTCACCTGGGCTCCTAATGAGCCTCTCAATTTTCTCCTCTATAATATAGCTTTTATACTAACTCTAAACTCCATTTATTCTCCCTGTGTAATGCAGCCTGCAGTTCACTGTAATTTTTCTAAAGCTAAAGTTTTAGAGCAGAGTTTTATACATAACATGAGATGATAGAAAGGTGATCTTAAACTGTACATAACATAGACTGACAGCAAAATGGTCTAAACCTGATAATCCCAGGCCAACTAATATACTTTTAAGTCATGCATTTCTCTATGAATTCTTTACACTAGCAATGACTTTGCTCCCGAGTATTGCTCACAACTCTTGGAGACGTTTTTGGTAGGCATAGTGCTGGTGGGAGGGGTGCTGGGAGGCATTGCTGTGGTGTTCAGCGGGAAGAGGCCAAGGATGCTGGTAAACATTTTATAACACGCAGGACAATCCCCACAACAGAGTTACTTTTCCCAAAATGCCAGTAGAGCTGAGGATGGGAAACCCCACTACGGAGAGACATTTTAAGCCAGGCTTTGAACATATTGAGGAAATGAATTTTTCTCCTGTTATCAGGTAATATATGTTGTTGTGTAGACCATCTATTTCTATATTTAGAATTTCAGTTTGTAGTATGTGCCTGAGTAAATGAAGCTAGATGTTTTAAAGAAACAATTATCCCATTTAAAATAAAATATTTCAATGTCTACAATATCAGAGAAAGTAAATAAGTAGACATGTCTGTCAGTAATGTTCTAGAAATTTAGAACAATATCAGTATCATTTTTTACCTAAAAATTAGCACATCTTTCTGTGTCTATCATGGAAAGGAAAGAGGCAGCGAAAGAATCTTGGAGCAATTGAACTGCCAGTTAGTCAGGGTTCTGAAGGTGCTGTGAGGCATTCTTTCGTGGTTGCATTACTGTATAGATCTTTGAAATGATGCCACAGATTTATTCAAGCTTTATCTAATTCCACATAAGTTTATACAGGAGCCCTTTGATGGTAATAAAATGCCAATGAAAAAAGTAAAATAACTAGTCTGTAACTCACCTTTCACCACTTTCATAAAGATATTTAATGAGAGGTTCAAACATGGACATTTGGTCTGAGAGTCATTTTAATGTAAGTGTTTCCATTGTGGATTGCCACATCTTTTTTGAGAATTTTAATAAAACCACATACCTTTCTTGTGGTAACCATAGCGTTATAAAAGCTACATAAACTGACGATATTTCTTTACTTCACTTAACAATATATGAAGATACTATGGTGGCTGATAATATTCTTATGTAACAACGGTCCTGGGTTAGAAGAAAATCTGTCAGATGGGGAAACATCGGAACGAACGAAGTGACTGCATTTTCTTGCTGTCATGTTATTCATGAATACATTTACCTATTTTTTTTATGGCAAAGCTTGTTTTTTATCTCTCTTTTCTGAATCAAAGACATGTTCTATAGATAGTATTAGGTTGGTGCAAACAAAATTGCTGTTTCGGACTGTAAATTTTAAATCATTATAACTAGGGTCAAACATATCTTTACTAGTCAAAATAAGAACCATTACAATCAACATATTTTTTGCCAATGAGAAATAAGTTGTTTTTATTCCTGTAGTGTAAAAATCTGTGCTTAAGGATTCGACAAACTCTTGCAAAGTATTTTCTCCATTCTACTGGTTGTACAAGCATTTTCTCTGCAAAAAGTTGTCAAGATGCTTGAAGAAGTGGTAATCAGTTGGCAAGAGGTCAGGTGAATATGATGGGAGAGGCAAAACTTCATAGCCCAATTCATTCAACGTTTGAAATGTTGGTTGTGCAATCTGTGTTCAGGTGTCGTCATGGAGAAGAACTGGGCCCTTTCTGTTGACCAATGCTGGCTGCAGGCATTGCAACTTTTGATGCATCTTGTTGATATGCTGAGCATACTTCTTATATGTAATGGTTTCTCTGGGATTCAGAAAACTGTAGTTGATCAGACTGGCAGCAAACCACCAAACAGTGACCATGACCTTTTTTTTTGTTTTGGTGCCAGTTTGACTTTGGGAAGTACTTTGGAGCTTCTTCTCAATCCAACCACTCAGCTGGTCATTGCTGGTTGTCATATAAAATCCTTTTTTTTTTTTTTTCTTTTTTGGTCACACATCATAATTTGATCAAGAAATGGTTCATTGTCATTGCACTGAATAAAAGAAGACAATACTTCAAAATGATGATTTTTTTTTTTTTTAATTTTCATGAGGTACCCACCTACCAAGTTTTTTCACAATTCTGATTTGCTTCAGATGCTGAATGACTGTAGAATGGTCGACATTGAGTTCTTGGGGAACTTCTCGTGTAGTTTAAAGAGGATCAGCTTCAATGATTGCTCTCAATTGGTTGTTGTCAACGTCCTATGGCCAGCCAACATGCTCCTTTCCTTCAAGTCTCTCGGCTCTGTTGCAAAACTTCTTGAACCACCACTGCACTGTATATTCTTTAGCAGTTCCTGGGCCAAGTGCGTTGTCGATGTTGCAAGTCATCTCTGCTCCTTTACAACGCATTTTGAACTCGAGTAAGAAAATTACTTAAATTTGCTTTTTATCTAACATCATTTCCATAGTCTAAAATAAATTTAAAATAAACAGTAAGTAATAAATAATTAGAAAAAAACATAAAGTGAGAAATGCAGGTTAAAATGATGTATAATATAACCACTTTATAACCAATTTATTTAATAATAAATATATATATTTATATAAATAAATAAATAAATATGACCAATGTATTCAAGAATGTATTCCAATACCAAATGGCAAATTTCAACAATGAAAACTGAAATTTCTTTTGCACCAATCTTAGTACTTATTTTTATGTGTGCATGTGTGCATGCTCAATTGCTCAGTTGTATCCAACTCTTTGCGACCCCATGGACTAGCCCACAGGCTTCTCTGTCCATGGAACTTTGCAGGCAAGAATATTGGAGTAGGTTGCCATTTCCTACTCCAGGGGATCTTCTTGATCCAGGGATCAAACTTGCATCTCGTGTGTCTCCCGCATTGGCAGGTGTAACTCTTTCCCACTGCACCACCTGGGAAGACACACGAGCATATTCAAGTTGGTTATGGACACACAAGTGCATAGGACCTCTAAAATATTAACTTTATTTCTACCTTGACTGATCCACTAGTTTCTTAAGTTTCCTTGCTCTGGAAAAGAAAATCACTCCTTGAAGAAAAATAAAACTGTTTCTCAAATTTGAATTATAAAATACTCCTGTTTCTTTAACACTCCTTAAATGATGTTCCAGTTTTGGTTTAAATAAAAATGACTTAACTTATGCTAGATTTTTTTTTCTGCTATGGATTATACTGGAAAATCAGAGGATTTATTGGATTAGCTTAAACCATACTTTCTCTATTTAACATACAAGTAAAAGCACATTATTTAGTCTCTTTATCCCTCACTTTTTCTCACTTTCAAAATAAGAGACAAGAGTTATTGGGAGATGGAGCTAAGTTTTATAATCTCTGTAAAGTTCTGCACCCTGTCAATGCTCTGTCAATGTTCAATAGCTTATAGATGCTTCTAGTTTATGGGAAATATGGAAAGTATTTTAGGAAAAATATTAAGAGTTACACCATGCTGAAATGTTTATCTATTTATTAAAAACTTTTTTCTTGTAAAGGAACATGGTTAACCAGCAAGCCCAACGTTGCTCAGTCATACAGGTTCATATGTTTTAGTTGCTCCCAAACTGAAGTAAAATTCAGTAAATGTTCATGTACATGGATATAAATAGGCTTACTCGCCCTCCTGCTCTACGTTTTTCCTTTTTTAATATTTTTTAAACTTTTAATTCTAATCTCCCAGCTGCTGTCTCCATATCCAGAATGAGCTATTAGTCCAAAATGGTGAGTGTTCAGATCCCTGTATCACTATTCTCAAAGCAGAAATTGGAGGCTCATAGTCACAGCTGAACACAAGTTTCTTCACTCCTTCAGGACACTGAGATGCTTGTTTGTCTCTAGTATTTTATAGAAACATCAATCACAAGCAAACGTAGTTTCAAAGATAAGCAAACAGAAGAAAGCAAACAGAAGGAAAGACATAGCGGGGAATTTGATGACATTTTATATTGTCTGTCTTCAGGGAAAGGTCAAAAAAACTGGATTTTATTTCATCTTCTTTCCAAGCGAAGGAAAAACCATCATGTGGTACTGTCAAGAGTCTCAGGCTCCATGGAGAAGATATTCTTGAGGGGCTTTTATAAATTCAAAGGCAACAAAAATGGAAACAACATAAGCTGAAGATGATAGGTGATCAAAAATGTTTGTTAAATAAATATAAATACCTTACTTTTATCCTCAGACATAAGCGTTAAATGGCAGAATCTGCAAATCAATCAATGTAATACACCACATCAACAAATTGAAAGATAAAAACCATATGATTAAAAAACAACAACAACAAAAAAAAAACCATATGATTATCTCAATAGATGCAGAGAAAGCCTTTGACAAAATTCAACACTCATTTATGATTAAAACTCTCCAGAAAGCAGGCACAGAAGGAATATACCTCAACATAATAAAAGCTATATATGACAAACCCACAGCAAGCATTACCCTCAATGGAGAAAAATTGAAAGCATTTCCCCTGAAATCAGGAACAAGACAAGGGTGCCCACTCTCACCACTACTATTCAACATAGTTTTGGAAGTTTTGGCCACAGCAATCAGAGCAGAAAAAGAAGTAAAAGGAATCCAGATAGGAAAAGAAGAAGTTAAACTCCCGCTGTTTGCAGATGACATGATCCTCTACATAGAAAACCCTAAAGACTCTACCAGAAAATTATTGACTTTTTAGTGAACAGAGGAGAGCAGATGTTTTACACACTCATGTATACAGGTGGTGCTAGTGGTAAAGAACCTGCTTGTAAATGCAGGAGATGTAAGAGATGTGGTTTCAGTCCCTGGGTGGGGAAGATCCTCTGGAGGAGGGCATGGCCACCCACTCCAGTTTTCTTGCCTGGAGAATCCCATGGACAGAAGAGCCTGGCAGGCCAGCGCAGCTGAAGCAACTTAGCACACAGCACACATACTTTCATCCTCAGACATAGGCATTATATGTCAGATAATTAATGATTTTTAGGGAACAGTGGAGAGCAGATATTTTTATACACACACACACACACACTCATATATACACTAGCTGGAGTAATAAGGAAACATGCTTTTGATATTCTGTGATGATATCATGAAAGAATTTCCAGCCTGATCCAGCCTCCCTCAGGGGCCAAAAACTAGTGACAATAAGAATTTGGACAGGTGAGTGGAGATGCCACTTTGAAGATATTTGTCCAGTTTAAGTGAACTTGAAATTCAGTTTTCACAGGTGTCTGCTTGGGGGCAGGTAGTGGCAGGGGACAAAACTACCCAAGATCAGGGTTGCATAGATGTTGCTCTCTGCACAGGACCTCAGCGTGTTAAGTCCTTGGCTACAGAGTGAGTTGGAGGAACACTGAAGAAAAATTACCTGTTCTGAAACTGGCATTAGGTTCATGTGAAAGGAAGCTTCTCCATTTGTTGTTAACAAACCAGAGCAAATCATTTGCAGACGGCAGGCCTCTCATCCAAGTGGCTCACAAAGGCTGCCAGCAGTCTTTCAGTGTGAAGGTGTCCTCCGGAGCCTGGAAGAAACGAATGCAAACATACCACCCACCATCAAAGCCTCAAGGAATACTAGCAGATGTCACGTAGAGAAAAGCGGCTTATTGTCAAAACTGCCGATGCTCAAGAAAACAGGACAACAGGAAGGTGCACCATCCGAGTAAACAGCTGAATCAAAGGTGCAAAACTTCCAGATATTGGATTTATCAGACAGACAATAAAATGGCTGAGTTTAGCATTCTTAAAATATTTCCTTTTAAAAAGAGAGTGTTAAAATATAGGAAAAGTACTATAAAGTTTAAAAAGCAGACTTGAAGAAGAATACATATAACTTTCAGAAATTAAAAAAATAAATTGAAATAAAACCGTGGCTAGATTTAATGGATAATTAGGTATTTCATGAGATTATCCAGATGATGATGTACCAGATGATGGGTCTCAGAAATTTATTTTTAAAGTAGGAGAGTGAGAAAAAGTGAAAATATAACAGAGAAGAGATGGGTAGAAGAGAGAAAAAAATTCTAATATAATTCACATATTTGTAGTTCTAGAAATAGAGGTGAAAGAATGAGGTAGTAGCAAATTTGAAAATAATCAGGCTGACAATTGAGAAAACAGTGGAATGTTTTAGTATGATGAAAGAAAATATATGTCAATCTAGAATTATATAGTGTGCAAAAATAAATTTGAAGAAAGAAAAAAAAAGTAAAAAGCATACTGTCAGATGAAGAAAAGTGTGAAAGTTTGTCACAAAAGATATACGCTTTAAAAAATTCAAAAGGTGGATTCCAGACAAAAGGAAACCAATTTCACATGGAAGGTGCCTAGAAGAATGGAGGACAAAGAAAGCAGTAAATATGTGGATAAATATAAACAGCATTAGATGCACAAATAATGCTTTTTTGTTTCTTTTGGTTTAAACAGGGTAGAACTATGATAGTCAATAATTACATATAAATCAGGAGGACTTGATCAGATTGAAAAGTTTAATAAGATCATTGTTTAAAAACTGAAAATTGTAATTTTGGATTTTGATATCTAGGCAGGTTGGAAATACTAAGGTAACCAATGAAAGATGAGATGTAAAAAGTTTACATTTCAAATCCATAGAGAGAAAAATGAGTAAGGAAAACTAGACAATCAATATTTTGAAAAAAGTAAAACAAGCAAAATAGAAACAGATAAGATGGGATACAGAGAAAACACAAAAATAAATAATAGAAATCATCCAGATATCACTCCTGTCTGAACTCTCGAAAGTTAGGTATTTGTAATAATGGCTTGCTTATGTTTCATCAAAAATTATTATCTGAAATGAAAGCCAACTAACATATATCTACATATGTATCAGCAAAAATGCTAAGTTCTGTGGAAGTTCAGTAAAGAAGTTTTCCTGTTCTTGCAGAAGTATCTCCTGTTTTTCCAATAATGTCTAATCTCTTGCTAATGTTATTTTCCTGTGGGTTTAGCTTCTGGTTGTTTCTGTAGGTTACTTAGGGGCACCAACTACTAGGTCCAATTTAGATAGTATGCCTACCGTGTTTAATATGATTTCTTTGTTTAGTTCTACCACAGTACGTATTTATTATTAAGCATAGAGAGTCAAGATAATTTGAATTCAATACTCCACAGAATAAACACACAGTATATTCAATAGCATCCATTAAGCACAAACTGGTTAGATAAATTGGGTTTAAAATGTTACATACAATGCAGAAATATTTGGTGCTTTGTTACATGAGTTTCAGAGTGTTTTAGTGATGTCTGGGGAAATTGATCTCATTTTTTGTATTATTACTTTTCCCTAATTTTATTTGCAAGAATATGAAAGTGCTATAAAATATAATTAAAGATTCATTTAAAAGACTAGATTTCTAATGTTAATTAAAAAACAAAAGACTCACCTAAAATTTCAGGATACAGTTTGAACATGGAAGGGTAGAATAAAGACACATTCAGAAAGAAAAAAAGACACATTCAGCAAGCAATAGTTTAAAGTGAAACTCTGTAAATGGCAGACAAAATAGATTTTAAGAAAAAAGAAAAACTAATAGAAGTAAAAGGGTAATTATAAAGTCAAGAAATGTTTCAATTTACTAGCAAGATTTAAGAATTTAATTTGTAAATACCTGTTTAATAATACAATCTTTATGCATGAAATGAAATGAAAAGGATGAAAAACATATTAATACATTATCAGAACTGGGAAATTTGTCTGATAACTGGAAAGACAAGGCACATAAAGTCAGTGAGAGTAGAGAAGATCTGACTACCTCCACTAACAACCTTAACCAATCAATTGCAAAACATTGGCTGTTCAAGGGCACTAAGACCTATCATGAAACTAACCACGTGGTGTGCTGGAAAGACAGGTTCACCAAACATTAAACAACTGGGGTCATGTAGGACACATCCTCTGACGACAGTGGGATTGTCAGAAATAATTAACAAGATACGGCAAAACTAATACATTTAGAAATTTGACATTTCTATAGAAATCATGAGGAAAGTTACCTAGTCCATGATGAAAGTTACCATACCTAACAACACGCTAATGAAAATGCTGTATGTCGAACTCATGTGATGAAGCCGATGTGGTTCCAAGAAGGATTACAGAATTTTAAGTCATTATGTTATAAAATAGAAAAGCCTCAAATTAAATGAGCTTGACAAATTAGATAAAATCTGCATTCACCTTCCCAAAATAGGAAATAATAGATGACCAATAGAAAGTACACAGACATACAGTAGAGAGAATCAACAAAGCCAAAAATTGATTATTTGAAATAAATAGCAAAACTAACAAACTTTGGTAAGACTGACTAAGGAAAAAAAAGTGAGAAAAATAATATCGATGAAAAGTGAGGAGGGTATAACTAGATATTCTGAATAGTTAAAAATAATTAGTTGATATTCAAATATTATCCTAATGGATATAAAATGTTAGATAAAATGAACAAATTCTCAAAAATATAAATATAATAAACTGCATTCCACTAAAAAATAAATAAATAAACGTAACTTCTAGAAAAATGGGACAAAAACTAAATCGAATTTTCACCATGAAGAAACTGAATCAGTAGTTAAAAGTCTCCCCTCCTGTGTATCTTCCCAAAGAGGCTCAGATATTTTAATTCTAATTTTCATCAAACATTCACTAGGTCAATTAATTCCAGCTGTACTCAAACTATTCTGAAGTATAGAAGGAAAGGATGTATATTCCTAGCTCATTTTATGTGACACTGCTTAGCTTGATTTCAAAATATAGATATTATAAGAACATTATGGGTGAAACTAACCTCTAAAGAATCATTGAGTAAATTTAGCAAGATTGCTGAACACACAAGGCAGTTAAAAACCTTAAGTCATACCTCTATACATTAGCAACAAAAAGGTAGAAAATGGAATCAAACAAATATAACCTTTACCATGATATTTAAAAAATTAAGTATCTAAGGATAAATTATCAAAAAGTATGCAAGCCATTCATGTGGAAAATTTTTAAATGTAATCAAACAGAGTTAAGTAAGACCTAAATACATGGAAACACAGTGTTTATAGGGTGGAATATATATTTTAAAAATCAGCTTTCCCTTTAGTAAATCTGTGAAATAAATGTTATTGTATCAATAATAAAATGTCTGAGGATTTTGGCTTGTTTTCATGTATGCTTTATTGTAATGAAACTTATTAAACCAATGGATTCTAGAATTTAAGAGCTTGAAGTCCAAAATAGCTGATATCTCTGAGGCAAATTATAAAGAATAATTACTAAAGTTGAATAATCAAGCCAGTGAACAAAATATAAGAGGGACCAGAAACAGAAATGAAATACACAGAAACTTAATTGATGATAAGTTGGCATTTTATATTAATGGAGACAGACAGACTTTTAAGGAGAAAGCATTGGGATAATTATGGGGAAGATGAGCTAGAGCCTAAACCCAGCACATAAGTAATTACCAACTGATGTGATGACGGAGAATATCTTTATGCCCTCAGTATAGAGAGGGCTTTCTAAAACAAGGACTTCACATGAACTGATGGATACATTTTTAAAAACTAACTTCTGCTCAAAATATTCCTAAAAAGACAAACCAAATTCAGGAGATATTTGTAATGTATATAACTGACAAAGAATTAGAGTTCAGGATGTATAAAGAAATCACAAAAATCAACAGGAATAACACCTAATAAAATGGGCCAAAAAGGGAGAAAAAGTAAAGTCATTTCTCTTGAGAAAAACAGGAAGCCAGAAAATATAAGATGTTCCATCTCAGGTGACTGGTGAATGGAAGACTCAGGTGAATGGAAATTAAAACTGCAATGAGAAGCTCATTCATACCCACTAGATGTCAGGCCATGAGGCTTTAGCCTTGAGTATGGAGCCAGCAAACTACAACGTACTCCTGGTGGAAGTAAGTGTGAACTGGAATCAAAAATATGTTTTCCAACTGAGTTGAAGATACACAAATTCTAGGACCTACAGATTTCCACCCTTGTCTCTTTTCCTGAAAACCACACTCACAGGGATCCCATGAAATGTGTGAGAATGTTATTAGAAGCACTGGTTGTCCCCAGAGAAAAACTGCACACAACCCAATAGTCGAGTGAATCAACAAACTGTGGAATATTGGTAAAAGGGACCAGTATATGACAGGAAAATGAGTGAATTATAACCAAATTCAACACAGAAGAATCTCAGGAGCAAAATGCCACATTCAAGAAGACACTTGATAATTCCATCTTCATAAAGGACTGAAGTAAACAGTGGAGCTTCCCTGGTAGCTCAGATGATAAAGAATCTGCCTGTGATGCAGGAGACCCAGGTTCAATCCCTGGGTCAGGAAGACCCCCTGGAGAAAGGAATGGATACCCAGTCTAGTATTCTTGCCTAGAGAATCCTATGGCAGAGGAACCTGGCAGACTACAGTCCATAGGGTTGCAAAGAGTCGAACATGACAGAGTGGCTAACAAACACACACACACACAGAGCAAAGAATATGCTGCTGGCATATATATGCTAGGCAACAACCTTAAAAAGCAAAGACAAGATACAGGAAATACATTGGTTATCTGGGCTAGAAGGGGAGGCCAAGACTCACAATGAGATTGGAGACCAGCATTCAGATCTAGAAAGAGGAGCAATGCTGAGTTGTAGAACAGGGGGTGTTTGTCCATATACTGCATTGTTACTTTTGTACTTTACACATATTTGATTCTTCTTCCGGGGATCCACACAATATTTAATGAAAATAACTGAAGAAAACTACCTTCGTAGGGGCTGTGAGGCCACTCACATCCATCCTGTGGTAACTGGAGACCTTCTTCTAATCCTTCATCTCTTATGAGACATCCGTGTGCAGCTGAGAACATCCCCGGTCTGTCAGAGCTCATCTGATTCCAAATAAGTCCACCCTGGGGCAACTTCTTAAATATGTTTTCTCCATGCAAAAGCATCTTGGCAAGGAGAAGAACTGAGCAACGGGGGAATGACAGCACAAATCTAATTACTGTTCTCCACCTCCTGAAGAATGCGGTGAATAGAGAGTTAAAAACCTAGAGGATGAAGTACAGCACAATGGCTGAGTGAATTTGTTGTCTGGCGATATAGAACTAAGGTTAACTGGGACACACTCCCAGACAATATGATAGGCGATTGAATCACAGACATTCTACATCATCCTTTGTCTTAAACTATAATTTTTTTATGTGAAAAAATCTTACTGTTTTCAGTGAACATTATGAGCTACTAACTACTGCTATTTTATTTTTACAGTTTATTAAATAAGAAGTCCTGGGGTTTTTATTTCACTTTTATGTGGGTCCTCATGTCTCTATTAGTGTGATTTTTAATTGTTTCTCTCCTCAAGAAGCTTACAATCTACAATTCTTCACTTAAGGTATAATGACTGACTAAGGAGATGCATTTAAACGGCACTTAGCTATTGCCTTTATAAAAATTTATTTTTAATTTATTTTTATATTGAAGGGTAATTTCTTTGCAGAATTTTCTTGTTTTCTGTCAAACCTTAACATGAATCAGTCATAGGTATACATATATCCCCTCCCTTTTGAACCTCCCTCCCATCTCCATCCCCATCCCACCCCTCTAGGTTGATACAGAGCCCCTGTTTGAGTTTCCTGAGACATACAGCAAATTCCTGTTGGCTTTCTATTTTACATATGTTAATGTAAGTTTCCATGTTACTCTTTCCATACATCTCACCCTCTCCTCCCCTCTCCCCATGTCCATAAGTCTATTCTCTATGTCTGTTTCTCCATTGCTGCCCTGCAAATAAATTCTTCAGTACCATTTTTCTACATTCTGTATATATGAGTTAGAATATGTTATTTATCTTTCTCTTTCTGACTCATTTCACTCTGTATAATAGATTCTAGGTTCATCCATCTCATTAGAACTGACTCAAATGTGTCCCTTTATATGGGTGAGTAATACTGCATTGTATATATGTACCACTACTTCTTTATCCATTCACCTGTTGATGGCCATCTAGGTTGCTTCCATGTTCTAGCTATTGTAAAGAGTGCCGCAATGAAAAATGGGATACATGTGTCTCTTTCAGTTTTGGTTTACTCAGGGTATATGTCTAGAAGTGGGATTGCTGGGTCACATGGTGGTTTTATTCCTAGTTTTTTAAGGGCTCTCCATACCATCTCCCATGGTGGCTGTGTCAATTTACATTCCCACCAACAGCACAAGAGGGTTCCCTTTTCTCCACACCCTCTCCAGCATTTATTGTCTGTAGACTCTTTGATGGTGGCCATTCTGACTGGCGTGAGGTGATATCTCATTGTAGTTTTGATTTGCATTTCTCTAATAATGAGTGATGATGAGCATCTTTTCATGTGTTTGTTAGCCATCTGTATGTCTTTTTTGGAGAAATGTCTGTTTAGGTCTTTTCCCCACTTTTTGATTGGGCTGTTTGTTTTACTGGTTTTGACTTGTATGAGCTTCTTCCATATTTTGAAAATTAATCCTTTGTCAGTTGTTTCATTTGCTATTATTTTTTCCAATTCTGAGGGTTGTCTTTTCACCTTGCTTATAGTTTCCTTTGCTGTGCAAAACCTTTTTTAAGTTTAACCAGGTCCCACTTGTTTACTTTTGCTTTTATTTCCATTACTCTAGGAGGTGGGTCATATAGGATCTTGCTTTGATTTATGTCATTGAGTGATCTACCTATGTTTTCCTCTAAGAGTTTTATAGTTTCTGGTCTTACATTTAGGTCTTTAGTCCATTTTGAGTTTATCTTTGTGTATGGTGTTAGGAAGTGTTCTACTTTCATTCTTTTACATGTGGCTGTCCAGTTTTCCCAGCACCATTTATTGAAGAGGCTGTCTTTGCCCCATTGTATATTCTTGCTCTCTTTGTAAAAAATAATGTACCCATAGGTGTGTGGGTTTATTTCTCGGCTTTCTATCTTGTTTCATTGGTCTATATTTCTGTTTTTGTGCCAGTACCATGCTGTCTTGATGACTGTAGCTTTGTAGTATAATCTGAAGTCAGGAAACTTGATTCCTCCAGCTCCATTCTTCTTTCTCAAGACTGCTTTGGCTGTTCAGGGTGTTTTGTGTTTCCATATGAATTGTGAGGTTTTTTTTTTTTGTTCTAATTCTGTGACAAGTGTCATTGGTAATTTGATAGGGATCACATTGAATCTGTAGATTGCACTTGGTAGTATAGTCATTTTCACAGTATTGATTCTACCTACCCAGGAACATGGATTGTCTCTCCAACTGTTTATGTTGTCTTTGAGTTCTTTCATCAGTGTCTTATAATTTTCTGAATACAATTCTTTTGTCTCCTTAGATAAGTTTATTCCTAGATGTTTAATTGTTTTTGTTGCAGTGGTGATTGAGATTGATTCCTTAATTTTTCTTTCTGACTTTTCATTGTTAAAATATAGAAATGCAAGTGATCTCTGTGTATTGATTTTGTATCCTGCAACTTTACTACATTCACTGATTGGCTCTAGTAATTTTCTGATACTATCTTTAGGGTTTTCTATGTACAGGATCATGTCATCTGCAAACAGTGAGAGCTTTACTTCTTTTCTGACCTGGATTACTTTTATTTCTTTTTCTTCTCTGATTGCTGTAGCTAGGGCTACTAGAACTACATTGAATAATAGTAGGGAAAGTGGATACCCTTGTCTTATTCCTAATCTGAGGGGGAATGCTTTCAGTTTTTCACCATTGAGAAAAATGTTTGCTATAGGCTTATGGCCTTTACTATGTTGAGGTAGGTTACTTCTATGCCCAGTTTTTGAAGAGTTTTAATCATAAATGGGTGCTGAATTTTGTCAAAGGCTTTTTCTGCATCTACTGAGATTATCGTGTGGTTTTAATCTTTCAATTTGTTAATATCACATTGATTGATTTGTATATATCAAAAAATCCTTGCATACCTGAAATAAACCCAACTTGATCACGGTGTATGAGCTTTTTGATGTGTTGCTGAATTCTGCTTGCTAAAATTTTGTTAAGGACTTTTGCATCTATGTTCATCTATGCCTATAGCTTTCTTTTTTGTGTGTTGTCTTTGTCTGGTTTTGGTATCAGGGTGATGGTGGCCTCATAGAATGAGTTTGGGAGTGTTCCTTCCTCTGAAATTTTTGAAAGAGTTTTAGAAGGATAGGCATTTTCTCTTCTCTAAATGTTTGATAGAATTCTCCTGTGAAGCCATCTGGTCCTGGGCTTTTGATTTTGGGGAGATTTTTGATCACAGCTTCATTTCAGTGCTTATAATTGGGTTGTTCATAATTTCTATTTCTTCCTAGTTCAGTCTTGGAAGATTGAACTTTTCTAAGAATATGTCAGTTTCTTCTAGGTTATCTATTTTATTGCTCTATGGTTGTTCATAATAGTCTCTTATAATCCTTTGTATATCTGCATTGTCTGTTGTAGCCTCTCCTTTTTCATTTCTAATTTTGTTGATTTGATTGTTCTCTCTTTTTTTCTTGATGGGTCTGGCCAAAGGTTTGTTGATTTTGTTTATCTTCTCAAAGAACCAGCTTTTAGTTTTATTAATCTTTACTATTGTTTCCTTTATTTCTTTTTCATTTATTTCTAATCAGATCTTTATGATTTCTTTCCTTCTACTAATTTTGGGAATTTTTGTTTTTCTTCCTCTTTTTCCAGTTGATTTAGGTGTAAAGTTCGGTTGTCTATTCGATGTTTTTCTTGTTTCTTAAGGTAGGATTGTATTGCTATAAACTTTGCTCTTAGAACTGCTTTTGCTGCATCCCATAGGTTTTGAGTTGTGTTTTCATTGTCATTTGTTTCTAGAATTTTTTTGCTTTCCCCTTTTGATTTCTTCAGTATCCTGCTGGTTATTTAGAAATGTATTGTTTAATCTCCATGTGTTTGTGTTTCTAATATTTTTTTTTCTTGTAATTGATATCTGGTCTTATAGCATTGTGGTCAGAGTAGATGCTTGATATGATTTAGTTTTCTTAAATTTACTTGGGTTTGATTTATGACCCAAGATATGGTCTATTCTGGAGAATGTTCCATGTGCACTTGAGAAAAATTTGTGTTCTTCTGCATGTGGATAGGGTGTCCTGAAGATATCAATGAGATCCATTTCATCTAATGTATCATTTAAGACTTGTGTTTCCTTTTCATTTTCTGTTTTTATGATCTGTCTATTGGTGTGAGTGGGGTGTTAAAGCCTCCTACTATTATTGTGTTACTGTCAATTTCTCCTTTTATGTCTGCTAGTGTTTGTTTTATGTATTGAGGTGCTTCTATGTTGGGTGTGTAGATGTTTACAATTGTTATGTCTTCCTCTTGGGTTGATTCCTTATGTAGTAGTCTTCCTTATCTCTTGTAGTCTTCTTTATTTTAAGGTCTATTTTGTCTGATATGAGGGTTGTTACTCCAGCTTTCTTTTGCTTCCCTTTTGCATGGAATATATTTTTCTATCCTCTTACTTTCAGTCTATATATGTCTTGAGGTCTCAAGTGGGTTTCCTTATCCATTCAGCCAGTCTGTGTCCTTTGGTTGGAGCATTTAATACATTTTCATTTAAAATAATTATTGATATATATTGTCCCATTGCCATTTTCTTAATTGTTTGGAGTTGATTTTGTAGATCTTTTTCTTCTCTTGTATTTCTTGACTATTTAAGTTCCTGTAACATGTGTTGTAAAGCTTGTTTGGTAGTACTGAGGTCTCCTAACTTTTGTTTGTCTGAAAAACTTTTTATTTTTCCATCAATTTTGTACAAGATCCTTGCCAGCTACAGTATTCTTGGTTGCAGATTGTTTCCTTTAAGTACTTGAAATATAGCCTATCATTCCCTATTTGCCTGCAGAGTTTCTGCTGAAAGATCAGCTATTAAACATATGGGGTTTCCCTTGTATGTTACTTGTTGCCTTTCCCTTGCTGCTTTTAATATTTTTTCTTTGTGTTTAGTGTTTTTTAGTTTGATTAGTATCTGTCTTTGCATGTTTCTCCTTGGGTTTATCCTATATGTGATTCTTTGTGCCTCTTGGACTTGATTGACTGTTTCGTTTTTCATATAGGGAAATTTTCAATTATAATCTCTTCAAAAATGTTCTCATACCCTTTCTTTTTCTCTTCTTATTGTGGGACACCTATAATTTGAATGTTTGTGAATTTGATATTGTCCCAGAAGCCCCTGAGACTATCCTCAGTTCTTTTCCTTCTTTTTACTTTATTCTGCTCTTCAGAATTTATTTCCACCATTTTATCTTCCAGCTCACTGATTCATTGTTCCTCTTCAGATATTCTGCTATTGATTCCTTCCAGAGTATTTTTAATTTCAGTAATTGTGTTGTTTGTCTCTGTATGTTTATTCTTTAATTCTTCTAGATCTTTGTTAATTGATTCTTGTATTTTCCCCATTTTGTTTTCAAGGCGTTTGATCATCTTTACTATCATTATTCTGAATTCTTTCTCAGGTAGTTTTTGTATTTCCTCTTCATTTATTTAGCCTTCTGTGTTTCTAGTTTGTTACTTCATTTGTGTAGTGTTTCTCTGCTTTTTCATTAAAAAAAAAAATTTATTGTGTTTGAGGTCTTCTTTTCTCAGGCTTCAAGGAAAGTTAAATCCTTTCCTTGAAAAAGGTTGAATTCTTTCCTCCTTTTTGTTTCTGCCCTCCTAAGTTTGGTACAGTGGTTTGTGTAAGCTTTGTATAAGGTGATATTTGTGCTGAGTTTTTGTTTGTTTGTTCATTTTTCCTCTGATGGGCAAGGCTGAGTGAGGTGGTCATCCTGTCTGCTGATGACTGGGTTTGTATATTTGCTTTGTTTGTTGCTTAGATGCAGCGTCCTGCACAGGGTGCTACTGGTGGTTGGGTGATGCCAGGTCTTGTATTCGAATGGTTTCCTTTGTGTGAGTTCTCACTATTTGATACTCCCTAGGGTTAGTTCTCTGGTAGTCTAGGGCCTTGGAGTCAGTGTTCCCACTTCAAAGGTTCAGAGCTTGATATCTGGTTGGGAATGAAAATTTCACAAGCAGTTTGTTATGACATTATGTGAGATGAAACGAGATATCCAAAAATGAGAAACCAAAGATGAACCCCAGACAAATGGCAGTTACAAAATCAAGAAAGTAATAATTAAAATAATGGAATATACACATATACACCTATGAACAAAGTCAAAACAGTCCAAAAAAATAAAGTACAATAGACTCACCTGGCAAACAAAGGAAATAAAAAATTGTATTTACCAGTTAAGAACAAAACTAACTAAAGCATAAACTGGAAACAAAACTAAATCAAGGTGCCAAGTGGGTTGTAAAGCAATGAAAACAAACTAGCAAATATGTTGAGAGGAAAGGAAAGAAACAAAAGAAAGCAAGAGTAGGTATGAAAAGTTAAATAGAGGTAGATGAAGAAGATTTATATACATTAAAGATTAACTGCAAGGGGAGAAGAACAGTCAGAAAGGCAAACAAAGGAATAAAGGTAGAAAAGTATAATAGGCTTAAAAATTAAAATTATAAAAAGAGAAAAGAATAAAAAAAGGAAGAAGGAAGAAAAAAAAAGGAACAAAGTCAAATGTAAAGGCAGAGGTTTATAAAGACAATAAAAAGTTTGAGAAAATATACACATGTACATATACACCCATAAGCAAAATCTAAATAGTCCAGCAAAAATAAAGTACGACAGATTGATCTGGTGAAGAAAGGAAGCCCAAAAGTATATCTACCAGTTAAGAACAAAATTAACTAAAGTGCAAAGTAGAAAGCAAAACTAAAGCAAGGTGCCAATTAGGGAACAAAGCAATGAAAATAAAACTAGCAAATATGTTGTGAGGAAAGGAAAGAAATAAAAGAAAAAAATAATAGATGTGCAAAGTTACATAGAGAGAGATAAAGAGGATTTATATACATTAAAGATTAACTGCAAGGGGAAAAGAATAGTAGGAAAAGCAAACAAAGGAATAAATGTAGAAAAAAATAATTACAGGTTTAAAAATTAAAATTAAATAAAGAGAGAGAGAGAGAGAGAGAAAAAAGGAAAACTCCACAGAACTGCAAAAACCCATCATAGAGGCAGAGGTTTATAGCAGCAATAAAAAATGTGACTGAGGAAAAAAATCGTAGCTCAAGAGCTTAATTAGATTTCATAGCACCATTAAAATCAACCAGTACAACACAGGGGGGGAAAAGGAAAAAAAAAAAAAAAAGAATAAAAAAAATCCAAAAGAATCTACAGAACACGTGAAAAACATAAGAATAATGAAATTTTTTCTTGAGTCACTGCTGTCAGAGTCCCTTCCATCACTGGGAGTCATAGCCCACCTCACCTCCCTAGGATGCCCTCCAGCACTGTGCTGGTCTCTGGACCTTCCATGGGGGCAGCTCAGGGTCTAATCTGGTCCTACTCCTGTGTGTCCTTGCCTCCAATGTCCACAGCTGTCAGGACTAGTGTGTTTTCTCTTGTGGGAGCCCTCAGTGACCTTTTATATATTCCACAGACACAGAGTCTGCCTAGTTGATCTTGTGGGTTTAATCTACAGCTTGTACAGCTGGTGGGAAGGTTTTGGGTCTTCTTCCTTAGCCACACTGCCCCTGGATTTCAATTGTGGTTTTGTTTCCACCTCTGCATGTGGGTCGTCCACTGGGGTGTGCTCCTGAGTCTGCCCTGGAGGACTTGGGTCTGCCCCAGTGAGGGCCAGGTGTGGAGGTGGTGCAGCTGCTTGGGTCGCAGGGGTTCTGGCAGCACCAGGTACTCAGGGGGGTTGGTAGCTAGGGCAGCAGGAAATATAGTGCTCTAGAAGGGTATGGCAACCAGGATTGGCCCATACACTCCAGTATTCTTGCCTGGGTGCATCATGAGAAACGCTGGACTGGAAGAAGCACAAGCTGGAATCAAGATTGCTGGGAGAAATATCAATAACCTCAGACATGCAGATGACACCACCCTTATGGCAGAAAGTGAAGAGGAACTAAAAAGCCTCTTGATGAAAATGAAAGAGGAGAGTGAAAAAGTTGGCTTAAAGCTCAACATTCAGAAAACCAGGAGCATGGCATCTGGTCCCATCACTTCATGGGAAAGAGATGGGGAAACTGGAAACAGTGGCCAGACTTTATTTTTTGGGTTCCAAAATCACTGCAGATGGTGATTGCAGCCATGAAATTAAAAGACGCTTACTACTTGGAAGGAAAGCTATGACAAACCTAGACAGCATATTTAAAAGCAGAGACATTACTTTGCCAACAAAGGTCCATCTCATCAAGGCTATGGTTTTTCCAGTGGTCATGTATGGATGTGAGAGTTGGACGGTGAAGAAAGCTGAGTGCCGAAGAATTGATGCTTTTGAACTGTGGTGTTGGAGAAGACTCTTGAGAGTCCCTTGGACTTCAAGGAGATCCAACCAGTCCATCCTAAAGGAGATCAGTCCGGGGTGTTCATTGGAAGGACTGATGTTAAAGCTGAAGCTCCAATACTTTGGCCATCTCATGCAAAGAGCTGACTCATTGAGAAAGACCCTAATCCTGGGAGGGATTGGGGGCAGGAGGAGAAGGGGACGATAGAGGATGAGATGGTTGGATGTCATCACTGACTCGATGGACATGGGTTTGGGTAGACTCCGGGAGTTGGTGGTGGACAGGGAGACCTGGTGTGCTGTGGTTCACGGGGTCGCAGAGTCGGACACAACTGAGCAACTGAACTGAACTGATTCTTTCCTGGAAAACCCCCCTGACAGAGAAGCCAGGCAGGCCACAGTCTACAGAGCTGCAAAGAGTTGGACAAGACCAAAGCGACCCTGCAGGCATAGAAGCAAGATTTTTTTTTGCCTGTGGCAGCTCTGCCCCAGTGAGTGTTGAACATGAAGTTGGCGCAGCTGCTTGCGTTTTGGGGACCCTGGCGGCACCAAGTGTGCAGGGACATGGACTGCCTCCGCTGAAGGAGTCATGACCCTATCTAAGTATTTTTTTGAGCCTCTTGTAGCTGGCGATCAAAAAGCCTTTTTGGCCAGTCTTTCTCCATAGCTCTGCCTGTCCAGGCACTTAGACGGATCCCTTGCCTGGGGTCCTTCTCTGCTGTTATATGCCCAAGGCACATAGAGGGTCACTCCGACTGGGGTCCTGCTATGTAAATTGGCGCATCAGACACTTAAAGGTGCTCCCTGGGCGGGGTCCTACTCTGTAGTTCAGTGCGTCAGTCATTTGATGGGCCAGCCTCTCTATTGCTCAGCTGCCGATGCTGGCCTTTGGGGGCAGAGAGGCTATGGTGATGGCTCCACCCGCTAAGTGTGACTCAGCAGTATCGCCTTGCTTCCATGGCTGCCTGGCTTTCCTCCACCGGCATTTCCCACCAGGATCTCCTCCCTCACAACCCCTTGATCCATCTCTCCACAGTCAACAGCAACCCTTGCCCTGGGATTGCTCCACAATCCCTAAACCCCAGCTCCCAGCTGCTGAGCCTTCCAGGGGACCTGTGTCCCTGTCTGGGGTATGTATGGCTGCAGCAAAGACTGTCTGATTCTCATTCCATTTAGGCTGCTGCAGATCAGGTGTTTCACTCTCAGCCTTAAATGTTTCTCCTCTGATTCAGACAATTGCCCCTCTGTGGGGATCGGACCCCTGCTTCAATTCCCCCACCTGCTGATGGCAGGTCCAGTCCTACTAACACTCCTATTTTTCCCCCCAGTTCCTTCATCCTACTGAGTTTTGTGTGGTTCTATATATTCTCTTCCACTGGTCAGGTCCTCCTTTCCATTCTCAGCTGGTGTTCTGCACACTCTTCTGTGTCTGAAGGTGTATTCCTGATGTATCCGTGGAGAGAGATGTACTCCATGTCCACCTACTCCTCTGCCATCTTGTTCTCAAAATTTAATTATTTTTAATTGGAGGCTAATTGCTTTACAATATTTTGTTTGTTTCTGCCATATATCAACATGAATCAGCCTTAGGTATATGTATGACCCTGTCCTCTTGAACAACCCCTCCAAGCTCCCACCCCATCCCATCCCCCTAGGTTGTGGGACAGAACATCTAATTTGAGTTCCCTGCATCATACAGCAAATTTCCACTGGCTATCTGTTTTATATATGGTAATGTATATGTTTCAATGATACTCTCTCAATACACCTCCCCATCTCCTTCCCCACCTGTGTCCACAAATCTGTTCTCTATGTCGGCGTCTCCATTGCTGCCCTGCAGAATCTACCTGCAGAGTCGCTGTTGCTTTTTGAAGTTGCACTGCCTGGTAGAGAGGTGCCTTCACTTAATCATAGATCAAGGTGAGAATATACTTTCTTATATTTATAGAGACCTTCCCGGAGCTTATCAGGCAACTGAAGCCAATCTAATGTAGCAGTACTAATTTTGATCTTTCCTTTCAGCTAACTGGAAGGCACAGTTTTTAAACTAAAGGGGAAAAAATAACAAAAAAACAAACAAAAAAACTCATACACTATTTTAAATTTAACTGCCTGAAAACTTTCAGTAGTAAATGAACTTACGTGATTAATATGGAAAATAAGTCTTCTTTACTTCAACTCCGTGCTCCATTCTGTGTTTCAGTTGTCCTTGTGCCAAGAAACTTTGGCAATCTGCACATCTTTTTTTTTTTACCCTCAAAAGAAATAACAAAACACAGACTCCATGGTTTTGTGGCTGATTTTACAGAATATTATGGCATGGATAGCTATGATAAAATTCTCCCAAAGTTTACTGCTCCCACAAGTGGATCTTTGGAATACTTCCATCTTGTATATGTTTGTGTGTGTATGTTTTATTTCTAAACTAGTATTATATTAACATGATTCAAGTTTCCAAAAATATTTTAAAAAATGATATTTAGTGGCCCTCAGAATCCTGAAATGGTAACTAAAAAAGCTAGATGAAACCTTTAAAATTTTTCTAAAAGTATAAAAGAGCTAAAACGATAATAAAGAATTGCCTGGCCAAAACCTAGGAGAAACTGAAAATTAAGAAGGTTAAGCTCAAAACTAAAAGCTGATTTTGCCCAGAGGGCATTTTTCTATTGAAAGAAACAGCTATGAAACTGAGCTGTGGTTTTGGGAGCCTCCTGAGGCAAAGGGGTAGACTTTAGAAGTCAATTCCTACCCAAGTGCAGTCTGGAAGGGACTATACCGTCTGAAGAAGGGGTAAGGCGGAAGGAAAGAAGTCCTTACGTGAACCTGCAGCTTCCTCAGACAATACTTTCATAGTTCCCCCAACCCACTGGTGAAAGCAAATGAAAACTTTCTTTTGAAGCCTTGAATTATTCTTGCAATTATTTTGTTTTCATATATGATGATCAGACACATGAAAAAGGAAATATCATTAATTAGAACCAGCAAAATACACAACAGAAAGATTATAATGAATTCAGATATAATATTTAAATTAACAAATATATGTCATAAGACAACTTATAGTTACAAATTAAAAATATAAAGAAAGACATAATAACTAAAAATTATTTTAAGAAAGATACTGATTTCTAAATTCCATATATATGTGTTAGTATACTGTATTGGTCTTTATCTTTCTGGCTTACTTCACTCTGTATAATGGGTTCCAGTTTCATCCATCTCATTAAAACTGATTCAAATGAATTCTTTTTAATGGCTGAGTAATATTCCATGGTGTATATGTACCACAGCTTCCTTATCCATTTGTCAGCTGATGGGCATCTAGGTTGCTTATATACAAAACAGAAAAAGAGACACAGGTGTACAGAACAGACTTTTGGACTCTGTGGGAGAAGGTGAGGGTGGGATGTTTCAAGAGAACAGCATCGAAACATGTATATTATCTAGGGTGAAACAGATCATCAGCCCAGGTTGGATGCTTGAGACAAGTGCTCTGGCCTGGTGCACTGGGAAGACCCAGAGGGATGGTGTGGAGAGGGAGGTGGGAGGAGGGATCGAGATGGGGAATACATGTAAATCCATGGCTGATTCATGTCAATGTATGACAAAAACCACTACAATATTGTAAAGTAATTAGCCTCTAACTAATAAAAATAAATGAAAAAAAAAAGAAAGATACTGATTTATAAAAAAACCCAAATCAATCTTCTCATCCTAAAAATGTAACTAAAATTAAAGGCTCAATGTAAAGCTTTAACAACTGAATACAAATAGCTGAAAAAATTAGTGAGGTAGAAGACAAGTTGGAATAAATTTTCCAGCACCAAGAAAAGATGGAAAATGCATAGGACACACTAAGAAACACAAAATATAGACAGAGAAGACCTGAAATAACTGGGGTAGGAATTGATTGATTGTCCCTCTAGAGCAAGGAGGCCAAGGAGAGGGGTGTGCGTGGTTATAAAAAGGCAACAGGAAGGATACTTTTGGTATTGAGGCTCTTCTGCATCTTTGCTGGGATAAGTCAAGTCGCTCAGTCATGTCCGACTCTTTGCAACCCCGTGAACTGTAGCCTGTCAGGCTCCTCCATCCATGGGATTTCCCAGGCAAGAGTACTGGAGTGGGTTGTGATTTACTTCTCCAGGGGATCTTCCCCACCCAGGGATCAAACCCAGGTCTCCGGCATTCCAAGCAGACTACCGTCTGAGCCACCAGGGACATACTATATAAAACCAAACACAAGTACAGATAAAACTGGAACAACATGAATAAGGACAGAGGACTGTACAAACATCAGTGCTGGTTGTTAAACTTCTACAAAACTTCAACATTGGGGAAAATTCAGGAATGTGGACAGGGAGATCCCTCTGTATTATTTCTTACAACTGCATGTGAATCTACAATTATCACAATAAAATTTGAATTAAAAAAAAAACAGGCATCTTGACACATGACAATGACAATGCAGAATTTCTAAGGCAAAGAGAAAACATTAAACACAGCAGGAGGGGAAAAAAAAGGTAGATGACCTCTAAGAAAGACCCCAGCAGCTTGACTGCCAGTTCACTTCTCAATGCAACCAAGGGTGCTAGAATCCAGTGGAAAAATGTCTTCAACATTTTGAGATATATAGCTGGTGAAGTTATCCTCTAAAATGGAGGTAGAATAAAATAAGGAGACATCTTCAGAAAAACATAATTTGGAAGTGCGCAATACCCCACAAAACTGTATTAAAGATAAATTCTAAAGGATGTATTTCACAGGAATAAAGATGACCTTCAATGAAAGATTTGATATGTACAAGGGAGTAAAAGATAATCAAAGTGGTGTTAGTTCCTGAAACTTGACAAGTTACCAGATAGCTCAACTGAATATCAAGACTTAGAAACATTAAGACAGTATGGAATAATTAAGATATCCCAAGGGGGATAGAAAAGAGAGCCTGGAAACAGGATTAAGAGGTACAGATCAATGGGGAAATCTGTCCTTTATATAAACAGTGCAGGAAGCAGTAATAAGTATGAATGTGGGAAAATATACACATGGGTCCCTCTCTCACACCATTAACAGGTGGATGAAGCAGAGATAAAGCTGCTGGAAATAAATTTGCATAATATATTCATGACATCTGGGAAGAGAAATACTGACTAAATAGGACTCAAAGAGCACAGGACAAAAAGGAAAGTATAAAAATTAGGACTATGTTAGAATTACAAATTTGCTCATCAAAAAGTATTGTAAAAATGATTAAAAGACAAGCCAGAATGGGAGAAGATATTTGCTGACCTATAGAGGACTCATATCCGTAACATAAATGAACTCATACAAATCAATAAAAGGGAGAAAATCAAATGGAAAAAGAAATGAGCAAAACACAGGCACTTCCCCAAACAAGTAGTCCTAAAGGCCAATAAACCTTTGTAAAAGTGCTGGACTTAGTTTATAACCAAGGAAATGTAGGTTATAATCATAATGGGATAACAGTACCCCCACTGATGACCACCAGACTGGCAAGGTTTGAATTCTGAAGACACAATATAAGAGAAAAATAACTCAAAATTAAAATGGGAAAAATCTTTTAACAGACTCTTCACCAATAGGTATTTGTGAAAAAATACAAAATTTCAGTTATGAAGGTTGGATAAGTCCCTGAGATCTACTATACAACAGTTAGCAAGGCAGTTTTAGACACTGTCTGATTATTGTTGCTATATAAAAACTCTTGAAATTTACAGCACTCTAAATAAAAAAGCTTTATTCATAATTGTTTTGGCTGTCTAGGTCCATTGCATCTCCACATGAATTTTAGAATCAACCTATGAATTTCTACTAAAAATTTCCTCAAGGATTTTGATTGGGACTGAGTTAAATACAAATTAATTGAGGGACTTCCTGGCGATCCAGTAGTTAAGACTCTACACATCCAATGCTGGGTGCATGGATTCAATCCCTGGTCAGGGAACTAAAGTTTTACATGACACACAGCAGGACCAATATACATATATATATATATATATGAAAGGAAAGTCGCTCAGTCATGTCTGACTCTTTGCAAACCCATTGCTGTAGCCTACCAGGCTCCTCCATCCATGGAATTTTCCAGGCAAGAGTATTGGAATAGGTTGCCATTTCCTTCTCTAGGGGATCTTCCTGACACAGGGATCGAACCCAGGTTTCCCACATTGCAGGCAGATGCTTTACCATCTGAGTCATATATATATATATATATACACATATACATATATATATATAAATTTGGGTGGAATTGACATCTTAACAATATTGACTCTCTTCATATATGAGCCTGGTATATCTCTCCAATTATTTATGTCTCCTTTAGACTTTCAAATGTTTCAATAATGTTTTACAGTATTTAGTATATGTTTTAAACATCTTTTGTTAAATCTATTCCTAAATATCTCATATGCTGATGCTAATGTAAAGATAATGTTTATTTAATTTAAATTTTTGCATTTTACATATTTACTTGTGTGAGTGTGTGTGCTCAGTCATGTCCGACTCTTTGCCACCCCATGGACTATAGCCCAGCAGGCTCCTCTTCCATGGAATTCTCTAGGCAAGAATATTGGAGTGGGTTGCCATTTCCTTCTCCGGGGGATCTTCCTGACCCGGGGATCAAACCTGCATCCCCTATGTCTCTTGCATTGCAGGTAGATTCTTTTCCTGCTGAGCCATTGGGGAAGCCCTACATATTGACTTAGTATCCTGAGATCTTGCTAAAGAAGATCTTACTTATTATTTTGAATTGCTTTTTATAGATTCTTTGGGATTTTCTACATAGAATGTCATGTCTTCTATGAATAAATACAGTTTTACTTTTTCCAAAAAAATTCAGATGACAAATAAGTACATGAAAAGGTGCTCAACATCACCAGTCATTAGACAAATACCAATTAAAATCACAATGAAACACAACTGCACACCTATCCAGAGGGCTAAAATTACAAAGCCTGGCCACACCAAGATGCCAGTGTTGGTGGGGATGCAGAGGTTTTGGAACTCTCACACACGACTGATAAAGATAAACTTTTTGTAGCTTTACATGTATATTGAAGTCAGAATTACCTGTCTCCTAGTTTCACTAAAAAGTAGATTTCACAAAAAAGTAGATTTCACAGTTTTGTTGCTTTTCTCTTACTCAGTGGAAGAAGGAATGCTGACTTTCACAGCCTCATTCATCAAGAAACATTCCTTGTATTTTTAGGCAGGTCGATTAGTAATTTTGAAAGGTTGATATACAAGTGCCTTTCTAATTCTAAATTTAAGTGGTTCTACTGGATTGTATAATGCTATTATGTAACAAAACAGAGTATTTCTATGCTGCTTTTTATATTATGAAAATGAATCTGATCCAATTTATTCTGTAACAGAGAGAGGGGATATTACAATCAGAGGCAGGCAATGCAGTTGCCTGCATGGCAAGGGGAGGCAAAGCAGTTATACCATCATAAAGTAAGATCTAGTACAATAGACAGGAGGGAAACCACAGACATCTCATCCAAGGCATGGGACTGTTTGAAGTTTTCTCAGTCGGAAGAGTGTTTAAATAAACATAAATAACATAAATGATATAAACATAAATCCTCTGGCAGATTTATGGAGGAGCTGGAGGAGGTTGTCCACCCATTTTCTGAAGGCCTATGTCTTATTCCTGGAAACCCCCAGGGGGAAGCTGAGGGTCTGCTCTTGTTATGGGGTAGATATAATGTTAAATTTCTGGGCTTTGAACAAACCATGAATCCAAGAGGGCTGTAGGAATGTCTTTCCACATTTCTACTGACAGATATTGGACATTTCATGCTTGATAAAACACTGGGAAATGCTCTCTGGGAAGCAATTTGGATTTCAAGAGTTTTTGTTGCTGTTGTTGTTGTTTTGAGCTGCAATTGCCTAAAGATGCTCAGCTCTACTCCTCCTTCACAGGAAATCCTGGATTTCTTTTCTGTTTTATTATCCCAACCTGTTCCTGCAATTTGTATCTTTATTCGCCTCCTTTGTTTAACTGATTTATTTCTAGGCCTCTTCCGTCTGTGGAATGTCTTCTCTCTTCTGAAAGGCAGAAAAGAAGTAGGGACGAGGAGTTGGTGTGAAGGAGGACGTGGGTTGTCGGTCCAAAAGGGAAGGCGATGGGGAGAAACAGGAAGAAAGGCTGAGTTTCATGTAGGAGTGCAGCCCAGACGGGGTGACAGTGACAGGAAATGCTTCAGGATAACGCAGATCCTGATTCAGATTAGATGTTACATACGTCAGGTTAGAATTAAATCAAACTAGAGGAGGAAAACTAGACCCAAGTATCAGCTTTTTATTCTTAATTACGATCAATCATTGGCAGAAACCCACGAGACACCCTGGGTCTAACTCTGATTTTTATGTAGCTTAGCTCTCTTGCTACTTGTAGGTGTAGTTCTGCAGGAAAGGAGTGTATTTTGGAGCACCAGTGGACTTGGGTTCAAACACTAGTTTCACTACTGTTGTCTCTTGAGCAACTATGGGTTTAAGAATGTCAAATAAAGGACTAGAAAAAAAATTGTAGGTGCACCAAACCTTTTCCAGTCATAACAGGTGAGCTAATTGGCCCATCACACAGCTGTGGTGGGTCTCACTCTGCATGTGTGGGGGTTTTGCAGGCATCACTCTGCCCACATGGTGGGTTCTTATAATGCATAACCTCCCACGAAAGGAAACTCATCAATTCACCATCATGTAGAGAGATGGGCTTCACAGATTCCTTGCATCCAGGAAAAGGGGTGTCAGGTGAGCACAAAAGCTTGGGTACTGCACAGACCATGATAAAGAGAGATTCAGGACACACAGAATATGGTGGTTACCTCATGGTTTCATTAACTATTAAGTATAAAGTCTCAGAGCAGATATTCTAGGTATTCTAGGTCAAGAAGTGCTTTTTCTCTAATCATTTTGGGGTGCATGTGACCAGGGTTGCTAGCAAGGAATACCCGTGGGCTTGCTTTGAACATTGTGACTTACGGCTCTATCACGCACAAAATAAAATTTAAAATTCTCAGTGACTGAAAAAGAAAATCTAAGCATTACTTTATTTACACGTTGATTAGGAAAGATTTCAGTCAGCCTAGTCTATTGGCTTTTAGAAATAATAACTGGGCTGGTACACTGGGATGACCCAGAGGGATGGGATGGGGAGGAGGAGGGAGGGGGGTTCAGGATGGGGAACACATGTAAATCCATGACTGATTCATGTCAGTGTATGGCAAAAGCCACTACAATATTGTAAAGTAATTAGCCTCCAACTAATAAAAGTAATTGGGAAAAATAAAAATTAAAAAATTAAATGTGTAAATAAAAAAAATAAAGTTTATTAAAACTTAAAAAAAAGAAATAATAATTTTGACACTGTGTTTTAAGAGTCCCTACAATCCTAAGTATTTTTTGTCATTTATTTGTTATTGCCTTGCAGAGCTTTTGGTCATATTTGTCCTTGCAGACTTTTACTTGAATGCTTCTAATTTCTTTATCATTTTGCAACTGTGATTTGTTTTATGCATAATTAAACACCTTTTGCATTAGTACACAGTCTGCTTCATTTCCAACATTGAGGAAATGGCTGTGTGCTTTTACAGAGGCTATGATCTTAATACACTGCAGGGAATAGGATTCTTGGATTCATTATTTGCCAGCTGAGGATGGTCTTTAGACAAGGTGAAAGAAAGGAATAATTCTCTGGAATAAAAAGAGACAAGCTCAAGGGATTGTTACAGTGTAATGGTTGATGGCAATTAGTTTAAGAGACAAAGGCTGTGACAATCATCTCTGGGCATTTTATACTCACACATTTAGGTGATAACCTTGACTGCTAAGGACTGAACTTTGTAATTATCTCAACAGAGCATGTTTCATCATGATTTTTACAGCAAGTGTGAACATCTAGCTGAAACGTTCCACTTTCTAAGTCCCTTGCAATGAAGCAAAGAACAGTCCCCAAATGAGGTGAGGCTGGAAGAGAAGTCCCTAAATTAAGGACTTGCTCCGAGCAGTGGACATTCCCGAACCTGAAGAACAGCAGGACCCTGGCGACAGAAATAGTGGACAGACTGGGACGAGGGTAGACTCAAGAGCTCAGGTTTATCTGGCAGCCTCCCTAAAACTCACCAGGTCTCACAGAGGATTTTGTTTCAGAAAAAGACAATATAAGTAAGAAAATAACATATCAAATGTTTATAATTAGTTATATGGCATATTCCAGTCTTCAGAAACTTCATGGACCATGTTTTCAAATGGGCTATTGGTTAAGAATGTGCAGGGCTATGCACTTGACTGCAACTCCCCTGTTACAGAAGCTAATCTAGTCACAAGCAGATGCTTCCCTCCTTTAGGTAGCATTAACTATCACTAATGCTATCAGCTGGGCTTCCAGGTGGTACTAGTGGCAAAGAACTTACCTGCCAATGCCGGAGACATAAGAGACACAGGTTCGGTCCCTGGGTTGGGAAGATCCCTTGGAGAAGGAAAAGGCAACCCGTTCTAGTATTCTGGCTTGGAGAATCACATGGACAGAGGAGCCTGGTGGGTTACAGTCCATGGTGTCACAAAGAGTCGAACACGACTAAAGTGAGTTAGCATGCACCCATGTATCTTTAGCAGTACTGTAGTCTTTAGAATACTGGGCTCAACTATTTTTTCTCTCCTTTTCTGTCTTTTTTAAGCTTAAAAATCAGCCATTTAATTAAAAAGAACAATATGAATATATCTCAGTAAACTTTATTAGTGCCATTAAATTAATTTTGCTGCTTCCAAATATGACCCTTTTTTTTTTCTTTAACTTTTCTAGGAGAAAGCTGAAAGATAATAATAGGTTCACTTTGCTTTTTTTAAATTTTTATTGAAATGTAGTTGACTTACAGTATTGTGTTGTTTCAAGTGTCCAGCAAATGGATTCAGTTATATATACATGTATATGCAGATATATATTCTTTTGAAAATTCTTTTTCATTATAGGTTATAATAAGATATTAAGTATAGCTCACTGTGATTAATAGCTTCACTACCGATGAGCTGAAGCTGATGCTATCAATATATATTAGAGGAAATTACTACTCATAGACTTTAAAGCAGAAGAAATAGAGTACATTAAGGAAATATTTTTAGTGTAAGAATCATGAAACTAATCGTTATTTTCAACTATTCTAAGACTTTTTCAAAAGGATTGTCCATGTCAGAATGCTGTGTGGTGTGTTTTCTTTCCACACGTGGATTGTAAATTGCCAGATACGGTGTCCTCCCTTCCTACACCCACTAGCTCCTGCTAACCTGAGTGGCTCCCTACAGTAGCTGGAAGCATGCAGCAGATGGCACTAGGAACTCTTAGCAGAGCAGCCAGGGAGAGGTCTTCCTTCAGCTGCTCTTCAGGGTCAGAGAACTGCCTGAAAAGTGAGATCACTCACTGAACGCAGACTTCTCGAGATAAGTTACAAACTAGAGCTACAAGCTCCATACCCTGTCCTCTCGGTTCCGAACTTTCCGGACTGAAAATAAACATAGAGAAGTGCTACCACATGGCGCTTCCTCATGAGTCAGAATGTTGTGGTACTTCCTGAAATGTGAGCTTTCATAGCCATTACTTTTTCAATGTCAGATTAAACACATCCATTTTAACTTTGTAAACATAAAATGCAATGTATGTATTTTTATTTTCCACGAAGAAGAATGATTGATACAATAGACATTGAAGCAGATACCTGTTGCCCACTTGTCATTTTCTTCCTTCCTTCTCTGATTCCCACTGCAACAGCGCTGTGGGATTTTCTTGTCACAAAAGTGCTCTTATTCTCTACCTGGTGTTTTTCTTTAGGATAATGATACTTGTTGAAGAATTGGATTAAGTTAATGTATCTTTAGATGCCCACTAATACACAACTGATCCATAGATATAAACTAAACTAGGCTAATGTCGTCAATGGAAAAAGAAAAAAATCAAGCAAATTATTGAGTCAGTGTTTTGCTTTTAAAGATATCCTCTGTCATAGATTAATCTCTTTTGTATTCACAGTGTAAACTTAAATAATTTTTTGTCCACAGGTAAACCTTTATATAAATATTTTTTTCATCAATAGTACATATGATATACATATGGATATCAAAATCATCAAGTGCAATGAATTTTCAGATGTGCATATTATACAATGGGAACAAAATCACTTTTTAGTCCTTTTTTTTCAGTAATTGAAACTTTATTTAGAGAAAATCAATTCATTCAAGGCTATGGAAAGGTAAAGCTGGACATTTTGGTGAATCTGCATCATACAGGGATGTTCTGTCTCCATGGATGGGCTGTGGTCACAGTACTTGGTTATTCCCTCTGCCTCTGTCATCTTTACCTTCTAAAAGTAATAGTCATGAAAGCTTTTCATGCTTTTTTTTTTTTTTTTTTTTTTTTTGCTAAGTGATTGTAAATTTCAATCAAATTAATTTCATATCTAATATGTAAACGATGAAACTAACTATGGCACCTTCTGTAGAGGGGAGATGGGCAATGTTTCTGCTGGCTCACTTCTTTATGGAGGGATTACTTCCTCCAGGATGATCCTATAGAGGCAGGAAGGAAACCATTGGCTGAACAGGTTGGGGTTCCCTGAGAGGGCCATTTATCAAACTGTGACACCAATGTAACTCAATGCTCATCATTTCCTGAAGTTTAAGTCTTACTGAACTCAGGTTTGGCTGCTCACCACTCAAAAATGATACCTGAGAGAGAGGCGTAAGTTGGTAGACAGGAATGTTGCTTTTAATAAGAATGCTGGCAATCTGGAGAGAAGATGGACTCATGTCTGGAGTCTGAAGATTCTGCTCAGCTAGGAAAGTTTTTAAAGGGAAACAGGGATGTAATCTCAGTTAAACAAGGAGATGAGGGGTCAGAGTCATGGCCATCCCCCTACTATCTGTACGCTAGCATGCAGGCTTGTCTGTTCCTCATAATCTTTCTTTAGATGATGTCTTAATCACACAGTTTGCTCACAAGATTGCTGAACAGGAAGTTAGGGGATGGATCTTGTCATCTGTTAATGAAGATGAACTGACAGGTGAGGCAAGATATTGTATGACCATAATATTTGAAAAGTGGGCTTGGGCCTGAGATGAGGAAAGCATGAGATTTAAGGTCAATGACAAGACAAAGGGACCTCCTGCAGGGAGCTCTTGCCTGCCTAAAGCTGCTTACATAAGAACAGGTTTAATTATTTCTGCCAGCCCTAACATGTATATGTTTATCAGGAGACCACATGCTTTTGAAGGAATATAATGCTTCCTATTTCTAGCAATGATCTTAGCAATCTCCTCTGCAGACAGTCTTGCCAATGTTTGCCAAATGAATGCAGATTCTGTTTTTTCATTTAGGATCGTTCAAAAGAATATTTCTTCTTTGTGCATAAAGTTTTAATTGTCTAGGGCAGACTTTTCCAAATCCCCTTCCATAGAGTACTAGTATTTCTCAAGATGTTCATGTGTTCTATGCAAAAATATTCACAGTACATTTCCTTTTAAATGCATTTTTTCCTTTGGAACACTCCAGGAAACAGGGCCTTTTATATACTAGGTATTCAGTTTCTTTTCTTTTTTTTTCTTTCACTTTTTTGAGATGTAGTTGACGTACTATCAGTTGACACCGTACAAGTTTAAGGTGTGTAGCATAATGATTTGACTCATATACATCTTGAAATGATAAACACAGTATGTTTAGTGAATATCCGTCATTTCATTAGATAAAAAATTAAAGAAAAGGAAAAAAAAAATTTTTTTTTCTTGTGATGAGAAATCTTAGGCTTTACTATCTTAACTTTGATATATCATACACAGCAGTGTTAATTATATTTATTGTGTTGTACATCACATTTCTACTATTTATTTATTTTATAACTGGAAGTTTTTACTTTTTGATGTCTTCATCCAATCTTCCCTCCCCCAACTCCTGCATCTGGTGACCACAAATCTGATCTGTTTTGCTATGAGTTTGTTTCTTTGTTTTTGAAGTCTAATTGACCTATAGCATAGTGATTCGATATTCCTATCCATTTCAAAATGATCACCAAGAGAAGTCTATTTATCATATGTCACCATACAATGATATATACTTAGTCATCGGCTATATTCACACTGTACATAGCTATCTCTCAGTTTCTCTAAGATTATTTTAAATTATTGATCTCTAAGTTGGAATGTATTTTACTAACCCTTCATTTTTACTCCCCTCACCCTACATTTACTGTTTTGTACCTCGTATTTTACATCTTTCTGTGTGGTGTGTCCCTTATTACGTATATTGATTACTTTTACCACTTTTGTCTTTCAACCTTCCCACTAGCTTTATAGGAAGTTGATTTACTACTTTTATTGTATATTTGCCTTTACTAACGGAGTTTTCCTTTGGTAATTTTCATGTTTGGCCTTTTCTCATTCACTTAGATGTGTGCCTGCACGTGCCCTAAGTGGCTTCAGTTGTATCCAACTCTTTGAGACCCTATGGACTGTAGCCTGCCAGGCTCCTCTGTCCTTTAATATTTGTTGTGAAGCTGGTTTGGTGATGCTAAATTCTTTTATCTTTTGCTTGTCTGTGAAACTTTTGATTTCTCCACCAAATCAAAATGAGGACCTTGCTAGGTAGAACATTCTTGGTTGTAGGTTTTTCCTTTCATTATTTTAATTATATCCTGCCACTCCCTTCTGGCCTGCAGAGTCTTTGCTGAAAAACCAGCTGATAACCATAAGGAAGTTCCCTTGTAGGTAATGTGCTACTTTTCCCTTGCTCCTTTTTAGATTATCTCTTTATCTTTGATGATTTTTTTTTTTTCCATTTTAATTATAATGTGTCTTGGTCTGTTCCTCTGCAGGTTGATTCTGTTTGGGACTGTGCTTTCTGGACCTGGATGTCTGTTTGGTTTCCCAGGTTCGGGAAGTTTTTTCCTATTATGTCTTCAAATTTATCCTCTGCCCCTTTTCTGTATCATTTCTCCTCCAGGGCCCTTAGAGTACAAATGTTCATGCACTTGATGTTGTACCAGAGGTGTCTTAAACTGTCCTCATTTCTTTTCATTCTTTTTTCTGTTCTGCAATAATGATTTCCACTAACTTTGCCTTCCAGCTCTCTGATCAGATCCTCTGTATCATTTAGTCTACTGTTATTCCTTCTAGCATATTTTTTATTTCAGTTATTATAGTCTTCACATCTGCTTGTTTGTTCATTTATATAAAAAATATATATTTTTTTTGTTTTTCCCCCTAACTCTTTGCTGAAGAGTTATAACTTCTCACTCTGTCCTTCCATTCTTCCAAGTTCTTTGAACATCTTCACGATCATTTCCCTTCACTCTCTTTTGGGTAGATTATTCATCTCCACTTCAGTTAGTTCTTCTAGGGTTTTAATTATTGCTTAGTTTTGAACATGCTCCTCTGTTGTCTCATTTTGCCTAATTTGCTGTTTTTCTTTCTGTGTATCTGGTAGGTTGCTTTCCTTGCAGAAGTGACCTTTGTCAGAGACATCCTGTGTCCCCTAGCATACCCCGCTCTGGTCACGAATGCTGTATGCTCCAGTGGAGTGCCCTATGTGGCTCTACGGGTCCTTCTGTGTGGTGGGCTGATGACTGCGGGTGATCTGGGAGGAGTGTCTGGGCCCTTGGTCCGGGTGACTGTCATGCTGTGCCTTATTCTGCGGTTGCCAGTCAGTGGTGGGTGGGGCCAGTTCATGAAGCTGCCACCCGTGTAGTCCCAGGGACCCCAGGCCTAATGCTGAGTCCCTGGTGGGTAGACCCAGTTTCTGGGGTGGATGGCTATGTGGGCATTATGGATCTGGTGGGTAGTTGATGGATTGAGCCAGTTCCTGACATGGTTGAATGCCAGGTCTGGGTTGGCCCACTGGTGGGCAGGACTGGTGGTGTCAGGCATTCCTATGGGCTGGGTCCGGGTGTGACAGCCTTCAGGGCTGCAGTTATCCTGGGACTAGTGTGAGATGCATTTGCTTTAAATGTTAGAAAAAGCTTAAGATATCTGTGCATTTGTTTTTATCATTATTCTAGAATCTAAGAAAAATTCCCAAGAGAAGTTGGAAGTCAAAAATGAAAGCCCCTGACACATGCTGCTTGGCCAGTGTGCTGAAGCAGAGGCACTGTCCACAAACTCATTCTGTACCTTCCTGTCTTGTACCTTTAACACACGATGGTGACATTTTCAAAGTTTAAGGTATTATGAAATTGTCATATTATTAATGAATCCCATTAGGGCTCTGTCAATACATCATAATTTAAAAATACTTTTGGAATCAAATAAGCGTGAGATATGCACCTCTAGAGAGCAATTTTACAGTTATCACTGGTCCATGAATAACAAAGTCTGCACATTATTTAGAGAGAGAAAATATGAACCAAACTTTTCACATCCTTTATGATAAGTAGTAGTTTTGTATACATATATTGCTCAAACTACTGCACAATTCCACTCATCTCACATGCTAGTAAAGTAACGCTTAAAATTCTCCAAGCCAGACTTCAGCAATATGTGAACCGTGAACTTCCAGATGTTCAAGCTGGTTTTAGAAAAGGCAGAGGAACCAGGGATCAAATTGCCAACATCTGCTGGATCATCAAAAAAGCAAGAGAATTCCAGAAAAACATCAATTTCTGCTTTATTGACTATGCCAAAGCCTTTGACTGTGTGGATCACAATAAACTGTGGAAAATTCTGAAAGAGATGGGAATACAAGACCCATGGGTTTGGGTGGACTCCGGGAGTTGGTGATGGACAGGGACGCCTGGCATGCTGCAATTCATGGGGTCGCAAAGAGTCGGACATGACTGAGCCACAGAACTGAACTGAACTGAACTGAATAAAGTCATTATTTTCAATTTTGCTACAGTTGGGTGACAACATTTTCAACTTTAAGTGTGAATATGCAGAGAATAACTGATATTGTTACTTAAATATTTTTATATTAGTAAACTTCATGTTTTAGGCCAGTTTAAGGTAAAGCAAAATGAGCAGAAAGTAACCTGAATTCACATGTACCTTTTGCCTCCACTGTCAACACCCTGAACACAGCGGTACCCTTGTCACAACGGATGAACCTACACTGGTACTTTGTTATCACCCAAAGTTCATTGTGTACAGAAGGTTCGCTCTTGGTGGTGTGTAATGACATATAGCCACCATAATATAGAGTTGTTTCACTGCTCAAATTCTTCTGTACTCACCTATTCATCTTCCCTTCCCCATTACCCATGGCAACCTCTAAACCTTTTGGTGTCTCCGTAGTTTTACCTTTTCTGTAATGTTATAAAGTTAGAATCAAACAGAATGTAGTCTTTTCAGATTGGCTTCTTTCACTTAAAATGTGCATTGAAGCTTCCCTTGTGTCTTTTCTTGGCTTGATAATACATTTCTTTTTGGTGCTAAGTAGTATTTCATTGTCTAAATATATTACAGTGTATTTACCGAGTCTCTTACTGAAGGATTTCTTGTTTTTATTTGGTTTGAATATTAAAGTAGTTTAACTTACCAGTTTCTTCTCTCATGGATTGTGTCTTTGCTGTTATATCTAGAAACTGGAAAAAAAAAAAAAAAACAACTGGTTGCCATACTTAATGTCACCTCAATTTTCTTTTATGTTATATTCTGGTTGTTTTAAACTTCTACACTTTAACTTTAGATTTATTATCCATTTTGAGTTAACCTTTGTGAAAGATGTAGATCTATGTATAAATTATTTTTTTCTTGCATGTAGATGTTCAGTTGTCCCAGCATACATTTGTAGAAAAGATCATCTTTTCTCTTTTGTCCAAGATCAGTTGACTATATTCATGGTGATCTACTTCTGAGCTTTACATCCTGTTCCATTGATCTGTTTGTCTCTTCTTTTGCTAATGATCATTGCAGCTTTGTAGTAAGTCTTCCCTCTTCATGGATCACAGCCTTGTCATAAATAAGGGGCTGGCTTAATTCAGTGAAGCTATGAGCCATGCCACATGGGGCCACCCAAGACAGATGGGTCATAGTGAAGAGTTCTGACAAAATGTGATCCACTAGAGGAGGGAATGGCAAACCACTTCAGTATTTTTGCCTGGAGAACCTGAAGAACAGTATGAAAAGGCAAAAAGATATGACACAGGAAGATGATTCCCCCCAGGTCAGAAGGTGTCTAATATATTACTGGGAAAGAACAAAGGGCAATTATTAATAGCTTCAGACAGAATAAAGGGGCTGGGCCATTGCAGAAAGGATGCTGAATTGTGGATGTTTCTGGTGGTGAAATTAAAGTTCAAGGCTGTAAAGAACAGTACAACATAGGAACCTGAAATGTTAGGTCCATGAATTAAAGTGAATTGGATGTGATCAAACAGGAGATGGCAAGGGTAAACATTGATATCTTAGAAGTCAGTGAACTAAAATTGACTGGAATGGGTGAATTTAATTCAGATGACCGTCATATCTACTACTGTGGGCAAGAATTCCTTGAAGAAATCTCAAAAATGAAAGAATGTTCTTGATTCATTTCTAATGCAAACCATTCAACAAAAATTCACGTCTATGCCACAATCACTGATGCTAAAAAAAAATGGAGTTGACTGGTTCAATGAAGTCCTACAAGGCAAGAATATTGAGTGGGTTGCATGCCCTTCTCCAGAGGATCTTCCTGACCCAGGTATCGAAACTGGATCTCCTGCATGGCAGACAGATTCTTTACCACAGAGCCACCAAGGAAGCCTATAAGACCTTCTAGAATTAACAAAAAAAAAAAAAAAAAAAAAAAAAAAAAGACATCCTTTCCATCATAGGGGATTGGAATGCAGAAATAAGTAAAAATAAAAAATAAGTCTCCAAGTTGGATAGTGTCAGATTTTGACTCTGTTCTTCTCCTTCAGTGTTGAGTTGATTATTGTTTGTCTTTTGCTTCCCCATATAAACTTTAGAATCAGTTTATCAACATCTATAAAATGACTTGCCAGAATTTTCACTGGGATTCTTGCATATCTATGGGTCAAGATGGTAAGAACTGACATTTTGACAATATGCTTTTCTATCTATGAATGTGGACTTTCTCTCCATTTATTTAGTTCTCCCTGAATATCTTTCTTCCAAGCCCTGTAGTTTGCCTCATGTAAGCCTTACACATATTTTGTTAGAAGTACACGTAGGTATTTTTTTTTAGTTCTAGTGTAAATGGCAATGTGCTTTTAATTTCAAATTTTACTTGTTCATTGTTAATATATAGGAAAGTGATAGACTTTGGTATATTAATTTTGTATCTTGTCATCTTGATAAAATTGCTTGTTCGTTTGAAGATTGTGTTGTTGTTGTTATATCATCTAAAAACCAAACCAGTTTTATTTCTTCCTTCCCCATCTGTACAGTTTTATTTTCTTTTCCTACTATATTAGCTAGGACTTCCAGTGTGATGCTGAATAGCACTGGTGGGAGAGGACATCTTTCCTATGTCCCTAGTCTTAGTGGGGAAGTTTTGAGTTTCTCACAATTTATAAGGTTAGTTAAGGTTTTTTGTAGATATTCTTTATCAACTTGGGGAAGATTCCCCCGTTCCTAATTTGCTGAGAGCTTTCGTCATAGGTGGGAGTTGGATTTTGTCAAATATTTTTTTCTGCATTGATTAACATGACTGTAATTTTTCTTCTTTAGTGGGTTGATGTTATCTGTTACATTAATTGATTTTTTGATGTTGAACCAGAGTTACATAACTGGAGTAAATCTCACTTTGTGGTGGTGTACATTTGCTTTTTAATATATGCTGGATTTGATTTTCTAATATTTTGTTGAAGATTTTTACATCTATGTTCATGAAGTAGATTAATCTGTAGTTTTCTTTTCTTGTAATGTCTTTGTCTGGTTTTGATATTAGGGTAATGCTAGTTTTATGGAATGAATTAAGAAATATTCCCTTTGCTTATCTTCTGGAAGAGATTGAGAAAATTGCTGTCATTTCTTCCTGAAGTGCTTGGTAGAATTCAGCAGTAGAATTCAATCCTTCCTGTTCCAGAAACTTATTAATTGATCCAATTTCTTTAATAGCTATGTTCAGATTGTCTATTTCTTCGTGTGTGTTTAACATATTGTGTCACATAAGGAGCTGGTCTATTCCATCTGGGTTATAAATGGTGTGGGCACAGAGCTGCTCCTGGTGTCTCTTCACTATCTTTCTAAACCTCAGTGCAGCTGTGGTGCTGTGGCTCTTTCCCTTTGAATGTAAGTGATGTGTGTCTTCTTTTTTCTTCGGTCTGGCTTATTAATTTTGTTGATTTTTCCCAAAGAGCTAGCTGTTTTGTTGTTTAGGTATTGATTTCTTATTTTCAACTTCATTTATTTCTGCTCTAATTTTTCTCCTTTTTTGCTTGATTTGGGTTTAATTTGTTCTTAGAAACTTAGAATATTTGATTTTAGGTCTTTCTTTTTTTCTAAGGCATGTATTCAATGCTACAAATTTCCCTCTAAACAGTGCTTTCATGGCATCTCACAAATTTTGATAAGATGGTTTTATTTTATTTTCATTTTGTTCAAGATATTTTAAAATTTCTCTTCATATTACTTCTTTGAACCATGTGTTTTAAAAAAGTGTGTTTTTTGTGTCTAAGTATTTTGAAATTTTCCAACTATCTTTTTGTTATTTATTTCTAGTTTAATTTCACTATGGTCTGAAAGCAGATGTAGGATTTCCTTCTTTTAAATGTGTTAAGGTGTGATTTATGGCCCAGAATATGGTCTATCTTGATGAATATTCTGTGTAAGTTTGAGAAGAATGTATATTCTGCTGTTGTTGGATAAAGCTGTCTATAGGTGTCTATAATATTCAGTTGTTTGATAGTGCTGTTAAACTATGTTACTTTTTTTGGTGCCTCCTGAAGCCATTAATTTCTAAGAATGCTAGTCGCTTCAGTCATGTCTGACTCTTTGTGGCCCCATGGACTGTAGCTCTGCCCATGGAGTTCTCTAGGCAAGAATACTGGAGTAGTTGCCATTTCCTTCTCCAGGGGATCCTCCTGACCCAGGGATCAAACCCATGTCTCTTCTTTCTCCTGCATTGTCAAGCAGTTTCTTTGCACCACCTGGAAAGCTATTTCTGAAAAAGGAGTGTTAAAAAGTTTCCAATTGTAAAGGTGAATTCATCAATCTCCTTGCAGTTTTGGTCCTTGTATTTTGATGCTTTGTTGTTAAGTGCATATACACAAAGGATTGTTATCTTTCCTTGAAGTATACACTCTTTGACACAATGCAATGCCATCTTTATTCTTGGTGACTTTCCTTGTCCTGAAGTTGGCTCTGTCTGAAGTTAATATGGTTATTACTCTCATTTTCTTTTGATTGCTCTTTGCATGTATATCTTTCTATATCTCATTCCTTTTAATTTATATGTATCTTTATACTTAAATTTGTTTTTTTTCTATAGAACATATAGGTGAGTTTTAATTTTTTACTCACTGACAATTTCTGCCTTTTAACTGGTGTATTTAGATCATTGACATTTAAAGTGACTATTGATAAATTTGGATTAATGTATACTATATTTGTTATTGCTTTCTATTCATTGTTCTTGTTCTCATAAAGGTTTTTTAACTTGCCAAGTAGCACTTTTACTATAATGTTATACTTTTAAAATATCATTGAAGGTATTGAAAGCTAGTTTGGACAATGTCTTCATAGTTGAATTTTAGATACCATGGAAATATTTAGAATTAACTATACTATTTAAATTTTCCAAAGTCATTCTTTGTTTTCAAGAAAAAAACCAGAATGGGAAACATGTAATTTCCCATGATAAATTTGAAATAAGTCACGGGTTGAAGATTTGCAGGTAAATATATTTTCTCTGAAATGGGTATCAATTTCCACTTTAAATATTTCAACAGGTTTGTCTGTTTTTAGAATGAGGCTTGTTGGGTCCTTCTAAATACAATAAAATTTATTTGGTTTTCAGAAATTTTATTCCCACTAAAATTTATTTTGAAAATCATCTACTTGAAAGCCACTGGTCTTCAGAATAAAAAATGACACATTTTGCTCCACCTCTGTTATGTAATAGTAGAATATATTTTGGTAAAAATTCAGTTTTAATTTTAATCTAAAATGTACTTTTGTTCACAAGTTGTACCTGGATAAGATGAAGAAATCAGCGGCTCCTCTAACTCCTTTTTAAATTATTTTGTTGTTGTTATTCAGTTGCCAAGTGTTGTCCAGCTCTTATTGACTCCAAGAATTGCACTACCTCCCTGAGTTTGCTCAAACTCATGTCCACTGAGTCAGTGATGCCATTCAGCCATCTCATCCTCTGTCACCCTCTTCTCCTCCTGCCCTCGATCTTCCCCAGCATCAGGGTAGTTTCCAATGATTTGGCTCTTGGCACCAGGTGGCCAAAGTATTGGAGCTTCAACTTCAGCATCAGTCCTTCCAATCTACATTTAGGGTTGATTTCCTTTAGGATTGACTCGTTTGATCTGCTTGGAGTCCAAGAGATTTTCAAAGGTCTTCTCCAAAGGGAGCCCTCTTGCACCATTGGTGGGAATGTAAATTGATACAGCCACTATGGAAGATGGTATGGAGAGTCCTTTAAAAAAACTAGGAAAAAAGCCACCATATAACTCAGCAATCCCAATCCTAGGCATATACTCTGAGGAAACCAAAATTGAAAAAGACACACGTTTCCCATTGTTCATTGCAGCACCATTTATAATAGCTAGAACATGGAAGCAACCTAGATGTCCATCAACAGGTGAGTGGATAAAGAAGCAGTGGTACACATACACAGTGGAATATTCCCCAGCCATAAAAAGGAGTGCACTTTAGTAAGTTCTAATGAGGTAGGTGAACCTAGAGCCTATTACCCAGAGTGAAGTAAGACAGAAAGAGAAAGATAAATATCATATACTAACACATATACATGGAATCTAGAAAGATGGTACCAAAGAATTTACTTGCAGGGCAGCGTTGGAGAAACAGACATAGAGAATGGATTTAATGGACATGGAGAGAGGGGAAGAGAGGATGAGATGTATGGAGAAAGTAACATGGAAACTTACATTACCATATGTAAAATAGCCGACGGGAATTTGCTGTATGGCTCAGGAAACTCAAACAGGGGCTCTGTATCAACCATGATGGATGGGATGGGGAGGGAGATGGGAGGGGCGTTCAAGAGAGGGGATATATGTATACCTATAGCTGATTCATGTTTTTGTTTGACAGAAAACAACCGAATTCTGTAAAGCAATTATCCTTCAATTAAAAAATAAATAAATTTTAAAAAATAAAATAATGCACAAATTAAAAAAAGAATATTATGGCATAACCAAGTAGGTTTTATCTCAAGAATGTAAATCTACAATAAAGTGTATCAATATTAAATACATACAACAATAAAAAAGAGTCTTCTCCAGTGACACAGTTCAAAAGCATCAATTACTCAGTGCTCAGCCTTCTTTATGGTCCAATTCTCACATCTCTACATGACTACTGGAAAAGCCATACCTTTGACTAAAGGGACCTTGGTTGGCAAAATTATACCTGCTTTTTAATACACTAAGTTTTTCATAACTTTTCTTCCAAGGAGCAAGCATCTTTTAAGTTCAAGGCTGCAGTCACCATCTGCAGTGATTTTGGAGCCCAAGTGATTGAAATGTGTCATTGTTTCCACTTTTCCCCATCTATTTGCCATGAAGTGATGGAACTGGATGCCATGATCTTAGTCCTTTGAAAGTTGAGTTTTAAGTCAGCTTTTTTACTCTCCTATTCCTCCTTTATCAAGAGGTACTTTAGTTCCTTTTCATGTTTTGCCATTTAAGTGGTATCATCTGCTTATCTGAGGCTATTGATATTTCTCCCAGCAATCTTGATTCCAGATTGTGATTAATCAAGCCTGACATTTCCCATAATGTACTCTGCATATAAGTTAAATAAGCAGGGTGACAGTATACTGCCTTGACATACTCGTTTCCTAATTTTGAATAAGTGTGTTGTTCCATGTCTGGCTCTGTTAGTATGATTATGTTGTTTTTGTAATGGTAAGAAGATGCATTTGAGATTAGAGAGATCTTTTCTCTCTTAACCTGAAGAGATTTTATATATATATATATGCTTTTCTTGAAATAGTTGATTTGATTAATTCAATTTTATATTCTTAACATTACTGCCAAAATCCCATTTATGTAAACAATATGTTTAGCATATTAAATGGGGAGATCACCAAAAATTTTTTTAAAACAAGTTTAATAAAACACAATTAAATTTGTTACATTTTTGCACACAAAGCAAGTGTGAATTAATATTCAATTTGCTATCCTTAGTGGCGTTGACCTCACATGACTATGATTATCATGCTTATTTGGTTTTCATCCTTCTTATATTTTAGAAATATAAAGCTGAATTTTGACAAAACTTTTATTTGTGTCTCGAGAATTTTAGAAATGGAACAAAGATCATATTCTCATTATTGTTGATGTCTTGAGTAGCTAATGATCTTTTAAGACTAAAGATGACTATCTGTTTATTTTTAAGGGACAAAAGTAAGACTGCAAAGGATTAAAGACTGTCACATGTGGGTGATTCGCAGTGCTGTACATCAGACACTAACACAGCATTTTAATGCAATTATGTTCCAAAAACAAAGACCATTTACTGATATTTTACATTCTGCTGTGCATAGTCTTTGGGCAACAAAATATGAAGAGCAGATGTGAGTCCTAAAAGAGCACTCAATCCAAAGCTGCTGCTTCAAATGTGATACTCTTGGGAGCTCCCAAATGCCCAGTCACTTTCCACTCTGGCATTTACTAGAGAAAATCTCACAGCATGTCTGACTGTGCTTTTCCATCCCTAGTGACTCTCCAAATGCCAAATGACATTGCTGGCCAGAACAATTCTCAGTATTTGTTTTTCCAAAGTGTGTACTTTAAAGTTTTTCACACTCCTGAGTTCAGTAAGGACAAGCAGCCATGGTCTCTGCCCTCGAGGAGCTTCTGTGTATCCTGGGAGAGAGACACACAGACAACCACCCAACCGGTGAAGTGACTGCCCTGCTCTTGGTGGGAAGACAGGGGAGGAAGCCGGTTGTCCTGGAAGAATTAGAACACCTTTCACAGATGAGATTCTTGACCGTTGAACTCATTCCTCAGAAAATATATCAGAAGGAAATGCGAAAAAGTTTAGAAAGCACACTAACACAAATCTGTAGACTTACAAGATGGTTCAGTTGGTTATTAGAAATGACCTCTCATATGGTCATTAGAAAAATCGAGAAAGATGTTCAGTGCTGAAAGAAAACATTCAGGTAGAGGGACTCATTTCTTCTCTCCCAGTTACTATGTTCTAATGAGTACCAAATTCATCAAAGAACTTAAAAATTCTTGCAATCTAGCTGCCATTTGAGTACTGATTAAGTGTAAGGCATAGTGCTATTTACTTTGCATGAGACATCCCAGTTGGTCCTGTAAATATCTCTTACAGTTATTTCTATCTTATCACTGGAAAACAGTCAAGATCAGTAAGGTGGAATAAACTTCTTGAGGTCACAGGCTATGAAAGAAATCCACTTTGTCTGATTCCAAAGTTTATGCAGGCCCTTAGATTCCTTGCACTGTCTTCCTTGTACAACAGATGTTCTAGGAAGAACACCAAGTCACTTTGGACTTACCTCGCTCCTAACTTCCAGAAGGAAGCACTCAGGGTGGGGCTTAGCATTGAAAGATTCTGCAGAGACTGAGTTCCAGAGTGTTTACTTTGCTGGTATTTTTAAATTGATGGAGACCACCAAGTACTTTTCCCTCAGTGAAAACTAAGATGTTAGTGTCAGGGGAGTGTGTAATTTCCTCGGTTGTGTCTCATCACAACAAAAATTTGAAGCGATGGACGTTAAAGCCCTTGGGCAGACCATGTCTCAGCTCTTGGACAGACCGTGTTACAGCTCTGTGTTACAGCTCAGTTTTATTTAGAAAATAAAGGAAAATACATCCTCGAGGCATTTGTGCATTCTGACCCAAAAGACATGAAGAGAAGAGAGAGAGAGAGCGCACGAGCCTCCGCTCTTTGGCTCCTCTTTTTATATGTTTTTTTCCTCCCCCAGGGCCTGCCCTATGTAAATTGGGCTAGCCAGGAGAGATGTTTGTTCTACCTGAGGTCCTTACTCTGATCTTTGGACCTTCCTTTGTTCTGTTTTCCCTTCCTTGTCTTTTAGCCACCACCATTATGGACTCTTTTTTCCTATTCTAACTACCTAACATTAGCAACCCCTGAAATTCATTTTCATAATCTAGGAACAACTCACTTCTTTTGATTTGAGCTATAGGATAGTCTTCTGATATCCCATTTTCTTGGCATGTGACTATAAAATCCTAACCTACACAGGTGGAAACTGATACGCCCAGTCTCTACCCTTAAGGTCCCACTGGTTGTTTGCTTCTGTTTTTAATTCTTGGAATCTCTATCAAGCTAGGACTTCTGTTTTGGAAATAACCACAAATTGTCCAGGTGGGGAAATGGAGGATGGGAGATGGAGATCAGAAACTATCGATTTTGGCTGACAGTCTTCCTGATAAATAACAAAGAGAACTTGTGCTGGAAGCCAGGGTGTTTCTGTCTTGATCTGCATTTCTGTGGTACACAGGCTGCAGAAAAAATTGTCTGACTCCCGTGTGGTCAGTGGAAATGTCTGTGGGTCATAGAAGACCAGGTGGGCATCAGCTTGACTTCTGGGATTGATCAATGCTCCTCCTTAATAGGTAATTCCTGTTCCTTCCAAAAATATTACTCAGAAACACATCAGTCAGGCACATATCTCATGAGGCTTTTATTTTACAGAGTGGGTCATGGTTCTGTGTTGGAAGGAAAGTGAATTCACCTGTTTCATACCCAACTAAATATCAAGAACAGTTCTAATGATGATTGGTTTCCATGGAAACTGCTTGACTTTTTCTTGCTGTTAGATTAGTATTAAAAAGGCAGTAGATTCCAACTCTTGATTCACATTTCCTATGAAAATTAAGCTAAACCATCTTATCTAAAGTTTTCAGTTTAGAGATATAGTTGAAGCAAGAAATGAAAAATAGTAATATCCTGAAGATCTCTGTCTTCATGGACAAGTTTCAGCAAGTCTTATATGGAGCACAGAAAATGATGTTTTTTAACATTAAACTTAAGAAGCAGAAAGGAAGAATCCATGGAAAACTTTTGCATCCAATATTCACAGCATACATATTAACTTGTAAGCAAAAAGAAATTATGGCAGAATTATTTTTAAAGATTTAACACTGTAGAGTTTATTTTAATATATTTCATATATTCAGCAATGCAGTGACTACATGTGCAAACCTTCTAATCACATTTTTGTCTTTGTAGCACTTGCACTTTATTATAAATGAAATGGAATCTCAATCCAGATAATTATCACAATGTGGAACAAGCACCTCTAGGCTTGTAACTCATATAAATTTTGATTTTGATTACTGAACCAGAGGCTCAATGTATGTACCTTTACGTTATTACTCATTCATAACTCATGAAATGGGATGCTATAATGGTCTTTTGTTTTTATGTATTAGTGATAAAAATTTAAAACGGACACTATAATAACAGGCATTATAAATGATAAAACATTTCATTAGAGAAAATAACAGTATCACTATCAATGCTAGTATCATGACTGTTCAGAATAATCCTATACAATTTTAAAATAAATAGTGATAAAGTTATTTCTTTCAGAATATCATTACCTTATAGGGTAAAATGAATAAGCATTACTTTATCAAACTCTGAGATATAAAACTAACAGTTTGTCTTTATTGAGGCAGTCATTGGGAACTAAATTATATTTCTTTACTTAAATATTTGAAGTGGAAAAAAAGATGAGAACCTGATGATACTTGTTCTAGCTAGCAGTACAAAGAGTCAGGGTACAGAAGTCTGAGTAATAGCAAATCAACCGTAAGTCTGAACAATTTCTCCTTTGGCTTGAGTCCTAGTACCTGGAAATAGGCAAACACCCAACAGTTACACTTCCCTTGGTTTCTGTTCCCTTAACAGTTTGATAAAATGATATTCTTGGTAAGTTTTCCTTCACTATCAGCAGAACTTTGTCCTCTGACTCTAAAGAGAAGGCATGAGGGGTTTACCTCCTCCTCAGGAGCTAAGGAGTAAGCGTCCACCCCACCTTGCATAAGGCATAGGGTAGGCCCTTCATGGTACAAGAGACCCCAGGCTACTGAGCTGCAATGACCCCCTTTCCCATGGTCTAGCATGCTGGTCTACAGGGAAGCAGGTGGAGACATTTGGAGTACACAGCTGGTGCACAGAAATGAGGTCCAGGAGAGGGGCTGGCTGTAGGCAGGAAGAGTTTGTTTTCCTTGGCGGGTAGTCGATAATGTTGGGCAGAGTGAGCTAGCCCTACAAGGTGCAAAGGTGCTGAATGAGAAAAGTGGAAGGTCAAGAAGGGATCCTGGGCAACAGCAAGAAGACAGGTATAAGCCATAGCAGAAAATCCACTGGGAGCTCAGGGCAGTTAGACAGCGTGCTTTACAAAATGGGGAGGGGGTATAGTTTCAAGCATGATATTCTCATCATAGAATCAAATGGTGCAGGAAGATGAGCATTATAATGATTGTGGGTGTGTCAGTAGAAGTTAACTGATGACCTTAGCAGGTGCAGCCTGAGTGGATGGTAAGCGTTGAAGGCTAGAATGCTACTCTCCGAGGTGAATTAGAGGGGAGGGCATGATGAAAGCTAGCTTTGTCTCTGCTGGCATCAATTTCTGGCTGTTATTTCTACCACAGAAGTGGCAGGAAGAGAAACAGAATAGCCCAGTGACACAGCTCACAACACGGTCACCTTCAGAAGGGCTTATTTAGTTTTTTAAATACTAATGTCTGGGTCTCACCCCAAAACAATTAATCTGAATCTCTGGGGAATGGGACTCAGATATTGATATTTTAAATAGCTTCCCAGCTGACTTGATGGTTAAGCTAAAGTTGAAGACCACTGGATTTATTAACAATAATATGGGTTTAGAATCAGCATTAGTTTAAATGTCAGTCTCACTAAATATGGGAATTTCAGTTTCCTTAGAGAAGTAAGAATAATAATAGTATCTTCATCATTGGGTGATAAGAAGGATGCAGAGACTTAAGGCACCTATCGCACCCAGGCTGGCACTATTATGGCCACTGTTGTTACTGTTTGTATCATTAACACAGACACTGACCTTCTGGTTCCTCTGCCCTCTCGGACAGCTCTCTCTCCCTCTATGATATTTAATATTTACATCTCATGGCGGGCAGCCAGGCTGCTGAGCACATCTTTGAGCTGGAGAACTGCTGTGGTGGGAGGCTTGGTGTCCCCTACCTGACTCTGAAGTTCCTGCTGGTGTGGCTGGAGCCAGCCAGGGAGCTGGATATCAGGCATCCATCTGATGGCTCGACCGGGACGGGACTACTTCTGTGACCCGATGTAGGTACTGCTCCAGAGCAAATGTGTGCTTATATAAGCAGTGGAGTGACTGAACAATGGGCAAAATTTAGGCTCTTCTCTTTACTAGGAACTTTCCTGGTGGTTCAGTTAGTAAGAAATCCACCTGCAGTGTGGGAGACCTGGATTTGATCCTTGGGTTGGAAAGATCCCCTGGAAAAGGGAACAGCTACTCACTCCAGTCTTCTGGCCTGGAGAATTCCTTGAACTGTATAGTCCATGGGGCCGCAAAGAGTCAGACGTGACTGAGTGATTTTCACTTCACTTCTCTTTACTAGAGAGAGAGAAAGAGGAAGTACATCTCTTGGTTGCAGGGAGAAGCCAGTTCTGACTCCATGTTAGAAACTGCTTCTTTGACTTGCTTTTCGTTGCTTTTGTTATTACAATCATACATAATGGCCTGACTCATAGGACCCTGCCCCTCTGCCTGACTGTTAAAGAGCCTTTGTTTATCTCTTAGAGAGATAATCTGACCCTGGTGACCTATAAATAGCTACAACAAAATGAAGAGATTAACACATCCTTCTGAAGGCTGGCCCTTCAGGGGAGATGTTTTGCAAGACTGAAGAGCCTTTTAACTTCACTGTCTTGTCTCTCCCTCTCTATTCTGCCTTTTGATTTTAAGTCTTCATTGCTTCTCTCTTTCTGATTCTATAAAAGAACCTGGGATCCAGACCCCAAGATGGTTACTTTGACACATGAATCTGCTATCTTCTCAGTCTGCCTATTTTCTGAATAAAGTCATATTCCTTGCCTCGATGCTTCATCTCTTGGATTCATTGGCCTGTTGTGTGGTGAGCAGAGCAAGCTTAGACTTGGTAATATGACCACATAATAATCAAGACATGAGGAGTCAGAGTTGCAGCCTTCAATATTCTTTCCACATCACCAAGCCAGCAATTCCACCTCTGCTTATGGCTGATAATTTCCTCCTGCTCCAGCACTAGATGTGTCAAAAGCTTTTTGCTTTATTATTCTTGCTGTTGGAGTAGGAATTCATAGGGCCTGGACTCCATCTGAGGCCTGTCCTTGCTGATCATGCTCGGCTGCCTCTGCAGTGGATTCTGAACTCTCTGCTTAGTGCCTGTGGGAATAACAATGGAAGGATAAGACCCCCTCCAGACAGGGGAACCTTGAAGATCGTATCCAGGTTACTCATAGCCTAAGAGAAAACAGACACCAATCACCTCTGCCTCCGGACAGTATCTATCCTAATGTAACCATAGGTTTATCGGTTGTTAACTGGTTGGAATGTAACCGTGGACTTATTGATTATCAACTGTTTGAACACATAACACGTGAATGATGGGGTTCTTGTGATTGTATTTACCCTTCCTTTGTAAGTCTTCAAGGAATTTGGGGTGGTGGGTTTGGACACGTACACATGGGGTATAAAAGCTTTTCACAAATGCTGGTCGGGGTCCTTGGCTAAGAGGAGACTCTGCCTTGGGCCCGCCGGTATAATAAACTGCACTCCACTATCTGCTTTGTCCTTCTGAGTGAGTTCGTTTCTGGGAAAGCATGGCTATAACACTATAATTTTACATATGCACCTTGGACTTTTCTCTCCAAGGCCAATCATAGAAAGATATGATTACTTCAGGGAACTTGATAGGATTTCAAGCCACTTTTCCTTTTCCAGACTGCATTAAAGTCACCTGTGGTCACACCTGTCGACTAAAAAGATACACAACATGAGGGTCACAAGTTAAGTTTTATTTGGGCAAAATGAGGACTGCAGCCTGGAAGATAGCACCTCAGATAGCTCTGAGAAACTGCTCCAAAGAGGTAGTGGGGGAAGATCAATATATAAGCTTTCAGTGAAAAGGGAGTTTAGTGTAATCAAGTGCTTACTTTACAAAAGGTTGTCTGCTTGTCATGAGGCACTGATGTCACCATGAAGGGATTTAGTGGTTTTCTAGATAAGAAGAGATGCAAGGACTGGGAACAAGAAATCAATTCCTGAAAATATCTAACTATCTAAAGACCTGTTCTACCAATTTCCCTGGAGCACAGAGTGCGTCACTTTCCACGCTGAATTACTCTCAGGGGTGCTGAAGGTCAGCAGCTGCGGCACCACAAAGTTCAGTCTCTGCAGAGGCAGATGGCAAATGCCCTTGTTGTTGAAAGTCACTGGCAAATGCTTTTGGCAAGAGTCAATTTGTAGTTGACACACCCTATGTTCTGCGAGACCATATATTTCATTTTCTCTGTTATTGCAGTGGATTGATAGGCATTTGGAAATGTTTGCCAGATGCTGGTGACTGCATAGCTCCGGGTTTCCTTTCTGGCTCCCCACTATTAGGTCTTACCTTGACCACCGCTGTCAAAGCAAAATTTGTCCTGGAGAAAGTTAAAAAGGCAAGGATGATCTTATTCAAGTCTATTGCAGTGTAGGTGGAGAAGGCAAAGTCAACCCACTCCAGTACTCTTGCTGGAAAATCCCATGGACCGAGGAGCCTGGTAGGCTGCAGTCCATGGGGTCGCTAAGAGTCAGACACGACTGAGCAACTTCACTTTCACTTTTCACTTTCATGCATTGGAGAAGGAAATGGCAACCACTCCAGTGTTCTTGCCTGGGGAATCCAGGGACAGGGAAACCTGGTGGGCTGCCATCTATGGGGTCGCACAGAGTCAGACACGACTGAAGCGACTTAGCAGCAGCAGCAGCAGCAGCATTGCAGTGTAGGAGACAGTCCTCAGTCTGAGCTAATTTCTGCTGAAACAAAAGGCCTGAGTGTTGTTAACTGCTAGCTGAGCTGGTGAAAAAGCTCCTGAGGAGATTAAAGGATGGGCTGAGCAACAAGGTGTGTGTAACATTGAATTATTCCTGAGTTTTCAAATGCTTGTCTCTGTGACTACACCCTCTGAGTTTGTCAAGCTCCCTTAGTCCACGGGGAGATTAGTCAAGGCATATCCTGATGAGCGCAGCAGCACTGTGCCAGCAAATTTGGAAAACTCAGCAGTGGCCACAGGACTGGAAAAGATCAGTTTTCATTCCAATCCCAAAGAAAGGCAATGCCAAAGAATGCTCAAACTACCACACAATTGCACTCATCTCACAAGCTAGCTAGCAAAGTAACGCTCAAAATTCTCCAAGCCAGGCTTCAACAGTACGTGAACCATGAACTTCCAGATGTTCAAGATGGATTTAGAAAAGGAGGAGGAACCAGAGATCAAATTGCCAACATCTGTTGAATCATCAAAAAAGCAAGAGCATTCTAGAAAAACATCTACTTATGCTTTACTGACTACCCTAAAGCCTTTGACTGTGTGGATCACAACAAACTGGAAAATTCTTCAAGAGATGGGAATACCAGGCCACCTTACTTGCCTCCTGAGAAACCTCTAAGCAGGTCAAGAAGCAACTGTAAGAACTGGACATGGAAGAACAGACTAGTTCCAGAGAAGAAATAAAGAGCCTTTTGATTAAAGTGAAAGAGGAGAGTGAAAAAAGTTGGCTTAAAACTCAACATTCAGAAAACTAAGATCATGGCATCTGGTCCCATCACTTCATGGCAAATAGATGGGGAAACAATGGAAACAGTGAGAGACTTTATGTTGAGGGCTCCAAAATCACTGCAGATGGTGACTGCAGCCATGAAACTAAAGACACTTGCTCCTTGGAAGAAAAGCTATGGTCAATCTAGAAAACATATTAAAAAGCAGAGACATTACTTTGCCAACAAAGGTCCATCTAGTCAAAGCTATGGTTTTACCAGTGGTCATGTATGGATGTGAGAATTGGACTATAAAGAAAATTGAGTGCCAAAGAATTGATGCTTTTGAACTGTAATGTTGGAGAAGACTCTTGAGAGTCCTTTGGACTCCAAGGAGATCCAACCAGTCAATTCTAAAGGAAATCAGCCCAGGAGTGTCATTGGAAGGACTAATGCTGAAGCTGAAACTTCAATACTTTGCCCACCTGATGCAGAGAACTGACTCATTGGAAAAGACCCTAATGCTGGGAAAGTTTGAAGGCAGGAAAAGAAGCAGATGGCAGAGGATGAGACGGTTGGATGGCATTACTGACTTGATGGACATGAGTTTGAGCAAGTTCCAGGAGTTGGTGATGGACAGGGCATCCTGGCATGCTGCAGTCCATGGGGTTGCAAAGAGTCAGACACGATTGAGTGACTGAACAGAGTTGAACTTAACTGATCCTGATGAGCACATTTCAAAGGGTGGCTCTCAGGTCCTGGAGAAAGACATTCTGAGGTAGTAAAATGGGGGACGGGGGAGAAATTGAGAGGAGATTTACATTTCTGAGAGGCAGAGAAGGAATTTGCATGTTTTCTAAAATAAATGCTCTCAGAAAAGGGGGTCCGGGTCTAGGGTCAGGAAGAGAGTGGTGGCAGGGTTTAGTCGCTTAGCTATGTCCAACTCTTGTGACCCCATTGGCTGTAGCTGGCCAAGCTCCTCTAACCATGGGATTTCTCCAGGCAAGAATCCTGGAGTGGGTTGCCATTTCCTTCTTCAGGGGATTTTCCTGACCCAGGGTTTGAACCCATGTCACCTGTGTTGCAAATGGATCCTTTATCACTGAGCCACCAGGGAAGCCCCAGGAAGACAGACACCTGCTCTGACGTTTCAAGCCGAGGGGAAAGTGAGAATATCTTGATCATCGTGTTTTAATTGTTTTTTGTTTTTGGTTTAATCTTTTTCTTAACATCAGTTCATTGATTCTCTTGATTCTGGTTTTAGTTCTGATTTTAAGCTGTTGTTTAGTCAAAATTTTATCGTGCTGATATATATATTTCTAAAATTTTTGGAAAATTGTATCAATTGGAAAAAACACATTAGTTTAAAATCCCACGCATGCCAACACACACACATAGAGTCTTCAGATTTGGAAGCAATCTTAAAATTAATCTAACATAATCCCAAGTTTGATATTTGTTTCCTTTACAGCAGTCTACTTCAGTTTACTTATCTCTAGGGAAGAGAAGTATAAGCTTAAACTCTCCCTTTCTTTGGCTATACCCTCACCATTAAAGAGATAAATGCACAAATTTAGCTCACTCCTCACTCACATGTGAATCCCTGAAATAACTATATACGGTTGACCTTTGGCTTCCCTTCCCTGTGGCATCGTTTCATTTTTGGTTTGGGTATCTACTGTCCCTTTTATAAGATTGATTCAAGACAGTTCCTTAATCTGATTGTTTTATTCAACATTAAGGTGTTGTCCTCAGGAACAAATGCAAGATTTCTTAATAACTCGTTCAGAGTAGGAAACAGTTGCCTCATTTTTGATCATCTTTTTCTTGCAGAGATGGATATCATTTTGAGTATCTTTTCACATGTACTTTTTTTTTAACTGTATATTTGAAACATATGTGTTGGACTTTATATACACTCTTATTAAATACATTTTGTTGGATTTGGTCCACTCTTATAGCTTGTCAAAACCATTGGGATATTAGCTGTATCCTGCATTTTCTTAGCTGGTTTTTCCGTTTTTATGTAACCTGCTACACTGATGAAGCTTACTCTTGCTTCATCACAGGAGTTTGAAAAGAGACACAACCCCCAGTGAGCCAGCCTTCAGAGGTCTTTGTCATTCACAGAGATAAAAGTTGCCTAGTGCTGCCTGATCTGCATTTATCTATTCTACTTCCTGATATCCCTAATGTGCTTCCTCTTCTACAAGTCTTTGTTATTTTCCGATTATTGTCATAAACTTAGCTCTTAAAAATAAAATGATTTAAAAACAACTATGGTGGATTCTTTATTTCAGTTTGTCCTTCAAAACCCTTGTGGCATTTGTGAGCACTTATTCTGACCAAAACATATAGTTGAAATAGTATTTAAGGAAATCCATGTGGTCTATATGAAAAGTTTATAGTTTCTCTGGGAAAAAAAATTGTTAGAATTATTTTTGGTAAAAACCAAAATTGTCATTTTTACACTCATAAACAACCAAGAGACAGAAGGGCCCAGTGTCCTTTGCTTGATTTCTCTGGCAGACTGATGTCTTCTCTGCTTTCAACTCAGATAGAACAACATTTCCAAGCATGAGCCTTTTTTAATCCCCCATGTAATTAGTGTTCAGACATGAATTTTCATAACTGGGATGTTTCTGAGTTGACATTCTATGGATTTATTTGGGAGCATAACAAAATTTTTGGATGATTTTTTAAAATGTTTATTATGTGATATTTTATGCATATGAAGACACATAACATGTAAGCTATGATTCTAGAAATACAGTAAATACTCACTACTCAGTTTAAGAATGAGAATATTCCCAAGGTCATTGTGATTTCCCAGAGTGCCTCCTACTGCCTTCCTTCTGGAAGGCAACTTTCATCCTGAGTTTTATGTTTAGCATCTCTTTCCTTTAAAGAATATTATTACCACATTTATAAGTATCCCTAAAAAGAGATTTAGCTATGTTTGCTTGTGTATTTTCATTTTCAAAAATAAGGTAAACATCAGAAATTCTTAAATATCCATGAGGGCCAAAATGAAGATTTCCACAACAAATTCTTTTAAGCACACGAGCTGACTGCACCCTGCTTGATCTGCTTTTGCTTGGATCCACCATGAGTTAAGAAGATGCTTTTGAAAAATACATATGGACCAAGTATCCTATACTTCCTACTTGCCAAAGCACTTCTTCACATTCACTGCTTGGAAAGCTACATGCAGTATATGTAATAATTTTGCTGGTGTTAGTAGCATTGTGCATATTAAAAAATAAAAGCATATTTATTTCAAATTTTGACATAACAATGACTTTTTGACCATTCTACCTGAAGGAATATTCAAGTATTTTTGCAAGTGAAATAATTATACTCTTATTTATAACATGATTAAGCTGACTGTAAGTATAAGTGTTAGATTTCTAGTACAGAGTCCATGGTTCATTGAGGGTCTCTCATCTAGATCTTGTGAAGCCCTGTGTTCTTTTTTTTACAGGGTCTTTATTCTCCTTGATCATCTATTGGCTCCTCTGTATTTATTGGTTATCTTCCTCCTATTTGAATTTTGCCTCTCTCAACACTGTCTTTCCCTGACCCACTCTTCTTTGGCATCTGTCTTCATGTTATGTCATGTCTATCTCTACACATCTCTCACTCCTGCTTTGTCCAAGATGCAGAATGAAGTTAAATTCTGGCTGTTATAAGTGCAGATTGAAACCTTCTGAAGGAACTCTGGCCAGATCTATAATAAGTCGTGTGATCACAAGGAGAGAGATGCAAACACTTCAAGGATGGGGTGGCAGATACAGAGACAGACAGAGGGAAGTGAGATGGGGAGATGGTGGAGGTAAATTTTTAGTATCAGATGAAAATACAAAAGAAAATTAATTTTAAAGGAAATCTACACTATTTTTGAAAAACAGACTTCAACTGATTTGTTTGCAGCCTGCATTGAAGAACCCTTTTTCTGGACAATTGAAACTCAAGTTTAGGTTTCTTATTTATCATGGATTATTTGGTCAGGCTTCCTCATGAATAAGGCCATCTAATTGTTTCATTAGAGCTTGCATCTCTCTAGTAACACAATTAATTGGTAATTCAGTTTGCATTATCTTCCTACAATCTATGCATTTGAGGCATCCCTCTAAGAAGACAATAACTTCTTCTTAACAGGATAAGACTCTAGGACATTTAGTCAAAATTAACCTCTTGGATATTAAATAAACACCCAGGAGAGGTGATTGCTGAGGCAGTGAGAAATGAATCTAAGGTTCTGTCGGAGCTCCCACTGCTGGCTGGCAGGATTCTGTTCTCTTACACTGAACTGAATCCTACATGATCTTGCAGGTTCAGCTTTGAGTCCTTTTATTTTACTTTATTTTTTTAAAAACAATTATTTTTATTGAAGTATGGTTGATTAACAATGCTGTGTTAGTTTTAGATGTATAGCACAATCTCTGCCCATATAGGTCATTGCAGAATATTGAGTGAAGTTCTCCTTAGTTATCTCTTTTACATAGAGCGTATAACTATATGTATATAGTTATATATAGGTATCTATTATATATAGCAATCTCCTAATTTATACCTCACCCCTTTTACTCTCTGTTAGCCATAAATTTGTTTTGTTTTGTTGTTTTTTTACATTCGTGACTCTATTTCTGTTTTGTAGATAAGCCCATTGACAGATGGATAGATAGAGATATGGTACATATATACAATGGAATACTACTCAGCCATAGAGAAGAACAAAATAATGTTATTTACATCAACGTGGCTGTTTTGGTTAGCCTAAAGTACAAACTGAGCTTCACCAAGAGGCACAACGGTAAAGAACCTGCCTGAAATGGAGGAGCTGCAAGAGATGTGGGTTTGATCCTTGGGTCGGAAGATCTGCTGGAGGAGGGCATGTCAACCCATTGTAGTATTCTTGCCTGGAGAATCCCATGGAGAGAGGAGCCTGGGAGGCAGAGTTGGGAGAAGACTGAAGCGACAGTATGCACACACACACACACACACACACAAAGTTCAAATTAAGTCATGTATAGGCCAGAATGACTTTCCCATACCTCAGTATGTGAAAATTTCTTCCATAATTTTCCCCTTTTAATTGAAATTCCTTTCATAGTGAAAGATTGTTGCTGAACGATAAGACGCGGGATTCTTGGCCTCCGGAGGAGACGAATTCAATCCGGGACCAGAGACGAGGCTGGATCGCTCAGAGCTTTTGTGTAATAAAGTTTTATTAAAGTATAAAGGAGATAGAGAAAGCTTCTGACATAGGCATCAGAAGGGGGCAAAAGAGTACCCCTTTGCTAGTATTAGCAATGGAGTTATATACTCTCCAATGAATCCAAAGAATGTCTGGAGGTTGTAAAGACCACACCAGACCTACTCCCATAATTTACATTTTTAGATAACAGAGTTGGCCAGAAGGTTTAATCCAAAGATTGTCCTTAGGCAGGATACATCCTTGTAAAGACCAGACCTATTCCCATAATTTATGTTTTAAGATAACAGAATTAGCCAGAGGGTTTAATCCAAAGACTGTCTTTAGGCAGGGTACATTATTGTTATATAGTCACTCACAATCTGTTAATGAAAAGAAAGGAATGTCATAAAATTTAGAATGGCACCAGATAATTCATCCCTGGCCATAAAACGATTGACTTTAATCTTGTAGAAGGGCAGGTTACCAACAAATAGTTTCATTTACATAGATTAGGGGAACAATACCTGAGTAAGTAGGTTGGACCATTTGGCAGAACCAACTTGAAAATAAGAGTCTTAGCTTAAGACAACATTTCCATAAGAAAAAGAAACGTATTGGTTAACTCAAGGTTTGAGAGTAGTCAGCTTCAGGTGAAACCAGGTGTCGTGGCAACACAGCATTTTAAGAGAAACCTCCTTTTAAATTTGTATAGAGAAGAAAAAATATCACTGGTTTGTTTCCTCCTATCGCTTAAGAGAGAGAAAAATGTCTGGCACTTGCAGCCTCTTTCCTCCGTTTGGAGACCCCTGGCCTTCCTGCCTGTTACCCTCTCAATAGGAAACATTGATAAACAATATATTTTTGCAGCATTGCCAGACTGGTTCATTTGCCTGTTCTGGGTCCATCCATGTCCCTGTGTGTTAGGCCTCCTTTTTGTTGATATATTTGCCTAGTTGTCCACGTTGGGGGAATCTAATCAGATATCATGAACAGGCTCAGAGGTGTATTAATAGGGAAATGCTTTATAGGGTATACGTTTTATCGTTCACACCCAATTGTCACACAAACATTGTACATGTGCTTTGAGTAGTAAACTTAAAACCATCATGAGTAGTTACACTTTGTGGCAACTTTGAAAACTGAGTGTGAGGTGTTCAGCCGTGTGTGACTCTGCAACTCTATGGATTGTAGCACTCCAGGCTTGTCTGTCCATGGGATTCTCTAGGCGAGAGTACTGGAGTGGGTTGCCATTTCCTTCTTTAGGGGATCTTCCCGACCCAGGGATCAAACTCAGGTCTCTGGCATTGCAAGAAGATTCTTTATCATCTGAGTCACCTGGGAAGCCTACCTCATGGGTAGTTATATTCTATGCAACTTTACTGCACAATTTTCCCTTCTTGAATTTTAGGGTTAAAAGTATGGTTAGAAACAAAATAATTACTTTCCATTGGAAGTCTCTGTTACCAAAATGAGATCAATATTCTGGGAGAACTTTGATTTCTTAACAGAGCAAAACCAAGCAAAACAAAGTCAGTCTTATATCAGTTTATTGTTAATAACAAAATTCATAAACCTAATTAAATTCAGTCTAATCTTAATCTTGACAACATACAAAATTCTTTTCTCAAAGTTGCTTGTTCATAATTGTTTTTTATCATTTTCTGGATCCAAAGAAATTGTCCTTCATTTTCTCATCCAGAACCAAACAACTGTAGGACAAAATCATTACCGTTATTTTTTTTTTTTTTTTACAAAAAAAATCCCAATTCTTTATACTTTCTCTTTGCCAATAACACATATCCTACTTGTTTTAAACACAGAAATGTTTTCCTTATCAGTTTTACATACCACAATTTGTAACCCTTGAAGATCTTGATAAAGAAACAAGTGATCGAAATGTTACACCAGCATTTTCTGATTGGCAAACTGAAGAACATATTCCATACCTCTAAAAATATACATTTCTTCACAGCATAATTTTTCTTTAATGATATATCATGCATGTTTAATAAATCCAAACATCTTTAATTTCCCTCTTGGTTTGCAAGAAGACAAAAGTAGGTAAATTTTGATTTGTTTGATTTTCAAGCACTTATAGTTTTTAAGGTCAATTAAATAGATCTCCTTTACAAATTAACCTCAGCAATATTATCCAAGGACAAAAACACATATTGAGACATACAAACATCCAAACAGAGATCTCACTTTTTTCATCTCTTTGCATTTTGTGAATTAGGCATTGCAATTATGTTTATCAGTTTATGGATAACAGTCAAGATAGTCAAGATTACACTCTCAATTTTAAAAGGCTTTCCCCCTTTTAAAAAGTTTAAGGCTGGAATTCCAGGCAAAGTGGACTGTTTGTATTTCAAGGACATGATAAGTATTATCTTCAAGTTTTCTCCCAGGCATATTTTTATTTTCTCAGAATCTGAAAAACACATTTTATCAAGTTAGTTTTCCCTAACTGCATATGCAAAAAGAACCTGTTTTTGTGTTTTTTAGGTTTATCTTAACCAATCTTCTCCAGAGTCTAAGGAATACTATTACCACACATTGTCTAAAGTCATCTTTCTTTTTCTTTTGTCATAATTTTACAGCTAAAAATTTTCTTAATGAATAAAACCTGAATTTCCCATTTTAAGGCAACAAAAATAACAATCACACAAGTGGAATACACACTCACACACCAAATGATAGATCTGTCACAGACCCTTTCCAAGGGTGACTGGTACGGAGTCCCAAACAAACACTTCCCCAACACAAACAACCCTCAGTGGTAGTCAGAGATCAGAAACCAATTGGCAAAAATGCTTAAGTGTCACTCAGTGCTCACAAACAGTCCTCACAGTAGACAGATGTCAGAACCAATTGGTAAAAATGCCCAAATAGCAGGCAGTGCTCCCAAAAGGTCCTCAACATCAGACACACAACAGGACCAAACGCCAAAGCTGCCCAAACAGCACCTCGTGCCCCAAACTGTTCTCAACATCAGGTACACATCAGAACCCACTGGCAAGAATGCCCAGATAGCCCTGGTACTCACAAATGGGAGGACTGGCCGTGTGCACACTGGTAGACTTACCCAGTTCTGGAGCTTGTCGGCTTGTCCAAAATGCAAGTTTCCATTCCACCAAGGAAGAGCGTAAGTTGGCAGCCAGTGCCAAGAAGGGGAGAAATAGGGAGGATCCTCAAAACAAATGGTTTTGGCAGTTGCTGAGAACATCCTCCAAATTCCCTACTTGGGCTAGCCAGCCACAAGCAGCAGGCTCATATATTGTCCGGGTCATAGTTCTCTCCTGGAAACTCCAGGAGAATCAGATGCCATGAAACCAGAGGAGCCAGCAGTAGCCAGCCCCACACTGGGAGCCAAAATCTGTTACCGAAAGAGTGTGTGGAGTCTGGCCATTCACCACTCAAAAGCCAATAAGCAGTCCAGGCTGGTAGAAAGAGAAGTTTGCTTATTTCAGATGCTGGCAACTGGGGGTAGGGGGGAATAAGGTGGTGGCCATCAGTCCAAAGGTTGACTCCATATCCTCCCACCCTCCTACCCCCGACATACTGCCAACCAGTGGGGCAAGAGCTTTTGCAGACAGAAGTTGGGGAGGTACTACACACAGAAACAGGTCCTGCTTCATTTCAGGTGTGCTTATGACCTACCTGGAGATCTTGCTAAAATGGAGATTCCAGAGCTACTGATAGAGTAAGTCAGGCGAAGGGGCAGGAAACTGCTTTCCATCCAGCTCCCAGGTCTCACTACTCTGAAATTTTGTGGGCTAAACTTTGAATAGAATGGCCTTAAGCAGTCCCTGTATTAATTCCATCAGGAAATGGGAACAGCATCAGTGAATACTCACAGTCAAAGATCAGGCCTCTGGAGGGCTGCCCGCACTCAAGTGGAATGGTAGCAAAGTCACTCCTGTCCAACAAGTAAGATAGACAGAACTAACTCTGGAAGTCAGTGTGGTCAGTGGCAGAGAAGAGTGCTTTTCCATTAGGAAACAGCACCCTGAATGAATAGATGAGCTGAGTTTCTGACCCCAAATGGGAACCCCAAGCACAGAGTCAGGGGCAACTGATGGCAATGAATGAGGGCCACCCTGGCCATGCTCACTGGGATGAGTTACCCAATAGACCAAGATCCCGGCATCTGGGGGAATGGGGCAGTCTGGATTCAAGACTCACACTGTTGCCTCTTAGCTGCATCCCTGAGAAATTCCTTGGCCCTTCAGCGTTCATTGTTTTCCATGTGTAAATAGAAATATTAAAAATGCCTCCTTGCCAGGGTTGCTGTGAGACACATAAAAACACTTACCACCATGCCCTATACTTGAGTGCTCAATAAAGAGTACCTTCAATGCTTCAAGGGCTTCCCTGGTGGTTCAGATGGTTAAGTGTCTGTCTGCAATGCAGGAGACCTCAGTTCGATCCCTGGGTTGGGAAGATCCCCTGGAGAAGCAAATAGCAGCCCACTCCAGTACTCTTGCCTGGAAAATCCCATGGACAGAGGCTACAGTCTTTGGGGTTGCAAAGAGTTGGGCTGAGTGATGTCACTTTCACTTTCTATGCTTCAAGCAAGATAAATTTTGCCTTTGATGGTATCTAGTGACTTTATCAGAACAAAGACCTTCTTATGCACCTTATTGTGACACAGGCAACATTTTCACACAGGAGCTGGAGATTTTTTTGCAAATTCATTTGATCAGAGTATACAAATTACAGTAAATCCCCTACATACAAACATGTTCTGTTCTGAGAGCATGTTCATTAAGTCTAATTTGTTCATAAGTCCAGCAAAGTTAGCCTAAGTACCCAACTAACACAATCAGCTATATATACAGTACTGTACTGTAATAGGTTTATAATACTTTAAACACAAATAATGCATTTAAAAAAACCCTAAAATAAGGAAACATTTTTAATCTCACAGTACTGTACCTTGAAAAGTACAGTAGTAAGCACAATAGCTGGCTTACAGCTTGCCTGGTACTGAGCGAACAGGCAAGAAGAGTTACTGACTGAAGGAGAGAGAGGAGGTGGGAGGCTGCAGAGCTGAAGGATCATCAGCAAGAGGAGATGGAGGAAAAGCTGCAATTTCACTCAAATGGATGTTGATGTCACAGATTCTGGCTCTCTACTGTGATCCTTTGATACCTGTTTACTAGCTCTTTTTTTTTTTTTTTTCTACTTCTTCTCCTCTTCACGGATGGCAGGGTAGCACTGGATTTCATTCTGAATGGCTGTGGCAACCTTCGTGTGCCCTTCGGTTTCTGTGATTCAAAAACGGACAGCGCCTCCTCAAATAAAGAAAATCTCCTTGCCATTTCCTGGATTCTGAATATCTTCAGTTCTTCAGTTACTGCTTGTTCTTCTTGTCTCTCTTCGTCCTGTTGCTGGGTCTCCAGTTCCCGGAGCTTCTTAGCAGTACCAGTATCACCACTGCTTTTACTCTTGCTTCTAGATATCCTGTAAATAAGTAGGGGAACAACTAAGCATTCAGGTATGACCTAAATCAGATCCCTCATGATTATATGGTGGAAGTGACAAACAGATTCAAAGGATTAGATCTGACAAGCAAAGTGCCTGAAGAACTATGAATGGAGGTTTGTAAAATTGCACAGGAGGCAGCAATCAAAGCCATCCCCCCAAAAAAGAAATGAAAAATGGTTGTCTGAGGAGGCCTTACAAATAAAGAGAAGAGACGTGAAAGGCAAAGGAGAAAAGGAGAGATATACCCGTCTGAATGCAGAGTTCCAAAGAATAGCAAGGAGACATTAGAAAGCCTTCCTAAGTGAACAATGAAAAGAAATAGAGGAAAACAACAGATTGGGAAAGACTAGAAAATTAGAAGATACCAGGGAATACTTCATGCAAAGGTGACCACAATAAAGGACAGAAACAGTACGGACCTAACAGAAGCAGAAGATATTAAGAAAAGGTGGCAAGAACATAGAAGAACCATGCAAAAAAGACCTTACTGACCCAGATAGCCATGATGGTGTGATCACTCTCCTAGAGCCAGACATCTTGGTGTGTGAAGTCAAGTGGGCCTTAGGAACCATCACTAAGAACAAAGTTAGTGGAGGTGATGGAATTCCAACTGAGCTATTTCAAATCCTAAAAGATGATTCTGTGAAAGTGCTGCACTCAAAATGGCAGTAAATTTGGAAAACTCAGTGGTGAATACAGGATTGGAAAAGGTTAGTTCTTATTCCAACCCCAAAGAAAGGCAATGCCAAAGAATGCTCAAACTACAGAACAATTGGACTCACTTCACATGCTAGCAAAATAATGCTTAAAATTCTCCATGCTAGGTTTCAACAATATATGAACCAAGAACTTCCAGATATTCAAGCTGGATTTACAAAGGCAGAGGAACCAGAGATCAACTTGTCAACACTCGTTGAATCATAGAAAAAGCAAGAGAGCTCCAGAAACACATCTACTTCTGCTTCATTGACTACACTAAAACCTTTGACTGTGTGGATCACAACAAACTGTGGAAAATTTTTCAAGTGATGGGACTACTAGACCACCTCAGCTGTCTCCTGAGAAACCTGTAGGCAGGTCAAAAAGCAAGAGTTAGAAGTAGATATGGAACAACAGACTGGTTCCAAATTGGGAAAGGAGTATGTCAAGGCTGTATATTGTCACCCTGCTTATTTAACTTATATGCAGAGTACATCATGGGAAATGTCAGGCTGGATGAAACACAAACTGGAATCAAAATTGCTGGGAGAAATATCAGTAACCTCAAATATGCAGACGACACCACCCTTATGGCAGAAAGTGAAGAGGAACTAAAGAGCCTCTTGAGGAAGGTGAAAGAGGAGAGTGAAAAAGCTGACTTAAAACTCAACATTTAAAAAATGAAGATCATGGGATCCAGTCCCATCACTTCATGGCAAATAGATGAGGAAACAATGGAAACAGTGACAGACTTTATTTTCTTGGGCTCCAAAATCTCTGCAGATGGTGACTGCAACCACGAAATTAAAAGATGCTTACTTCTTGGAAGAAAAGTTATGACCAACCTAGACAGCACATTAAAAAGCAGAGGCATTGCTGACAAAGATCCATCTAGTTAAAGCTATGGTTTTGTTCAGTAGTCATATATGGATGTGAGAGTTAGACCATAAAGAAAGTGCTGAAGAATTGATGTTTTTAAACTGTGGTGTTGGAGAAGACTCTTGAGAGTCCTTTGGACTGCAAGAAGATCAAACCAGTCAAACCTAAAAGAGATCAATCCTGAATATTCATTGGAAGGAATGATGCTGAAACTCCAATACTTTAACCAACTGATTTGAAGAGCTGACTCATTAGAAAAGACCCTGATGCTGGGAAAGGTTGAAGGCAGAAAGAGAAGAGGAAACAGGATGAGATTGTTGATGACTCTGCTGGGTCCAGCCTCGGCAGGATCCAGGGGGTACCCTCAGGATGAACGGCGTCGGCGAGAGAAAACACGTGAGACCAGCCTTGATAGGGCCAAGTCTGCGAGGGAGAGAGAGAGAGAGAGAGAGAGTGACCAGATGGGGGTGCAGCCGAGTCTGGCAGAGTCTGGCAATCTATTTTTTACCGTAGCTTTTATACCCTAAGTTAGTACACTTCTAAGGGGAAGCTAGTTTAGCATTACGTCTGCTTGTCCTTCACGAAACCAGGGTGTTTTCTGCATACTTTTTTGTTTATGAGGGTCTTGTACATTATCTTCTGGCCTTGGGGCCTATTAACATTTTATGCAGGTCAGGTGAATGTAAACCTGTTTTCCGTAATCTATTCTTTAATGAACATAAAGATCAGTCCTTTTGCAGAAGTTATCAGTTAAATTTATCTAAAAGGTTTACCACACGAAGACTCTGCAGCTCCAGTGAGGCAGCCCCTGGTTAGCATTCCTGGTTAAAATTAACAATTCTAAACTCTTATTTTTCTAAATCTTTAACTATAACCACTTTTAGAATAATATTTTATGTTCTCTAATAGGGCTTCCTCACCCCCGAAGGGCTCTGTGCCTATTAGGGCCCTTTTGTGTGATCAGGTTCTTTATGCTGTTTGTGATTAAGGTGTTGTGAGCAGTCATGTGCATTAGTACGTGTTTGCCAAGCAGGCTAGAATGCCAGCAAAGGGGTCTAAATTGAAACACTCCTTTCATCCTGGATAATCTTATAGGATACCACCGTCCGGCGGACATATTAATTAAAGTTCTAAATTGATTCTGTTTGGAAAGAGATCGGGGAAGGCCTTCTACCCGTGTCACAGGAATTAGGGAGTAGTCTAATATAGTAGCATCAGAAAGACAGAGATCATCTTTAAGGTGAGCGCCGGGGCAGCTTTTCAAACTCCCTGAAGTCCTGATCTGCCTTGCTTGTCAGGTCTTCTCCTCATGACCTTGTCATGGGTGGGATCTTGTGTGCTGGCTCCCAGCATGACTCCATGGACTCAATGGACATGAAACTGACCAAGCTTCATTGGATGGTTAAGATGGGGCGTCTGGCGTGCTGCAGTCCATGGGGTAGCAAAGAGTCAGACACGACTGAGCGACTGAACAACAACTCCTGTACTCTATACAGTACTGTATGGTAAATTACAAAACAAAACAAAACAAAAACCCCACACAACCACTTGTAGAGGATTCACACACTTGACAATGTATGCCAGACATGCGAACTAACTTATGTGATTGGACAAGAGAAACATGGTCTCCTCTTTGAAAGTTTGCAACCTGAAGGTTCATAGATAGGGGACTTATTGTTAAGATTAGTTCAGTTACTCTTTTGTGACATTAACTAGGTAGTATCACAAAACCATCATAGAATGTTTCTTCTAAGTTATTATTCTAACCTGGGGGACAGTTTCATCTCACTGACTCGCCAGTTCTGACAAAGTAAAAATGCTGGTCATTTCTAACATCCTGACTCCTTAACCTCTTTGCTGGTGGATTTTCACAAGCATCACCTGGACCCTGAGTTCTCTGGGACTATGTGTCGTGTTTATTCATTATTCATTCTGTTCTGTGCTGTCTGTTGTACACAATCTAGTCTATTGCCATGGGGATAGCAGTTCAAAGACAAGAACGTCTTCAGTTTGTTTTAGTCATTTCCACAGTTAGTGTGGTGGCAGGTTGAATCTGGCTTTGATAGTGAAGAAAAGGAAAAGAGACACTCACTTAATAAAGTGACTCTTCCCTGATCAACTTTCTTTACATCTTTTTGTGCCTCAAATTTAGCAAGTGAAACTTGCATTCCCAGAGATAATCTGAAATACAAGGTTGGCTGTCACATGCATGATTGATTCTAAACATATGCCCAAGTCCTTCCTATCAGGCTGAACCTATGACAACAAAACACGCTGTAAAAAAGACATTCCTGTCATCAGCAGGTACACTGTCATCTTTGACTTAACTCTCAGATTGTAAGCAAGCAGCTGCTGGCAAGAGATCACAAACAAAACCAATCTGTGTCTGTTTCCCACATGTCTTGCCAGGGAATGTGTCTCTCTGAGTTGTCATTCCACTTCACCCTCTCTAGACCTTGACTTTCTGTCCCCTCCTCCCAGCCATATTCAGTTTCCTTGTGTCCATTTTTGCATCCATCTGCCCCTCTCTGGTTTCTGTGGTTGAGCAACGAGTCATAGAAACTACAAAAGACCCTTCTCTCCCGATTTATCCACCAGCCATATCCTGTTATGTGTCTGTCTTTCAGCTGCCCTTGGGTTGCAATATGCTTTTCCCTTCACCTACTTCAGTGCTATTTCTCTTGTTTCAATTTTCTTTCTTTGAAATTGCCATCCCTCACCTCCTTTTTTAATTTAAATTTTTTAAATTTCTTTTTTAAAAATTCGCAATTTGGCTAAAAGATAGTGTCTCCCTGTCTTATGACCTGGGTAATGGTACAACGTGTTAACTTTAATTAGTGCTAATAAGTATTTCAAACCCATTTGGTCATAAGATCATTCTTCTGTATCCCAAATAGCAACATGATATAGCACAGATTTTCAGAGTTTATGTACAAAATTTGATTTTCAATTCATTTAGCAATCATGCTATTTTCTAATTTGAGGTTTTCTAGTTATATCCAATTTGTAGGACTGATCTCCCAATAGCTTAAATTGAATGTCACTGGAATGTTGGCTAAGTGCCAGTTCAAATGTGACATGGGTTGGAAAACCACAGCCTGTGGTCAAAGCTGGCCTGGCATATGTTTTTGTAAATAAAGTTTTATTGACACACAGTCACATTCATTTGTTTAAGTATTATCTGTGACTGCTTTCACACTATAGAGACTTTGTTCCCTGCAAAGCCTGAAATATTTTCTATCTGACCCTTTAAAAATCTGTTTGAGCACTTGTGGACTACCCCACACACCAGATCTGGAAAATGTCCCTGGTTACATTTCCAGGCAAAATTTATCATATTTAGTCTAAAATACCAAAATTATAAAATGTAAATGTGAAAACAGACCCCAAATTCAGGAAATATGACAGCATCAGAAAGAAGCCTCTATAGATCAGACTGAAAGAAAGACAAGTGAAAGAGTGAGTCGCTCAGTAGTGTCCGACTCTTTGAGACACCGTGGACTGTAGCTGCTTGGCTCCTCTGTCTATGGAATTCTCCAAAATAGAATATGGCAAGAGTGGGTTGACATTCCCTTCTCTAGGGGATCTTCCCTACCCAGAGATCAAACCCAGGTCTCCTGCACTGTGGGCAGACTCCTTACTGTCTGATCCCCAGGGAAGCCCCAACAGATGAGACTGGTGGTAGTGGTGGTTTAGTTGCTCAGTCGTGTCTGACTCTTTGTGACCCCATGGACTCTACCCCTCCAGGCTCATCTGTCCATGGAATTCTCCAGGCAAGAATAGTGGACTGGGTTGCCATTTCCTTCTGCAACAGATGAGACCGGGTCCCATCAAATTAGAACAGACCTGTTTAAATTAGATAGAACACTGGTTTAACATATTAAATTTGTCTGCTTCTAATATTTGTATTCCTGAAATTCTATTCTTCTCTTTATAACTATTTTGCTTTTCTGTTAATTTGTAAAAGTTTCAGAGAAAATTTTAATTGATAGTAATTTCCACTACATGGTGCCTTGTTTGAAAGTGAGTGCCAAATAAAGAAAAATCTGTTTTCTGTGGGGTTTGGAGTATAGTAATCTGTTAGTTAGATACAAAAAATACACATGAGGTTATGTTAAAGACTGGAGGGGAAATAAATGACTCAGTATGCTTATTCAGGAATAGTTATTTAGGATAATACAACTAGGATTGTAGAGATGATGATGTGTGTTCTCCATCTTAACCACTTTAAAAAATACATATAAACCTAAGAAAGTGAAAAGAGTATGTAAATCTGCTAAGGTTAGTTTGTATGTCTGCTAATACACCCTTTTTAAAAATAAAGTTTTAATCTGAAACATTACAGATGAGGCTAAAATTGTCTCTGCCACCACCCTAATTTTTCTCTCTTCACCCCCTCCTTTGAGATAAGTACTGCTGTTGGTTTTGTGTGGGAATTTTTCAGAGAATTTTTCAATGTATTTTCTCACAGAAATTTGACTTTGTTGTTTTCTGTATGTGCTAATAAGCACAACCTGCTGTGTTTTTCAGGGTTGGATGGGAAATCAGGGCTGCTGCTTAAGACCTTTTGAACCGGGCTTGATTATCAGAATGAAGAGAGCTACACTGCAGGGTCACATCACGGCAAGGAGTGTGTGTGTGTGTGCGTGTGTGTGTGTGTGTGTGTGTGTAGACACATATGCCTGTTATGTGTGTTGCTGTTGCTGCTGCTGCTGCTAAGTCGTTTCAGTCGGGTCTGACTCTGTGCGACCCCATAGACGGCAGCCCACCAGGCTTCCCCATCCCTGGGATTCTCCAGGCAAGAACACTGGAGTGGGTTGCCATTTCCTTCTCCAATGCATGAAAGTGAAAAGTGAAAATGAAGCCGCTCAGTCGTGTCCGACTCTTTGTGACCCCATGGACTGCAGCCCACCAGGCTCCTCCACCCATGGGATTTTCCAAGCAAGAGTACTGGTGTGGGTTGCCATTGCCTTCTCCATTATGTGTGCACATATATAAATGCACATATATGAACATATATAAATTTGGTTCACAAACTACTCTGCATCTTGGTTTGCTTATCTGCAACCAACACAATAATTCAGAACATGACTACAGTTTGCTCAGTTCATCTGGTCTCTGGTCTTTTATCCTTAGTGCTAACATAGCTGAAAAGATGACTATGTGACAGGACTTCTATTTTTTCACCATGATGTTTAGTTATAGTTTTTGTTTATGGAACTTCATATTGTTTATCAAAGCTGCATACATACTAGTTTGCTCAAAGTAGATCCAACTGATTCCTCTTCCCAGAGTTCAAGAGGGAAGGGCCAGGGATATTGATTATCCTTTCACACCATCACATGGTCATTTCTTATGAGGTTTGAATGACTCATTTGGAGATAATGCCATTAAATCCACTCTGCTCTATTTGTTCTGTGTCTAACTACAACCCCTCACTACACTAAACTTAGTGAACAATGTTGATAATTCATATATGATTTCTTGAGACTCTATGTTTCAGGGTCAAAAATTAAGTTCAGCTACTGTGAGTCTGCGATAGTTCAGTTTCTCTTTCTTTCTCAAAACTGAAATTTGAAAATTCTAAATGATACATGCACTCCAGTGTTCACAGCAGCATTCTTCACAATAACCAAGACATAGAAGCAGCCTAAGTGACTATTGACAGAAGAGTGAATCAAGAAGACGTGGCACATATATACAGTGGAATACCACTCAGCCATAAAAGCATGAAGTAATGCATTTGCAGCAACACAGATGGACCCAGAGATTATTATACTAAGTGAAGCACATGAGGAAGAGCAAGATGAATGTATGACATCACTTACATGTGGAATCTAAGAAACGATACAAATGAGTTTACTTATAAAACAAGAACGGGCTCACAGACATAGAAGACAGACATGTGGTCACAGAAGGGAAAGTGGAGGAGGAGGGATGAATTCGGGATTTGCAATTAAGGTGGCTCAGTGGTAAAGAATTTGCCTGTCAAGCAGAGGACATGGGTTTGATCCCTGGGTCAGGAGAATCCCCTGGAGAAGGAAATGGTAACCCACTCCAGTACTCTTGCCTGGGAAATCCCATGGACAGAGGAGCCTGGCAGACTATATATAGTCCATGTAAAAGTCAGACACAACTTAACGACTGAGCATGAGTATGATACATAAAAAAAATAAACGACAAGCACCCACTGCATAGCACAGGGAGCTATATGCTATATCTTTAATAATATATAAGGGAAAATAATTTGGCTAAGAATATATATATATATTTGAAAAATATATATATATATTTATATATTTATAAAAGTGGCATCCTAACCTAAGGGCTTAGGATGAGGTAAGAGGTGGGAGGGAGGTTCAAGACAGATGGTTGATTCATGTTGATGTATGGGAGAAACCAGCAAAATATTGTTAAGAAATTATCCTCCAATTAAAAATAAATTAATTAGTTTTTAAGAAGTGTCATTCCTATGTAAACACTGATATTCACTACTTGGTGAAGGTGTCTTGTTTCTGATTTTATAGGCATTGGTGTCCAGCTTGTTTCAGCCAACCTCGTTGTTACTGAAAGTGTGGTCCTGCTGCTTGCTGCTCTAGAGCCAATAGAGAGGCCAGGCTGGTGGAAAGGGAAATTTGCTTTATTTTAGATGACAGCAACAGGGAGGAAGGCAGCCTTCTATGCAAAGGTCGACTCCCCCACCCACCGCCCCCTCACTGACGGTTAGTGGGCAAGAGCTTTTATAGACAGAGGGAGGGGACTACATGTAGGAATAGCACAGTCAGCTCTGACAGCTATGGAAATTGGCTGTCTTGAAACTGGTCATCAGTGGTTAAATCAGTGTTATCTTGATTGTTTTAAGTACAATTAATCTTCAGATTCATGGTTTTCATTTCTCTGAGGCCAGTTTTCTGAACTGTGGCAGCTTATGTCTCGGCTACAGTATGGTCATCTTGTACTTAACTTCTTCACCGGGTGGGGTTTCGTATCTATGAGACAACCCACGGGATATGGTTCAGAATATTGTCTATAATCCTCAGAAGGAACTAAACCCCCTTGACTTTGCTTAATGACTGAACTATTATTATTTATTCCTGTTGGACTGTTTTCCTTTGCTTCTGTGTGTTCTCACTTCCCTAATTAAATTTATTCTTTGGCTAAAGTTTTCCCACAGACAAAATACAGGCTGAGGACTTGGGGGGCATAGACCATAGGGTCCTGCTCCCTTTCATCACCAATTGTGACTTCCAGTTAAAACTTTATCACACTCAGATATTTGGAAATGAGCATAGACATGTGAGGAAGAGATTCAACTTCTAAGGCATCAATACTCTTCAACAAGTTCTGGGAGATTTCCAGGGGTAGCATGTTGAAAAACATCTATGGAATAGTTCAAGTCAATGGTAATTTACTGTGTCCATCTTGGATTTAATTTGATGTTAACTGACATTCTTACAGTGTTATGTTAATATCACAAACTGAATGTGATATCCTTAGGGATCCTGAAATATATTGCTTTATATAGATGACTTGAATCTGGCTCTAAAAAGTTTTAATGATGTTGATAATTCCTCAAGATTAGGAAAGATAATAAAAACCATATTATCATATGGTTTTTTACAAGCCAGGGATACTCGAAGTGTGTGGGATGTATCTGGCATATTTTTATGATAACACTTTCAGATTTTAAGGAAGTGAGTTTAAACACTTACTAGAAAACTATCCAGTGCTGATCTTACTTCTCAAGAGTGCCAAGAAATCATGTCTATTACTCAATTTTGTGCCCAGAAGCCAAAACCAAAAATGCTTGTGATCAGAGATGTGCTAAAGAGAGTTATAGCCAGAATGTATGTGACACCCATTATCTGTTTTTTATTTTCATCCTGCACTCGTGCTTTCATAATATTCATTTCTTCTTTCTGATGAACTAAAGTGTGCCCTTCCTACATTATACTCTATTCATGACAATTAGTCTTAAAATTATTTTCCTCCTTGAGGTTATCAATTTTCTTGTGCCTCTGAGTGTGCTTCCTTGCTTTTAGAATTTAGTACATGAGTCAAATGGCTATGCTTCTAAAATAGTCATCATGAAAGTGCATAAAGTCATTCTTTGGTTTGATACGTACCAATCCTCTTCTCTTCAGGCCAAGTATATCCTGTAAATTTGGAATTCATCTTTTCTGATACTTCAATTTTAGAGCCATGCTACTGCTTGAAATTAGTCCATAATTTGTAATGCAGTCCATAATTCTTCAATGCAGTCCATAATTCTTCATTTGTTCACAAAGATTAATAATAGACAGACGTGCAAATTATGTTAAAATCTCAGACTCATACACAAAGTCTAAATTATAGATAGAGTTAGTTGGGAGTAGATTTATCCATATTTTCCTTATGGAATTTCTCTTTTATATTAAGAAATTTCTTGTCCACACTGAGATCAAATAAGGCCAGGTTTATGCTCAGGGTGGAAACGTGCTCAGAAAAATTTGAGAAGACCCTAAGCTCTTACCTGTGACTGGCATTCAAGACCATTCAAGTAGAAAAACAAAGGTAAGGCAGAATTGTAAGCAGTTTAAGTATTGAAGATGTGTCCCCAAAAACACACAGAACCCAGCTGTAGAGACCGTTTTGTTTTTTGTTTTTCTCCTCCCATGTACCAGCCATCTACAGACTCTAATGGCAATTCAACAAAGCATCTAGTCTCCCCCAAAATAGTTTGTAAGTCACTAAACAAAAGCTATAACTCACAACAAGCTGCAACATAAAACAGGGCAGCAGGGAAAATCTGAATCCCAGCGCTACCACTTTATGTTTAAAATGTCAAGTTGCAAACAAAAATTATGAAGCAAGCAAGGAAAGTGTGGTATATTTACACACACACACACACACACACACACACACACACACACACACACACACAATTCATAGAAACTATCCCCTAGGAAGCACACACATTAGACTTATTGAAAGTGAAAGTGAAGCCGCTCAGTCCTCTGTGACTCTTTGCGACCCCATGGACTGTAACCTACCAGGCTCCTCCATCCATGGGATTTTCCAGGCAAGAGTACTTGTTAGACAAAGCTAAATGTAACAGTGGACAAAAAACAACCTAAAGGAAATCAAGAGAATGATGCATCATCAAATAGAGTCTATTAATAAAGAGAAATTATAAAAAGAAACTAAATATAAATTCAAGATCTAAAGTACAAAATGAAAAATTAACTGGAGAATATCAACGTCAGATTTGAGTAGGCAGAAGAAAGAAGCTATGAACTTGAAGACAGGACAATTGAAATTATTGGTCTGCAGATCAGGGGAAAAAAGAACAAAGGAGAGGAGAGAACATTTTTAAACTCATTCTGTTAGGACAGCATTACTTTGAAAACAAAACTAAAGGCTTTACAATAAAAGAAAGCTATAGAGCAATATCTCTATAGATTAATAGTGGCTCAGATGGTAAAGCGTCTGCCTGCAATGTGGGAGACCCAGGTTCGATCCCTGGGTCGGGAAGATCACTGGAGAAGGAAATGGCAACCCACTCCAGTATCCTTGCCTGGAGAATCCCATGGACGGAGGAGCCTGGTAGGTTAGAGTCCATGGGTTCGCAAAGAGCCGGACATGACTGAGCGGCTTCATTTTCACTTTCATAGTATATATAGATGCATAATTCCCTACTAAATACTAGCAACCTGAATTCAGCAGTGTATAGAAAGGATTACAACCATGACCATGTGAAATTTATCCCAGGAATGCGAAGACAGTTCAACATATGAAAGCTAACAGATACACTGCATAATGTTAATAGAATGAAGGAAAAAACAGTAAGTTAATGTCAATTGTTGCAGAGGAGCATTTGACAAGATCCAATCATCTTTCATGTGTAAAATATACCACAAACTAAAAATAGAAAGACACTCAAAATAAAAAAAGAGCATTTTTGGAAAAGCAGCTGACATCATACACAAAGGTGAATGATTGACAGCATTCCCTATAGGATCAAGAATGAGATAAGAATGCCTGATTTTACTACTTAAATTCAACAGTTTACTGCAAGTTTAGTCCAAACAATTAGTTAGTAAAAAAAAATAAAAGGCATCCAGCATAGAAATGAAGAAGTAAAACTATCTTTTTTCAGAGAGAACATGAATTAAAAAAAAAAAAAGTTGGAAAACTCATACTTCTCAAGTTCCATATTTATTATAAACTTCAGTAATCAAAAGAGTTTCACATTGGCATAAAAGTAGATATGGATCAACAAACTAAAGAGTTCAGAAATCAATCAATACATCTTTGGCCAATTGTGCCAAGATCTATCAATGAGGGAAAGAAAAGTTTGAATTTGCAAAAACTGTATATCCACATGGAAAAGAATGAAGTTGGATTCCTACCTCACATCATGTAAAAATTAACTCAAATATTTCAAAAATATAATGTAAAATATGAAACTATAAAACACTTAGAATAAACAATAGGAGTAAATCATGATATTGGGCTTTGCAACAGATGTTTAGATGTGACACCAAAAGCAGGACCAGCAACAATGAAATAGACAAACTGAAATTTATCAAAAAGAAAACTTTTTGTGCATTGAAGTACATTGGTAAGAGTGAAAAGACAACCAGCAGTGTGAGAGAAAGCATTTTCAAATCATATTTCTGATCATTCCTTCCAGTGAATATTCAGGGATAATTTCCTTTAGGATTGACTGGTTTGATCTCTTTGCTGTCCAAGGAACTCTCAAGAATTTTCTCTAGCACTGCAGCACTACAGTTTGAAAGTATCAATTCTTTGGAACTCAGCCTTTTTCATATGGTCCAACTCTCACAGCCATACGTTGAATACTGGAAGAATCATAGACTTGACTGTACAGACTTTTGTCAGAAAAGTAATGTCCCTGCCTTCTAATATGCTGTCCAGGTTTCTTCCAAGGAGCAAGTGTCTTTTAATTTCATGGCTGCTGTCATAATCTGCAATGATTTTGGAGCCCAAGAAAATAAAGTCTGTCACTGTATCCATTTGCCCCAGTCTATTTGCCATGAAGTAATGGGACTGGATGCCATGATCTTAATTTTTTGAATATTGAGTTTTGTCAGCTTTTCCACTCTCCTCTTTCATCTTCATCAAGAGACTCCTTAGTTCCTCTTTCTTTGCTACCATTAGGGTGGCGTCATCTGCATATCTGAGGTTGTTGATATTTCTCCTGGCAATCTTGATTCCAGCTGGTGCTTCATTCAGCTAGGTATTCCTCATGATGTACTCTGCATATAAATTAAATAAGCAGGGTGACAATAAACAGCCTTGACATACTCCTTTCTCAATTTTGAACCAGGCCATCGTTTCATATTCAGTTCTAACTGTTGCTTCTTGACCTGCATACAGATTTCTCAGGAGGCAGGTGAGGTAATTTTGTATTCCCATCTCTTTAAGAATTTTCCACAGTTTGTTGTGATTCACACAGTTAAAAACTTTAGCATAGTCAATGAATCAGAAGTAGGTGTTTTTCTGGAATTTCCGGACTTTTTCTATGATTCAACAGATGTTGGCAATTTGATCTCTGCTTCCTCTACCTTTTCTAAATACAGTCTGTACATTTGGAAGTTCTCAGTTTATGTACTGCTGAATCCTAGCTTGAAGGATTTTGAGCATTATTACCTTGCTAGCACATGAAAGGAGTGCAATTGTGTGGTACTTTGAACAATCTTTGATGTTGCCTTTCTTTGAGACTGGAATGAAAATTGACATTTTCCTGTCTTGTGAGCACTGTTCAGTTTTCCAAATTTGCTGGCATATTGAGTGCAGCACTTTAACAACATCATCTTTTAGGAATTGAAATAGCTCAGTTAGAATTCCATCACTTCCACTAGCTTTGTTCATAGTAATGCCTCCTAAGGTCCACTTGACTTCACACTCCAGGATGTCTGGCTCTAGGTGTGTGACCCTATCATCACGGTTATCTAGGTCATTAAGACCTTTCTTTTTTTTTTTTGGCCATTTTTCTCTGAACAATTTTATTTCATTTTTAAAGGTTATTTATTTTAATTGGAGGCTAATTACTTTACAATATTGTGGTGGTTTTTGCGTTCATTGACTTGAATCAGCCAGCCCTCCTACCTCCCTCCCCATCCCATCCCTCTGAGCTGTCCCAGTGCACTGACTTTGAGTGACCTGTTTCATACACTGAGCTTGTTTTCCTCTATTTTTCTGTATTGTCTGCTTAAGAAGACTTTCTTATCTCTCCCTGCTATCCTTCGGAACTCTGCATCCAGATGGGTGTATCTTTCCCTTTCCCCTTTGCCTTTCACTTGTCTTCTTTTCTCAGCTATTTGCAAGGCCTCCTCAGACAACCATTTTGTCATTTTGCATTTCCTCTTCTTGGGGATGGTTTTGATCACCGTCTCCTGTATAATATTAAGAACCTCTGTCCATAGTTCTTCAGGCACTCTGTCAGATATTATCCTTTGACTATATTTGTCACTTCCACTGTATAATCGTAAGGGATTTAATTTAGGTCTTACTGAATGGCCTAAAGGTTTTCCCTACTTTCTTCAGTTTAAGGCTGAATTTTGCAGTAAGGAGCTGGTGATCTGAGCCACAGTTAGTTCCAGGCTTGTTTTTGCTGACTGTATAGAGCTTCCCCAACCTTGGCTATAAAGAATACAATCAATCTGATTTTAGTATTGACCATCTAGTGATATCCAGGTCTAGAGTCTTCTCTTGTGTTGTTGAAAGAGGGTGTTTACTATGATCATTGAATTCTCTTGGCAAAACTCTGTTAGCCTTTGCCCTGCTTCATTTTGTACTCCAAAGCCAAACTTGCCTGTTACTCCAGGTATCTCTTGACTTCCTACTTTTGCATTCAAGTTCCCTTGATGAAAAGGACATCTTTGGTGTTTGTTCTAGAAGGTCTTCATAGAATCATTCAACTTCAGCTTCATCAGCATTAGTAACTGAGCAGTTTGACTTGGAAACAAACTGAGATCATTCTGTCATTTTTTTTTTAATATTTACCTTTATATTTATTTATTTATTTATTTATTTATTAACTTTTTTTTCATTTATTTTTATTAGTTGGAGGCTAATTACTTCACAACATTGCAGTGGGTTTTGTCATACATTGACATGAGTCAGCCATGGAGTTACATGTATTCCCCATCCTGATAACCCTCCCATTCTGTCATTTTTGAGAATGCACCCTAGAACTATATTTCAGACTCTTTTGTTGACTCTAAGTGCTACTCCACTTCTTCCAAGGGATTCTTGCCCACAGTAGTAGATACAAGGGTCATCTGAATTAAATTCCCATCCATTTTAGTTCACTGATTCCTAAATTGTTGATGTTCACTCTTGCCATCTCCCCTTTGACCACTTTCATTGTCTTTAGGGAAATACATATCTGATTCACCAAACATAGCATTTTAGCTCTACTAAGTTAGTCATGATTAAAAAATGGAAAGTAAGTATTGATGCATGTGAGGGAAAATTGAAGCCCTTGTTTATTGCTGGTAGGAATGTAAAATGATGCAGCTTCTATGGTAAAATTTGAGAGTTCCTGGATAGCGCAAACTTAGAATTGCCATATGACCCAGCAATTCCCAAAGAATTTAAAACATGTGAACACATGATCAAACAAACATTTGTGTAAGGATGTTCAAAGTAGCACTTTTCGAAATAGCCAAAAATGGGGAAAAAATTCAATGATTAGTAAATTAATGAAAAAATGTCTTCTATCAATATAATGGAGTATTATTCAGTCATAAAAGAAATGGAGTAGTAATACATTCTGCAACATGGATAAAGCTTAAAAGCATGACGTCCAATGAAAGAAGCCAGACACAACACACTATCTATTGTGCACATACGGTTTTATTCACATGAGATTCCAAGAAAGGGAAAATTGTTAGAGACAGAAAGCAGACTAGTGGTAGCCAATGACTGGGGGAGGGAGGATGAGTGATTTCTGATGGTACCTGGTTTCCTTTGGAAGTGATAAAGATGTCTGGAACTATACAGTGGTAATGTTTATATGACATGTGAATGTACTAAATACCATTGAATTGTATTCTTAAAATGGCAAATTTTATGTGGTGTGTATCTATCCCTTAAATGTTCATGGCACGATTTAGAAATATATATATATGTATATAATATTACATATATATGACTATCAACTATGAAATTCTATGATTCAACCTCTGATTCTATTTATACTCTAGTGATATCTTAAATATCAAGACTTTGGATATCAGAAAATCTTCTGTTTTTCAACACTTATAAATGTGTATGTGAACCTAGAATTAAAAGATCTAGCAACATCAGTAATATCAATCTACATCAACTGGGATGTTTCCAAACAGATGTAAATGTATGTGGCAGGGTGTATATTTCTTGAGACTCAAAGAGACCATGATGATGACTCATCTTGAGATGAGCACGAAGATCATAATCTTGAAGAGATTTCAGAGAAAAACCACTGATATTATTAAAGGATAAGAATGCTGAATTTGTGAGAAGAGATGTCTAGTAGAGAATAAACTGAAGAGTGGTTTAATAGCTGGAATTGAGTACTGTGTTAAATGTAACAACCTGTGGAAATAAAAGAATGCTATAGCAAGTAAAAGATAGAGAAAATGCTAGTTTTTTTTTTTTTTTTAATGATTATCTTGTATTCTCTTTTAGAGATAGTTTAGTAACCTATCTCAAAATGTGGAAGGCCAGGTAGGGCAGGTCTGGTGGTTATGTCATGGCAAGAAACTTCTGTGAGAGTGGCGAGTAGCAAGCATTTATGCCTCCTTATCTTGTAAATTTACAATGATTTTGACTTTCTAATGGTCAAAGACAGGAAAAGCAATTATTCTCACTTTCCCCCATGCATGCTTAGTTGATCAGTCATGTCTGACTCTTTGCAATCATTTGGATTGTAGCCTGCCAGGCTTTTCTGTCTGTGGGGTTTCTCAGGCAAGAATACTGGAGCAGGTTGCCATTTCCTCCCCAGGGGATTTTCCTGACCCAGGGAGCAAACCAACATCTCCTGAATCTCCTGTATCTCCTACAATGCAGAAAAATTCTTTACCCACTGAGCCATTGGAGAAACACACACTTTCCTCTAAATATTTACAAATCCCTTTGACATTTTTCTTCACTATGTCAAAAGAAAACCTTAGTAACTAGGAGGTAGACTAGGGTAGGACAGGTGGGATTGAGGCCATGATTATAGAAGAAAGAAACTTTTTTAGAGCCAGAGATGATAAGTACTATATATATATATATATATATATTTTTTTTTTTTTTTTTTTAAGAAATTGTGGTTTTTCTTTGGAAACACTTAAATAGGATATATTCTAACTTATAAAAATAATTTTGCTATCATTTTTCTTGAAAGGAATGAATGGATTAGATGACTACTCAAGTTTCATTTAAGTGATGAAAGAGAATCATCTTCCTCTGATCATAACACTCTCTAAATTCACAAATTCTTATAAGCAGAAGAGCTCTTGAGACATGATTTAATTATTATACAACCTTGAATTTATTCGTTCTTGTGGAGAGATAGTATTACTAGCTTAGTCAGTACCATGATTATAGGTGACAAACATATTTTATCACTTCAGAAAAAAACATGAAATCCATCATCAGCTTGGGAAATCATAGAAATATATCATCAAAATTGCAAAATCTCTGCTATATGTGGTGTCCAAGCCACTAGACTCTAAAAAGTCCCCTAAAGACCATCCTGATGTGCAGAATAAATTGTCCTTTCACAATATTGCCAACTCTTGGATTAAATATAAAAGTCAGTCCAGTCAGTCCGTTCAGTCACTCAGCTGTGTCTGACTCTTTTTGACCCCATGGACTGCAGCACACCAGGCTTCCCTGTCCATCACCAACTCGTAGAGCTTGCTCAAACTCATGTCCATCACGTCGGTGATGCCATCCAGCCATCTCATCCTCTGTTTTCCCCTTCTCTTCCTGCATTCAATCTTTCTCAGCATCAGGTTCTTTTCCAATGAGTCGGCTCTTGGCATTAGGTGGTCAAAGTATTGGAGTTTCAGCTTCAGCATCAGTCCTTCCAATGAATATTCAGGACTGATTTCCTTTAGAATTGACTGGTTTAATTTCCTTGCAGTCCAAGAGACTCTCCAGAGTCTTCTCCAACACCACAGTTCAAAAGCAAAAATTCTTCAATATAAAAGTCAATTTATATTTAAAATCTACTTTTAAATTTTAAATATAAAAGTAAATGGATCAAATGCAATCAAAGGACTCCAACTGATGTTTATTTAAAATTAGAATAAAATGTTCTCACTTTGACAACATTGTATATGAGGTACACTAAAAATTCCTTTAGCTACCAAACACTTAACTGCTGGATTTAAAAGCAAACAACAAGCAAAAGAAAAGATCATCTTTATAAAGGCTCAGCTGAATGAGCCAGAGAGTAAAGGAAAAGTCAAAAGTAGGAAGGAAAAGGCAAATTGGAAATCCAATGACATAAGCAATCACTGAAGCCGTGTTTACTCTGAGCATCTTTCAATCTTTGGTTGGTTAGTTTAGTCGCTAAGTCGTGTTCGACTCTTGAGACCCCATGGACTGTAGCCTGCCAGGCTCCTCTGCCCATGGGATTCTCCAGGCAAGAATACTGGAGTGGGTTGCCTTTTCATTCTCCAGGAGATCTTCCCGACCCAGGAATCGGACCCGGGTCTCCTGTACTGCAGGCAGATTCTTTACCGACTGAGCTATGAGTGAAGCCCCTTTCAATCTTTAGTGACCTAGAAATGAACCCCACACATCGTGCTAGTGGTGAAAGGCGAGTGAACTGTACAAAAGGGACATTTGGCTTAGATATCCTATTATAAAGCCAGAGGCCCTAAAGGGCAACACCCAGGCTTAAAGGGTGAATTACATAAGTGAGTTTTCTTCCCACAGATTTGGCTTTCAATAGAAAGGGGGAAAATGCCTCAAGTGAGGTTGAAGACAAAATGCTCACTGTTTAGTTCTTTCATAAAACAAAAGAAGAATTTAGTTTGAAGTGATCCTGAACTGGAGGATCCTTTTCCATAGTTAACAAAATCCAAGAACTTGAAAGTTAAAGTAAATAAAAACTTTTCAGAAAATAAAAATATTAAATGCAGATCTCAGCATATAAAAAAAGTACCAACCAATATTGAATCCCTGTTAAAAAAAAAATTATAAACAGATAAAAATCAAAGGCCAGCTTAGGAGAAGGAAGAAAAATTGCCCTGTAAAATCAAGAATCAGAATGATTAGATATAAAATATAAAATGAGTTTGTTTAATGTGTTTAAGGAAATAAAACAGTACAAAGAATTCTATTCAGTACTCTGTAATAACCTTTATGGAAAAGGAATGGACAGGGACTTCTCTGGTGTTCCAGTGGTAAAGAATCAGCCTTCTAATCATGGAAGGTGATTTCAATTCCTGGTCAGGTGACTAAGATTCCATATGCTATGGAGCAACTAAGCCTATGTGCCACAACTACTGAGCCTGCCTCTTATGGAGCCCAAGTACCACAACTAGAGGTGCCCTGCAACGAAAGATCCCACATGATGCAACAAAGATCCAGCATGCCACAACTAAGACTTGGCACAGCCAAATAAATAAGTGGACAAATAAAATAAAAAAGAGTGGATATATAGGTTTAGCTGGTTCACTTTGCTGCACAGCAGAAATGAAAACAACATTGTAGATCAACTACACTTCAACAAAAACTTTTTAAAAATGAGGGGAAGGGTCCTTAAAAAATCATCAGAAATGAACAGACAGAAATAGTTTCTGGCAGTGGTGGACTATCTTGATTTGGGCTGACAGTACTACAGAACATATTTACAAGCTCTTTACAAAATGCTACATTAAAAAACAATTTTTGCTGTCTATAAGAGACCCACCTCAAACCAAGAGGCACATACATACTAAAAGTGAAGGACTGGAAAAGACATTTCATGCAAATGGAGACCAAAAGAAAGCAGGAGTAGCAATACTCATATCAGAAAAAATAAACTTTGAAATAAAGGCCCTGAAAAGAGACAAAGAAGGACACTACATAATGATCAAAGGATCAATCCAAGAAGAAGATATAACAATTACAAATATATATGGACCCAATATAGAAGCACCTCAATACGTAAGACAAACGCTAACATGCATGAAAGGGAAAATTAACAGTAACACAATAATAGTGGTAGACTTTAATACCTCACTCACATGTATGGATAGATCAACCAAACAGAAAATTAGCGAGTAAACACAAACTTTAAATGATACAATGGACTAGTTAGACCTAACTGATATCTATAGCAGTGAATTTCACCTTTTTCTCAAGTGCACACAGAATATTCTCCAGGATAGATCACATCCTGGGCCATAAATCTAGACTTGGTAAATTCAAAAAAATTGAAATCATTTCAAGCATCTTTTCTGATTACAGTGCAGTAAGATTAGATGTCAACTAGAGGGAAAAAACTAGCAAAAATATAAATATATGGAGGCTAAACAACACGCTTCTGAATAACCAACAACTCACAGAAGAAATAAAAAAGAAAATCAAAATATGCATAGAAACAAATGAAAATGAAAACACGACAACCCAAAACCTATGGATTCAGTAAAAGCAGTGTCAAGGGAAAGGTTCATAGCAATACAAGCTTACCTCAAGAAACGGGAGAAAAATCAAATAAATAACCTAACTTCACACCTAAAACAACTAGAAAAAGAGGCAATGAAGAACCCCAGGGTTAGTAGAATGAAAGAAATCATCAAAATTTGGGCAGAAATAAATGAAAAATAAATAAAGGAGACTATAGCAAAAATAAACAAAACTCAAAGCTGGTTCTTTGAGAAGATAAATAAAATAGACAAACCATTAGCCAGATTCATCAGGGAAAAAAGGGAGAAGAATCAAATCAACTAAATTAGAAAGGAAAATGGAGAAATCACAACAGACAACACAGAAATGCAAAGGATCATAGGAGACTACTATCAGCAACCAAATGCCAATAAAATGGACAACTTGGAAGAAATGGATGGATTCTTAGGAAAGCATAACCTTCCAAAACAGAACCAGGAAGAAATAGAAAATCTTAACAGATGCATCCCAAACATGGAAATCTAAACTGTAATAAAAAACCTTCCAACAAACAAAAGCACAGGATCAGATGGCTTTACGGGTGAATTCTCCCAAAAATTTAGAGAAGAGCCAGCACCTGTCCTATTCAAACTCTTCCAGAGAATTGCAGAGGAAGGTAAACTGCCAAAATCATTCTATGAGGCCACCATCACCCTAATACCAAGACCAAAGATAACACACAAAAAAAGGAAACTGTAAGCCAATATCACTGATGAACATAGATGCAAAAATTCTCAACAAAATTCTAGCAAACAGAATCCAGCAACATGTTAAAAAGATCATTCATCATGACCAAGTGGGCTTTCTCCCAGGGATGCAAGGATTCTTCAATATTCACACATCAATCAATGTGATATACCACATTAACAAATTGAAACATAAAAAACATATGATTATCTCAATAAATTCAGAGAAAACCTTTGAAAAAATTCAATGCCCATTTATGACAAAAACTCTCCAGAAAGCAGACATAGAAGTAACATACCTCAACATGCTGCTGCTGCTAAGTCACGTCAGTTGTGTCCAACTCTGTGCAACCCCATAGACGGCAGCCCACCAGGCTCCCCTGTCCCTGGGATTCTCCAGGCAAGAACACTGGAGCGGGTTGCCATTTCCTTCTTCAATGCATGAAAGGGAAAAGTGAAAGTGAAGTCGCTCAGTCATGTTGGGCTCTTAGTGACCCCATAGACTGCAGCCTACCAGGCTCCTCCGTCCATGGAATTTTCCAGGCAAAAGTACTGGAGTGGGGTGCCATCACCTTCTCCCACCTCAACATAAAAAAAGCCATATATGATAAACCCACAGCAAACATCATCCTCAATGGCAAAAAATTGAAAGTATTTCCCCTAAAGTCAGGAACAAGACAAGGGTGCCCACTCTCACCACTACTATTCAACATAGTTTTGAAAGTTTTAATCACAGCAATCAGAGAAAAAAAAGAAACAAAAGGAATCCAGATTGGAAAAGAAGAAGTAAAACTCTCACTGTTTGCAGATGACATGATGCTCTACATAAAAAATCCTAAAGGCACCACCAGAAAATTACTAGAGCTAATCAATGAATATGGTAAATTTTCAGGATATAAAATTAATACACAAAAATCCCTTGCATTCCTATACACTAACAATGAAAAAACAGAAAGAGAAATGAAGGAAACAGACACATTTACTATTGTAATAAAAATAATAAAATACTTAGGAATAAATCTACCCAAAGAAACAGAAGATCTATATATAGAAAACTATAAAACACTGATAAAATAAATCAAAGGTGACACAAAAAGATGGAGAATTATACCATGTTCTTGGATTAGAAGAATCAGTATACTGAAAATGAGTATACTACCCACAGCAATCTATACATTCAATGCAATCCCTATCAAGCTACCAACGTTGTTTTTCAATGAACTAGAACAAATAATTTCACAATTTGTATGGAAATGCAAAAAAACTCAAATAGCCAAAGCAATCTTTAGAAAGAAAAGTGGAACTGGAAGAATCAACCTGTCTGATTTCAGACTATATTACAAAGCTACAGTCATCAAGACAGTATGGTACTGGCACAAAGACAGAAATATAGACCAATGGAACCTAATAGAAAGCCCAGAGATAAATCCATGTACCTATGTACACATTATCTTTGAAAAAAAAGACAAAAATATACCGTGGGGCAAGACAATCTCTTTAACAAGTGGTGCTGGGAAAACTGGTCAACCACCTGTAAAAGAATGAAACTAGAGCATTTTCTAACACCATACACAAAAATAAACTCAAAATGGATTAAAGATATAAATGTAAGACCAGAAACTATAAAACTCCTAGAGGAAAACATAGGCAAAACACTCTCTGACATAAATCACAGCAAGATCCTCTATGACTCATCTCCCAGAGTAATGGAAATAAAAGCAAAAATAAACAAATGGGACCTAATTAAACTTAAAAGCTTTTGCACAATGAGGGAAACTATAAGCAAAGTGAAAGGACAGCCTTCAGAATGGGAGAAAATAATAGCAAATGAAGCAACTGACAAATAATTAATCTCCAAAATATACAAGCAGCTCATGTAGCTCAATACCACAAAAATAAACAACCCAATCAAAAAATGGGCCAAATAACTAAACAGACATTTCTCCAAAGAAGACGTACAGGTGGCTAACAAACACATGAAAAGATGCTCAATATCTCTCATTACCAGAGAGATGCAAATCAAAACCACAATGGGATACTATCTTATGCCGGTCAGAATGGCTGCTTTCCAAAAATCTACAAACAATAAATGCTGGAGAGGGTGTGAAGAAAAGGGAATCCTCCTACACTGTTGGTGGGAATGCAAACTAGTACAGCCACTATGGAGAACAGTGTGGAGACTCCTTTAAAAACTGGAAATAGAACAGCGAAATGACCCAGCAATCCCACTGCTGGGAATACACACCAAAGAAACCAGAATTGAAAGAGACACATGAACCCCAATGTTCATTGCAGCACTTTTAACAATAGCTAGGACATGGAAGCAACCTAGATGTCCACTGGCAGATGAATGTATAAGAAAGCTGTGGTACATATATACAATGGAATATTAATCAACTGTTAAATAAAACATATTTGAATCAGTTCTAATGAGGTGGATGAAACTGGAGCCTATTATACAGAGTGAAGTAAGTCAGAAAGAAAAACACCCATATAGTATATTAACACATATATGTGGAATTCAGAGAGATGATAACAATTATCCTATATGCGAGACAGCAAAAGAGACACAGATATAGAGAACAGACTTCTGGACTCTGAGGGAGAAGGCGAGGGTGGGATGATTTGAGAGAACAGCACTGAAACATGTATATTACTGTATGTGAAGTAGATGACCCGTCCAAGTTTGATGCATGAAACAGGACACTGATAGCTGGTGTACTGGGACACCCCAGAGGGATGCGATGGGGAGGGAGGTCGGAGCAGGGCTCAGGATGGAGGACACATGTATGCCCATGGCTGATTCTTGCGAATGTATCACAAAACCCACCACAATATTGTAAAGTAATTAGCCTCCAATTAAAATAAATAAATTGATAAAAAAAAAAATAAAAAGCAATTATTTGAGCCTAGAGCCTGTGTTCTGTAACAAGAGGAACCAGTGCAGTGAGAAGCCTGTGTGTTACAGCAAAGAATAGCCCCTGCTTGCCTCAACTAGAAAAAGCCCATGCAAAGTGACAAAGGCCCAGCACAGCCAAAATAATAAATGAATATTTTAAAAATTACTTGAGGCACAGAGAGGAAACTGCAGAGGAATAATAACCTATGCAAAAGATCATGTAGCCTTAATGTACACACAAGTAGAGTCACCAAAAAGAGAGTGAATAAAGCAGAAAAATTATGTCTCTTTAGGCTGCTTTTGACCATGACTGTTTCTCAGACTTTCCTTGTTTTTGATGACCTTCAAAGTTTGAAGCAGTACTAATCAGGTATTTTGTAGAATGTCCCCCAACTGGTACTTTTCTGATGTTTTCCTCTTGATTAGACTGAATTTATGTGTTCTTGAGAGGAAGACCACAGAAGTAAAGCATCATTTTCTTCACATTATATCACATGATGCATGCTATAAACATGACTTATGATTGTTGATGTTGAGCTTGATTACTTGGCTGAAGCACTGTTTATCAGATTTTCCACCATAAAGTTATACTCTTCCCTTTATACCATACTCTTTGAAATAAAACCACTATGCACAGACCATATCTAAGGACTGGATTGAGAATCATTCTCCAGGTCCAGGTAAAGTAAAATATTTTATATTTTTCTGCATGAAAGTTTTGTCTCTTTTCCCATATAGTCATTTATTAAGTCATTTATTTATATTAGCATAGACTTAAAGTATTTTACATTTTGTGTTCTAATACAATTTTATTTCATTTGATTTGTTGCTTAAATATTCTTGCTTTGACATCCCTTCTGTGTTAGTTTCCTAGAGATACTGTAGAAAGTATTAAAAAGTTGGGAGCTCAAAACAACAGACTGTATTCTTTCACAGTCTGGAAGCAACAGGTTTGAAATTAATGCGCTGGTATGACCATGCTCCCTCTGAAGCCTAAAGAACCCTCCTGTCTCTTCCAGTTCCTGATGGTTGCTGGCAATCCTTCCCATTCCTTGGATTGTAGACTCATCATTCCTGATTTTGTCTCTGTCTTTATATAACATTTTCTTCTCTGTTTCTCTTTATGCCTTGTGTTCTTAGAAGGACACCAGTCATTGAACTTAGGGTCCAAACTATTCATGGATGACCTTCTCAAGTATTTTTGGATTACAAATTAGGTTACATTGTTAGGTCCTATGTGAACATGAATTTTGGAGTACCACTATTTAATTCATGACACCATCATCATGGTGGAATTTTGGTGTTTTTTTTTTTTTTTTTTTTTTTTTTTGAGAATTTCCTAACATTCCGACATTATAAGATACTTCAGGATCATGTTATGTATTCCCTGCCTTAGTCCTAGAATCAGGAATTTCTCCATAGAATTCTGGATCTTTTTACTTGAAAATGTACTGGAAACCAGGATATGGGTGCTAGGAATGGATCCTATTATCAGAGTGGTGTTGTCTCTAGGCTTGTCTAGCTAGCAGCACAAGGAAATATGTTTGTATACTAACCACTGTGTGCACACCTATGAATGTTTATGCAACATTTTGTATGTATATTGAATTTAAAATTATCCTTGAATAATATAGGTTTGAACTGCACTAGTCCACTTATAGGCTTCCCAGGTGGCTTAATGATAAAGTACCCCCCTGCCAATACAGGAGATGCAGGAGATTCGTGTTTGATCCCTTGGTCAGAAACTTCCCCTGGAGAAGGAAATGGCAACCCATTTCATTATTCTTGCCTGGGAAATCCCATGGACAGAGGAGCCTGGTGAGCTACAGCAAATGGTGTCACAAAGAATTCGACTCAGCTTAGCAACTGAGCACGACACGGTCCACTTATGGGCAGATATTTTTCAATAAATAGATTGGAAAAATTTTTGTGCATTTCCAAAAATGTAAAACCTTGTAGATAAACTGTGTTGCCTACAAATATCGAAAAGAGTTAAGGAGAAGTTATATCATACATGGATGAAAAGTTTGTAGATATTAGTTTATTATTTACTACAGTAAAACACAGGCAAATCTATACAAAAGTTTAATTTATGAAGATGTATGCATAACAGCACAGACTGAGCGTGGTTCCATGACATCATCCACTTTAGAGAAACGTAACAAATAGAGCGATGCAGTACTACATCATAAGCTGCATACAATTAACTGTGGTGCCTACTCTGTTACTGTCCTAATTTGTTGGCTGTGCCCATTGTTGTTGTGTTTAGCTCAGATGTTTTGAATTTCTGCTTAAAACACGGTGTGACACTCATCATCTCAGCGAGAGCAATTCATCTCTCTAATAAAGTAAGCATTGCAGTAAAAAAAAATGATCTCTGTGGCTCTTGAATATTTTCACCATGTCTAGTGCAATACCATGAAGCTTGAATAACACTGGTCATGTGAAATGCCACTAGTGATGGTGGAAGTTCTCCCAAGAAGCAAAGTCATAACATTACAAAAAAAACACAAACTGTTGAATGACTTGAAATGGACTGTAGACTGAGGTGCACAGCAGTAGTTGTTGTCATTTCCAGATAAATAATTCAGAGTAGGGACTGGAACTGTCACTGTAGCTATGCTGGCAGGTTTGAAAACCTCGCACTTTTCTTTGAATAACTTTCTATTGAGCATTGAAAATGCAGCTTTTCTGTGAGTATAGAATTGTTATAAGAAAGACCTACTTGTAGACCCTAATATGATTTGAGAAAAAACAAAGTACTATATGACAACTTAGAGCAGAAGAAAAATGAAAGAGCTAAAGCTGGATTTGAGCTTTCCAGTCAGCTCAGTGGTAAAGAACCCATCTGCCAATGCAGGAGACATAAGAGACACAGGCTCAATCCCTGGGTTGGGAAGATCCCCTAGAAGAGGGCATGGCATCCCATTGCAGTATTCTTACCTGGAGAATCCTATGGACAGAGGAGCCTGGTGGACTACTGGCCATAATATCACAAAGAGTTGGACACAACTGAAGCAATTTCACATACATACATATGCAAAGGATGATTTGATAACTTCAGAATGAAATTTGGCTTAAACATGTCCAGAGAACAGAAGGAGAAGATTTTGTCACCCACGAGGCAGCAGACAAGCACCCAGACACATAAGAAAGTCATTGCAGAGAATGGACATCTGCCCGAATAGGTTTCTGATGCAGACAGAACTGCCCTATTCTGGGGAGAAAAAAAAAGACAGTGTCATAAAGGACTTGTGTTGGTAAGGACAAGAAGTGAACACCAGGATTTAAAGCTGGAAAGGATAGCTTGACTCTACTGTTCTGTTGCAAATGCAGTTGGGTTTATGGTGAGGACTGCCCTTATCTATGACGTTGCTAATCTCTGAATCTTAAAAGGAAAAGATAAACAGCAGCTGTTAGTCTTCTAGTTGGACATCAAGACAGCCTGGATGAAAACACTTTTTCTGGATTGGTTCTAAAACTTACAAGATGCAGAGAAAGCAGTGTGCGGAGGTAAACTTATAGTATAGCTCTCCATATTAAAAGGAAGAAAGAACTCAAATCAATAACAATTTTCTCCTGAAAGAAATTAGAAAAAGAAGAGCAAACTACACCCAAACAACAGAAAGAAGGAAATAATAAAGATTAGAGGAAAAATAAACGAAATAGAGGATAGAAAAAAATAAAAGGCAGAAGTGAATAAAACCAAAAGCTATATTTTTTTAAAAAAATGAAAAGTTAATACACCTTTAGCTCACATGACAAAGAAAAGATAGATCAAATTACTAAAACTAGGAATGAAATAGGGAACTTTACTATCAATCTTCTATTAAAAGGAATAAAACAGATGATGAGGGAATGCTATTTTAAATTTTTAAAAAATTTTTAATTGGAGGGTAATTGCTTTACAATATTGCGTTGATTTCTGCCGTTAAAAAGTGAAAGTGATAATTTCTCAGTCATGTCTGACTCTTTGCAATTCTATGTACTATAACCTGCCAAGCTCCTCTGTCTGTGGAATTCTCCAAGCGAGAATACTGGAGTGTTCCATTATCCAGATTATCTTCCTGACCCAGGGATCGAGCCTCGGTCTCCTGCATTGCAGGCAGGTTCTGGGCTTCCCTGGTGGCTCAGAGGTTAAAGCATCTGCCTGCAATGTGGGATACCTGGGTTCGATCCCTGGTTTGGGAAGATCCCCTGGAGAAAGAAATGGCAACCCACTCCAGTATTATTGTCTGGAAAATACCATGGACAGAGAAGCTTGGTGGGCTATACTCCACAGGGTAGCAAAGAGTCAGACACGACTGAGCGACTTCACTTTCACCTACACCAACTTGAATCAGCCAAAGACATACATATTTCCCCCTCTCTCTTGAACCTCCCTCCCACCTCCCACCTCCCACCCTATCCAACAGCTGCTCTGTGACTACTACAGGGAATACCATTCCATGAACACTTACATGCATTAAAATTTGATGTCTTAGACAAAATAGATGAATTAAGAAAGACCCAAATTAACTCTGACTCAAATTACATAGAAAAACTGAATAAAGCTACAAAAAATAGAGAGATTGAATTGGTAATCAAAAACTATTCACAAAGCAATTGCCAGGCTCATCATCACATCTCCAGTCTTGTATGGGTCTCAGCCCTTGGCAGGGTAAACTTTCCCCTGAGCCTACTTTAAATGTGCAGGCTCACCTGCATGCCCACAGCCCACAAGTCGGGCTTCCCCTCCCAGGAGAACCCCCAGCTGCTCAGAACTGCCTCTCTGACTGTTGAGTCCTTGTTGGCAGTACCAGTGAATGTTGCTCTTCAGCGTTATGTTACAAGTGCCATGATACATAAATTTTGACTACCCTAATACTGTTTTTCCAATAAATTCTGTTCGTCTTAGTGGTGATTCTGCAAAGCATAAGTTTTTTTTGTTTTTTTGTGTTTTCTTTTAGGACCGTATAAATACCTACATCAATTTTCTAGAATTTTTGTGAGGGCTAAGTCAGTTGGTAGGCATTCAATGTCTAAAACACTCCTTGTGCTCAATGCACTTTATTCAAGTTCTTAGGTATTTTTTCCTAATGACTTTTTCCTAATGCAATTTTTTTTGTTTGCTTGTTTTGTGTTTTCCACAATTGAGTGTGTGCTACAGTCAAATTATAGAAGCACATCACTTTGTAACAATTCTCTTCTTGAAGCTAATGGATGTTTAAAATTTGCTGTAAGGTAAGTTTATTACAAGTAAGACATCACAGAAGCTTGGACTGAGATGTCAGGTTAATTAATTAGAGTGAACTGTGTGAACATGGTAGGGTGAAAAATCTAAAGAGATCATCATGTCAAACTCAACCCAACATGTAGGGTTGGAGTTGACAAGTCTTAGACAGATTTTAGACACCATCACAGAGGGAAGATATTTTCATCATAGAGGAGAAGATGGTTTAGAAAATGCAAAAATCATCAAAACAATTGATGCCCTATTGACAAACATGAAAGTGAAAATCCATGGTGGTCATGAAAATAGTTTCTGCAATGTTTGGAAAACTTAAATAAAATTTTTAAGGAATAGAGAGAATGTGCTTCTGCGAGTACCTACAAAGATTTTTATTTGGCATTGGAAGTGACAAAGAGGGGCCCAAAGATCTCAAATCTGCCGTGCTGGAGGGCAAGGCAAGCCTAGTCACAGCTATTGAAATGTGTCGGTCTCTGCAGAGATCGGTTCAATTCAAAAATGTTCTGTGATTTACATGTAATGGCTGATTCATGTCAATGTATGACAAAAACCACTACAATATTGTAAAGTAATTAGCCTCCAACTAGTAAAAATAAATGAGAAAAAAAGAATGTTCTGTGATCACCGAAACTCTTGAGGAGACATTCACAAGTCTTTTATGCTGATTAAAACATCAGGGCTTCCCTGGTGGCTCAGATGGTAAAAAATCTGTCTGCAATTCAGGAGACCTGGGTTTATTCCCTGGGTCAGGAAGATCCCCTGGAGAAGGAAATGGCAAGCCACTCCAGTATTCTTGCCTGGGGAAGCCCACGGACAGAGGAGTCTGGTGGGCTACAGTCCATGAGGTTGCCAAGAGTCAGACACGACTGAGTGACAAACATTTTCATGCACACACAACACACAATCAATACACAAAGGTACAGATGATGATACCACTAAGCAGGTTCAAAGTCAAGGCAAAAATATGGAGAAATGTACCAAAATTGTGGACTATAATTTTTACATAGATTTTACAAGTACAAGTAAACACTTCAGTCTTTGAGAATATTGTCCACTTAAACTTCATATGTGATTTCTCTCAGTTTTCAAGGTATTACTTTAAAAATAAAAATGCATTATAGTTTGAGGGCATGTCCTATTAGTTTTAATACTAGAAAGTTTATTTTGCCCTTTGTTTAGTTGGTTTTAGCAGTTGTGTTTTGCAAATTAACCATATTCCTGCACTAGTCCCAGTCTCACCAATACAGGCTAACACTAGATTAGAGTATTTAAAAAAGCTAACACTAGATTCCGAGTATCTATGAGTACTTTATATAATGATGGAAACCAAACCAGGAAAGCCTACCCCTCCAGCCACAGTGAAAGAAATGCGATGGTTGCCTAAGAAAGCATGTGAGCACACATGGGCAAAGACAAAGGAAGGATGGTGGGTCCCAACAGTCCCAGGCCCAAGAGCCAACAACTCAGGATCCTTCTCGTCTCACTCCCAGGTGGGAACTGGAGAACCAGGGCCCATGCCTATGTCATCTGTTAGCATCATTCACTGTGTCACGCTGCCAGCTCAGGAACCCTCTGCTTGTGCCTGTCCCTGACCACATTCCCCTGCTTTTCATGACATAACCTTGAAGAAACAGAAGAGAGGGAGATAGGTTGTCCTCACAGGACAAAAGTTTTAAATCTAGTCTGGCTTTTTCAATCTCCCTGCAAAGGGAAGTTTTGACTTTGCCCATCTGACTCCTTCCTACAATCTCTGAGAAATGATCTAAAGATGCTCAAGCCAATTTTTGGAATCAAGTGATAAGAAACAAGGATGACAGGGGGCCGGCAATCAACTCAGAGACATAAAGAAAAGCAGAGGGTTATAAAAATCAAGAGGGGAGCCAGGGCTGGGGACAGAAGGGTGCAGGAAAGGGATTTGGGGAGAGACACTGGAGTGGCACTGCAGGGAGGTGTTTGGGGAAGACAGGAAACATATATGTGTATGGACAATTCCTGACTTAACGATGGCTTGACTTATAATTTCTAGACTTCACAATGGTGCACAAGTGATACACATTCAGCAGAAACCACACTTTGAGTTTTGAATTTTGATTTTTTTCCTGGGCCAGTGATTGTGGTACATCCTCTCTTGTGATGCTGGGCAGTGGTCCACAGCTCCCCATCGACCATAAGATCATGACAGTGAACAACTGACACACTGACAAATCCTCTGTGCCCAGACAACCATTCTATCTTTCACTTTCCATATAGTCCTTGATAAATTACATGAGGTATTCAACACTTCACTATAAAACAGGTTTTGTATTGGGTGATTTTGCTGAACTGTAGGTTAATGTAGATGTTCTGAGCACATGCACAGTAGGCCAGGCTAAACTATGATCTCCAGTAGGTTTGATGCATTAAATGCATTTTGACTTAAGATATTTTCAACTTGATGCTGCCGTGGCTAACTTGCTTCAGTCACATCCAACTTTTTGTGACCCTCCAGGCTCCTCTGTCCATGGAATTTTCAAGTCAAGAATATTGGAATGGGTTGCCATTTCCTTCTTCAGGGGATCTTCCCAACCTCAGGATCGAACCTGTGTCTCTTACGTCTCCTGCATTGGCAGGGGGGTTCTTTACCACTAGCGCTACCTGGCAAACTTGGTGCATTAAATGCATTTCAACTTGTGATATTTTCAACCTACATTGTGTTTATCAGGATATAACCCCACCACAAGTTGAGGAAGATTTGTATGCTATTTTAAGTCTATATATTTGTATGCTATTTTAAGTCTATATATCTGGATACTTTTCATCATCTTAGAAAAATCTGAGTAAGGACTTTGAGTAAAGACAAAAATTAAAGAAATACTTACTGGCTGTTTTGATCTTTCTTTGATCAAAACATTGCTCCAAAACAGAACCATGTGGGTGTCCAGGTTCACAAGCTGGTACTGGAGACAGATAACAAAGACCTGAGTTATGCTAGTGTTTAGAGAAAACAGCTGAGTCTTTCAACCAGTGGTTTCTCCACTTCCACAGCCTCAGCTTATTTATATCCTGCTTCACTTAGAGAAGTGCAAATCCCCCTTCTCCCATCTTCCTGTCCGTCCGTCCTCATTCTTGTTCTATAGTATAGTCTAACTAGGCATCTTAGCAATTTCCTGTCCAGCTCTCTTCATTTACCACCTCAGTGGACCTCAACATGCGATGACTGCACTATTCCAACACCTCCCCAGGGCCCTTTGTGCATCTGCCCTAGTGGTTCTCTTGGGAGAAACTTCAGACTATGGTTTGGCTGAGTTGCAAGCAGCAGGGTTTCTGGAATGTTAGGCATATGGAGATATCAGCTTTTTTCCCAAGGATGGTCTTTAAACTCAAAAGGACATCTGGGATTCCAACCAAATAGGCAAAATAAAAATTTGATAAAGTAGTAGGGAAGAAAAATCTGTTAGAGTTTAAAAAGTATTCCTGTTGAAGTACTTCTTCGGTCAGTTCACTGGGCAGTAAGAATTGTTCCTGCCAGAACATACACAGCTAGATTGCTGCAAAGGAGCTGGGGAGCTGTCCCACCCAGGGCTGGTCCTGGGACACACTTCCCGAGAGGCAGTTCAGGCTGTCCTTAAAGGAGGCGGTCCTCTGGTTTCTGACGTGACAGGACCTAATATTCCACAGGGCAGAAGCTGAGCTGTTGCCCCTGAGAGATGACCTACCTTCTGGGAGCCAAGCTCAGCTCCCGTGCTCAAGCCATTTCCTCGCCACTTTCCACATACAAACGTGCCCTCAACTCCACCACCCATTATTCAGGGGTGATTTAAAGAGTTTAAAACTCCTGGAAAGATAGACCTATCTCCTCACATATTTTTGTTTGGAAGTAATTTTGACTAATCTGTCTCAGTATGTTATAAAGGTTAAGAAAATTAAATGGGGGCTAAAACCCTGAAGACCTAAGCCAGTCAAGCCCTCATCTAATCTGCCAAAAAATATTCCTTGAAAATCCATGAGGTGTTAGGCAGCGAGGCACCTTTCTGGATGCTACAGATACAGCGATGAGTAGGACATGCGTAGGATGCCCTGGCCTCTGGGAGGATACAGATTAGTGAGGGATTCAGCTAAGTTAATGGGTATACATAGTGCATATGTACCATGTACTATAAGCCTCAAGAACGCCCTACATGAGTCAGGATGGGAAGGACCAAATGGATTAGTATTGGGAGAGGCATGATAAACAGATGTGTCTGGTGTTTACATTACTGTGCAGTCAGATCTCAGCAGAGTTTATTATTGCAGCATATTTAATATTTTATTGTATTTTACATCTTTATTCACCCACACATACATTTTTTTTCAGATATTAGCATGCATTCATTTATTCATTCAGTACTCATTGAGAGCCTTTTATGAGCCAGGCGCTACACTAGCATACCAGGGATTCTGCTGTGAAAAGGGGATTGCGATTTTCCTGGGAAATTGTCTCTAGAGGCCTTGAACTTGGACTGTGCGGGTAAGTGACGCCAGTTCAGTTGATTGCAGTAGGGATGATGAAGACTCACTAACCCTAACAAAGGCTTTTCTGTCTATGGTGTTAAAATTCAGCTTATTAAGCAACACTGATTCACTGACAGGTTGCCAATGGGAGGCTGCAGCAGGATCAAGAGAAGTAGCTGTTTCACACTTAAAATATAGAAGGGGTGTCTGTGATGAAGCTTCTGGAGGAATTTTAAGCCCCACAGACAAACATGGGGGTAGTAGAAAGACAGGTTTCTGGGGCTCAAGCAGCTCTGGGCCAGGTGTCTACAGTTGGCCCTGAATCTTCATTGTCACCTCTGAAGCAAGCATCAGTGAATGCAAATCAAAACTACAATGTGATACCATCTCAAACTGGTCAGAATGGTCATCATCAACAACTCTGTAAATAATAAATGCTGGTAAGGGCGTGGAGGAAAGGAAACTCTCCTATGCTGTTGATGGGGATGTAAATTGGTGCAGCCACTATGGAAAACAGTAGGGAGGTTCCTTAAAAAACTAAAACTAGAACTACCATATGACCCAACAGTCCCATTCCTGGGCATTAATCTGGAGAAACCTCTAATTTGAAAAGATACATGCACCCCAAAAACAGCACTATTTACAGGAGCCAAGACGTGGCAATAACCTAAATATCCATTGACAGATGAATAGATAAAGAATGGTACATATATACAGTGGAATAGTACTCAGCCATAAAAAAGAATAAAATAATGCCATTTGCAGCAACATGGAAAGACACAGAAATTGCCATACTAAATGAAGTAAGTCAGGCAGAGAAAAACAAATACCACATGATATCACTTATGTGTTGGAATCTAAAATAGAATACTAATGAACTTATCTATGAAACAGAAATAGACTCACAGACATAGCAGATAGACTTGTGATTGTCAAGGGGAAGGGGAGGGGAAGGGGAAGGATTGGTAGCTTGGATTAGCTGATGCAAACTATTATATACAGAATGGATAAACAACACAGTCCTACTGTATGGCACAGGGAACTATACTCAACATCCTGTGATAAACCACAATAGAAAAGAATCAGTGGTGTTGGCTGTGTACACGTGCTCAGGCCTGTCTGACTCTGCAACCCATGGACTGTAGCTCTCCAGGCTCTTCTGTGTGTGGAATTTCCCAGGCAAAAATAACAGAGTGGGTTATCATTTCCTACTCTAAGGGATCTTCCCAATCCAGGGATTGAACCTGCGTCTCTTGCATCTCCTACCTCGGCAGACAGATTCTTTACCAGTGCACCACTTGAAAATAATTAGTAAAAGAGCATATATATTGTATATATGTGTGTGTCTATAACTGAATCACTTTGACACATAGCAGAAATTAACACACCAGTATAAATCAGCTATACTTAAATAAAACAAAATTTTAAAAGATAAAGCATAACTATCACCTCTTCCAAAAGTCTCACTCCTTCCCACTTACCTGATAATATTATGCACCTGAAGCAACTTCACTTTTCTTTATGTTCTTAATGTAAGCTCCCAGTGGAAGAAGAAATTCATTAGAAAAACATAAAGAAAAAAATAGGATCATGATGCTGCTTAGCTGCAGAAAGAAACATAAAGCAATGGAAAATCCTCCCCAGGGAGAGGATGAGGAGAACTTCAGACTCTGAGAGTGGTGTTGAAGGAGGGCCCATCAGAGCTCCTGGTTATAGAGAGGAGGGGCAAGCTCTGCAGTATGAGGAAAGGAATGAGGTGGGACTTAACCTCCAGGAGGAACAGAGAGGCAGCCCCAGGACAAAGCACACGTGAGCAGTGGTCAGACCGTGGGACACAAACAAGCTATCAGCTGCGCAAGGAACACAGACCGGCTGCACACAGCCACGGCTCAGCGTGGGACACGTGGGCACGGGGAAGCGCCACGGGGTGGCAGGGCCCTGGCCAGGGCCACAGGGCCGCCTCCCAGGGCCTCTCACCCTGACCACTGTGGGAGCCAGAATAGGCTGGGAGCAGAGGTGGGCAGGCTCCCTCACTTGTGATTGTGGCCAAGAATGTCGGCAGGGTCAACAGCAAGGTAGGGTACCCCATGAGCCACGTGGGACCCTCTAGACGAGGGACGATGACATGACGGTGACGTGTGGTGCTGAAAAGCCCTAGCTGTCACCCCTTGCTCAGGGAAAGTAATCTTAGAAATGTGGTTTACACACACGATCTTCTGTAAGACCCACATCACAGGCAAAACATGTGCACTGAGCACTTTCTCCACTTTCAGAGAGTTTTCTGGAGACTTTCCTATCCCTTGATGTCAGAGTAGCATTACCCATGGGGATGTATTTCCCACTCCATCCTGTGGTGGTGAACTTCCAACCACCCCCCACTTGTGAAGAGGAAAGAGCAACATGGGTTTGCAGGAGTAATTGGTTTGATAGTAGGTTGGAAAGTAGCTGTACATTCCATTAGAAAATTACATACGTTTGCACAAGAGACACATTTTGGACGAATACATAAAGCTTAAAAGTAACTAAATAATCACTCCATACTGTGTTGGCAAAGGGGCTTCCCAGGTGGAACTAGTGGTAAAGAACCCACTTGACAATGCAGGAGACATAAGAGACACAGGTTCAGTTCTTGGGTTGGGAAGATCCCCTGGAGGAGCTCGTGACAACCCACTCCAGTATTCTTGCCTGATGAATCCCGTGGACAGAGAAGCCTGGCAGACTATAGTCCACAGGTTTGCAAAGTCAGACATGACTGAAGCAACTTAGCATGCACGTACTGTGTTTGCAAAGATATAGTTTTTCTAAAAATATCTAGATACAAAGTGAAACTTGATATAATAATGTTTGGTGGATATAGGATTGTTGCTCTGTATTTATGTTTGCATTTGAAAACCAAACTCTTGTGTAGCTTATAGTCCAAACGCAGCCTTTCAATGGAGGAGTGCTCTTCAGGTCAATAGCAATATGGGTGCTGTGTTAAGCAAAGGTGTTATTAAGTAAACACACATTACTTTTCCTACCCTCCAAAGCCCCAATTTGCTTTTTAACATTAGCTTCCATATCTTGCTCATTTGCCTTTAACGCACTGTTACAGCATTTTCTGTTTCTTTGCAGAACTGATAACAGTGCATGGAATATTTAGAGGTTAGCATCAAATTTTATCAGGAATCATTTTTCATAAAGGGTGAAAATATCATCTCTCCCTTATACCCTTGTTGTAAATTCTTAAGTGTTGCCTAAAGCAATTTATATCCATGGTTTCTTCTATGGTTGAACAAGGCTAACTATACACTGAGTTGGGAACACATTTCTCCATACATTTCATAGTTTCTATTCTTGGATACTAGCTAACTTATTCTGCTTTACAATACTTCTCTTAGTAGTTTCCTCAGATTTAGCACTTATAAATCGAGTAATTTCCTCATATATATATATTGACAGATCAACAGTCTCAAACAAGCAAGGAACAAACTTGCTACATATGTTCATCTCACCACAGATGCTTCCCCCCTCATTTTGTTTTTTTAAAGGCATCAAATATTAATAAATGCACTTGTGAATGTTCTTAACATATGCCTCTAAGATAATCTGATTTTGTACCAGAATTCATCTTCACTAGGTTTACAAAATCTTTATATAGGCAACTCTTTTTAATAAAACAAATTCCTGTGGGTGACATAGTACCATAAGCACAGATTGCTAAAGACAGTGAAGCAAAAAGGTTGATCAGTGTGGTTTAGATTCAACCAACTACATTGAAAGTCTTATCGCCAAATAATTGCTATTTAAGAAGTTCACAGCTGGGGGCAAGACCACAGTGGTATGGGCTGCTGACTCAAATGATGCTGAGGCTGTCTATCTGGTAAACTGTCAGTCAAACCCATTGTGTTCGACAGGCCAATGTTAGTAGAGTCAGATTAGGACCTGCTGAAGACTCATGGGCAGCATAAACATCAGGAGATGTTTATTTGGAAAGGAAAAATGATTTTCCTCCAGTGATGCTCCACAGAGTGATGCTCTGAGAAACATGATGAACCCATTTGGAAAGGAGAAATGATTTTCCCCCAGTGATGCTCTACAGAGTGATGCTCTGAGAAACATGATGAACCCATTTTCCTGATCAAAGTCAGCCCACCATACAATCAAAGTAAAGCAAGGCTTTGAGCAAATAATTTATAGTAAGAAATGGGGATAATAGGCAGTTGTATTGAATAAAAAGCTCAAAGCTTGCAAGCCAAAGACTCAGTTTGGGCCCCAGTTTCATATTTAATAGCTGAGAAACCTGCTCCAGACCAATGTCCCAGGGAGAGTGTTCAGCCCTGACACACAGATAAGAAGTCACATCACTGGAGATTAGAGTCCCCCCTCCTATGGTGTGTGTGAGATGATGCTTTGGTCACATTACCATTGAATTTCTGAATTAGACCAAGCCGGTTCTTGATAAGTGATACACTTTACCTACTAGGGGCTTCCCTTGTGGCTCAGCTGGTAAAGAATCTGCCTGCAACGCGGGAGACCTGGGTTCGATCCCTGGGTTGGGAAGGTCCCCTGGAGAAGAGAAAGGCTACCCACTCCAGTATTCTGGCCTGGACTGGATAGTCCATGGGGTCACAAAGAGTCAGACATGACTGAGCGACTTTCACTTTTACCTACTAGTAACAGGTTTCTCAGTGATGCTTGATTTATTTTATTTTCTGTCCTTCTCTGATGCATTCAAGATTACATGTAATGGAAATTGTGTGGTAAGGTGGAAAGCATGGGGGTGCAGAGTCCAGGGGTTTCTTAAACCCTTAGTCTGTGACCTATAGGTTAAGTATTATCCATCTTGTGATTCACTCTTACACCAACCTTATCACCCTTGGTTTCTGAAGGAGGAAACAGAAACTTAGAAAGTTTATATGACTTGTCAAATTAACCAGTATTGGAAACAGTCAATAATTTGAATGCACATGGTTTGATTCTACAGTCCTTGCTATGACCTGCAGCCCTCCCATGAGATGGGGATCACAGTTGATACAGAGGGCCCGTGGGAGCAGAGGTCAGCCATGTCACCCCAGACTCACCCAAGGGTTCACCCAAGACTTCTAGGGTCCCCGCAAACAAACCTTTGGGAGATGAAAGCTATACAGATTCCTTCTCTGTCTTCCCCTGAGATCCCTACTGAATTCATGCTCTTCCCGAGAGGAGCTGCCAGTGGACCCTGGATTAGGATGGGTCAGTTCCCCGCACCAAGATAGCCACCACCAGTGGTGACAGAAAGGAAGGGCTGTTATGATTCAGGTCGGTGACAAGGACTTTTATTAAATAACAGAGATGATGTCACACCATGAAAGCGCATGGCTATGAAACCTTTCCTGTTAGTGTCCACAGGAAGGAACCAGTCTTCGTCTCTCCGAGTTTAGCTTTGGCTTAAACCTATAGAGTTAATAGTTTAAGCTGACTTTCAAAATTCCTTCTAAATCCTTATGACACTGTGATCCTATCCATGTTTAATGATAATTTTTCTTTAGCAAACCTTTGAAAACAAGCCTTTTTATTATTAAACTTGCTGGGATCACCAGAAAAATTTTAAAGAGTAATGAAGTTTTGACTGAAATTTCCTGTAAGCAATCCAAAAATGTACATTCATGTTTATGTACATAGGAACTAGCTTAATTCCAATTGAACTGGGTGAAAAGTATCCTAAAACACTCAAGATCTGGTAAATTGTATTTTGGGAACAGATGTTATTGTGACAGTTTTAAAAACTTGATTACATTTGAATGTCAAGACAAGATGCAGCTTTGGTGGTGGAGTTTGAGATCTTTTATAACAGAAGCTGTCATTCTAGTCCTGTTATTGCAATGTATTGGTGACACTGGGATTGTTACTGTTGTTTTTATGGATAATTAGTTTTGGGGTGTTGCTTTTGAAATCTTTCTGAGATTTTCTTCTCAATGAAGATGTTTTCAATATGTAGAGAGAAAAAAACTTTGAAGTAAAAGCTCTTTACTAACTAGTCAGATTTTATTTTTTTTAAATCTCAAAATTTTCTAGCTTATTTTTTTAAACTAATTTCTATTGGAGTATAATTGGGGTTTCCTTCGTGGGTCAGCTGATGAATCTGCCTGCAATGCAAGAGACCCCAGTTTGATTCCTGGGTCGAGAAGTTTCCCTGGAGAAGAGATAGGCTGCCCACTCCAGTATTCTTGGGCTTCCCTGATGGCTCAGATGGTAAAGAATCTGCTTGCAATGTGGGAGACCTGGGTTCAATCCCTAGGTTGGGAAGATCCCCTTGAGGAGGGGCTGGCAACCCACTCCAGTATTCTTGCCTGGAGAATCCCTGTGGACAGAGGAGCCTGCCGGGCTACAGTCCGTGGGGTCGCAGAGAGCAGGAGACGGCAGAGTGTCTAAACAGAGCACAGTTGATCTACAACACCGGGTTAGTTTCTGTTGCGCAGCAAAATGAGTCAGTTAACACACATCCACTCTTGTTTAGATTCTTTTCCTGTATATGTCATTACAGAGTATTGAGTAGACTTCCCTGTGCTACATTGCTGCTGCTGTTTGATCGCTGAGTGGTATCCGACTCTTTGTCACCCCATGGGCTGTAGCCCACCAGGCTTCTCTATCCATGGGATTTCCTAGGCAAGAATACTGGACTGGGTTGCCATTTCCTTCTTCAGGGGATCTTCCTTACCCAGGGATTGAACCCACATCTCCTGCTAGGCAGGGAGATTCTTTACCTCTGGACCAACTGGGAAGTCCCCTGTGCTATACAATAAGTTCTTATCAGCTATCTATTTCATGTATAGTAATGTGCATATGTCAAATCACAATCTACCAATTTATCCCCCTTTTTAAAAATAAAATCATTTATTAACATTTAATTCTAACTAGGGAAGGTTAATGGCCTGTCATTGTGGTTGTGGTGGTTTAGTCACTACTTTGTATCCGACTCTTGTGACTCCATGTACTCATCGACTCCCAGGTGTGAATACTGAAGTGGGCTGCCCTTTCCTTCTCCAGGGGTTCTTCACAACCCAGAGATTGAACCTGGATCTCCTGCATGTAGGCAGGTTCTTTACTGCTGAGCCACCAGGGAAATGTAATACAGAAATAAAGATAATAATCGATTGTACTTGGAAGGAGTGTGTACACAGGTCAGCTTTTCTAGCTTCATGGGAATGGTAATAATTTAGGGGCTGGTTTGCAAATCAGTGGAGGCATACAGTTGCTTTCCTTGACATGGATGTTAAGAAACCACAATATTTACAAATGTGCTGTTTTGATTTAGGGCATTGACAACCTTTGTTAAGATGCAAATATTAATTGATGTACTGATGTTTTAACTGTTGTTGACATTCACACCTTAACTCAAATGCACCTATAATGTTCATTTACTAATAGACTCTGCTTTCAGGAGAATATTTTACATGGGCTATATCCTGTCAGTTTGGATGTATGTGGAGTAAAGAAAGGTCTGCAGTGTGAGGGGTTTCCTGGTGTTGAAGGGTTTAGGTTGGACATTCAGCAGAAGGACGGTAGTTGGGATGAACATACGCTCTCATTTCCGTAGACAGGGTATAGATGCTGGAAGTGATACAATGCAGAGAGGAAGTGCAAAGAGGCCTCATCTTGTCTCCTTTCCCTGGAATAACTCAGTGCTTTTAAATGTAAACATGTCAAATAGTCACTGCCCTCACCCAGGAAACTGACCTATATTCCCCATAGTGAGCTAGTATCTTTCTCCCTAAAACTTGGACTCATTGATTCTAACTTTGTCTCCTTAGACCACACAGAACTTGGTTTAGAGTCAAACACATGGAGAATTTGACTTTGTTTTTGTAGAGTAGAGAGAAGCTGGGATGACATGTTTAAAGGATATTCAAAGAATGCTGGAATAAAAAGAATCTCCATGTGTGTTCATCCAGCTACTCATAATGAATGACTGCCCTGGCTGTGTCCACCACGGTGTAGGTCAGTGTGGCTTTTGAGGACCTGGGAGAGTGATGGTGTATCTATAAAAACTCAGTAGTGTTGGTAAAAGTTCCTATTTCTTCCCAGGTTTTAAGGAAATGGTGGAGAGGGGTGACTATTTCAGAATCTCAGGCTTGAGTAGTGGGGCCAGAGTGGCTATGGCCAAAAGAGAATGGAAAGTTTCATTGACTCATCTCAATCCAGGTTTATTTCTGTAGAGACATGATGAAAGACTCCGATTCATCCTGTTCTATTAAAAAATTTAAGTACATAGATTTACAAAAACACATCAATGGCATATTAATCAGATTCATAACTTAAAAATTAGAAAGAATAATTGATATATTGACTAAAGAAGCAGGTTTCAAAAAATAACTTTAAAAGACTAGAATGTTTGGGTAAGTAGAACATAAAGACATGTAAGAGGTTTAAAGGCAAACTTATGTTGTTTGGGTTCAGAAGTCAAGCTGCACGTTTCTGGGATAGGGGACATTTGGCTTAGCCGACTGTGAGCTCAATGAATAAGAGCAGATGTGTTCACTAAGAAAGCTCCTGAGGTTTAGACTGGGTTTATAGAAAGTGCCTAAGTGGTCTTGCTGGATTTTTGTGTTGATTAGACCTCAACAGAAATCATCTGTTCAAGGAGAGTTAAAGAGCTTCCTGCTGGGGCTCCAGAGGGAGGTGTTTGGAATAGCTTAGTGGTCTAGGAATCAGTGCCCACCCATGTCATTGGAGAATGGGATGAAGACTTTGAAGGGAGGCATATCATGGGCGGGGGCGCCTTGAGTACACTATTTGCCCACAGAAAATGGACTCCGTTTCTTTTGGGTGATGTAAGGAGGTAAAATGGGAAACCTTGAGTCCAAGTTTTAGGGACAAAAATATTGGCTCACTACTAGGAATGTTATAGATGATGAGGAGGCAGCTTCTTGGGTGGGGGAAGTGGTTATTTGATGTGTTTATCCTTAAAGGCACTGAGTTACTCCAAGAAAACCAAAAATCCAAGGAAAAAGGCACTCTTTGGCAATGGTGTTTTCCATTGTTAGAGGGGGTTTGTAATAGTCTGAAAGATCAATTTTCAGGGATGTGGTTATATCTGGGGGTCATTTATGCCTCCCATCCTGAATTTCTGGGAGATTTTTCAAATGGAGAGTCTGAAAAAAGGTAATTGCTAAACTGTGTTTGAGGAGAAAGAGTCCCTTTCATGTAATTTGTTCCTGTGATCATTCTCCTAATTTTGATCTAGTGAGAAACCACAATCTTTCTGTGTAAATAAACTTTCTTTGACATTTGCAATGCACAATTATATCTCTCAAAATACATATAGATGTTGGAGCACTTGAAGCACTCCTGCACATTTCCAGGCCAGATCTCAGAGCTCTCCCTCACTTTCCACACATTATTTGACTCTTTGTAGCCACACTCCGCTTGGAACAGAGCTCTGAAAGGTAAAACATTGACTTTACAAATGAGGAAAAAGTCTATAAACTCTACCTCTTGTGACAATGGCTTAAGTTCTGTGAACAGCCTTTCATTTGATGTTGAAGAAACCTCACCACAGGGCACAACAGTAATTTTAGAATTCTCTACTCCTGCAGAAAAGAAGGGAACAGAGTGGGAGTGAGATTTCTTTCTGAGGAGGGAAGAAAAACTAAAGGAGGAAGGAAAAATAAAAATGCTTCTCAAGAACTTAGAGAACTGAAAAAGTGAGAAATACTTAGTGAGACAGAAACGAAATAATAGGAAATCATTCCAGGGGCTGAAAAGCACTTAAGGTTTTTCAGATGCCCTTCCAAGATGGGGGATATATTCTGAGTCCAAAGCTTGTCTGTTTCTTGCCTAGTGTGGTTGCTGAGGTGAGTGAAGTGGTCATAAGATTTCTTATCCATAAAGTGGAGGAGAAGCTTTGGTGTTAGAAATCTTATCTGAAATGTACTGAACTGAAAGGCTATTAGTAACCAGTTCCTCTGAGAAGCCATATACACGTTCTCCTCTCAAATAACCTGGCTGCTAACAGCTTCCGCTTAATAATTGCCTTTATAACTTTTTCAAGAGGCTAAAGAAAGTGTAGGGGAAAGCATGTGAGGACTCAAAATTCCTCTTCATAAATATTTTCTAGCTGCTGTTAGTCATCGTCACCTCCTTCTCATTGCACAGCACCTCCTTCGGTGTCCCGCATAAATGCACAATCACAAAATACTTTTGTTGACTGCTTCTGCGGAAGATAAAAGCCTATTGCCAGGACGACTTGTTCACATTCAGAGTTTTGCCTCAAAATATAGTCTTTGGTTAAATTCACCGGGGAAAATGTCTGTGGCAGGTATTCCAGGCAAAGATAAAAGTCCTCAACTTGCTGAAGATTGAACATGGCCTTTGTTTTCCTTTGCTGGAGCCAGAGTCCCCTTGCTCAGCCTTGAGCTGGGAAGTCTCCTGGGACTAGTGACTACTTAAACATTGTCTCTTGGGTATGGAAGGTTTTCCCTTCTCACTTCAGGGAGAGGGAATATGTCTTCCCCAGAAACAGGCAAGCTCTACGATGTGTGAGTGTGTGTGTGAGAGAGACAGAGAGAAACAGAAAAAAGGGAGAAAGAGCAGAAGCATATTTGGGTCTTTAGGAGTCAGTTGCTGTCTGTGTCTGCAACAGACACAGGGGTCAAGTTTCTCTGACCACTGGTGAGATGGACAAGCTTTAATCACTTCTCTCAAGTGAAGGCATTGTCAGATTTCCCTCCAGATCTCAACACAGGGAGGCCTGAGAGAACTCTTTCCAGAAATTATGGTGGTGACCTTGTCATTTGAGTTAGAAAGAGTTAATGAATGTCCCCCTGCTCCTCATTCATAGGGAAGAGGCCACGGTATCACTGAGTGGTCTCTGTCACTGGTACCTCCAGTAGAAACACTCCCATACTTACACTGGAGATATTCCCATTGATATTCCTGTCAGTGAGTTGGAGAGCAGATTCTTCCCCAATTCTTAAAGGCTCCAGATTCCAGAGCCTCTTGATTTACCATCTTCAGAAAATGAAGCATAATCTCCTGGTGGGGTGGCCTGAGAGCTTGGGTGCCCACACAGCAGAGACAAATATAAGGCCTTCAGGACTGCCGTGACCTGACATAGATGTGTGATTCACTGATGCCCCATCACCGGGGACCAGCCTGTGGTTCAGGGTCTGTATAAACTGTGATTCAGGGTCATCTATCCAGGCAAGGTAGAGACAGGTGGGATGATTTATCCCCACTGCTGTCTCCTGTTGGTTAGAGAAGTGCCCCAATCGCCCCTCTCCTGTGTTAACCTTCCTGACTTTTGAGCTGTGTGTGTGTGTGTACCAAGTGAGATGCTATAGCATCCTGCATCCCTGCATCAAGCAGAGAGGCTCCAAGGCAATAGGTTGAGGGGTGTGAGTTTTGCCATAAGGTAAAGCACTGGAAGACTGCACTAACCTGAAGTGGGTCAGATGATTCCTCGGCAGCTGGAGCAAGGAGACGGGCGAGGCTCAGAGGAGCTCAAGTGTCACGAGAAGCATCAGATAAGGACCAGGGCGGGAGACAGGATTCCACGCAGCAGCTGTTTAGCTTTTTCAGTCCCTTTCCTGCCCCTGCTTTCTGGGGACTCATGTGTTCCTGATTCCTGCAACTTCCTGCGGGTCTGCTGGGACTCTTGCTTCTCTTCTGGGCTGAGCAGTCTCCTCATTGTGAATCCACTCCCATCCCCCCACTTCTCCCATCACACAGAGGGAGTAGGGACAACAGATGCCTCCTACTTTCAGTGAGCATAGCATTTTCCTTTTCTTCTTCTGGGGTAACCAGTCATTCCGGTTTGCCAGGAGTGCCCTAGACTCAGCAATTGAGAGTTCATTGTTTCAGGAGGCTTCTCGGTTCTGGGCAAATCAGCCTGGTGATCAACTTACATTGCTTGGAGTGATTTTTTTTTTTTTTTTTTTCAGAAAAGGGACATAAATGCCTTTATTCAACCATCTTAATGTGAAAGTCCTGTTAATCTCATTATTCATGAGGATTTTTATCTTTTTCTAACTGTTTACTAGTAACTTGGAGTGGGGAGAAACCCTTAGGGACAGGTAGGCAGACACGATTGTAAACCACAGCCAGAGAGAGAAACATTTGAATTACCAAAGCCACAATCTGCCTAAGAAATCATTCTCAGTAGATATACTGACATCTGAGGATATATTAAAAACTATTTCACAGAAAGATTTTGCTCTGTGAATCAAATTATCCTTTAGATATAATGATCTTGTGAAATGACCTTGAAGCTAAAAGTTCCATATTAATGCTTACCATTAAATATAGACATTATAAGTTTTTTATAAACCACATATTTTTTTAGGGCACTCCAGAGAACTTCCAACCAATCAACAAGCACAGATACATACATGTATTTATGTATGTGAGTGTGTGGAGAGAGAAAGAGAGAGATTAATTTATCATAATGAACTGGTATGCACCGTTATGGAAACTGACAAGTCTCAAAATCTTCTGTCTGCAATGCAGAGGCCCAGGAATGCCAGTGGTAGGTATTTCTATTCTGAATCTGAGACCTGAGAACCAGGAGAGCCATTGGTATACATTCTGATCCAAGGGCAGGAGAAGACAGTGGTTCTAGCTCCAGTGTCAGGCAGAGAGAGAAAGAATTTCCTTCCTTCCCAGTTCTATTCCTATGCCTGAGAGGCTGGAGGATGCTCGCAAACATCGGAGGGGCAATCTGCTTTATAGTTTACAGATTCAAATGCTAATACCCTCATGGATATACTCAGAAGTCATGTTTAAACAGTTGTCTGGCACCCTGTGGCTGAGTCGAGTTGACACATAAAATTAACCATCACATTTCCACATCGCTTTATGCGCCATGACATCTTTGCATTGTCTTCAAAAATTTCTCCTTTATGAACCATTTCTGGCACTGTGCCCTTGCCTCAAAGAAGAAAGTCAATGATGGTGATGACTCTTGGACTCTAAAGCCAGCCAGGTCTTATATTAGACCTTGGCAGTGCATTTTAATTTTAAAAGCAATTTTGAAGAAATTTTTATTGCCTTCTTTGAAGAAAAAAAATTAATGTATTTTCGGGAAGGTTCAAGACAATAATAATCATCAGTATCTTAAGAAGAATCTCTTTTCCAATTTTGATAAAAGTTTTCATTTACCCCTACCATGATAATAATTTGATTTAAAGAGGATTGGTATCCCTGGTATGTTTAATTCTTATGAATTATGGCTTAATTCTAGCCATCTTATTTGCAAATTCAGATTCATGGATTATTTTTAAGAAAAGAACAAGTATCCCTCTTAATTTTTGATTCTCCCTCTTATGAAGTTTTTTTTTTAATGAAGTCTTTTTTATCTCTTTATTAAATTTTGTACCTTTTGAGATGTTCTATCCAATAGGTGTTTTTATGTTACTTTGACTTTTACAAGTACAATTTATTGATGTATTCATCCTGCCAAATATGGGATAATATTGCTAGATGCCTTTTATTATTCTATTGTTTCTAAAACAGGATCTTATTTTAAAATAAGTTAATTAATATTTTTCTTTCAGTTTTACTAAGATATACTTGACATTCAGCATTGTACAAATTTAAGGTGTACAGTGTAATAACTTACATACATCATGATAATAAAAATAAGCTTAGTGAGTAAGTTTAGTAACATCCAATACCTTGATGCTTTGGCCACCTGATGCAAAAAGCTGACTCGTCTGAAGAAACCCTGATTCTGGGAAAGATTGAGGGCAGGAGGAGAAGGGGATGACAGAAGATGAGCTGGTTGGATAACATCACCGACTCAATGGACAAGGATTTGAGTGGACTCCGGGAGTTGGTGATGGACAGGGAGGCCTAGTGTGCTGCAATTCATGGGGTCACAAAGAGTCAGACATGACTGAGCAACTAAACTGAACTGAACTTAGTAACATCAATCATGTCATGCAGATATAGCACTGAAGAAATAGGGAAAAAAGATCTTTTTTCTTGTATTGAGAACTCTTAAGATTTACTTCTTAACAGCTTTCATATATTAAATGCAGGCAGTTTTAATTATATTTATCAAGTTGTACATTACATCCCAGGGGATTCTCAGGTGGCACTAGTGGTAAAGAACCTGCCTACCAAGGCAGGAAGCAGAGAGACACCAGTTTGATCCCTGGGTTGGGAAGATCCCCTGGAGGTGACTATGGCAATGCCTCCATTATTCTTGCCTGGAGAATCCCACGAATAGACAAGCCCCGTGGGTTACAGTCCCTACGGTCACAAAGAGTTGGACACGACTGCAGTGAGTTAGCATGCACACGCATGCACCTTACATCCCTAGTACTTTTCTATCCTACAATTGGAAGTTTGTACCTTTTGATACCTTCTTCTGATTCCCCTCCCCCCCACCTCCTCCCTCTGGCTACCTCATGTCTAATCTCATTTTCTATGAGCTAATTTGTTTGGACTTACTTACTTTGCATTTGGAAGTTTGCACCTTTTAACCCCTCTCACCTACTTCTTTCCTTCTAAATAAGATAATTATACATAGCAAAATTTTCTAAGAAATTTCAAACACCTATATTTGTAAGTTACATTTCTTATTTTATAATTGCCTTGATCTCATTATCATTCTTAAATGACTTTGATATTTAATTGTGACAGCAATATACCTGGAGCCCTTTAGTCTGAAGACGTTGTGGATGGAAAAAAACAGCAAGTACGGGAAGACCTGCAGACAAACAGCAGTAAAAATCCATAGAGACATTGCCGCGTCTTGTATTCTTCATCAAACCCCATAAAATGGATAAAAGTGATTTTGTAACCCCATAAAACAGTTCCATTAATCAAATCCATTTTAATTTGGTAACATCCTCTAGGTCTTTATCCTAATTTTATTTCTGAAGTAAAATGAAGAAAACTTTATGGTTATTGTTCTAATAGGCCTGTTTGATCTTGGCTTGCAGAGGCAAATTTACTTCTTTTAGAATTTTGCATCTTTTATCCATTTTATGGGATTTGATAAAGAAACACAAGACACAGCAATGTCTCTATGGATTTTTTTACTGCTGCTTGTCTGCAGGACTCCCCATTCTTGCTGGTTTTTTTCACCTACAATGTCTGCAGACTAAGGGGTTCCAGGTATATTGCTGTCACAATTAAATATCAAAGTCATTTAAGAATGATAATGAGATCAAGGCAATTTTGTTGTTGTTCACTGTGGGAATACAGAGAGATGCTGGATTCACCAGTAAAACAGCAACAGAAAAGTGCTCAACAATAATGACAGAAGAATAGTTGATGATGGGAGGTACCTTGTCTGGAGCCTCATGAAAAGCAAGGATTTATTTCCCCTTTATCTGATCTTAACTCCGTTTCCAATAGGATATATCATTAGGTATAAAACAAAACATGGGTTTTGATTCACACGTCCTACAATGTATAGCCTTCCCAGAAGTAGTTTTTTCTCTCAAGTGACTGCATTGGAAAGTCAGCAGCTGACCAAAAGACAAAATACCTTACAGATGAACCATTGCCTACTAAATGGCATGAAAAATTCTAAATGGCATGGAAAAATTTACTCAAACTGGGACAAAGAAAACCAGTTTGATATTCTATCTTTGGAACCTAAAATGGGTGAGTAAAACATAACTTATAAATGAACTTCACTTTTAAAAAAGAAAACCTTTTAACCTGTGGCTACTAGAAAATTTATAATTATACTTATCAAGATAGAGTAGAAAATCCAAAAAAGAGATTATATTATTTATCAGTAGATAGTGCCTATTATTTCAGTAGAGAAAATAAGGATTATTTGACAATCAATAATATTTATTGGATATTTTCTGTAGTAGATTATTCAATGAATATTGCCAGTATAGTCTCATGCTTGTGATTTTCCACATAATATAATTGTTATACAAGAAACTACTTCCATACGCTGTTAAGAGGAACCACAGATAAAGGCTCATGTAGAGCAGACTCCTGATTGATCCCATCCTGATTCTAACAGCCCTCCAATTGTTGCAGCACTCTAGAAAAGTGGTTGTAGGAAAAAGGTCTGGGTAGTCAAAGCTGTTTAAAAAAATTACCCTCATCAAAATTGATAGCTTTTGGTCTGTGAAACAGTCCAAAGAGGATAAAAAAATCAAATTACAGACTGGGATAAAATATTTGCAAGTCATATATCTGAAAAAGGACTTGTATCTAGATCATACAAAGAACTCTCCAAATTTAACAGTAAAAAGCTAAATAATTCATTTAGAAAATAGGCAGATGGTATGACCAGACATTTCATCAAAGAGGATATACAGACAGCAAGTAAGCACATAAAAAGATGCAACTCATAATTAGCAATTAGAGGAATACAATTTTAAATTGTTTTGAGAAAAACCTGGGTTTCCTTTTTGCCTCACATCCCTAACTGTGTGCTGGGAACTCCAATGGGTGCAGATTAAAAAAAAAACCCTAAGGAAAGCTTTAAGTTATAGTGCCGACAAAGGTCCGTCTAGTCAAGGCTATGGTTTTTCCAGTGGTCATGTATGGATGTGAGAGTTGGACTATAAAGAAAGCTGAGCACCAAAGAATTGATACTTTTGAACTCTGTGTTGGAGAAGACTCTTGAGAGTGCCTTGGACTACAAGGAAATTCAACCAGTCCATCCTAAGGGAAATCAACACAGAGTATTCATCAGACGGACTGATGCTGAAGCCGAAACTCCAATACTCTGGCCACCCGATATGAAGAACCGACTCACAGGAAAAGACCCTGATGCTGGGAGAGATGAAAGGCAGGAGGAGATGGGAACAGCAGAGGATGAGATGGTTGGATGGCATCACCAACTCAATGCACGTGAGTTTGAGTAAATTCCAGGAGTTGGTGAGGGACAGAGAGGCCTGGCGTGCTGCTGTCCCTGGGGCCACAAAGAGTCAGACACCACTCAGAGACTGAACTGACTGACTGAAGCAAAGCCTATTCTCTCAAACCAAAGGAGAAGGGGAAAGGCCTAGAAAGCAAAAAGACTTTCCGACAATAGCCTCCATCCCTACTGCAGCCAAATACCATGGACAAAGCTGTGGCTGAATTATCATCCTGATAGCAAAGGCAAAGTGGTAGGCCTAAATGTCAACCCTGGTGACTCTGTACTACTTTGCTCTCTTTATCCATGGGGTAGAATTACTGGAAGCCAGAACTTTTATCCCTTCCTAAAATTAACAAGGCCACCTCACCTTCATGGTGTCAGTGTAGGCCATGTCAGTGGGAGACATTCTTCCCTGCCGGGTCAGGGTGCTGTCAGCAGATGCTAGTGATGAGCCTGGAGTCCCACACCCACCCACCAGCAACAAGGATTCCTTCTGTGGAGAGTCAAACGTGGCAATGTGGGAAACATAACCCCTATTGGTGGATCATGAAATTGTGCCTCCCTCTTCCTACTGGCATAATGTCAGAGGAGGTCTCCTTAAAGAGGTGTTTTAAATAGTCTACAGAGTCTCATAATAATCAAAATATTCACATACAACAGAAAGTAATCTCTAATACCTAGATATAGAGAATTCCTATCTTGAACAAAAAAAGAAAATCAACAGATGAAAGCACACAAGATGATGAAACAGCTTATATTATATGACAGGGGTGTTAAATAAGCCATCTTAAAAATGTTTAGACAAGGTTGACATAATTGAAAAAATAGAAAGTCTCAACAAGTAGACTCTACAAAAAATAATAATAGTTAAAATACAAGATATAATAAAAGAGCCAAATAGAACTTTTTAACTGTAAGGTACAATAACCAAATATATAAAAGTTGATGGGCTTACAGCATAAAGGAGATAACAGAGGAAAGGACCTGAATATAGAACAACGTAGATTTCTCAATATGTAAAAAAAGAGAGAAAATGAGCTGAAAATTATGAACCAAATCTCAGACATGTGTGGGAGCTGCAACAACTGATCTTACATTTGTGCTATCAGAGTCTCAGAAGGAGAGAAGAAAGAGAGTGGGATTTAAAAGTATTCAAATAAATAAAGATGGAACTACTTCAAGTTGAGCCAAGGACATAAACGCATAAGTTCAAGAAGCTGAGAAAATGCTGAATAGGACAAGCTCAATGATATTAATGCCAGGACACATCATAAACAAACTTCTAAAAAACTAAAGACAAAGAAAAAGAAATCTTGAAAGCATCAAGAGAGACACAATAAACTTCCCTACAAGTAAAAAACAATTTGAATAATAGTGAATTTCACACTAGAAACCATGGGGCCAGAAAGAAGGGAGATAATATTTTTCAACTGTTAAAGAAATGTGAACACAAATTTTATATCCAGTAAAAATAACCTTCAAGAATGAAGGAGAAATCAAAACATTCTGAGATGCATAAACTGTAAGAGAATTTGTTGCCATCAGACCTAATCTAAAAAGATGGCTAAATGATATTTTCTAAACAGAAAGGAGTTTTATAGTTTCTGATCTTATATTTAGATCTTTAATCCATTTTGAGTTTATTTTTGTGTATGGTGTTAGAAAGTGTTCTAGTTTCAATATTGTAAAGTAATTAGCTTCCAACTAATAAAAATAAATAAAAAAGAAAAAAATAAGCAGAAAGGAAATGATAAAAGAAGGAGTCTAAAAACAAAAGAAAAAAAAAGTGAAAAAAATAAAAATCCAATAGACTTTTCTTTTTATCTTGAATTTTTGAACTTATATTTTATGATTGAAGCAAGAATTATAACACTGTATGTATACAATGTGCATAGAGGAAATATTTGAGACGAATATAAATGGCGGAAGATAAAGGGACAGAAAGGGAGGTAAGTTTTCTATACTTTACCAAAACTGGTAAAATGACTGTGACAAGTTATTTATACATAATTTATTATCTATAGAAATCACTATGAAAACTATTCAAATAAATATATTAAAAATACTACAGATAAATAAAAATGACAGACTGAAGAATGTTCAACATAACCCTCAGGAAGGCAGCAAAAATACAACAGAGAAATGAAAAACAGAGAGAAAAATGGAAAACAAAAAGCAAAATGCCAAAATTAAGTTTTAAAATATCAATAATCTCAAAATTCTCCAAGCCAGACTTCAACAGTACATGAACCATTAACTTCCAGATATTCAAGCTGGATTTAGAAAAGGCAGAGGAACCAAAGACCAAATTGCCAACATCCATTGGATCATCAAAAAAGCAAGAGAGTTCCAGAAAAATATCTATTTCTGCTTTATAGACTATGCTAAAGACTTTGACTGTGTGGACCACTACAAACTCTGGAAAATTCTTAAATAGATGGGAATACCAGACTACCTAACCTGACTCTTGAGAAATCTGTACGCAGATCAGAAAGAAACAGTTAGAATTGGACATTGAACAGACTGGTTTCAAATTGGCAAAGGAGTACCTCAAGACTGTATATTGCCACCCTGTTTATTTAACTTATATGCAGAGTACATCATGAGAAAAATTGGCTGGCTGAAGCACAAGCTGGAATCAAGATTGTCGGGAAAAGTATCAATAACCTCAGATATGCAGATGACACCACCCATATGGCATAAGGTGAAGAAGAACTAGAGTCTCTTGATGAACATGAAAGAGGAGAATGAAAAAGTTGGTTTAAAACTCAACATTCAGAAAACTAAGATCATGGCATCCGGTCCCATCACTTCACGGCAAATAAATGGGGAAACAGTGGAAACAGTGACAAGCTTTATTTTTGGGGGCTCCAAAAATAAACTCACTCACTGCAGATGGTGACTGCAGCCATGAAATTAAAAGACACTTGCTCCTTGGAAGAAAAACTATGACCAACCTAGGCAGCATGTTAAAAATTTGAGACATTACTTAGTCAGCAAAGGTCCATCAAGTTAAGGCTATGGTTTTTCCAATAGTCATATATGAATGTGAGAGTTGGACTATAAAGAATGCTGAACGCTGAAGAATTGATACTTTTGAACTGTGGTGTTGGAGAAGACTCTTGAGAGTCCCTTGGACTGCAAGGAGATCCAACCAGTCCATCCTAAAGGAGATCAGTCCTGGGTGTTCATTGTAAGGACTGATGTTGAAGCTGAAACTCCAATACTTTGGCCACCTGTTTCGAAGAACTGATTCATTGGAAAAGACCCTGATGTTGGGAAAGATTGACAGCAGGAAGAGAAGGGGACAACAGAGGATGAGATGGTTGGATGGCATCACCAACTCAATGGACATGAGTTGAGTGAACTCTGGGAGTTGGTGATGGACAGGGAGGCCTGGCGTGCTGCAGTCCATGGGGTTGCAAAGAGTCGGCCACGACTGAGTGACTGAACTGAACTGAATTACATTAGACGCAAATAATGTAAATGTACCAATTATAAGACAGAGATTGGTAGGGTGGTTTAAAAAATATATAACTCAATTATATGCAATCTACAGGAAACTTGGGCTTGCCAAGTGGTGCTAGTAGTAAAGAACCTGCCTGCCAATGCAGGAGACATGAGAGAGGTGGGTTTGATCCCTGGGTCAGGTAGATCCCCTGGAGGAGGGCATGGCAACCCACTTCAGTATTCTTGCCTGGAGAATCCCATGGACAGAGGAGCCTGGCAGGCTATACAGTCCATAGGATCACAAAGAGTCGGACATGACTGAAGCAACTTAGCACACAGGCGTAGTAAACTCATATCAACTATAATAGTGTGAGTGGGTTGAAAGTAAAAGAACTGAAAATGATATGCGCAAACATCAATCCAAACAAAGCTTAAATGTCTGTATTAATATCAGATAAAGTATGCTTTAGAAAATCATGAGAAATAGAGAAAATTGTTACATAATAATGACATCAGAGCAAAAACTCTTGGCAGTCCTCAATATGTATGCATCATGCAGCAGACCTCTAAAATATGTGAAGCAAAGTAATGATAGACATAAAAGAAAAAATCCAGAATTATTGTTAGAGACTCCACCACCCACTTTTTAAGAATTAATAGGAGCCTGGTGGGCTACAGTCCATCAGGTTGCAAAGAGTTGAACATGACAGCACACACACGTACAAGGACAATTAGAGAGAAAACCACTAACAACATAGAACTCAAAGAACCATCAGCCAACAGCATGTAATTGACCTCCAAAGGACACTCCACTAACAGCAGAATTCACATTTTATCAAGAACCCACAGATTTTGCATGATATATCATATCCTGACTTATAAAACATAATTCATCAATTTTAAAAGAAGTAAAAGCATTCATAATGCGTACTCTGACCACAACGGAATAAAAATAAAATCAACAGCAAATATATTAACAGGAATATATACAAACCCTTAGAGGCTAAACAATATATTTCTAAATGACTGATGGGACAAAGAAGAAGTCCCATAGGAAATAAAAATACATCAAACTGAATAAAAATGAAAAGAACCCAGCATATCAAAATTTGTAGGACACAGCTAAAACAGTGCTGAGAGGGAAATTTCTAACATTAAATGCTTACATTAGAAAATTAGAAAAGTCTCAAATAATACTCTAAGATTTTTATAGTAAGAAATTCAAAAAATAAGTAAAGTAAGGATAAGGAAGGAAATAAGAGCAGGGGCTTCCCATGCGGCACTAGTGGTAAAGAACCGCCTGCCAATGCAGGTAGATGTAAGAGATGTAGGTTCAGTCCCTGGGTCCCCTGGAGGAAGGCATGGAAACCCATTCCAGTACTTTTGCCTGGAGAATCCCATGGACAGAGGAGCCTGGTGGGTTACAGTCCATAGGGTCGCAAAGAGTCAGACAGGACTGAAGCGACTTAGCACACGTGCACGCAAACAAAAGCAGACTATCCAAGAAATTAAAAGTAAAAAAAAAAAAAAAAAAATTTCAGAAAATTGATGAAACCAAAAGCCAGTTCTTTGAAAAGATTGATACAGTTAACAAGCCTCTAACAAGACTGACATATTTTTTAAAAAGGACACAAGTTACCAATATCATGACAGTGAAACTAATATTTCTTCAGACTCTGCACACACCTAACATATAAAACTGTTATGAGATATAATGGCAAAATGGCTTAAATAGAGTACCCTTAAAACATCAAGTGTGGGTGAAGATGCAGAGAAACCTAATCACTCATATGGTACTGGGGGAAATGAGAAATGGTATAGTTATATTGAAAAAAAAAATGGGCAAGTTTCTTATAAAACTAAACCTGTGTATACTTTATGGTGCAATAATTGCACTCAAGAATTTATCCCAGAGAACTGAGAACTTATGTTCACACAAATACTTTAGTTCTAAACAAATGTTTACAGCAGCTTCATTTCTAATAGCCAAAAATCTTGAAACAACTTAGATCCTCATACAAACTGTTACAACAACCCATTTAAAAAATGGGCAGAAGACCTAAATAAACACCTCTCCAAAGAAGACATAAAGATGGCCAACAGGCATGTGAAACATGCTCAGCATCACTAATTAGAGAAATGAAACTCAAAACTACAATTACTTAGAGAAATGCAAGGTAGTAAGTACTACCTTACTTCAGTCAGAGTGGCCATCATCAAAGTTTATAAATAATAGATTCTGGAGAGGATGTGGAGGAAAGGGAACCCTGCATTGATGGTGGGAAGGTAAATTATTGCAGTCACTATGGAGAACAGTATAGAGGGTTTTTAAAAACACTAAAAATAGAGTTCCCATGCAATCCTGCAATCCTTTTCCTGGGCATATAAGAGAAAACTCTAATTCAAAAAGATGCATTCACCCCAGTGTTTATCGCAGCATTATTTGAAATAGCCAAGAGGTGAAAACAGATTATTGTTTAAGATGATGTAGTGTATATGTCTATCTATCTATCTATCATCTATCTATCTATATAATACAATATAATATAATATGGATAGATTTACAGATTATCCTACTTAGGGAAGTAAGTCAGAGAAAGCCAAATATCATATGATGTCACTTATATGTGGAATCTGAAAAAAATAATACAAATGAACTGTTTACAAAACAAAGAGACTTACAAACAGAAAACAAACTCAGTTATCAAAGGGGAAGGTGGGGGAGAGATAAATTAGGGAGATGGGATTAACATATACACACTACTAGACATAAAATAGATAATCCACAAGAACCTACTGTATAGTAGAGGAAACTCTACTCAATATTTTGTAATAAACTATACAAGAATGGGAAAAAATCTGAAAAGTGATATACACATATAAGAATAGCTGAACCACTTTGCTGTATCCTTGAAACAAACACAACATTGTAAGTTAACAATAAAAAATTGAAGTGCAGCAAATTTGATCAAAACCAGTCAACCCATTCAAAAGTTAGTAGGAAACAAACAGATAAAACACTAAAAGGTGCAATTGATTTGGCTGTGTTCCATCAAGAGTTTTGCCCTTTCCAATTCAGCAGGAAGCCTTCCTTTAAACATTATGTAAGCCAAGAATGTCTGAAAAAGTGTTTGATTTTACCACACACTGCTAACTGAAAATTAACCACAAGGAGGTAGAAGTCAGAATATTCAACAGTAAATTTATTTCTCTATTCCAAATGAGAACAGTCTTTTCATGTGGATCATGTTTAAAAAACACTTTACAATTTCTATATGAAGACCTTAAGTGAATTTTAGTTTAGTTTTTAGTATGTCCCATATTCCAATTAATGATTCCTTTCTTGGGTTAGAGGGATTTTTGATAGAGTTTCAAAAACAGTAGTATACTTGGAATCATTAATTTGATATGCGGTGCTGATAGACAATGACAGTTTACTTTCTGATCTTAAAATATGAAGTATTTGATCTTATACTATAACAAGGAAGCCCTCCTCCCCTTTTAAAATTTCTAAACTGCATAGATAAATCTCAAACCCAGAGGTCAAGAGTAATTTCTCCACAGACAATGTTGGTAAAACATATTTTTTCTTTCAACAAAAAAATTTCTAACATTCATTAAGTACCAGGTAATACATTAAGTGCTGGAATGTGTCAAATTGCATGAAATTGTTCATATATGACCTAGGGAATGTGTGACCTAAAAGCAACAATTTCTTGCAATCTAGTGGGAATGAAAAGCAGTTCTTTCCATTAAGACATCACGATTTAACACAAGAAGTTTAAGAGTACACAAAATTTCAACTGGAGTGGATTCTGGAAAACTTCCTTTGAAAAAGTGCTCAAGCTGATTCTAGAAGGATGAATACAGGAGCAGGTGGAGAAGACACATGAGAAAGAAAGTCTTTTCTGGGGGAGAAGTGTTTACAGCTAAATCCAGGAACTAGGAGACAATGGGGGAAATTGAATCTCCACCGGAGAGAAAGCATCAAACCACAAAGCCTCTGATGTGGTAAGATTTTTACTGAGGGTAACTGGGAAACATTAAATGATTACAGTCAGGGGAATGGAAAGGAAGGTTTTTATCTTAGGAAGATCCCTCTAGTGGCAGTGCGCATGTTTATGGGGAGACGCAGGACTAGAGGCTGGGACTCAAACAGAAGTTACTGTACCAGTGGGTGAGACATAGGTGATGAAAGGATATATACAAGCAATGGTGGTAGAAATGGTGAGAGGACGCCAAACCAGGAAATCAGGAGTCCTAGACTGACCTCATGTAGGATGAGTCAGAGATGGAAACCAAGAGGAGATTTCTGGCCTGGGAAAGATACTGGCCATATCTCAGTATGTAAACTGAGATAGAAAATACAGAAGAAGTAGGGGTTTTGTGGAGACAAGGAAGGAGGTAATAAATCCTGTTCTGCATGTCCAAGTGGACACATGTGGTTGACAGCTTAACATTAGGCTTTTGATGCCACAAGGGAAATTTGAGTTGGAAGTATAGACATCGGAGTCAACAACATAGAGATGATGGTTAATCTCAGGAGGATACCTGAGGTGTCCAGGAAAAGAGTCCAGCCAAAGTCAAAGGAAGGGTGCTAGTGACCTGGATACCAAAGGGTTGGACAGAGAGGGAAGGCCCAGAGAGGAGACAAGAGACAGAATTTAATGACAAGAAGAGTAATTAATAATATCAAATAGCACGGCAGATTGTGATTAATGACAGGACCTCCACTGCTGCTCAGAAGTCATTTTTCACCTGGGTGGACAGTAATGCCTATGAAGGATTGGGGATGGAAGCTAGATTACAGAGGGTTTAGGAGTAAATGAATAAAAAATGAAGAAGCAGATGCGTGTTTAGGGTACTTAAATAAAACCAAATGCTTCTTTATATTTTGATCACACAAAGTAATCAGTCAGTTCAGTTCAGTCACTCAGTCATGTCTGACTTTTTGCAACCCCACGGACTGCAGCACGCCAGGCTTCCCTGTCCATCACCAACTACTGGAGCTTGCTCAAATTCCTGTCCACTGAGTCGGTGATGCCACTCAACCATCTCATCCTCTATAATATATGCTCACTATTCAGGGAAAGAGGGGAAAAATTCAGATGTTAAAAGAATTGCTTCTACCTTCAGAGAAGAACACTAGTATTTAAATTTTGGTGCATAGTCTTCCAGAATTTTCTTCTGCATGGAAAAAAATGACACACATATATAGGGTGTATATATATATATATATATGGAGTATATATATATTATATATATTTATATTACATATAGTATATATATATATAAATGATGTACATGTAAATCTTGTATGTATATATATACATATATATATATATGGTATATACACAAAGCATATGTTTTTGGCAAGTTGTGTCTAATAATCTTCTTGTATAATAATCTAATAATAATCTATAATGTGGGCTTCCCTGGTGGCTTAGATGGTAAAGAATCTGCCTGCAATGCAGGAGACCCACGTTTGATCCCTGGGTTGGGAAGATCCCCTGGAGAAGGGACTGGCTACCCACTCCAGCCATGGAATTAAAAGACCCTTACTCCTTAGAAGAAAAGCTCTGGCAAACCTAGGCAGCGTATTAAAAAGCAGAGACATCATTTTGCCAACAAAGGTCTGCATAGTCAAAGCTATGGTTTGTCCAGTAGTCATATATGGATGTGAGAGTTGCACCACAAACAAGGCTGAGCCCTGAAGAATTGATACTTTCAAACTGCGGTGTTAGAAAAGACTCTTGAGAGTCCCTTGGACAGCAAAGATATCAAACCAGTCAATCCTAAAGGAAGCCAACACAGAGTATTCATTGGAAGGACTGATGTTGAAGCTGAACCTCCAATACTTTGGCCACCTGATGAGACAAGCCGACTCATTGGAAAAGACCCTGACACTGGGAAAATTGAAGACAGGAGGAGAAGAGGGTGAAAAAGGATGAGATGGTTGATGGCATCACCCACTCAATGAACATGAGTCTGAGCAAACTCTGGGAGATGGTGAAGGACAGGGAAGCCTCATGTGCTGCAGTCCATGGGGTCACAAAGAGACAGACACAACTAAGTGACTGAACAACAACAATTTTTAATAGTCTAATATAATAATTTCATGCACATATAAACAATGTATATATTAATCTTGTGTGTATGTGTATACATGTATACACACATACACATATATATGTATATATATATACACACATATAGTGTATGTGGGTGTGTACGGACTCAGTCCTTGGAAGAAAAGCTCTGACAAAACTAGACCGTGTATTAAAACCAGAGACAACATTTTGCCAGCAAAGCTCTGTATAGTCAAAGGTGTGGTTTTTCCAGTAGTCATGTATGGATGTGGGAGTTGCACCATAAAGAAGGCTGAGCCGTTGCAGTCATTTCCAACTCTTTGCAACTCTACGAACTGTAGCCCACTTGGCTCCTCTGTTCATGGAATTCTCCAGGCAAGAATACTGGAGTGGGTTGTCATTTCCTACTTGAGGGGATCTTTCCCATCCAGGGATCGGACCCCCGTCTCCTGTGTCTCCTGCATTGACAGGTGAATTCTTTACCACTGTGCCCTGGGTAAGCCCCCAGGTGTATGCATATGGTATATGTCTTTTGGGAAGTTACATCTACTAGTCTTCTTTTATTCCTTAAGATCTCAAGAACATGCCAGGAAACAGTTTGCCTTACATTTATTAACATGATCTGACCGGGTTCTCTGGATGGGCTGGAGTGATTTAACTCCTCCACAGTGCTGGACATTTCAGAGCGACCTTCTCACAGACCTATATGCTCACCCTCCATCCTCTGCTTCTGTCTCTACCTGTCCTCTGACTCTGAGCATAGCTGGTATCTGGAGACTTCCCTTCACCTTCCAGTTTGGGAAAGTGATTTTTTTGTTGTTGTTTTTGCTGCTCACATATCTGACCTAAAAAAAAAAAAGAAAAAAAAAATTTCTACTTAGTACAGTTTGTATATATAGAGCTCTAGGCTGAAAAGGTGTTCATCTCTCAGAACGCCCAGGGTATTGCTTTGTTACATTCCAGTAGCCACTGTTGCTGATAAAAGCAGAGAACAAAACAAAACACAAAAGCTCACACTTATGATTCTCTCTCCTTTCAACATGGTCTGGTTTTTCTTTTCTGGGAGCTTTTAAAATCTTGAATTTGGTGCTCCTAATGTTAGAACTGATGAATTCTGAAGTAATGGATTTTAACTCATGTTTCTGGCATTGCAGTGGTCTCTTTTACCTAGAGACTTTGAATCTTTTATCTCTGAAGCTTTATCTTCGTCTGAATTGTTTCTCTAAGTTTTTGTTTTCTCTCCTATCTTCAGTCTCTTGGTTTGGTTTTGTTTTGTGTTGTATGTTCTGGGAGAATTCCTTATCTTTTCCTTTCAATCCACTTCTGACATTTTGGGCAGCAGTGCTCATTTTTAGGTGAGAGCTCACTTTAATTCTCTGGTTGTTTCTTTGGTAACTTCCTATTCTTGTTTTGTGAATGTAACTCCTTTAGACTTTTCTGAGACTAATTAACCTTTTTTTTGCCTCATTTTTAAACTTGATTTTTGGGTTTGTTTATTTTGATCACTCTATCATGCTTCCTAAGTGCAGTTTATTCTATCTCTTTAGACTTCTGGTGTTTTTTTGTTGTTTATTTATTTATTTATTTTAATAAATAAGCTGTATATTGCCACTCTGCTTATTTAACTTATATGCAGAGTACATCATGAGAAACGCTGGGCTGGAAGAAGTACAAGCTAGAATAAAGATTGCTGGGAGAAATATCAATAATCTCAGATATGCAGATGACACCACCCTTATGGCAGAAAGTGAAGAGGAACTAAAAAGCCTCTTGATGAAAGTGAAAGAAGAGAGTGAAAATGTTGGCTTAAAGCTTAACATTCAGAAAACTAAGATCATGGCATCTGGTCCCATCACTTCATGACAAATAGATGGGGAAACAGTGGAAATAGTGGCAGGCTTTATTTTTCTGGGCTCAAAAATCACTGTGGATGGTGATTGCAGCCATGAAATTAAAAGATGCTTGCTCCCTGGAAGGAAAGCTATGACCAACCTAGACAGCATATTAAAAAGCAGAGACATTACTTTGCCAACAAAGGTCTGTCTAGTCAAGGCTATGGTTTTTCCAGTGGTCACGTATCAATGTGAGAGTTGGACTATAAAGAAAGCTGAGCGCCGAAGAATTGATGCTTTTGAGCTGTGGTGTTGGAGAAGACTCTTGAGAATCCCTTGGACTGCAAGGAGATCCAACCAGTCCATCCTAAAGGAGATCAGTCCTGGGTGTTCATTGGAGGGACTGATGTTGAAGCTGAAACTCCAATACTTTGGCCACCTCATGTGAAGAGTTGACTCATTTGAAAAGACCCTGATGCTGGGAAAGATTGAGGGCAGGAGGAGAAGGGGATGACAGAGGATGAGATGGCTGGATGGCATCACCAACTCGATGGGCATGGGTTTGGGTGGACTCCGGGAGTTAATGATGGACAGCGAGGCCTGGCATGCTGCGGTTCATGGGGTCACAAAGAGTCAGACACAACTGAGGACTGAATTGAATTGAACTTTCTGTGTGTGGACAGGGCTAGCAGACAGCAAACACTTTAGAGTAATGGGAGGCTGGGGGGATCGGTGGGCGGCTGGGAACCCTACTTTAAGTTTCTTAAGCTGGAGAAATTTTAAAGAAGCTGTTTTCTCTAGGATTGTTCAGCTTCTTTAGAGAATTTTCCTCCAGCCTGGTAAATAGAAGCGTGCTTCTGAGTGGGCTTCACGTGGAGGCTGGGGATATGAGAGTGTAGGACAGTCCCTGGTCCACATATAGACTTTCTATTCTCCCTCCTCTTTTTAGCTTCATAACTAACTTTGCCTTCAGTTGAATGTAGCTTTTTCAGTCCAAGCATTGCCTGCTTTCTGCATTACAGATGAGTTTAGACTATAAGCTTCTCTGTGTGTTCCAGGCTAGAGATTTCCTCTGACCTAATTCCCAATTACCACTTCTCAACCTCTTTTATGAATTCCATAAATTTGCTAAAATGTCTCATCTCTTTATGACCCATTTCCTCTTTTTTTTTCCTTAATAACGAGTTCATAAAATTTTAATGGGATTGTTGGACATGAGATATAACATATCTTTAATCACGTCTCCCAAGTGCAGTTTATCCTGTCTGTCTCTAGTTTATAAACGGTGTGAAGGTAGGACTTATGGATGTTTTCATTGCTGTTTTCCTAATGGCTATTGTAATGTCAAATAATGTCTTAAAGTTACTGAAAGAGCAATTAGGATTGGTGAGAACAGGGATTATGCAAATGCAAAAATAAAATGATTGCTTTTAAATCATACCTGAAACATTAATTGCTTAAAAAAATTTTAACTATTGGATCACATTTTAGAACATTAAGAATGGATACAACCTGCCTTTCATAAAGTGCACAGAAGAATTGATCTCAGCTGCTTGTTTCTGCGTGATGAAAAGGGCGATGCTGGAGCAAGAGGAATGGCAAAGGACTTGGCATGTTCTGTGGCTGCTGCGGTTTAGAGTTTACATCTGCGCGCGCGTGTGTGTGTATGTGTGTGCGCAAATGCACATGTGCATCAGACATGAGCACACACACGAACACACACATGTGATCCACTTCCCCCCTCTGTCATATCTACTCTCTTTTTTAAAATAATTACATTTTTAATTGAAGGGTACGTAATTTACAATGTGGTGTTAATTTTAGGTGAAAAGCAAAGTGATTCAATTATACACAGATGCACGTGTATATATATATATATTTATCTTCACATTCTTTTACCTTTTAGATTATTATCAGATACTGAATATACTTCCCTATACAATACTATAGATCCTTGTTGTTTATCTATTTACATGCAGTCCAGTTAATCCCAACTCATAATTTATCTCCCCTTTCCCACCTTCCACTGTATCCTTTGGTAACTATAGGGTTGTTTTTTACACACCATACATTTTTGTTACTTTTCTCTGAATGCCCTCTGTATTCGCTAGGCACTGAGCCTGTCAACCATGGCTCTGCCGACTAGAGTGCTAACTGAAGCGTTGCTTGGAGCTGGGGAGGCAGAGCTGTGCTGCAGATCCTGGTGGGCACAGCTGTCCTCTGCAGGCTCCTGAATGGAGCACTCACACTGTGAGGACCATCAGTGGCCCAGGCATTTTAATCATGGTTTCCTGAGTGTTAAACATCCAGTGCCTACTAGTAGCTCCTTCACTCATTCATCAAGTAACTATGAATTACCTACTACTTAAAATGCAAAAGGGAATGTGTGTGTGTATTAAATGCGACAAACAGCTATATAAAAATGTTGATGTATGGCAAAAACCATCACGGTATTGCAAAGTAATTATCCTCCAATTAAAATAATTTAATTTTAAAAAACAAAAATAAATTTAAAAGCAAAAAAAAAAAAAAAAAGAATAGCATGGGTGAAGGGACAGAATTCTGTAGTAGAGAACACAGACTCCAAAGCTCAGCAAAGCTGGTGTCACAGAGATGGGTGGGGGGTGAGGGGTAAGGGTAATGAGGGGGGAGGGAAAAGGAGGAGAGGGGGAGGGGAGGAAGGGGAAGAGGGAGCGCTATGGTTTGCAGCTATGGGATTACTTAAGCATCAGTTCTGGGAAACAGGGATTTGGACACAGCATAGCAATCCAGATTCTCAGAGAACACTGCAGCAGGTCTGGACAAAAGTTAATTGCCTGCATGGATACAGAGTTGCCAAGAGGATCCCAACAGCCTTACTAAGCCAGGTTGATTTTGAGCCTGGCTTTTTTAGAAGTGGTGGTATTGATGGACCCAACTACAGGGAAATGGGAAAAGCAAAACAAAGAAAATAATACAAAGGCTGGCACAGACGATTGCAAAATGCATTAAATAAACTGGCCTTTTTGGTCTGTGTCTACTTAAAAAGATAGAGTAAGCCTCTTATTATTTCTGGTGTTGGAACTCTCCCTCAGTAATCATGGTCTCAGATCCCTAGAGAAATGAGCTTAACAGTGGGGTTTCAACCAGCGGAGTAAAGAAGGTGGTGATATGACAGCTCAAGCTCGGGCTGAGAGAGTAAACTTTGGCAAAGATATTGTCTGAAAATTGAATGTGTCTCCACACTCTAGTGGAGAAGGAAGTGGCAACCCACTCTGTATTCTTGCCTGCAGAGACCTACAGACAGAGGAACCTGGCAGGTTACAGCCCATAGGGTCACAAAATGTCAAAAATGATGGAGCAGCTAAGCAGTGCATGCCACACACTGCGAGTGTGGCTCAAATGACAAATGGGAAATCCAGTTTGCACAATTTCAGGGACTGTTCACACTGGAAACCCTGCAAGGCCACCCCGCTCTTGCCTCACTGTTACCCAAGACCAGGCCTGCCCCTCTTCAGTAAAGCCTGTTTTAGGGCACCTACTCCCTCCTGCCCCCCACTGCCCCAGGCCTCGTTCTCACCCCAGGACAACCTACACAGTAAGATAAGGAGTGACGAGATTATCTAGACAAATGGGAGACACACCATGTGAGCCTCACCCTCATCTCAAGCTCTTGGAATCCTCTAACAGAGCAGCACATGCCTGCCAGCCATTTTTGGTGGCTTCTGAGAGGCTGGAGAACAAGTTGAATTTGACATGAAGTTGGCAGGGGAGTGAGTTTACTGACTGCCAGAAGCAAGCTCCCGAAAGATCTCGACAGCCTGAAATGATGGGCCAAATGTAATAAGATGAAACAGGGCAGGAAAAAAAGTCTGTATTTTGATCAGAATTCCAAAGCAACAAGCACAAAATGACAGAGATTCGCTTGAAAGGCAACTCTTCCCAAAGACTTGAAGACTTCGGTCTGAATGGTGACATTGAGTCAATTCTGCAAAACATTTTAACCTAAAACTAAGTGCAATTTTAGGCATCGCTGAGAAAAGTCTATTATCTAGAATGCTGGGGGTGATAGCTCTGATCTGTTCAGAGTCACCCCCTCCTCCCCATTCAGGGGAGTGGGTGGCTGTTTCATTTACAAAAACCTATTCGTGGCCCACTGTGAATGTCATATGTGACTTATGTCGGAAAGTGTGATTCTGGGAAAGATAAGTGTTCTGGATAATAAATTAATGGGGATTTTCTAGGCGAAAGATCTCTGTAGGTGGAGATAAGGATTAGCAATACTGTGGCAGGCTGAGGACTAAGGGGGGAAAAATGAGTGTGAGCTTTCTCATTGGGAAAAAGACTGAGATTTCAGGACTGCTGTTTAAAAGTAGACGGTTTTCTGTTCTGAATTATAAGTTCCCCTTAAGTCCCCAAATCTTCATTACAGGTCAGTAACATACAGCAGGTTTGTGTTTGGTGGAATGGAGGGTGTACTTTCACTTGTGAGGGCAGCAGGCAGCAGATTTAGGAAGCAGGATAGCACCAAGATGCGGAGCTTGCAGCAGAAATTGGAACAACAGGTGACAAACTGCTTCTGAAACCAATCACTCCCATCCCTGGATGGATTTATAGCAATGCCATCCAGCTTGCTAGATTTCACATGGCATGGGTTTTTTAAAAATTATTTTACATTATGTGATCAAAGCGAAGGGTGATTCTGGAAGGATGGACAACTTGGGAAATTGAGCTGCATTTGCATACTCGAGGTCTCTGCAGGTGGACGATGAGTTTTTTCACTGGACTGGGTTTTTCTCAATTGCATCCATTGCATGGTGCTTGGGTACAGAAATAACTCAGATTATCTGTTGAATGAATTAGTGAGAGTCAAGCATTTGGTATTCCAAGGATAGTATCATGTAAACGGAAATTGCTTAGATGAAGTCTGTCATCAAGAAGCCTGGAGTCCTACAAGGGATCATTCGCTTAATTACTTATTTATTGAGACATTTTTCTTGGCATTATGGTTATGTAAAGAAGCAAAACATACAAGGTCTGTAAGCTCGTGGAATTTACCTTCTGGTACGAGCACACAAGGAAGAAATCAATAAATCAATAATGAAGACAGATTTTCAGCAGAGATGGGTGCAATGCGGAGAGTTGCAATGGTTCAAAGAGCAGAGAGTGACAGAGGGGCTGCACTAGATTGGGTGGTCTGGGGAGCCTCCCTGCTGACTTGACATTTAAAGTCAGTAATAATGATAGAAAGGAGCAGCTACAAAAGGACCAGAGGATGAAAGCAAACCTTCAAATGAACATGGGTTGCCCATAGACCAGCAGCCTGTGAGCGACACCCAGGGTGGTGGGGAGTGGCCTGGGGGAGATGGCAGATTTGCATATGGGTCAAGTAATGTGAAGCAATGAGAACCAGAGGAAAGAACTGGATTTCACTCTGTGAAGTGTGCAAAGCAGGGGACGGGTTTGATGCTTGACTGTGGTTATTAGAGAAGAGACAGAAGAGAGTCCTACAGCATGATAAGTGCTTTGATAAAAGGACCGGGCAACCACGCGGTGTTGAAGGAAGATCCAGTGGCCGAGGGGCTGTTGGGGAGGCACATGCCGCCCAGAAGTGAACCAGGCAACGAGGAAGAAAAGAAATAGGGGCATGGAGTGTGTTCCAGTCAGAGCTGGGTGACATGGGGCATAAAGGAGCACATTGTTGATGAGAGAGGTGAGCAGTGACTTAGGAAGGGTCATTCACATCTTGCTAAGGAGTTCACGTTTCTGCCCGAAGGCAATGGGCAGACATACAGGATTGTGGTCAGAGGATTTTCATGGTTGGGTGGTACTGTGACTTGGATACCCAGTATCACATGAAAGTGCATTGTGTGTGTGTGTATGCTCAGTTGCTCAGTCACGTATGCCTCTTTGCAACCCCATGGACTGTAGCCCTCCAGGCTCCTCTTATACATGGAGTTCTCTAGGCAAGAATATAGGAGTGGGTAGCCATTCCTTTCTCCAGGGGATCTTCCCAACCCAGGGATTGAACCCAGGTCTCCTGCATTGTAGGCAGATTCTTTGCTGTCTGAGCCACCAGGGAAACCCAGGAAGACATGTTGAAGATGGGCAAAACCAACCTTCTGGCCAGAAGGCCAAGTCTGATGCTGTAATTGGGAGGAGAGGTAACAGCGGTCCAAACTGAGATCATGGGAGGGAAGAGAAAGAAATGTATGGATCTGATAAATAATAAGAAAGTTAAAAAATATTTTGTTGACTGATTGGGCCCTAAGTAGATGGTGATGTGATTCTCTAAAGGGAGATAAACAGAGAAGCAAACCTTGTGGGAGGGACTTAAGGGAGGATGGGAGAGGGCATGAAGGATGTAAGGACTGTGAGATGCTTGTGGGATAGGATGCGGGTGTGTCCACAGGCAGTGAGCCGTTCAGGTAGGGCTAAGTGGTCTCTAGTTGCAGGAGAAACCTGAGTCCATCGGCAAGCAGGTGTTGGCCAAGACTGAAGAGGTGACTCAGGAAAGGCGTGCCTTAAGGAGTGAGGCCACCCAGGGGAACAGAGCTCAAAGGAGCATGGATATTCCAGGGACTATCAGAGGGAACGGGCCTAAGGATGCCAAGTAGAAGAAACTCCTACATAGGCCAGAGCTGAGAAGACCTTGTCACAGAGTCCAGTGACCTGAGACTTTCAAGGAAACTGAGGTCAAGAATATCAAATTTTTTCAAAGACATCAAGCAAGGGCTGAAAAGTGTCTTCAGAGTTTAATAATAATGAGCTAGGTGATAACAACTGCTAAAGGAATTTCACTGAAGTGGCTGTGGGAAAGTTACTAAACAGAAGAAGGGTGTCCAAGCAGGATACAGAGCAGGACGCTGAGGTCCTTGCCTCCCATGTCCTCCACCTGCCTTGTGTCAGTGGAAAAACTTAAGCCAAAGAATAAACTTCATCACAGAAGTGAGAACATGCAGAAACAAAGGGAAATAGTTCAACACAAGTAAGTAACAATAGTTTAATCGTAAAGCATAGTTAAGAAGTTTTGCTCCCTCTCAAGGACATATAGATGATATTCTGAGCCATGTCCTTTGAGCGGTCTTGTAGATGCTGAAACCCCCAGCAAGTGGAAGAAGTTAACTACACGGTGATCAGACTGTAGCCATGACGTAAGCTGTCACAACTCTGAGAACTACCCTCAAGGATACGGGAAAAGAACTGACCGTGGAACTGCATATTAACTGTACTTAAAATGATCAAGATGACACTGATCAGACCACTGGTGAACAATTTCAAGTTGACCACCAGGGCTTACTGTGCTATTTCTGTATGTAGCCCCCTCCCTCTGTCATCTTGTCCACTGATTATCAGTAGCAGGAGTCAGTCTTTGGACAAGTGTCTGACCCCCGCCTCCCCCACCCCAACTGCTGGCCTCTGAAATAAAATAAACTTTCCTTTCCACCATTCTGATCTCTTTACTGGCTTTGGAATGGCAAGCAGCAGGACCCCACTTTCGGAGGAAAAATGAGACTGTCCTCCCAGGACTATATGTATTGAAGTACCATGACTTGCTCCACAGGATCTGCATAATGAAAATCCAAGTCCAAGAATTTGTTTAAGATTTAAAAAGTCGTAACTACTAATTTATAATATTTAAGTGTAGTAATTACTGCCTTTTTACTTCAAAGTAAACAGACATAATAGTTAAAGGATTATAGCCAAAGAGCTCTATTCTCAAAGAAACCAGTGATATTTCAGATTGCCAATGCAGTAAAATGTTCCATAATACATATTTTTATCTTTTTACTTTGAAACAATTTCGAACATGGTGAAATGCTGCAAGAACAGAAAAATTGCAAGCGGATAACAAGATGCTTCATCACCTTATGTACTTCAGTGAATATTTCTTATAAATGAAGACATTACCTTGTGTTACTACAAGCCATACACATCAGGAATTTATATAAACGTATACCACTCCTGCATAATCTCAGAACTCATTTACATTTTATCAAACCATTTCCTTTACGAGAAAAGATCCAATTCAGAACCATATATTGTATCTAGTTGCCACATCCCTTTAAGTAATAAAAGCAAGTAAAGTCTTAATCACTCAGTCGTGTCCGAATCTTTGTGACCCCATGAACTGTATCCTGCCAGACTCCTCTGTCCATGGGATCTCCCAGGCAAGAATACTGGAGTAGATAGCCATTCCTTTCTCCAGGTGATCCTCCTGACCCTGGGATCAAACCCGAGTCTCCTGCACTTTACCATCTGAGCCATCAGGAAAAGACACATCCTTTTACTCTCCTTCAATTTGGGACAGATCCTCCGTCATTCCTTGACTTCATTACCTTGGCACTTCTGAAGATAAAGGTCAGCTGTTTTGTAGACTGCCCCCCATCTCCCTGCATCGGTGGCTTCCTTTTCCTGCCTGGCTCGGACACCACTTGCAGAGCTGTCATCACTGCTGTCCTCACTCCAGACATCCCCCTGCCCATTCAGGCACTACATCTAACCGGACAGTGAATTACGTAGGTCCCACCACCACCACGTGGATGCTGCCTAACTTGGGCGGCATGACCTCCTACAGCTCACCAAACAATATAGAAAATCCCCTATAAATAGTTTTGGTGTAAAATATTTTGGTGTAAAAAATTTTAATTCATCTGAAATAGAACAATACCTATATAAACATGGAACCACACACCCTCCTCTTTATATTCCTCTCAAGGTTTCAGAGGTAGTTATTGCTGTTGAGTCACTCGGTTGTGTCCAAGTCTTTGTGACTCCATGGACTGCAGCATGCCAGGCTTCCCTGTCCTTCACTATCTCCCAGAGTTTGTTCAAATTCAAGTATGTTGAGTCAGTGATGCCATCCAACCATCTCATCCTCTGTCACTCCCTTCTCATCTTGCCCTCAATATTTCCCAGCATCAGCGTCTTTTCCAATGAGTTGGCTCTTCGCATCTGGTGGCCAAAGTATTGGAGTTTCAACTTCAACATCAGTCCTTCCAATGAATATTCAGGACTGGTTTCCTTTAGAACTGACTGATTGGATCTCCTTGCAGTCTAAGAGACTCTCAAGAGTGTTCTCCAACACCACAGTTTGAAAACATCAATTCTTCGGTGCTTAGTCTTTTTTATGGTCCAGCTACTGCAGAAACCAAAGCTTTGACTATACAGATCTTTGTTGCCAAAGTGATGTCTCTGCTTTTTAATATGCTGTCTAGGTTTGTAGTAGCTTTTCTTTCAAGGAACAAGTGTCTTTTAATTGCAAGGCTATGATCACCATCTGCAGTGATTTTGGAGCACAAAAAACTGAAGTCTGTCACTGTTTCCATTTTTCCCGCCATCTTTTGCCATGAACTGATGGGACTAGATGTGGCTGGTGATAGCATTATCACCAAAGGTAGTGAGGAAACCCCATAGCCTCAAAACATACCAAGAGGACCCCATACTATATTTTGAGAATGGTGTTCTAAGCCTCACCCGTAAAAGATGAGTACTTAGATTTAGAATTCATGTCAGCTGTGCTACTCTACTTAGCAGAAGGGCAGGGTAGAAATTTAATTTTGACAAATTTCTCAACACATCTTAAATCTTGTTTTGAAATATAAATTATTTAAAAGCAAGACCTTTATTTATGTAACTTGCTTTTCAAATTCTCACTTAAAATATTCATAACTTTAGTCATGAAGGCACATATATAATGATAAATATCCTCATTTCTGGTATAGTTCTTGTGACACTTTTTTTTTTTAAGAGAAGAATGTTTCTATAGAGAAACTCTGGCAAAATCTTTTTAATCATCCTGAATGTTTGCTCTTTCATTTAGAAAACAATGAACACTCTCCTTTATTGGGCACTGAAATGCTGACATATGAAGTGTAATATTTATTGCTTTTCATGAGGCAACATAATGGTTGGCAGATACATGCTTCTTAAGATTAAAGAAGAAACATTGCAAATTTTCTCGCCAAAACTATGGTGATATGAGAGCTGTATGTGATTTATTCCAAGTAATAGAGTTATCTAGAAATAGGAAAAAAGGGGGAGGAATATTCTGGAATGATTCTTTATATAAATGTTAAATTGATTCCTACAACTGGCTTCATTTCAAGAAAACTATCCCATACTCATATTTTATGGTATTTTGGTAAGAAACAAGTAAGAAATTATACCTAGTGGAAAAGGAGAGCCATCAGAGGGCTTGTCATGACAGGAAATATGATTTACATTAGGCCTAGAAGACAGAAAATGCATAGCCAGTTATTGCAAATCCTGCTTCAAGTTTCAGCCTGCTTCCAGTGATTTCAGTGTGTGATAAATATTTCCCTGTATTCTCATCAAAAGCTATTTGCTGTCATTAGAAAGTAGTATGGCTTTGGCAGTGGTGATCAACTATTTTTTAAATCCATGATTTTTGAGTAGACCTAAAAGTTTGAGAAATTACTTATTTACTTTCCACATGCAACCTTAATTATTTACAGAAGCTGTGTGAATACAAATCTGGGTAAATCAAATATAGCAAAAATTCTAAAACAGCATTTTCCAAAATAAGTCACAAAATGAATTGAAGCCAACCCTTACAAAATGAAGGAGGGATAGAAAAAATATCAAAAGGGCATATATAGTAAGGGGAAGTACTTATTTTGTAACATGGTAATTCCCATATTAAAAATGATTGAATGGTAGAGAATTTGTGATATAAAGTGAATTTTTGTTGTTGGTTGTGTAAAAAAAATCTTGAAAGTCATTTTATTCTGGGCATCCCGAAGTGAGGTTTTTACACTTACCTTTTCATTCTTTCACTCAGGCTCTAATTCTGCTTCCTTGTTGGGTGTGTGTGTGTGTGTGTGTGTGTGTGTGTGTGTGTGTGCGCACGCGCATTTCTCTCAAACTTTCTAAGACACTTTGCGCACAAAAGCACTTATTCATTTTTCAGTATTATTGCAATTACCAGTCCTGGTTCTGCAAATGCAAGTTGCTAACTTGCTGCATATCCTATACAGTGGTTGTTCTTTGGGGATCAGAGGTCTGTTTTCCTCTGATCTTGGGAGAGAGAGACAGAACACAGGATCACAGCGAGTGGTAATCTGAGTGTCCTAAAAAATTGATGGATGAAGTAGAATGACAGGGCACACGTGGGCCCTACCCTAAGGATTTTGTACAGAGAAGTAATATTAGAACAGGACAATGGGGGAGAGGGGCAGTTGCAGGGCGAGGCAGAGAAAGCAAGGGCATGGACATGACCTTGTAACACTGCAGAACAAGGAACCAGTTACAGCTGGTCTTTGGGGAGCAGGTGGTTTTGCTTGGATGCAGCCAAAGGGCCAGGGGGCACAGTCCTAAGGGAGCTGTTTGCTGTACTGAGATGCTAGGATTTTTATCCTAAAGACAATGAGGAAATCCTGCCTTTGAGATTTGGGGGCACAGAAGTGACACAATCAGTCTTCATAATAGAAAAACTTGGACTAGAAAGACTGATTGGAGTAGATGGAAGGAAGTATGAACTTCCTCAGTGTAAGCTTAATATACCAGAGATGACAAGGGTATAGATGGAGGCCCTAGAAGGGAAGGATGGATGGAAATGGGGTGGATTGGAAAGAGGCTTAAGAAGAATAGGACTTTGTGACAGGCTTAAGAGGGGCAGGAGAGATGAGGGTAGACATTCGGGGAGCTAAAGCACATGGGTTATGTTAACCTTCGTTGAGACAGTAAACACAGGTAAGGGGTAGATTTGGAGAGGTCTGATGATTAAATTCTAGTACCTGGATTAGAGTTGGTGGTGGACTGCCTCATTGAGATATTTAGTACTTGGTGGATAGAAGAGGATCCCAAAAGCATGTGTTAACTGAACAAATATATGAGCAGCTAGATGTGAAGGTGGAAGGCTCAGGACCAGCATCAGTGGTTTGGGAAACTCTGATTTGGAAAAAGAGAAAATGGCCTAAAGAGAGATTCTGGGGCATAGTAGTACTGCTGGGGGTTGGAGGGAAAAGGGAAGTAGAGGCAGAATGGGAGGGGTTTGGCATCATCTTGATCTAAATGTGAATTTTTAATTTTGAGACATAGTATTTGTCTAAGGAACAATATACATATGGTTTATTATGTGAGGTCAGCTACTTCACTCAATTGTAAAGCTCAACATTCAGAAAACTGAGATCATGGCATCCAGTCCCATCACTTCATGGCAAATAGATGGGGAAACAGTAGAAACAGTGCCTGACTTTATTTTCTTGGGCTTCAAAATCACTGCAGATGGTGAGTGCAGCCATGAAATTAAAAGACATTTACTCCTTGGAAGAAAAGTTATGACCAACCTAGACAGCATTTTGAAAAGCAGAGACAGTACTTTGCCAACAAAGGTCTGTCTAGTCAAAGCAATGGTTTTTTTCAGTAGTCATGAATGGATGTGAGAGTTGGAATATAAAGAATGCTGAGCACTGAAAAATTGACGCTTTTGAAGTGTGGTTTTGGAGAAGACTCTTGAGAGTCCCTTGGACTGCAAGGACATCCAACCAGTCCATCCTAAAGGAGATCAGTCCTGGGTGTTCATTGGAAGGACTGATGCTGAAGCTGAAACTCCAACACTTTGACCAAATGATGCAAAGAGGTGACTCATTTGAAAAGACCCCGATGCTGGGAAAGATTGAAGGTGGGAGGAGAAGTGGTTAACAGAGGATGAGATGGTTGGATGGCATCACCGACTCAATGGACATGGGTTTGGGTGGACTCCAGGAGTTGGTGATGGACAGGAAGGCCTGGCATGCTGCAGTCCATGGGGTCGCAAAGAGTCGGACACGACTAAGCAACTCAAATGAACTGAAGTCCCCCAGGTCACATTGGTATATGGATTTAAAGAACAGATATTTATAAACCATGACAGGACTCAGAAGAGTTTCAGACATACAGGCATCCTGGGTTATTGGATGCTTTCACATTTTGAAGGTGTCTAAGCATTAATCAGGAGCAAAGAGATTTGAATTGACAGGATTGGAAATCCAGGCAACCAACCGAAAGCTTTTGCGTTGATGGAAAGCAACAGATTGTGGGCACCGTTGCTACTGGAGCATCCACAGGTCGTGCAGAATGCAGGAATGTGGCTGTTGCAGAGTGACATTCTTCACTCAGTCTCATCAGGAAAACTGGGACTGATTTTCAACCTCTCAGAAAGTACACTGAAAAAAACAATTGCCAGCATTCAGATACTCTTCAAACTTGTGAGAGCCAATGTGTCTTTTCAATTTTATCTTCAAAATCCCTCTCAAATCTGCCCGGTCTTTTCTCTCCAATAGTGCCCCCTAGGACAAGCCACTACCCCATTATCCTCTCTCACCTGGACCAACCTAGTACCTTCCTTGTTGTTCTGACATCATTTTTACACCAACTTCAATATATGTTCCCTGTACGTTAGCCAGAGTGATTTTGCAAGTGGAAATCTGACTATGTCACCCTTTACTGAAAACTTCAGAAGACTCAAACCCTTGCAGTCTACACGCTCCTATATGATCTGGCCCTACATAACTTCCTCCCCTGCATTCTGTGTTCTAGATCTTTGGGGCCTTCAGCGTGTGGTATAACCTAGACTTCCATCCTGTGTCACTCTCTGCTCAAAAGCCACTTCTCTAAGCCTCCAGATGGGGCTGAGTGGGCCCTGAGGCCATGTCACAGGATACTGAAACTTTCCTTTGTAAAATGAAGTACACTTTGGACTGACAAATGTATTTGTGTAATGACAGGAGGGATGCCTGTTACCCACACTGGGTTGGAAGCTCCAGATGTCCAGGGGCCACCTTCATCTTATCCATCTTTGAATTCCAGCACCTTGTGCAGTGCTAGGAATACGGAGGGTCTCAAAGACACTTGAATGAATGGAGCCTGGGAAGGAATCAGCTGAGTTGGGGTTATGTGTGTGTCTGCCGGGAGGAACCGAGTCCTTTATAGAACCAACCCCAGGGTTTGCTAGTATTATGTTGTCCTGGCTATCCTGCCAACTGGAAAAATAATGGAAACTAGCTTACTGAGAAAGCATCTTTATTAAGAAGTCTCAGGATTGAATGATGTCTGTGGTCCTTCCAGCCATGAAAAATTACCACTTAATAGGGCATTAAATATGATGATGTCTTTATACTTGGAGTGTTTGTACTGAGTAATATGCTTTTTCTGCATTATCTATTATCTGCAGGCCATACTTTTAATCAATGTTTGTTTTTCATATTTGGGGAGTCTTTAATAAAATACATTAAACACAGGATCAGAAAATGCTTTCCTGGCAGGGAAGGAAGAGCTTAATGATTTAGATTACATTTGTGCAGCTATAAATTGTCCAAACAGTATCCTTTGTCTTGAATTGGCTAAAGTAAAATTTGAATTCTGCATTCTGGATGAAAATTGCAAGTGTTTGTGCATGTTACAATAAAGAACCCACTTGAGAAATAGCTCATATGGAGTACAATATAGTTAATAATTATATTAAAAATTTAAATATTGTGGTAGAGAGTGCAAGTTACTAGGCTTATTAAATTGTACCTCCACTTATACATTTTTAAACATCCTCGACACTCAGAATAAAAGGAGGTGAGCTGATAGCAAGTGTTCTGAGGCAGTGGGGTTTTCATCTCCAATATCCATCCTCCTTGTGGAAAAAGCCTCCAGTTTTAGTTTAAATTTAAGGTTCTCCTCCATCCTCATTGTTCTAGGCCAGATGAACCTCCAGCCTCAGCTCTAAAGTGGAAGTTAGGGTGACGAAGGTTCAAGTCTGATAGGGAATTGTGCTCTCATAACTGATTGAGGGATGGGCATGTGATCAGATAGGATGCAACTTTTGGTTGAGAATAGAGTTTCTTTCCATTAGACTTGAGGTTAGAAAGATGTGACGCCATAGCTGCTACAAACATCTTGCTTCTATGGAAGAAGAATCCACAGGGTGGAGGAATCTACAGGGAAGGAGAATCCACAGTGAGGAAGAAGCCACAGAAAGGAAAAATCCACATGGAGGAAGAAACCAGAGGAAGAGTCTCGGTTGTGTGAAGACTTTCCTTAAACTGACCGTCTTTGCCCATGTCTTCAATAATGTGGACCACTGGATTCCCTTTGAATTTTTTTATCCTTTGTGAGGTTCTTTTTTTTTTTTTTTTTTTTTTTGGTCACTTGTAACTCTGAGTGCTAATTCTGGTGCTTTCCTGAATTTTTACCAGAAGATGAATTTATATCATGAAAGCATTAAATATTCCTTGATTCAGGAGACCTCTGATACTTGTAAGGCACCTCTTGGGTCTTCCACATCCTCGGTTTGGAGGATTTCTGTAACTTTAGGAATAACTTCTTCCGAGAATTATCTTTCCAAGAAAAAAAAGGTTTTTATCATTGCATGAGAGTTATGTACTGTGTAACATTATTCAATTTTAATTAGAGAATTCTTTACTTCAGGGCATTCAACTAGACCAAGTGACTTGTTCCTGCAAATCAGCTGTGAAGATGGCGCAATTCAACATTGTATTCAGATAAATCCTAAATTACAATGTTGTGAATATACTTGCTTTTAGAGAACTTAAAACTGAAACACCTCAGATGGCAAGGAGCCTTAGGGGTGGTTTGCTAGTGGCTCATGCTTTCCTGTTTATGCCTTTTAAGAAAATAGTGGCAACGCACTGCCATCCTCAGCCTATTTTATGCCTAATCAAATCCAGGTTGAGTAGCTTGACGATGTATTTTTAGGTAAAGTTTGAACATGTTAAAAGATGTACTCTCTTGCTTTGGAGGAGAAAATGAATTTAGTGGATGGAAGACTAAGATGCCAGCATGGTAGGTATCTGGTAGCCAAGGGGATCCTGTTGCAGCATGGAAGCAACCTACAAGTGTCAGGAGGAAAAGATGGGTTTCCACTGTCCTCTCGAAATAAGAAACAATTACTGTCTGGAGCTGTCTGCTCTAACTGAAATTGTGTCTTTCTGAGTAGATGGAGTTCCCTGGAGTGGTTCCCACGAAGATTCAGGTTCATCCTTTTAGGAGAAGCCAGACTTTGTAGATGCCCCGTGTTTGTTAGCAGGTAGGGCTTGCCAGGGACTCCCAGACTCTTCCACAAAAGCTGCCCCCATTCTCCAATCAGACAGCAGCAAGCCCTCGCTCTCATTAGCCAGGTCTGGATGCAGCAACATTTTGTTTCCACGTGGGGAGAGAAAAGTTTCTACTGAAGGGCATGAGCAAGGAATAATTGTGTTAAAGGAAGAAGGGATTTGAACATTCTCATGTGATGATCATAGTACCTTTGCTACAGGATCTATATTTTCACATCTGTAAACACAAGAGTCCCCCTGGAGAAGGAAGTGGAAACCCACTCCAGTATTCTTGTCTGGGAAATCCCACGGACAGAGGAGCCTGGCAGGCTACAGTCCGTGGGGTCGCAAAACAGTTGGACACAACTGAGTGACTAAATAACAACAAAAAAACACAGCAGATACAAAGGTCCATCTGTCCTGCACGTCGCCTCTGGCGCGTCAGCTCACACCAAAGAACTGCTCAGCGTAAGGAGTCTGCCAGGACCGACTCCAGGAGTCAGTTCTAATCTTATCTTTCCCTGGAGCCAAGACACTGCTTACCCAAACACTCTCAAGCAGGTTATTTATTGAATGACCTGTTGGGGAAGAGAAACAAATAAAAGAGCAGTAGGCACCTCGTGGGTCATCTAGTTAAGAAGTTTTAAGTTTATTGTTTTCCTTTATGTATTTGCTTCACTTCGTTTTTTACTCTGTCTCAAGCATCACTAGGGGAGAAGATGTAACCCCACATACGGCATCAGATGCCGGTTGTTTTATAAGTTTAAAAAATCTATTTCTGTGATCAACACATTTTACTTAGTCAGGATCTCATCTTGTATATTTCCAGAGTATAAACATTTAGATGTCAATATTTTCATTATTAGCAGTAATGAAAATACTGTCATTTATGATGTGTTTTAAATATGAAAACACTGTCAGAAGCCAGTTTAGTGATTTTCCATAACAATTCTCTGAGGAGTGTTAGCAAGAGAGAAACCCTCATGCCGAGTCTTAGCCATGCGAAGAATCGTTCTTATTATTTTCATTTTCTTTGGAGAGTTTAATTATAAAATTAAGTTGTAAGGAGTGGTGTCATTTTTATGCTAATTAGAAAAAATCAGTCTCTTCCACTCAAGGAAAATATTTTTTCTCAGATCAAGAGGAAATAAATGAACCCATATGTATATTCAGGGCTGCTAATAATTACACTCTGGTCTGAAAGAAATTGTGTGTTTTTGAGAGGCAAAACTGAATTAGCAAAATGAAAGAAAAATGAATTTCAATTTTTTAAAATCTGGACAGTAAATAAGAAAAGGTACTCGCTATTACTGAACTGTTGCTTCCTCTTATTTTCTGATTCATATTTAATCAATTCAGCTTTCTGATCCCCTTTTTATTAAGTATTTAGTAATTTATAAATAATGTTTATAAAATGTAAACCCAAATGGATCTATGTTCCATTTGCAGCGTGAGAAATCTTGTTGAATAATGGTGTTCTCTAATGTATCTGTTGACAAATAAGATGTTCAGATACAAATGTGAAGTATTCTATTTAATTATTTAAAATACTGACTCAGAGAGAGCTGGAAGGTGCATCTCTGCAGAGAAAATTCCTCTTAATATCCTCCCATCCTCCTGGCAGTGTGGGTATTTATAAAGTATATCTAGAAATACATACATGTGTGTCTGCATGTGCATGATGCACATAATGTGAGAGGAGCAGATGTATATTATGCAGCAGTAGGTCCCAGATTTTAGATCTCAAAAACAATTTTAATATGAAAAATGTCTTCTCTTTTCCATAGTAGTTGAAATCTACATATCCATTGATCAAGAGGAAAAAAACCACCTAGGATTAATGTATGATGTTACGTACTCGTGTTTTTTATTTATCACGAGGTTACCCACATACCTTGATTAGCCCTGGTGCATAGGTGCATGAACTGTTCTGGGACCTATATTTCACCCACGACAATGGTATTTGTGCACGTGAGTCACAGTCCACTTGGAATAACCCAGTGCCCGCTGAGGTTCATGGTGTCTGCACAGTCTGGGAACAGCTGCCGAAGAGGGACACTGAAGCATTTCTTTCTGAGGGCTGTTGGGATGACTTCCAAGAGATTCAATAATGGAAAAAATGATAAACTCATAAAGCAAGCATGAACTCTATATTGCCTTTTATGTTTCTTAGAACATCCTTCAGATGTCAGTTACTTGAAAATTCAGCACTATTTCCCTTGTACACTGTGACTCTCACTGAGTTTCAACGGGAGCATGGCTAGAGTTATTCCCGGAATCCGTGGAAACTGCAATGACATAGATGGAAATGTGGGAGGTGGGCAGGGGGACGGATGAGATGTGGGCGAGAAAGACAGGGAAGCAGGCTCAGAGTAGATGCTTGACTTGGTATTCCTGGTTTGTAAGTTTGTTGATCTAGAATTCACAGGACTCTGGTCATTTTCAGGGGCTGACATAAGATAAATTAGTGACAAAGAAGAAGCAAGAGTGCCCATCTTTCCAGGTTATTCTTCTGGAAACAGGAGGCCATCCTGTTCTCTTGTATTCATTTATCCATTCTTATGCTGATTTTCTTTTAGTTTTTATGCACTGAAGATTTTTCTTAACTTCAGTAGCCCAACTCAAGTAGCCCAACTTCTCTTCTAGCAGCTTTTACTATCTCTTGATTAAAGCCAGTTAAGTCTAACTGGGTACAGTATTCTCTTGCTGTGTTTCAAATACAGATAGGAAGCCAGATTTTAAAATTCAATAGAATTATGACTTCTTTCATTCTCCAGAATGTCAAATATTTATATTAAATTGATTTAAAATGTTAAACTATCAATGAAACCAAACCAGCTTAGTAGAGTTTAAATGTGCCCATCTTAAAATTCAACAAAAACCTGGAAATAAAACTGCCATATGACCCAGCAATCCCACTGCTGGGCACACACACCAAGGAAACCAGATCTGAAAGAGACACGTGCACCCCAATGTTCAACGTAGCACTGTTTATAATAGCCAGGACATGGAAGCAACCTAGATGCCCATCAGCAGACGAATGGATAAGGAAGCTGTGGTACATATACACAGTGGAATATTACTCAGTGATTAAAAAGAATACATTTGAATCAGTTCTAATGAGGTAGATGAAACTGGAACCTATTATACAGAGTGAAGTAAGCCAGAAAGAAAAACACCAATACAGTATACTAACGCATATATATGGAATTTAGAAAGATGGTAATGATGACCCTTTATGTTAGACAGCAAAAGAGACACAGATGTATAGAACAGTCTTTTGGACTCTGTGGGAGAAGGCGAGGGTGGGATGATTTGAGAGACTAGCATTGAAACATGTATATTATCATATGTGAAACAGATCGCCAGTCGAGGTTTGATGCATGAGACAGGGTGCTCAGGGCTGGTGCACTGGGATGGCCCTGAAGGATGGGATGGGGAGGGAGGTGGGAGGGGTGCTCAGGATGGGGAACACATGTACACCCATGGCTGATTCATGTCAATGTATGGAAAAAACCACTACAGTATTGTAAAGTAATTAGCCCCCAATTAAAATAAATAAAAAATTAAAAAACCCAACAATCCCTCTTCCATGTATAAATGCCTGAGAAAATGTCTCATGTGTGTACGAGGAAACAGATAAATGTATGCTCATGATAGCAAAACAAAGCAGAAATAGCGTATAGATTCATTAATAGTAAAACAGATAAATAGTAGTATTGACATATTTAATACCATGGAGTACTACTAATCAGTGACAAAGAAAAATCCCATAGCTACATCCGCTACATAGAAGAATAGAAAAAAATGATGGTGAGTGAGCACAGCAAGTCATGAAAAATGCATGTAGTATGATTATTCCATTTATACAAACTTCAAAAACAGGCAAAACCAAAAATGTCCTCAGTGGTATATACACGAATGGCAAAACTATAAAGAAAAGCAAGGGAATGATTAACACAAAACTCAGGTCAGAGGTTAGCTCAGGCTTCCCAGGTGGCGCAGTGGTAAAGAATCCACCTGCCAAGGCAGGAGACACAAGAGAAGTGGGTTCGATCCCTGGGTCAGGAAGATCTCCTAGAGTAGGAAATGGCAACCCACTCCAGTAATCTTGCCTGGAACATTCCCTGGACAGAGGAACCTTGCAGGCCACACAGTCCAGGGGGTTGCAAAGGGTTGGACACAGCAGAACAACTGAGTATGCACACACACAGGAGGATGGGTAGGAGATGTGATCTGAAAGAGGTTCATATTCTAAGGTGCTCCTAGCAACGTGTTTTAAGATGAATAATGTGGATAAATTGCCCTTAAATGTGCAATATGCCTGTGCGTATATTTCACAATTTTCAAAGAATTGCCAAGAGAAAACGTGCCAAAGGACAGTTTGAGATCTCTAGCAATCAAAAACTTCTATGATTGAAATGGGTGGAGACTTTTCCTATCCTAAGTGTTAATCACTCAGTCGTGTCTGATTCTTTGAGACCCCGTGAGCTGTAGCCCCCAGACTCCTCTGTCCATGGAATTCCCCAGGCAAGAATACTGCAGTGGGTACCCATTCCCTTCTCCAGGGGATCTTAACCTAGAGATCGAATCCAGTCTCCTGCATTGCCTCTTTATTCTCTGAGCCACCACGTATAATGGGTGGAGTCTTCTCTGTAGTATTCCCTATCCTAATTTTTATTAAAAACCAAGAATCCTAGTGGGTTTGCTGTAGGTTTTACTATTTTCACTCTGCTATTTAGGATGCAATCATTTGAAAAGTTCCTTCTTCTACAAAGCGTCATACTCTCTCATATGCTGGCATGCACGCTCAGTCATTTCAACTGTGTCTGATTCTTTGCAACCCTATGGACTATAGCACACCAGGCTCCTCTGTCCATGGGAGTCTCCAGGCAAGAACACTCGAGTGAGTTGCCATGCCCTTCTCCAGGGGATCTTCTGGATCCAGGGATCGAAACTGCACCTGCTTCATCTCCTACATTGCAGGTGGATTCTTTACCCGCTGAGTCACCTGGGAAGCCCATCTCTCTCATATTATTAATAATTCTTTTTTTTTATTGGAGTGCAATTGCTTTGCAATGTTGTGTTAGTTTCTGCTATTTGACAGCATGAACCAGCTATTTGTATACAAATGTCCCCTGCCTTGAGCCTTCCTCCCACTCTAACTCCCATCCCACCCATCTAGGTCAGCACTGAGCTGAACTCTCTGTGCCAAGCAGCAGGCTCCCTCTAGCATCTGTTTTACACACAGTAGTGTATACGTGTCAAAGCTACTCTCCCAATCTCTCCTACCCTCTCCTGCCCACCCGTGTCCTCCTGTCTGTTCCCTACATCTGAATCTGGCTTCCTGCCCTGAAAATAGGTCCATCTGTACCACTAATATGTATGCATTAATATACAATATTTGTTTTTCTCTTTCTGACTTACTTCACATCGTATGACAGACCCTAAGTCCACCCATGCCTCTACAAATGACGCAATTTTGTTCCTTCTTATGGCTAAGTAACATTCCGTCATGTATACATACCGTATCTTCTTTACCTATTCATCTGTTGATGGATGTTGAGGTTGCTTTCCTGTCCTGTCTATTGTAAATAGTACTGCAATAAACATTGGGGTACAGGTAAATTTATGAACTGTGGTTTTCTCAGGGTAAAATCTACAAGCAATAATTGCTGGAGAAGGTGTAGAGAAATTCTACACTGTTGATGGGAATGTAAATTGATGCAGCCACTATGGACAACAGTAGGGAGGTCCGTTAAAAACTAAAAATAGAACTACCATATGATCCAGAAACCTCATATTCATTCTTCAATAGGCTCAGGAGGACAGCCTGTACATAGGGACTGAAGAATTTACCAGCATGTACTTCTTCGGTAGAGTGACACCAACTGCTTTTGTTGTTTAGTCTCTGAGTCTTGTCTGACTCTGTGCAACCCCATAGACGCTAGCTTGCTAGGCTACTCTGTCCATGGGATTTTCCAGGCAGGAATACTGGAGTGGGTTGCCATTTCCTTCTCCATGGGATCTTCTCAACACAGGGATTGAACCTGCGTCTCCTGTGTTGGCAGATGGATTCTTTACCAGTGAGACAATGGGGAAGCCCAGAGTGACACCAGTGATGTTTCCCAAATCAAAACTTGACCTAAGGCTCAAGTTCAGAAACAACAGGCTGAGTAATTTTTTAAAGGTCAGAAGAAGTCTGGATAATTTGATCTTTGTATGTTTGAAAACTGCTCCAGGCCATGGAAACTCTCTATGTTCGAAAGAAGTTCTTAAAATGTTCTCATTCTACCTTCTAATCTTACAGAGGAGAAAACCAAAGCCAAAAGAAGATAAAATTGCTATAAAAGTTACTCAGTGAATTAGCAGAAGAAGACACAGAAGAACTTCCCCATTTAACCTGGTGTCCAGCTCTATAGTCTGGGGATTAAGCTTGAGCCCTGGAGTCAGGAAGACCATTTAGTGACAGGGCGACTTGAGTCTTAAAATAAAAATCTATGAAATGGTGATAATTATAGTTTATCATGTGGGGTTTGTGTAAGGACTGAATGAGGTCACATATATAGAGCATTTTATTTTACACAATGCTTGACTCTCAGTAAGTGCTTGCAGTGGTTTATTACTATAAGCAAAAAGCAAAAACATTGATTTCTAGTCAATTTTGAAGCAGGCATTGGCTTGTACATGTTCTATAAAGCGTGTGACAAACTGCTCACATTTTCCTAATTACAAGGAAAGGACCTTTTTAAAATTTCCTTCTAAAATCCTATTATATTTTATATACAGTAAACTCAGGCACACCTGGAGTTCAATTTATTATCTCCCATTGATCAGTCTGTCATCTGTTCTGAGCTTCAGATTCTTTCAATATATAATAATATGCCTGGCAAGATTGTGTGAAGATGAGATGCTAAGAGATACCTGGGACACTACACATGGACAAACATTTGCTTCCTTTTATATATTTCTTCATAAATCACTCTTCTATCATAGTCAAAGATGGAGAAATTCTCAAGGCAGAGTTGTAGCAGTAACAGTAGAGACAGGAACTTGAAATCTACAAGGCACAGCAGAAATACTCACCAGCATTATAATGTCTAGGCTGATGTGTGCCTTGCACACCATTTTAACCTCTTATTTGCCAAAAATGTTCCTGCCAATTTACTGAGTAGTATTTTTCTTGAGGTCATATTATTCATATCAAAATGGAGATTTACAGGAAAAGATTTTTTAGTATTATTTTACTATCATGCACAAAACACTTTTATCCATTTAAACAATGTTTTTAATTTCATGCAAAGAATGAAAGTCAGACCACAACAAAGTGTGTTAAGATCATAACAGATCACAACTTACAAACATATCTTAAGTCTGGAAATGTATCCTAGTTGTAACATTTAAGATACAAAAGTCACCGTACTTATGAAGAACATGTTGACAGAGTGCATGTCCTATGATTTAAGATCAAATATGAATATCAGAGCTTCCCAGATGGCACTAGTGGTAAAGAGCCCGCCTAGCAGAGCAGGAGATGTAAGAGATGTCTGTTCATTCCCTGGACTGGGATGATCCCCTGGAGGAGGGCATGGCAGCCCACTCCAGTATTCTTACCTGGAGAATCCTATGGACAGAGAAGCCTGGTGGGCTACAGACCATAGGATCGCAGAGTCGGACCCAACTGAAGTGACTTAGCCAGCATGCACATGCATGAATATCAGGCCTTATCTGAATCCCTGGGGATACTGCAGTCCTATGATTGTCACACAACCAAATTAGATTTGAGGAACCATCTTTGATGGCAAAAATTCATGAAATCATAGCACCCCAGGAAAAGAAGAAACTATAGACTTCATTTGATCAGGACCTGACTTTCCAAGTGTGCAAGCTGAAAACTTCAAAAAGCAAAATAATGTGTATCAGTCACCAATAAATTACATGAAGAGTCAAGATTGCATGCGGAATCCGACATCTAGCCCTGGGGCGTCTGACAGTCCCTGAGGCCATGCAGAGCTTATGCCAGAGGAGACCTTTCCACACCAGGACACTTCTTATCTTTTCAAGTTATGAGTTGAGTACTGAGTAGTGGATGGATGAAAAGAAGGCTAAGATAGATGCCAAACACCAAATAGGTGTCATCTTGAACAGTCTCTAGTTATATGAGTTCCCCACCCCCCACCCCCAGTTTAGTCCTAATAAACTAGTCTGGGAGTAAAACTGGTAGGAGAAATACCATGTTGGACCACATTTCCAGTGGAGACTCCAAACATTTGTGGTTTGGGAAAATGAAAGAGAAATATATGAAACGGATCAATCATCAGATACTAGGGAATCAAGCTAGGTAAGATGGATACAGCTACAGGGAAGAAGCTGTGACATTAACAGCTAGTACATTAAAAACACCTCTTTAATGGACTTCCCTGGCAGTCCAGTGAACAAGACTTCATGCTCCCAAGGTAGGGGGATTGGGTTCAATTCTGGTCAGGGAACTAGATTCCACAAGGCACAGTGAAGGTCAAAGTAATCACATGCAGCAAATAATACCTAGCACAGCCAAATAAATAAATATAAAAAAAGTAAAAGCAGCTATTCAGTACCTGTCTGTGGAAATTAGCCTAGATATGTACTTAGAAAATGAATATGAAAATAATGTAGTTAATGAGCATAATACTGTGTTCATCGAAAGGAATCAAATAGTTCACATGATATAAGGAAAGAGGGGATTCTGGCCTTAGACATTCATCTCTCTCTCCAGGGATTTGAATGATGATTTAAAGATTCCCTTTTCCCTCTGTTTCTCATCTCATCTCCTCTTGGTAAGCTTGTCTCATTATTTCTACACACGTGGATAATCTAAGTCATAGTTCTATAGCTTCTGACCCAAGAGGAAAGAGGCTGAGGATGTAAATGGGGATGGAAATAAAGTCCAATGCTATAAAGAGCGATATTGCACAGCAACATGGAATGTTAGATTCATGGATCAAGGTAAATTGGGAGTGGCCAAACAGGAGATGGCAAGAGTGAACATCGACATTTTAGGAATCTGTGAACTAAAATGGACCATAATGGGCACATTTAATTCAGATGAAACCATTACATCTACTACCATGGGCAAGAATCACTTAGAAGAAATAGAATAGTTCTCACAGTTAAAAAAATATCCGAAATGCAGTACTTGGGTGCAATCTCAAAAATGACAGAATGATTTCTATTCTTTTCCAAAGCAAACCATTCAATATCACAGTAATCCAAGTCCATGTTCCAACCACTAATGGAAGCTGAAGTTGAATGGTTCTCTGATGACCTATAAGACATTCTAGAACTAACACCAAATAGGTGTCCTTTTCATCATAGGGGACTGGAGCATAAAAGTAGGAAGTCAAGAGATACCTGGAGTAACAGGAAGTTTTGGCCTTGGAGTACAAAATGAAGCAGGGCAAAGTCTAACAGACCTTTGCGAAGAGAACACACAAGTCATAGCAAACACCCTCTTCCAACAACACAAGAGACAACTCAGCACAGGGACGTCACCAGATGGTCAATACTGAAATCATACTGGTCATACTCTTTGAAGCTGAATATGAAATTAAAAGATGCTTACTACTTGGAAGGAAATCTATGACCAACCTAGACAGCATATTGAAAAGCAGAGACATTCCTTTGTCAACAAAGGTCATCTAGTCAAGACTATGGTTTTTTCAGTGGTCATGTATGGATGTGAGAGTTGGACTATAAAGAAAGCTGAGCACCGAAGAATTGATGCTTTTGAACTGTGGTGTTGGAGAAGACCCTTGAGAGTCCCTTGGACTGCAAGGAGATCCAACCAGTCCATCTTAAAGGAGATCAGTCCTGGGTGTTCATTGGAAGGACTGATGCTGAAGCTGAAACTCCAATACTTTGGCCACCTGATGCGAAGAATGGACTCATTGGAAAAGACCCTGATGCTGGGGAAGATTGAAGGCGGGAGGAGAAGGGGACAGCAGAGGATAAGATGGTTGGATGACATCACTGACTCGGACATGAATTTGAGCAAGCTCTCGAAGTTGGTGATGGACAGGGGAGCCTGGTGTGCTGCAGTCCATGGGGTCACAAGGAGTTGGACATGATTGAGCAACTGAACTGAGCTGAACAAGAAGAAAGAAAAGACTTGTGTCACCAATATGTAAAAGTTCTAGCATAGTGTTCTGACTCACCCTGATTGGGTCATTTAACCAAACTTTGAACCCATAACAGAAGCTGAGAGTATAGGGTATTTTGATTCTCGAATATCCAATATGAGTGACCAGAAATTGTATAAGAGACCAGCTCTGTGAAGGCAAATAATTTGAGTGGGAGAAGTATTTTACAGATGAGTAAAATAGAAGGAGCATATTTTAATAGGAGAGTGGATGCTGGTCATGTAAAACATGAAATTGAACAAATTGTTCATACTTTTTAAGTCTACTTTCAAAGAACTTACCAGTGAGTAAGGACAGACAGATGGTGGCAACCCAGTGTTAGAGTGGTTGTGGCAGCAATGCACAAACAGGACTGAGCAGGCAAGGGTAGAGGAAATCTCAATAAGATTTTCTTTAAAAAATGAGCAAGATTTTGTGCCACAGAGAAGGGGGGAAAATATTGCAGGTGAAAGGAGAAGGCGATGATACACTTATCTTAACTGCTTAATAGGCAAATCCATAGAGACAGGAGATGAGTGATTGCCAAGGAAAGTGACTGCTGATGGCTTTGTGATTTCTCTCTGGGCTGCTTAAAATGGCCTGGAATTATATAGCAGTGATGGTTGCACAATTTTGTGAGTATACTTAAAATATGATTTATACTTTTAAAGTATTAATTTCCAGGTAAGTTCATTATACCTCGATAAAAATAAATGTATAAAAGGAATGACTGTTGAGCTTCAGTAGATATTAAGGAAGAGTCACAAAGAGGAGTGCAGGAAAGGTGAATCTGGGCTAGCTTTGAAAAGTTCAGTAACATGTGCCAGGATTAAGGGGATGCAGAAATTTGTTATTGTTCATTCTCCAAGTCATGTCTGACTCTTTGTGACCCCAAGGACTGTGGCACGCCAGGCTTCCCTGTCCTTCCCCATCTCTCAGAGTTTGCCCAAGTTCATATCCATGGAATCAGTGATGCAAAAATTAGGGTGTATGAAAAAATTCAGTAATTAAGATAAACAATATGTTCATGCATTCTTTTAGCAAGTTAAAAAGTGTGAAAATCCATGGTAAATAAGATATCAAAATTTAAAATGAAAACAGGATCATTGACAGCGGGAAATTAAAGATTCTGCAGAAACATAACTGACCATATTAAAACTTTGGACAGAGAGGTCTTCAGTAACAACAAAGACCAGACTTAGAAAGCAAAGATGGGGCAGAACCCTTCTTCACAGGCTGTTAGGAAGTCCCAGGAGAGATAAGGAGTCCTCATGAGCATGGCTCTGTGCCACCTACTTCCTGCCCTGCCTGGAGGGTGAGCATCCCAGAATTCTCTGCAGTGTTCCTGATCATGGGAAGAGAGCATCCTGTTTTGCACCCTTATTCCTATGGCAGGACACTTTGTATTAACTTAAAAAGTATGTTGAATAATTGAATAATGAATGAATTGATTACAAGTTAGAGTGTGTGTGTGTGTGTGTGTGTGTGTGTGTGTATGTGTGTGTGTTTGCTAGGGGGGATAGGGGTGGGCTACAAAGTGTTACCAGTTCAACCTGACCCTTAGGCAAACAGCCAGATAAAATGGACCATGTGGATCATAGACGACTGGTACCATGGTGATGTAATTAAATAAGAGGAAATTAAGGTTAGCATCTGATGAATTTACTATCATAGTAACCGGCCAAAGACAATGATACAGAGCTTCTAGGCTTTTGATGGAAAAGATTGTGTCCCAGGAACTTGAAGAAAGTCAAGTTGTCACTGATGCCTGGACGAATCCAAAGAACATATTCAGAGATGCCGTGGAGCAGAGAGAGTGCTGCTGGTCTCTTCTTAACCTAAAAGAGCTTGAAGGTGTGTTTCAACTGATCAGGACCTCACACCAAACCTAAGTCCAACAGCAGGAAATTCATCAACCATACAAATAAATGTGAACCTCTCCCTCTGCAAAAACTGTAAAAGTACAGAAAAGAGAGAAGAACAAGTCTGTTAAAAACTAAGTGTAAATGTTAAAAAGAATTTACTAATGTAAGGTAAAAGTAATACAATGGTAATAGTCTATATTTGAAATAATTACATTTAAAAAGACTGAAAATTCAAGAGGTAGGGAGGATTAAAAATGTCTTAAACGTACTTGGTTCAAGTATTCAAAGGATAGCAATTCATTTTTGTATCTAGTAATTAGAGGGGAAAAAAAGAAGTTAAAACTACTTTTACAAGATGCAAGTTTAAACTTCAACAAAATTAAAACCAAAGTATACAGCTTTCAAAATTGTAGGAAAGATCAGAACAAAGGAACAAAAAAGAATAATTCATATATCAAAAGAATGATAAAGAACTCTCTAGAAACAAAAACAAAAAATTAAAAAAACAAACCAGATCGCTTAGAAGCAAATGGTAGAAGCTTTAATATTTGTTTTAAGAAAAATGTGAATGGGTTACATATTTCAAAGAAACAAAAAACAAAAGGAAATCACTTATACTGAGTCAGAAACAATATCCACTGATAGGACAAGCTTACGAAATATGCTGAAAACTGATATAAAAAAATTAAATATCAGATGTTAGGTAAATAAAAAGAAAGCAACAGTTAATATAAAGCAAAAAATAACTAACAGGATGAAAAATGGCAATTATGGGACTGAAGTAATTGTTACGTTGACCAAGAGTCCAAATCATGAGATAGATGTAAAATTTTTGTGAACATTAGTGACTGAACACTTCACATTGAGACACCTAAAAAGAAAAAAAAAAAAAAAAACACCAAATAACAAAAGACATCATTTGTAAAAACATAGACCTGGAGAGATTTTTAACATTTCCCTTGATCTTTGACTAATTAATGTGGCAAAAATATAAGCATTTAGGATACACAAAATCTAAATAGTACAAATAATAAAGCAGAAAAAAAGATTTATATTGAACTTTTACTGTCTAGAGAATGCATCTTGTTTTCCAGTGTCTTCAGATCATTTAAAAATTCTCAGTCTGAAAGAAACTCTTAGTAAATTCCAAAGCAGAAAATATTTATTCCTCCAGCAGGACATTTTGTACTAACTTAGCATGTTGAATAAATGAATAATTTTTATTTAATCATATTGAAATTATGATTTTAATCTTATTTCAATAAAGATTTAAAATTTTAATATGATTAAATGAAATTTTAATATGATTAAATGAAAATAGAAATATATTGATTAATTTTTTATTGAAGTATAATTGACATACAACATTAGTTTCAAGTGTACAGCATAATGATTTGACATACAAGTTAACAAGATAACAAATCTAGTTATTGTCTGTCATACAAAGTTACAAAACTGTACTTTCTTGTGATGAAAACTTTGTATATTTACACTGAGAAGCTTTCAAATATGCACAATAACATTACTGACTATATACCACACTGTACATTACAGCCCATAACTTCTTTATTTTCTATCTGGAAATATGTATCTTTTGATTTTCTTCACCAATTTCACCCACTCCCAGCCCCTGACCCCACCCCACTCCATGCAGCCAACAATTTGTTCTGTGTGTATTAGTTTAGCTTAATTTTGTTTGTTTGTTTTAGATTCCACATATTAGTGAAATCATACAGTATTTCTCTTTCCCTGTCTGACTTATTTAACTTAGCCTAATACCTTCAAGGTCTATCCTGTTGCTATTAGTGGCATTATTTCATTCCCTTTTTCTGATTGAGCAATATTTCACTCTGTATATGCAACACATATTTATCCATTTATCTGTTGAGGGACATTTAGATTGTTCCTATATCTTGGTTACTGTTAATAGCATTACTATGAACATAGGGATACAAGTATCTTCTTGAACTAGGGTCTTCATTTTCTTTGAATTACGGTAGTTTTATTTTTAATTTTTTGAAGAATCTCTATACTGCTTTTTATAGCAGCTGCATCAGTTTACATTCCCACCAGAAGTGCGAGTGTTTCCTTTTCTTGACATAATTATAGACACTTGTTATTATTTCTTTTCCTTTTAATAATAACCATTCTGACATGTGAGAAGTAATTTCTCATTGTGGTTTTGATTTTCGTTTCCCTGATTAGTGATGTTGAGCATCTTTTCATATGCTGGGTGACCTTCTTTTTGTCTTCTTTGGGAAAGAGATTTATTTTTCTAAAGATTTAATGATAACAAAACCAACAAACTAGAACTTTTAAAATTAATTAATTTATTTTAATTGAAAGATACTTACTTTGAAATATTGTGATGGTTTTTGCTATACATCAACATGAGTCACCATAGGCATACATGTGTCCCCCCCTTCCTGAACCCCCTTCCACTTCCCTCCCCACCCTGTCCCTCTGGGTTGTCCCAGAGCACTGGCTTTGGGTGCCCTGCTTCATGCTTCGAACTTGCACTGGTTATCTATTTTACAAATGGTCATGTACATGTTTCAATGCTATTCCCTCAAAAGGAGACACAGATACAGACTTTTTTTTTTTTTAAAGAAACCTACTAAACATTTCTTGGATTGTGAGCAAATTAAAATGACAGAGACTTTACAGAAATTACCAAAGAAGATACTGTTTAAAAAGTTTATAGCATGAAGCCAAAATCATGATCAGAAGAAAATATATGATTTAAATTGTGTGTTTGTGTGTGTGTGTGCGCTCAGTCACTCAGTTAGCCCCATGGGCTGTAGCCTGCTAGGCTCCTCTGTCCATGGAATTTTCCAGTCAAGAATACTGGAGTGGGTTGCTACTTCCTGCTCCAGGGAATCTTCCCATCTGAGGGATGAGACCTGCATCTCTTGCATTTCCTGAATTAGCAGGTTGATTCTTTACCACTAGGACCACCAATTATTTCATTATTAATAAATAAGAATAAGTAAATGAAATAAGCATTCTATCCAGGAAACTATTTTTATAAAAGCAAAGGAAGGTGGGGGAAAGGGATAATAAAAGCAGACACAAAAATTGAGAAAAAGCAAAAGATCTGATCAATAAACTTCAGAGATCTCACTTTAAACAGTGATTAAAATAGCCAACTCTTTAGCACAGAAAATCAAGAAAAAGAGAAAGAAAACCATATGAGCTGTAAGAATAAAATGTATTAGATAACCGCAACTCGAGAGTGCATAAGAGTTTGGGGAACATGAAATGTTTAAATAACTGATAAATGCAAAAAAAAAATGGCAAAATAGATGACATTCCTAGGGAAGCTGGTTTACACAGAAGAAAAAACACAGAATAGGCTATAAACCAAAAAAGAATGAAAATCAGTTGTTTAAGAACTTCCTCTTTCAACATTTGGGCACAATTTTATAGGTAGGTTTTTATTTGGAGAAAAAAATGGTTCCTACAGTGAATTTATTCCCAAACATAGAAATACAAGGGTCCTTGGCTAAGAGGTGACTCTGCCTTGGGCCCGCCGGTGTAATAAACTGCACTCCACTATCTGCATTGTCCTTCTGAGTGAGTCTGTTTCCCGGAAAGCGTGGCTATAACATTTGGTGCATTGGCCGGGAGACTCCTCGCTTTGAGGAGACAGGTCTCATTTGAGGCCACCCCGAGGCTTTGTAGCTTGAATCTCCTAGAGGGGGGAAGGCGCCTCGCCCCTCTGGAAGGATTCTGCTTTTCAACGCCCGGACCTTTCACGTAAGCAGGTAGTGGACGGCAGCAGGGGAACTGAGCGCTCAGTTAAAGTTGCAGGTATTGTCCCTTGATCCATCACACCAGAGCAAAGAAGGCATACCACGCTGACCCGGAGGACGCCAAGTGTACCACCCAGAAGGACCCCACCAACCCATGGGAAACCAAGATCATTCTGAGGAGAAAGAAGAAAACGAGGTCCCGGACGAGCCCTCTACAGGATGGAGCTGGGTAAACGACTCCTGCTGCTCGGCCTCATCAACGCAATTCTGAACCTGACCACTGCTCCTGCACAGGACAACGTCTTCATCTCGTGGGCCACAACTCTGCCAACTGTTGGGTGTGTGGGGCTATGCCCCTGTCAGTAATGGACAGACTCCCCTGGTGGGTATCGCCACTCTGTTCCTCTCTCCAGCCATAACCTGTCTTTGCTCTCCTGGTGTAAAAAGAAGCCATCAATGGGCCAGGGACATAGGGTTACATTTAACATGAGCACCAGCCTTACAGAAGTAACAAAGGCTTATACCTCATATGTGAAAAATAAAAAGGAGAAGTGTTCTTTACAAAAGGGGGACAGGCCTCCCGGTACCTTGAGCAATACTACTAGGTCTGGGATGAACATTTCTGGATGACTCCTGAGAAAGGACAGCTGATTACCCCTGCTACTATTTGCTGGGAACAAAAAAACCAGAAAGTTAGATTTGGAGACCACCCCCTAGACCCAAAAGAATTAAAATATATGGGTTATTTGCCCCCTGAACAATGTAAACAAATCTTGGAAGTTACCTATCACCCCAATCAATCTGTTCAGTGACCTGTTTCCGACTGGAAATATAATCCTGGAATGTGCTGGGTAGCCCCCAATGGGACCCAGTGGCTCTGTGGGCTTAACTTATGGCCATGGTTACCAGTTGGCTGGGTGTGGCGTTGCACATTAAGATTTGCTTTCGCCCATGGCAGAATTAAGCCTAGCCTGCACCAGCCTCCAGTAAACCTGCCTTATCTGCATGCAAAATGGACACGATCTGTGTTCCAATGGTATGACTATCTTGCTGCCTTGTTTGTACCCTCTGTAGGGACAACGGATATCACGGTTAAAGTAGAGGCCTTAACTAATTTCACTAAACAGGCCCTCTTAGACAGTACAAAAGCCATTCAAGCTTTGAATGAGAAACAAATTCAGATGAGGAAGGCAGTAATTCAAAATAGGATGGCATTAGACATACTCACAGCAGCCCAAGGAGGGACTTGCACCGTAATTAAAGTTAAATGTTGTGTGTATATCCCTGACCTGTCTGAAAATGTATCTACTGCCTTGAAGGATATGAAAAATCAAGTGAAAGCCATGTCTAATGAAAATATTCCCTTTTGGACTTCAGTTCTCTCCTGGGTAAAGGGAGACTGGTAGAAAACCATTGTAACTGTTGTTATAGTAATCTTAATCATACTGCTCTGTGGGCCCTGCTTCCTATAATGTCTTGTGAATTTTGTAACCCAGAGGTTGATAGCATTCTCTCATATGGGTGGCAGGAGGGCTAAGGTACAATATATCTCAATAAATGATGCTCGTTATGGAAACTAAGAGCATCAAGAGGGGGGAATGAAGAAGGAATTCATAGGGCCTGGACTCCATCTCAGGCCTGTCCGTGCTGATCGTGCTCGGCTGCCTCTCCAGTGGACTCTGAACTCTCTGCTTAGTGCCTGTGGGAACGACAATGGAAGGATAAGACCCCCTCCGGACAGGGGAACCTTGAAGATCATATCCAGGTTACTCATCGCCTAAGAGAAAAAAGACACTAATCACCCCTGCCTCCGGACACTATCTATCAGAATGTAAGCACAGGCTTATCGGTTATTAACTGTTTGGAATGTAACTGCGGGCTGATTGATTATTGACTGTTTGAACACATAACACGGGAATGATGGGGTTATTGTAGTTGTATTTACCCTGCCTTTGTTTATGTAAGTCTCAAGGGAATTGAGGTGGTGGGTTTGGACACGTACACATGGGGTAGGTGGTGGGTTTGGACACGTACACATGGGGTATAAAAGATTTTCACAAATGCTGGACGGGGTCCTTGGCTAAGAGGTGACTCTGCCTTGGGCCCGCCGGTGTAATAAACTGCACTCCACTATCAAAAAAAAAAAAGAAATACAAGGAAAGTTCTCTATTATTTTTTTCAAGGTATTGCAACCCTGATATCAAAAGGTGATAAAAGTAGCCTAATTTGAGAATTATCACTTATGAATATAGTTATAGAAGTTCGTTGTCTGAAAGGTAAGATATTTACCCATTATGCAAAACAGACACATTTCCAAATGCCATCATACTTGCAAGAGACCATGAAAGTGTTTTTATTTCTTTTAAAATCAGAAGAATTAAGTCAAATAAAATGTTCAATACATAACATTAACATATGTACTTCTATGCCAACACAGATAAAAAATTATATGCATATTTTATGCTGTGCACTGTGGAGGAAGTCCCAGCAGAACCAAAAGAAACAGCTGCCCAGGGCCTTGAAGGTCATCATGGGTCTCCCTTACTTAAAAGATGGTTTGTGACCATCGCTGATATTTGGGCTCAGCAAAACCACACCAGGGAGATTTCTCTGTAATTGAGCAGCGTGAGAATGAGTCTCTGTGTTGAGATTCATTTCCTCATTCACACTCTTACTATTTCCTCCCCACATGTCATAGGGTCTTTGAAGGCTGACAATTACTCTTTGTAAAAAGAGACACACATACACAAGTGTTTTAATCCAGAGCACAAGAAGGGTCCGCTTGGTTCCCCTCAAGCCTGCAGTGTGAGGTAAGGGCACATAAAGATGGGCTCATCCCAGAAAAATGCCACATCTCAATGGGGTGAGAGGCAGAGGAGCAGGGCCAGAGTCCTGCCTTCAGCCCAGCGTCCGAACCACAGCCCAAGGAAACAAAGGAGATGCACTGTTGTCTTTTGTACCTTTCACCTAGTACCCCCATCGTCATTCAGAGGAACGTGTCTTTCACCCAGAAAATTAGAGATGCAAGTCTACAAAGCATCAACGGAAGCACTTGCTCTCATAATTCTAAAGCAAATACAAAATACAGCAAAAGAGGTACAGTTTTAAAGGGACAGTTTTTTGTTGTTGTTATTGTTCTTTATGCATGGTATTATGATTGGAGCAAAAGTAATGGTGCGTTTTGCTTTGTTGAAAAAGACCCTGATGCTGCCGGGAAAAACTGAAGGCAGGAGGAGAAGGGGATGACAGAGGATGAGATGTTTGGATGGCATCACCGACGCGATGGACATGAGTTTGAGTAAACTCCGGGAGTTGGTGATGGACAGGGAGGTCTGGCGTGCTGCGTTTCATGGGATCACAAGGAGTCTGACACGACTGAGCAACTGAACTGAAAAGTAATGGTGGTTTTTGCTTTGTTGAAATTTGACATTTGATACTGGAACACATTCTTAAATGAATGTGATTATGTTACACATCATTTTTTTTAATTTAATTTTTTTATTGAAGGATAATTGCTTGACAGAATTTTGCTGTTTTCTGTCAAACCTCAACATGAATCAGTCATAGGTATACATATATCCCCTCCCTGTTGAGCCTCCCTCCCATCTCCCCCCCCACCCCACCCCTTGAGGTTAATACAGAGCCCCTGTTTGAGTTTCCTGAGCCACACAGCAAATTCCCGTTGGCTTTCTATTTTACATATGGTCATGTAAGTTTCCATGTTACTGTTTCCATACATCTCACCCTCTCCTCCCCTCTCCCCATGTCCATAAGTCTTTTCTCTATATTAACGCTCATTTCTTGCTTTATGTTTTTTAGCTAATGTCTTATTACTTGCAGGTTATTTTAGACCATGGAAATGATGTTAGACAAAAACCAAATTCAAGTGATTTTCTAATTTGGGTTCAAAATGGGCCATACAGCAGCAGAGACAACTTACAACATCAACAATGCATTTGGCTCGGGAACTGCTAACGAAGGTACAGCACGGCAGTGCCTCAAGGAGCTTTGCAAAGGAGATGAGAGACTTGAAGGTGAGATGCATAGCTCACCATTGGAAGTTGACAATGGCCAGCTGAGAGCAGACATTGAAGCTGGTCCTCTTGCAATGAAATGAGAAGTTGCCAAGGAGCTCAACGTTGACCATTCTATGATTGTTCGGCATTTGAAGCAAATTGGAAAGGTGAATAAAGCTCAGTCAACTCATGAGCTGACCAAATATATATATATATATATCATTTTGAAGTGTCATCTTCTCTTACTCTATGCAGCAACAACAAACCATTTCTTGATTGAATTGTGATGTGCAGCAAAACCATGACATCTAAGAAGTATGCTCAGCAAATGAGCTGAGCAAAATGAGCAAATGAGGAGATGAACCTGAGCTGGCATTGGTCAACAGAAAGTGCCCAATTCTTCTCCACAGCAATGCCTGACTGCACCTCACACAACCAATGCTTCAAAAGTTGAATGAATTGGTCTACAAACTTTTGTCTCATCTGTCATATCCACCTGACCTACCACCAACCTACTACTACTTCTTCAATAACCTCAACAACTTTTTGCAGGAAAAATGCTTCAACAACCAGCAGGATGCACAGAATGCTTTCCAAGAGTTTGCTGAATCCCAAGGCACATATTTTTACTCTACAGGAATACCAAACTTACTTCTCATTGGCAATAATGTATTAATTGTGATAGTTCCTATTTTGAGTAATAAAAATGTGTTTGAGCCTAGTTATAATGATTTAAAATTCACAATCTGAAGCCAAAATTACATTTGCATCGCCCTAATATCATTAACATTTTTCATCCCCAGACCCACAATTATAATTTTGTCTTTGATCCCTTTCTCCTAGATCACTGCTTTTTCATCATATGTATAAAATCAGAATTTCTCTTTCTCTCTCCCTCCCCAAAGTCCTTATGGATCTTAAATTATTTGTGATATTGTCTTAACTCTCATAGGAGGTAAGAATTGCCACTAAGGAAGCAAAAATGATGTGTTCTAGGCCCATTGTGGGGCATATGATGATGCTGAAGCTGGTTTTTAACAAACGAATAAGAATCAACACAACATTTTGATCCAACTATACTTCAATTAAAAAAAAAAAAGGTGAGTCAGAAATGGTTCAGCACTTCGGTCTTTAAGTACAGCAGGTGAAGCAGCTGTGTGTGCAGAAAATAGAAACTAAGGACCTAGAAAATGTGTCCTGTATTCAGAGTAGTAATAATAACACTTAACTTTTCGAGGTTGTCAAAAAATGCTTTTTAAAGAAAATGTTCTCTGAGCCCTTAGCAGAGGGCCAAGTGTATAGCAGGTGCTCAAGAAACAAATAATATTACCAAGATGAACAAAATTGGCATCAGACAGAAGAGAGTCTGTCAAACTAAAATCTCTTTCATGTAGTTGCTCCCAGTTTATGAACTGACTTTATGTAAATACCTTGCACATATTTCCCTCATTTTAAAATTCTGTGGAGGCCAGTATTTCTGTTCCTATTTTTAAAACCTAGTAAACTAAGATTTGGGAAATTTAGATGACTTGTCCAGAATCACAGAGGCTCTTTTATTCCAAATCCTATGGATTCTTGCCTATAACACATCAGCTGCCATAATTTAAAAAACCTGTTTGGTACACATTATGGAGCTTCCCAGGTGGTGCTAATGGTAAAGAATTCCCCTGCCAATGCAGGAGATTCAGGTCTGATCACTGGGTCAGGAAGATTCCCTGGAGGAGGGCGTGTCAACCCATCCAGTATTCTTGGCTGGAGGATCCCATGGACAGAGGGGCCTGGTGGGCTGTGGTCCATGAGGTCCCAAAGAGTCGGACATGACTTACGTGATTTAGCACACACACAGAGCACACATTAGACGTTGCTCCTCTGCTGCTGGAATCATCACCCACTCCCACTGTCTGTCAGTTTCAGTTGATTAGTTGAAGACATTTGGTAGTGACTCCTTTGGAATATTTTGCATTCCTTTTTTTCACAAAGACATAATTTAATTCTTAACCAAGAGTGTAGTATTGCAACTTTTACTGAAATAGTAGATTGTAGATAAGTGTAGCTTTAGAGTTCACAATGCAATAGAATGAGGGGTAATTTTTGTGTCTCTACTCTGTTAAGTGTTTCTAAGGTAAAATTGATATACCTCTAACACTTTATACATGTACACTTCATACAAAGCTCCTAGTAGATAAAGAAATTTCCTTTGTATTTCCCAGACTTATCACACGTCACTTTTGCATGTGTCAGACTCACTAATGTCAATACTTTTCTTTGGCTGCAAACTCTAGCTATTGCTTCACTTCTCATTGCTTTTTTTTTTTCATCTTCATTGCATTATAGGTGTTGATTGCCAATTTTCCAACAGTGACAAAAAAGGTACTGATTCACACAAGAACATTCTGGCTTTAAGTGAAGGCCCTGACTGACCACATGAACAAGAGATGAAGATGTGCAAGATTATGCTTGGAGAAAAGGCAACTGGCAGCTAAAAGCAACTTGCTGAGTTGTGGTCTGTTGCTTGTTCAGTTACTGGAAATGGTGGCAAAAACTAGCTCGAGACCTCAACATAATGGTAGAGTCAACCCAAGGCAAGTATAGAATCAGACCTATCAGATTCAACCCACCTGGTTATTTAAGAGGACTTTACTTCTTTAAGTCAAAGGAAACTACTTCTTTTTCAGCAGCTGGGAAGTGAGCAGCTTTATGCAAAGAGGAATTAGAGCAGGAAAAGGCTGGACCTTGGAACAGCTGCTCAAATTCAATGAACTGAAGGAATAAATCTGGGCAATTGAATCTAAACCAGATTCAGCCACAAAACTGAGGTGGGTCCACAGCCAGTGGCCATGCTGAGGAAGCAGGAAGATGACACATGCCACAGAGCAACAGCTGTCTGCAAAAGCTGTGCATTCTGATTCTGTGAGGAAAGCTACTCAGGTGTGTGGTTCAGATGTCTGGAGCCTGAGTCCTGATGCATAGAGCTGCTTGGTGACATAAAAGAGAAGATGTACCCCAGTGACATCTATTAAAACGTGCTCATAGTGGAAGGTCCTCAGCTCTAGAAGCCCGGGAGACCCCACATCTGTTGAAGGCTGCTCACAGCAGTAGCTGGATTTGCTCACTGGGTTTGAGCTGTGAGGCCAGTAAATCCCACAACCTGCCACAGAGGCCCAGAGCTATTCAGCCTGATTCTGTCTTCTTGATCTGTAGGAAGTAGAAGACGGAAACCTCAAAGTGTTGTTTCCCCCTCCTCTCCCATTTCCTGAGGGGATGGGTACTGTAAACTAAGCTCCAATGTTTAATTGGCCCTTGTGCAAAGGGAGCCCTCCCAGTTCTGCTGGAGAAATGCTCTGAACAGGCCCTGGAAACAGGAGTTGTGTGCTAGAGTGGATCTAGGGGCCGCATCAGAGCATGAAACCCATAATCATCCCCTGGGTGTGCTCACGCGACCATGAGAGGAACAGCCAGGTCCTCAGGACTGGTTAACTTCCCAGTTAGATGTTGGGCATGCCCTCACGTGTCTTCAAATGTGTGTCATGTTCTCCTTTTTCTTTGACATGTTTCTATTCTGGATTGTTTTAAAAGAGACTTCTCTCTCCCCCTTCCCTTCCCTTAAATAGTTTGGGTTCTTTCCTAAGGTGGTTGTGCAGCTAACATACGTTGAGCCACTGCCTGTCTCACTATAAATAGCTCAGCTTCACGTGCCTGCCAGCAAGGAACACAAACAGGCCAGTGTCCTATAACTCGCTGTGTTTTCTCAAGCCTCGCGGGGACTCAGGCCTACAGTGTGTGCTTTCATGTATTCTTTTACTGGCAAGCCTGGATTTTTCCACACACTTCAAAATCACAACTTTCAACTATGAGTGAGAATTCACTGCTGTCCCACAAACCAAACCTTGTCAAAGACAACTTTTTCTCTCTTATTAGATAGCTATGATTTAAAAAAACAAACAAACAAAAAAAAACCTAATTGACTTTATTTTTTTAAAAAAAGTGATTCTCAATTTCTCAATTTCTTATATAAAGTTTTGCTCCAGGAATGCTATAAACTGGAGTTCCACTAACTCTTTCTAAAAAGGGATATATAGTAAATATTTTTGCTTTTGTGGATCATAGGGTCTCTGTTGCAACTCCTTAACTTGGCCATTGTAGCTTAAAAACAGCCACATAAATGAACAGGCATGATTATGTTCCAATAATACTTTATTTATGGACACTGAAATCTGAATTTCACATTATTTTTAAGTGTCATAGGGTATTCTTCTTCTTTGTGTTTCTTCACCAGCCACTTAAAAAATATAAAACTGCTCTTAGTTTGTAGGCCTTGCGTAGCTGGGCAGTGGGCCAGTTTTGGTCCATGAGCTGAAGTTTGCTGAACTCTTGCTATTAATACATTTGTTTCAGTTTGAAAAAGCTTGTGCTGTACAGAGGTATTAGTGAGATGACATTGTAGCTTTATGGCATGCATGCGTGCTAAGTCACATCAGTCATGCCAACTCTTTGTGACCCTACAGACTGTAGCCCACCAGGCTTCTCTGTCCACAGGATTCTCCTGGCAAAAATACTGGAATGGGTTGCCATTTCCTCCTCCAATGAATCTTCCCAACCCAGGTACTGAGCCCATATCTCTTAAATTTCCTGCATTGGCAGGCAGGTTCTTTACCACTAGTACCACCTGGGAAGCCCATAGCTCTAGGGCGATAGTATTTACTTCCTATGAAAAAGCTGTAAGAGAGCCAAGTATCACCCCGAGGACTACTAGCAAACTACTGAGAAAATGCATTCAGTCACTTCAACCTCTTGAGCTGTGTGAATGGCTAGTGTCCATTACTTGAATTAATCATTAGACAACATTTATAGATTATAACCAGAGATTACTCTCATGAAGAAGTTTTGGAATTAATCTTTCTTAAGTTAAGCACAGTCCTGATAAAAGTGAAACTTGCCCTGTCAATTCATCAGCTATGTCTCCATTCCTTCAGCCCTTCCTCCAGTGGTTTTGATTTTAAGGTAAAGAGTTCTTCCTTTTACTGACAGCATCTTCATTCTGACTTAGCTGAAGCCATCAGGGAGAGTGAGGATCTCTATATGAGACAAAGTTTGATTATAGCGTGACTAGCTTAAATGTTCCTACAAATAATAATATGCATTGCATTTGCCATATTTTCAGATGGTCTCACAGTTCTTGGTCAAAGGCCTATTTCTAGATTCCAGGAGATAACAATTTGAAAATATTTCCAGACTGCAATAATATGGTTCAAGGTAATAGTATCTAAAGACAATTCCTCTGAATTCTACAAGAACAATTCACGGTTGTTGTTATTATATAAATAAGGAGACGATTTGGAGAAAACAAGGCAGTTTGTTTCTGGTGCAATTCATTTAACTTCATTTACTCAAGACAACATTCATCTTTAAGTTCTTCCCAAGAATTAAAGAAATTTATATCTGACCCTGAGCCAAGCAGGGGTGGGTATACATTTCCTATCAGTATTCATTACTGTTGGGTGTCATGTGGGACTCCAAAGAGGCTATATAACTTTGGTATGCATCCCTTGTTTTTAACATTGGAAAAATATATTTTTCTCCTCTCCCATTTTCTCTGCTTTAGGGTTATCGATTATTTTTTTAAGATTGCTGGCCTTATATTCTCCTTAATATTCAAATCTGATCATAATAATCATTCACTCCAAAAATTGATCATTCACTTATATGAGAATAAATTTCAAACATCTCAGCCAGTCACTCAAATGTCTCCATAATTTAATGATCCTGGTTACCCATCCACCTCTGATATTCACCACGTCCCTTTTGTCAATTTTGATTTGAATTCTGGGTGACTAGAACTGTCACTGTGGGGGTAATCGCCTCATGTCTGATGCTCTCCAGCCTCCATCCTAACACAGCTATTGAGATATGCACTGGCCCATGTTTACAACTGAGCAGAAACACTCAGACCCATTCAAGAACACAAACTCTGACAAATTTTACCTTTTAAAAGTTAAACAATCCAGATTGAAAAAGAAGTAAAACTCTCACTGTTTGCAGATGATATGATCCTCTACATAGAAAACCTTAAAGATATCACCAGAAAATTACTAGAGCTAATTAATGAATATAGTAAGGTTACAGGATATAAAATTAATACACACAAATCCCTTACATTCCTATACATTAACAGTGGGAAAACAGAAAGATAAATTAAGGAAACAATCCCATTCACCCTTGCAAAAAACAAAAGACATGTATATATAAAACTGTAAAACACTAATGAAAGAAATCAAAGATGACACAAATAGATGGAAAAATGTACTGTGTTCATAGATTGGAAGAATCAACATAGTGAAAATGAGTATACTACCCAAAGCAATCTATAGATTCAACACAATCCCTATCAAGCTATCAATGGTATTTTTCACAGAGCTAGAACAAATAATTTCACAATTTGTATGGAAACACACACACACAAAAAAAATAGCCAAAAGCTACTTTTATAACACAAAAAATAGCCAAAGCGATCTTAAGAAAGAAGAGTGGAACTGGAGGAATCAACTTGCCTGACTTTAGACTATACTACAAAGCTACAGTCATCAAGACACTGTGGTACTGGCACAAAGATAGAAATAGAGACCAATGGAAAAAAATAGAAAGCCCAGAGATAAACCCATGTACCTATGGACACCTTATCTTTGACAAAGGAGGGAAAAACATACAGTGAAGAAAAGACAATCTCTTTAGCAAGTAGTGCTGGGAAAACTGGTCAACCACCTGTAAAAGAACAAAACTAGAACACTTTCTAACATAATACACAAAAATAAACTCAAAATGGATTAAAGATCTAAATATAAGACCAGAACCTATAAAACTCTAAGAGGAAAGCATAGGCAAAACACTCTCTGACAAAAATCACAGCAAGATACTCTACAACCCACTCCCCCAGAGTGATATAAATAAAAACAAAAATAAAGAAATGTGACCTAATTAAACTTAAAACTTTTGTACAACGAAGGAAACTATAAGCAGGGTAAAAAGGCAGCCTTAAGAATGGGAGAAAAGTAATAGCAAATGAGGCAAGTGACAAAGAATTGATCTCCAAAATATACAAGCAGCTCATGCAGCTCAATACCAGAAAAACAAACAACCCAATCGAAAAGTGGACCAAAGAACTAAATAGACATTTCTTCAAAGAAGACATACAGATGGCCAACAAACACATGAAAAGATGTTCAACATCTCTCATTATTAGAGAAATACAAATCAAAACCACAATGATGTATCATTTGGTGCTGGTCAGAATGGACTCCATCAAAAAGTCTACAAACAATAAATGCTGGAGAGGGTGTGGGAAAAAAAGCAACCCTCTTATACTGCTGGCAGGAATGCAAACTGGTACAGCCACTGTGGAGAACAGTGTGGAAATTCCTTAAAAAACTGTAAATAGAACTGCCATATGACCCAGCAATCCCACTGCTGAGTATACACACTGAGAAAACTAGAATTGAAAGAAACACATGTACTCCAATGTTCATTGCACTGTTTACAATAGCTAGGACATGGAAGAAACCCAGATGTCCTTCAGAAGATGAATGGATAAGGAAGTTGTGGTACATATACATAATGGAATATTACCCAGCTAAGTAAAAAAGAACGTGTTTGAGTCAACTCTAATGAGGTGGACAAAACTAGAGCCTGTTATACAGAGTGAAGTAAGTCAGAAGGAGAAGCATCAATACAGTATATTAACACATATCTAAGGAATTTAGAAAGACAGTAAGAACAATCCTATATACAAGGTGTAAAAGAGACACAGATGTAAAGAACAGACTTTTGAGTCACATGGGAGAAGGAGAGGGTGGGCTGATTTGAGAGTATAGCATTGAAACATGTATATTACCATGTGTGAAATAAACGACCAGTGCAATTTAATGCATGAAGCAGGGCACTTAAAGCCGGTGCTATGGGACAACCCAGAGGGATGGGATTGGGAGGGAGGTGGGAGGGAGATACAGGATGGGAGACACATGTGCACCTATGGCTGATTCGTGTCGATGTATGGCAAAAACCACCACAATATTTTAAAGAAATTATCCTCCAATTAAAATAAATTAATTATTTTTTTTAAACTTCAAAGACTTTTACAAGGAATTGGTTGTGTGATCTGAGGTAAGCTAATTCATCTTTTTGCACACTGGTGTGACAGACTGCAAGATATAAACAGGGTTGAATGACAACTCAGCATAGCAGTGTGATTGAATAAGAAATTATTGCTATAAAGATTGATAGTTTAAGTAAATTGATCTTGTAAAGTTAGTCTAATAGAACTTAAAAACAAAAATGAAATCTATATCCTACTTAATTACTTAACCTTAGAGTTTACACAATGTGTTCTTAGTACCAGTAAGAGAAGTGCTTGGGGACTTCTTATGACATGTGGATTTATAATCTTCCCTGCCCCAAATAGCCCACCAAACATCACTGACTGTGTTCCTGTAGACACTGTGAGTGAGTGTGTCTGTGGCCACGAGCATAGCTGCCTCTCACCTGCTCGGTCATGTATGTCTGGATCTGTAGTCCAGAAGAACAAAATGCTCATTTGTCCTGATGTACGTGACTGTGGCTGGGTCGCTTAGGGTTTCTGCTTCTCCACCCCAGAGTCCTATGGGGAACCGGCTAATAGCCTGGGTCTAGTCTCAACATCACATTTGTTCTTTAAAATTCAGGTCATACTAGGGTTCCCTGGTGGCTCAGATGGTAAAGAAACTGCCTGCAATGTGGGAGACCCAGGTTTGATAGCTGGGTTGGGAAGACCCCCTGAAGTAGGAAACAGCAACCCATTCCAGTATTCTTGCCTGGAGAATTCCATGGACAAAGAAGCCTGGCAGGCTACAGTCCATGGGATTGCAAAGAGTCGGACATGACTGAGCAACTAACACACATAGAGACATCAGAATTTTGACTAAATTTCAATATTCTTTAAACACTTTTTAATTTAATATTGGAGTGCAGTTGATTTATAATGTTGTGTTAGATTCAGGTGTACAGCAGAATGATTCAGTTATACATATAAATGTATCTACACTTGTTTTGGATTCTTTTTCCATATAGGTTATTACAGAATATTGAGTGGAGCTCCGTGTACTATGCAGTAGTTCCTTGTGGATTATCTATCTTATGTACAGTAGTGTTTATGCATTAATCCCAAACTCCTAATTTATCCCTCTCCCACCCTTCCCCTTTGGTAACTGTGTGTTTGCTTTATATGACTGTGAGTCTGTTTCTGTTTTGTAAATAAGTTCATTTGCATCTTTCTTTAAGATTTAATAAAAATTGATTCCAATTTCAATATTTTGAAATTATACATGTGTTATATATATACATGACTGTACAGATGTTCATATATATATATATATATACATATATTTATTAAAACATACATGCAATTAAAAAACCCAGCAAACTCCCAAGGCTCCTAGGTAACTTTTCATTTCTATTGCTGGCTACTAAGCATCTAATAATAAGAAAAAGTTCTATCAGCCAGATCTATAAGACTATTCCAATATGCTTTTGACCCTAGAATCAATATAGGCTATGTATATCTTTCCTCTAATTTTATTTCCATGTTTTTATTTCAAGCATGTTTCTTAAGGAAATCATGTCTATTCTTTTTTCTTTTGACAGCATATTCTCACACTATAAGTATTCTCCTCACATTTTAAGAACACGTTTTTAATCCAGTTACGTTTATGGACTCATTGCTATTTTTAAAAAAACATGTTTGGGGGAATGGCAGAAAAGAAGCATAAAAATACTGATTTTCTTGAATTTTCGGTCTTTTTCTTTTTTTTCCTATACGTTGAAAATAGCATTTTTTCTTTGAGGGACAGAGGGAAAAAGAGGAAACTCTGTATTCTCTAATGGGCTTCTTAATGAGGACTTTTCCCAGAAAGGGGAAGAGTAGCTATAGGACTACAGCAGGGGATCTGAGGGTCTGCAGCTCCGGGCAGGGGCCTCCCCATATAGCACATTACTTGGGTTAGATCAGCCATTCTTTCCTCTTTCCTTGGTGAGATGTTTCTGGACAAGTCATTACATAAACAAATTTCACTGATCAGGTATTGGCTCCACCACTTTCCAGATGCTCATTGTGACAAGAGGCTGTGGGGATCACTTTTGTCCCTTAATGTCAAGCTGCCTTTAAAAGTGCCTTTACTGGGAGTGTTACCCCGTGGGGTGTGGGGAGAGATGCCAGAAAAACCTTTAACTTTCTGCCTCAGGGGCTGAGTCAGGGTGGTTTAGGGAAGCGAGATTGGAAGCCTGCATTGTCCTCATCTAACAGTGATGTTCCTGCAGTGCACTGGGGCTTTTTCCCCAAGAAGTGGTCTCACTTCCATCCAGAAGAAACCTCCTGACTTTAGTGCCTCTGTTGGGGGTCTGAGGATCATTCTCCTGAATCTGAGGCCTTGCTGGGACTCAGAAACTTCTGTGGGTTGCTCCCCTTGAATCTCCCCTGCCAGGGCCTCCACTTGGTACCTGGGTGCTTGGCAACCTCCTAAGATACCTTAGATTTCATCATTGGTTTCCACTGGTCTCTTCTAATGTGACCTAGGGGCCAGTGGCTGGGTGGGCAGCAAGGGAGGTTGTCCTCTGAACTCCTTGGGGCTGCTCGGCTCCTCCAACCACAGCTCATCTCCCATGAGCTGAGAGAACACAGTCAAGACTGAAGCTAGAACAGAGAAGGGGAGGATGAGCCAGATTTCCCCAGTGTCTAGTTACGTGTTGCTCCACGTGCTTCTAAGTAGAGCCATGCATGCAATCAGAGGCATCCACAGGAGATTTGACCTATGACAGTTATTTTGGATTTAGATGTTGGATTACACAGAAATATTTGTTACAGGGGACAGTTTGTGGAGGAAAAACTGACAGGAAACCATGTGGATTTCTAGGCAAAATGGGGGGAAAAATTGTGACAGCACTTCATCTTGTTAACAGCAAGAGAGAGTACATCACTTGACTGGGAGGATAAAGAAATGTTCATAGGAGATGGAAGAATGTGTGAATTAAGCTCTGAAAATTGTCATTGGTGGGGAAAGATAAAGTCTTCTCCATATTTAACAATGCTTTTTATTTAGAGCAACTCACAAAGTGATGAAGGGTTACTGATGACTGACCTCAAGGTCACCCTTAAGGTCACCATTGTTTTGCAATCTCTGCCAGACATTGGTTCAGATGACTTGAGTGACCATTTTGGAAGTTTGGTTTTCATGTTTCTCTGTAAACCCACAGGGTGATTGCTGTGATATGAAAATTCAGCACACTAATAACTAGTTTCCCAAGTGAGTTCCATGCTTCTGACAGATTCCAGATTTCTCAATTTCGTCATGTCCACAGATTCACGTTTGATGGGGAAAGATTCTCTCCGTAAACTGTATTAGGGCATGTTGTTTGCACAATTTTATTATTTTCATGGGAAACCTTATGAGGCTTGATGAATTACTCTTGGATAAAGGCAGAAGAAAAATAATGTGTGTGATTTCAATAAACTCTACTCCAACTAGAAATATAATCCTTATCTTATTTTCAATGTGAGAGCATGAAATGGGAATTGATTTCATGGTTTTCCATGGGATTCAAAATAGAGAAATAAACATATGAACATTTGTTAGGATAATTGTCTGGTGACACTGATGATGTTCAGAAAAGGAAATGGTAACCCTCTCCAGTATTCTTGCCTGGAGAATTACATGGACAGAGGAGCCTGGTGGACTACTGTCCATGGGATTGCAAAGAGTCAGACATGAGTGAGTGACTAACACTTACTAGTGATATTTAATTAGAAGATTAAAACAGATTTTGACCTGTGAATACAAGTTAGAATTCCAGAACATTAGAATTGAAAGAGAACTTGTGGGCAATTTAACCAGGGAAGTGAGCTGTTATGGTCATAAAGCAAGTAGAGATAGCCTGAACTCACTGAAGATGTGATGAGAGCTAGCTCATCAGAGATACTGCTCATAGCAAACACCCTCTTCCAACAACACAAGAGAAGACTCTACATGTGGACACCACCAGATGGTCAATACAGAAATCTGATTGGTAGTATCATTTGCAGGCGAAGATTAAGAAGCTCTATACAGTCAACAAAATTAAGACCTGGAGCTGACTGTGGCTCAGATCATGAACTCCTTATTGCAAAATTCAGACTTAAATTGAAAAAAAGTAGGGAAAACTACTAGACCACTAGTCCATTCAGATATGATCTAAATCAAATCCCTTACAATTATACAGTGGAAGTGACAAACAGATTCAAGGGATTAGATCTGATAGACAGAGTGCCTAAAGAACTATGGATGGAGGTTCATGACATTGTACAGGAGGCAGGGATCAAGACCATCCCCAAGAAAATAAAAGCAAAAAGGCAAAATGGCTGTCTGAGGAGGCCTTAAAAGTAGCTGAGAAAAGAAGAGAAGTGAAAGGCAAAGGAGAAAAGGAAAGATATACCCATTTGAATGCAGAGTTCCAAAGAATAGCAATGAGAGATAAGAAAGCCTTCCTCAGTGATTCATGCAAAGAAATAGAGGAAAACAATAGAATGGGATGATTAGAGATCTCTTGAAGAAAATTAGAGATACGAGGGGAATATTTCACACAAAGATGGGCAGAATAAGGGACAGAAATGGTATGGGCCTAACAGAAAAAGATTTTAGGAATAGGTGGCAAGAATACACAGAGAAACTACACAAAAAAGATCTTCATGACCCAGATAACCATGATGGTATGATCATTCACCTAGAGCCAGACATCCTGGAATGCAAAGTCAAGTGGGCCTTAGGAAACATCACTATGAACAAAGCTGGTAGAGGTGATGGAATTCCAGTTGAGCTATTTCAAATCCTAAAAAATGACGCTGTGAAAGTGTTGTACTCAACATGCCAACAAATTTGGAAAACTCAGCAGTGGCCACAGGACTGGAAAAGGTCAGTTTTCATTCCAATCACAAAGAAAGGCAATGCCAAAGAATGTCCAAAGTACTGCACAATTGCACTCATCTCACACACTAGCAATGTAATGCTCAAAATTCTCCAAGCCAAGCTTCAACAGTACATGCACCATGAACTTCCAAATGTTAAAACTGGATTTAGAAAAGGCAAAGTAATCAGAGATCAAATTGGTAACATCTGTTGGATCACTGAAATAGCAAGAGAGTTCTAGAAAAACATCCACTTCTGCTTTATTGACTACACTAAAGCCTTTGACTGTGTGGATCACAACAAACTGTGGAAAATTCTTCAAGAGATGGATGTACCAGACCACCCGACCTGCCTCCTGAGAAACCTGTATGCAGGTCAAGAAACAACAGTTAGAATTCAACATGGAAGAACACAGACTGGGTCCAAAGAAGAAATAAAGAACCTCTTGATGAAAGTGAAAGAGAAGAGAGGAAAAAGTGATCTTAAAACTCAACATCCAGAAAACTAAAATCATGACATTCAATCCAATCAGTTCATGGCAAATAGAAGGGGAAACAATGGAAACGGTGACAGACTTTATTTTGGGGGGCTCCAAAATCACTGCAGTTGGTGACTGCAGTCATGAAATTAAAAGACACTTGTTCCTTGGAATGGAGAAGGCAATGGCAGCCCACTCTAGTACTCTTGCCTGGAAAATCCCATGGAGAGAGGAACCTGGTAGGCTGCGGTCCATGGGTCGCTAGAAGTCAGACATGACTGAGCTACTTCACTTTCACCTTTCACTTTTATGCATTGGAAAAGGAAATGGCAACCCACTCCAGTGTTCTTGCCTGGAGAATCCCAGGCACGGGGGAGCCTGGTGGGCTGCCGTCTATGGGGTCGCACAGAGTTGGACATGACTGAAGTGACTTAGCAGCAGCAGCAGCAGTTCCTTGGAAGAAAAGCTATGACCAACCTAGACGGGGTATTAAAAAGCAGAAGCATTACTTTCCCAACAAAGGCCCATCTAGTCAAAACTATGGTTTTTCCAGTAGTCATGTATGGATGTGAGAGTTGGACTAGAAAAAAAGCTAAGCAACAGAGTATTGATGCTTTTAAACTGTGGTGTTGGAGAAGACTCTTGAGAGTCCCTTGAACTGCAAGGAGATCCAACCAGTCCATCCTAAAGGAGATCAGTCCTGAATATTCAATGGAAGGACTGATTTTGATGCTGAAACTCCAATAATTTGACCATCTGATGGAAAGAACTGACTCACTGGAAAAGACCCTGATGTTGGGAAAGATTGAAGGCAGGAGGAGAAGGGGATAGTAGGGGATGAGATGGTTGGATGGCATCACCGACTCAATGGACATTAGTTTGAGTAAGCTCCGGGAGTTTGTGATGGACAGAGAAGCCTGACATGCTGCAGTTCATGGGGTCACAAAGAGTCAGACAAGACTGAGGGACTGAACTTAACTTAAATGGAGGGTTACAGATTATGAAATAGCAAGCCCTTCCTCCTCATCTTTTTTACCGATTTCACTAACTTGAAGGGAGTGATCTGGAAGCACTGAGACAGAGTAAGGGAAGCACTCTGCTCATTTCAAGATCTATTCAGGGCACTGTGTGTGGTGTGGTGTGAAAAGAACTTAAAACTGGTATCTAACTGAAATCTTTCATCCCCTAGCTGATGCTGAAAACTCTGTCTCCATACACCGACACTGAATCAAATCTCAGAGACAAGAGTTTTTGGTGAAGTAGAAAACAACAACCTTATTGCTTTGCTAGGCAAGGGGGGACACCATGGGCTGTGCCCTGAAAGAGTGGAGGATTTGGTAAGGAGTTTTATAGCAATGATTCCAGGGTGGAGTTGCTGATAATGATCAAGGAGTCTATAAGGTCTGCACTCTTTTAATCTGGCCTTCTTAGTTTTTTTCAAAACTAAATGATAAAAAACAAAACAAAACAAAACAAAAAAAACTAAGATCAAATATTCTGGTCCTATCACATCGTGGCAAATAGAAGGGGATGAGGACAGTGGGATGAGCACCATCTTCCTCCACAATCAACTACTAGTTAACACTAATTCTAAATACTATGTGCATGTGAAACCAAGCAGGACCCAGCCTGATCTCCCCACCTGCTTCCTCCTCACTTGTCCTTATACCTGGGTTCTCCTCTGTGATTATATGGTGAGACGATGCTATGTGACTTTAAAGTACAAGTCATAAAGGGTGGCCAGCCTCCGTACCTCTGCTGGGTTGTTTGTCTCAAGACCAGCTGATCTGCTGTGAGAAAAGCGCAGGTCACTCAGAGAGGCCACTTGTAGGCACAAGTTCTGCCTGGAAGTTTGGCGAAGGTTCCAGCCAAGTCAGGTGTGTGAGAAGGCCTTTAAGATGAAGCCAGCTGCCGCCACCCTCTGTTCCTAGCTGCACACAGGTCTCCGGACAAGAACTGCCAAGCTGAGCCTAGTTTCCTTGCCAATGAGAAATAAGAAGAAAATAATGCTGTGGTTTTAAATGGCTAAGGTTTGGAGGTGTTTTTCTTTTTTTTTTTTTTTTTCTTTCAAGAGATAAAGACAAAGGTACTCCTAAAAATGGAGTGTGGGTTGAAAATTAAGTTATTGTTATCATTTAAAAGGAAAAACAAATTTGGACTCAATAAGACTCACATTCCACCACAAAGATAAACTTTGATTTCAAAGAAAATGTGAACTAAAAGCAAAACTCATTTGGTTCAAGCAAAACCTGTAGGTAAGAGAAGGCATAATGGTGGAGAGTTGAGGGGGAACAGTCAGCAACATTTCCTAAACTTAAAATGCTGGATTATGTAGATTCTAGTGTTACTGGGTAAACATCTCTGTACTTGCTAAAAAATTAGGCAAGGTTACCTTACTCATATTTTCCACCTCTAACTTCTGTCATTTTTTCTTCATCGTGTGGGTGTTCAGTTTGCTGAAAAAGCCAGATTTCAGAACAGCTTTCTTTCAGAAATAATGTTTTTTAAAGTTAAGGGGGGGAAAAGCTTGCCACATTGTAGAAGTGGCAGTTATAAAAATAGATTTAAAATAAATCAAAAATTCATAGCATTGTGCTGCAAAAGACACTGAAGACTGAATTACAAAGTAAAATGAACAAAGTAGGCTTTTGACTAAATGAGTAAGCCAGGCTCCTTACAGGATGATCATATGTAGGAAATGGATAAAGAGACTGCAAAATAAGTGAGGAAAACACTGCTTGTACAATGCTAGGATTCAGTTCAGTTCAGTTCAGTTACTTAGTCATGTCCAAATCTTTGCAACCCCATGGACTGCAGCACGCCAGGCTTCCGTGTCTATCATCAACTCCTGGAAATTACTCAAAATCATGTCCATTGAGTTGGTGATGACATCCAACCTTCTCTTCCTCTGTTGTCCCCTTCTCCTCCTGCCTTCTCCTCCTCCTTCCCAGCATCAGGGTCTTTTCCAATGAGTCAGTTCTTCACATCAGGTGGCCAAAGTATTGGAGTTTTAGCATCAAAATCAGTCCTTCCAATGAATATTCAGGACTGATTTCCTTTAGAATTGACTGGTTGGATCTCCTTGCATTCCAGTCCCTTATGATGAAAAGGACATCTTTTTTGGTGTCAGTTCCAGAAGATCTTGTAGGCATTCATAGAATTGTTCAACTTCAGCCTCTTCAGCATCAGTGGTTGGGGCATTGACTTGGATTACTGTGATATTAATGGTTTGCCTTGGAAACAAACAGATCATTCTGTCATTTTTGAAAATCACTCAAGCACTGCATTTCAAACTCTTTTGTTGATTCTGCAGGCTACTCCATTTCTTCTAAGGGATGTTTGCCCACAGTAGTAGACGTAATGGTCATCTGAATTAAATTCACCCATTCCGATCCATTTTAGTTCACCGATGCCAAAATGACGATGTTTACCCTTGCCATCTCCTGTGTGACCACTTCCAATTTACTTTGATCAATGGATCTAATATCTCATGTTCCTATGAAATATTGTTCTTTATAGCATTAGACTTAATTCCATAATCAGTAACATCCACAGTTGGGCATTGTTTTTGCTTTGACTCAGCCTCTTCATTCTTTCTGGAGCTAATTCTTCACTCTTCTCTAGTAGCATGTTGGGCACCTACCTACTTGTGGAGTTTATCTTTCAGTGTCATATCTTTTTGCCTCTTCATACTGTTCATGGGGTTCTCAAGGCAAGAGTACTGAAGTGGCTTGCCATTCCCTTCTCCAGTGGACCACATTTTGTCAGAACACTCTACCAGGACCCATCCATCTTGGGTGGCTCTACACGACATGGTTCATAGTTTCATTGAATTACACAAGGCTGTGATTCATGTGATCAGTTTGGTGAGTTTTCTGTGATTGTGGTTTTCATTTTGTCTGCCTTCTGATGGATAAGGATAAGAGGATACTAGAACCAGGCCAGGGTAAAATAACAATTGTAGAAAATCAATCTTGAGGTATAAAGCAGGGGTTAGAAAAAGTGTTAGTTGCTCAGTCATGTCCAACTCTTTGTGACCCCATGGACTGTAGTCCGCCAGGCTCCTCTGTCCATAGGATTTCCCAGTCAAGAATACTGGAGTGGTTTGGCATTCAGCTGATTTAATTCCTAGCTCTAACATAAAGAACAGGGAAAACTGTGGTTGGGAAATGCAGAGAAATGGAAACAAGGATGAACCAAAACAGCTATGTACTGGTAGAAAGAGGCTAAGGTAGAAAACCAAGGGGTTTGGACGTGCTTGCAAGATGAAGGCTTTCCTGGTAGCTCATTTGGTAAAGAATCCACCTGAAATGCAGGTATACCTGAGGTCAGTCCCTGAGTCGGGAAGATCTCCTTCAGAAGGAAACAGCAACCCACTCCAGTATTTTTGCCTGAGCAATCCCACGGACAAAGGAGCCTGGTGGGTTACAGTTCATGGGGTCACAAAAGAGTCCGACACAAATTAGTGACTAAGCCATAGCCATATAAGATGAATGGACTTTCCTTCTCTCCCCTCATCCCACCCCTGCTATCCTCAGACACACGTCAGCAACACACGTTTTTAAAGAGCAAACGTGACTGCATGTTCCTCACTTGCTTCTGCACAGATGGAACAATAGTTCATCAGTTTCCTAACATGCCACCAGTGCTTTCAAAGCAACGGCTGGTGGGTGACCTTCACTGGATTGAAGTTCTAATTAGGCTGAGGGCTTCACTGAAGTTCCTCTGTGAACAAGTACTTTTTGCTCACTTAACATCTTCCCAGCATGATGCTAAGCCCTTTGGAAGGATGCAGAGGTCTAAAGCTGTTGAGAGCCTAGCTATCACCTAACTAAAGAGACAGTTTAATTCATAAAATACATGAGCCTTGGAAAACCCAGGAGGGTTACTATGAAGAATGGAATGAGTAGAGTTTAAAGTGTGGGTAAGAAGAGACCAAGAAGAAATTGTCCCCGACAAGGGGTTGCTCCGCACCTCATGCACAGTAGTTGCTCATGAAATATTTACTGAAATAAATGCACAAGTAAAGGCAAAACATACCATCCTGTGCTGGCTGGTATCCTGGCCCAGCTAGAGATGCAATGGTGGAGGTGGATGTCCATTGAGGCATAAGCTACTCGAGGAGGCCTGGGAAGGGAGGAAGGCATTCTTGTCTGGGTAGGAAAACAGAAATCAATAAAGATGCCTGATTCTCAGTAGTGGTCACCCTAACAGCAGAACATGAGGTGGAACGGAAGAAGAGCTCAGTGAGGTGGCATCAATTTCACCGTCTCCCACCTGCCAAGCATGTCTGTCCTCTGTGTTCAGCTGAAGCAAGAGACATGTGTTATAGGGGAGGGGGAATGTGGAAGGCACTTGTCTGCAAGAATATGATGAATGAATCCCTGCAAAAAAGTTACTGAGATCACTAATGCAGGCGGCTTTTCTGTCCTCAAGGCGACACAGAGCCTAAACATGTTTGCCCGAGTTGTGTTCTAGGAGGTTGGAGTCAGATAAATGCAATTCAAGCTGAGCCAGTGAAGACTGGAAGGACCGCAGACCTCCAGCTGGGCCTGCGATAATGTCCTCTGCGGTGACCCTGACATTAGTGGGTCAAAAAGCCCCTCTCGAATGCTGCTAATCATCTCCATTCCTGAACATGCAGCAGTCTGCAGCTTAGTTACACTTGCACTGGATAATGGTTACACACCTTTACTGAATCAACTTTCCCATGCTCCACATGCTCCCCACACCCAGATGGCCCTGCTTCTTACTCCTATATCATAAATCCCTCAAGATCCTGGCCCTGGGGAGGTGGACCAGAGATGTCTTCTGCTGTCTCCTCCCCCAGCAGCAATGAGAATTAAACCTCTCTCTGCTGCAAACCTCGGTATCTCAGCATTTTGGGGTAAGACAAACCTGATTGGGTAACAGAAACCCAGGGGCACCTGGCTTTGTGTGATTTCAGGTATGTGGATGCGGAGGCTGAACCAAACCTGCCAGAAACTAAACTAGAAAGTATGTGAGGTGAAGTCTTAGAGCTCAAAGGATGGACCATACTGAAGTTATTGTAACGGTAGGAAGTTTACCCTCTGGACACCATGACTTTACCAAGAACCAGGTTTTCTTGTCAGGAGAGAAAAGTAATCCTACACTTAGCTTTAACCAAGCCAGGAAGGACCTACCATACTTAACAAACCTTTAGAAGAGTAATTCCAACACTAGAGATTCTGCATCTCTGCTGATCCAGTACATGTCTGGCACTGGGGATAAGAACTTATACCTGCATTTTCACTGGAATATCAGCAAGGTTCTGTGGGCTGTAGAGACAGTCTGCTTGGATTTAAATACATTGTTCCCACTCACTAGCCCTGTGACTTTAGGCAAGCTGCTTAACTCCTGTGCCTCCCTTTCCTCATCTGACAGTGGGGACCATTCTGTATGAGGTTATAGTGAGAATTAAACATAATTGCAGTAAGGTGCTTGGACTAGTACTTGACTCATGGGTTGTGTTGCATTGCATGCATGCTTAGTCATGCCCAACTCTTTGCGTTCCCATGGACTGTAGCCCACCTGGCTCCTCTGTCCGTGGGATTCTTTAGGCAAGAGTACCAGAGTGGGTAGCCTTTCCCATCTCCAGGGAATCTTCCCAACCCAGGGATCAAACCTGGGGCTCTTGCATTGCAAGCAGATTCTTTACTATATGAGACACCAGGGAAACCCCCATAGATAGTGATCAATACTTTTTTGGCCATGATCCCCTGCATTGGGATTCTTGGTTTCCCAACCAGGGTTTGAACCCATGCCTCACACTCTGCTTGAAAGCATGAATCTTACCCAGTGGGTCACCAGAGAAGTTGTAGTAGTGATCAATAATTATTAGCTACTATTACTATTAACTTTGTCCTTTTGTCTCTTTTTGCCTATAAGAGGAAACAAATAATTACCATCTGTTTTCCTATGGTAGAATGTCAGAGAGAGACAACTTGGTGGCTTGTCCTAAGTAATATGATGAATTACTTGGTAACACTCAGAAAGGACTCCCTTCTCAAATCCTATTGGTAAAGAGAAACATATTTCTATTTTTCTGGAGAAAAGTTTTAAAAAATACACATAAAAATAGGATCATAAATACAAGAGCTGAACGAAATAGAATCATAAATAAATTACTTGCATTTTGCTTTTCCTGTCTGAGAAAACCTGAACAATCATTTTCCTTTCTATTGGAAAGGACATCTAAAAGGACGCAGACATACAATGACACCGAGATGTCTGTACCTGCAGTAAAATGAATCACAGTGGAAAGGGATGCTGTCTGCCAAAAGGCTCTGGATATCGTTTTCATTATCCAGTTATTTTCTGTGTAAAAGCCACTTGTGTCTCGGAGTGGACCTTGTCATCTGAAAAGTACTTCATCTTCTTGTATTTTCAAAGATTGAAGTGGAAATTGTTGCTTTTGGGAAACAGTCATAAGGAGAGACTGGTCTGCCTTTAAAAGCCTGGATCCATTTGCCTCCTAATAGCAGTAAGTCCCTTCCCCGTGTGGCAGGTTCTGCAACCCCCAGAAGCTAATACTACTCTAATAATCACAGAAACAATCATATCTTCAAAGTTGCGTGCACACATGTGTGTTGATCGTGCAGTCACATATAACTCTCAGCAGCAACCTTTCAATGTTTGTCTAATTTTTCTTTCACAGACAGAAAACCGAGGCTACAGAGGTTAAGTCTCTTGTTCAAGGTTCACAAAACCAACCAGGGGAGGGGATAAGAAGAGTCATTTCCACTTGGCTCCTTCGTTCCCACCTCCTGATTACAGGTACCCTCAGGGGACATTATTCAAGCCCTATCATTCAAAGTCACAGAAGACATCATACAAATGGAGTGGCTGCATTCAGGGATTCCTACCTGAATCTGGGCAACTGAAGACAGCATTCACAAGATGTGTCCTGTCACTGTGCCCCATGCCATCCGGACGTTACTCAGTGTCACAGGAGCTGGTCTAATGCATGTCTGCTTAGGGGAATGACTGGGAATTCAGTGGGGGCTTTGGTGTCTCATTTTCTTCACTTTAATATGGCATGTCCAATATTTGGGCAACATAGTGTTGTATATGTGCTGTTAATGCATAATTAAATGACTTTTTTTTCTTTTTTAAAATTAATTTATTTTTTATTGAAGGATAATTGCTTTGCAGAATTTTGCTGTTTTCTGTCAAACCTCAACATGAATCAGCCATAGGTATACATATATACCCTCTCTTTTGAACCTTCCTCCCATCTCCCTCCCCATCTGACCCCTCTAGGTTGAAACAGAGCCCCTGTTTGAATTTCCTGAGCCATACAGCAAATTCCTATTGGCTCTCTATTTTACATATGGTAATGTAAGTTTCCATGTTATTCTTTCTATACATCTCACCCTCTCCTCCTCTCTCCCCATGTCCATAAGTCTATTCTCCATGTCTATTTCTCCACTGTTGCCCTGTAAATAAATTCTTCAGTACCATTTTTCTAGATTCCGTATATATGTGTTAGAATACGATATTTATCTTCCTCTTTCTGACTCACTTCACTTTGTATAATAGGTTCTAGGTTCATCCACCTCATTAGAACTGACTCAAATATGTTCCTTTATGTAGCTGAGTAACATTCCATTGTGTATACGTACCACTACTTCTTTATCCATTCATTTGTCAATGGACAGCTAGGTTACTTTCATCTTCTAGCTATTGTAAATAGCACTGCAATGAACAATGGGATACATGTGTCTCTTTCAATTTTGGTTTCCTCAGGGTATATGCCTAGGAGTGGGAATGCTGGAGCATATGGTGGTTTTTATTCCTAGTTTTTAAAGGGATCTCCATACCCTCTTCCATGGTGACTGTATCAATTTATATTCCAACCAACCATGCAAGAGGGTTCCCTTTTCTCCACATCCTCTTCAGCATTTATTGTTTATAGACTTTTTGTTGATGGCCATTCTGACCAGTGTGAGGTGATATCTCATTGTAGTTTTGATTTGCATTTCTCAAATAATGAGCAATGTTGAGCATCTTTTCATGTGCTTGTTAGCCATGTATATGTCTTCTTTGGAGAAATGTCTGTTTAGGTCTTTTTCCCACTTTTTGATTGGGTTGTTTATTTTTCTGGTGTTTAGTTGTATGAGCTGCTTGCATATTTTGGAAATTAATCCTTTGTCCATTGTTTCATTTGCTATCATCTTCTCCCATTCTGAGGGTGGTCTTTTCACCTTGCTTATAGTTTCCTTTGCTGTGTAAAACATTTTAAGTTTAATCAGGTCCCACTTGTTTACTTTTGTTTTTATTTTCGTTACTCTAGGAAATGGGTCATAGAGGATCTTACTTGGATTTATGTCATTGAGTGTTCTGCCTATGTTTTCCTCTAAGAGTTTTATAGTTTGTGGTCTTACATTTAGGTCTATAATCCATTTCGAGGTTATCATTGTGTATGGCGTTAGCTGCTGCTGCTGCTAAGTCACTTCAGTCATGTCCGACTCTGTGCAACCCCATAGACGGCAGCCCATTAGGCTCCCCTGTTCCTGGGATTCTCCAGGCAAGAACACTGGAGTGGGTTGCCACTTCCTTCTCCAGTGCATGAAAGTGAAAAGTGAAAGTGAAGTCACTCAGTCATGTCCGACTCTTAGCGACCCCACGGACTGCAGCCCACCAGGTTCCTCCATCCGTGGGATTTTCCAGGCAAGAGTACTGGAGTACTCTTGCCATTGCCTTCTCCGTATGGTGTTTGGAAGTGTTCTAATTTCCTTATTTTACATATATCTGTCCAGTTTTCCCAGCACCATTTACTGAAGAGGCTATCTTTGCCCCATTGTATATTCTTGCCTCCTTTGTCAAATATTAGGTACCCATAAGTGCATGCATTTATTTCTGGGCTTTTTCTCTTGATCCATCGGTCTATATTTCTTCTTTTTTTTTTTTTTAAATTTTATTTTATTAGTTGGAGGCCAATTACTTCACAACATTTCAGTGGGTTTTGTCATACATTGACATGAATCAGCCATTGAGTTACACGTATTCCCCATCCCGATCCCCCCTCCCACCTCCCTCTCCACCCGACTCCTCTGGGTCCTCCCAGTGCACCAGGCCCGAGCACTCGTCTCATGCATCCCACCTGGGCTAGTGATCTGATTCACCATAGATAATATACATGCTGTTCTTTTGAAACATCCCACCCTCACCTTCTCCCACGGAGTTCAAAAGTCTGTTCTGTACTTCTGTGTTTCTTTTTCTGTTTTGCATATAGGGTTATCGTTACCATCTTTCTAAATTCCGTATATATGTGTTAGTATGCTGTAATGTTCTTTATCTTTCTGGCTTACTTCACTCTGTATAATGGGCTCCAGTTTCGTCCATCTCATTAGAACTGATTCAAATGAATTCTTTTTAACGGCTGAGTAATATTCCATGGTGTATATGTACCACAGCTTCCTTATCCATTCATCTGCGGATGGGCATCTAGGTTGCTTCCATGTCCTGGCTATTATAAACAGTGCTGCGATGAACATTGGGGTGCACGTGTCTCTTTCAGATCTGGTTTCCTCGGTGTGTATGCCCAGAAGTGGTATTGCTGGGTCATATGGCAGTTCTATTTCCAGTTTTTTAAGAAATCTCCACACTGTTTTCCATAGTGGCTGTACTAGTTTGCATTCCCACCAACAGTGTAAGAGGGTTCCCTTTTCTCCACACCCTCTCCAGCATTTATTGCTTGTAGACTTTTGGATAGCAGCCATCCTGACTGGCGTGTAATGGTATCTCATTGTGGTTTTGACTTGCATTTCTCTAATAATGAGTGATGTTGAGCATCTTTTCGTGTGTTTGTTAGCCATCTGTATGTCTTCTTTGGAGAAATGTCTGTTTAGTTCTTTGGCCCATTTTTTGATTGGGTCATTTATTTTTCTGGAATTGAGCTTCAGGAGTTGCTTGTATATTTTTGAGATTAATCCTTTGTCTGTTTCTTCATTTGCTATTATTTTCTCCCAATCTGAGGGCTGTCTTTTCACCTTACTTATAGTTTCCTTTGTAGTGCAAAAGCTTTTAAGTTTCATTAGGTCCCATTTGTTTAGTTTTGCTTTTATTTCCAATATTCTGGGAGGTGGGTCATAGAGGATCCTGCTGAGATTTATGTCAGAGAGTGTTTTGCCTATGTTCTCCTCTAGGAGTTTTATAGTTTCTGGTCTTACATTTAGATCTTTAATCCATTTTGAGTTTATTTTTGTGTATGGTGTTAGGAAGTGTTCTAGTTTCATTCTTTTACAAGTGGTTGACCAGTTTTCCCAGCACCACTTGTTAAAGAGGTTGTCTTTTTTCCATTGTATATCCTTGCCTCCTTTGTCAAAGATAAGGTGTCCATAGGTTCGTGGATTTATCTCTGGGCTTTCTATTCTGTTCCATTGATCTATATTTCTGTCTTTGTGCCAGTACCATACTGTCTTGATGACTGTGGCTTTGTAGTAGAGTCTGAAGTCAGGGAGGGTGATTCCTCCAGTTCCATTCTTCTTTCTCAAGATTACTTTGGCTATTCGTGGTTTTCTGTATTATACAAATTGTGAAATTATTTGTTCTAGTTCTGTGAAAAATACCGTTGGTAGCTTGATAGGGATTGCATTGAATCTATAGATTGCTTTGGGTAGAATAGCCATTTTGACAATATTGATTCTTCCAATCCATGAACACGGTATGTTTCTCCATCTGTTTGTGTCCTCTTTGATTTCTTTCATCAGTGTTTTATAGTTTTCTATGTACAGGTCTTTTGTTTCTTTAGGTAGATATACTCCTAAGTATTTTATTCTTTTTGTTGCAATGGTGAATGGTATTGTTTCCTTAATTTCTCTTTCTGTTTTCTCATTGTTAGTGTATAGAAATGCAAGGGATTTCTGTGTATTAATTTTATATCCTGCAACTTTACTATATTCGTTGATTAGCTCTAGTAATTTTCTGGTAGAGTCTTTAGGGTTTGCTATGTAGAGGATCATGTCATCTGCAAACAGCGAGAGTTTCACTTCTTCTTTTCCTATCTGGATTCCTTTTACGTCTTTTTCTGCTCTGATTGCTGTGGCCAAAACTTCCAAGACTATGTTGAATAGTAGTGGTGAGAGTGGGCACCTCTGTCTTGTTCCTGATTTCAGGGGAAATGCTTTCAATTTTTCACCATTGAGGGTGATGCTTGCTGTGGGTTTGTCATATATAGCTTTTATTATGTTGAGGTATGTTCCCTCTATTCCTGCTTTCTGGAGAGTTTTAATCATAAATGGGTGTTGAATTTTGTCAAAGGCTTTCTCTGCATCTATTGAGATAATCATATGGTTTTTATTTTTCAATTTGTTAATGTGGTGTATTACATTGATTGACTTGCGGATATTAAAGAATCCTTGCATTCCTGGGATAAAGCCCACTTGGTCATGGTGTATGATTTTTTTAATATGTTGTTGGATTCTGTTTGCTAGAATTTTGTTAAGGATTTTTGCATCTATGTTCATCAGTGATATTGGCCTGTAGTTTTCTTTTTTTGTGGCATCTTTGTCTGGTTTTGGAATTAGGGTGATGGTGGCCTCATAGAATGAGTTTGGAAGCTTACCTTCTTCTGCAATTTTCTGGAAGAGTTTGAGTAAGATAGGTGTTAGCTCTTCTCTAAATTTTTGGTAGAATTCAGCTGTGAAGCCATCTGGTCCTGGGCTTTTGTTTCCTGGAAGATTTTTGATTACAGTTTCGATTTCCTTGCTTGTGATGGTTCTGTTAAGATCTTCTATTTCTTCCTGGTTCAGTTTTGGAAAGTTATACTTTTCTAAGAATTTGTCCATTTCATCTAAGTTGTCCATTTTATTGGCATAGAGCTGCTGGTAGTAGTCTCTTATGATCCTTTGTATTTCAGTGTTGTCTGTTGTGATCTCACCCTTTTCATTTCTTATTTTGTTAATTTGGTTCTTCTCTCTTTGTTTCTTAATGAGTCTTGCTAATGGTTTGTCAATTTTGTTTATTTTTTCAAAAAACCAGCTTTTAGCTTTGTTGATTTTTGCTATGGTCTCTTTAGTTTCTTTTGCATTTATTTCTGCCCTAATTTTTAAGATTTCTTTCCTTCTGCTGACCCTGGGGTTCTTCATTTCTTCCTTCTCTAACTGCTTTAGGTGTAGAGTTAGGTTATTTATTTGGCTTTTTTCTTGTTTCTTGATGTAAGCCTGTAATGCTATGAACCTTCCCCTTAGCACTGCTTTTACAGTGTCCCATAGGTTTTGGGTTGTTGTGTTTTCATTTTCATTCATTTCTATACATATTTTGATTTCTTTTTTGATTTCTTCTATGATTTGTTGGTTATTCAGAAGCGTGTTATTTAGCCTCCATATGTTTGAATTTTTAACAATTTTTTTCCTGTAATTGAGATCTAATCTTACTGCACTGTGATCAGAAAAGATGACTGGAATGATTTCAATTTTTCTGAATTTTCCAAGACCAGATTTATGGCCCAGGATGTGATCTATTCTGGAGAAGGTTCCGTGTGCACTTGAGAAAAAGGTGAAATTGATTGTTTTGGGGTGAAATGTCCTATAGATATCAATTAGGTCTAGCTGGTCCATTGTATCATTTAAGGTTTGTGTTTCCTTGTTGATTTTCTGTTTAGTTGATCTATCCATAGTTGTGAGTGGGGTGTTAATGTCTCCCACTCTTATTGTGTTGCTATTAATTTCCTCTTTCATACTCATTAGCGTTTGCCGTACATATTGCGGTGCTCCTATGTTGGGTGCATATATGTTTATAATTGTTATATCTTCTTCTTGGATTGATCCTTTGATCATTATGTAGTGTCCTTCTTTGTCTCTCTTCACATCCTTTATTTGAAAGTCTATTTTATCTGATATGAGTATTGCGACTCCTGCTTTCTTTTGGTCTCCATTTGCGTGAAATATTTTTTTCCAGCCCTTCACTTTTAGTCTGTATGTGTCTCTGGTTTTGAGGTGGGTCTCTTGTAGGCAGCATATATAGGGGTCTTGTTTTTGTATCCATTCAGCCAATCTTTGTCTTTTGGTTGGGGCATTCAACCCATTTACATTTAAGGTAATTATTGATAGGTGTGGTCCCGTTGCCATTTACTTTGTTGTTTTGGGTTCACGTTTATACAACCTTTCTGCATTTCCTGTCTAGAGAAGATCTTTTAGCATTTGTTGAAGAGCTGGTTTGGTGGTGCTGAATTCTCTCAGCTTTTGCTTGTCTGTAAAGCTTTTGAATTCTCCTTCATATCTGAATGAGATCCTTGCTGGGTACAGTAATCTAGGTTGTAGATTATTCTCTTTCATTACTTTCATTAAGTCCTGCCATTCCCTTCTGGCCTGGAGGGTTTCTATTGATAGATCAGCTGTTATCCTTATGGGAATCCCTTTGTGTGTTATTTGTTTTTCTCCCTTGCTGCTTTTAGTATTTGTTCTTTGTGTTTGATCTTTGTTAATTTGATTACTATGTGTCTTGGAGTGTTTCGCCTTGGGTTTATCCTGTTTGGGACTCTCTGGGTTTCTTGGACTTGGGTGGCTATTTCCTTCCCCATTTTAGGGAAGTTTTCAGCTATTATCTCCTCGAGTATTTTCTCGTGGCCTTTCTTTTTGTCTTCTTCTTCTGGGACTCCTATGATTCGAATGTTGGGGCGTTTCACATTGTCCCAGAGGTCCCTGAGGTTGTCCTCATTTCTTTTGATCCTTTTTTCTTTTTTCCTCTCTGCTTCATTTATTTCCACCATTCTATCTTCTACCTCACTTATCCTATCTTCTGTCTCCGTTATTCTACTCTTGTTTCCCTCCAAAGTGTTTTTGATCTCATTCATTGCATTATTCATTTTTAATTGACTCTCTTTTATTTCTTCTAGGTCTTTATTAAACATTTCTTGCATCTTTTCAATCTTTGTCTCCAGGCTATTTATCTGTAACTCCATTTTGTTTTCAAGATTTTGGATCATTTTTATTATCATTATTCTAAATTCTTTTTCAGATAGATTCCCTATCTCCTCCTCTTTTGTTTGACTTGGTGGGCACTTGTCATGTTCCTTTACCTGTTGGGTATTTCTCTGCCTTTTCATCTTGTTTAGATTGCTGTGTCTGGAGTGGGTTTTCTGTATTCTGGAGGTCTGTGATTTCTTTTTATTGTGGAGTTTTTACCCAGTGGGTGGGGTTGGACGGTTGACTTGTCAAGGTTTCCTGGTTAGGGAAGCTTGTTTCAGTGATCTGGAGCGTGGAACTTGATTTCTTCTCTTTGAAGAGCAATGGTGTGCCCAGTAATGAGTTTTGAGATGAGTCTATGTGTTAGGTGTGACTTTGGGCAGTCTGTATGTTGACTTTCAGGGCTATGTTCCTGTGTTGCTGGGGAATTTGTGTGATATGTCTTGCTCTAAAACTTGTTGGCTCCTGGGTGGTGGTTGGTTTCAGTGTAGGTATGAAGGCTTTTGGACGGTCTCTTATTACTTAAAGTTCCATGTAGTCAGGAGTTTTCTGGTGTTCTCAGGTTTTGGGCTTAAATCTCCTGCCTCTGGATTTCAGTTTTATTCTTCCTGTAGTCTCAGGACTTCTCCAACTATACAGCACTGATAATAAAACTTCTAGGTTAATGACAAAAAGATTCTCCCCTGTTAGGGGCTCCCAGAGAGGTTCTCAGAGTTACATGAAGAAAAGGACAGGGAAGAGGGAAATAGGGATGAGCAGGAGAAAAAGGGGGACTCAAGAGGAGAGAGACAGATCTATGCAGTCGTCTGTTCCTAGAGTGTTCTCCGTAGCCCAGACACCAGCAAAGATTCACAGAATTGAATTGGGAAGAGAAGGGGAAAGGAGGAAATAGAGGTGTTCTGAGGTAGAAAACAGAGAGTCAAGATTGGGAGAGAATAATCACCACACTCCTGAATAAAAATGGAAACTGAATATTGGATTCTTAAATGTTTACAGTTTATATCGTATACTGAAGAACAAAAATTAAAAATCTAGAGTATAGGTTAGACTCATAAAAATACTATATTAAAAACAAAAACAAAAACACCTCCCAAAAATTTTTAGAAATATATATGAGGTTCGGTTTAAAAATAAGGCTTCTCTTCTTTTTTTTCCTTTTTTCCTCTCCTCTTTGTAAGGTTATAGTGTATTGAAAATGAATAATTAAGGAGTAGTAGAGGAGTACTAGAGGACTTTAAAAGAAATAAGAGAAGAAGAAAAATAAAAAATAGAGGAGGAGAAGGGAAGAAAAAAAAAAAAAAGAAGAAGAGAAAAAAAAGAGGAAAAAAAAAATTTTTCCCTAACTACAAAAATCGTAAGAATTTATGAAAATGAATGTTAAGGAGTAATGGGGGAGTAATAGGGAATTTTAAATGAAAATAAAAGAGAAAAAATTAAAAAGAAAAAATAAAACTTAAAAAAAAAATTTCTTTTTTTTTTCCCTGCTTAAAAAAAAAAAAAGAAAGAAAGAAAGAAAGAAAAAAAAAAAAAGTAAAAATATATGTAGGAAGTTCTCTGGAGCTGTTGCGGTCAGTGTGGGTTCGGCTCAGTTTCAGATAGCTCCTCGTTCCAGCTTACACTTCTTGATATCTACAGGACCCTTGTGGTGTGGTCAGTGTTTCCTACAGGGATTTTAATCTGTTGCACCAGTTCCTTCTGAAGCGGTTTGGCTTCTGTTTGCCAGGCTCTTCAGGGCCTCATTTCCGCCCTGACCCAAGCGGGCGGAGGTGGACTCTTATTCAGGTAGCTAGTTCCGTCGCGCTGCAGGGAGGGGCTAGAGTTGCTCGGGCTCCGGAGCTGCTCAGGCTCCCAGCTGTTCTATATGGAGCGGCGCTGCGCGCAGTTCCAGCCCTCGGGTGTTCCGCCAAGGGTCGGAACTGAGATCTGCCCCTGCTCCCTGTGCCCTCCCCGTCAGAGCGGTCCAGGCAGCCAGGGGCTTGACGCTTGACGGGCGCACTCTCCCCGGGTGCGCGCGCCCACTCCCTTCCGCGGTCCCAGTCTCAGATTCCGCCGGCGCCAGTCCGGTGCGTGCGCCTTCTGCCCTCCGCGTCCCCAGCCCCAGTCCCCGCCCGCGCCGGTCGGGTGCCTGCGCCCTGTGTCTCTCCGCGACCCTCCAGGCGGATGTCGACCATCCAGAATCTCGGTCCCTTTGTTCTGCGAACCGCAGGCAGCGTGTTCTGGCCGGTTAATTTTCTCTCTCTTGCTCTCCCACAGTTCAAGCTGGGAACTCACAAAAGCTCCCTCCGATTGTCCACAGGGCTCTCAGGCCCGGACCCTGCCCCAAATAATGCCGCTCGCTCCTCTCCGTTCCGCTCCCACTTGCTGGTGGCGGATTTGGGTGTCTGGGGTACTTTCCTGCTGGGAGTTGCTTTTAGGCTCGTAATCTGTGGGTTTTATTATTGTTTCTCTCCCAGTCAGGTTGCCCTCTGAGATTCAAACACTTCCCCCAGGCCCGCCAGGTCGAGGGTTCCCCGGTGTCTGGGAACGCCCTCTATTAAGACCCTTCCCAGGACGGATCTCCGTCCTTAGCTCTTTTGTCTCACGTTTTATCTTTTATATTTTGTCCTACCTCCTTTCGAAGACAATGGGCTGCTTTTCTGGGCGCCTGGTGACCTCTGCTAGCGATCAGAAGTTGTTTTGTGAAGTTTGCTCTGCGTTCAGTTATTCTTTGGATGAATTTCTAGGAGAGAAAGTGGTCTCCCCGTCCTGCTCCTCCGCCATCTTGGCTCCTGCCTCTGGTCTATATTTCTGTTTTTGTGCCAGTATCATACTGTCTTGATGACTGTAGCTTTGTAGTATAATCTGAAGTCAGGAAGCTGATTCCTCCAGCTCCATTCTTCTTTTTCAAGACTGCTTTGGCTATTCAGGGTCTTTTGTGTTTCCATATGAATTGTAAAAATTTTTGTTCTAGTTCTGTGAAAAACGCCATTGGTAATTTGATAGAGATCACACGGAATCTGTGGCTAACATTTGGTAGTATAATCATTTTCACAACATTGATTCTTCCTACCCAGGAACATGGACTATCTTTCCATCTGTTTATGTCATCTTTGATTTCCTTCATTAGTGTCTTATAACTTTCTGTGTACAGTTCTTTCATCTCCTTAGGTAAATTTGTTCCTAGATATTTAATTCTTTTTGTTGCAATGGTGAATTGGATTGATTCCCTAATTGCTCACTCTGATTTTTCATTGTTAGTGTATAGAAATGAAAGTGATTTCTGTGTATTGATTTTGTATCCTGCAACTGCTAAATGCACTGATTAGTTCTAGTAATTTTCTGATACTGTCTTTAGGGTTTTCTGTGTACAGTATCATGCCATCTGCAGACAGTGAGAACTTTACTTCTTCTTTTCTGATCTGGATTCCTTTTATTTCTTTTTCTTCTCTGATTGCTGTAGCTAGGTCTTCCAGAACTATGTTGAATAATAACGGCAAAAGTGGACACCCTTGTCTTGTTCCTGGTCCTAGAGGGGATGCTTTCAGTTTTTCACCATGAAATGACTTCCTGTATAAAAGTTTCTTTAGAATGTTGGGCACAAAGTAAAACTGACTGTTTGCAACAGTGTTAAGCTAAACATGAATTCCCAGATTAAAAAATAGTGTTCTCAAATAGGTCACTTTGAGACTTTTTTCTAAGGAAAAGCATTGAATGTAGTTATTCATTATAGATTAGAAGGTGCATTACTAACACCAACCTCTTCTTTCCCAAATGCATTATTTATTTGCTGACGTTAAATTCTTTAAAAAAAAAAGTCTATCTTGGCTTATAGGAAAAAAAATAAAACAAAAATTGTGTATAACTACACTACTGTGTTTATTTCAGCAGAGCAGTGTTAGAAAACTCATAGGCAAACTCAACTGGCTGTTTTTTTCCTATCCCCAACCAGCTGCTTTTAAAAATTCTAGGAGCACATAAAGTAAAGAAAGAACAGGAGAGATTTCTAATTGTGCTTGGATAGCTGGATTTTTTTTTTCTCTTTGATAGTATTGCATGGCACAAGGATTTGTTCTTTCACTTTTTAAAACTTTATGCACCTAACTGCAAAAGTCACAGTCTTTTTTGGCATGCACTGATGTTTAGAAAAATTAACCATATACTGATTATAAAATTAACCATATGCTAGCTGTAAAGTATGTCTCAACACATGTAAAGGACTACAGTATAACAGGCAATTAAGTCAGACATGGATAATAACCATAAAACTAGGACATATCCATGTGATTGGAAATTTAAGAAATTATCACATAAATAACATATGTCTCAAAGAAGAAATCATAATAGATTCAGTAATATTTCAAATTGAGTAATAAAAATGTAAGATTTCATAACTTGTGAAAAGTTGGTAAATTATTACCAAGAGGATATTTTATTTAAAATGCATTTATTAGAAAAGAAGACATGATGAAAATGGGTCAAATAAGCAACCATCTCAAGAAGTTATTGAAAGAAGAGCAAATTAAGCAAAGGTAAGTAAAAGGAAGGGGGTAAAAAGGTAAGAGAAGAACTTCGTGAAATATAAACTAATCATAGAATGGAGAAGATCGAAAGAACCAAAAGCTGGTTCTGCTAAAAGATTATAGAATTGATATAACTTGCCAAAACTGACACACACGAAGAAAAAAGCAAAAAACAAAAAAAAATAAAAAACCTACAGTTATTAAGGAAATAGTAATTAAAACAATCTTACCTTAAAGAAAACTTTAAGCCCAAATGGCTCTAACAAAAATATTATGGACTATTAAATGAAATTGAGAAGATATGTGTAAGATCTTTTTGTAGAAATTCATACACACTGAATTGAAATCTTAAAAGGCTGAAATAAATGGAAATGTATACTACATGCATGGATCAGGGAACTTAAACTGCGAAGAAGTCAGTTCTCCCTACATTGATTTATAAATTTAGTGAAATCTCTACCCAAATCCCTACACAAATCTCTGTGGAACAAGAGAAGCTGAATTTAAATTTGCAAAGAAATGCAGAGTTCTAACATCTAACTCTTAGTACAAGTGTGTGTGCAGAGGCAGATTTTCCGCAGAGCTTACGCTGTCCACTGTCAGGACCCTTGGAGATGTGCAAACACTGAGTTCACGTGGTTACATGTTTTTGTTAAATGTGTAACCACAGACAGATATAACTCTGCCTTTCCTCTCTGAATCCACCTCCCTTACCCACCTGCTCAAGTTGGCTGACTTTGGAATGGCCGTGGGCATTTGAGGGATCTAAATGAGGAGAATGGAGTTGGGGATCTAGTTAAAATTGGTGGCCTGAGTATGTGGCTCTCAGCCACTTCCATATGGAGCTACTTCAGTTGTCATAATGGCTTCAAGAACACTCCTAAGGACCCTGGGCTAACTCACCCAGAGTTGTCACCTGAAGGTAAAGGACCAAAGTCTATAGCAAAGCTTGGTTTGTCTTAAGGAATTTGGTGGGCAGAGGATGAGAAACCAGATGAGAAAAGTGCTGCCTGAAGCTAGTCTGTATGAAAATTTCCCAGTAAGAGAGGCATAAAATATTCAGTAGAGAGTTCATTTCTCATTAATGATCAAATCAAAATAGGAATTCTTTTGTTTCAGGCATATACATGGCAATGCAGGGTGTAATCATAATATATGGTAAGAAAAGGTTTGCGAATGTGATCCTCTCTTCAAAATATCTTATTTTATAGATTTAATGCCTTTTCCATCTTACAGTTCTAACTTTTGCCACATCGGGGATGACAGCAAATTAGCACAAATTTCTTTTTCCTTTACCACAATATCACAGACAGAAGTTTGGTTTTTACCTTAGATCTTAGCAACCTCAGCCTATAATTTCCTTACTTTCACATTTTTCACTTAATGGAAGCGCTTTATGGCTTCTCTTTGGCATAAACAAATTGCCAACATCCATATCCTTGCACATCTGGGTGATTATTAAGTAAAACAAGGGTCCCATGAGAGTAAGCCCCCCTGAGACGATGAAAACTGATGTGATAACCAAGTGGTCCTGTGTCCCTAACGGTGGGATGCTCAAGACAAGGGGAGATTCATGTCCTGGAAAGGACAGAGCAGGACCCATGAGAAGTCCTGACACTACTCAGAATGGTGCACAATTTAAAATTTATGAATGATTTGCTTCTGGAATGTTCTATCCAATATTTTCAGATTACAGCTGACCATGGGTAACTGAAACAATATGAAGCAAAACCACAAATAAAGGAAGAGTATGTCCCTGTTATTAAACTTGTTTGCTTCTCTCCTGTTAACTTGGATTTTATTACAGAGGGCCTCAGCCAAGAACCTAGAAAGAGACAGGGAATATAATTTTTCTCCCCCAAAATAGCATTAAAAATTTAAATGGCTATTCATCCAAATACCATAGTAAGGATAGCTAGGGAGAGGAAATACACATGCAACACAGAATTGTCTACAGGTACACATCTAAAATACATTGATCCACAATAAAAAAGAAAAAGAAAAATGGACAAAATTTGCTTCAGAAGAGAAGAAATTCAAATGTGCAATAAATACATGAAAAGATGTTCAAACCCCATTAGCTATCAGAGAAATGCAGATAAAAGCACACTGTGATACCACTACATTACACTATATTAGTGAATTTAAGAAGACTTTAATCCTATAGAGCAAATGGGAATACTTTCTACTAGTGAGAGAAGTATAGCTTGATAACTTTTTGGACAGATACTCAAGAATTTCTACTAAAACTAGTATGTTAATACCACATGATTAGCAATTTTACTCCCAGATACACACCCTACAGAAATTCAGGCTTGTATACAATGTGGTAGTTATTCAAGAATATCCACAGCGTCGCTGTTGGTTGCGGATCCAAACTGGAAACAACTCAAATATTCATCAACAATAGAATGCTATGTGTATTCCATTGTATAAATTATAGAGTCACACAACAGTATTACTGAATCTTAAATGCATAATGTTAAGCAAAGAACATAAAAGAACACATATTACATGATTTCATTCACAGAAAGTTAAAAACAGACAAAATTAAACTATATTCCTTAGGGATCAACAGTTAAGTAGTAAAATTTTAAAGAAAAATCAAGGAAGTGTTTCTAATGGAATTCAGGATTTGGTTCCCATGGGTGAGGGAAGAGTAGGGAAGAGACAGAGAAGAATTTCAGGAAGATGCTAGTAACATTTCCTGTATTTTTTACCTGAGCAGAATTATAGTTTTTTTTCTTTATATTTTAATAATCTGACAAATTATGTTTAATATACTCTTCATATATTTATTATCTTTCAATATAAAATTGTTATTTAAATATAATATTCCTAGGAGGAATAAATTCTCCTGTACTCATCTAGGTTTTTCTGTCTGGTCTAAAAGTTAAATTGACATGAGACAGATTAACGAGAAAATCAAACAAGACTTTAATAATATGTTCACATGGAGAGACCCAGGAAAACTGAGTAACTCCTCAAAATGTCTGAAACCTTGACCTTAAATACCTTCAGCTAAAGAGCTAAATATTTAAGTATCTTCAGCTAAAGACAAAAGAGGATGTTGGGGTAGTGGTTTGGGACTTCAGAGCGAGGATGGCAGTTCATATGGAGACGGGGAAGCAGAGGTCTGGTAAACAACTGTTTGCTGGGTCAGCAGAGGCAAGGGGCAGAGAGAGGAATTTTAACAGACTTTGCTACTTCCTCCCTGTCTGAACACCCAGTTCTTTCTGTGGTGGTCTATGGTGACATCTCCTTTCCTGAACCAGCTTCCCTGTCTACATTCTTTAAGCCATTGAAGGGGAAGGTCAAATGTTCTTCCAGATTCTTCAGGCCCTTAATTGTTTTAAGCTAAAAATAAGCTAAATGTCAGAGACACATTTTGCTGTGGCAAATTTTACTCCCCTACAAAAGCATACTAAAGTTGAATAATATTAAACTTCACTCCAGATCAATATTTACTAAGGAAACAATGTCTATTTTGTAAGCAGATAAGTTAGGGAGTACTAGGGGAAAGAAAACCAGGAATGGTTTTCTTGACATCAGTTTAGTTCAGTTGCTCCATCGTCTCTGACACCTTGTGACCCCCATGGCTGCAGCACCTGTCCATCACACACTGCCAAACTTGTTCAAACTCATGCCCATCAAGTCGGTGATGCCATCCAACAATCTCATCCTCTGTGGTCCTCTTCTCCTCCTGCCTCCTGCCAACAGACATTGGCAATTTGATCCCTAGTTCCTCCGTCTTTCTAAATCCAGCTTCAACATCTAGAAGCTCATGGTTTATGTACTGTTGAACCTTAGCTTAAAGAATTTTGAGCATTACTTTGCTAGCGTGTGAGATGAGTGCAACTGTGTGGTAGTTTGAGCATTTTTTGGCATTGTTTTTCTCTGGAATTGGGATGAAAACTGACCTTCTCCAGTCCTGTGGCCACTGCTGAGTTTTCCAAATTTGCTGGCATATTGAGTGCAGCACTTTCACAGCATCATCTTTTAGGATTTGAAATAGCTCAACTGGAATTCCATCATCTCCACTAGCTTTGCTCATAGTGATGCTTCCTAAGGCCCACTTGACTTCACACTCCAGGATGTCTGGCTCTAGGTGAATGACCACAGCATCATGGTTACCTGGGTCATTAAGATTTTTCTTTTACTTTTTTTTTTTTTTGGTATAGTTCTTCTGTGTATTCTTGCCACCTCTGCTTAATATTTTCTGCTTTTGTTTTCCATGCCATTTCTGTCCTTTATTGTGCCCATCTCTGGATGAAATATCCACTTGATATCTCTAATTATCTTGAAAAGAGTCTATCCCATTCTGTTGTTTTTCTCTATTTCTTTGCAAGGTCATTTAGGAAAGCTTTCTTATCTCTCCTTGCTATTCTTTAGGACTCTGCATTCAGATGGATATACTATTCCATTTTTCCTTTGTTTTTTGCTTCTCTTCTTTTCACAGCTATTTGTAAGGCCTCCTCAGACAACTGTTTTGCCTTTTTGCATTTCTTCTTCCAGGCGATACTTTTGATAACTGCCTCCTGTACGGTGTTATGAACCTCTGTCCATAGTTCTTCTGGCACTCTGTTTATCAGATATAATCCTTGAATCTATTTGTCACTTCCACTGTATAAGTGTAAGGGATTTGATTTAGGTCATACCTGAATGGTCTAGTGGTTTTCCCTACTTTCTTCAATTTAAGTCTGAATTTGGAAATAAGAAGTTCATGATCTGAGCCACAGTCTGTTCCAGGTCTTGTTTTTGCTGACTGTATAGAGCTTCTCCATCTTCAGCTGCAAAGAATATAATAAGTCTGATTTTGATATTAACCATCTGGTGATGTCCATACAAAGAGTCATCTCTTATGTTTTTGGAAGAGGGTGTTTGCTATGATCAGTGCATTTTCTTGGTGAAATTCTGTTAGCCTTTGCCCTGCTTCATTCTGTACTCCAAGGCCAAACCTGCCTGTCATTCCAGGTATCTCTTGACTTCCTACTTTTGCATTCAATTCCCTTGTGATGAAAAGGACATCATTTTTGGTATTATTTTACAAGGTCTTGTAGGTCTTCATCCAATCATTCAACTTCAGCATCTTCAGCTGTACTGGGTGGGCAAATACTTGGATTACTGTAATACTGAATGTCTTGCCTTGGAAAAAAACAGATCATCCTGTCATATTTGAGATTACACCCAAGTACTACACATCAGACTTTTTCACTAACTATGAGGGCTATTCTGTTTCTTCTAAGTGATGCTTGTCCACAGTAGTAGATGTAATGGTTGTCTGAATTAAATTCACCCATTCCAGTCTGTTTTAGTTCACTGATTCCTAAAATGTCAATGTTCACTCTTGTGAACATCTCCTGTTTGACCACTTCCAATTCACCTTGATTCATGGACCTAACATTCCAGGTTCCTATGCAGTATTGTTTATTATAGCATCAGTCTTTACTTCCATCACCAGTCACATCCACAGTTGAGTTTTTTGTTTTTTTGTTGTTTTTTTTTTTTTTGCTTTGGCTTAGCCTCTTCATTCTTTCTGGAGATATTTCTCCACTCTTCTAAAGTAGCATATTGGACACCTACCAACTTGGGGAGTTCATCTTTCAGTGTCCCATCTTTTTGCCTTCTCATACAGTTCATGGAGTTCTCAAGTCAAGAGTAGTGAAGTGGTTTGCTGTTCCCTTCTCCAGTGGACCACAGTTTGTTAGAACTCTCCACCATGACCCATCCATCTTACGGCACTACATGGCCTGGCTCATGAAAAAGTCATTTTTGCCCAAGCCATCTTGGGATCTAAGTGTAGCTGCAATCCTTGCCCTTCAACAAATCTCAGTAATTAATGATCTTAGGGGAACAAAGGAATACAGGGACAGAGAAAAAAAGTCAAACAACAGTGCAGTTATAAAGCAGAGTACAGGCTTCCCTGGTGCTCAGATGGTAGAGAATCCTCCCACCATGTGGGAGACCTAGGTTTGATCCCTGCGTTGGGAAGATCCCCTGGAGGAGGGCATGGCAACCCACTCCAGTATTCTTGCTTGGAGAATCCCCACGGACAGAGGAGCCTGGTCGGATACAGTCCATGGGGTCACAAAGAGTCAGACAGGACTGAGCAACGAAGGACAGCAGGCAAAGAAGAGTACTTGTTCCTCCTGAAGGAATACATCACATAAAAATGTATCTTTGAGTTCTATAGGAACTGACTCCCACCCAGGTAGGGGATGGAAGGGTGATACTGACCTTCCTGATTTCAATCAAGTCAAGCTTGGACTCTGTCAACCTTTGCTCCAATCCTATGCTGAATTCTCCTCTATCTCAAACCCGCACCCCCACCACCATGAACGTGTATCTCTACTTAGATTAGAACTTCCTCAGTTTTGCAGTTCTGGGAGTTACTGCTTTGGGAAAGATATTCGGTGTTTTCCTTACTTGATGCAAGTAACAAATCCTTCTCCCACTGTAGGCTCAACACCTACCAAGAGGCAAATCCAGTTTTCCAATAATAATCCCACCTGTCAAAATGAAAGTCAGAGGTTCTATCTTGATCATTTTTAATAGAACTTTGCATTCTGCAAAAATATTGCCTATTATCATGTGGAAAACATTTCTTTGAACACTCACAGCCTAGCTTTGCTGAATATATCCTTTTGGTGATGCATTATCTATCTCTGCTAAACACCTGAATGGAATAAAATATTTCCTATAGGTAAACTTACATTTTGGTATTAAGGATTCAGATCTATCAACTAGTGCAAAACATAGAAAAAAGGCAACTGAAAGCAAAGAACTGTTAAATGCTTATGAGAACAGAAGATAATTTATGTAATAAAAATAACTTTTGAGTGTTCATTCGCATTTACTTAATAACTCAGCATGTCATAAAAACTGAAGCACTTCAGCTAGCATTCTGATTCTTCCTTGACATATAATAAAGCTGAATAAGGGACAGTTCACTAGTGGAATTTGCCAAAGTGCATTTATTCCAAAGGTTTTTATCGAATGATTTCTGCAGATTATCACAATATGCAAAGCAGTCAAAATCTGTGCTCTCTAGGAGTTTGCATTCTCATTTGGAAGACAGGTAAGAAAAAAATAGTTATAATCTTGTCAGGCAGAAAAGTGCTATGAAGACAAATAAAGCATAATGGAGGGGCAGACAGTGAGGACACCAAACCAGGTGGAGTGGAATGCTGAAAGCTGCTCTTGGTGTCATCAGTATGCTGGTTTGTGAGGTGGATGAAGGCAATTTCTCAGAAAGCAGATGTAGTTTGCAATGGTGAGAGTGTCTGCAGGATTATAGAAGGCTGGGTGTTCCCCACATATGGAAAAGCTTTAAAAAAAATCTGCATATGGGGAAGATTTCTATGAGATTCTCAAACACATTGTAAGAAATAAGCTAGTAGATTATTCACCTCTTTCAATTTAGACTTTCCATAAACTAGTTTCAAGAAATACGGAGATTTTTATTGCCTAAGACAAGAAGTTGGGAGTACTAAACAATTCAGGAGTTGGCTAAAAACACTTTTATTCTCTTACTTTTGAGATTCTTTCTAAATTGTACACTTTCCTTATTCCTGACTGTAAAAGAATGGTTACATAGAGACGATTAAATTATTTGTAAAGGTTTGATACCCTCGTGTGCTGGACATCATTATTTTCAAGAGTATTCAATTATCTTTATGCTTGAATGCTGTAGAGGAGTGAAATAAATGTGTATAGCTCAGGACCACCCCAACTAATGTCAGCATGATCTCTGTAATAATGTCCCCCTCTTCTCTCTAAAACCAGAGCATAGCAAGTATAATCAAACACATAAAAGTGCTTTCAAAATCTCATTGAGAAAATATTTCTTAAATTTTTAAATGAATTTGTTTATTTTAATTAGGAGATAATTACTTTAAAATATTGTGATGATTTTTGCTGTACATCAACTTGAATTGGGCACAGTTTTACATGTGTCCCCCCATTCCTGAATCCCCTTCCCACCTCCCTCCCCACCCTATCCCTCTGGGTTGTCCCAGAGCACCAGTTTTGTATGCCTTTATAGCCCATAAGTTTAGCCCTTGCTGAAGGACTTGGAAGTAAAGCACATGAAAATTTGATAACTTCTTAGTTTCTAGTTCAGTCGCTCAGTCGTGTCCAACTCATGGCAACTCCATGGACTGCAGCATGCCAGGCTTCTCTGTCCATCACCAACTCCTGGAGTTTATTCAAACTCATGTCCCTCGAGTCGGTGATGCCATTCAACCATCTCATCCTCTGTCCTCCCCTTCCCCTCCTGCCTTCACCCTTTCCTAGCATCAGGGTTTTTTCCAATGAGTCAATTCTTCTTATCAGATGGCCAAAGTAATGGAGCCTCAGCTTCAGTATCAGTCCTTCCAATGAACACACAGGACTGATCTCCTTTAGGATGGACTGGTTGGATCTTCTTGCAGTCCAAGGGACTCTAAACAGTCTTCTCCAACACTACAGTTCAAAAGCATTAATTCTTCAGCACTCAGCTTTCTTTATAGTCCAACTCTCACATCCATACATGACTACTGGAAAAACCGTAGCTTTGACTACACAAAGCTTTGTCTACTTTGTCAGCAAAGTAGTGTCTCTGCTTTTTAATATGCTGTCTAGATTGGTCACAGCTTTTCTTCCAAGGAGCAAGCATCTTTTAATTTCATGGCTGCAGTCACCATCTGCAGTGATTTTGGAGTCCAAAAATATAAAGTCTGTCATTGTTTCCAATGTTTCCCCATCCATTTGTCATGAAGTGATAGAACCAGATGCCATGATCTTAGTTTTCTGAATGTTGGGTTTTAAGCCAACTTTTTCACTCTCCTCTTTCACTTTCATCAAGAGGCTCTTTAGTTCCTCTCTGCTTTCTGCCATAAGGCTGGTGTCATCTGCATATCTGAGGTTATTAATATTTCTCCTGGAAATCATAATTCCAGCTTGTGCTGCATCCAGCCTGGCATTTCACATGATGTACTCTGCATATAAGTTAAACAAGCAGGGTGACAATATACAGCCTTGACGTATTCCTTTCCTGATTTGGCACCAGTCCATTGTTCCATGTCCGGTTCTAACAGCTACTCCTTGACCTGCATACAGGTTTCTCAGGAGGCAGGTAAGGTGGTCTTGTATTCACATCTTTTTAAGAATTTCCTACAGTTTGTTGTGATCCACACAATCAAAGGCCTTGGCATAGTCTATAAAGCAGAAGTAGATGTCTTCTGGAACACTCTTGCTTTCTTGATAATCCAAGGGATGTTGGCAATTCGATCTGTTCTTAGGTCTTATTTACATTTTTAGCAAGAGTCAGACTAATATTGTCACATCTTTCTTGGAGACTTTTCCATAGTTTAACTACAAGTCTAAGTTCCACTAGGGGGAAGAAAAAAATTGACCCATATCTACTTTTTAGTGCTTAATGGATAACTCTAGATAGCCAGTATTAATAATAATGAATAGCCAGTTGCTTTAGACAACTGTTTTTAAAATAATTGGTGCCTGAATACATTCTTAAGTTTACTAGTGCTGACATACCTTTTTGCTCTTAACAGATTCTCAAAAGTCACCATCACCCATTTGTTGTTGCTGTTGTTCTCCTTAGCTGCCGTGTTCATATGAGATACAGGAAAGCAGCAGTTGTAAAAGAAGTGGTTGCTATTTTCAGTGAATAGTATCTGATGTGTGATTTTTGAAAGAAATCAACATTTTCCTTAGTTAGAAACAGTCTTGTGAACACTTACTGGAGTCTGACTAGTGCTGAACTGATCAAAGGTACAAGAGGGAACCAAAAAGAACTGTCCTGAACCAGATTATGAGAAGCCTCCTGCAGGCAGCAAAGTCCCCTACCTCAATGTGTGTCTCTTTGGCACGAGGATTAATTTAGGCTGATTATTTTTAAGAACCAGAAGACTCAGGAAGGTTTTCTGGTTTTGTTTTTTGTTTGTTGTTGGTTGTTTGTTTGCTTTCCCTACCTCTTAACTGCCTAAAAGAAAGTTTAAAAAAATAATTAAAAGGAGTTTGTTCCCAGAATAGAGCTGTCACCAAAGAGGTCTTCAAGGAAAAGGGCCATATCTGGCGAGGGGAACTTCGAAGAACTAAAGACCAGAGTCCACTCTGTGTCCCCTTGTCGCTGATAGCCCAGCAAACAGTTATTTACCAAACACCTGTTTTCCCACCTCCATGTTAATTGCCTTCCTCCCTCTTCACCCCAAATCTCTCCTCCAACATCCTCCTTTGTCTTTAGCTGGTTAGTATTTCAGGAGAGGGTTTCTGCACGTTTATCCAATTATTTAATTTCCTTGGATCTCTCCATGTGTGAAAGTGAAGTTGAAAGTGTCAGTCACTCAGTCGTGTGACCCCATAGACTGCAGCCCACGAGGCTCCTCTGTCCATGGAATTCTCCAGACAAGGATACTGGAGTGGGTAGCCTTTCTCTTCTCCAGGGGATCTTTCCAAACAGGGATTGAAGCCGGGTCTCCTGCACTGCAGGCAGATTCTTTACCATCTGAGCCACCAGGGAGATTTCCTGGATCTCTCCCATACACACATGTAAGTAAGCTCTTGTTTGATGTTTTCCTGTTAATCTGCCTCATGTCAGCTGAATCCTTAGACCAGAGAGAAGAACCTAGAAAGGGAGAGGGAAAATTTTCCTCCCCCAAAGTTGGCATAACTGGAAGGATTCAAGTTTACTAGCTGAAAGGTACACGCCCTGAGGCTGCTGTGGTTCTGAAATCCTCAGACAACTGACAAAAAGCCTCCTTTCTCTTCTGTTTTCTAAATTTAGATCAGCAGGAGAAAGTTGTTTTGGAGTTGGTTCCAGGGGCTTGACAATGCTGGTAAATTTGGTAGAGCTATTGATCCTTTGACTCCCGTAGGTGATCACTCTTTTTCTTTGTCTCTGTCTGTTGTGCCATCTGTCTTGTTCTCTGACCTGAGAGGTTGACACTAGGACCACGCGAAGATTCTCTCTTGTCTCCGCCACCAGAAAGGTGTGTGTGTGTGTCTCAGTGTGCGTTTTGTGGTCAGTCAGATAGACCGGGATTCTGAGCAGATGTAGCCACTTGGTCAGAAACACAGGTAATAACCTGGGCTGTGTCAGCTCTCAGCAGAGTTTACTATGAGGGGACCCAGTCCGTAAAGGGCCTTTGTCGTCTTAAAGTGATCCTTAACACCTGTGCAACAAGATTGTTGCTTTCTTAGGCTATTTTGGAGAGTGACCTTTCTGGATGTCCTGAGGGCTGCATCCTTTGCACTCTGCTGTGAAATATCTCGTGTCTTTATTTAAGCCATAAAAATCTCATTGGTTTGATTCACCATTAAGATTGGAGAAGCTCTATACAGTCAGCAAAAACAAGCCCGGGAGCTGACTGTGGCTAAATCATGAACTTCTTATTGCCAAATTCAGACTTAAGCTGAAGAAAGTAGGGAAAACCCAAAGACCATTCAGGTATGACCTAAATCAAATCCCTTATGACTATACAGTGGAAATGAGAAATAGATTTAAGGGACTAGATCTGATAGACAGAGAGTCTGATGAACCATGGACGGAGGTTCGTGACATTGTACAGGAGACAGGGATCAAGACCATCCCCATGGGAAAAAAAAATGCAAAAAGGCAAAATGGTTGCTGAGGAGGCTTTACAAATAGCTGTGAAATGAAAAGAAGCAAAAAGCAAAGGAGAAAAGGAAAGATATTCCCATCTGAATGCAGAGTTCCAAAGAATAGGCAGGAGAGGTAAGAAAGCCTTCCTCAATGATCAATGCAAAGAAATAGAGGGAAACAACAGAATGGGAAAGACTAGAGATCTCTTCAAGAAAATTAGAGATACCAAGGGAACATTTCACACAAAGATGGATTCGATAAAGGACAGAAATGGTATGGACCTAACAGAAGCAGAGATATTAAGAAGAGGTGGCAAGAATACACAGAAAAACTGTACAAAAAAGATCTTCAAGACCCAGATAACCACAATGGTGTGATCACTCACCTAGAGCCAGACATCCTGGAGTGTGAAGTCAGGTGGGCGTTGGAAAACATCACTACGAACAAAGCTAGTGGATGTGATGGAATTCCAGTTGAGCTATTTCAAATCCTGAAAGATGATGCTGTGAAAGTGCTGTACTCAATATGCCAGCAAATTTGGAAAACTCAGCAGTGGCCACAGGACAGGAAAAGGTCACTTTTCATTCCAATCCCTAAGAAAGGCAATCCCAAAGAATGCTCAAACTACCACACAATTGTACTCATCTCACACGCTAGTAAGGTAATGCTCAAAATTCTCCAAGCCAGGCTTCAGCAATATGTGAACCGTGAACTTCCAGATGTTCAAGCTGGATTGAGAAAAGGCAGGGGAACCAGAGATCAAATTGCCAATATCTGCTGGATCATCAAAAAAGCAAGAGAGTTCCAGATAAACATCTATTTCTGCTTTATTGACTACGCCAAAGCCTTCGACTGTGTGGATCACAATAAACTGTGGAAAATTCTGAAGGAGATGAGAATATCAGACCACCTGACCTGTCTCTTGAGAAACCTGTATGCAGGTCAGGAAGCAACAGTTAGAACAGGACACGGACCAACAGACTGGTTCCAAATAGGAAAAGGAGTACGTCAAGGTTATATATTGTCATCCTGCTTATTAAACTTATATGCAGAGTACATCATGAGAAACGCTGGGCTGGAAGAAGCACAAGCTGGAATCAAGATTGCTGGGAGAAATATCAATAATCTCAGATATGCAGATGACACCACCCTTATGGCAGAAAGTGAAGAGGAACTAAAAAGCCTCTTGATGAAAGTGAAAGAGGAGAGTGAAAAAGTTGGCTTAAAGCTCAACATTCAGAAAACTAAGATCATGGCATCTGGTCCCATCACCTCATGGGAAATAGATGGGGAGACAGTGGAAACAGTGTCAGACTTTATATTTTTGGTCTCCAAAATCACTGCGGATGGTTATTGCAGCCATAAAATTAAAAGATGCTTACTCCTTGGAAGGAAAGTTATGACCAATCTAGATAGCATATTAAAAAGCAGCAACATTACTTTGCCAACAAAGGTCATCTGGTCAAGGCTTTGGTTTTTCCAGTGGTCATGTATGGATGTGAGAGTTGGACTGTGAGGAAAGCTGAGTGCCGAAAAACTGATGCTTTTGAACTGTGGTGTTGGAGAAGACTCTTGAGAATCCCTTGGACTGCAAGGAGATCCACCCAGTCCATCCTAAAGGAGATCAGTCCTGGGTGTTCATTGGAAGGACTGATGCTGAAGCTGAAACTCCAGTACTTTGGCCACCTGATGCGAAGAGTTGACTCATTGGAAAAGACCCTGATGCTGGGAGGGATTGGGGGCAGGAGGAGAAGGGGACGACAGAGGATGAGATGGCTGGATGGCATTACCAACTCGATGGACATGAGTTTGAGTAAACTCCGGGAGTTGGTGATGGACAGGGAGGCCTGGCCTGCTGCGATTCATGGGGTCGCAAAGAGTTGGACACAAGTGAGCGACTGAACTGAACTGACGATCTTCCTTATCAATAGCCACACAATGGGTCCTTTGAATTGGAAAACCTTCTACTACTAATATGGTAATTTTTTAGAGAGCTCTCATGGTAAGTAGCTGTTTTATTGGTACTTCTGTAAAGACTAAATTAAAAGGTGGATTCAAAGAAATGTAACAGCTAACCCAGAGAACTTGCTCAATTTAAAAAATGGTTTCGGAAGCATTATCAAGTTTGGATCTTACAAATGCTAATAAAATCATTAGGTTAATTAACAAGAGAATGGGAAGAAGCCAAGGGGAAAGTCAAAGGACTCTTCCCAACAGATGGAAATTTTTATAGTTATTAAGAAATACCATAAATAAAACAAATATTTAAAGAGGTAGGGCAAAGAGGAATTAGGGAGGGAAGAGGACAGGACTTATCTCAGCAGGTGGAAATGTTTAAATGGTTAATAATAAATAGGATGAGTGTAATGGATTTTGATGGGATAGACTGAGTGAGCAAAAGGGACCCTAGTCATATCTCAAAATAAAAGGGTTCCCAAGACGTCCGCTCTATTTACCCCAATTTGCAGAAATTTTAAAAACCTAAGGCAAAAAGTACTCTGAAAAACATGACCAGAAATTACTCAAAGCAGCGTAGAGGTCACAGAATCAAATTAAGGTTGACAAAAGAGCTAGTGTCCCTTGGCTCCATCCCTCCATCCCCATGGGTCCATGGAGACCCATGGCTTCTTGCACCCTCTCTCTCTCTCTCTCTTTAGTTGCTAAGTCATGTCCAACTCTTGTGATCCCATGGACTATAGCCCGCCAGGCTCCCCTGTCCATGGGATTCTCCAGGCAAGAATATTGGAGTGGGTTGCCATTTCCTTCTCCAGGGGATCTTACTGACCCAGGAATCGAACCCAGTTCTCCTGCACTGAAGGCAGACTCTTGCACTGGGAGAAGACAAAAGGCTAAGGAGTAAAGAGGAGGAATTTCTAGGATGGCTCCAGGCAGCAGCCCCATGAACTGTGGTATTAAAACCCACTGGAGGGGCCCTGACTTGGGCTGTAATCACGTTGAGAAAAGGAAAAGTGCAGGGTTGATAGGATGACAGAGGTTAGAATGTTCATGCTGTGAGGGTGTTATGCGGAGATGTTAGACCAGTGTTGCCTCAGTGATTTATGGGACTAAGTGTTAATGGCTGGCCAGGAATGTTTCCCCAACTCAGAATGTCAGACAGGCTTGCCAGTGGGGTCCTGGCTAGAGGTGTAAGGGCTGATGAAACTGAGGTGAAAGATTGGAGAAAGCTCATTTATTTGGACACCCTTTCGTAGAGTGGATGTGTCTGTTTTGCCTGGTTGTATTGTGAGGACAGACATTGTGTCTCACTGGGAATATGCCCCCTGCCTGGAGTTGCCGAACAGGGCATAGGACTCTGCACCTCAGGGGAAGTTAGCTCAACTTGAAGGGAGCCAGCAGGGTTGCCTGAGTCCCTTGGATGTGAGGTGGAGCCTGGGGCTAGTGGTGGTGGTGGTGTTCAGTCGCTCAGTCGTGTCTGACTCCTTGAGACCCCATGGACTGCAGCATGCCAGGCTTCCCTATCTTTTACCATCTCCCGTAGCCTGCTCAAACTTATGTCCATCGATTCGGTGATGCCATCCAACCATCTCATCCTCTGTCGTCCCCTTCTCCTCCTACCTTCAATCTTTCCCAGCATTAGGGTCTTTTAAAATGAGTCAGTTATTCGCATCATGTGGCAAAAGTGTTGGAGCTTCAGCTTCAGCATCAGTCTTTCTAATAAATATTCAGGATTGATTTCCTTTAGGATTGACTGGATTGATCTGCTTGCAGTCTAAGAGTCTTCTCCAGCTCCACAGTTCAAAAGCATCAGTTCTTCAGTGTTCACCCTTCTTTATGGTCCAACTCTCACATCCTTACACAACTACTGGAAAAACCATAGCTTTGACTAGATGGACCTTTTTCAGCAAAGTAGTGTCTATACTTTTTAATACATTGCCTAGGTTTGTTTAATACACTTGTGGCCAGAGCCTAATATGGGAGGTGATAGAGGCTTTTAGCCACTGGGTGAACTGGTCTCAAACTGTGCTCTGGAACAAAGGGCCATTGTTGAATGCCTGGTGCAGACTGTTTTAGATGTGCTAATTGAACCCTGAATTTCTAGAACATAGAAATCTTTCCATTTCCCTTTTAGTTGGAAATCTTCTCCCTGATGTGAAGAAGCAAATTAAAGAAAGCCTGGTTTTATGGGCAGAATAGACTTCTAATATATCTTACACATCAGCCCAGATCTTTGGAGGAATTAAAAACAACTGTCTTTGTCTTGCACATCTCTACAAAATCAGAAAATAAATACAGTCCACAGTCACCTGAGACTAAGTCCAGTAAACAGGACTGGGAGAATCTGACACCAGGAAAACAAACAAACAAACAAAAAAATAGAGGGAAAGATGCCTTTTAAAAAGTACAAACTACTGGAAAATTCCCCTTGCTGAAAATCTATAAGTTATAGCCTATAACTTCCTTGAGATTATTTTTCAGGGACAAATACAAATCTTAAAAGTGCTTTCCATAAATGTAAAGAACCTTAGTCATCTAAGCAGATAATCTTAACTTATTCCAACCATTATTTATAAACTACACTTCAGTCATATCTGACTCTTGGCAACCCTATGGACTGTATCCTTTCAGGCTCCTCTGTCCATGGGATTCTCCAGGCAAGAATACTGGAGGATATTTCCATGCCCTTCTGCAGGAGATCTTTCTGACCCAAGGATCAAATCCACATCCTTTACGTCTCCTGCATTGGCAGGCGGGTTCTTTATCACTAGTGCCACATGGGAAGCCCACTTATAGACTAGTGAGTTACATAACATAGGTATTATAATTATATATGTTTCATGAGTAAGGTCTTAAAATGAAATCTCTGATTACATCCATCCATGTGGCTAGGTATGTACATTACAAATAGGGCCTTTCTCTACTCTCAGATGGGATTGACAAAATCACTGTAAAATAGCTCAACTGACTTAAAAGTAAGTGCTTATGAAGTAAATATTTCTAAATCTCAGACGTGTTATAGAAACGAAACCAAATGTTTTTCAATTTCATGTGATCTAAGGTTAATCTTTAATAAATAATAGCAAATTTAAGGGTGCTAGTTTAAACAAAACACACATGTCTTTAATTATCAGTCAGAAATGGAGTGTTTCCTGCCATATAAGTAAACAAGAACGTGACAGTCATCAGAGAATTGCACCCTCCAAATGTGAATGTCTCCACCCTAAGGACAATCAGGAAGGAGAATAATACCTGCTATCTAGCTGATATCAGGCTGCAACCACTGCCTAAGGTGAGCACTGAGGAGCTAAAGATGTGAAAAACACAGGATACTGGCCCAGAGTAGCTGAGATGAGCATGAAAGGAGTGATTTCAGTGAGCCCAGACTCTTGCATTTTTCTTTTTTTTTTCTTTATTTTTCAGTGGGTTTTGTCATACATTGATATGAATCAGTCATATGCATTTTTCCATACATAAAAAAGCACTAAATTCCTTGAGATACATGGTTTTCTTTATTTCACAAATATACTTCTGATGTTCAGACAACCTGCCCTTTGTGGCAAGCTTCTATATAACCTGACTCCTCCCCGTGGAGCAGTCCTCTCGGGGTTACCTGAGATGCTGTCTCTTGGGCATGAAGCTCTAAAAATTCCCACCGAATAAGACATAACTCAACTTCTAGACTGTGACTGTTTTTTAAGTTGACATCACCATTAAGAGTAATATTTTATTCTATCTCAGTTTTGTCGTTGTTGTTGTTCAGCCACCCAGTTGTATCTCTGTGACTCTGTGACCCCATGGACTGCAGCACGCCAGCCATCCCTGTCCCTCACCATTTCCTGCAGTTAGCCCAAGTTCACGTTCATTGCATCAGTGATGCCATCCAGCCATCTCATCCTCTGACACCCTCTTCTCTTTCTGCCCTCGGTCTTTCCCAACATCAGGGACTTTCCAATTAGTTGTCATCTGTGTGCAATGGGTGACTGAAATACTGGAGCTTCAGCTTCAGCATCAGTCCTCCCAGTAAATATTCAGTGTTGATCTCCATTAATATTGACTGCTTAAAGGTCCGTCTAGTCAAGGCTATGGTTTTTCCAGTGGTCATGTATGGATGTGAGAGTTGGACTATAAAGAAAGCTGAGCACCAAAGAATTGATGCTTTTGAACTGTGGTGTTGGAGAAGACTCTTGAGAGTCCCTTGGACTGCAAGGAGATCCAACCAGTCCATCCTAAGGGAAATCAGTCCTGAATATTCATTGGAAGGACTGATGCTGAAGCTGAAACTCCAATACTTTGACCAGCTGATGTGAAGAGCTGACTCATTTGAAAAGACCCTGATGCTGGGAAAGATTGAGGGCAGGAGGAGAAGGGGATGACAGAGGATGAGATGGTTGGATGGCACCACCGACTCAATGGACATGGGTTTGGGTAAACTCCGGGAGTTGGTGATAGACAGGGAGGCCTGGCGTGCTGCAGTTCATGGGGTCACAAAGAGTTGGACACAACTGAGCGACTGTACTGAACTTGATCTCCTTGCTGTTCCCAGGGACTTTCAGGAGTCTTTTCCAGCACCATGGTTTGAAGGTACCAATTCTTTGGTGTTCTGCCTTCTTTACAGTCCAGCTGTCACAATCGTATGTGACCACTGGAAAACCATAGCCTTGACTATACAGACCTTTGTCAGCAGAATATTGTCTCTGCTTTTCAACACACTGTCTAGGTTTGTCATTGCTTTCCTGCCAAGAAGCAGTGAACTTCTGATTTCATGGCTGCAGTCACCATCCGCAGTGATCTTGGAGCCCAAAAAGAGGAAATCTTTCACTAATTTTACCTTTTCCCCTTTGATTTGCCAGGCAGTAATGAGGCCAGATGCCATGATTTTGGTTTTTAGCTTTTCCTTTTTTTTTCTTAATATTTAATCTTAAGCCAATTCTTTCACTCTTCTCCTTCACCCTCATCAAGAGGCTCTTTAGTTCCTCTTTGCTTTCTGTCATTAGAGTGGTATCATTTAACTTCACTGAAAAGCCTAATAAGCTCATGTTATCCATTATAATATTTGCCAATAGATGAAAAAACATTAGCTGGAGATGATGATTGACTTAATATCTCATGAAATTTTCATAGGTTATATAAACAATTGTTGAAAGCAAGTAAAGTTAAATAGATATAAGTAAGATAAAAGGGTTTTAGGTAAACTTTAAAAAACATTTTATGTATTATGGTTTATATGTACTCAAAAATATCTTTCAAAACATTTTTGTTAGAAATCTTAAAGTTTTATTAAGATGAGTTAAATTATAAAGTAAAAAAAATTAAATTTATCGAATGTCTACCTCATTTCCAAATAAAACATAATGGTAAAACATTAAATCAGTAAGCATAGGTATACCTACTTTTGGCTTCTTGGTACCAAAAATGTAAAGGTAAATGTGGGCTTAGTAAATATGATTTTTGTTTTATTGAAATATTTGTTTATTGAAATATTTGTTTTATTGAAAGATTGTAGTATGAAATAGTTTATATCTCTAGAATTATATAATGCATTTGTACACTTGCCAAGTCATAAAATGCTGGTGTGAAAGACAGTTTACAATTGTTTACTTCTTAGTTAAAGTTTCTAAGGGTTAAGATTTCTAATTAATACATGTATTAAAACTACTGAAGATTATGTGAAAAAATCTCTGTATTTAAGAAAATTAAGTTGCAGTTTTGAGTAAGAAAGATATGAGAAATGGACATGCAATTTGTTGTGGGAAATAAAAATGATATTGCCCAAAATAAGGCTAGCTATATCAAGAATGGGGGGAGAAAGAACAAGGGATAAACTAAAATGGAAATACAATGTTGTAGCAGGTTTGTGGAAAATGAATCATAAGAAAAGAATCTTATTCCTGTTTAACCTGGTTACGACCAGACCAAAAGGAATCTAGGTGAACAAATTTTAATATCAAAGTAACCCAATGTAAAATTAGAATTTGGTTTTCTCTCTGTTAAAAGGACAAAAGTCTACTCTTATAAAGAAATTGTAAAACATTTTTCTTTACATTTCAGTAGTCTGCCTAAAATAACGAGGGTTAAGGGTGTGTTATGTTTTATCAAAAAGATTGAAGACCGGAGAAGAGGACGACGGAGGATGAGATGGTTGGATGGCATCACCGACTCAGTGGACACGAGTTTGAGAAAACTCCGGGAGTTGGTGATGGACAGGGAGGCCTGGCGTGCTGCAGTCCATGGGGTCGCAAAGAGTCGGACACGACTGAGAGACTGAACTGAACTGAACTGATGTTTTTTCAAAATAATTTCCTATGTCGTTTTTATCAGGTCTTTGATTACTTGAACCTGTTTGACATTTAAAGAGTTAGGTCTTTTTACAGCTATTTAACTTTCTGTGATACCTGTGAAGTTTGTCATTTTGCATAAATTGTTTTGTAGTCAACTATGTTCTTTCTTAACCAAGAGTTTTAAGACCACTTTGATATTATCGACAAAATTTCCCCAAATCAAATTTGAAATGAAATCTTATTGACCTGAAATTAAGTTTGGATTTTCCAGAGGGGCCCTAGAACAACTGAAAAGATTTTTTTTCTTTCCTTATAAAAGAGAAGTATTAATCTAATTAGGCTTATTTGGTATTTTAAATTATATGGTAATCTTTGTCAAATAGTGATAAACCTCCCTATGTTGAATGGGTAAATGTTATTAACTCAAATGTCCCAGAAATTATGTAAATTTCCTCAGATTCAGATATGTCTTGGTATAACGTCATCAGTCATAATTCTATTTATTTTCTTGTAATTTTGTGTGTCAAATAAATAATCAAGTTTCTGGGTCAATTGTATTATAATGAATCAGATCTTTTACCAGACCATTTTAAGTCATTTATAGATGGCTTCTGTTATAATCTGATTCTTTTGCAAAAATGTTTGATCTTCAAGAAGATTAACAAAAAGGACTTTTTGATAAATACAGGTTTCTGATAACTTTCAGATTATACTACTGAACTAAGTAAGAAATTACAGAACTCTAATTAAAAAAAACAATGGCCTTGTAAGCTATTAACAAAAGATCAAGATCAGTGAGAATAAATTACATAAGACTGGATGAATTCATGAATATAATTTTATGACTTTTTGATGAAATATCACTGGGATTTTTTGGGGGGGTTTCCCACTTTATTTTTTTAATTGAAGGATATTTGCTTTATAGAATTTTCTAGTTTTCTGTCATACATCAACAAGAATCAGTCATAGGTACACCCACATCCACTCCCTCCCAAGCCTCCCTTCCATCTCCCTCCCCATCTCACCCTTCTAGATTGTCACAGAGCTCCTGTTTGAGTTCCCTGAGTCATAGAGCAAATTCCCATTGGCTATCTATTTTACATGTGGTATTATAAATTTCTATGTTACTCTCTCCATACATCTCACAAAATCTTTCCTCTTACTAACTATGACCTATAGCAATTAGGTAAATTATAACTTTGTAAGCAGAACTGAAACATTTATCTTTTTATTCCCACCTGATCACTCTAGAATTTGGAAACTCTTGGCATGTATTATTATGTTCTTGGCAATATACTTATTTTTGTATGTTTACTATAACAGAACATAATTGTCACTATTGGTCACATTACCAAGGCTTTGACTGAAATGCCACATTTGAGAGAGGAACATATGGACTCAGATATGACCAGTCAGCTTTAAGGAACTAAGGATGACTTTATGAAGCCAAATTGCTCCTTGGAAAAAACAGGCAGATATACTGCTTACAGGATTCCTAGCAGCCTTACTGGGTGAGTAAGGAAGGTCACTTTCTAAGAGGAGCAGGAATCTCAGGATATTTGGGGATCACAAGAAGAAAGGAATTTACCCAAATCTATAGTTATTACAGACAATTCTGATGGCATTCTTTGGTTTGATTTTCTGGCTTAAGAGACATTTAAAAGTTCAGTTTGAATATTCCTTATGAAAAGTTCCAGTGACATAGATTTTTTAAAAAAAACCTATATGAGCAATCACTATTCTTGCTGGAGTTATGCATATGATCAAGCCAGATTTATTGAAACTAAACTTATTTTTTCAAACAAATTAGCCTTAATTTGGCTATCTTTGGGGAAAATGAGAGTAATTTTAGAGAAAGAAATGCATTTCAGTAAAAACTGTAATAAACAGTCATAGATAATAGAGTTTAGGTTTGTTAATTGTCTTTGAGATTTTGTTTTTCCGTAAACTGGTCTGAATCCTGAATTTTTCTACTTTCCTAAAGTATTTAGCTATAGCTCTCCAAACTAACATTTCCAATTTTTCTTCCACCTTTGCTTTGGAATCATAGAAAATGGAGCTCCCCTTCTCCTTAAGCCCTGAAAACTGAAGCTGAACTACATGATATAAACTTAAGAGAGATCACTACAATAGCCCATGCTTCAACAATCTTTGTGCCTTTTGCTGTGTACACAGCTCAGAAAGTTTACCCTAACATCAGTGACCTCATGAGAGACATTCAAACTACAAACCAGAAAAGTGTGCCAGATGGTCATTTTCTTTCTTTTTTTTTTTTGAGTTAGAAATTTATATGAATTTATTCATCCCATTGAAACCAAGGCACTAGTTAAACACGCACACACACGCACAGGCACACACGCGAGACTGAGGGCGAGCTTTTCTCTGGTGTCACTTTTAGTTGTTCAGAAAATACTGCTGAAGTGGTGTAATCTGCTGAGGCAGATTTTCCCAGAAGTTTTATATTATGCAAAGTGATTTCTTTTTAAAGTTTTCAAACCAACCCTTACCGACTTGAGATTTAATATATCTTTTTTTTTTTTTTTTAATATTATTTTATTAGTTGGAGGCCAATCACTTCACAACATTTCAGTGGGTTTTGTCATACATTGACATGAATCAGCCATATAGTTACACGTATTCCCCATCCCGATCCCCCCTCCCACCTCCCTCTCCACCTGACTCCTCAGTGTCCTCCCAGTGCACCAGGCCCGAGCACTTGACTCATGCATCCCACCTGGGCTGGTGGTCTGTTTCACCACAGATAATATACATGCTGTTCTTTCAAAACATCCCACCCTCACGTTCTCCCCCAGAGTTCAAAAGTCTGTTCTGTACTTCTGTGTCTCTTTTTCTGTTTTGCATATAGGGTTATCGCTACCATCTATCTAAATTCCGTATATATGTGTTAGTATACTGTAATGTTCTTTATCTTTCTGGCTTACTTCACTCTGTATAATGGGCTCCAGTTTCATCCATCTCATTAGAACTGATTCAAATGAATTCTTTTTAATGGCTGAATAATATTCCATGGTGTATATACAGATGGCTAACAAACACATGAAAAGATGCTCAACATCACTCATCATCAGAGAAATGCAAATCAAAACCACAATGAGGTACCATTACACGCCAGTCAGGATGGCTGCTATCCAAAAGTCTACAAGCAATAAATGCTGGAGAGGGTGTGGAGAAAAGGGAACCCTCTTACACTGTTGGTGGGAATGCAAACTAGTACAGCCACTATGGAAAACAGTGTGGAGATTTCTTAAAAAACTGGAAATAGAACTGCCATATGACCCAGCAATACCACTTCTGGGCATACACACTGAGGAATCCAGATCTGAAAGAGACACGTGCACCCCAATGTTCATCGCAGCACTGTTTATAATAGCCAGGACATGGAAGCAACCCAGATGCCCATCAGCAGATGAATGGATAAGGAAGCTGTGGTACAGATGGTCATTTTCTATCCTCACTTCATCTTAAGGTGCTTCAAGCCTGACATCTAGAAATGTTCTTGATTGGGAGTTCTCAGATCTCTGACAATGGATTATAATTTGCTCCAATCATTAACTGTTGTTTTTCTTTGGTTTTCATAGAAATGCTTCTTTTTAAAACTTAATTGCTTGCACCTTATATAGGCCTGGCTTTGGAAGCCCACCCAACTCATAGCCTCCTGAAATGAATATAATTGTATTGATTCATTATCAGGACTATGAGACTGACATAATGAGGTGGAACAATCTACCAACTCAGCTTCTGGACTGTGAGGCTTCTTGGAGAAGTTTCAAAAACAGGACCATAGAGAAGCAAAATTTGGCACCACAAAATGTATCTTTTTGGCATGAGGCTTAATTTACGCTAATTATTTTTAAGAAACAGAGGACTCAGTAAATCTTTCTTTTTACCTCTCTCTTAAATGCATACAGAATTTGGATAAAGGAACTGTTCTGTCACCTGGGATGGAGATGCTGTGGTGTGATGTGGTGGGGGAATCGGGGGTTAGAGTCCACTCTGTATCCCAGGGTCTCTGCAGGGACCAGAAAACCCCTGCTCTATCATCTCCATGTGAACTGCCTTCCTGCCCACTGAGGTCCCAAACCCCTACCCCAGCATCCTCTTTTGTTGTTAGCTGAAGATGGCATTTAAGATGAGGATTTTAGCCTTTTGATCCAGTTGCTTAGTTTTCCTGCGTCTCTCCCATGTACTTATAAGTTAATCCTCAGGCCAGCCAGACCTAGAAAGTTGGAAGGAAGCACTTCCTTCCCAACAATTCTGTATCTTGGTTGTCAGCAGCTCCACAGGTCGTGCACCGCACGGCTTTCCACGTGTGCTCGGTTGTGTTCAACTCTTTGCGCCCCGTGGACTGTAGCCCACCAGACTTCTCTCTCCATGGAACTCTCCTGGCAAGAATATTGGAGGGGGATGCCACTTCCTACTCCAGGGGATCTTCCTGACCCAGAGATCAAAACTGCATCTCTTGCATCTTCTGTACTGGCAAGTGGATTCTTTACAGTCGGACACGACTGAGCCACTTCACTTTCACTTTTCACTTTTATGCACTGGAGAAGGAAATGGCAACCCACTCCAGTGTTCTTGTCTGGAGAATCCCAGGGATGGGGTCGCACAGAGTCAGACACGACTGAAGTGGCTTAGCAGTAGCAGTAGCACCACCTATGGAATTATTATCTTTGTACATGGCTGCTCTGGCTTGTTGAGAAAAAACAAAGCAAAATCCTGAGCCCAGAAGGAAGGTGTTTGAGATAGAAAGGAAGCAACCTAAGAACAAAGGCACTTTTGCTGCATCGGCAATGCCCTTCTCCCCCAGGGGTAGAGAAGCTTGGAAATTACATAGGCTTGGGGAACAAAATCTGCTAATGCAAAGCAGTTCCATTAGAGGTCAGGTGAGCAGGTGATTCTTGCATAAAATACAGTATCTGGAGAGTCTGACCATTTTTGCAATCTCCCAAGAGACTGGAAGGTGAGTGGATTAATTTGTAAAAAGGAACCTGAAAATGTACCAGCACAGAATTGGAGATTATACTGAGAACTGACTTGAAGTCTTGCATCCTGCTCACACCTTCAAATTAAAACTCTCCAAGTAAGGCATTTGAGGATAATAGAGAACAAATCCATTTGAAAGAAAATTGATGCTTTCTCAGGACACAGCATTGGGCACATCGCAATATTTGGGCAATGAATCTGACTTAAAGTTTTCCTATAGCCAGAAAATGTGCTGGAGTTCTGGAGTTTTCAGTTTCTGACAATAGAAAAACATATAAAATTATCTCTAATTTAAAAATTCCTAAATTGAAATGGCAGCAAGGATCTGTCATGTGAATGGCAGAATCATAAGTCTTCAATGACTCTAAAAATAATTTATTCTACCTATGTGAAAACTACTGCTTAGAGCAAAAACTTTGATAATGAATCAGAGTATTAGCACATACTTTTGATTAGTTCTCTGTGGGGATTCTAAAGATGTTTGTATCAAGGAAAATGTGCTGATTTATTAATAAGGTAACAAGAATTTTGTTGTTAGAAGGGATATTATGAACTATATAGTCAAATATCCTTGATTTCCCAGAGGAAGGAACTGAGACTCAGAGACGTTAAAAAGCAAAACAAAACAGCATGAGTTAATAGAAGAGGTAGGAAGAGAAATAGGATGTGAATTTCCTATTTAGCATGGTGCTAGGAGATCGAACTCTAAACTCAAATCCTCTAAGCTACACAATCAGAAGTGGGTGGGTTTTTTTAAATATGAGAAAACATCAGTTACTAAGCATATAGCCATCACATTTAAGTGGGTAATAAAAGATTTACTATTAATAGTCTACAACTCTTTAAACAAGTTTCTTGTATGGAGCAATAACATACAGAGGACTAGAGATCTAAAATCACCCTTTGTAGGAGGAATAACTTAGAAATCCAGAGTCAATTTCACTTAGAATAAGACTGAGAGCAAGTGACAGCCACCAATTCAAGTTCCCATTAGAATAAAAAATTTTGATTTGTGTGACTGAAGCCCTGCAGTATTGCTTTAAATAAGATCAGGCAGATAATAGACAGGGAGACAGAGGGAGAAGCAGGAGTTGGGATAAGACGAGAACCATAGAAATAAAATAGATTTTTACAGATTTCTACAAAGGCCACTGAGAAAAGAAGAATCTCCTCCTTAGCTGATGAGCATTTCCTGTTATTAAAAAAAAAAATGTCAAGTAACCTAGGGTAAGGACACTGAACACGCATGATCTTGCTAAATTATGAAAATGAATAAGCTATTGGCTAAAGCAGACTGACTTTTCTGGATATCACCTCTGATATCTTGAAATTTTTAACAAAATTTGAGTTCTGTGAGAAAAGACATCCTATTTTTGTGAATGTGGAGAAATTGGAAAGTCCAGGAAGGACTGGTATGAACTGAGCACATCTTTTTATGATGCTGGTAAAAAAAAAAAAACAAAAAAAATTTCCTGATGAGCCTCCTTTCCAAAGTCACACACAAACATCTTAGTCTCAGGCAAGGAACCAGCAGAGAGATGGTCAAACCTCCTCTGGGGTCCTTTCCCCAGATTCACCTGACCTGACCACAGCCTGGTCCACACAGCTCCTGTCTCAGCATCCCTCAGGTCACACTCGGGCTCCCATAAATTCAGAGCAGAAAATGAGCAAAACAAATGAAGGGTGAGGAAATAAGTCTTACCAAGGTAATTATCTATACTATAAAGTCATAGGACTGATGTTCTTATTGATCATTGGATGCAACTTCGGACTAAGTATAAATATATTTCCTGTGGAACCATTTACAATGGTAGCATTCATCTGGACAGGAACATAGACTAAATAAAAATATTCTTAGTACTTTTACTTTAAAACATGTAAAAGAACTGATCCTTGGCATAACTAAATGACAGCCATTGTTCTTCACACATCTGTATTCCTCTGTAAATGTAGGCCCAAGAAGGGAGGATGTCTGGTGTATGATTTCAGGATGGAAATCAGCGATTTAGTTTGGCTATTGTTCAAACAAAAGCTTTGAGGACTCCTATTGTGAAGCCATGATGGGGAAAGGGCTATAAGATGACAAATTGAGTCCGGGTTAGACAAACACATTTATTGTAATGTCCAGTATGTTTTGCATAATGTCAAGATGAAGGTACAAACTGATACCACTACTGCTAAATGAAATGAATATATAAGAAAGCTGAATTTTTTTAAAACAAATTACCAGTTCTTGCAATATATGTCTGCATGAGAAAAACCTGGGAATAGACCCTTCTGCATTTATTGGTCAAAAAACAGACTTAGTTGTCCTAAGACATGTTTATCTAAAAAATTGCAGAATAGTATTTTTTTTAAAGGAAATTTATTGAAGTATGCTGTGCTGTGCATAGTCAGTTGTGTCCGACTCTTTGTGATACCATGGACTGTAGCCCGCCAGGCTCCTCTGTCCATAGGGATTCTCCAGACAAGAATACTGGAGTGGGTAGTCATTTGCTTCTCCAGGGGATCTTCCCAACCCTGGGACTGAACCCAGGCCTCCCACATTACAGGCAGATTCTTTACCATCTCAGCCACGAGGGAAGCCCAAGAATACTGGAGTGAGTAGACTACCCCTTCTCCAGGGAATCTTCAGAACCCAAGAATCAAACCAGGGTCTCCTGCGTTGCAGGTGGATTCTTTACCAGTTGAGCTACCAGGAAAGCCCTTATTGAAGTATCATTGGTACTATATTAGAAATATTAGTTTCAGATGTGCAACAGAGTGACTCAATATCTTTATAGATTATAACCATTTTAAATTTTTAATAAAATATTGGCTACATTCCCTATGCTGTACAGTATACCCTTGTAGCTTATTTATTTTATGCATAGTAGTTTGTATCTCTTAATCCTGTACTCCTATCATGCCCTTCCTTCTGCCCCTTCACTCTCCCCATTTGTAACCATGAATGTGTTCTCTAAGTCTGTGAGTCTATTTCTGTTTTGTTACACTCATTCATTTTTAAAAAATTCCACATATAAGTAATAACACACAGTATTTATCTTTCTCTGTCTGACTTATTTCACTAAGCATAAAACCCTCCAGGTCTGTCTATGTTGCTGCAAATGGCATTATTTCATTCTTTTTTATATATTCCATTATACATGTATCACAGTTTTCTTTATTCATTTATCTGTCAGTGGGTACTTGAGTTGCTTCCATGTCTTGGCTATTGTTATTAGTGCCTCTATGAATATTGGGGTGCATATATTTTTTTAATTAGAGTTTTCATTTTTTTCCCCAAATTTGTATCCCAAAATGTAATTGCTGAGTCATATGGTATGTGTGTGCAAAGTTGCTTCAGTCCTGTCCAACTCTTTGCATCCCTGTAGGCTATAGCCCCCAGGCTTCTCTGTCCATGGGATTCTACAGGCAAGCATGGTGGAATGGGTTGTCATTTCCTTCTGCAGGAGATCTTCCCAACCCAGGGATCAAACCTGGGTCTCTTACATTTCCTACATTGGTGGGCAAGTTCTTTAGCATGAGAACCACCTGGGAAGCCCCTTAACATTGAAAATATTTTCTCCCATTTAGTGTATTGTCTTTTCATTTTTTTTTGTGCTTTCCTTTACTGTGCAAAACTTTTAAGTTTCCTTTACTTTAGGAGACAGAGCAAAAAAAAAAATTTTTATGATATATGTCAAATAGTGTCCTACCTATGTTTTTCTCTAGGAGTTTTATGGTTTTCATTATTATATTTAGGTCTTTAATCCATTTTGAGTTTATTTTTGTATATGGTGTTAGAGAGTGTCCTAATTTCATTCTTTTACATGTAGCTGAACAGTTTCCCCAGTGCCACTTAGTGAAGAGACTTTTTTCTATTGTATATTATTACCTCCTTTGTCTCAGATTAATTTACCAAATATATGTGGATTTATTTCTGGGCTTTATATCCTGTTCCATTTATCTATATTTCTACAGTTGTGCCAATACCATACTGTTTAGATGACTATAGCTTTGAATTATAGTTTGAAGTAAGGAAACATGATTCCTCCAGGTTTGTTCATCTTTTTCAATGTTGTTTTGGATATTCATGGTTTTTTGTGTTTCCATACAAATTAAAAATTTTTTTTCTGGTTTTGTGAAAAAATGCCTTTGGTATTTTGATAAGATTGCATTGAGTCTGTGACTGTCTTGTGTAGTACAGTCATTGATTTTTCCAGTCCAAGAACACTTTACATCTTTCCAAATGTTTGTGTTGTCTTCAGTTTCTTTCATAGTGCCTTATAGTCTTTCGAATACAGCTCTTTTATGTCTTTAGATATGTTTATTTCTAGGTATTTTATTCTTTTTGATGTGATGGTAAATGGGATTGTTTCTTTAATTTCTGTTTCTTATAGTTTCTTGTTAGTGCGTAGAAATGGAACTTTCTTTTTTTGTGATATTTTTGTCTTGTTTTGGTATCAGGGCAATACTGGTCTCTTAGAATGAGATTGGAAGCATTATTTTTTCTGAACTGTTTTTGATTAGTTTCAAAAGTGTGTTAACTATCCTTTAAATATTTGATACAATCCATTTGTGAAGCCATCTGGTACTGATTTATTGTTAGTTGAATCAGTAATGAAATTATTGATTAAATTTCATCACTGGTAATTGGTCCATTTATATATATAATTTCTTCCTGGTTTAGTCTTTGGAGATGGATGCCCATTATTATCACTTCTATTTAATATAGCTTTGGAAGTCTTGGCCACAGCAATCAGACAAGAATAGAAAAAAAAGGAATGCAAGTTGGAAAGGAGTAAAACAGTCACTATTTGCATAAAACATGATACTATACCCAGATTCTAAAGACACCATCAAAAAAGTACTAGAATTCATCAGTAAATTTGGTTAAGTTTAAGGTCCAAATTTAGTATACAAAAATCTGTTGTTTTCCTATTGATCAATAAAGAATTATCAGAAAGAGAAATTGAGGAAATAGTCCCATTTACAGCTGCACTGAATAGAATAAAATACTTTGGAGTAAATCTAAATAAGGAGGTAAAGACCTATACTTGGAAAGTAGTAAGGTACTGATGAAAGAAACTGAACACAACAGAAACATGTGAAAAGATATACCATGATCATGGATTGGAAGACTTAATATTGTTAAAGTGACCATACTACAAAAACCAATCCCTACCAGACATCAAAACATTTTCCATAGAACTAGACCAAATAATTCTAAAATTTATATAGAAAACAAATGTATGGAAATTTGTGTAAATACATAAAGACTCAAATAGCGGAAACAATCTCAAAAAAGGACAAAGCTGGAGGTATCACATTCCATGACTTATAAATACAGTAATCAAAACAGGATGGTAGTTGCACCAAAAGAAACCTATGGCTGATTCACATATCCTTCAATAAAAAATTAATTAATTAAAAAAAAAGAAACACATAGATCAATGGAACACAATAGAGATTCCACAAATGAATTCACACTTATATGTGAACTAACTTGTGACAAAAGAGGCAAGAATATATAATTAGGAAAAGACAGTCTATTAAAAAACAAATTAGGAAAAGTGAATAGCTACATGCAGAAGAACCAAACTGGATTACTCTCTCAAATCATGCACAAAAACAAATTCAAAATGAACGAAAGACTTAAATATAAGACCTGAAGTCATAAAACTTGTAGAAGTAAACAGCGGTAGTAAGCTCTTTGACATTCATCATAGTAATATTCTTTTGTAAGTGTTTCCTCAGTCAAAGAGTCGAACACAACTGAGTGCAGCACAGCCCCTCAGGCATGGGGAACAAAAGTAAAAATAAACAAGTGGGCTACATCAAACTAAAAGTCTTTTGCACAGCAAAGGATACTATCAGCAAAATGGAAAAGCCACTTACTGAATGAGAAAAAATATTTGTAAACAGTATAACTGATAAAAGTTTAATATCCAAGTTATACAAAGAATTTATGCAAACTCAACATCAAGAAAACAAAAAATCTGATTAAAAAGATGAGTATGGGATCTGAATAGACATTTTCCAAAGATGACATATAAATGGCCCACAGGCATGTGAAAAGATGCTCAGTTCAGTTCAGTTCAGTAGCTCAGTCATGTCCGACTCTTTGTGACCCCATTATCTTTTTTTTTTTTTTAATTTTTTTTTTATTAGTTGGAGGTTAATTACTTCACAACATTTCAGTGGGTTTTGTCATACATTGACATGAATCAGCCATGGAGTTACATGTATTCCCCATCCCGATCCCCCCTCCCACCTCCCTCTCCACCCGATTCCTCTGGGTCCTAACAGTGCACCAGGCCCGAGCACTTGTCTCATGCATCCCACCTGGGTTGGTGATCTGTTTCACCACAGATAATATACATGCTGTTCTTTCGAAACATCCCACCCTCACCTTCTCCCACAGAGTTCAAAAGTCTGTTCTGTACTTCTGTGTCTCTTTTTCTTTTTTGCATATAGGGTTATCGTTACCATCTTTCTAAATTCCATATATATGTGTTAGTAGGCTGTAATGTTCTTTATCTTTCTGGCTTACTTCACTCTGTATAATGGGCTCCGGTTTCATTCATCTCATTAGAACTGATTCAAATGAACTCTTTTTAACGGCTGAGTAATATTCCATGGTGTATATGTACCACAGCTTCCTTATCCATTCATCTGCTGATGGGCATCTAGGCTGCTTCCATGTCCTGGCTATTATAAACAGTGCTGCGATGAACATTGGGGTGCACGTGTCTCTTTCAGATCTGGTTTCCTCGGTGTGTATGCCCAGAAGTGGGATTGCTGTGTGACCCCATTATCTGCTGCATGCCAGGCTTCCCTGTCCATCGCCAACTCCCAGAGTGTACTCAAACTCATGTCCATTGAGTCAGTGATGCCATCCAACCATCTCTTCCTCTGTCGTTCCCTTCTCCTCCCACCTTCAATCTTTCCCAGCATCAAGGTCTTTTCCAAGGAGTCAGTTCTTTACATCAGGTGGCCAAAGTATTGGAGTTTCAGTTTCAGCATCAGTCCTTCCAAATAATGCTCTGTGTTGATGTCCTTTAGGATGGACTGGTTGGATCTCCTTGCAGTCCAAGGGACTTTCAAGAGTCTTCTCCAATGCCACGGTTCAAAAGCATCAATTCTTTGGCACTCAGCTTTCTTTATAGTCCAAATCTCACATCCATACATGATTCCTGGAAAAACCATAGCTTTGATTAGATGGACCTTTGTTGACAAAGTAATGTCTCTGCTTTTTAATATGCTATCTAGGTTGGCCATAACTTTTCCTCCAAGGAGCAAGCATCTTTAAATTTCATGGCTGCAGTCACCATCCACAGTGATTTTGGAGCCCTCCCAGAATAGTCTGCCACTGTTTCCACTGTCTCCCCTTCTATTTGCCATGAAGTGATGGGACCGGATGCCACATTTCTGAATTTCTCAACATTTCTGAATGTTGAGCCTCAAGTCAACTTGTCCACTCTCCTCTTTCACTTTCATCAAGAGACTCTTTAATTCTTCTTTGCTTTCTGCCATAAGTTTGGTGTCATCTGCATATCACTAATTATTATATAAAAGCAAGTTATCCCACAATGATTAGAATGGCTATTATTAAAAAGAGAAAAAAATAAGAAATGTTGAGGAGGATGTGGAGAAAAGATAACCTTCCTGCACTGTTGGTGGGATTGCAAATTGGTGCAGCCACTATGAAAATCAGTATGGCAGTTACTCAAAAAAGTAACTACGTTAAGGTCCAGTGATTCCACTCTTGAATATTTATCCAAAGACAGTAAAAACACTAATTAGAAAAGATATGCACCCCTATGTTCATTGCAACATTTTAAAAAATAGCCAAGATATAGAAGCAATCTAAGTTTCCATTAACAGATATGTGTGGATAAAGAAGTTATACGCATACATATAAAATGAAATATTATTCAGCCATAAAATAGAATGAAAACTTGCTATGTTTGGAAATATGGAAAAATCCAGACTGCACAACACTAATTGAAATAAGTCAGACAGAGAATGACAAATGTTGTGTTATTTCACTTACACATGGAATCTCAAAAACAAAATGAATAAACAAATATAACAAAACAGAAACATTTACAGATACAGAGAACTAATGGTTGCCAGAAAGGAAACAGGTGGGGGAGAAAAGAAATAGGTGGGAGAGATTGAAACGTACAAGCTTCCAGCTGCAAAATAAATGTCACACATATGAAATGTACAATGTGAGGAATCAAAAACTGTAATATTTTAGTACAATAACAAGTTGTAGTATAATATTGTGGTGATCATTCTAAACTATCAAATCTGTAATTTATAATGTGTTCTGTAATTGGAACTAACAGAGTGTTGTAGTTCAACTGTACTTGAAAAACAAACAAATTCAGAGAAAAAGGGACAAAATTTGTGGTTACAAGAGGCAGGACTTGGGGAGACAGGGGATTGGATGAAGGTGGCCAAAAGGCACAAACTTGCAGTTACGAGATAAACAGGTACTATGGAAATAATTTACAACATGATAAATATAATTAACACTGCTGAATGTTATACATAAAAGTTCTTAAGAGAGTAATTCCTAAGAGTTCTCATCACAAAGAAAATTGTTTTTCTATTTTTTTTTTGTATCTTTATGAGATGATGGGTGTTCCCTAAACCTATTGTGATCATCACTTCATGACGTATGTATGTCAGACCATTATGCTGTACATCTTAAACTTTTACAGTGCTATGTGTTGGTCATATGTAAATAAAGCTGAAAGATAAAGAACAAGAACTGAAAGAATACAAACTTTTAAAGAACAAAACAGAAGTGTTCACAAGGAGTTGCTCAACTACCTTTCAAGAAGATGGTTCCAATTCCTATTTCTTTTAAAATAAATCTGAGAGTATGTACTTTTTTCTCTATTTTCTGTACCTTTTCTTTCACTTTTTATCCATATCCTGGAGCAGGTGACTGTGCCATAGACAGGTAAAGATTCACTCTGCCCTTTATCTAAAGGGTGAAGTTGTTGTTGTGTGTGTGTGTGGGGGGGTGTCTATCAAGAAAGGGACCACATTCCCAGATCCCTGAACTTCTACTGAACAGTAACACTTTAGCCAATCCTGTGAGTGAAAAATGTTTAGATTTTAACTGCTTATTTTATGCATCCAGGTGAGCTTTTTTCCCTAAGGGTTGATACTCAAGACCAGCTCACAAAACCAACTGTAGGAAAGGTATCCAAGGAAATAGACTGAGAACTGAAGAACCTCTGGGAAAAAGATGCTCCCACTCATGGCCACATGGATTATCAACTCTGCTTTCAGGCTCTCCCTCTCTGTCTGAATCAGCTACGTCTGCCGAACTGGGGGTGCTGGCAGGGCGATGGTGGACTGCAGCACCAAAGCATCAGTAAACAGTGACCAAGGCTCCGACTGTATATCCTCAGGCACGAGGCGTTTCTGGGTCCAGTGAGTCAAGGCTGCCACAATGTCAGCGCTATAAAAACAGGTCCTGCACCCTACCTGCTGTGGCTTCATGAGTAGGAGAAGGGGCTGAGCAGTGGATTAGAAAGGTAGCTGAAAGTGTACCTATGCACCTATGTATGTATTCCCCACCATGGTCACACACAGTATTGACTTGTCAGCTGAAATTGTTCCTCCTCTTCAATATTACTCTTCAATATTCTTCTCTCTAGCACAGCCTGTTTCCTCCACGTCTAACTTCCTCTTTGCCACCACAAACTTTCTTTTCATATTCAGTTTTCAGTTCAGTTCAGTCGCTCAGCCGTGTCTGACTCTTTGCAAACCCCTGAACCGCAGCACGCCAGGCCACCCAGTCCATCACCAACTCCCAGAGTTTACCCTAACTCATGTCCATTGAGTCGGTGATGCCATTCAACCATCTCATCCTCTGTCATCCTCTTCTCCTCCTGCCCTCAATCTTTCCCAGCATTAAGGTCTTTTCAAATGAGTCAGCTCTTCGCACCAGGTGGCCAGAGTATTGAAATTTCAGCTCCAACATCAGTCCTTCCATGAAGGCCTCATATATCACACCCTTCCTTCTTCCCTTCCATCCCCTTTACTACCATATCTCTTCTTCAAAGACACAAATTCTCACCTCCCTGATTTAAACAAAACTTACATGTGACAACTGTGAACTAGTTCACCACCAAATTTCTGGTCTATACATCCAGACTGAGCACTGCCAGGAAAAAAAAAACTCTAAGCAAATGGATTGTTCAAAGCGTTAACATTTTTAAAGCTGAGGCAAGGTGTTCAAGGTCCTGTGCCTTCTCCTTGCCCAAGCTCCCCGCTGCCAAACTTTCAATCCCGCTGGTCTCTTCCTCTAAAACCTCTTGTTTGCTGCAGGGGGAATTGCTCTTTAAACATGAACTGGCTCATGTCTTTTTCCTTTGCTTGAGAGCTTCTGAGGACTCATTGCCTCATCGATCCAGAGTCAGACTTGCTCAGCGTGTTGTATAAGCTCCTGGTGGGTGGCTCCTGTGTGCCCTACACTGACACCCCAGGCCTCCCTATAGCCAGGCGAGGACCACGGGGCCTTGGGGAGCACCAAGGGGCCTTGGGGAGCACCGACATCCCTCGCACCACGCTGTCCTCCCAGGTCCCACTCCTTGCTCGCTGGGCCACATTTCCCTGCCCTCGGCGAGCTCCTCACAACCTCTCTGTCGGCTCACCTGTCCCGAGCAGCCTTGCACTCCCTGCTCCTTGCACCCCATGTCTTATTTTCTCTGGAAGCTGCTTCCTCCTGGTCTCTGGGGACCCTATACTCATTTCTCTGCTCCCTCCCAGGTCCCTATCCTACAACTTTGCACCACCGAGCAGAGATTTCAGTCTTGAAATCTGAAAGGTGCAGCTGCCCCACCATAGAAAAAAAGAAACGGAAGTCACTCAGTCGTGTCTGACTCTTTGCGACCCCATGGACTGTAGCCTCCCAGGCTCTTTTGTCCATGGGATTCTCCAGGCAAGAGTACTGGAGTAGGGTGCCATTTCTTCTCCAGGGGATCTTCCTGACCCAGGGATCAAACTCAGGTCTCCCGCATTCAGACAGATGCTTTACCATCTGAACCACCAGGGAAGCCCCATAAACATTCAACACATGTTTCCAGAGAGAATGGACAGATGGATTTTTAATACAAGAAACAGGACATTTTGTTTAGTAATTGGGGACCTGGGAGAGAAGAGGGGGCATCCACAACCCTGTATGTGGAATCTGCTCTCCTGTTTGTAATGTCACTAAAAGGAATAGTCTCATACTAACAACAGAGAAGCCTTCGTATACATAAAACAGAGGAATATCCTCCGTGCAACTTAATTGACTTCAACAATATCTTACAGAGATCGGTTTTCTAGTACTTGAGGTATCCCTTGGGGCTGAGGCTGTGCTGTGCCCATGAGCTACTCTCTGTTCCCAGGAAGGAAATAAAGAAGGTGTGCTGAACCTTTGATTGAGACCCACATACAGAAACAGAGGTCTCCAGGCTGGCCATCATAAGGGCTTCTCTCATAGCTCAGTTGGTAAAGAATCCGCCTGTGATGCAGGAGACCCCGGTTCAATTCCTGGGTCAGGAAGATCCCCTGGAGAAGGGATAGGCTACCCACTCCAGTATTCTGGCCTGGAGAATTCCATGGACTATATAGTCGATGGGGTCACAAAGAGTCGGACACGACTGAGTGACTTTCACTTTCACTGGAGGTGTTAACAGGGAGAAAGGTTGTGTTCATTAGAGTGTAACTCGGCAGAATCTTATGAGTGACTTTCACTTTCACTTTCACTGGAGGTGTTAAGAGGGAGAAAGGTTGGGTTCATTAGGGCGTAACTGGGCAGAATCTTATGGAAAGAGACAGAAGGGCAGTTACGGAGCTGACCACAGTTCAGTGCTTTTCGAGCACCTGGGGTGTTTTTTAAAAATGCTGGTGACAAGGCCTCATGTCCATCCTACTAAATCATAATCTCGGCAGTAAAGCCATGGATCTCAATGTTAACATGGTTCTCTGCTGTTTCCTCAGCCTATCTGCCTTGGGAGCACCGACTCAGACGTGACTCTGCCCAGAGTTGCCTGGGCAGGAGGAGAGTCCCCACATGGGGGACGCTAAGCTGTCAGATCACGTGTCTCTCCCCCGTTTTGAGTCCATGCTCACTGGCACCCTCTGGAATTCCATTTCCACACAGCTCATCTGTTGGAGGAACTGATACAGCCAGCATGAAGTTCTGTGCCTTTTCAGTGTTTCTCATTGCTGTGAAATTAAAAGATAGTCATGGTTGCTCAATTTGCTCATCTCTTGTGAACACTGTTTCTGTGAATTGATACCTTGAGTCTGGTCAGTTCTTTAATTTTGAGTGTATTGAGCATGTGAACATGCAAGATTGCAGAGACGTCAAATGATCACCGTGGGCAAAGTCTTTCTTATCTTACATCTCCGGCCTCCTCCCTGTGGTCACTTCTCACCAACCCAACCACCCTGTCTTTCTCTAATATATATAATAAGTTCGTAGTGGTTTTGTCTGAAGGGATTAAATACTTACAAAATGTCTAGCCAGATTCTTCTGTTTTAGTCAAGCAGGGCTCAAATGATGCCTCTTTAAGAAACATGAAGACAGAATCTAGCTTTTATTTTTTTCTAGGGGGTAGGTAAAATTCTCAAATAATGGTTTTCAACCAAGGATGAATTTGTCCACCAGGAGACCTTGGCCATGTCCAACGACATTGGCAATCTCGGATCCCCTGGAGAAGGAAATGGCAACCCTCCAATTTTCTTGATTGGAAAATCCCAAGGACAGAGGAGCCTGGTGAACTACAGTCCATGGGGTTGCAAATAGTTGAACATGACTGAGAACACACACACACACACACACACACACACACAAAGTGACATTTGTACTTTTCACAGCCAGGAGGTATTGATGATGTCTGGAGGACAGAGGTGAGGGATGCTGCTAAACATTTTATGATGCATACATTGGCTCCCTACAAAAAAAAGATTATGGGTAACCAGGAACTATTTGTACTTTCTGATCAATTTTGCTGTGGACCTAAAACTGCCCTAAAAAAATAAAGTTTCTTTTTCAGAAAAGAATTATCTAGCCCCAAATATCAACAGGATCAAGTTTGAAAAACCTTGCCCTGAAGGAAGTAAAAAAAAAAAATGAGCTTCTTACTTCTCAACCTACTCCAGCCAACCTTTGTGATAATGCCAGCTGCTTTTGTAAGGGACGGCAATTTTGCAAATGAATGCCTCCCAAGTGAGTTCAGACCTGCATTTCTATCTGGAATTTTGATCAGATCAGAAGATGATGTTATAATTGAGTAGCATATGCTCCACAATGCCACTTTTCAGACAAAGCCATTTAGCTACAGCACAAATATGATCCATGCTGAGGTGAGAATTGGATTCACTTTTAATAGACATACTTTTGTTAATAGAGGTAAACTGAATTAGAAGTATGAGATGTCAACACATATTGAATTGTGGTCTTGGAGTCTGGTTATGAGGGATGACCTACTTTGTGGGGATTTCATTTTCTTGATTTCTGGACTCTGTGTGTTTCCCTCAGTACATGAGTCTTCCAGCTTATAGACCACATGGGGCTCTTTTGGAATGACTCTCATTTGATCTTCTCCCTTATTTAGAAATATTTCTCTTCTTTCCATTCTGTCAGACAGGGCTGACTGCTTCGAGGAAGGGTCTTGTGCCCAAATAGCCCTCTTGCTGGTACTGACCTTAGGTTATTCCCTAAGTATGATACTCCTATCAGCACAGTACATCTTCTGGAAAAAACCAGTTGGTGAAGTTTAGTAAATAATTTGTATATAAGTTATTTGGATGTAGAGAAATAATTCACTATTTGGGATCAGCACATCAGTAAATTTTTTTAAAATTGGAGAATAATAACTTTATAGTATTGCTAGTTTCTGGGTACAGTGAAGTGAATCAGCCATATATATATATATATATCCCCTTCCTCTTGGACCACCCTCCCTCCCACCCCCATGCCCCCCATCTAGGTCATCGCAGAGCACCGAGCTGAGTTCCCTGTGCTTTGTAGGTTTCCACTAGCTACCTATTTGACACATCAATAATTATCTCAGGTGAAAAATTCACAAATTTATTTTGTGTAGTGGAGGAGCTGGGCAAGAAGAGAGGTAAGTTAGGGGTTAGGAATGGAGAATGTAAGGGCCGGTTCCTGAGCCTCATCCCTCAGGCCAAGGAGCAAGGAGGCCTGACGGTGTCACCTGTGGCTTGACTGCTCAGCAGTAAAGATGGGGGAAATGGCAAATTCGTCTTCCTAAGAACAAAGCTGAATGAAAGGTGGAAATTAGCTATCTGTTAGTGTTGAAAGATGCCAGCTGGACAGAAGGAGAGAGTCCAGATCAATTAAGCACAGCTAAAGAATGAACTCACTGTGCCAATGCAGAGCCTGGTCCTGTCCCAGAAAGCCTGCACCACCCCCGTTTCCTGTCCTTCTTTGCTTTGGATGCAGTTGTTCGCTTCAGGAACACTCAGCTGCCGACCAGCCTAGGCAGACGCTGCATACCCAGTGTCCTTCTGTCAGGATGCCTCCACCTCTGTGGCATCCGACACATTTGCTTAAGGATATCGCCACCGTTGCATCTGCTGTGAAAATTCACATGTGTCGAAACTCCTGATCCTGGGTAGAAGTGAGGACAGGCCTTATCTGTGGGATGGCACTTTCGGTTGTCTTTAGTGTTTTGGATTAGTGGAAGGCCTTTCTCAGTGAGGGTTTCGTATCACCTGCACAAAGACAGGCAGCCTTGAAGCCGGTTTCAACATGCCTTGTCAGTCAGTCGTAAGTGTGAAATCCAGAATAATTGAAAAGTGATGTGTATCTCTACAGCAGAGGCTGAACTCACTGCTGAAAAGGGTTTGTGTTCATATCACACAGGAAATAACCTCAAAGCTTCTTTCTGCCTCTCTCTCCGATTACCCAACAAGCTGTTGGGAAATTTCTCTTCTCTGCCCTTGAACACTGTCTCCAAACTCAATTCCTATTCGATCAAGTACCTTCTGTCATCTTTTGGTCTCTTCATCTGTCCATCAGATGATCTTCTCTCATTGGGATCTAGATTACCTAGACTTTCAGAGTGTTTTTCATTCTCCTTTCTATGCCTTACCTGGGTCAACAAAACCAAATGCCAAGCATCTGCCAACGAGGGCTTGTTTGACACTTTAAAAATGATTTTAAAGATTTAAGCTTAACAAATCCACAATTTTCCTTTACAAAATACACACACACATGGACCCCAACAACAACACGGCACTCTGTTCTCCTTGAAGGAAGAAGGAATATCAGTTCTTACGTCAAATTTTTAGAAGTGTGTCTATAGAGGATTAGTATTTTGGTAACTCAGGGCAGGGTAAAGCATTTCAGCAAACCCCCTCGTAAGAGTGACCCCATTCTATAGATAGCTGACTCTCTGAGTAAGCTGTTGAAGTGTTCTGATTGGTGCTGCCAAAGTCAGGGAATTTTCCCTTTGTTCATGACTTAGTGGCACTAATCTCCAGGCAGAAAGAGTGGCACGTCTTCAGGCTTCTCTCAGAAAGGATGCTTTTCCCCATTCTTCAGTGAGTTAGCTCTGGCCTCAAGGGTAGGTGTTCAGTTGGCCTTTGGTGGACCCAGATCATGGGATCTTTAAAATTCAAACAGAATCCTAAACTGGCCAGAGTTCTGAAAATATTGGTCAACTGCATGAAGAACCACTGTGTGTATTTTGTAAATGAAAGCATGGGTTTGTTAGCGCTTTTGTTGTACATATATACAATGGAATATTACTCAGCCATCAAAAAGCAAGAAATAATGTTATTTGCAGCAATATGGAAGGACCTAGAGAGTGTCATACTGAATGAAGTAAGTCCAACAGAGGAAGAGAAATATTGTATGACATCCTTTACATATGGACTCTAAAAGGAAATGCTACAAATGAACTTACAAAACAGAAAGAGATTCACAGACTTAGAAAACAAACTTATGATTGCAGGGGATCAGAAGGTTAGGGAGTCTGAGAAGGTCATGTACACACTGATATATTTAAAATGAATAACCAACAGGTACTTATTATATAACACATGGAACTCTACTCAGTGCTACGTGCCAGCCTGGATCAGAGGCGGGTTTTGGGGAGGATGTTTACGTGAACATGTACGACTGAGTCCCTTTGCTGTTCTCCTGACACTACCACACCATTGTTAATTGGCTACACCTCGAAACAAAAGGAAAAGTTAAAGTTTGAAAAGAAAAAAATGAAAGTCACTGCTGGCCAAAATAAATAAATAGCAAAACTCTTAACTGTTAAGTTAAGTGACTCACCCAACACTGCAGAGGTCCAGGGGGCTAGAGGATGGGAGCCACTCATGCGATATTTCTCTTTCTCTGTCTGACTTACTCCACTCAGTATGACATTTGCGTTGGTCTTGGGAAGAGGAAGGAACCAGTTGAGGCTTGAATAATGTGTCACGGAAGAGCTACATATCTGACCATCAACTCACTTTAACATAACTTCATTTATTTCAGTTCAGTTCAGTTCAGTTCAGTTGTTCAGTCATGTCTGACTCTTTGCAAACCCATGGACTGCAGCACGCCAGGCCTCCCTGTCCATCACCAACTCCCAGAGTCCACCCAAACTCATGTCCATTGAGTCAGTGATGTCATCCAGCCATATCAGCCCTTGTCATCCCCTTCTCCTCCTGCCTTCAATCTTTCTCAGCATCAGGGTCTTTTCCAATGAGTCAGTTCTTCACATCACGTGGCCAAAGTATTGGAGTTTCAGCTTCAGCATCAGTCCTTCCAATGAATATTCAGGACTGATTTCCTTTAGGATGGACTGGTTGAATCTCCTTTCAGTCCAAGGGACTCTAAACAGTCTTCTCCAACCACAGTTCAAAAGCATCAATTCTTTGGCACTCAGCTTTCTTTATAGTCCACCTCTCACATCCATACATGACTACTGGAAAAACCATAGCCTTGACTAGACGGACCTTTGTTGGAAAAGTAATGTCTCTGCTTTTTAATATGCTGTCTAGGTTGGTCATAACTTTTCTTCCAAGGAGCAAACATCTTTTAATTCCATGGCTGCAGTCACCATCTGCAGTGATTTTGGAGCCCCCAAAAATAGTCTGCCACTGTTTCCACTCTTTCCCCATCTATTTGCCATGAAGTGATGGGATCAAATAACATGATGTTAGTTTTCTGAATGTTGAGTTTTAAGTCAACTTTTTCACTCTCCTCTTTCAGGTTCATCAAGAGATGCTAGTTTTTCTTCACTTTATGCCATATGAGTGGTGTCATCTGCATATCTGAGGTTATTGATATTTCTCCCGACAATCTTGATTCCAGCTTGTGCTTCATCAAGCCCAAAGATTATAATTTTTTTCTCTTTTTGGCATTTTCCCAAATTTTGTACCTACCAACTCAGAGAAACCTAGGTATATTTTTTATTTTTATCATTTATTTTAGTGGCATCTATTGCTTCCTTCTGACTTCCAAGGAATGCTCCACATTTGGCACCAGAAGGGAAACTATTGGTCTGGACTCATTAACCCTACAGAGAGAGAATTTAGAAGCTATGGAGAAGAGCACCTCTAATCCCATAAACCAGAGGTAACGTTGCTCATATTTTGGTGTTATTTTCTGTTTTTAAATTTTTTCCTGAAGAATGGCTTCTGAATATTTTGACAATTTATCAAGAGATTAGCTAATATTTTGAATATGTGTTAATATTTTTGTTATGAGTTATGTGTGTGTGCTAAGTCGCTTCAGTCGTGTCCAACACCTTGCAACCCTATGGACATGTAGTACACCAGCTCCTCTGTCCATAGCATTCTCCAGGTAAGAATGCTGGAGTGGGTTGACATTTCCTTCATCAGGGGACTGTCTCGACCCAGGGATCAAACCCGAGTTTCTTAAGTCTCCTGCACTGACAAGTGAGTTCTTTACCACTATCACCACCTGGGAACCCCTAATAACCATCCATAAAAACAGTCATTAGTTAATTGTTCTCTGACTGGAAGCAGAAGCTAGAAAAGTTCTTTTTTGAGCTGTGGGCACTCAGACCTGGCCCTGTAAGCCTGGAATGGCATTCTTTCCCGAAGCTCCCGCTGCAACTCATAATCATGTCACAAGTGCTGACAAGTGAAATGGTGACTTCCTAGAAATAATATCACTTGCTCTCACGAACAGTTTCTGGAGGTCCTTCCGTGACTTTTTCTTTAACAACCTTTTACACCAGGTCATTTGGAAATGTCCAGTATTCTTAGCTGCAACACTCCTGGATTTTTAAGGATTAGTAAATTTTCTGTTGCTCATATAAAATGTTAGAAATACATGAACTGATGCCTTTTCTGTCCACAGAGAAGGTGACTCCCTAAATTAGCATCAAGTAGATCTGATTCCTCACAAGATAGTAAGCCTTCCATCACCTTCATAGTCAAATCTCAGGGCTTGTTTTATTTACTTTCTATTTTGTTTTCCAAGTGTTGAAAGTACCTTAAAAATGAAACATGAGTTATAAAAAACTAGCATATATTTACTAAGAGGGCATTTTGACTTAATAGTGAACCTCTTGCCCCATCCCTAAAGAATTAAAAGCAGCTTGAAGACACACTATTCTCTGTTGCCACTCTGAGATCCTTGCTTTCTCATACCCGTGCAAGAAATAGGGAATTATTTCCAAGCCTTATTATTGCAGCTCTACCTCCCACAGACACTGCAGTCACGTCACTACACACACTCTGAGGATTTTCACATCTGGCCCAGTTGTCATCTTCCCCTAACCCTGCCAGAACCTGAAAGAAATCAATTTCCAAAGGTAACAAACACAGCCCATACATGAAGCTGCTTCACGATCAGTTTTCAGTCAAATTACTTTATCTTAGGAATCCATAATCTTCTTTGAATTATTAAATGAAAGCAATGACTGTGACCTTCCCCTCTGCAACCACACTTTCCCTGTCTTGCACTCTTACTTTCACCAAATCTGCTTTTTGATTGACTGAACCTCTGGGTCTCTGATTGCTTTGTAATTTCAAATGATCAGGTCCCTATTGGTTTCCTTTTGTGACTTATATATGATGGTCAAGCCATTACAACTGGTCCTTCCTAATGACTCAGAGTGTTACCAACCTGTGCTTTTGTCTGCCTAGTGTGTTGTGTAGGAACGCCCGCTACTCTTGCGTCTCTCTCTCATTGTCTCACTGTGGCCACACTCGGCACTCCGCATCCACGTGCAGGGGTCTTTTCCGTGCACCAAGCGATGCGGTGACATTGCTGGGTGCTCAGTGGCCTCACTCTCCTGACACCATCTACCTGGAGGCAGTGGCAAGTCCCGTGGGTTACTGACGCAGTCCGTTAACACTGTCCCCTCTAGATGCCAGTCCCGAGCAGTAGATTCCCAGGTTACCCACCAGTGCAACATTCCTACAAATTAGATATTCCTATAACCTGCACCCCCTTTGGGTTAGGTTATTTTCAGAAGAGCTCACAGATTTCAGGCCAACACTGCCATTTACCAGTTTAAAGGAGGTGATAAAGTTGAGCACACAATGATGCAATACAAAGGGTAAGATCTGGGATGATCCCCAGCTTAGAAGTTTCTGTCCCCATGAAAATGGGGTACATCACTCTCCTGCTACGTGGGCATATTCACCAAATCAGAAGCTCCCCCAACCCAATATTATTAGAATTCTATGAAGGCTTCATCATGGAGGTGCGATTAGTTATTAACTCCATTTCCAGCCCCTCCTCCCATGTCTGGAGAATGGGGGTTGGGCCTGAAACTTCCAAGCTTCAATCACAGCTTGGTCTTTCTGGTGACCAGACACCATCCAGGAGTCACTTAGAAGCCCACCCAGATTCACTTCATTAGGACAAAAGGCACTCCTAGCACCTGAAAAATTAAAAGGGATATGGGAGCTTGGTTTGGGGAGCCAGGGAGACCAAATAATACAACCAAAGATGCCCCTAGTGTTCTTATTACCTAGGAGTTTACAAGGGTTTCAGGATTTCTGTGTCAGGAACCAAGGGCAGATATTACAGACAGATAGATAGATAGATGGATAGACAGAGATAATATGTGCTAAGTCACTTCAGTCATATCTGACTCTTTGCAACTCTATGGACTCTAGCCTGCCAGGCTCCTCTGTCCATGGGATTTTCCAGACAAGAACACTGGAATGAGCTACCATTTCCCTCTCCAAGGGAGCTTCCTGAGTCAGATAGTAGATATTTTCTATTATTTTACGTATGTGAAGCCAAAGTTCTGAATTAATCATCTATCTACATTTCCTCCACTTCTTCCACTTTTCCCTCATCTATTTGCCATGGAGTGATGGGAAATAGTGGAAACAGCAGCAGATTTTATTTTCTTGGGTTCCAAAATCACTGTGGAAGGTGACTTCAGCCACAAAATTAAAAGACACTTGCTCCTTGGAAGAAAAGCTATGACAAATCTAACCAGCAGGTTAAAAAGCAGAGACATCACTTTGCTGACAAAGGTCTGTACAGTCAAAGCTATGGTTTTTCCAGTACTCATTTACAGATGTGAGAAAAGTGAGTGAAGTCACACAGTCGTGTCTGACTCTTTGTTATCCCATGGATTGTAGCCTACCAGGCTTCTCCATCCATGGGATTTTCCAGGCAAGAGTACTGGAGTGGGGTGCCATTTCCTTCTCCAGGGGATCTTCCTGACCCAGGGCTTGAACCCGGGTCTCCTACATTGTAGGCAGACACTTTTACTGTCTGAGCCCATAAAGAAGGTTGAGGGCCAAAGAATTGATGTTTTAAAATCACGATGCTGGAGAAGACTCTTGAGAGTCCCTTGGACAGCAAGGAACTCAAACCAGTCAATCTTAAAGGAAATCAACTCTGAATGTTCCTTGGCAGGACTGATGCTTAAGCTCCAATACTTGGCTACTCATTGGAAAAGGCCCTAATGCTGGAAAAGGCTGAGGGCAGGAGAAGTGGGGAACATAGGATGAGATGGTTGGATCTCATCATTGACTCAATGGACATTATTTTGAACAAAATCTAGAAGATAGCAAAAGACAGGAAAGCCTGGTGTGCTGAATTCTTTATAAAGATTCTGGTTTCTCCAGACTTGCCATCATTTTTTTTTTTTTTTTTTTAGTTTTTTATAAAGATATATTCATCGCCAATGAAATGGTCATGTCCATATCCTCTGAAGTCTATATGTAATTTTTGCTGTTAACACCTCCTTGCATTTTCCTAACTTTTTATGTATATCTTTTGTCACTAGTTGCAAAAACAAATTAATGTAATATAATCTATTCTACTTCTGTCCTTCTTGGACACATTTCTTGAAAGAATGATGCCATTCAAGGCTCAACATTTCTACTTTCTCACATTGGTTGGCTACTTAGTCCCAGGTCACCATGTCTCTGCTACACCACATCATCCTTCCACTCACAAGGTCACCAGTCATTTTTCAAGTAACAAGGACACCAGCCTTTCTTTCTCCTTCTCTTACTTGACTGATGTCATGTCACTGATGATGGCTGCTGGTTTCTCTCCTCTCTCACTCTACTCAGTCACCCTGGCAACAGCATCTACACCCACCTCTTCCAGGGATGCTCTCACACTAATGACATCCAGGGCTGGGCCACGTTCAAGCTCCCAAATCAGATCTCAACACTCTGAGCATCTTTCCCAGATGTGTCATACAGGCCTCTCATACTCCACAGGTCCAGAAGGAAACCAGTCATCTCCTGCCTCAAATTTTCTCTGTCTTCTTTGTTTTCCATATTGGTGGCTAGTAAAGCCCTTATCCCATATCCCAAGATAGAATACCCATTCTGCTTAACCTTGCTTCCCACATGTGTTCAGTGACTCAGTCATGTCCAACTCTTTATGAACCCATGGACTGTAGCCCTCCAGGCTCCTCTATCCATAGAATTTTCTAGTCGAGAATACTAGTGTGGGTTGCCATTTCCTAGTCCAGGGGATCTTCCCCACCCAGGGATCGAACCCCCATCTCTTTCATCTCATGCATTGGCAGGTGGGCTCTTTACCACTAGCTCCACCTGAGAAAGTGAAAGGGAAATTTTCTCAGCTGTGTCAGACTCTTTGCGACCCCTTGGACTAGTCCATGGAATTCTCCAGGCCAGAATCCTGGAATGGGTAGCCTTTCCCTTCTCCAGGGGATCTTCCCAACCCACGAATTGAACCCAGGTCTCCTGCATTGTAGGCAGATTCCTTACCAGCTGAGCCACAAGGAGAAGCCCCAATTATTTATCAAGTTTATGACATTTCTAACCAATAAAGAAATGTAGAAAATGTTCTATAGCTTTTGCTTTTAATTTCACCTCTCCCATTTTATGCGAGATAATGGTTGTCTGCTTTTCTTTGGTTGGAGGCTACTCATTTCAAGTCCTCACCAGCTGTAGTAGGTGGGACTCTGCTGGCTAACCATCTCCAGAACATGAATGATTGATCTAAGTTGGACCAATCAGATGTCTTCCTCTAGAAATGTGAACTCTGTCATCTTGAATAGAGAGACAGAATGGCCAAAATCATTCATTCATGCCTTTGGATAGACTGCCCTCCACTCCTGCAGCTCCCTGGGTTCTATCCATACATTAGTTGTTTAATCAGTTCTTCAATGAAGTGCGATAACACTTTCAATAAATTACCTTTTTTTGGGGTTAATTTTGGTCCATCTGTTCATATAGCTTGTAACTAAAACATTCTTAACCTATGCCTGGAGTTTTCTAAGCATTGGAGATGTCTTTCAGAAACACGAGGATGGGCTTATTTCTCTACCTAAATTATTTTGGAGACACTCTGTCTCCTTGTGAATAAAACTCAAGTTCCATAGTCAGGCACAAACCTTCAACATCAATGTTCTTCTTCCTGCCCTGTATTATCTCCCAAACCTCCCTACATGCAACAGGAATTCTTGGTCTACCATCTGTGCTTTAGGAGTCCTTGGTGTTCTGCAGGTTGCAAATTGCCCCATGCCCCTCTCCCTACTGAGTGGCAAGTGTGGAGACTCCTCTTGCTGACTCTTCTGACACCACTGGACACAGTCCCTGCCTCCCCACCCCGTAGTGGTAATACTTTTCAATCACTTGCGAGTGCTGTCAATACTGTGATGTGAGGACTGGTCTACCTATCTGTCATCCTATCAGACTGGCAGCTCCTTGATGGCAGATGTGTCTGGCCAAGAAACCCACATGCCTCTGGAGGCACCATCACGAGGCATCTGAAATAATGCATCTGAGATTCTTGGAGGATTATGGGGGCTCATGGTGACCTGTTCAGCTCTCAGGCAACATTCAGGCTGAGATGCACCCTGACTGAAGGTTGGGTCATGGTATCATGCCCTGAAATAAAATGAAAGGATGGAGTTAGGCCACTAGACACATAGCAACAGGAAATGGTGCTTCTCGAATGTGGAGTAACCTCTGTCCATGTCAGCATGGTGCTGCAGGAAGGCAAGAGCCCATGGTATGATCCTGGGGAATGTGAGGAGATGGGGTGAGAGTTTAGGGACAGGTGAGAGACATGTTCAATGGAGATGAGACACAAGAGTTTTGGGTGCTTGGGCCACTGACAGCTTCTGGGTAGCAGAAGATCGTACTGTTACTGGGCCCACAACTGTTGTCAGAGTGACTAACGAAAAATTTCAAATATCCCACAAAAGTTATGACAAACTTAGACAGTGTTTTAAAAAGCAAAGACATCACTTGCCAACAAATGTCCATATAGTCAAGGCTATGGTCTTTCCAGTAGTCATCCACAAATATGAGAGTTTGACCATAAAGAAGGCAGAGCGCCAAACAACTGATGCTTTTGAACTGTGGTGCTGGAGAAGACTCTTGAGAGTGCCTTGCACAGCAAGGAGATCACATAAGTCAATCTTAAAGGAAATCAACCCTGAATATTCACTGGAAGCTCTGTTGCTGAAACTCCAATTCTTTGGCCACCTTTTGCAAACCAGTGACACACTGGAAAAGACAGTGATCCTGGAAAAGATTGAAAACATAAGGAGAAGAGGGGGACAGAGGATGAGATGTTTGGCTGCCATCACCAATTCAATGAACGTGAACTTGGGCAAACTCCAGAAGGTGGTAGAAGACAGTGACCTGGTGTCCACGGGGTTACAAAAAGTCAGACATGACTTGGTGACCGAACAACAACAATTCACCAATGATTGCTAAAAACAGGGAGAGCAAGTACTTGGACTCAGGACCCCTGTTGTATGAGAATCATGAGAGATTGGTCAGGGGTGTGGAATGGATGAGTGCAGTGAGTCAGTCTGAGAGGAAAGGGTTGAGTGTGTCACTAAGTACTGAGGAATCCAATCTGTTGAACGGAGGTTAATTAAAATGTGAATCTGGAAAGTACTCACATTTTGGACAGCCTGAAAACTTTTTAAATGTTGTCACTTTAATATGTCCTTACGTTTTTACTGATTCCTTGTACTGAAATACCATCTGTTAAGTGAACAGTGATAATGAAGTAGAAGAAAGCTTCCCAAACTTTTTCTATTAAATCTGCGTTAAAAACTATGAAAGCTTATTTTATTTTATTTATTTTTTGGCTCTTGCCTCTGCTTTCCAGGCCAATCACCCTTGGTTTTGACTGAAACCAATATTCCCAGCTTTATTGTGGTCACCATAACCAGTGTTTTAACATTCCCTGTGATGTAAATGTTAACCCCAAGTCACTCTTATCTTGTGAAAACTGTGTTGTGTTTGGTGATTAAAGAAAAAAAAAAAGAGTGGCTTCAAGAGTCTGATATGGATGTCCTCCCATATTTTTGCATTTTAAGATCTACTGACAATGAGTTTAGCTTTGGCAGAACACACCATCACCTTTATGGGTATTTCAGGAGTGGCTAGTGATGACTTGTTTTGAGATTATTTTTCCTAGTGTCACAGTTTATAAAAATATATATTGAAATAATATTATAAACACATTAAAATCCTAGTGTTTGCTGCCAATCTATTACAGAGAAGGAGATTTCTGATGCTCTGCTCCTCTGCAACCTGACAAAACAGAGTAATATGGGTGCATTTGATAGTGAGTTTGCTGGAGCAATGCATCTTTTGTCTGTGGGTGCCCGTGCCTGGCAGAAGTAGAAGCAATTTAAACCTGATAGAACCAGATTGTATTAGATGCATAGACGTCCCAAGGAAGTTAATATGTTGGGGTTTCAATATAAAGTACAGGAGATCCGCCAGATGCTGAGGAAGTGAGCTATGAGCCAGATGAACCCCGTAAGGACAGGGAGATGTGCTCCAGAATTGCACCCACCCTAAGGGCTGGTCTAGAGCAAGCATCCTGTCCTTGTTGGCCTCTGCCAACCCACCGACACACACCCTGTCTCCCTTGACCCTGAACACCCGGAGACCACCTACTCCTGGCAGTCCAATTCAATTCCATCTCAGATGTTATGATAGGTCTCAGTGATTTCCCTCCACCTGAATTCTCTCGCTAGTCTGTGAACTGGTGTTTGGGAGCAAGCAGTGCAGTATTGCCGTGTGTAGTCTGCGTCCATGTCTCTATTCCTAGGCAGACTGTAAGCATTAGAGGGAAGCTGCATGTTACTTCTGCAGTGTCCACCCTTAGAAATCCTTGTTACCTGAGCGACAGATTCCCATAGGCCTGCTAGACAGAAGGGAAGGACATCAAAAGGAGATGACCTGGGCTAACTAACTGAAACCTCGCTGCAGAAGGGGCTGTTGACCTATTCATACAATTCATTTGCTAATGCTTGAGTTTGTACCAATTTTCAAGGAATGTAGAGGAAACAGGAAATGGAGGTGATAATGGGAAGCCAACAGGGAAGAATCCTGGATAGACCTCCCTTCATCCTGGTGACTTTTCTTATGAAAGAGCTCTCTGTCATAAATATGATTTATAAGCTACTATAGACTCACTGCTATGTGAATGCATAGTTTCTTCTGACAACGCTAGTGCCTGAAATTTGCCACTTATTTCTAGTTTTCCTTCTTTTTAGCCAAAGCAAGTAGCCGTTATGTCTCATTTCCTGTAATAGTTATTGCTACCTTTACTCTCTCCAATAAGGTTTACAGGGAGGCATAAATCTACCCAGTACCAGATAAGACAGACACTCGAAGAAATATACAGACACTTAAATTTAAAATGATGCAATTTTCAGCTGGGTTGTATTATTTTCTGAAAAAATATATCTCAATTTATTTGACCACTCCATTTACACACTACTGTGGCTCAGCTGGTAAAAAATCTGCCTGCAATTTGGGAGACCTGGGTTGGATCCCTGGGTTGGAAAGATCCCCTGGAGAAGGGCAAGGCTTCCCACTCCAGTATTCTGGCCTGGAGAATTCCATGGGTTGTATAGTCCATGGGATCCCAAAGAATCGGACACGACTGAGTGACTTTCATGCATTAATTTAAGAAATAACAAGTAATCTGTTCTATAAGGCAAACGAACGAAATTTAGGGCATTTAACCAAGCTTTTCAGTTCTGAAAGATGAGAATGCTGAATTTTGAAAGTAAGCAAGATGCCCTTCAGTTGGTAAATGAATGAAAAAATTGGTACATTCAAACTATGGAATAATATTCAAAAATATTATTATTTTTACAAAATGAGCAAGACCACCACCAAAAGGCAAACAGAAATTTTCAATGTATGTTGCTAGGTGAAAAAAGCCCATCTGAAAAAGTCTACATGATGTATGATTCCAATTCTATGACATTCTGGAAAAGGTAAAGCTGGAGACAGTGAAAAGGCTGCCGGTTGCCAGGGCTTCACGTGGAAGGAGAGAGGGAGGAATGGATAGCACGTTTGGGGCAATGAAACTCCTCGGTGTGACACTGTGAGGAGGGTACGTGTCATCACACTTTTGCCAGAACCCAGGGAACGTACAACATAAAAAGGGAAGCTTAATGTAAAACGCAGACTTCATTTAATAATAATGTATCTGTCAATTTTGGCTCATCAATTGTAGCAAATGTATTAAAACCAGAGTAATGCAAGATGATACTAATAGAGTCTGGGGGAAGGGTGGGGGTGAGAGCAGGTGAGAACTTACTGTACTTTCTGCTCACTTTTCCTGTAGTCTTGAAATTGCTCAAGAAACCTGATATCTATCAGAAAATAAAAATAGATGCATGGTTTTTAAATTTTATTTTATATGCAATGAGCTGCATTCTTTAGCTATTATGTTAATCCCTAAGATAATTGAATATCATAAAAGCTAAATGTGGTACTAGCTTGTTCAGATAAATTTAAAATTCAAGTATAAAAATGGATGTTAAAATGAACATGCTCAAGAGCCATGTTATCAGATATATAAAGCAATAAGCCCAGAGGCATGACTGATGACTATTATCTGAAAATATGCTCAGCACACCCAGAATCTCAAGTCACCCTCTCTGCGTGCACTGACTCTCGCCTGCCATCCTTAAGCTAAACTCTCCTTTTCTCCAGCTTGTCTAGCCTGTGAATGGACTTTTGTCTGGGGCAGCAGGGAGTTGATAAATGTCTACTGTTTCATCTTAGAGTGACCAGTCAACGTATATTCAAAAATGATCCTGTCATAGCATTTTGAAAGACTGGTGTGTGTATGAAGAAAGATTAAGAAAATAAATGCATTAATAGTAAGAGTAAAATATTATTGAAATTAATTTTATATTATTTATGAAGCATTTGGTTTATGCCAGGCACTAATAAAATGATATATAAGAAATTATACAACATTTAGGGCCTTCTCTGGTAGCTCAGACAGCAAAGAATTTGCCTGCAGTGCAGGAGACCTGGGTTCAATCCCTGGGTTGGGAAGATCCCCTGGAAGAGGTAATGGCAACTCATTCCAGAATTCTTGCCTGGAGAATTCCCGTGGACAGAGAAGCCTGGCAGGCTGCAGTACATGGGGTGTCAAAGAGTCAGACATGACTGAGCGACTAAGCATAGTACATACATTTACTTAATGAACATCTAAGAAATAAAGAAGATTATCCTCTTTATTTCTGATTATAAAGTGTAGCCACTCACTCAGGTGTGACTCTTTGTAACCCCATGGACTGTAGCCCACCAGGCTTCTCTAACCATGGGATTCTTCAGGTAAGAATACTAATGTGGGTTGCTTTTCTCTTCTCCAGTGAAGCTTTCTTACCCAGGGATTGAATCCAGGTCTCCTGCATTGCAGGCAGATTCTTTACCATCTGAGCCACCAGGGAAGTCCATTTCTCATTATAACTCTAGAAAATAAGAGCTCTTCTTATTCATATTTTCTGACGAGGAGCCTGAGCTGTTCAAACTTAATGAAATGACATTTCCCACTATCAGACAGTTAGAAAAAGCCCAAGCCAGAACTCTGATCAGAGCCCAAGCTCTTAAAGCAGAGTCCACACTGCCTCATCAAGCCTGAGTTCAGGAAGCTGTGTTGTAATGCATAACTTTCTTCTCATAAATGGAACAGCAAGGGAATAAGTTGAGTGAGAACTAAGAAAAGAGAAAAGAATTGACTTCATTTTACTTGAAAAGTTATGTGACCAAACGGGGGGGGGGGGGGTCCCACTGCCCGCAGCTCCAAAGTCAATAACGAGGCCAGGTTGCAGGAAAGGAAAGTCTGCTTTATTTTGGAGGCCAGGACCAGGCAGGAGGCAGTGAGGCAGGCTTCTGTCCAAAGGCTCACCACGCCCACTAGGAACCAGTGGCTCGAACTTTTATGGGCTGAGGGAGGGGCGGCATGCAGAAGCAGCAGTCAGCTCTGACAGTCACCTTGAAACGGGTCATCAGTGGTCTGATCAGCATCATCTTGATTGTTTTAAGTGCAGTGAGTCTTCAGTTCCAAATGGTTTGTTCCCATTTCCTTGAAGTCAACTCTCAGAACTGTGGCAGCTCACATCACTGGCTACAGTCTGGTCATCATGGAGTCAACTTCTTCCACTTGATGAGCCTTTCAGTAGCTGCAAGACAGCTCAAAGGACATGGCTCAGAATATTATCTATAAGCCCCCGAGAAGGAACTGGAGGTCCTTAACTATACTTAATGACTAAACTATAATTATTTGGTCTCCTTTGACTGCTTTCCTTTGTTTCTGCATGTTCTCACTTTTCTGATTAAACTTACTCTTTGGCTAAAGTTTTTCCATAAACAAAAGGTAGGCAGAGGGTATGGAGGGGCAAGTTTTTGCTCCGTTTCAGTGATATAGTTTTGCCATATTTGGGCAAAATCCTCAGTGTTTCGTTTACTTCCCCATCTTCATTCTACCTTAACTGACGTTAGCTTTTGCTATCAAAAGCCCTGATTTATAGCATTTGCCAATTTCCGTGGTGTAAATACTTCCACCATGGTTGATTTTAAGCTCCCAATGTGACATATCTGAACACAGAGTTGGGGACACAGTTGGGCAGCGCTGGGTCTTGTAAACTGGCTCCAACACCACTGTTGACACCTCATTAGGATGGACACTTAGTTGCTGAGAAGGAATAAAGTCCACTGTTTGGAGCATAGTGTTTTACGTTCTATGATATTTTTGGTGCATTGAGCTTGTTTCTGAAACTACCTGTGTGCATGATGTCCCTCCAGTCATGTCTGACACTTTGAGAGCCTATGGACAGTAAGCTCACCAGGCTCCTCTGTCCATGGGATTCTACAGGGAAGAATACCGGAGTGGGTAACCTCTCCCTTCTCTAAGGGATCTTCCCAACCCAGGGATCAAACCCAGGTGTCCCACATTGCAGGCAGATTCTTTACCATCTGAGCCACCAGGGAAGCCCTCTGAAACTACCTAGATGGAAGCAATTTCCCCTGGTAGATTTTGTGGTATTCCAGTCAAAACCTAGCAGGTCTCAAGTGGTGTTCTGATTCCATAGTCCTGGGATTGCAAACAATGAGTCTATCCAGCTCAGAAGCCAGAGGTAGATCTTTGATACTATGATAAAATTGCTGGGTGATTTGCTGAATTAATTCTCCTGTGGATGAGTTAGGCATCTATTCTTCAAAAGGAACCAGTAATGAAAGAGTGGAGAAGGCAACGGCAACCCACTCCTGTATGCTTGCTTGGAAAATCCCATGGATGGAGGAGCCTGATAGACTGAGATACATGGGGACGCGAAGAGTCAGACACGACTGAGCGGCTTCACTCTCACTTTTCACTTTCATGCATTGGAGAAGGAAATGGCAACCCACTCCAGTGTTCTTGCCTAGAGAATTCCAGGGACGGGGGAGCCTGGTGGACTGCTGTCTATGGGGTCGCACAGGGTTGGACACGACTGAAGTGACTTAGCAGCAGTGGAATGCAAAGAGGAAATAAGAATATTCCTAGATGCTCATGTGTGAAGGGCTGTAACTTGTGCTGTAAGTTCAGTGTTCCCAGGGAGAAGGGCATGGATGAGGGGCCCCCTCACTACTTGACTCTGTGTCCTGGCACAAATCTCTCTGTGGCAACTCTCATCTCTGTGTTCATGCATTCAGGGCCAAGTCCACCAAGACAAACACGGGAAGCCTGGGCATCCCCGGGGAGGCATGGCGGGCTCTGTGGGCTGCAGAAAACTCATGCAGACTCTCCACCCGCTACAGTGAACATCCAAACACGTATTCCTCACCTGGCTGGACACTTCCAGGACTGTGGATATTGCCACACTCTTCCCAAACTCAGCACGTGGGTAATAAACCTCTTAGCAGTCTCTGAGTGTGAGTGTGGCACCATCAGTATTGATACACAAGCCAATATTGAGTAAGGGATTGATCCGTCCCTTAACCAGACAGCCACAAAACACTACATCTGAGACTGCTTATTAATACCTGTAGATCAGAAAAAGATCTACAGAGTCTACCCAATCGCAAATTTGCACCCAGGCTTTCTGATGGGCTTCTGTGTGGGGCACGAAGGAAGAATGAGCCTGGGGGAATGCCAGCAGTCAAGCATCAGAATGGAATCACTGCATGTAGGTATGAAAATAGTCAAGCAGTTTGACTTCAACATAACAAGCAGAAGAGTGTGGGTCAGGTATAAACAGATGATGGCCATGTGTGCTGGGTGCAAGATCATTATACTTTCTAGTCTCAATATGTTTGAAATTTGATATAAATTTATATTACCTTGTATTATGTTTACTGAAGTATCATTGATTTACAGTGTAGTGTTAGTTTCAAGTCTACAGGAAAGTGGTTCAATTATACATATGCATGTGTCTATTATCCTTCCTCTTATAGGTTATTACAAGATATCGAGTGGTTCCCTGTTCTATACTTAGCTTCCTGTTGTGTATCTATTTTATATACAGTAGTGTGTATATTTAAACCCCAAACTCCTGACGTATCCCTCTCCCACCCCTTCCCCCTCTGGCAACTGTCAGTTTATTTTCCATGTCTGTAAGTCCATTTCTATTTTGTAAATAAGTTCATTTGTATCATTTTCTTTCAGACTCCACATATCAGCAATATTGTATGATATTTGTCTGTTTGACTTCATTTAGTATGGCAATCTCTGTGTCCATCCACATTGCTGCAAATGGCATTATTTCATTCTTTTTGTGGCTGAATAACATTCCATTGTAAGTATGTACCATCCATTTGTCTGTGGATAGACCTGTGAAGTGGAGTATTTCCTGCCATAGCCGTAAACAAGGATGTTATAGCCATTAGCTATTCCAGTCCTTCAGACGTGAATTGCCCGAGAAAAGCAATACCTATAATTAGGCTGCTCTCAGGCCGCCATCCCTCTCTACAGTGAGAGGGGAACTAAGGGTGTGAAAAATCAAATTGCAGGATGCTGACCCCAGATAGCTGAGATGCATATGAAATGAATGATTTCAGTGAGCCCAGACTCTTGCATCTTCCTATGCATAGAAAAACTCTAAAATCCCTAACTTGAGATATCTGGTTTTCCTTAATAATAGTTTCCTTAAGAATAATCTTTTGATGTTCACACTTCCTGCCCCTTGTTAAAAACTTCTATATAACGTGATTCCTCCCCTTGCCTCCTCAGAACAATTCCTTCCAGGTTACTTGAGATGCTGTCTCCCAGGCTTGAAGCCCTAAAATTTCCCTCCAAATAAAATATAACTCTCAACTTTTAGGTCGTGACTGTTTTTTAAGTCAAGAGACACTTAGGTTGCTTCCATGTATTGGCTACTGTAAGTAGTGCTGTACTGAGTATGAGGGTTCATGTAATTTTCCAATTATGGTTTTCTCCAGATATATGCCCAGGATTGCTGGATCATGTGGCAATTCTATATTTTTTTTCCGAGAAGGCTCCATATTGTTTTCCACAGTGGTTGCCCCGATTTACACTCCCACCAACAGTGTGTGAGTGCTCCCTTTTCACCATGTCCTCACTGACATCTGTTATTTGTGTTCTTTTTGATGATGGCCATTGTGACTGCTGGGAGATGGTACCGCATTTTAATTTTAATTTGCTTTCCTCTAGTAATTAGCAATGTTGAGCACTCCATTAGCTTTTTAAAGGTCTGGTTGAGTCTAATGTAAAAATCTTCAACTTCTCATCCAAAGCTCTTCACTTGACTCAGGGATCTGAGGTGTGGAACGGGGCATGATCGGTTTCTCTTGCATTTCTACTCATTTCTTAATCCTCCTCTCTGTGTCTCCAGGCTGTTCCAGGGCTGTGCTGAGAGCTGGCGAGAAGATGAGGGGACTCAGAAGGTGGTGACCCAGCCCAGTGACCTCCACAGGGTGGGGGTGTCCTGATCATCTCTGGGGGAGGGTCCCCTGCAGCCCTAATTCCTTGATTTCTTGCTGCAACACCCACCCCATCTTCAGCCCCTTTAATTCTATGTCCCAAATCTCCTTCTGTCAGGGATGCCTCAGCCCTGGAGGGAGCCCTCGAGTGTAAGGGAGTCAGACCCTATGGTGCCTTCCCAGGAGAGACCTCCCCTTAATATCCTGCTTTAGCTCCTCTCTGAAGGACCTAGATAACAGTATCTGATGCACCTTTCCTGAGTTGTTTTACAGATGTGAAAACCTCCCATCAAATGGAAGATGTTAATTACTTGACAACCATGAGCACATATCCCCAGGCTTCCAGGAGCCTAAGGACTGATAATGTGAACCCCTGTGACACCACCCTATTCCCTCACCATCAGCCAATCAGAGAATTGTGCATGAGCTCATCGCAGACTCTGCAACCTTCTCCTTCACCAGGCTTTTAAAAATGCTTTGCCAAAACCCTTCAGGGAGGTTGGGGCTCCTGGGGGTCATGAACCACCCATTTCCTTGCATTGCCTTGCAATAAACATTTATCTGCTCCAGATTGTATTTCAGTCTATTTGGCGTCACTGTGCATAGGGCCCAAGAATTTGTGCTAACAATAAAATGGAAAACCGAGTTCTTGTTTGCAGAGCCAAAGAATGAACTTTGCAAACATGCAAACACTCATGGTAGAAAGCAATAAGATTTATTTCAGAGAGAAAGAAAGTACAAAGCTCTCAGCATAGACACTTAGAATGGGTGAGGTGCTCCCCAAAAGGGGGGACTGAAGCAGTGGCTGCACCGTGCAGTAGCGGCTGAGAGGAGATACCCCACGTCCAAGTTAAGAGAAACCCAAGTAAGACAGTAGGTGCTAAGAGAGGGCATCAGAGGGCAGACAGACTGAAACCATAATCACAGAAAACTAGCCAATCTGATCACATGGACCACAGCCTGTCTAACTCAATGAAACTAAGCCATGCCGTGTGGGGCCACCCAAGATGGTCGGGTCATGGTGGAGAGGTCTGAGAATGTGGTCCACTGGAGAAGGAAATGGCAAACCACTTCAGTATTCTTGCCTTGAGAACCCCATGAACAGTATGAAAAAGCACAAAGATAAGACACTGAAAGATGAACTCCCCAGGTCAGTAGGTGCCCAATATGCTACTGGAGATCAGTGGAGAACTAACTCCAGAAAGAATGAAGGGATGGAGCCAAAGCAAAAACAACACCCAGTTGTGGATGGAACTGGTGATAGAAGCAAGGTACGATGCTGTAAAGAGCAATATTGCATAGGAACCTGGAATGTTAGGTCCATGAATCAAGGCAAATTGGAAGTGGTCAAACAGGAGATGGCAAGAGTGAACATCGACATTCTAGGAACTGACAAACTAAAATGGACTGGAATGAGTGAATTTAACTCAGATGACCATTATGTCTATTACTGTGGGCAGGAATCCCTTAGAAGAAATGGAGTAGCCATCATAGTCAACAAAAGAGCCCAAAATGCAGTACTTGGATGCAAGCCCCAAAATGACAGAATAATCTCTGTTCATGTCCAAGGCAAACCATTCAATATCATGGTAATCCAAGTCTATGCCCCAGCCAGTAATGCTGAAGGAGTTGAATGCTATGAAGACCTACAAGACCTTTTAGAATGAACACCCCAAAATGATGTCCTTTTCATTATAGGGCACTGGAATGTAAAAGTAGGAAGTCAGGGAACACCTGGAGTAACAGGCAAATTTGACCTTGGAGTACAGAATGAAGCAGGGCAAAGGCTAATAGAGTTTTGCCAAGAGAACACATAGGTCATAGAAAACACCCACTTCCAACAACACAAGAGAAGACTCTACACATCTGTTGGCCATCTGATGATGTCCAACACTGAAATCAGATTGATTATATTCTTTGCAGCCAAAGATAGAGAAACTATACAGTCAGCAAAAACAAGACTGGGAGCTGACTGTGGCTCAGATCATGAACTCCTTATTGACAAATTCAAATTAAAATTGAAGAAAGTGGAGAAAACCACTAGACCATTCAGGTATGACCTAAATCAAATCCCTTATGATTATACAGTGGAAGTGAGAAATAGATTTAAGGAACTAGATCTGATAGAGTGCCTGATGAACTATGGATGGAGGTTTGTAACATTGCACAGCAGACAGGGATCAAGATCATCCCCAAGAAAAAGAAATGCAAAAAAGCAAAATGGCTGTCTGAGGAGGTCTTACAAATAGCTGTGAAAAGAAAAGTGAAAAGTGAAAAGCAAAGGAGAAAAGGAAAGATACACTCAATTGAATGCAGAGTTCTAAATAATAGCAAGGAGAGATAAGAAAGCCTTCCTCAGTGATCAATGCTAAGAAATAGAGGAAAACAATAGAATGGGAAAGACTAGAGATCTCTTCAAGAAAATTAGAGATACCAAGAGAACATTTCATGCAAAGATGGGCTCCATAAAGGACAGAAATCATATGAACCTAACAGAAGAAGAAGATATTAAGAAGAGGTGGAAAGAATACACAGAAGAACTGTACAAAAAAGATCTTCATGACCTAGATAGCTATGATGGTGTGATCAATCATCTAGAGCCAGACATCCTGGAATGTGAAGTCAAGTGGGCCTAGAAAGCATCACTATGAACAAAGCTAGTGGAGGTGATGGATTTCCAGTTGAGCTATTTCAAATTTTGAAAGATGATGCTGTGAAAGTGCTGCACTAAATATGCCAGCAATTTTGGAAAACTCAGCAGTGGCCACAGGACTAGAAAAGGTCAGTTTTCATTCCAATCCCAAAGAAAGGCAATGCTAAAGAATGCTCAAACTACCACACAATTGCACTCATCTCACATGCTAGTAAAGTAATGCTCAAAATTCTCCAAGCCAGGCTTCAGCAATATGTGAACCGTGAACTTCCAGATGTTCAAGCTGGTTTTAGAAAAAGCAGAGGAAGCAGAGATCAAATTGCCAACATCTGCTGGGTCATCAAAAAAAAAACCAAGAGAGTTCCAGAAAAACATCTATTTCTGCTTTATTGACTGTGCCAAAACCTTTGACTGTATGGATCACAATAATCTGTGGAAAATTATGAGAGCGATGGGCATACCAGACCACTTGACCTGTCTCTTGAGAAACCTATATGCAGGTCCAGATGCAACAGTTAGAACTGGACATGGAACAACAGACTAGTTTCAAATAGGAAAAGGAGTACTTCAATGCTGTATATTGTCACCCTGCTTATTTACCTTATATGCAGAGTACATCATGAGAAACACAAGGCTGGAGGAAGTACAAGCTGGAATCAAGATTGCCAGGAGAAATATCAATAACCTCAGATATGCAGATGACACCACACTTATGGCAGAAAGTGAACACGAACTAAAGAGCCTCTTGATGAAAGTGAAAGAGGAGAGTGAAAAAGTTGACTTAAAGTTCAACATTCAGAAAACTAAGACCATGGCATCTGGCCCCATCGCTTCATGGGAAATAGATGGGGAAACAGTGGAAACAGTGGCAAACTTTCTTTTTAGGGGCTCCAAAATCACTGTGGATGGTGACTGTAACCATGAAATTAAAAGACGCTTACTCCTTGGAAGGAAAGTTATAACCAACCTCGACAGCATGAAAAGCAGAGACATTAATTTGCCAACAAAGATCTGTCTACTCAAGGCTATGGTTCTTCCAGTAGTCATGTATGGATGTGAGAGTTGGACTATAAAGAAAGCTGAGCACTGAAGAATTGATGCTTTTGAACTGTGGTGTTGGCGAAGACTCTTGAGAGTCCCTTGGACTGCAGCGAGATCCACCAGTCCATCCTAGAGGAGATCAGTCCTGAGTGTTCATCGGAAGGACTGGTGCTGAAGCTGAAACTCCCATACTTTGGCCACCTGATGCAAAGAGCTGACTCATTTGAAAAGACCCTGATGTTGGGAAAGATTGAGGGCAGGAGGAGAAAGGAATGACAAAGGATGAGATGGTTGGATGGCATCACTGACTAAGTGGACATGAGTTTGGGTAAACTCTGGGAGCTGGTGGGACAGGGGGGCCTGGCGTGCTGCAGTTCATGGGGTCGCAAAGAGTTGGACACAACTGAGCGACTGAACTGATAACAATTTATATCCTTACTAGTATTGTACACTTTTGATTGGCATTTCTAACCAACTAACTTAAAGTTTACAATTCTAACCAATCTGCTTAAAGGTTTAACTTGACATCTTCGTGGCTACTTTTGATCCTTGGATTCTTGTTTTCTTAGACATTAAGTCACCATCCCGCAACCTTTACTCAAGACCACTGGCCACTTTACAATGGACCAGATGTATGGGTTAAAGATTGAAGATCACCAGTTGTTTTCCCCTCAGGCATATGGAACAGAAGTTACTTACTACCCTTTCTTGGATCTGAATGCTAATAATTTATCAGACCAAGGACACAGAGCCAGGAATTTGGGACAAAGTGTATATAGCTATATAGCTTTAGGTTAATGGATGTTTATTGAAACAGGCTGAGGTCTCAGATTTCCTATACTACCTGCCTAATAATTTTTGCCTCAACAATAACAGGGTCTTTATCAATGTGACTCAAACGTCAATCATTTTGTGCTGAGTCTACAGGGCTGTAGAGAAACTTAGGATGAGAGCAGGGACTCTGTTCTGTCCTGGAGAGAATCTAGATGCTCCCTAGGTGTCTAATGCTGGTAGGAGTCAAATGTTGGCCCTTAAGGCCCAGCACTCCAGCTAAGCATTGCAGATTCTCTAAGAACCAAGAGGCAGGCCAGCAGATTTCTGCTTCTTATGAACAGCCTGGGTTGGATGAGCACTTCCCCCAAGAGAGGCTTCTCCTGGGAGCAGCATTCTTTCTCCTGGGAGCAACAACTATCTCTTCCTCCCCAGCCCTGTTTTCTTACCCCCAAAGGAGACACCCTGCACTCCAGTTACTCTCCCCAGAGAAAACTCTCACTCCTAATTTCACAGTCCCTTTTCTGGTATTACTCTACAAGTAGAGTGTGGAGTTAAAGGTGGCCAAGCCGTGTTTTGAATTTCCATTTTGCCAATTTTGCCTAAAAGCTCTGGCATCTTCTCTTAGAATTTGCAGGCAATTAACACCCTTCCTTATCAGCTTCCTCTGGGAGCTTGGCCAAAATTCTGAAACAACAGGGAAATCACACTTAGCATCCTCCCTGCTTGTGTTTGAGATTATTTTAAGACAGTGGTACCTAAGACATTTCAGGAAAATAATAACACACAAATGTAAGTGTGATTGGTGGTTGTTTTGTAAAACCTCTTAGGACTTGGTAAAAATCATATTTTGGGTAATACACATCAGAAGTGCAGGATGCTGAGAAAGAGAGGTGGCATTTAGAGGGAAAGGCTTACAATTTGCATCTACAAATTTTTGGCCTCAAGTGACTTTAAAGACCGTTGCTCTTGTTCAGTCACTCAGCCATGTCCGGCTCTTCGTGACCCCATGGACTTCAGCATGCCAGGATTACCTGTCCTTCACTATCTCTTGGGATGGGGAGAAATCCATGGCACCTGGGGAGCTCAAGTATTATACTGCCCCTCCCATTACTGCCGAGAAAAATCATTGTCATATTAAATCATGATCTAAGACTTCATTTTTTTCTCACACCAGATGCTGAAAAAAAGTAAAATGCTGGAGGGGGAAATGCCCTGGTCCAGCACCTACCAATGAATGTTCTCACCCAAAGGGAAGATACTGGACCTAGCGGAACTCAGGCAGTGGGAATGACCAGAGATGAACGGAGGAGGGAACATATTTGACATCATTCTTCAGCTGGTAAAGAATCCACCTGCAACGAGGGAGACCTGGGTTTGATCCCAGGGTGGGGAAGATTCTCTGGAGAAGGGAAAGGCTGCCCACTCCAGTATTCTGGCCTTGAGAATTCCATGGACTGTATAGTCCATGGGGTCGCAAAGAATCGGACACAACTGAGCGACTTTCACTTTCACTTATCAATATTAAAGAAGGGACTGTCACGGAATAGACTCACAGACTTAGAAAATGAACTTATGGTTACTGGGAGAGAAACGGAGGAAGGGATAGTTAGGGAGTTTGGGAACAACATGTACACACTGCTACATTATAAATGGATAACCAACACATGTATAGCACATGGAACTCTGCTCAATGTTACATGGCAGTATGGTGAGCAGGGAGTTTGGGGTAGCATGGATACATGCATATGTATGTCTGAGTCCCTTTGTTGTCCACCTGAGACTATTATAACATTGTTAATCAGCTACACCCCAACACAAAATAAAAAGTTTTAAAAAGGGGGCTGTCCTGTCAACTTCTGTCTAGTATTCAGTTAGATAGATATCCTTTTACCAAATAGCTGTTTTGAGATTCCAAGTCATTTTATACATAACAACAAAGAAATCTTCTTAAGTTTTGCCTTTCAGCCATGACCCTTAAGACAAACCGTGCAGTTGGGCTAGGGGCTGGGAGCAGGGAGGCTTCTCGTGGCATCTGGATGGCAATGCTAATTTTGCCCGTGTGCCCTTGGGTGTGCACGTGGGTGTCGCTTTTCCGGGGATGTGTCAGAAGGTACTTGCATAGAGAACAGCTTTATAAGGAAGCGGAAATAAAAGGTGAGATACAAGAGCCCCTGTGAGACCAGCCCTTTGCTCAGACTCTGCCCCACAGAATGGATGGGCACTGCTCCAGGGACCTGGGCAGATCCGGTTTGGCAGGGGTGGCGGGGGGGAAATCACTGCCATCAAAGTCATTCCAGAAAGAAGATCCCTTCTATGGATTAGGCTTCTGCTTCCCTCTGAAGACAGACTGCTGCTGGTGCAAAGAGTAATAGTAATAACCACAGCAATAGCAATTATAATGCTTTAAAACTGCTGCTGTGGTTCAACTCTCCCATAGCCTGGGAGAGGGCTTCTGAGGGAGGGTGTGACTTGCCCAAGCGTGCGGCAGGCTGGGCAGGGTTCCAATGCTCCCACCACCCTGGGTGTAGGTCTGGGCAGGTGTGCTGGCCTGGCTGTCTCCCTGGGGACCCCACCCACCTCCCAGCCCTCCCTAAGATGCAGGGACCACAGGAAAGGCACACTCGGAGGTGAGCAGGCTTCCGGGTTAGTCATGTATCCAGCATTCTGTCTTAATCCCTATGAATGTCAACAAAAGCCAGGAATGCTCAACAGAGGCTCCTCCAAAACAAACCTCTCCTATGTGCTGTCCTTTTTGTCTTGTTGTATTTGTCTGTCATTGAATAATTCTTACAGAGCCAGCTCAGATCACTCTAAAATCCCAGAGCCTGTGTCACCAAGGAGGAAAAAAAAGCAGTCAAATCACTTTTGTGAACACGGAGATGGGACTCCTGGCATTTCCACGTTCTCTGAATGGCCCCAAACTTGGGAGGCTACACTGGTTTCTTCAAGAACCTCTGGTCCCGTGATGCTGAACCTGTGATGCCCCATGCCTCCTCTTCTCTGGACAAGCACCTCCTCATCGAGGAATCAAAAGTCAGTTCAGGAAGCTTCTATCTTCACATAAGAGACTGTTGTGTAGACATCAATACAATACATATGTGTATGATCAAAGGAGATAAAGTCTGTGAAAAGCCTGAACCTTGAGATCATGGTGAGGGTGGCCCTGAGCTTCAGACTGGTCTGTCCTAGTCCCGGCTCTGCAGCGGACAGGGAGCTCGAGAGCATTTCACCTGTCCAGCTCACCTGTTCAGGCCCCATTCCTTCCTCTAGAAGATGAGCAGCTCCTTCCAGCTTTAACAATTTCAGATTCAATCACATTTAGGGGGATTAAACCAGATTCCCTGCACTGCTTTTTTTAAGGCTGCTTTTGGTGGAAGCATATGTAATGCTAAATATAATTTTCAACTGCATTTTTATCTCTGTTTATGGCTCCTTTGACTAAGCCAAGATGAGCCCGTTTGGTTCAAAGCTATAGAGCCAGGTTTGCTGAGCGCATTCAAACAGCACTGCCTGTAACTGCGGGCTTTCTGGAATTGTCCGTGGAAAAGCAAAAGGCATCTTAAGCTGGGCTATAGTCAGAATACCGCTCAGGTATTCTGACTGCGGGCAGGAGGAGGAAGGGGTGACAGAGCATGGGATGGTTGGATGGCAGTATCGACTCAACTCAATGGACATGAGTTTGAGCAAACTTAGGGAGATGGTGAAGAACAGGGAAGCCTGGCGTGCGGCAGTCCATGGGGTCACAAAGAGTTGGACACGACTGAGCAACCGAATAGCAACAACAGTCAGAATAACTAGATAAACTGCAAAGACCAGGACTGCCATTAACTGAGTGAGATGAATGAATGTTTGGGCTGAAATGTCCTATCTATTTACCCAGGTCCTGTCAACTGAACCACAGGCAATCTCCACCTCCATCTCTGAGCCAGGCCACTTAGGAACGGACCAGCTGTCTTTGGTCTCTGAATATTCAGAGGGGTACACACACAGACAGAGGCCAACGTGGAACATGGAAGGCTCCACTGGTTTCTTCATGACCCTCTGATCGAGGGATGCTGAGCAGCATGGATGCTCCGCGCCTTCTTCTCTGTGGACAAGCACCTCCTCATCGAGAAACAGGGTCTAGGCTCGGAGCCCTGCAGGGGTCACCCTAGCAGGACGCGCTGTGGGATGGTGGTGGCCCAGCGGCGCAGGAAGGGGATCTTGGGGGGGGGGAGCAGACATCATGGAGAGGCGTCTTTAGTTCTGGTTTTGATTTCAGGCTGAAAGTCTGTCCTCTTGTGGCTTGTCCTCAGAGACTTTTCAGGAGCATCTGGGCCAGGAGTGATGAAGAAATGATGGAAATTTGTTTGAAGAGTCGAATGCAGTCTTCAGGAAAGGACCTGCCTTCGATACAGGCAATTCAGAAGATAATAGTAATAGTGGAGAGTGGAACTATTTATAGAGTTTTTAAAAAGTGGCAAGCTCCTGTTTTTACATCTGTTTGTAAAGAAGTCCTAGTATCTTTAATCACTGTTCTGTAAATAGGTTACCTTTTTGCAGTGGGAAACAAACAAAATTTAGAGCAAAGCAAACCTGATCGTATACTCTATAGGGTGAAAGCCAGCCAGCTCTGGAAACTGGTGGTCAAGGAGTCCCGGAGGCCACCGCTGGCCTGGAGGAGGTAGTAGCTTTCCGGGGATGGTACCAATGTACCCAGTTAAGGAGCACAGTGATGGCATATGCGGTCTATGGCATCCAAAGAATACTAGTAGGTAGAGCTGTCCATCAGCGCTGTGCACTCATTAAACCCCAAGGACCTCTGTGGCTCCGAGGAGGAGGAGGTGGGGTCATGGGTGCCTGCCCAGCTGCGGATTGGCCGCTCATGGTTGCCTAGTGACTGGCGAGGCTGTGTCTGGACCATCAAGTCTAGAGGCCTTCTCCCCAGCACAGAGTCTTCTGCTTAGGGGGAGTATGGATTAGTGTGTGGTGATGAATTTACAGAAACAGAAAAGCCACTAAGACATACAAAGAAAAGACCACATTCTTTTTTTAAAAGCTGTTATTTGGGTGGTTCTAAGATGGCAGAGGATTAGGACGGGGAGGCCACTTTCTCCCCCACAAATTCATCGAAAGATCATTTGAACGCTGAGCAAATTCCACAAAACAACTTCTGAAGGCAGGCGGAGGACACCAGGCACCCAGAAAGGCAGGCTCTTCTCTTCGAAAGGAGGTAGGACAAAATATAAAAGATAAAAAGAGAGACAAAAGAGTCAGGGCCAGAGACCTGTCCCAGGGAGGGAGTCGTGAAGGAGGAGAAGTTTCCAAACACCAGGAAACCCTCTGACTGGTTGGTCTAAGGGGAGTTTCGGAATCTCAGAGGGCAACATAACCAGAAGAGAAGGGGGAAAGAGCTGTTATGTAATGAGTTTTGTGGAAAGAAAACACGTTTTCCTCCTCTCCCAGCCCTGACAAGCCTGGGTTGAAGGGCGATGCCTGGAAAAGTGAGGAGACCCGACAGGTGGATTGCACCTGTCCATGTTAGATAGGGAAGCCAAACAGAAACATTTCTGTGAATTTTAGTTGGTAAACAAGGAATGAGAACTCCTGTGTGGTAATTCTTAGTTTTCAGAGCACTTTCTCAAATGATTCTTGGCGCGTACCACCTCCTTTCACAGATGTGGAGAGTATGTCAACTGCTCATGCAAATTCCACAATGATTTGTTGGCAGCTGTGAAGAGACTGCCGACTCAATGGGCAGAGTCTTTTCTCTTCTCTTGGGGAGCACCTTTCGGGCTTCTCTGGTTGGGGAGCATCTTTCCAGCTTCTCTAAACTCTTAATGGAGGGATAATTTTGAAAAGACACTCCAGTGACATTCAGATTTGAGCAGCTCCTCAAGCCTTTAAGGAAACCTACTTTATATAATAAAAAAAATCAAGAATGAATATGATGTGTTGATAATAAAAGCTCATTATATGTTGGGAATCAAGCTCAGTATATTTGCATGTGTTGCTTAATGGAATTCTCACAGTGATTCTTTCAGGAAAGGAATATTGTTTGTCCCAAATCGTTTCATTTAGTTTTTTATTTTTTATTGAAGTATAGTTGATTTATAACATTTTGTCAATTTCTTCTGTACAGCAAAGTGATTCAATTATAGGTATATGTACATTCTTTTTTCATAGTCTTTTCCATTATCATTTATCAAAGGATGCTGAATATAGTTCCCTGTGCTATACAGTAGGACCTGGTTGTTTATCCATCCTATTAATAATAGTTCACATCTGCTCATCCCAAACTCCTAAAGCAACCCTACCCCAATCTCTTCCCTCTTGGTAACCACAAGTCTGTTCTCTATGTCTGGGTGTCTGTTTCTGCTTTGTAGTTGAGTTTGTGTTATATATTAGAGTCCACGTGTAAGTGATATCATGTGGGATTTGTCTTTGTCTGACTTACTTTGCTTAGTATGATAATCTCTAGATCCATCCATCTGACAGTCCATCCACATTGCTGCAAATGTGTTTGTCCCGATTTGGACATGAGAGATCTAAGGCACAGTGTTTTAAGTTTCCTGTAGAATCTATAAAGCTAGTGATTCCTGCAGCATGCCTTTGCCCACATTGTGCCCTGTCTGTAACGGCCTCGGGTTAGTGAACACACGTCACCTGCTCCCAGCTGAAGCTGAGCTCACACCCTCTTACCAAGGATGGCTTCACCACAGTCTAAGATTGCATCCTTCCTTCCCTTTGAAGAAGGCTATCCAAGAGGCCCCACATGACCTGTCACGAGTCTGGCGTAACAGCTAAGAACACAGCTTTGTGTCAGATGCACCTGAGTACACACAGCCCAGGAATTCTCTAGTTCAGATGCGCATCTGAGGTGCTCATCTAACCTTGCTGAGCTTGTCTCCCTTTGTTAAAGCGTGGACAGCCCTACCTTCTTCATATCGCTGGTGGGGACATGAGCATTCAGTCCAATAACCATATAAAGTCCTGACAACTAGTGAGTCTTCAGGGTGACGTTTGTCTTGCTTCTGTTTCACTGAGATTTTCTGAAAACCTCATTGTTTGGCTGTGTCTGCTGCCCCTGCTCTCAGGGGCAGAGAGGGTAATTCATTCAAATTATAATTGAGGACTTGCAGTGCTAGGCACTCAGAACAGATAAATAAATATCATCCTTGATTTTCAGTAAGTTACTTGACTGGTCACAGGAGTCGACCCAAAATAGTTACAGTCGAATGTGATCATGAAGGCTGGAATATTGTCCTTGGGAGCACAGAGGGACAACTAATTCTATCTGGGAGCAGTCAAGAAGAGCTCACAGATGTGCAGTAAGCAAGAGAAATAAACAGCAGATCCAAATCCTGACCCTCTCCAAGAGAAGATGGCAAGACAGCGTCTCTGTGGTCCTCTTCAAGCATCATGCCAAGACAGGGCAAAACTGTGATCTGAGGCCTCTCTGTTCTGTGTGTTCCCAAGTTCCTACAAAGAAATGTGAAGACTCATGTCTGCTAAGACCCTGGCTATCCGTAGAGCATGTAAGTCCACACTTAAGGTTTCTTTATTTTTTTATTACTTCTGAGAAGGCACCTTCCCTCACAGCTCAGCGTTCCCATCCTAATGAGTTCTCCTAGGGCAAAAGATGGGCATGATCTCTTTCATTGGTCATCATTTGCTTTTTCCCTGGTCACTCAAGATACACGTCTTTTACATGAAATCAGTTCTCAACTCAACCCATCAATCAAGAACCTGGGATGCCCCAATCTCTTCCACAGCAGTTTCCTTGGCAACCAGGGTCCAGCCAGTTCAGTTCAGTTCAATCACTCAGTCGTGTCTAACTCTTCGCAACCCCATGAACCGCAGCACGCCAGGCCTCCCTGTCCATCACCAACTCCCGGAGCTTGCTCAAACTCATGTCCATTGAGTCGGTGATGCCACCCAACCATCTCATCCTCTGTTGTCCCCTCTTCCTCCCACCTTCAATCTTTCCCAGCATCAAGGGCTTTTCCAAGGAGTCAGTTCTTTGCATCAGGTGGCCAAAGTATTGGAGTTTCAGCTTCAACATCAGCCCCTCCAATGAATATTCAGGATTTATCTCCTTTAGGATGGACTGGTTGGATCTCCTTGTAGTCCAAGGGACTCTCAAGAGTCTTCTCCAACACCACAGTTCAAAAGATTTGGCGCTCAGCATTCTTTATAGTCCAACTCTCACATCCATACATGACTGCTGGAAAACCCATAGCCTTGACTAGACAGACTTCTGTCAGCAAAGTAATGTCTCTGCTTTTCAATATGCCTTCTAGGTTGGTCATAACTTTTCATCCAAGGAGCAAGCATCTTCTAATTTCATGGCTGCAGTCACCGTCTGCAGTGAGCGCTGGCCAAGCCACCGTGGGACCAAGTGAAACCCTGCGGGAATATGGCCATGCTCTCTGCTTTGGAAGAGTGAGAGACCACCCTGGAGACGTGCTTGGCTGCAAAACTGTCAGTCCAGCAGCCATCACTTTGTGTCTGCTGAGCTCCTTCCATCTGGACACCTTAGAGCAGGAACGCTTTCAGAGAGGAGCATCATTATTATACACATTTTTCCGCCAGGGCTTCTCCAACGGGCTCCTTTGACCTCAACTTTTCTTTATTTTCTTTCCTTCCTTCCTTCCTTTCTTCCCTCTTTCTTTTTTTCTCTCCTTTAATTTTAGCAACTCCCTTGACACTGCCTCCCAGTTACTCTTTTAGTGGCCCATGAAAATGCCGCACTGAAGTGCTGGGGTGAAGAGTACGCAATATTCTCTGCTTCCCCATCAGCACCCCATCAATCTCCCATAGTAATCAAAGCTGAACCCCCTGGTGTCCAAGCCAGGCATAGCAGCTGCTGTTCATGCTCTGACTGATGAAGGATCGTCAGTGATGAGGGTGCCCCCAACACTACCCACACCTGGGGTACCTCTAAGGAACCTGCTTCTAATGATGAGAAAAAGATTCACCGCCATGGTTTATGAAACTTACCCAATAGGGACCGGCAAGGCAGGGCTTCCCCAGCACTCCTGTCTGTAGGAATCACCCAGGAAGCTTGTGAGACAGCCGGTTGCCTCTGAGGTCCACGGTCTGGAGTTGAGCCCAAGGGTCTGCTTTTCTGGCAAGTTCCCTGGGGCTGCCACAGCTGCTGGCTCCAGGCTGGACCCACAGGGTCTGTGTTCGCAGGACCACACGTGTGCCTGTTCATGCTGCGCACGTGGATGAGATAGCAAAGCTTGTCTCTCATGCTGCGGGTTGTCAACGAAGCCTCTTCATATAGTGCCTGTTAGGTGGCAAGGTACGTAGAATAAGCCCAATGTTTCTGCCCAGGGACCCAGAACTAATGAGCTTCCAGATCCAATTTTTCATACTTTTGGCCACAAAAGATTAATCTAAATGGAATATTTTTGTCACTATTACAGCATATTGGTCATTATTACAGTATTTGTATGCAATTTTATTTGTATATAAATGAGAAAATCGTTATCATGGCTGCTATTAAACACATACACAATATTGAAATGCTCTAAATCTAAGTGGGCTTAGGTTACAGGAAGTTAGTTCATGTATCATAGTGTGGCCACAGAGACAACTCTAAGGAAAGGAGTTGCTTTACTATTCAAAGTTCCATATTCAGAGTCAAGTGAACTTTTCTGCTTTGGCCCAGCATTTTCTGGTTGAGGTCCAGATAGACTGAAATCTCACAGTTCTGACAGATGTCAGGGAATTTACCTGCTTGCAACTTGCAGAAGGTTGAATAGTGCCCCTCTCCTCCCCTCAAGATAAAGGTCCACCTAGAACCTCAGAATATGACCTCATTTGGAAGAAGGATTTTGTAGCTTTAATTTAGGTCAGGATCTCAAGATGAGATCAATTCCGAATAAGGTGGGCCCTAAATCTAATAGTGACTGTTCTTCTAGGAGACAGAAAGGGAGAAGATCAGAGTGACCCAAGGAGAAAGGCACGTGGAGATGGAGGTAGAGGGCGGGGTGATGCTGCCCTGAGTCAAGGATCCCCAGAGGCACCAGGAGCTGGAAGAGGCAGGATGCAGTCTCCCCTACAGCTTTGTGGGGTGCGTGGTCCAGCCCGCACTGTGATATCAGATTTTTGGCCTCCAGAACCATTAAAAAAAAAACACATTTTTGTTACTTTAGGCCGTCGAGATGGAGGCGATGCACTGTGGCAGCGCTAGGAATCCAATGCAGAGCCCCACGGTTAAAGTGGTCCAGCCTTGGGGACCTCTCCCCGGGCCATCGCTGCTTCAGCTTGGAGGTTCATGTGGTGACCCTGGTGAGGCCGGGGGCCCCAGCCCTGGGGACCGGGCAACTTACAGTTCCATACACGGAATTTGTAGAGATTCTCTGACTAGACACGTTTACAGATGGAAAACAAATTTGCTGTGCCCTCGAGGGAAGGTGAGTCATGACTCAGATTACTTCTTTAAAAAAGAAGAAAAAAGTGGTTCTGTTGCAACATACTCTTCGACTTCAATAATTTTTTTTAAATACTGAAGTATAGTTGATTTACAATACCGTGTTGATTTAAAGTGTGCAGCATCTTGATTTTTTTCTCTTGATGGAGATGAAGATGGAAAAGCTTCATCGGTTATTTTTACTCTCGGATATTTTTATACCTCCAAAAAGGCTCTTTCCCGGCAAATTTTGTCCTTAACCGTAAGATCTAGTTCATCTCGGTCCAAATATTCCTCTTGTCTGCAGGGCGTCCCAGGTGCTCAGAGAAGGCGCGCCTGCACCAGCGGCTTCCCCGAGCTGCGCGCAGCGCCACTGCCATCTCGTGGCCAGGATGCGCCGCAACATCCACTGGCTTGGTGCCCGCTGGGACCCACAGAGGCTGGGATGGAGGCTCCAGACTGAAATCCCAGTTGATAATCTTGAGTTTCTGGCTTGCGGGGGGCAGGGTGCTATTTGAAACTGAATACTAAGAAGAACGTCTGTCTGCCTGTTATTAAGGCATTGGGAATTCACAAATACGGAGCAGCCTCTCCGGAGGTGAAAACACACCACTGGAGGTACTAGTTTGAATTTCCAATCCTTTTCTTAATCCCCACCCTGCCGCTGCTGCCATGGCAGCCAGCAGGCCGGCACCTGGGCTGCGCAGAGGGCGAGGGCTGGAGGCTCGCTAATACCGCCTCTGCTCCGGCTCCAATGACTTTTGGCACAGAGACAGCCCCTCACCCTAAGTGGGTGGAGCTTCGGTTTGAGTGTTTCTTTAACCCTCCAACAACTAGGCTTTGGATGGCCTGCTCTTCTAGGAAACGGGATTTCCATGGCTCAGTAATACTTGGTGTGTGGCTGCCAGTGGATGGAAAGAGTCCTTCTCTCTTGGTCTCTACTAACTTCACGGCAGGTGAACTTTCCCGAGCAACCTGTGTTCGCATTCCCTGCCCCATCCTCCTGAACACGCATGCTGTCAGGCAGGTGAGAGCTCAGAGCTCCGGATGGAGCAAGGGTGAAGGTGCAGCCTTCCACCTTTTCTTCCAATACTCGCAGACACGCTCAGAGACTTCCTTCACTCTCTAGGGCATCGTGTGAAAAGCTCTTGTTAGAGAAGGTGTCCCATGGACAGAGAGAGCAGTCTGCTGGCTGCCAAGGGGCAGAGGGGGGCGGAGTGGGGATTGGGGAGCTAGGGTTGGCAGATGGAAGCTAGTATACAGAGAATGGATGAGCAGCAAGGTCCTACTATACAGCACAGGGGACTATATTTAATATCCTGTGATAGACCATAATGGAAAATAATTTTTTAAAAAAGATATATATATATATACATACATACATATGTATAACTGAATCACTCTGGTGTAAGAGTTTTGCCAAGAGAACGCACTGGTCATAGCAAACACTCTCTTCCAACAACACAGGAGAAGACTCTACACATGGACATCATCAGATGGTCAACAATAAAATCAGATTGATTATATTCTTTGCAGTCAAAGATGGAGAAGCTCTACACAGTCAGTGAAAACAAGACCAAGAGCTGACTGTGGCTCAGATCACAAACCATTATTGAAAATTTCAGACTTAACTTGAAGAAAGTGGGGAAAACCACTATGTCTTTTGAGTATGACCTAAGTAAAATCCCTTACAACTATATAGTAGAAGTGACAAAAGATTCAAGGGATTAGATCTGATAGGCAGTGTTCCTGAAGAACTATGGACAGAGGTTCGTAACATTTTACAGGAGGTGATGATCAAGACCATCCCCAAGAAAAAGAAATGCAAAATGGTTGTCTGAGGAGGCCTTACAAATAGCTGAGAAAAGAAGAGAAGCAAAAAAAAAGGGGGGGGGGGAGAAAAGGAAAGATATACCCATCTGAATGCAGAGTTCCAAAGAATAGCAAGGAGAGATAATAAAGTCTTCCTAAGTGAGCAATGCTGCAATTAACACATTATAAATCAATGATACTTCAGTAAAATAAAAACTAAAAAGGAGAAAATTCCAAAGGAGGTGGGAGGAAGAATTCCTACAGCATTGCTTCAAGGATATCAATTTACCAATTTCAATCAAACGAATCAGGGATCAAAATGCCTGAAAATTAGTGACCAGTTTTACCCCTAGGAAGGATGACCAAACACAGGGTTTGCTTCCCAGGCCTTTCCTCTCATGGTGTCCTGTGAAGAGTGAGCACCGCCTAGCCCTGCATCACCCAAGGGCTGGGCCGGCCACGCACGGGGCTGTAAGGACCGACTTAATGCTCTGTTGTTGCTGTCCTGAAATCCTCAATGATGTCTTTAAACAGGGGCCCCTGCATTTTTATTTTGCCCCAAGCCTTTCAAAATACTCAGCAGGGAGTAAGAGTTTGTTACAAACTCCCAAACTTGCCTGGGAGTTTGTTAGAAATCTATAATTTAATGCCCCATCTCAGACTTCTAAACTTGAATTTGGGAGATAATTAAATTGGAGAAGAGAGAAAGAAAGGGAAATTATATAATCCAGGGGAAAACCTCTTCAGGTGCATTTCCTTTGAATCTCAGTGACCTGTTACAAGATTTTGAGCAACTCAGTTCTAAGATCAGAGTAGAAAGTGGAGCTGACCAGTGACCTTTGACTCTGGTAGGAGTCTGAAGGCTGATGAGCCCACTGCCCTGTCCTGGAATGAGGCAGGAATCCCATCATTAGGAGCAAGTTCCTCTTTGTCTTTGCACTTGCCCTGGGAAGCTCCCCCTCAGTTTCCCTTTCTGCTCTCAAAGCTCCTCTCTCTGTCTCTGGACACACACACACAGTGCTTTATGTCATCAGGGAGTTTACAGATTTACAGAAGAACAGATTGGAAGAGACTTTGACCTCAGGCTTCACTGCTTTCAGAAGAACAAGGCCGACTGCCAATAGGCCGACTGCTACAGATAGTGGTGGTGGGTCGACAGAATTTTAAACAATTTATATTCTAAAATTATACTGCTGCAGTAATTATGGAAATCATTTAAATAGGAATTTAGGGATCTTGGTGTCATTGGGCACTTCATCTTGGTTATCCTCGCAGTTTTAATGAGCTGGATTGTTCCATTTCCAGTGTACTAGTGTGCACCACTGGAGAACTAAAGCAGCATCTTAGATATGTTAATACAAGTAGATAAAGGAAAAGCAGAGGGACACCAAAGCAAAGCAAAAGTATTGTTATTGGAACACAAGCTAGAGAGTAGCAGGCAAGAAAGCTCTTAGCTGGAGGCAATAAAAAACAGTATAGAATTTATTTTGTTCCTCAAATGAAGAAAGAGCTCTATCAGGGTCTTCACCCCTTGAGCATTATACCTGCAGCCATGCTGAAGGGGAAAGTTTTGTTCATCAAGAGAGAGATGGAATTTGAATAGGCTGAGAAACAGTGACCCAGGAGAACATGGGATTCTTGACCTTTCTGCGTCCATTCCTGCTACCATCTTGGTTTGTACACAGTCTATGGGCCAGTCACTGAAGGATTACCTCACGTCACTGTTTTCACCCTTGAATAATTTCAAAAGGATTTACAAAGAGTTTCGCCAACCCATTTCATTGTAACATTTTTTGAATAAGGCATGAAAGTTAAAATATTAACCATGAGCTGTAGTATGCAATGTGAGAATATAGTTTGCTGAATGGTGCTCTAGGTCACTGGGGTGAAGTGAGACCCTATGGTGGGTTATATGGTCCCCACAGTGTCCCAGAAGGAATTCATGAGGTCAGTGAACCCTACAGCTTTAGTTTTTTTATTCCCTGCCTCTAAGTTGAAATGAAGTCTTTCTATCAGAATCAGACCACGCTAGCAGACCAGTACCTGTGATGCTGTTAATAAAATAGCAGATATTTTTAATCACATTATGGTTGTTGCAGATATCTTGAACCATCATTTATGCTTATCTCACTTTGAAAATGTAGTAGGTATTATATTCTGTCACTTTGTTTTATTTAGTACATCCATAAATTTACAATATGTATAGAGAACTGTCAATCCTAAAGGAAATCAACCTTAAATATTCACTGGAAAGACTGATGCTAAAGTTGAAGCTCCAATACTTTGGCCACCTAATGCAAAGAACTGACTTATCAGAAAAGACCTTGATGTTGGGAAAGATTAAAGGCAAAAGGAGAAAGGGGCAGCAGAGGATGAGATGGTTCGATAGCATCACCCACTAAATGGGCATGAATTTGAGCAAACTCTGGGAGACATTGGATGACCAAGGAGCCTGGCGTGTTGCAATCCATGAGACAGCAAAGATTCACACACGACTTAGCACCTGAAGAACAACAACAAAATGGAACTATGTCACAGACTTGTTTAAAAATATTTTAAATTCTTCTCATATAATTAGTTTTTCTTTTAATGCTGTGTATACTTAAAATAAGTCTAGCATTATTCTGACGGAGTCACTAGACTTCACCAGGCACCACAGGGGTCCAAAGCTGACATGGGGTTAAAAACCCTGTGGCAGAGGAAAGTACAGGACAGAGAAGGAAAACCTCCTCCACAAGTGAAGTAAGAAAGGACAGAACACACAAATGTCTATTTGCCGAAGAAAGCTGTCGAGTGACATATTGGGAAATGTCTTTGACAAAGACGCATAGCTGACATGAGAAGAATTTTTAATTAACATTAAATCAATGCTGAAGACAAAGCATTACAGAAAGCCTCAGTGAATTTATGGTGGAATGAACACGATGTTATCTGAGGGAGTAGTTTTTGGGGATTTTACTTCATGTGTTGAGAGAATTTGAAAAATCTACAGGAATGAAGAGAGAATGAAACACTAGCCAATCAAAAAAGGTGTGTCTGTGTCTTGTGGGAAGCACAATCAGAACTCGTGCAGGAATAAGGCACCAGGGGAGGGGGAAGACTCTGAAGATGCAGCAATTCAAAGAAGAGGTTGAGGCAGGGCTCGGTCTGGTGGAGAGAAATAAAATGGCAGTGACTTAGGTAAAAGGATGCACAACAGCTGTAACTGTTAAAATGTACTGGCTATTTACTATGAATTCAGATTTGGTCCTAAGAATCTAATATTAACTATTTACCTTCATCTGCAAAATAATGCAGTAAGCAGCATTATTATTCTGTTGAACAGATATGTTCCAGAGTATGTATGATTCTTCCCACTCCTCAAGTAACTTTGTGGTAAGGGCAGCTTCCCCAGCTTCAGGCATTCCCAAAGGGTGTAAGAAAGGCAGATTATTAACTTGGTCTAGGAAGTTCTTGTATAAATGAAAACAGATCAGTTGCTATTTATGTTTTTATGATGGCGTGTCCCTCAGGATGCTGGCCTGGCATTGTAGAGTGTTCAAGACATTGGACAAGTGACTCGTTAATTTGGAAGATGGGGAAAGATGGGTGTTGTTAGCAAGAGGGGTGGGTGTGACTGAGCATTGTTGGCCTTAGAAGTTCTGTCCTACCTGCCCCAGGTTTTGAGAGAAAAGAAAGTGTAGGTCTAGGTCGGGTGTTTACTAGCATCTTTCTCCTTCCTTTAATTGCATCTGGATTGCCCTTGGGACACTGTGTAGTTGGGTGAGCTGTCAGCGTCTCTGGATCCAGGGTGCATCCTGACACAAGCCTGCCCATCAGTATTTCACCTCCTTGACCACAGATATTGGCTCAGGGTCAGGCAGTGACTCAACTTGGTTCATGAGGGTCAAGCCTGGGGTTTTGCTGGAATGATAAGAGATAGAACTTCCCGTGTGCTTTTTCCTCTGAGGTTGCTGAGCTATTCTTTGTGAGCCTGGACAGCCAGCAGCTGTTTTGCTGAACCTTGGACGTGTCTATGCAAGCATGAAGTCAGCAGAGAGGAATCACCATCAGTAGACAGAAACAGATTCCTGATGCATGTCTGATACACTAGCTCCAGTCAGTGCCGGAAACCAGATCAACCTGTAGAATTTTCACTTATGTGAATCTGTAGCTTCCCTTTTTTGGTTTATGCCTTTTCAGCTTTCTATCAATCGTCCCATCCCAAAGCATTCAAACCCAGGATCTTAGCCCTTCTGACATCTCAGTTAGGAGGCAACTGCGGTGGGGTTTGCATGAAGGGTAGTGAGCAGGCTGTTAGTTCTGGGGAGATGTTAAGTCTGCAGTGGGTTAAATCATCCTCACATGCTGCTTGGCACAGGACCTAAAAGGCCCAAGCAAACTGCCTTTGCCCAACAGGGCTCATTCTTAAGAACAGAACTTACCAGAACAGATGCAAATACTGAAAACCTGATTAACTGTGAATCCTGTTGCTTGGATCCTATTGTGGGAAAGAGTCTTCTGTGTATGGGTGCTGTTGTGTCTGACTCTTTGTAACCCCCATGGACTGTAGCCCACCAGGCTCCTCTGTCCATGAGATTCTCCAGGCAAGAATACTGGAGTGGGTCACCATTTCCTCCTCCAGGGGATCTTCCCAACCCAGGGATCGAACTCGTATCTCTTACATCTCCTGCATTGGCAGGCGGCTTCCTCACTACTGAGCCCCCTGTTTTTGATCAGTTGCTAAGTTGTATCTGAAAGAGAATCTTGGGACCAGTGATTCCCGAGCTGGGTGTTTCTCAAACAAGTGAAGCACAGTGACCACGGGATGGTCAGAACGTCTAGTGCCATTGTTCCTACTGAAACCAAGAGGAAAGAACTCAAACCCAGACTCCAGTGTGGGTGCAGAGTCTGCCATGACCTCCATGCAGCCCCTCATCCTGGGACAGAACCGCCGAGTTGCTCATCAGAGCCCTAGCTCTCCTATTTCCCGGCACTCACATCCTCTCCTGCCGTCGGGCGAGGTCGTGTGAGAGTCCGAGCAAATAGAATGGAAGTGGAAGCCGTGAACCCCTTCAGACCCACACGTGTCCCCCATTGCTTTTCCCACTCAGATCGTGCAATAGGGCCAATTTCCAGGGAGGCGCCAATACCCCACGTGAAAGATTCCTGGTGTCCTGCAGCCTGGGGCCCCACACACTGTGACCACCTGTTCACTTTCCCAGTATTGCTGCCCGGGAGAGTACATGTCTGCTGTACATTTGGGGTCCATTCTTCGGCATAATTACCCTCCCCCCAACTAATATACTTACCAAAATGCCTCAAGCACCAAGTGTGAGGTCAGGCAGGTAGACACAGCTAGTTAAGGGAGCTCTGTGGCAGAAGTGGGGGACAATTATAACCCCTTCTGGGTTTTCAGAGAGGCTGGTGGGGACACGGCCCAACCTGCTGCGCCCACCTGCAGCCTCTTTCTTCGCTGCATTTTATCATTTTATCCTCAAGGGACTCCTTTCCATTAGTAGAATGTGCCTGGTTTCTCAACTGTCTCTGAGTTTTGCAAGCCTTTCCTCTGCCTAGAATATCTCACTCTTCTCTCTGTGCAGCGTCTCAATTGAAGCTTTACTTCTTCAAGAAATTTCCTAGTTCAGCAAATAAGAATAGGCAAAATACCCATTTCATATTTTTATATAATTTTATGTATTTATATATTTATATTTTATATAATTTTCCTTTATACATTAATTATACTTAGCCATTTTACATGTGAGCTATACTTTGATTGCAACCTTAGTTCCCCACTAGACTGTAAGTTCCTTTAGGGCAGGGCTCTGCTTCATTTTCTTTAGCATCATATTGTTGGTTACTTGAAAAGTACCTAGTATAAAATAAAATAAAGTAAATCTATGTTGAGTGGATAAGACTCTTAACTTTCTCCGACTCCTTGTGGACTTTATTCATCAATTACTTCTCACTACCTTTATCATCAATATCGAGAATGACTCAGAGAAAACAAGATGGCAGAGGAGTAGGTGGACGTGGAGTACATCTCTCTCAATGGATGCATCAGAATACACTTCTAGACACAGAACCTCATGCAGGACATCAGCTGAGAGCAGACGGGAGTACCTGACCAGTGGAAAAGAACATACAGAACCACAGAAAACTCTGTAGGATGAAGGAACTAGGGGGGAAAACAGGAGTGTTATTAAGAATGGACCTGCCCTTGGTGGGTGGGGGAACTGAAGCAGGGGTCCAATCTCCACATTGGGGCAATTGTCTGAGACAGAGGAGAAATATTTAAGGCTAAGAGTGAAACAGCTGATCTGTGGCAGCCTAAATGGAACGAGAATCAGACAGTCCTTGCTGCAGCCATACATACCCCAGACAGGGACGCAGGTCCCCTGGAAGGTGCAGCGGCTGGGAGCTGGGGTTTAGGGATTGTGGAGCAATCCCAGGAGAGGGCTGCTGTAGACCACGGAGAGATGGATCATGGGGATGTGAGGGAGGAGATCCTGGTGGGAAATGCCTGTGGAGGAAAGCCAGGCAGCCATGGAAGCAAGGAGATACTGTTGAGTCACGTGTAGGGGGTGGAGTCATCACCATAGCCTTGCTCTCCCCACCTGCCAGCATCGGCAGCTGAACAAGAGAGAGGCTGGCCCATCAAACGACTGACGCACTGAACTACAGAGTAGGACCCCACCCAGGGAGCCCGTTTAAGTGCCTGGCACACTGATCTACAGAGTAGGGCCCCAGTCAGGGGGTCCCTCTATGTGCCCGACATGCCTAACAACAGAGAAGGGCCCCAGGCAAGGGAGCCCTGTAAGTGCCTGAACGGGCGGAGCGATGGAGAAAGACTGGCCAAAGAGGCCTTCTGATCGCCAGCTACAGGAGGCTCCAATAAAGACTCCGACAGGGCCATCACTCCTGGCGTGGAAGCAGTCCATGTCCCTGCACGCTTGGCGCCACTGGGGTCTCCACAAGCCAAGCAGCTGCGCCAGCTTCATGCTCAGCCCTTATTGGGGCAGAGCTGCCACAGGCAGAAAGAGTCTCGTGTCTATGTGCACAGAGCCACTTTGGTCGTGTCCGACTCTGCAACCCTGTGGACTGTGGCCTGCTGGGCTTCTCTGTGAGGGACAGGAGCTCTCCAGGCAGGAATACTGGAGCATATGGACCAACACTGGTTGCCATCCCCTTCTAGAGCACTATATTTCCTGATGCCCTAGCCACCAACTCCCCTGAGTACCTGGTGCTGCCAGAACCCCTGTGACCCAAGCAGCTGCACCACCTCTGCGCCTGGCCCTCACAGGGCAAACCCAAGTCCTCCAGGGCAGCCTCAGGAGCAAACCCCAGTGGACGACCCACATGCATAGGTGGAAACAAAACCACAACTGAAACCCAGGCCAGTGTGGCTAAGGAAGAAGACCCAAAACCTTCCCACCACCTGCAGATTAAATCCACATGATCAGCTAGGCAACCTCTGTGTCTATGGAAGATATAAAAGGGCATTGAGAGCTCCCACAAGAGAAAACACTCTAGTCCTGATAGCTGTGGACATTGGAGGCAAGAACCAGGAGTAGGACCAGATTAGACCCTGAGCTGCCCTCACAACAGGTCCAGAGATCAGCACAGAGTTGGAGGGCATCCTAGGGAGTTGGGGTGGGCTGTGACTCCCAGCGAGGGAGAGGACTCCAACAGCCATGACCCAAGGAAAACATTTATTATTCTGATGTTTTGACTTGTCCTGTAGTTTCTTTGGGGTTTTTTTCCTTTTCCTTTTTTCCTCCCACCCCCATCCCCACCCCGTTGTAGTTGATTATATTGGCACTAAGAAATCCAATTAAGCTGTAGAGCCTTTTTTTTCCCCCTCAGTCACATTTTTTATTGTAATTATAAACCGCTGCCTCTACATTGGGCTTTTGCATTTCTGTGAAGTTTTCCTTTTGTATTTTTCTTTTCTCTGTTTTTAATTTTTATTTTCTTAACCTATTATTTTTTCTATATTTATTCCTTTGTTTGCTTTTCCTGTTGTTCTTTCCTCCTTGCAGTTAATGCTTAATGTATATAAATCTTCTTTATCTTCCTCTATATAACTTTGCATATCTATTCTTTCTTTCTTTTCTTTCTCTCTTTTCCTCTCAACATATTCGTTAGTTTTATTTCATTGCTTTATTCCCCAATTGGCACCTTGCTTTAGTTTTGTTTTCTAGTCTGTGCTTTAGTTAGTTTTGTCCTGGTAGATATAATTTTTGGTTTTCTTTGTTTACTCGGACAATTTACTGTACTTTATTTTTGTTGGACTGTTTTCATTTTGCTTACAGATGTATATGTATATGTGTATATCAGTCACACTTTTTATTGTTGTTATAAACCTCTGCCTCTATGTTCGGGTTTGGCAGTTCTGTGGAGTTCTTTTTTATTCCTTTTTTCTTTCTTCTTCCATTTTTGTTCTTTTCTCTTTTTTATAATTTTAATTTTTAAACCTATTATAATTTTTCTACATTTATTCCTTTTTGCCTTTCCTACTAATCTTCTCCCCTTGCAGTTAATCTTTGTATATAAATGTATATAAATCTTCTTCATCTACCTCTATTTAAAGTTGCATATCTATTCTTTCTCTCTTTCCTTTCATCTCAATATAATTGTTAGTTATGTCTTTATTGCTTTATTCCCCGCTTGGCACCTTGCTTTAGTTTTGCTTTCCAGTTTGTGCTTTAGTTAGTTTCATTCTTAACTGGTAAATATAACCTTTGATTTCCTTTGTTGGCCGAGTCAATCTACTGTACTTTATTTTTGCTGGACTGTTTTGACATTGCTCATGGGTGTATACGTATATGTGTATATTCCATTATTTTAATTATTATTTGCCTAATTTTGCAAATGCCATTTCTCTGAGGTTCATCTTTGGCTTCTCATTTTTGGATTATTGCTTTAATCTCACTTAATGCTATAATAAACCACTTGTGGACTCTTTGTTCCCAACCAGAGATCAAACCCTGAGCTTTTGGAGTGAGAGTACTGACTCCAAGACCCTAAACTACCAGAGAACTAACCCTAGGGAGCATCAAATAGTGAGAACTCAGACAAAGGAAGCCACCTGAATACAAGACCTGGCATCAAACAGCCACCAATAGCACCTCGTGCAGGATGACTTATATAAACAACAAACAAAACAAAAATACAAACCCAATCATCAGCAGATAGGATTACCACCTCACTCAGCCTTGCCCATCACAGGAAAAACAAACAAACAAAAACTCAGCACAAATCTCACCCTATAAGAAGCTTACACACCCCCCTGGACCAACCTTCGGAGGGCAGAAACCAAAAGGAGTAAAGAATTCAATCTTCTTCAAGGAAAGAATTTAACTTTCCTTGAACCCTGGGAAAAGGAGACCTCAAACACAATAAGTTAAAAAAAAAAAAACCACAGCAACAATGAAAAGACAGAGAAATTCTACACAAATGAAGGAACAAACAGGAAACACAGAAATCCAAGTAAATGAAGAGGAAATAGGCAAACTACCTGAAAAAGAATTCAGAATAATGATAGCAAAGATGATCAAAACCCTTGAAAACAAAATGAAGAAAATGCAAGAATCAATCAACAAAGACCTGGAATAATTAAAGAATAAACATACAGACACAAACAACACAATTACTGAAATTAAAAATACTCTAGAAGAAATCAATAGCAGAATATATGAAGCAGAAGAATGAATCAGTGAGCTGGAAGATAAAACGGTGGAAACAACTTCTTAAGAGCAGAATAAAGTGCAAAGACTGAAAAGAACTGAGGATAGACTCGGAGACCTCTGGGACAATATCAAACGCACCAACATTTGAATTATAGGGGTCCGAGAAGAAGAAGAGAAAAAGAAAGGGTATGAGAAAATTTTTCAAGAGATTATAGTTGACAATTTCCCCAACATGGAAAAGGAAATAGTCAACCAAGTCAAAGAGGCACAGAGAGTCCCATACAGGATAAATCCAAGGAGAAACACACTAAGACACATACTAATCAAACTAACAAAGACTAAACCCAAAGAAAGAATATTAAAAGCAGCAAGGCAGAAGCAATAAGTAACAAACAAGGGAAACCCCATATGCTTAACAGCTGATCTTTCAGCAGAAACTCCTCAGGCCAGAAGGGAATGTCAGGATATATTTAAACTTCTGAAAGGGAAAAATTTACAACCATGATTACTGTACCTGCTAAGGATCTCATTCAAAATTGATGGAGAAATAACAAGCTTTACAGACAAGCAAAAGTTAAGAGAATTGAGTACCACCAAATCAGTCTTATAATGAATGTTAAAGTAACTTAAATAGTCAAGAAATACAAGAGAAGAAAAAAGATCTACAAAATCAACTTCAAACAATTTTAAAAACAGCAATAGCAACATATATATCAATAGCTACATTAAATGTAAATTGACTAAATGCTCCAACCAAAAGACATGGACTGGCTGAATGGATACAAAAACAAGACCCATATATATGCTGTCTACAAGAAACTCACTTCAGACCTCGAGACACATATAGACTGAAAGTGAGAGGATAGAAAAATATATTCTATGCAAATGGTAAGTAAAAGAAAGCTGGAGTAGCAATCCTCATATCAGACAAAATAGACCTTAAAATAAAGTAGATAAGGAAGGACACTACATAATGATCAAGGGATCAATTCAAGAGGAAGACATAACAATTGTAAATATCTGTGCACCCAACATAGGAGCACCTCAATACATAAGACAAACACCAACAAGCGTAAACAACCAAAGCAAAAAAACACCCAGTTGTGGATGTGACTGGTAATAGAAGCAAGGTCCAATGCTGTAAAGAGTAATATTGCATAGGAACCTTGAATGTTAGGTCCATGAATCAAGGTAAACTGGAAGAGATCAAACAGGAGATGGCAAGAGTGAATGTTGACATTTTAAGAATCAGTGAACTAAAATGGACTGGAATGGGTGAATTTAACTCAGATGACCATTATATCTACTACTGTGGGCAAGACTCCCTTAGAAGAAATGAAGTAGCCCTCATAGTCAACAAAAGAGTCTGAAATACAGTTCTTGATGTAGTCTCAAAAATGACAGAATGATCTCTGTTTGTTTCCAAGACAAATCATTCAACATCACAGTAATCCAAGTCTATGCCCTGACTAGTAATCCTGAAGAAGCTGAAGTTGAATGGTTGTACAAAGACCTACAAGATCTTCTAGAACTAACACCCTAAAAAGATGTCCTTTTCATTATAGGGGACAGGAATGCAAAAGTAGGAAGTCAGGGAACACCTGGAGTAACAGGCAAATTTGACCTTAGAGTACAGAATGAAGCAGGGCCAAAGTTAATAGAGTTTTCCCAAGAGAATGCACTGGTAATAGCCAACATCCTCTTCCAGCAACACAAGAGAAGGCTTTACACGTGGACATCACCACATGGCCAACACTGAAATCAAATTGATTATATTATTTGCAGCCTAAGATGGAAAAGCTATATACGGTCAGCAAAAACAAGACCAGGAGCTGACTGTGGCTCAGATCATGAACTCCTTATTGCCAAATTCAGACTGAAATTGAAGAAAGTGGGGGGAAACCACTAGATAATTCAAGTATGACTTAAATCAAATCCCTAACAATTATACAGTAGAATTGAGAAATAATTTTAAAGGACTAGATCTGATAGAGAGAGTGCCTGATGAACTATGGATGTTGGTTCATGACATTGTACAGGAGTCAGGAAGCAAGATAATCTCCAAGAAAAAGAAATGCAAAAAGCAAAATGGCTTCTGAGGAGACCTTACAAATAGCTGAGAGAAGAAGAGAAGCAAAAAGCAAAGGAGAAAAGGAAAGATATTCCCATTTGAATGCAGAGTTCCAAAGAATAGAAAGGAGAAATAAGAAAGCCTTCCTCAGTGATCAGTGCAAAGAAACAGAGAAAAACAATACAATGGGAAAGACCAGAGAGCTCTTCAAGAAAATGAGAGATACCAAGGGAATATTTCATGCAAAGATGGGCTCAGTAAAGGACAGAAATGGTATGGACCTAACAGAAGCAGAAGGTATTAAGAAGAAGTGGCAAGAATACACAGAAGAATTGTACAAAAAAGGTCTTCAAGACCCAGATATTCATGATGGTATGTTCACTCACTCACCTAGAGCCAGACAGCCTGGAATGCCAAGTCAAGTGGGCCTTAGGAAGCATCACTAGGAACAAAGCTAGTGGAGGTGATGGAATTCCAACTGAGTTATCTCAAATCCTAAAAGATGATGCTGTGAAAGTGCTACACTCAATATGCCAGCAAATTTGGAAAACTGAGCAGTAGCCACAGGACTGGAAAGGTCAGTTTTATTCCAATCCCTAAGAAAGGCAATGCCAATGAATGCTCAAAATACTGCACAATTGCAGTCATCTCACAAACTAGTAAAATAATGCTCAAAATTCTGCAGGACAGGCTTCAGCAATACATGAATCGTGAACTTCCAGATATTCAAGCTGGATTTAGAAAAGACACAGGAACCAGAGATCAAATCGCCAACATCTGCTGGATCAGCAAAAAAAACAAGAGAGCTCCAGAAAAATATGTGTTTCTGTTTTATTGACTATGCCAAAGTCTTTGACTGTGTGGATCACAATAAACTGTGGAAAATTCTGAAAGCAATGGAAATACCAGACCACCTGACTTGCCTCTTGAGAAACCTGTATGTAGTTCAGGAAGCAACAGTTAGAACTGGACATGGAACAACAGACTGGTTCCAAGTAGGAAAAGGAGTACGTCAAGGCTGTATATTGTCACCGTGTTTATTTAACTTATATGCAGAGTACATCTTGAGAGAGCTAGGCTGGATGAAGCACAAGCTGGAATCAAGATTGCTGAGAGACATACCAGTAACCTCAGATATACAGATGACACGACCCCTTACGGCAGAAAGTGTAGAAAAACTAAAGAGCCACTTGATGAAAGTGGAGGAGAGTATAAAAGTTGACTTAAAGCTCAGCATTCAGAAAACTAAGATCACGGCATCTGTCCCATCACTTCATGGCAAATAGTTGGGGAAACAGTGGCAGGTTTTATTTTTTAGGGCTCCAAAATCACTGCAGATGCTGAGTGCAGCCATGAAATTAAAAGACGCTCTCTCCTTGGAAGAAAAGTTATGACCAACCTAGACAGCATATTAAAAAGCAGAGACATCACTTTGTCAACAATTGTCCGCCTTGTTAAGGCTATGGTTTTTCCAGTGGTCAAGTATGGATGTGAGAGTTGGACTATAAAGAAAGCTGAGCACCGAAGTATTGATGCTGTTGAACTGTGGTGTTGGAGAAGACTCTTGAAAGTCCCTTGGACTGCAAGGAGATCCAATCAGTCCATTATAAAGGAAATCAGTGATGAATATTCATTGGAAGGACTGATGCTGAAGCTGAAACTCCAATACTTTTGCCACCTGATGTGAAGAACTGACTCTGAAGAGACCGTGATGCTGGGAAAGATTGAAGGCAGGAGGAGAAAGGGACGACAGAGAATGAGGTGGTTGGATGCCATCACTGACTGTATGGATATGAGTTTGAGTAAACTCCAGGAGTTGGTGATGGACAGGGAGACCTGGCATGCTGCAGTCCATGGGTTCTAAAGAGTCGGACCCAACTTAGAGACTGAACTGAACAGACTTAAAAGGAGAAATTGACAGTAACACAATAATAGTAGGAGACTTTAACACCCCACTCACACCAATGGACAGATCATCAAAACAGAAAATTAAAAGGAAACACAACTTAAATGATACATTAGATGTGATGGATCTCATTGATATCTTCAGGACATTCCATTCAAATGCAGAAGAATACACTTTCTTCTCCAGCACACATGGAACATTCTCCAGGATAGACCACATCTTGCATCACAAATCAAACCTCAGTAAACTTAAGAAACTTGGAATCATATCAGGCATATTCTCCAAACACAACACTATTAGATTAGATGTCAATTGCAAGAAAAAAATTGTAAAAAATACAAGCATATCTAGATTAAACAACATGTTTATAAATAACCAATAGGATACTGAAGACATCAAAAGGGAAATCAAAAAATGTATGGAAACAAATAACAATGGAAACACAACAACTCAAAATCTATTTGATGCAGCAATAGCCATTCTAAGAGGGAAGTTTTTTAACAATACAATCCTACCTCAAGAAATGAGAAAAATATTGAAGAGACAACCTAACTTAACACCTAAAATAACTGGAAAAATAAGAATTTAAAAAGCCCAAAATTATTAAAAGGAAATAAATTATTAAGATCTGAGCAGAAATAAATGAAAAGAAAATTAAAGAAACAATAGTAAAGATTAATAAAATTAAAAGTATTTCTTTGAGAAGATAAGCAAAATTCAGAAGCCTTTAGCCAAATTCATCAGAAAACAAAAGAGAGAAGAATCAAATCAACAAAATTAGAAATGAAAAAGGAGAGGTTACAACAGGAAATGCAGAAATACAAAGGATTATGAGAGACTATTATGAAAAACTATATGGCAATAAAAGGGATAACCTGGAAAAATGGACAGATTCTTAGAAAAGTTCAATCTTCCAAGACTGAATCAGGAAGAAACAGAAATTGTGAACAACCCAATTACAAGCACTGAAATTGAGGCTGTGATTAAAAATCTCCCAAAAAAAACAAAAGCCCAGGACCAAGTGGCATTACAGGAGAATTCTATCAAACATTTGGAGAAGAACTAAAGTCAATCTTTCTAAAACTCTTTCAAGAAACTACAGAGGAAAGAACACTTCCAAACTCATTCTACAAGGTCACCATCACTCTGATACCAAAACCTAACAAAGACAACACACAAAAAAAAGAAAGCTGCAGACAAATATCACTAATGAACATATATGCAAAAATCCTCAACAAAATTTTACCAAGCAGAATTCACCATCAAACATCACAACAAAAAGCTCATACACCATGATCAAGTTGGGTTTATTCCAGGGATGCAAGGATTCTTAATGTATGCAAATAAATCAATGTGATACACCATATTAACAAATGGAATGATAAAAATCATGTGATCATCTCAATAGATACAGAGAAAGCCTTTGAGAAAATTCAGCACCCATTTATGATTAAAACTCTTCAAAAAATGGGCATAAAGGTAACCTACCTCAACATAGTAAAGGCCATATATAATATGCCTACAGCAAACTTTATTCTCAGTGGTGAAAACCTCAAAGCATTCCCCCTAAGATCAGGAACAAGACAAGGGTGTCCACTTTTGCCACTGTTATTTAACATAGTTCTGGAAGTCCTAGCTACAGCAGGCAGAGAAGAAAAATAAATAAATGGAATCAAGATGGGGAAAGAAGAAGTAAGCCTCTCACTGTTTGCAGATGACATGATACTATACATAGAAAACCCTAAAGATAGTATCAGAAAATTGCTAGAGCTAATCAGTTAATTTAGCAAAATTGCATAATTAATACACAGAAATCACTTGCATTTCTATATACTAACAATGAAAAATCAGAAAGATAAATTAAGGAATCAATCTCATTCACCACTGCAGCAAAAAGAATTAATATCTAGGAATAAATTTACCTAAGGAGACAAAAGAACTCTATGTAGAATATTATAAGAAACTAATGAAGGAAATCAAAGATGACATAAATAGATGGAGAGATATTCCATATCCCTGGATAGGAAGAATCAATTTTGTGAAAATGAGTATACTACCAAACACAAACTACAGATTCCATGTGATCCCTATCGAATTACCAATGGCATTTTTCACAGAACTAGAACAAAATATTTCACAATTCATCCCATAGACAGAAAAGCCTGGTAGGCTACAGTCCATGGGTTCGCAAGGATTCAGACACAACTGAGCAACTTCCCTTTCACTTTCATGGAAACACAAAAGACCCCAAATAGCCAAAGCAGTCTTGAGAAAGAAGAATGGAGCTGGAGGAATCAACCTTCCTGACTTCAGGTTATACTACAAAGCTACAGTCATCAAGACGGTATGGTTCTGGCACAAAAACAGAAATATAGACTAATGGAGCAAGATAGAAAGCTCAGAAAGAAATCCATGCACCTATGGGTACCTTAGTTTTGACAAAGGAGGCAAGAATATACAATGAGGCAAATACAGCCTCTTCAATAAATGGTTCTGGGAACATTGAACACCTACATGTAAAAAATGAAATTAGAATACATCCTAATGTCATACAAAAATATAAATTCAAAATGTATTAAAGACCTAAATGTAAGGCCAGAAACTATACAACTCTTAGAGGAAAACATAGGCAGAGCACCCAATGACATAAATCAAAGCAAGATCCTCTGTGACCCACCTCCTAGAGTAATGGAAATTAAAACAAAAGTAAACAAGTGGAACCTAATTAAACTTAAAATGTTTTGCACAGCAAAGGAAACTATAAGCAAGGTGAAAAGACAACCCTCAGAATGGGAGAAAATAATAACAAATGAAACAATTGACAAAAGATTAATTTCCAAAATGTACAAGCAGCTCATACAACTCAATACCAGGAAAACAAACAACCCAATCAAAAAGTGGGGAAAAGATCTAAACAGACATTTCTCCAAGGGAGACATACAGATGGCTAATAAACACGTGAAAAGATGCTCAACATTGCTCATTATTAGAGAAATGCAAATCAAAATTACAGTGAGATATCACCTCACTCCAGTCAGAATGACCATCATCAAAAAGTCTACAAACAGATGTTGGAGAGGGTGTGAGGAAAAGGGAATGCTCTTGCACTGTTGGTGGGAATGCAAATTGATACAGCCACTATGAAAGATGGCCTTTAGAGTCCTTAAAAAACTAGGAACAAAATCACCATATGACCCAACAATCCGACTCCTAGGCATATACACTGAGGAAACCAAAATTGAAAGAGACACATGTATCCTATTGTTCATTGCAGCACTATTTGCAATAGCTACAACATGGAAGCAACCTAGATGTCCATCGACAGATGAATGGACAAAGAAGTGTGGTACATATACACAATGCAATGTTATTCAGCCATAAGAAGGAATGCATTTGAGTCAGTTTTAATGAAGTGGATGAACCTATTATACAGAGTGAAGTGAATCAGAAAGAGAAAGATAAGTATCATATTCTAACGCATACATATGGAATCTAGAAAACTGGTCCTGGAGAACTTATTTACAGGGCAACAATGGGGAAACAGACATAGAGAATATACTTATGGACATGGGGAGAGGGGAGGAGAGGGTGAGATGTATGGAAACAGTAACATGGAAACTTACACATCATATGTAAAATAGATAGCCAATGGGAATTTGCTGTATGGCTCAGGAAACTCAAACAGGGGCTCTGTTTCAACCTTTAGGGGTGGGATGGGGAGGGAGGTGGGAGGGAGGTTCAAAAGGGAGGGGGATATATGTATACATATGACTGATTCATGTTGAGGTTTGACAGAAAACAGCAGAATTCTGTAAAGCAATTATCCTTCAATAAAAAAAAATTTTTTAATCATCTATTTCACATCTAAAAAAAAAAAAAAAAAGAATGAATCAAATATCAGAAACTCAGAAAAGGTGATGCCTAACAGAAACAGGGTGACTTTGGGAATATGTGATTACATTTTTCCTTTAGACATGTTCTTCTTGAGATGCTGAGACATTAAAAAGGTATCCTGCAAAGAGTCTGAAACTCAGACCCGTTGACTGGAGAAATGGCCATGCTAAGATGAAAATAGAGGCTTTAGTTGAAAATTGGGAGTAGATTAGAGAGTGGAAGGGAGATAGAAAGAAAAAAGTTTATAATATTGTGAAATAAACAACCTTAAGGATTGTTACAGATTCTTTGTGTTATTCAACTTTGTGTCTTTGTAGGCAAAGCACCCCCTATACATAGTAGATGCTGATGAGAAGGACCCAGGAAAGGATGGTATAATAGGTTTCCCTATAATTGTTGTTCAGTGACTAAGCAGTGTCTAACTCTGAAATCCCATGAACTGAAGCATTCCAGGCTTCTCTATTCTTCACTATCTCCTGGAGTTTGCTCAAACTCATGTCCATTGAGTCAATGATGCCATCCAACCATCTCCTCCTCTGTCACCCATTCTCTTACTGTCAGTATTTCCCAGCATCAAGGTTTTTTTCCAATGACTACACTCTTTGCAACAGGTGGTCAAAGTTTTGGAACTTCAGCCTCAGCATCAGTGCTTCCAATGAATATTCAGGACTGATTTCCTTTAGGTTTGACTGGTTTGATCTCTTTGCTGTCCAAGGGACTCTCAAGAGTCTTCTCCAACACCACAATTTGAAAGCATTCTTCGGCACTCAGCCTTTTTTATAGTTCAACTCTCACATCTGTACACAGTGAAGTCACTGTGTCCACCTCTTTGCAACCCCATGGACTGTAGACTTTCAGGCTCTTCTGTCTATAGGATTTTCCAGGCAAGAATACTGGAGTGGGTTGCCATTTCCTTCTCCAGGGGATCTTCCTGACCCAGGGATCAAACACTGGTCTCTCACATTGCAGGCAGACTCTTTACCATCAGAGCCACCACAGGACTAATGGAAAAATCATAGCTTTGACTAGACAGACTTTTGTCGGCAAAGTGGTATCTATGCTTTTTAATACATTGTCTAGGTTGGTCACAGCTTTTATTCTAAAGAGCAAGCATCTTTTAATTTTGTGGCTGCAGTCACCATTCACAGTGAGTTTGGGGACCAAGAAAATGAAATCTGTCACTGTTTCTACTTTTTCCCCATCTATTTGCCATGAAGTGATGGGACCAGGTGCCATGATCTTAGTTCTTTGAATATTGAGTTTTAAGCCAGCTTTTTCACTCTCCTCTTTCACCTTCATCACAAGACTCAAGACTCTTTAGTTCCTCTTTCTTTCTGCCATTAAAGTGGTATTATCTGCATATCTGAGATTGTTGATAATTCTCCTGGCACTCTTGAGTCCAGCTTGTGCTTAATCCAGGCCCACATTTCAGATGATGTACTCTGCCTAGAAGTTAAATAAGCAGGGTGACAATATACAGCCTCGATGTGTTCCTTTCCCAGTTTTGAACCAGTACGTTGTTCCATGTTCATTTCTAACTGTTGCTTCCTGACCTGCATATACAAGTTTCTTAGGAGATAGGTTAGGTGGTCTGGTATTTCCATCTCTTTTGGAATTTTCCACCATATGTTGTGATCTACACAGTCAAAGGTTTTAGCTTAGTCAATGAAGCAGAAGTAGATGTTTTTCTATGATCCAGTGGATGTTGGCAATTTGACCTCTGGTCCCTCTGCCTTTACTAAACCCAGTTTGTACATCTGGAAGGTCTCGGTTCATGTATTACTCAAGCCTGTAGTGAGGCTGCATAACAAATAACTTCCAAGTCTTTGTGGCCCCCAAAGACATTTTTTATTGTGCACAGATCTGGGAGCAGCTCTGTTTCAGTCTGGGAGGTGGATGCAGGTCTGCTCTACACAACTTGGACCAGGTTGAATGAGCAGTGCCAGCCTGCAGGGAGCCCTTCCCATGGAGAATTGCACTTGCTCTGTCACAGAACTAATTCTTCCTGTTAGGTGCTAACCAGCTAACTCATCAACCAGCACAGGAGCAAGTCGTCCATATGGAAGCATCCTAAGTGTCCATCGATAGATGAATAGATAAAGAAGATGCGCATACACACACGTGTGTACACACACACAGATATATACATATATGCACTACACAGCCAGGAAAAAGGAATGAGATCATGCCATTTACAGCATCATGAATAGACCTAGAAATTATCATACTGAGTGAAGTAAATCAGATAGAGATAGAAAAATACCATATGATATTGCTTATATGTGGAATCTAAAATATGGCACAGATGAACGTATCTACAAAGCAGAAACAGACTCAGACATAGAGAAAAAACTTGTGGTTACCAAGTGAGGGGGTGGTGCATGGATTGGGAAGTTGGGATTAGCATACGTAAGTTCTTAAATATAGGACAGAACAGATAAACAGCAAAGTCCCACTATACAGCATAAGGAAATATATTCAATATCCTGAAATAAAACATAATGGAAAAGAATATGAAAAAGAATATATCTACCTCTAAATATTTATGGCTTCCCTGTAGCTAAGACAGTAAAGAATCTGCCTGCAATGCAGGAGAGCTGGATTTGATCCCTGGTCTGGGAAGATCCCCTGGAGAAGGGAATGGCAACCCGCTCCAGTATCCTTGCCTGGAAGATCCCATGGACAGAGGAGCCTCATGGGCTACAGTCCATGGTGTCACAAAGAGTCAGATATGACTGAGCAACAAATACCATGACTATTATATCTATATATGTAAAACTATATATATATGTGTATATATATATGTGTGTGTGTGTGTGTGTGTAAAACTGAATCACTTTTCTATACAGCAGAAATTAACACAACATCATAAATCAACTGTACTTCAATGCATAAAAAAATAAGCTAGTCACCTGGCCAATCCGAAGTCAGTGGCAAAGAGGTGTAGATTCTCATCCTGCTGTATTGTGAGAGGGTGAAAAATAACATGGCAACAGGTCTGAGTGTGTGATCCTTTCAGAAGGAGTGAGGAATTGGACACATAATCCAGTCTTCAAGGTGGAGGATGAGAACAATAAGTAGAGGAGAGAAAAACTTTCAAGAAGGAAGTTCTCAATAGGAGATGCAGAGGAGGGGTCAATAACTATGCTGAGAAAATGCTGTTGGATGTGTCTGCATTTCAGCAAAGCGGTAGGGGCACAAACCACCCACCACAGGGATAGACTGGCCATAGTTAGCCAGTAAAAACAAAGTCAAAGTTGACTTTGAATGACTGAGAAAACTAATTTTAAGATGATTTCTAATTACTCACTGTTTATATGAAATTCAAATGAATGTGGGTATATTGTGTTTTGATCTGGCAGCCTTCCACTGGGGTGATGAATGAGCAGTAGGTGAGGTATTGGAGGCAGGACTGAAAAGACCATTTTAGGGAGGGATAAACTGATGGATCTAGGTAGCATCGAAGGGTTCTCCTGATGGTGAAGACCTAATCCACAATATAAGATCATCTCACACACTTGTGTGGTGGGTGTGTGCGGGTGCTAACACTTCACATTTTGGAAGATGACAGGAGAAAGGAACAAATTTGAATAGTAATTGGATACTGTGACCTCAGAGCATCTCTTTGTGGTGATTCAAACAAAACAAAATAATCAAAAACATGACTTCTAAGACTTTGTTCCAAGATATGAGCTTAGAGTAACGTGCATGGGACCAACTACTAAAAACGTCATCACATGGTGCCTGTGATTTGCTAACGTCTGTTTTGCACTCAGATGTGAAGACTTGGCATCTCTTGTGCCCTGTGGAGAAGTATTGGAGGAGAATCAGGGTGGCAGTACAAGTCAAGTGTGGGGGCTGCAGCGTGGAGGGATGACCTCTGGGATCTTCTGGGGAGAGGGCACACTCTACATCTCAATGATGATCACTGAATATGCTTTGGAAGCAAATAACTTAAGAGAGTGCATGGGATGACTATGGGAAGACCCAACAGCTCCACGGGCGGATTCAACCCTAAGATGCAAAATTTTGTGACTGATGAGGAACTGTAAGAACTACCATTATTACATCGCATCTGAGGACAGATGGGGAGGGATACCCAAGACAATGTTGCCTTGAAGCCCAAGGATCAGTCTGGGACTCAGTCAAAGACTACTTTGTGCATTCCTTTATCCTTGCCTTGAGTGGAGAGACGGATTTGGGTTGGAGTTCTTCCCCATTTTGTGGACTCCTTGTTTGTGAAGGTTGAGCTCAGTTGTGAGTGCTGAGGGAAGATGCTGAGCGCTGAGCTAGCAGGCTCTGAAGACAGCAAGACCTTGGTGGGTATTGAGTTCCATCACTAAACCTGCACTGCAAAATTGACCTGCAACTTAACTGCTCCACGCTGCAGATACTTCATGGGATGTACGCATCATAAGAGTATTTAACTCACAGAGTATTGGGAAAATTAACTGCAACGCATAGCCCTTTGCAGGCAAATCAAACATATATCATTGCAATTATTTCTTTAGGTAATGATTACTCTCAGTAGACATGGGTTCCTTGAAGCTAGTATCTGTTTTGCTTTTATATCCCAAGTACTTAATATCTAGTACCCAACAAAGTTCTTAACACTGTTGGTTAACTAAAATCAGATCACATATTTCAGGCTGAGATTTCCAGAAATTAACTTGTCAGAGTCAGCAAGAAATCCTGACGGTTTAGCAAAATGGTCACCCTTCTAGTTAATTCCGCTCCATCATGCAGGCCCTGAAATCATAACACCATGCAATCCTATAAGACTTAAAGATCCATTTCTGTTTCTGTGCCTGTCCAGACAAAGAATTATTGAACCACATTCAGCTGCATCCTCTTTCAGTGGCAGAAGTGGTTCCTCCCACCCCAAGTGATGTGCTGTAGGGCCATTAGACATATGTGCTCTGACAGTTTGTTGTGAAATGAACTGATCAGTTGATTTTGTCTCCTGTTGACCCAGTCTCACAGATAATTTCATGTCTTGTAGACCAAACAACTGGCTGACTCAGTAGGGTAAAATTCAGTCAGCTGTTTAAAACACTCTAAACAACCAATTGTCTCCAATTTGATTTTGATTTAGTTGTGTTTACTCTGATTTACAAAGTTAAAGCCAGTGTGTTCTGTAAAATTTTAAGGGCTCCTAGAAGGTGGAGACTAGATTGCAGTGATTATCTTACAGCAATGAAACATGAAAATGATGCTCACCAAGTGTCATGGGGGTGACAATGATGAAATATATGGAACTGAAAGTAACTCTGTGGGGCTCCTGGGCACAAAAGTCTTTCTGTGTCCCTGGTTAATGGTAGGAAATAGGCTTCATTCAGCCTCCACGACATTCCCAGAGCTCCAAAGGTCAGGTTCAAACAATTACTAACCAGGGAAGGGAGGGGATGTGGAGACTAGGGAGGAGCAGTCAAGAAACAAGAGTGCAGCTTTGGGGCAGGGTCCTGATTCGGCCTCAAGTGATACACATAACAGTGTCTTTGAGCTGGCTTGCAGATACTGAAAGTCCCACCAGGTAGGAGAAGTTAACTGTATGCTGCCCACAAGCACAAAGACCTCAGACCAGCTGGAACTGGAAGGTTGATAATCCTGACTCCCGCTTCCCTCACCACCAATGAATCAGAACATTGTCCATAGGCTGATCATGCTCTGCTCCTTGAACACTTGAATACTTCTCACTACGCCCTGCAGGATGGGACACAGTTTTGAGGGCATTAGCCCACCATGTCCCCCTTTGCCTAGTAAAGCAATAAAGACATGTTTTCTTCTTTACCCAAAACTCTTGTCTTCAAATTTTAATTCAGTGTTGGTGTACAGAGGCCAGGTTTGGCATCATATATGAACACATTTTTGGGGAAGAAAAGAAAATGTCATAAAGTTGAAGCAATAAAGCCAACAAATTTTATGTAACATACTACTTTTGGAGACTCAGACCTATTTCTTTGAAGATATATTTATTCTCTAAGATTTTCTTGGAGATGATATAACATATTGTTTGGTTTAAGCTGACCAACCCTAAGGCAACTTTCTATGACTCAGTCAGGGGTCCAGAGGAAGCAATGGAAAGAGGAACCAGACGCTCTGGTGAAAGATGCAGGAATTGATATTTTGACATATCACATGCTTGAAATGATTTGGCAATTGGACAACAGCACACTTAAAGAGCAGCAGAAAAACAACCTTCCATTTGATTCTTACTAAGATTTATTGTTTTCAGTAATGCCACTTTTCAGAAGTAAACTCATGTGCTCACTTAGACAGGATGACAGAGTAAAAAACTGTATGTGATGCAAAGTACCCTTTTGGACTGAAGATGAAGACACACATGGTGCAGTGACAAGTCAAGGGCCCCCAGCAGACGACAAATCCCACCTCCCTTCCCGCGATCCAGCTCCCATCTTCCCCAGTGGAACCCACAATGAATATCTGGCACAACATAGAACACAGATGGCTGTGGACTGACATGAAAAGTAAATTTTATTAAACATGTTTACATACATGAGTTGGAAGTTCATTTAAAAGCACAGGGGAGTGTTAAGACAAGTGGTCAAATAGAAAGATACTACCCAATTAGAATCGGTTGATCGTTGGCCACTAAGACAGAACGGTATCTAGCAGAAGTACACCAATGCTTCAGTCCTTCCTGCTCAGCATGGTGACCCGTGGTCAATCTGTGCCCTGGGAACAGTGGGCAGGTCATTCTGGCGTGTGTAAATAATAAATAATTCACTTGGTGCAGGCAGTATGTCTATGGATTAAAACCTATGTGTACACAGTGTCTACATGTGTTACAGCCCCACAGGAGGAGTCTACACCAAAATATTTATTAGAAGGAATTTGGTCCATACTACACCACGTTTTCCAGAGGGTAAAAAATAAAGTCCATCTATAGACATTTCACCTCGGACTCACAGACGGAGTCTGGCTAAAACTTGCAAAATGTCTGTAACAAAAATGGATGGCTTAGATTTCTTGGTTATTTCAGTAGAGTAATTAACAAGCAAACTGTACACGTGCATGCAACATACAAGCTGGCCTATGTGGAACTAACAGACATGATTAAATAACCTTTTGTTTCTTTTCTTTTTTCCTTTCTTTTTTTTTCTTTATCCTTTTTTTTTTTTTAAATAAAGCGTGCATGCAGCTTTGAACAGTTCCAAGTCATGCTGCTCTATTTGTGGAGTCACAAAAGTGGAGGGACTCATAAAAGGAGGGACAAGTTCTTGATGCACCTGCAGAGTCTGCAGTTGTTAGCACAGATACAGAAGGTCACAAGGGAATTCAAGGCCAAGAAAAACTCAGATGAAGAAAATGCAAATTGAATTGGACTTCGTTTTATTTCCCCCACCCCCAAAGTAAGATACTTTGCATTAAAAAAAACAAGCGTTGTGCTTGCATCAATTTCAAAGAAATGTAAACTAAAATTTGATAAAAAATCATTAGTTTAGTGTGGAATATTTCAAATGAAATTTCCAGTGGTATATTAATAGCCCATACCATGTTCTTGCCAGGACGGGTACTAAGTCTACACTGAGATGTGGTCAAGGAGCCTGGGCATCATTCAAAGGGTCTGAGGCTCAACTCCATTTCTAGTCACCATTTTGGGAAGTCAAACATATGGTTTGTACACATGAGCATATACTTGCTTTTATTTTGGATGTCAGGAAGGAAAAGGCATAACAAGGAGTGTTTCCAAGGTACAACGATGCATTTAGGTTAGTTCCCAGCATTTGCTGCAGACTCAGTTCTGTAAAGGTCTTCCATGCAAAACAATGGAAAACATAAATTAATGTTTCAGAACACAAACAGACATGAGCTCCATTCAAAAAAGTGATTCTGTGATTATTTGTTTTTGGAAGATAACTTTCATTTTCTGGGTTTCTACACATAAGAACTTGAAGAATCATAAAGCAAAAGTCAGTGAAGCCCCGCATGGGCCTCACTTTGTCTCATGGTGCACACTCCGCAGAGATGCTACAGAGACTGCTTCAGCCCTTTTTTTTTTGGTGCTTTTGGAAAAAGAAAGGAAGGGTCTCTGTAAACATCACGAGCCCTGTCATGACACAGCTGAAAACGAGTAGAAACAACAAATGCAGTGAAAACTGAATCAAATCGAAACAAATCTGAAATCAACTGAAACCAACAAATATCACACAAACAAAACTTAAACACCAGGGAAATAACACTCCTTGTGGTTTGTGCAAAAAACACATAAAATACAGCTTTTCACAAGAGTGACAATTTCCAGTTTGTTCAGTTTGGTGTGTGCATGTGCGCGCATGTGTGTGAATTTGCAGTTTCCTCTCTTTCATTTGTTAGAAGCATCAGTGATTCTCTAGCACGTTGACTCTTCCTGTATTTGATAGACTGCCTTGTTCTGTCATGTGAAGCCAGGTTTTTAAACAACGATTGGGACATATTATTGAAAAACGACTACAGGCAAAACACAGGTTGATTGTCTGTCTCCAACAATGCTCATGAAATATCTGGTTCAGATTACTATCCTGAAGGTAGAGTCTTACTGGTGTGAGTTCATTAGGACCGGATGCAGGGGGGCCCAGTGGAACTTTCCAGAGATGACTGGGAAGCCCGGCGGGTGAGAGGGGTGAGCGTGGGGTCAACCAGTGATGACGGTGGGAACAGCTTGTACCAGCCGATGACCATGCTGGAAAGATCGAGTTCCTCCAACAAGATCTGAGCCACCCCCATGAAGCATTTGTGGTCCATCCTGCCGTAGTCCCCCCAGACAATCACCTGTAGAAAGAGAGAAGTGCAGTGAACTTGAGCTCCTCTCCTGCACCTTGAAGAGTTGAGAGCAAATTGGTCTGTTAAACTGAGCCAGACAGGGAAGGACATGAAGTGAATATAACTAAGATCAAGGAGACTTAATAATTAAAAATATTCAGGTACTCTGAGACACTTCATCATGATTTTTTAATTTGATGGAATACATATAATATTTCCCTAGTCCATGAGGGGTATTGTCTATATAAACCATGTTAAAAACAAACAGGCAAGCTTATTTACTTATCAACTCAAAACTTTCTTTAGCAACTAGTATCTAGTGAGCAATGTGCAGGACCACAGAGATATATACAAATTAAATTTTGTGCAAGCTAGGAGGGCAAGATAACCCAACCTCCGGTACCACGGCATGTGTGCATGGTGGAATGTGTATAAAGGATGAGAATATTCATTACATTTCTTTTATGTTATAGACTTGTTACTGAAGGGACAGGCTGAACAATAATTATAAGCTGGTGCCTTTTGAGGACTTGCCTGACAGTTCTGACTTGATGAGAAGATTAATAAGTCAGTGAAGTGACAGAACAATCTGACACCAAAACCAATTCTTTTGGTGTCAGGTAAGATTCCCATTACACTTACTCCAGGCTCTGTGGAAGTTCCCAAATGAACTCACTCACCTGTTTTACAGAGGCAGGGGAGGCGAATCTCAGCTTTTCAATTTACTGAGTAACCTTGGCAAATTATTTAATGCCTCTATTCCTCAAAGACATAATCTTTCAAAAGGGGACAATGCAGATAGTGAAATGACCTATGACTGAGGTGATATTATAAAATAGGTATAAAAGAAGGACTTTTCAATAAATAATTTCTGGACAAATGATCATATAAAAGGGAAAAAATAAAACTGGACCCTACTTCAAAACATAAACCAAAATAATAAAACTCTATGAAAACAATATATCTATAACCTTCAGGTTATATATACCATATATATATTTTTAAAGAAGGATAAAAATAAAGAAGGATTATACCTAATAAATAAGGTATAAAGAAGGATTTTTCAAAATCAAGTCAGAAAAAAAATCATAAACAATACAAAAGTGGTTTTTTTAAAAAGTATATTTAAATTGAGAACTTTTGTTCATTAAAAGATGTAAAGAGTTTGGTGAAAGAAAAGTCACAGTAGGACAAATGTGTGTGTAATTCATGCAAATGGCAAAATACCAGAATAGCTTAAACAAACAAACAAAAAAAACCAACCAACCAACCAAACAAAAAAAACTTCTACAAGCTAAAAAGAGTATCAGGCAAAATGCTTAATTTTTCACATAAGAGAAAATTCAAATGGTCATTTACATATGAACAATTTGCTTAATCTTATTAGTAGCTACAGAAATGCAAAAGAAAAGCCAAAAAAAGCTGGGGGCAGAGCAATGGTGGTCAAAATATTTAGAAAAGGTAGGACGCAACTAACAATGAAACTGACACTCAGCCAGTCATGAATATGTGCTTCCTTTCCTTTCTTCCTCTGCATCATGGCTCGCTCAACAAACTATTATTAACATTGGTTGCCCTAATTATCTGTCTATCCATCTCCCTATCTACCCATCCATACATACATTTTTCCATCTATCTAGTCTATCTATCTATCTATCTATCTATCTATCTATCTATCTATCTATCTATCTATCTATCTATCTCCCTGTCTACCTATCTATCCATCTTTCTATCTATCTGGTCTAACCATCTGGTCTACCTATCTATCATCTAGAAGATGAAAGGGGTGGCAAGTAGGGCAAAAGTACAAGGAGAGGATGAAGAGAAGGGAGAAAAGGAGAGTGAAAATAAATATCTTGTTCTCCATTGGAACTAAGAGATATTTTACAACTACATATTACTTATATTGCAAATCAACAATTTGGAATTTATTATCTTCCTGTTTGCCCACCTCTTCAGTGTTGTGTGGACAATAGGCTGTTACAGTGTAAACAGACAAACCAGCTATGACTGACCTGAAGGACTTTACCCTGTGGACTTTCATCAAAAACCAGGGACTGTTGATACAAAGGGTCAAGGGTCTTTCGTGCAATTCTTGTCTTCTTCTTGGCTATGCAGGCCCCATTCTCCAAAAGATACACTTTGACATAAGGAGCTGAACAAAGGTAACATTAACAGATAAAAAGTTAATCCTTCAAATTAAATTGATTTTATTAGCAAATGCTTCCTTAGAGAAGTAGAGATACTTACTAAAAGCTTTCCAATGATTATTTGAATCATTTAAAGTTTTCAGTGCTCCATGGATGCTACCCCTTAAAACCCACATGCTACTACTAACATAATTTTCCTCATTTCAAGTGTGCAAAGCTATAATAAGATTCTGACTTATTTGGCTTATGGCTGGCAATACAACATAGGCTTACATTTTTAATGTCATTTTCTATCTAAAAGCTCATCCTTGTTACGATTAGAACTGAATTTTTATGCTGCCTTTGTAAATAGGCAGACAAAAATAATTGACACGAGCTAAGAAGTCATCATAACTAAACTTGTCTTACCACAACAAGACTCTTCCTAATACTTTCAACAGAATAACTGTGCAAGGAAAACCCAAATCCACTTTTATACAATCAAAGGACAGATAATGCAACACAGAGCATATGAAATTCAAATACAACACGTTTTGAGCTTCTGCCCACGGAAGACTCTCATATGAACAGCTAATTCTGCATCTTACCAGGTGTGGATTTGGAGCCGGGTTTCTGCGTGAGACTTCGTGCTCTAATCACTTCAACTTCTAACTGGCCCTTTTTATCCTCCATTCCAATCTGTATGTCACCTGCCAGCAGAAGCAAAATGTGTCAGCTTCTTTGCAGTCACATTCAGTTAAAAAAAACAGGTCATAACAGAGTCCAATTATGATCCTCATGACCTTCATGAAAAACTAATACTTAGAGCCCACCATTCCTCTTTTTTTCCCTGCCTCTAAATCAGGTTTTGAAACATTTCTCTTCATTTTTCTGGTACTCATTCAACTTATGAGAGTCTCATATTAGTTTACAAATTGCTTAACTGTAACTACACTGAAGTATTTAAGAAATTTTGTACTCTAAGGTTTCTTATCCTTTATGTTGAGTATATAAAATACTTCATAAAAAGTATAATTATCTTCATTTCCATTATTTAGCAGAAATCTCCATTAATATCTTGATAAATACCTTAGCAATTTCACAATTTGTTAGTTCCTTCCTTCATTCCTATTTTTCTTTCTTTGGTTATGAGTCTATCTCATCTATCATCTATTAATCCATCTCTCTCTCTCCATCATTCTATCTATACATCAATCTATCCATCTGCCTCTATCTATTAATCTAACATCTTTCATGACCCTACACCCTCTATTTACTGACTGTATGAACCATGCAATGGGAATGTCATTACCTATTTAACCAGATTCCTGTGGATGGAAATATAGCTTATCTATTGTTGCCATTAAAAAACACTAGAAAGAACTGCTTTATGCAGAATTTTTACACCCATGGTCAATTATTTCTTAAACATAAATTCCCAGATTTGTAATCATTAAGTCTAATTGAAGGGACATTCAATAATTTCAAGCATACTGCCAACTATCCTTCAGAGAGGTGCACTGTGATCAGAAAAATCTGTCTTCCCATTTCCACAGCCCACTAATATCATTAAGAGCAATATGTCTACTTTTTTGCCAATCTGATGTTCCATAAGTTATAATTAGCATTTCTTTGATTATTAGGGAGGTTGAACATATTTGTAAATATTTTCAATTTTTATTTCTTCTTTTGTATTGCTTGCTCATGCCCTTTATCCATTTTTAGAAGATGCCAAACTTTTTCTGAATGATACGATACTTTATCCTCCAAAATATTAAATATAATTATTTCTCAGTTGGTTTTAGTTAGTTGAATCATCTCTATTTTCTCACTTGTGAGAAAGAATTCAGTTATGAATTCTTCTTATTTGCCTCATCCATTTATCAGTGTTGTGGTTCTGGACTGTTCATTAGTTCTATAATAATTCTTGTTTCAAACCTCAGCTCCTAGGGATTTTCAGGCTTTTTCCTTTTAATCACATACACACACTGTTTAAAGAGTCAAACTGTTCTCTAAGCCTTGTTATCAGTATAAAATATTCCCAGTCTCTCTCTCTCTACTTCCCTTTCAAAATTTGCAATATTTTAACTTACTTTTCTTTACTTTTTGGCATTTGCATCCTTATCACTAAATATCATATTCATAAGACACCTTCCTTTTTTCAGTAATAGATATTATTATTGACCTCTGATTTTGCTTTCTCTGTCCTCCTATCTCCAGTACACACTTGACATTTTCTGTCATGCTGTTCTCCCAATATTATTATTTATATTATGATTATGCAATATTACTTGTAGTTTAGTACAATGGAATATTGTGATTACTTCTCATTTCTTGGACACTTTTCCTTTTCTCTACCCCCACTAAGTGTGTTTTAAAAAGTACTTGCTTACATTTTTATGTATTTTTATGCTAATTAAAACATCTCACTCTGTCCTGCTTGTCTAGTTCTTCTAAAAAATCAAACACACTAGGTTTACTATAGGTTTAGCTTATGAATCTGAAAGGCTACAATTTGAACAGGTTGCTTTTAAAGCAGTAGCTGTTTTCTTAGATTTTCCTTCACTACCATTCTGGGCATCCCATCTATTTCTCTCTTGTACGGAAGCATTAATTTACTGAATTTCATGTTCCTCCTTTTTAGTTCATAATTTTTAAGTTCACTTAGTTCATTTTGTTGAGGCATGTCCTCTAATAGGTTTCTGAATGATGCTGGGTATAAGGAAAATGTTTCGAGGCCCTTTTGGTCTGAACGTATATTAATTCTAGCCTCAAATTTACTAGATGACTTGGCTGGCTATTGTACTCCATGTTGGAAATCAATTGTTAATCAGAATTTTGAAGACAATGCTCATCTTCTGGATTCCACTATTATTACTGAAGAGTCCAGTGAGAATCACATTTTTAATAGTTTGGATACAATTATTTTTCCTCTTAGGAAAGTTGTGGGATTTTCTATCAATCTCTGGTACTGTAAAATGACATAATATTGTTTTTGTGTTTGAAATACTCTCATGAATTTGCTGACTACTCTGTGGGTCCTTTCAAGCTAGAATCTCATACCTTTCAGGAAGATATTTATTGCACATGTTACATATAATTTTCTCCATTTGTCACCTTTTATAATCTTCATTTATGGTATTTTTGCTAGTAGAAGTTTTTTGATTTATCTGACTTTGTTTTGGAAGTTCTTTCCCACTCCAAGAGTATAGAAACATTAAAGTGTTTTTCAGTATTTGTTAGTGTCTTTCTTTACCTCCTGTTTCTCTTTTACAATTGACTCCAAAACACTACTTTTTTGAGTTCTGAAGTAGGGAGGCAATTTCATTAATTTTTTTGCATAATAATATACTCACACCAACATTCTTGATTGACTAACCTATTGATTTTTCCATGCTATAAAATGCTACCCTTCTCCTACATTTGGATATACAGTAGACATTACATTGACAGAATCTTGATAATTCAGAGAGGTGACTAACTTTATTCATTTTACATCACGTGTCAAGCTGTTGCTGTTGTGTAGTCGTGTTTGACTCTGAGAGCCCTGAACTAACTGCAGCACGCCAGGCTTCCCTGTCCTTCACTACCTGCCTGAGTTTGTTCAAGTTCACATCCACTGAGTCGGTGATGCCATCCAACCATCTCATCCTCTGTCACCCCTTCTCCTCTTGCCCTCTACCTTTCCCAGAATCAGATCTTTTCCAGTGAGTTGGCTCTTCACATCAGATGGCCAAAGTATTGGACCTTCAGCTTCAGCCCCAGTCCTTCCAATGAATATCCAGGGTTGATTTCCTTTCAGATGGACTGGTTTGATCTCCTAGATATCCAAGGGACTCTCACGAGTCTCCTCCAGTACCACAGTCTGAAGGCATTAATTTTCGGCGCTCAATGGTTTTTACGTTCCAGCTCTCACATTCATACATGACCACTGGAAAACGACAGCTTTGACTATACAGACCTTCCTTTGTCAGCAAAGTTAGGAAAATGCATTAGAAATATGTATCAAGTTAGAAAAATGCATTAAAACTTAGAATAGTCATTTGAAACCAGCAATACTTGAGATAAAGTGTTCTTCTCACTTGTATTATCAATGCTATTATGCTACTTTAAATAATCTTGTCAACCATGAAACACTCATTTTCTTTCAGGAAAAAGTATTCTTACCCATTGCAGGGGTAGCAAGGGTCTGGCGACCAACAAGCTGGGCTGGTCCCAATCCATCAAGAAAATCACTGAATTGACTATCTGCGCCTAGTCTCACTCCAGGAAATATTAAACTATTGGCAAAAGGACAAAAATAAAAACATTAGATCTCCTAGAATTTTTTTCATTACTTTCCATTAGAATATCGTTCTGAATATGAATCAAACTGTATTTGGGTAACTGGTTTACTTACTGATTCTTTGCATTTCCACTGAACCAAGCATATGAGGCTCAGTGCTGAATGAGAAAAGGTCTAGCCTATCAATTTACAGAATATTCATCAGAGTTCCCTGTGCTACACAGTAGGTCCTCGTTGGTTATCCACTTTAAATACAGCAGTGTGTACATGTCAATCCTGAACTCCCAGTACATCCCTCCCTTCTGTTCACCTGAAACTAAGACAACATTGTTAATCAACTATACTCCAATATAAAATAGAAAGGTTTTAAAAAAGACATACTGAGGAGGGCTTAGTTAAAGTTTTTAATGCAGTAAGTTTTTGGCACATTTTACAATACAAATCCCTACATAAATGTATGACTAACTTAAGATATAAGATGTGATATTTTATGTCATGACCTACTTAAATAATTGCTCATGAGCATGAAGTAACAATAAAGTGCTAAATTTTGAGAAACATTTAATAATTTCTTGAATAAATATTATTTGAAATATTCAGTTCAGTCGCTCAGTTGTGTCTGACTCTTTGCGACCCAATAGACTACAGCATGCCAGGCCTCCGTGTCCATCACCAACTCTCAGAGTTTGCTCAAACTCATGTCCATTGAGTCAGTGATGCCATCCAACCATCTCATCCTCTGTTGTCCCCTTCTCCTCCCACCTTCAGTCTTTCCCAGCATCAGGGTCTTTTCCAAGGAGTCAGTTCTTTGCATCAGCTGGTATTGGAATTTCAGCTTCAGCATCAGTCCTTCCAATGAATATTAGGACTGATTTCCATGAAGATTGACTTTGCAGTCAAGGGACTCTCAAGAGTGTTCTCCAGCATCACAGTTTAAAAGCATCAGTTCTTTAGCCTTCAGCTTTCTTTATAGTCTATCTATCACATCCATTCATGACTACTGCAAAAACCATAGGTTTGACTAGATGGACTTTTGTTGGCAAAGTAATGTCTGCTTTTTAATATGCTGTCTAGGTTGGTCATAGCTTTTCTTCCAAGGAGCAAGCATCTTTTAATTTCATGGCTACACTCACCATCTGCAGTGATTTTGGAGCCCCCCAGAATAAAATCTCTCACTGTTTCCATTGTTTCCCCATCTATTTGCCATGAAGTGATAGGACCAGATGCAATGATCTTAGTTTTCAGCATGTTGAGATTTAAGTCAACATTTTCACTCTCCTTCACTTTCATCAAGAGGCTCTTTAGTTCCTCTTTGCTTTCTGCCATAAGGATGGTGTCATCTGAGTATCTGAGATTATTGATATTTTTCCCAGCAATCTTGATTCCAGCTTGTGCTTCATCCAGCCGGGCATTTCACAGGATGTACGCTGAATAGAAGTTAAGTAAGCAAGGTGACAATATACAGCCTTGATGGACTCCTTTCCCGATTGTTAACCAGTCTGTTGTTCCATGTCCAGTTGCAACTGTTGCTTCTCGACTTGCATACAGACTTCTCAGGAGGAAGGTAAGGTGGTTTAGTAGTCCCATCTCTTGAACAATCTTCCACAGTTTATCGTGATTCACACAGTCAAAGACTTTGGTGTAGTCAATAAAGTAGAAGTAGATATTTTTCTGGAGCTCTCTTGCTTTATTGATGATCCAACAGATGTTGTCAATTTGACCTCTGGTTCCTCTGAATTTTCTAAATCTAGCTTGAACATCTGAAAGTTCACGGTTCATATACTGTTGAAGCCTGGCTTGGAGCATTTTGAGCATTACTTTGCTAGTGTGTGAGATGTGTGCAATTGTGCGGTAGTTTGAACATTCTTTGGCATTGCCTTTCTTTGGAATTGAAATGAAGACTGACTTTTTCCTGTCCTGTGGCCACTGCTGAGTTTTCCAAATTTTGGAAATTTGAGCGTAGCACTGGCATATTAAGTGTAGCACTTTCACAGCATCATCTTTTCGGATCTGAAGTAGCTCAACTGGAATTCTATTACCTCCACTAGCTTTGTTGACAGTGATGCTTCCTAACACCCACTTAACTTCGCATCCCAGGATGTGACTCTAGGTGAGTGATCACAGCATCATGGTTATCTGGGTCATGAAGATCTTTTTCATATAGATCTCCTGTGCATTCTTGCCACCTCTTCTTAATATCTTCTGCTTCTGTTAGGTTCATACCATTCCTGTCCTCTATTGTGTCCATCTTTGCATGAAATGTTCTCTCTCTCTCTCTAGTTTGTAATATTGAATAAATATTATTTGAAAACAGATTCTTATTTACAAATCAAAATGCTTAATTTCTTCAGTTTTGAATGAATTAACATTTTGAATGAATTAAAATGTCGTATTATATGAGATTTGTATTTAAATTAAATGGAAGTAAGTTGGTTGAAGTTTGTCTGTTTCTCACCATGCCTGCCTGAAACCCCAGGCTATATCTTTACCCAGAGCAGGGACTGTGCTGCTGTAACTGATGTCTCCAGGGTAACAAACCCACTCCAGTACTCTTTCCTGGAAAATCCCATGGACAGAGGAGCCTGGTAGGCTGCAGTCCATGGGGTCTCTAGGAGTCAGACACAACTGAGCGACTTCACTTTCACTTTTCACTTTCATGCATTGGAGAAGGAAATGGCAACCCACTCCAGTGTTCTTGCCTGGAGAATCCCAGGGATGGGGGAGCCTGGTGGGCTGCCGTCTATGGGGTCGCACAGAGTCAGACACGACTGAAGTGACTTAGCAGCAGCAGCCTGTTTACATAGTTTAACTTCAATAAGTAATTTTTTGGAATAAACAGTTTTCTACAAGTGTTGATTGTTTCCAATGTGGTAGTGAAGGACAGGGAAATCTGGCACGCTGCAGTCCGTGGGGTCGCAAAGAGTTAAACTCGACTGAACGACTGAACAGCAACCATGTGCTTTCATGCATACTATTTCTTCAAAATCAAAGGAACTAGACAGAGCATCAATTATTATTCTATCCAGAGACCATAAAATAAATCTGTGAGACGTTAAGTGGTTTATCCATGGTGGAAGTATGGCTAGGTTTGTCAATTTTTAAAAAGATTTTATTCGAGTATAGTTGATTTACAATGCTGTGTTACTTTCTGCGGTACAGCAAAGTGAATCAGTTATATGTATCTGGATATGTACATATGTCCACCCGCTTTTAGGTCCTTTTCCCCTATAGGCCATTACAGAGAATCAAATAGAGCTCCTTGTGCTATACAGTAGGTTCCTATTAGTTATTGATTTTATATATATATATACACACACACATATATATATATACACACATATATATATAGTAGTGGGTGTATGTTAATCCCAATCTACACTTGTTGATTTTTATATCAGAAAACAGTGCCTCCAGTTTTTAATTTGCTCATTGCTTTATAATACTTATACAAATATTGGTATTATGTCAGCAAACTTAACTCCATAAATTTATGCCTTCTGATTTTTATTCCTGGCTGTATCTTGCTGGGAGAATGCATACCCATCATTGGATCAAATAGAGGGACTCACTACTTTCAGGAACGGGAAACCATATCGTGAACATTAACTTGGCGAAATTTATTTTATTTTCTGAACCAAATTAAAAATGCCAGTAAAATAAAATAAATTATTTAATAATGAATAGGTAAAAGATACTTGCATGGTAATACATAATTATAGAAAACTTGCACATGGTCAATCCCCAAGTAACCCACTGCAGGATAATACTTAATTATTTGTAAGATTTATCACTTCAGTAACCTGTCAACCATCAAACTATCAACCATTAAAACCATTATTTCAGTTTCACCAGAAAAATTCTCAAGCATAAGAAAAATGCAGATTTTGTGTAAAAAAATCATACCAAGTAAACAAAAATCTAGTAATATTTTTTTCCAAACTAATTAATTTCAAGATTAATGAAAACTCTTTCATCAGAAAAATAACTAAGTAGGTAGATCCTGGGCATTTTTCCTAAGGTGAAAATGAAATTGTGATGTTTTAAAAATAGGAAAAATAAGTTGCTATTATAAGAATGTTAGACTTCCAACAACTTGAATCCCAAAATAGTTACAGAAAAGCAGGAATATGGACAATTAGTTTCATTTGTCTACATTCTAATTCAGATTTTGGTAACTGGGCCAGACAATGAAATTCCCATCTGAAAGAAGCCATTAAATGTGGCATTTCTACCATAAGCCTCTGGTCATGGGCTTTTCTGAGCCTTTCTGGATAACAAAAAATCAGTGTATTCATGTTAAACTGCCATTTCCTCATCCCTTTGAGAGGTCTGAGTGACCAGGGGCAGGGGTGTGTTCATGGGTCTGTATCCTAAGAGGTCAGGCTGTTTTAAAATCGGGTGGAGAGGGAGGTGGGAGGGGATATCAGAATGGGGAATACATGTAACTCCATGGCTGATTCATGTCAATGTATGACAAAACCCACTGCAATGTTGTGAAGTAATTAGCCTCCAAATAATAAAACTAAATGAAAAAAAAAATTAAAAAGAAACAAAAAAATAAAAAATAAAATGGATGGTTGAAGTCCCGGTTGTACAAAGCAACTGCAGGATGACCTGGGGGCCTTGTTCACCTCCCAGTGACTCGGGACCCTCGACTCTAGGCCAGGTGCTGTGCTGACCCACTTACTTCCCCTCGGAGCTGTAGCTGTTGATGCTGCCATCTGTGGACTCCCGGCTTGGCTGCCTCACCATCTTCCTCATCTCAGCTGCCATTCCCGTCTCCGTGCTTCTCTGGATGGTGCTTTTCAACTTCTTGTGGCCTGACTCTGGCAGGAGAGAGTAAAAGCAACTCTAAGTTGCTGCTTTTTTTTTTCCCCCAGACAGTTCCCCTGGATATCGATTCTGCAAGTACAATAGTTAATTATGCATAGAATTCAAGTTTTACTCACAAAAATAATGTCTAAGAAAATACCCTGATGAATTCATCTCTTTGCTACAGTATGCTCTGGCTAAGGAGGCGGCAGTAGAAGGCAGACCACTGCCCGGTTTCAGAGACCACCTGACTCCCAATGAGCCAAAATGCATCCCTGCATTATGGCTGCTCAAGTCGTCAGCTTCAGTGAAAACTGGATTTTGCACTGAACTGTTCCATGAAAGCTAACAGGTTTCTTCTCATCTGGAAAGTTCCAACTGCATGGAGACAGATCTGAATGACTGGGAATGTCCTCGACAGAAGAGGCACTTGGAACCCAGCATGGAGAATGCCACTGTTTTGGTATAGCCAGCTATTCACAATCCTCATAAAAGAAAAAAAAAACACACAGCATTTTATTCAATGTTTTCTGTAACACTTTAGCATACAGGATCTCATCTGAGGTGGCACAGAGGTTACCCACATAGGGCTCATTACTGTGGCATTTCCACTTGCTAGAGGTGCTTTCACAGGATACATTTTTAGAGCTTGAAATGCTAGTGAAAGGGTAGGAATCTGTTTGATTTTATTGTTTCTAACTTGTCCTCTACAAAGCAATTTGTGCTCCTACCAACTATCATGTGGATGCATCTCTTTTCCCACCTATGGCCCGAGATTCCCCACCTGCGCTCCTTCCCCACCTAGGGCCCTAGATTCCCCATCTGTGCTCCCTCTGATTTCTGTCTCACCCACTGGGCTCAAGGCAGGGACTTCACCTATGGCCATGATAGCTGCCAGTTAGCTTAGTTTGGGTGTTTGCGTGTGTCTGTGGCTCCTCTTTAGATGTCGCTCCTGTATGAAGTCGCCATGAAAAGCAACATTTCATCTCTGCCTGCCTGCCAGCGCCACACACCTGAGGGCAAGGGGCAAGCCCCCACGCCATGCTACCCAAGTGAGCCAGTCAGAATCCTGACAAGTGTTTACCCCAGGCAACCCGAGGAAATAAACGAGGGTAGAACACCAAATTCTACTGAAAATAATGAAGTTCATAGCTAGAATAATGAAAGCAAACTTTATATGTAAATGGACGGGAGGATGCTGGGAACTAGAGAGAAATGGTTAAGAGGATCAGCCACAAGGATCTTTTCATTAAGGTGTTCATTTATCCACTCAGTCAGCATTCCTTCCATCCATTCACCCTTTGTTTTATTCATCCATCCATCCTTTCATCCATTCATTTATCCACCCATTCCTCCATCCATCCATCCTTCTTTCTATACATCCATCCATCCTTTTATCCACCCATCCTTCCTTCCCTCCATCCTTCCATGCATGCATCCATCCATCCCTAGCCCCATCCATACATTTATGCTCCATCCTTTATTCTATTCATCCATCCTTCCCTCCTTCCAACCATCTTTCCTTCATTCTTCCATCTATCCTTCCACCCATCCATTTATCCCTCCCTCCCTCTTTCCATCCCTTCCTCCATCCAACCCTCCATTCAACAAATATTTACTAAATACCAACATACCAACCAGGTGTCCCACACTGTTCTAGATTCTGGGTAAACACTGCCAAATGACAAATTTCCTGTCATCATGGAACTCACATACATGTATGTATACACAAGAAAGGCAATTAACAAGTCAACAAATATGTAACAGGTCTGGTAATAACTGCTATGGACAAAAACAGGCAAGAGAAGGGATGGAGATTGATGGAGCAGAGCAGCAGTTTTATAAAAAAGGGGTCAGGGTCTCATCAAACATTGGTCTGGAGGATGTGAGGGGACCAGAAAGTGGCCCCCAAAGCTGGATTGGTCCTGGAGGCTGTGAGTGATGGTGGTCTGGTCATCAGCCGCCAGTCCACAGGTTTCCTCTGTGGCGTTTCCAGTTCTGATGTCGACTCCGGCCAGGAGGCTGTGTGCGCCTGGCTGTCCAGATGACAGAGGTACTATCAGAGCCTGGCTTCTCCTGCCTCTCCTAACACCTGCTACACATGCTTGTAGTGATATATGTGTTTGATGAATGAAAAGAAAACATTTAAGAGTTATTTATCAATTTGTATTTTTCAAGTTTTCTCAAAGAGGGGTATGTCTACAGGGTGTCCCCAAATCCTTACAGCAGTTTTAAACCATCATAGCTTCCAAATAAATGTTTAAGTGCTACACATTTTGCAAAAACATCATGTATGAGATTGGTTATTGGACTTTCTTTTATACTTATTTAATTTTGCGTATTTGAGTAATATATTTGTAGAGTTTTTGTATTAAGCCTTCTAAAGATTGAAGTCATGGGCCGATACCTTGTCTTACTCATGTTAAGAAATATTCAACCGAGTTTTGAAGCACTCACTATATAACCATATAAAGGCCTAGGTAACAGCTGGATGAGCAATTCTAGCTCTGAATCTGTCTGATTTATATTCAAAAGGCTCTCATATTATCTGGAATGTAAGGGTTGGAAGGATCAGAATTTTACAGTTGTGGAAACTGTACAAAAGAGAAGTATAATTCATGCAACAAGTAACTGTCGAGCACTTGAACTGGTCCTCACCTTTCTGCATGCTGGTGATAGAGCAGTAAATGCAACTGACTCTGACCTCTGCCCGATGGAGCTTACATTCTAGTGGGAACAATGACTTCTTTGGTATCCCCCTCATTAGCCTGGAAGCTAGATGAGAAACCTGATTTTCTGACCCTCAGTCTTGTGATCATTCCATTATACCACAGTTTAGGAAAACACAGAGTTTGATCTGATTGACTTTACAAACAAAACAAAAGTTTAGTTACAGATATTTTCATGGTTGCATTTTCATATGGGCTTACAGATTCATTTGAAAGCACTGATAAAATTACACATATTCTATACAAGTTCATATAATTATCTGTATTCATCCCTCTGTGCCATGATTGGAGTCAGAGAAGGCAACCCATGCCAGTATTCTTGCCTAGAAAATCCCATGGACAGAGGATCCCAGTGGGCTGCAGTCCATGGGATTGCAAAAGCAGACACGACTGAGCTACTGAGCATGCATGCTATAATTATAGAATAAATATGCTATACATATGACATTTTTAATACCAATATAATGTATTAAACCACTAAATATTATAAAATATTGTTATGCCTATTAAAGATGCCATCAGTATTTAATAACTACTTGTATCCACTGAAGAATCACTAACCTGAAAAAGACATTAAATCTATGGGCAAATGACGTCATGAGACCTTTGACATGAAACCCTGTCCCAAGTACTATACAAAGAACAAAAGGATTAGAAAACCAGTATGTTTTAATATTCTACATTCACAGACACGTAAAAGTTAGTAAAATGCATAATATGGCGGGGGGCAATACTTTACTCACGCTTTGGAAAAATAGACATGCTCTCATAGAATATTCCAAAATGTGTCCTGCTTACATATGAACTTTCACTTTTCATATTTAGAAATGCTGCATTTAGAAACAACCTATAGATGTATTAATTCATTCTGCAAATGCTTATTAAGCATCAAAGGCCTATAATCTGATAACCTGATAGCATTTTAGCTGTCAAAGTCACACAAGTGATAGGAGAGCGCATCCAGTAAACAGCTAAAGCAAGCCAGGTAACATGACAATTCTGGACAAATACCATATATCGCTTATAGGCAGAATGTGAAAAAAGATACAAATGAACTCATTTACAAACAGACTCACAGACATAGAAGATAAATTTATGGTTACCAAAGGGGAAATGCAGGGGGAGAGATGAATCAGGAGTTTGAGATTGATACATACAGTACTACATATTAATATATTAATAAAACAGATAATTAATAAGGATCTGTGGAACTCTGCTCAATGTTATGCAGCATGGAGAGGAGGGGAGTTTGGGGGAGACTGGATACATGGATATCTATCACTAAGTCCCTTGGCTATTCACCTGAAACTATCAGCACTGTTAATCAGCTATATACCAATACAAAATAAAAAGTTAAAAAATAACCTGCTGTACAGTCCTGGGAACTGGATTCAATATCTTGCATATTGTATTTTATGTATTGTATACTGTATCATCTATCTTGGCTATTCACCTGAAACTATCAGCATTGTTAATCAGCTATATACCAATACAAAATAAAAAGTTAAAAAATAACCTGCTGTACAGTCCTGGGAACTGGATTCAATATCTTGCATATTGTATTTTATGTAATGTATACTGTATCATCTATCTTGTATACTGTACTCAATATCTTGTAATAACCTATTCTTTACCACAGGGAAAGGAATCTGAAGAAGAATAGATAGAAAGATGACAGATAGATACTCAATCACTTTGTTGTACACCTGAGATTAATATGACATTGTAAATCAACTGTATTTCTACTTAAAAATAAATAAAGATCATATAAACGGAGCAGTAATGACTTTAGACTCTGGATTAGTTCAGTTGCTCAGTTGTATCGGACTCTTTTGCGACCCCATTGACTGTACCATGCCAGGTTTCCCTGTCCATCACCACTTCCTGGAGCTTGGTCAAACTTACATCCATTTAGTCAGTGATGCCATCCAACCATCTCATCTTCTGTCGTCCCCTTCTCCTCCTGCCTTCAATCTTTCCCAGAATCAGGGTCTTTTCCAATAATTGAGTTCTTCATATCAGGTGGCCAAAGTCTTGAAGTTTCAGCTTCAGCATCAGTTCTTCCAAAGAATATTCAAGACTGATTTCCTTTAGGATGGACTGGTTGGATCTCCTTGCAGTTCAAGGGACTCTCAAGAGTCTTCTCCAACACCACAGTTCAAAAGCATCAATTCTTCAGTGCTCAGCTTTCTTTATAGTTCAACTCTCACATCCATACATGACTACTGGAAAAACCATAGCCTTGACTAGATGGACCTCTGTCGGCAAAGTAATGTCTGTTCTTTTTAATATACTGTCTAGGTTTATCACAGCTTTTCTCCCAAGGAACAAGCATCTTTTAACTTCATGGCTACAGTCACAATCTGCAGTGATTTTGGAGTCCAAGAAAATAAAGTCTGTCACTGTTTTCATTGTTTCCCCATCTATTTGCCATGAAGTGATGGGACTGGATGTGATGATGTTAGTTTTTTCAATGGTGAGTTTTAGTCCAGATTTTTTACTTTCCTCTTTCACTTTCATCAAGAGACTCTTTAGTTCCTCTTTGCTTTCTGCCATGAGAGTGGTGTTATTTGCATATCTGAGGTTATTGTATTTCTCCTGGCACTCTTAATTTCAGCTTGTGCTTCATCCAGCCCAGTTTTCTGCATGATGTATATTGCATATAGTTAAATAAGCAGGGTGACAATATACAGCCTTGACGTACTCCTTTCCCGATTTGGAACCAGTCTGTTGTTCCATGTCCGGTTCTAACTGCTGCTTCTTGACCAGCATACAGATTTCTCAGGAGGCAGTTAAGGTGGTCTGGTATTCCCATCTCTTTAAGAAATTTCCACAGATTTTTTAAATCCAGCTTGAACCTCTGGAAGATCATGGTTCATGTACCTTTGAAGCCTGGCTTGGAGAATTTTGAGCATTACTTTGCTAGCATGTGAGATGAGTGCAATTGTGCAGTAGTTTGAACATTCTTTGGCATTGCTTTTCTTTGGAAATAGAATGAAAATTGACTTTTTCCAGTCCCATGTCCACTGCTAAGTTTTCCAACTTTGCTGACACATTGAATGCAGCACTTTCACAGCATCATCTTTTAGGATTTGAAATAGTTCAACCGGAATTCCATCTGAATATCATCTGGATACTGGATATCATCACAGAAAAATGAAGAAGAGCCTGTCGCATTGAGAGAGTTCCTTTTGATCAGTTGGGCGAGCAGGTGATTTGGAGACAAGGAGGCTGCCATGCAAGTCTCTGGGGGAGGGCCAGTCCAGGCAGAGGAGCCAGAGACGGACAGTGAGGAGGGCCAGGAGAGCCCAGGTGACAGACTACGCACAGGGAGAGGAGGAGATTGAGAGGCTCGGGATCTGCTGGGTGGCTGCCTGCACTCTGTGCTTGAGTGTGGGGGGAACCCAGGGCCTGGTCCTGTTCTGATCCCCCCTCTCACAGGGTCACCGAGCCCCTGTGTGGGGCTGAGCTCCTGGAGCAGGAGTGGAGGAGGTGGAGAAGCTCTCTCCCTGAGGAGGGAAATGGAGACCGTTTTCGGAGAGCAGCAGGGCAGATCAGCGGGCAGAGGCTTTGAGCTTCTCTTGCAGTGTAGCTGACAGCTCTCCCGTTCATCCATGTGCAAGTGGCTCAGAAGAACGGGAGGAATCAGAAACTTCCAGGTTTTCAGTTAGGATAACCAGTGGGAGGGGCTTCTGGGGTGGCTCAGTGGTGAAGAATCTGCCTGCCAAAACAGGCAGATGAGGGTTCGATCCCTGGGTCGGGAAGATCCCCTGGAGAAGGAAGCAACAACCCACTCCAGTCTTCTTACCTGGGAAATCCCACGGATGGGGGAGCCTGGTGGACCACAGTCCATGGGGTCTCAAAGAGTCAGACACGGCTGTGATTAAACAACAATGATGACAACTAGTTGGATGCCAGTGTCACTTACGGGGAGGGGAACTCATGGGTGGTGGAAACTCTGGGTTCTCCAGTGGATGACTGAGGAGCTCGCGCAATAACTGCGTGGAGTGTACAGAAGGAAGAAGATGTAGGATCAGGACCAGAGGGTCAGGTCGGGGCCAGAGAGGCAGGAGGTGGGCAGACAGACAGGATGCACTGGCAGGCAGGTGGGATAAAGATCCAGGGTACCAGTTTAACCTCCAGGGAACACAGAGAGATACACAGGGGAGTCGGAGCAGAGCCCAGGATATTTTCACATTTGAGGTCCAGAAGAAAATCAAGGCAAGAAAATCAAGAAAATCAAGGGGTCTCCATGGGAAGACCTTTTCAGGAGAAAAAGAGGTGAGTGTCATGGTGCAGAAATCAGAAGAATAAGGCATTTCAGCAAGTAAGATAATTAACTGTTGATGACTGCTTAGAATTTTAGTCAGAAGTAGACCTATAGAGTTGATGACGGGGCTGCCTCCACAGCAACACTGATTTCAAGGGGAGCTGGGGACAAGTCAAAAGAGAGAACCAGAGATAAGGAGGCAGAGAGGCTGCAGGACCATTTCCAAAAGGTTTGCAGTGACTAAGAGGGTATTTGGAGAGTCATACAAGATGAGGGCAGGCTGTCTATTTTTCAAAGATGTTAGAGCTTGTTTCTATGCAGATGGGAATCCAGAAATGCACAGGGTGAAGTACAACAGTTTTAGGTGTAATATCATGGGTTGGAGAGGTGAATAAAGATAAATAATGTCCAAAAAATCACCTTCCAATCAATGCAGTATCTAACCATCAAATGAAAAGTCAATTCCATCCATCAACTGGAAATATCAGTAAAAGAATATGACTTAATGGATTAAACAATTTGAATTCGAAAGATAAATATAAATGTCTTTCTTTTTTTGTTTTTTTTCTTAATCAGACATTTTTATTTGACTATTTTTTTATTAGGGATATCAACTCATAGAAACAACAGAGGAAGTGATCATTTTGGTTATCTTGAAAGTAACCACTGAGCTCAGTGATAAGATTAATTTTTTTTTAATATGTACAGTGCAAAATTCAGTTGTTTTTAAACAGAAAAGTTGTTGTGGTTAATGTGATCTGTTTTGTTTATTCATTCCTTTATTAACTTATTCAAGGAACTTTTCCCTGAATGTTTCAGGCCAGTGCTGCCTATGTACACTTGGAAAGGCAAGAGTCCCAGACTCCAGGCAGCTCGCGGCCTTGTAGGAGGGACGGGCAAGCACTGATCCTGAAGGGTCAGTGAAACACGGAGGATTTATTTCATATGTATTGAGCTTTGGGTTTTATCTAATGTAATGCTACTGACACAGAGAGAAGACAGAGCAAGAGAGAGAACGGTTTAGACAGTGAGGGGTCTGCTGCTTGCTCGACCAGTAAATGAGCAGTAACCTGGCAGAATCAGGAGGTGAGAAATGCAAAACTTCTCTTCCTTCACTTTTGTCAGCTCCTCAAGAGAATCCCTGAGTTTATGTGTCTCTGTGTGTGCTGGTCGCTCAGTCCTGTCCGACTCTCTGCGACCCCATAGATGGCAGCCCACCAGGCCTCTCTGTTCCTGGGATTCTCTAGGCAAGAATACTGGAGTGGGTTGCCATTTCCTTCCCCAGGGACTCTTCCTGACTCTGACCCAGGTATCAAACCTGGGTCTTCTGCATTGCAGGAGGATTTTTTACTGTCTGAGCCACTAGGAGGCCCTCCAGAGTTTATGATGATCTCTAATAAAATACATTGCCTAAACGCAAACCAACCACTTTATCTAGTGTGTAAAGAAAGCAGCAGCAAAACAGGCTAAGTGATGGGACTGGACTCCCTGAGACACTACAGGTTGATATCCAAGGGATTTTTCAAAGACAATTTTAACTCTGTACAGATAGTGAAGGGGCAGTTGTGTCTCATGCCAGGAGAGCATCGTATGTAAAGGTCTCGAGTGAGGGGGGGGCATGGTCCCTTGAAGTGGGTACATTTCTGGGTTGACTCAAGTTAACTTCAAGTTGACACTGTGAGTGGCGAGTGCAGAGAGGGAGTTCTCTATGTGACCTCTGACCTGATGCTCTCAGGATGCATGGTTACGTACCACCTGGGTGGCTGGGGCTGCTCTCAGCCACATTCTATCCTCATTGACATCAAATTCTTGGCCCCCCAGGGCCACACACAGCTGTGTGTACTCTGGATTGTGCACAATACAACACGGATCTCTAGTGATCCATTTTTACAAGAAAAGACCCAGCAGTTCTCCTGTTGCTGTCAGACATTCCAATGTTGTGGCAACCACACAGTCGGAACACATTTATTAGGCAGTCTGTTCCAACGGTGCCACAGTGGAGTTTCTGGGTATTTTTAAACAAACAAAAATGTTCCTTTTGTGCTGGGCCAAGGTTCTTGAATATACCTCACCCCACTCCAGATAAGTACAACTTGTAAAAGTTTCATAAGTCTGAAGAATATTTTTAGAACACTGCATGAGAGTTCCTGCACTTTTATGGCTTCCCTCATTCATTCTCCAGTTTAATCCTACAAGCCATAAAGTTTACAGTTTTCCCATTTTCCAAAGAGGTTTATAATGAAAGATACACAATGGTCAAGAAGCTAAAAATAGAATCGTTAGGAATACTTTTTGTGAGATGGATGGAATAAGTGCCCTTAATAATATTTTCAGAAGTTTCCAGTCTTTCCCAGTGATGTAGTGATGCTTTTTTGTTTGTTTGTTTTAAACGTGCAGGATCTTGGTTCCCTGAGCAGGGAGTGAACTCATGTCGCCTGCACTGGGAGCTCAGAGTTCTAACCACTGAACAACCAGGGACAGACCCTGGCTCTGCTTTCTTATTCCACTACAGTAACCTGAAGGAGGTCATGGTGCTTCCTTCGCTGCTGTGTGCTCTGCAAACGTGGCTTTAGAAGGTCTGTGCTGACCCCCGACCTTTGCTTTTCAGCCTAACCATGACTAAAAATGGTTCCCTGGTGAGAAGCTGGCATTGTGCTGAGTGCCTGGAATGCCTGCAGTTAGACTGTCTTGGCCCCCTCACATGCACCGAGTTTTCCAGGAAAATGTTTGCTACTGTGACCTCAGGGCTTCCCAGGTTGTTCAGTGTTAAAGAATCTGCCTGCCAATGCAGGAGGAACGGGTTCAATCCCTGGGTCGGGAAGATCCCCTGGAGGAGGAAATGTCTACTCACCCACTCCATTATTCTTGCCTGAGAAATCTCATGGACAGAGGAGCCTGGCAGGCTAAGTTCATGGAGTCCCAAGAGTCGGACATGACTTAAGCGACTAAACAACAACAATAGCAACTGTGACCTCAACTGCAATCTTTCCCAGGTGGTGAAAATGTGAACAAGTTCAAGATGGGCTTTTAAATAATCTTCAGATTAAACTTAACAATGCGGTCCCCAAATAATTAGGTAAAGAGGCTTAAGGTTACTGAAACACACTACCTGCCCCGCATCCTGTTTTGGCCAAAGCTGTCAGGGAGGAGGCAGCTGCATGCTGGGCATCTGGCTTGAGTCCACAGTCTCTATGTTCCCAAAGTATGGCCTGGGCTGAATAGTGTACTCCCCCATCACCCATCCGCAGTTCATAGGTTGAAGTCCTAACCCCAAACCTTAGGATGAGACTATTGGGAGATAGGGCCTATAAATGGTGATCAAGTTAAAAGAAGCCCCTAAGGAGACCCTAATCCATCTGACTGGTGTCCGAACAAGAGGAGATGAGGATGCAGGGTGACATGGCATGGAGGGCAGTGAGACAGCATCCACCTCCAAGCCGAGGACAGGCGCTTCAGAGGAACCTCACCTGCCCACGCCGTGAATGCGGACGTCCAGCCCCTGGAGCTGTGGGAGGACAAACTTCTGCTATTCCAACCACCCAGACTGTGATATTCTGTCATGCAGGCTGAGCAAACCAATATATCTAGGGAGTAGATACTATATACGGTCATCTTGCTTAATAAATGTGATGCATACAAGTTAAAACACCTGGGGATCAATGATCACCTAAATGTTCTGAGGATGAGATTAAGCCCCCAATACTGGGATGGACTTATTTCAGCTTGACTTGATTAACAAGTGCTCTAAAGTATAATATGGACATATCTAAAGTGTTTATTAACAACTCAATGTTCAGAAAATAAGGCCTCAGATAAATTTGCAACCAGACAAGGGATTAACCTCCAAAGCATACAAACAGCTCAAATAGCTCAAAAAAAAAAAAAAAAAAATCATAAAACAGAAGATCTAAGTAGAAACTTTTCCGAAGAAGACATCCAGTTGGTCAAAAAGCACATGTAAATATGCTCAAAATCACTAATTATTAGAGAAATGCAAATGAAAACTACACTGAGGTACCACCTCACATCAGTCAGAATGGCCATCATTTAAAAGTCTACAAGCAATAAATACCAGAGAGGGTATGCAGAGAAGGGAACCCTTCTACACTGTTGATGGGAATGCAAGTTGGTGCAGCCACTGTGGAAAACAGAATGAAGGTTCTTTAAAAAACTAAAAACAGAGCCACCATATGATCCAGCAATTCCACTCTTGGGCATATATCCAGAGAAAACCATAATTTGAAAAGATATATGCATCCTAAGTTCATTGCAGCGCTATTTATGATAGCCAAGACGTGGAAACAATGTAACTGTCCATCAACAGATGAACGGATAACGCAGCTGTGACACATACACGTGCTTAAATCGTCCTAAGTCGTTTCATGTGTGTCCGACTCTTTGTGACCCTATGGACTAGCATGCAGGGCTCCTCTGTCCATGGGATTTTCCAGGCAAGAATACTGGACTGGGTTGCCATTACCTCCTCCAGGAGACCTTCCCCACCCAGAGATCGAACCTGAGTTTGCTGCGCTACCAGCCAATTCCTTACCCACTGAGCAGTGGGAAGCCCATGATATATATACAAGGGATATATATACTCAGCCATAAAAAAGAATGAAATAACGCCATTTTTTGCAGCAACATGGACGAACCTAGGTAGTATCATACTAAGTGAAGTATGTCAGACAGAGACAGACAAATACTTTATGATATCACTTATATATGGAATCTATAAAATGATACAAGTGATACAAAATAGCAACAGACTCACAGACATAGACAACAAGCTTACGGTTACCAAGGGGGAAAGGTGGGGAGGGATAAATTAGGAGGATGAGATTAACTTATAAATACTACTACATCCTTGGGTTGGGAAGATCCCCTGGAGAAGGAAATGGCAACCCACTGCAGTATTCTAGCCTGGAAAACCCGATGGACAGAGAAGCCTGATGAACTACAGTCCATCAGGAGGCAAACAGTCAGACATGACTTAGTGAGTAAACAGTAGAAAAAATAGCATATAGAGAATAAACAATAAGAACCTATCACACAGAACAGGGAATTCTATTCCAATATTCTGTAATAATCTGAATTGGAAAAGAATCTGAAAAAGAATAATTGAATCAGTTTGTAGTACACCCAAAAGTAACACAATATTATAAATCAAGTATATTCCAATATAAAATAAAATTATTTTAAAAATTAACAAATATACTAAACATACTTCTAGCCAAAAGAAAAAAAAACATAAAACAAACAAACAAATAAACCACTCAGTGTTCAGAAAATAAGGCCTCAGACTTATTTTCCCAGGAGTAAAACATACCACATTTATGTCACATATATTTTTTTAACTCCTCTTTGTTCTAAATTAACACCTTAATTGAAACTGCATTTCACTTACTGAGTGTAAACTTAGAATATCTCCTTAACTATATGACATTCTGACTGTAAAAATAAAACAATACTTTAGACTGAAACCTACAAAAAAGCAAATGTCTTATTGCATGTTTTAGGTTTTCTCTTTTTTGAAAAAAAATGTTTAAACCAAGTTATTACTATTTAGATGGGAATACCAGACCATCTTACCTCTCTCCTGAGAAACCTGTGTGTGGGTCAGGAAGCAGCAGTTGGAACCCTGTATGGAGCACCTGGCTGCTTCAAGATCGGGAAAGGAGTGCTCAGGGCTGTCTGCTGGCGCCCTGTTTGTTCAGTCTATACACTGAGCACATCGTGAGAGATGCCGGGCTGGATGAGTTAGAGCTGGAACCAAGGCGGGCGGGAGGGACATCAGCCTCAGGCATGCGGATGGTACCACTCTAATGCCAGAAAGTGACGAGGAACTAATGAACTTCTTGATGAGGGCGAAGGAGGAGAGTGAAAGACTGGCTTAAAACTAAATATTAAAAAAGCTAAGATCATGGCATCTGGCCCCATTAAAGTGAAAGTGGAAAAGAAAGTGAAAGTGAAGTTGCTCAGTTGTGTCCAACTCTTTATGACCCCACGGATGGCAGTCTACCAGGCTCCTCCGTCCATGGGATTTTCCAGGCAAGAGTACTGGAATGGGGTGCCACTGCCTTCCCAACCCAGGGATCGAACCCGGGTCTGGCCCTGTTACTTCATGGCAAATAGAAGGAAAAAAATGGAAGTAGTAATGGATTTCCTCTTTTGGGGATCTAAAATCACTGCGGATGGTGACCGCAGCCATGAAATATAAGACGTTTGCTTCTTGGCAGGAAAGCAATGACAAATCTATACAGTGTGTTGAAAAGCAGAGACAATACTCTGCCAAAAAAGGTCTGTATAGTCAAAGCTATGGTCCTCCCAGTGGCCATGTAAGGTTCCAAGAGTTATACCATGAAGAAGGCAAAGCAACAAAGAATTGAATCCTTCGAACTCTGGTGCTGGAGAAGACTCCTGAGAGTCCCTCGGGCTGAAAGGAGATCAAGACAATCTTGAGGGAAATCAACTATGAATACTTACTGGAAGGACTGATGCTGAAGCTGAAAAGAAACTCCAGTATTTTGGTCGTCTGATGCGAAAAGCTGCAACATGAGAAAAGTCCCTGATGCTGGGAATGATTGAAGGCAGAAGGAGAAGAGGGCATCAGAGGATGAGATGGCTGGATGGCATCACTCATGCAGTGGACATGAACTTGGGCAAACTGGGAGATGGTGAGGGACAGAGAGGCCTGGCATGCTGCGGTCCACGGGGTCACAGAGTCGGGACACAACCGGAAACTGAACAACAATTACTATTTAGGGAATCTTGCTTTTTCCAATTTGAAAAGGCAGCCTAATACACTCAGTGTTGGCTGTATAGGAAGTGGTTTGAGGCCGTTCCATGGGATCAGAGCCTGTGGATTCAGGCCCCAGCTCCACCTGTGTTAGTTCTGAGTCTGCAGGTGGCTCCTTTGGTCTCTCTGTGCCTCACTTTTCCTGTCTATGAAACGGGAGCTTGTCTTAAGTGGGGATGAAAAGATCATGTCTCTGAACTTACCTCCTGCTACACTGTGAGACCTCAAAGTGTTTTGCAAAGATGGGGTCTCCAAGTAGAATAACACTAATTCCCCATGCTCAACTCAAAGTACATCTTTTTGCATCTTTCACATACTTAGCTCAAAATGCTCTTCCGGATCAAGTGTAAGTGGCAATAGATCACAGAACCTTTTCATGCCCTGAGTATCCATCCTTACCCTTTTCTCTAGTGATAGAACTTCCCCCATCCTGCCAGCTAAGGTCCGACCACATTGCCCTTCCCATCTCCACTGTGAATGGCATGGGGATGTGATAGTGGGTGCTGCAGCAGCCACTCTGGGCCTCAGGATGCAAGCATGTGTTGAAGTTGGCAGAGCCTGGGTCCCTGCTGTGTTGCAGTTGTTATGCCAGCCCCAGATGAGATGGTCTACCTGTGCTAGTGTGAGGGTCTTGATTAAGTCACTCTATTTGTGAGTGTCTTGTTACAGTAGCCTAATCTGTACCATGGTACACAGGATTATAAATAAAATCTAGTGTGGATTTTAAAAATATAATAGTATTTTTGTGAAGAGTACACTCAGATCTCTGACTTTAGATCTGTGAATTGAGTTACTGAATTGATCAGCAACACTCTCCTATTTGGAAAATACAAGGTTCCTCTTCTAATAGCAGAGTTAGAAATTTTTCTTCTCTGTGTTGTCTCAGAGAAAATGGGATTAGAAGGAGAGAATCTAGCAACAACTGACTCAATACATAGAGGGGTCCCTTCTAAGTTATAAGTCCTCGGTTTCTAACTGTTAAGTGACATCACGTATGTGGATCTTTTCCTGTTGAATATTCTGTCATGTGCACATATGAAGTTCCTCATTATTGTGTAGCAATGACCTGCTGCGCTGGTCACTATGGGAAGAAAGGAGTTTGAGATCAGAAATTACATGAGTAAATTTCTTTCCAGATTCTATAAAACAAAGTAGGTTCTCTGCTTCTTACTACATCCCTTCAAACCAAATGGATGGATTTTCATCAGAATCAGGATAGTCTGATTTGAAATATGAGCTATGTAGCACAAGCGGAGTTCTTTTCAGGGATTTCAGAGACCAGCAGGGTGACTTTAAAGAGACAGGCAGAAAGATCAATACAGTATACTAACGCATACATATGGAATTTAACAAGATGGTAACGATAACCCTATATGCAAAACAGAAAAAGAGACACAGATGTACAGAACAGACATTGGGACTCTAAGGGAGAAGGCGAGGGTGGGATGTTCTGAGAGAACAGCATTGAAACAAGTATACTATCAAGGGTGAAACAGATCACCAGCCCAGGTTGGAGGCATGAGACAAGTGCTCAGGGCTGGTGCACTGGGAAGACCCAGAGGGATGGGATGGGGAGGGAGGTGGGAGGGGGGGCTTGGGATGGGGAACACATGTAAATCCATGGCTGATTCATGTCAATGTATGGCAAAAACCACTACAATATTGTAAAGTAATTAGCTTCCAGCTAATAAAAATAAATGAAAAAAAAAAAAAAAATAATGAGATGGGCAGGAGTTCTTGACAGAGTCTGAGTCAGGGGTACACTGATCTGGGAGAGACTTGTACTGTGTAACCAGTCACCCATGACCAAGAGAGACCCACGTTTAAATGCAAGGTCATAGCATCAGGCACCCAAAATAGTGAGTGCTGCGGACAATCACACAGTCCCCTCTTCAGGGACTCAGTCTAGCTTGAACCGGCTGCTGAGCAGGAATTAACTGTATTCAGGCTTATGACCTTCCCAATCCACATTGGAGAGCCAAGCAGCATGTGTGACTGTGCATCTCTGTACAGAGGGAGAGCGCTACCATCACAGAATGACTCACAAGATTATTACTGAAAGGATGGGATAAATACTGTCCAGAGAAACAGGATGGAATGAAACGGGCCTGGCCAACTCTTAAAGGCCAAGTTCATGTGAAGAGGACTCTGAGATTCCCTCCCACCTCTTTGGCTAGGCACATTAATCACGCTGGCATTACCCATCATTCCCGAACAGATAGGATGGATATAAAGAGTCTGTATGTAAAACAAAATTTGACAAAGATCGGGTTACAAAATGAGTTAATCCATACAGTTAATAAGAATGCATGATACTCCAGGCATCTCTGGGTCATCTCTGGATGAAAGATCATCTCTGGAGGACCATTAAAAAACCCCCCTCTCCTGCATTCTGGGGCCTGGCTCAGTCCTTGCACAGAGGATGGAGCCTCTCCCTCCCCAGGGACCAGGAGGTCATCCAGAGGGTTTGCCCACCTAGAGCCTGCTGGCCGGCTTCTACACGAAGCCTCCAAGATCCTTGAAGCCTAGAATGTCCCACCCAGAGGCCCCAATCCCACATCCAGGGCCAGCCCGTATGTCTTTCTCTCTCCTAAGGATGAACAGCACCACCAATGTGCACACCCCAGAGTCCAGGTGGGAGCAGGCAGGACCGCTTGAGGCGCTCTGCAGAGCCAGCAGGTGGGAACAGAAGGGCGAGGGTGGCGGGTCCCAGAAGAAGGCGGCGGTGTGTCACAGTCAGGCACAGAGCTCCCAGCAGTCAGAATTCTAAGTTGAAACTTGACCTCTTTGGTGATGGCAAGCATCTTTTTGTCAAGGTAGGAAACTAAAAGACCTTTCATTTGGCAATTTTTTTAGCTTGGTTTGTAACTGTTTGACAAGAGGTATGTGCGCTTCTGTTTTTTTGATCAGGCCCAAGCCTAGCGTCTCTCAGGGATGAAACTGTCTCACGCTTCATAATATAAGGAAAATCCTATTTTGATCCACTTGAAGGATTATTATTAGAAAAATATCTACCGGATATATATATATATATATATATTTTTTTTTTTTTTTTTTACTTTTTAGCTTTGATCAGACTTTGGAAAACCTGTGATCAATTCTGATGATGATAAACACCCTGGGAAGGACAGTGCGGCCACAGCACTGCCCTCTTTCAAGGTTTTACGAAACCTTCCATCAATTCAGGAAACTTGGAGATCAAGAGAGAAGGTGACAGGTAGTCACTGCAGTCAGTGATCATGGGTGTGTGTCTCTCTGAAGACTCGCTGCTTGGTCCCGCTGTCTGGTGGTCTCCATACTGTTGAGATCCTGGGGCCACAAAACCTACAGATCCAGAGAGAACACTCCACATGGAAACTCACGGCATGAGAATAAGGTAGCAGCGCTTACACTTTGCAGAATAAAATGGGAGGAACCAGCACCTACTGTAATGTCTGATTTACAATCTCAAGTAATTGGATGTTGCTTTATAGATTTTTAATGGTATGCCAAAGTGTTATTTGCTAAGATCTGATTAAGCAAAGAATTCAAAGAGAACTGGGGTACTGGGATCAATCTTTTTGAAGCTATAAAATTGGAAAATTTTCATCTTTAAGAGAAAGTTAACTCAGAGGTGTCAGCAGCCATCTCTTGTCTTTTGCATTTATAAAATTACGAGGTAAGAAATACAGGTGGTCAAAGAGACATCTTTAGTTTTGGTAGCTTTTAAAAATAATCCAGTTTCCATTTTATCAATAAGGACATTGAGAACTTCATTAGTCCATGGGATATTTTCAATGCAGTGGCAAAGAAGACAAATAAGTTAACTGGCAAACTTCCAGGGGATCAGCAGCCAGGGAATACTGTAGGAATCTCATACAGGTGGCACCTTAGTCACAAAACCATCCATCCTCACTACCCTAATCCTACCCAAGCCTTACCCGACTACCCCACAGACCTGCACCCAAACATCAGGAATTTTATGTGTCACTACACGGGAAGCAAATGAGAGAGTATGAGCTGCTTGAGGTGGCTGTAATCTTCCACAATACTATTATCTGGAAATATTTCAGCTTGTTATACCATAAAGTGAAAAAGTGAAAGTGTTAGCTGTTCATTTGTGTCAGACTCTTTGCAATCTCACAGACAGTAGCCTGCCAGGCTCCTCTGTCCATGGGATTTTCCAGGCAAGAATGCTGGAGAGGGTTGCCATGCCCTCCTCCAGGGGATCTTCCTGACCCAACAATTAAACCCAGGTCTTCCTCATTGCAGGCAGATTCTTTACCATCAGAGCCACCAGGGAACCCTCTTATATCATAACTGGAGGTTTATTTAGATTTCTGTTTACTCACCTATCTGATTGGTACAAGTTAATTCATCAGCTTAATTTATAACACCTATTCTAAAGGATAGGAATAAATTTTTTTAAAAAGTAGTTTTATCTATTTACTGAATGATCATAAAAGTAATTTACGTTTTAAGAGGTAAAATATACCAATATTACAAATAGGCATAGAAGGAGTTAAGTTAGTTGATTCAAGAGAAAAATCTTCAGGTTCCACGTGGAAAAAGAAGAGTGAATTATTCAGCAGGAACAGACAGAGGGAGGCCGAGGAAGAGAAAGTAACTTTCCTGGGGCAAAAAAAAAAAAAAAAAAAGACCACAAGAGTGAGGGTGGCTGTCTGCGCAGTGGATCCTGAGCAGGTCCTTGTAAAGCAAACCACTTGGGCTGGCAGGGAGACCAACCCGAGCCTTGGAGAATGAGCCAAACAGGCAGCGAATGGGCAAGTTCAGTAAACAGTGGTGATTGGAGGCCTGGCCGCACAGGCCTTGGGAGCAATTTGGGGTCTGGCTGTGCCCAGTGATGAGCGTCCATGAGTGACAGGAATGCTATGTGCACACAAACAGGTCCACATGGGTCACTGGCTGCTCTCCACTGCGGTGGTTAGAATGTATTAAATGCTGTAGGACATCACTTCTAGGTGGACTCTAAAACACAAGTGAACTTCTCTACAGAACAGAAACAGACTCAGAGACCTAGAGAACTGACTTGTGGTCGCTAAGTGGGCATTGGGTAGAGGAGGGGTGGATTGGTGGTTTGGGATTAGCGGATACAAACTATTACACATAGCATGGATAAACAACAAAGTCGTACTATATAGCACAGGGAACTATATTCAATATCCTGGGATAAACCATAGTTGAAAAGAATATGAAAAATAATATATATACACACACACACACATAAATATACACAACTGAGTCAGTTTGCTATACAGCAGAAATTAACACAACACTGTACATCTACTATGCTGCTGCTGCTAAGTCGCTTCAGTCGTGTCCAGCTCTGTGCAACCCCATAGACGGCAGCCCACCAGGTTCTGCCGTCCCTGGGATTTTCCAGGCAAGAACACTGGAGTGGGTTGCCACTGCCTTCTAGATCTACTATACTTCAATACAAAAAATAAGTGTTAAATAAAACATAAAGTTTCACATCCAAATAGCAAAAGAAACCCTTAGGAAATTAAAAAAGAAATGCTCAGTGGGTAAAAAATTTGTAAATAAGAATATTAAAAATTTGAGGTCTTTCATTTTCACTCTTCTACCTTCCATCTTCAGAAAATCAGACGAACAGAATTTGAAATATACAACATAAGAAAAGCCTAAAATGTGTACAGATGAAGGGAAACTCTGATGACCAAGACTCACCAATCCACAGCACAGCATCACCTGTATCTTAGGGCATCTAAGGAGTTAACTGAAGTGGGTCAAGCACAGTATTTAAAGATTCTATTGCCAAAACATAAATGTTCCTGATCCGATACCTAAGAATGAACAGAATGAAATGTGAACCACATGAGGGATAGGAGTTATGCACACGTTATTGATACTAATCTGACATTCTTAGCAAAGTCAGTCACTCTGCCTCTCATTTTTCCAGTTATTGTTTACTATTCTCAAGGCATTGTCCTCACTTGACTGTACCATAGAAGAATGACAGTCCTGAGAGTCTGAGCTAGAGAAGCATTAGGCGTTAATGACACAAAAATGTTTGGACTTTGGTTCAGCCGCAGGCTATGGATTGAATGTCTGTGTCTCCCATCCCACCAGCTAATATAATGAAACCTGCATTGTGGTGGTACTTGGAGCCAGGGCTTTAGGCAGGTGATTAGGTCATGAGGGTGAAGCCCTCATGAATGAGGTTAGCGCCCTTATAACAGAGACCCCAGAATGCCTGCCTGCTCCTTCTACCACGTGAGGTTACAGAAAAAGATGGCCATCTGTGAATCAGGAAGCAGGCAATGCTGGTGCCCTGACTCTGGGCTTCCAGCCTCCAGAAGCAAGTTTCTGTTGTGTACAATCCACCTAGTTTATGGCATTTTTGTTACAGGAGCCCAAATTGACTGAGACATTACACCCTGTCAGGTGGAGACAGATAAACACGACCAAGATTGCAGAGCTGGTAAATCTTTTCCTGGAGGGAAAACAACTGGATACAGCTGAAAACAAACCTGACGTTTTCCTCACTATAGCAGAAGTAAATTTATAATATTAAATACTTTTCATAATATACCTTGAGGCTTATGTGATATGAAAGCAGTAAGATAATTTCATACTGGCAATAATTATTTTTCAGTTCAAATGAGGATTAAATGAATACAAAAATTAAACACGGAGCTGAAATCCTAAAATGAATACGATTAGGTGGATTCAACTGGTGCATTTTAGAGTAGAATAGATCTGAAATTTAGCACCAGAACTTTAAAAATGAGTGATCTCATCCAAATTCTTTATTTAAAGGGACAGGATGTAAATCCTTAGCTGGTGGCCACATGGCTTCTAAAGCCACAGTGAAGATCAGAACCTCAAACTTTCTGCTCCAAACTCTCTGTCTGGCCTCTACTGTAGATGAAATTTCAATTCCCATTTTGTAAATAAAAGAAGAAGAAGACGAAGAATCTGACCATGAAAGCAGTGAGGCCCTGAGTGGATTGTTTGTTTCAGGAAGAACAGACACTGTCACACTCCATTTATTCACACTTGAACAGACCAAGTCCAACCTCCAGAGATTCGAGCATCCCTGCTACAATAAATGGTTACCTAACAGGTGGTGTCACCTGGAGGCAGCCATGTATGGTGTCCTTTAATGAACAAGGATCTGCATCACTGTACAATAGATATGGTCTAGAGACATGGCTCTTAGTTCTGCAATTCTCCTTAAGCCAGGAAGGATTTGTCTGCAAATTTAAATCTGAAATTCTACAGTAAAAGGCTCTTGATAATGCTTCTTGAAGTTACCCCTAAAACAGAACAAAAGGAGAGAAATACTGTATGTCCCTGGTACCTAAATTTTTGAAAAGTTGATTTCAGCTGAAGTTCTCTGCAAACAAATTCACATTTTTTGAAAGATGCTAAGCAGTCAAGCAGTTAAACAATCGAGTTCTAAATCAATCTGAGGGGAAAAAAACATTTTTATAGACTTTACAGATCAAGAAAACATCTACTTTTTGCTTCCCTGGTGGCTCAGAAGGTAAAGAAACTGCCTGCAATGCGGACAACCTGGGTTCGATCCCTGGGTCAGAAAGATTCCCTGGAGAAGGGAACGGCAACCCAATCCAGTACTCTTGCCTGGAGAATTCCATGGACAGAGGAGCCTGGAGAGCTACAGTCCATGGGACTGCAAACAGTCAGACATGATTGAGCAACTAACACACACTTTTTGCTAAGTTAAAGACAATAAAAACAAACAAAACAAAAGATACAACTCTGGAAGGCAGGGGTGAAAATAATCATCTTAGGAATACCTTAAACGATTCTGATGAGAAACGTTAAACATCATGGAAGTATAGACCAGTACTTTCAATTTTAGAATGAGACACTTCTCTTTAACCTTTATATTTTCCTCTCAAGGGCACTGAAAGACAATGCTGATATGGAAAGTCACTTTTCCTGTTTTCTTGCAACCCAATGCATCACAATCATATTCACATAGAATTCCACTATTTGTAAAATGCTTTCAATTAGTTGAGGACGGAACCACATTTTGACTTATTAATAACAGCATTTGTAACCAAACACTAGGAGAGCATATGACTGGGAAAAACACAGTGAAATGTCAATTAAACAAAATATGTAAGACGGGACTCGTAACAGACCCTCAGATTACACACACACTCACACACACACAACAACACATACACATACACAGGACTAGTAGCTTTCATTGTTATAAGCCCTTTACATGCTATATATTAATGTTAAATAACAGTTTAAAAATCAACGAGTTTTTCACATCAGGGAAAATATCCTCGTTCAAGAAGGAACATTTTCCTTCGCATCTGTTTGTCTTTACTTTTCCAAGAGGACAGATTTCTCCCAGGCTCCCTCCCTTCCGACTCCATCCTCCACCTCCTCCGTATTAGGACCATGGTAAACACCTCCCCCACCTCCTGCAATGTTCCTGCCATTCACTTCCCCTCCTCTTCTTCTCTACCTTATTCTCCTAAACTTTACTCTTTAACCCCTAGAAACATTTCCTTCCAGGGTGGTGGATTCAAAATTGAAGGGAGCTGACCATCAGCTGGTGGGGGAGAAAAACATACAAGCAGTTCTAATTCAGCAGGATGCTGGTGTGGCTGTTTAGTCACTCACTCATGCCAGGCTCTTTGCCCACCAGGGTCTTGCATCCATGGGATTTCCCAGGAAAAATATATTGGAGTGGGTTGCCATTTCCTTCTCCAGGGGAGATCTTCCTGACTCAGGGATTGAACCTGCGTCTCCTGCATTGGCAGGCAGATTTTCTTTTTTTTTTTTTTAAAACCACTGGGACACCAGGGAAGTCTCATTCAGCAGGAAAACAAGTGCAAATATGCTCAAGAGATAGGACAAAGGACAGAGTTAACATCCCTGCCACAGTGAGTTCATGAACTTCTCTCAGAGGAGGAGACACCTGAGCTGTATATTGAAGGTTAAAGAAAATGCTGAACAGATGAGCAAGAGACAAGGCATTCAAGACTGTGGGCTGAAGCGTCCCCCAAATCCCTCCACGAAGTAAGCAGAACGGCTGTACCTCTAACTCTTCATTATCTGGAATATGTGTCTGATTCTTTATGTCTGTAATACCTGCAGTCTGGAATGTTTTACCTTACTTCAATTGTATGTTTAAAGTTCACAATATTCATATCAATGTATGACAAAACCCACTGAAAAATAAATAAATAAAATAAAATAAAACATATGGGTATCAAAAAAAGTAATAATAAAGTTCACAATAAAACAAAACAAAACTCTGGCTTTCTCTCAGTGCAGATTCTGTATGGATCCCTGGCAGCAAGATCCCTCAATATAGTATAGGAGGAAACCAGGGGACCACAATGTCCCCCTGCCCACTGGAAATCTTGGAAAATTAGTGAGAAAGTATAGCAGAGATGGACAGAGTCATACGATGCTATAGCTCTCCTCTTAGCACTTAATCTAAACTTCCAAATCTAATCTTTTCTTTGGTATCTTTTAGTCAAATATTCTTTCTTCTGCCCCTTAAAAATGGTTTCTCCTAAGATTCATCTTTGATGTAGGAGTTTATAGCCTTGAGTGAGGACCTCCCAAACTCCTGGCCGACATGAACATATCACCGCTAGGGCGTAACTCCCATCACGGTAGCTCCAATCTCAGTGGTCTGCTGGGCTGCGCTGGTCGCTTCAGTGGTGTTCGACTCTGTGTGACCCTGTGACTGTAGCCCGCCAGGCTCCTCCTGCCATGGGATTCCCCAGGCAAGGATGCTGGAGTGGGTTGCCATGCCCTCTTCCAGGGGATCGTTCTGACCCAGGGACTGAACTCAGCTGGGTTCCTTATCATTTGAGCCACCAGGGAAGCCCTCCAAATTCAGCACCTTTCCTGGATTTCAGCTCTGAATTTCTGATGTGTTTCTTCCATTGTCACCTAAGAAATCTGAGCAGCCCATCGGGGTTCACAACAAGTTGGAGGATTCTGATGGTTTTTTTCTGTGTCTCCTGGGCTGGGCTACAGTCCTGATCATTCAATCAAACACACGTCTAGGTATACCTTGTAGGTGTGATTAGAAGACATACACGGTTGACTTTAATAAGGGGGACTATTTCAGGCAATCTGGATGATTTAAAGGCTTCAAGGGCAGAACTGAGGCCCCTCTGGTTGGGGATACCTCCCACGTGGGCTGCAACTCCAGCCATTCCTGGGGCCCTGGGCTGTCCAAAGTCGGGGCTGCCCTGTGGATTTCGGACCAGCCCCACAACCACAGAAACCCAGTAATAAATCTCTTAATGTCTATCTCTGACAGATTCTGCTCCTCTGGCTGAACCAGATTGGCAGAGCGTCACAGATCCCAGGAGGTCTTCTCTCCTAATGTCCCATTTCTGTTAAAGGGGCTGCCACTTTCCCACGTTCGAACCTGGTTATCTTTGTGACTCTTCCACCTCCTCTTCTCCACCTGTTCCTTCCTTCTTGCTTCCATCACTCTCCCTATGTTGAGATGCTTGTCATTTCAGCTGGGGTCTATACAGCCACAGCGGATTAACTTGCATAAAGATGTTGGTCATTGGTTTCTGGCTCCTGTGTTCCTGGGCAGTGTCCCTGTATTTTATTCCCACCAACTCTGCCTCATCTGCCTCTCTCTGTTTCCCGACAGCAAGCTTTTGCGCCAACCAGGCTGCCTCTAGCCTGTTCCTGGTGTATGAGCTGATGTTTTCTGCCTCCAAGCTGCACTTTATCCCACTTACTTGAGATGACCCCTGCCATTCCTTTAAGACCACCTCAAGCATATGCACTTGCAATTGAGTCAGACCAGCCTAAGCTACAGTGACACTGCTCTTTTCACTCCGGCATTGGTGGCGTCCCTAAAAGTTACTTGGTAATTGACTATAAACTGCTCTATGAAAACACTTAGATGAACGTGATAGACTTTAAATAAAATCCTTCATTTACATGTAATTTTTCTTCTGGATATTCTTTCATGCCTCTCCTCTTAGCATCCTCTTGGTCAGAATGCTTTATGAGACACCAGTTTCTCCCAAATGAGCCGCTGACTGAATCTTGTAACTAAAGCCGGGAGCATTAACTGTGCATACACCTTCAGAGATTAGCCCAAAGCGGTTCCTAATCACTGGCCGCTCAGATTAAAAAAATAAAATCCAGAACACACTGATTCTGCACTGTTAGTCTTACACCAAGTTTAAAGTGTGAAGGAAAAAAAATACACTTTTTGAAAAGAATCTAAAAAAAGAAAACAATAGTATATACACATATAGCTGATTCACTTTACTATCCAGCAGAAACAAATGCCATGTTGCTAATCAACTATACTCAAATAATTTTTTAAATATACTTTTTAGTTCAGTAGAAAAATAATTTCTTACTGCCCATTAATAATAAACACATATAAGAAGCAAGAGGCCATTCACTCAGTTGGTTAAACATGAAGATGTTGTGAAACCAAACAGATGCTAAGATTCCTTTTGAGACAAATGACTTAAGCTAAACTGGGGATTAGGGAAGGGAAAGATAAAAATCATGACATATTACAACCATCCTAAGCATGTCTATGCCTTCTTTCCATGGATGAGCCCTGCTTCTGAAGTTGTGTGAAGTGTTAACTGGAACTAAAATCAGGAATTAGTTCTATACAAGTGCTAATCAGAATATAAAATAAGCATACAAACAAAACACAAGTCTATGGTGAAGACTTTGCTAATGTATGAAAGCCTCTACATGCCCCACAGATTCTGATTTAGAGGTTATTTAAAAAATTTTTTTAGAAAAGAAGCAAGTAACAAAGTGTTATTATATGGTTAGTCTTTGAAGAGCAGCACTGTTTATGACTATGTGCAACTATGACTACCCTTTTCTAGAAGATTCGCAGAATGGCTTTGACACAAGGTCTAGTGATGACAAACAACACTTCTAATTTCAGCCAGATCTTCTGTGGCAACAGCAATGAGTGAACAAGAAAATGAATTAGGGAGAAAAAACCAGACTACACTTCTGCACATGAACTATCTGAAAGCACAAAATAAGTCTATTTTAAAATTTTATTTAGACTCTTAAAATGCATGTTTTCTTTTAAAGATAGTTAAACCATACTTATCATTTGAGAATTTTGATTAATTTCTCTGCAATATGGCTGAGAAACATCTTCAAAAATAGGTAGTCTTAGGAAACAACAACAAAAAACTATAAATGGTATTAAATAAGGCAGCTGAAATGAGTCATCATTAAGTTATTTACACAAAAAAGTTACATTTCTCTGGCCCTTGCCTGACTATAACACATGAAAGGCAAAGTTTTTGGAACCTAACATGATTTACAATTTTAAAAAGTAACGAAAACAAACTTTTAAATTTCCAAAATAGATGTCCATATAAAAGTATTTGTCTTTATTTGTATATAAAAGGATTATGTGATATGCAAAACAGTTGATCCAATTTTAAATACAAATCAAATTGCCTTAAAGAAAAATATAATTTTGTGATAACATTACGAGGTAAGCTTGAGTAGAAGCACTGCTCAATTTCAAATCCAGTTTTAAAATCCTGTAAGCCTAGGTCTAAAGTTATCATATTTAGACATTACGATTTTATAAATAAACCCAGAGCAGCAGCATCCTTCTGTAAGTACTTCATCCACTACATTACTTTTACATTTTTTTCTTTTTCATTCAATTATTAGTACTCTAATAATAAAGTATAATATACTTTTGCAAAAACTGTTTACACATTTTTTGAACGTATCAGACAAACAGGAATTTGGCTTTTGGTTTTAGTTTCATAAGATGTTATACATCAACTAACAAACTCCTCTAAGGGCTCAGTAAATCCATTTACAGAACACAGACTTACCTTGTTTATCCTGAGAAAATGAAGAATCAGCATTAGGTTGTCCTCAGAGGAAAACTGAAGCCAAAGCAGCTTTGACCTGGCTTAAATAACTTGTGCCGCCTCGGGGAGGAATATCGGAGCTCTGAGAAACCCTTCCTTTTTCTCTCTCCCCCCACAACCCCCTCTCCCCTGCCCCCCTTCCTCACACTTACAACAGGATGATTAAATTGCTTCTGCCAGGAGTGTTTCTCCCAGAGCCTATTATATTATACGACCATGAAGTGAAAAATCACTCGGTAAATTTGCTACGTATCATCTCATAATTTGAAAACTGCTAAATAGCACAATTTGAAAGCTGCTACATAGTCACAAATTTTTAAACAAACTACATAATGAAGACGCATTTAAATCAAATGAACTGAAAATCTGCTTCTTAACCTATGAAATGCCATGTAGCTTCTCTAGTATTTAATAAAAAGTCAAGAAGTAAAGCTCAGGGCTTAACACATGATTTCCAGGGTAAATCTGTTTAAAGGGCTTTTAGAGGGTCAAGAGGAAGGTCCCATATGGATATCTTGCCCTGGTGCTTCTAATACACATGTAATATACCCAGGCACCAAGAGCATCACCTTCCAGATGCACTCAGGGGCTTCCTCCGCACCCCACCCTGCCAGGAGACAGCTCTAGGGCAAAGGAGATGGTAATGCACAGGAAAGGTAAACACCCAACTCTTGCTGAACATTTTTTACACACCAAGCTCACTGCTCCCCACACATTTCTGTTCACCCTCCTCCAATTTGCTGGCATTGCTGGGCTTGCTGTGTTTTACAAGAACGAGGACACAGGCCAGACTGCAGGAGCAGTTAGTATTTACATGCAAAACTACCACCAGTCGCAACATCAAGCCCTTGAATGCCACTTCCAGCCAAGTCTGCTTCCTTCCAATCGAAGTGGCACTGTAAGCCCTTTCATGATGATGGGGAAAATGGCAGTGGCAGAACCATTTTACGAGGATCAGGTTTGGATTTTTGTTTGTTTGTTTGTTTGTTTTTTGCTTTTTTGGATAAGAAACAAGCACTATTTGAAAGATAGGAACCTTTTTTTTTTTTCAATAGCAGATCCTTTTCAGAGTCGGGGGTAAACTGTCACAAAGAACCAAGCAAAAATGTCTTCAAAATGATGTTATTACAGTCACCCCAATGATATAATATTTTAACACTATTTGGTAGGCAATACATGTATTATTTTGGGTTATGGAGTTGACTATGTGTAGCTGCTTGTTTTGTCTTGTTTTGACCATGACTGTGTCTCTTCCTATCGTCCCTTCTCACCTTAAAAATGAGCATGAAAGCCATCAGGATGGCCGAGCGGAGAGAACAGCATCGAAACATGTATATTATCTAGGGCGAAACAGATCACCAGCCCAGGTTGGATGCATGAGACAAGTGCCCGGGCCTGGTGCACTGGGAAGACCCAGAGGAATCGGGTGGGGAGGGAGGCAGGAGAGGGGATCAGGATGGGGAATACATGTAAATCCATGGCTGATTCATGTCAATGTATGACAAAAACCACTACAATACTGTAAATTAATTAGCCTCCAACTAATAAAAATAAATGAAAAAAATGAGCATGAATAGGTGAGATGTGGCAGGGTGATCCTACTCACTAGTAACACAGGACAGTCCTGGTTTGTGAGCACTGTTGTAACATGTGATTAATAATGTCTCCTTTTCACTCACCAAAACATTCCAGTCTGGGTGATCAATTATCTAGTCCACATACATATACCAATATGAAAAGGAGAACAGTAACAAGTTAAACTAAACTAGACTAAACTTGCCTCAAAACAATTTCAGGTGACATTGTGAAATTTCATTTAGACAGTTCTTTAAATCCTAAGGCTTGAAAACACCAAAGAACAGAAGCCCATGGAACCCAAGGGTCTAGCCTGGAGGCTCTGCGGGGCACGGCGCATGCGTCCCAGCGCTCCTGGAACCTGGGGCGCTTACCTGGGGCTCTTGCATGGGGAAACGTGTGTTTGTGCTGACGGAACCACCTCTGTCGGCACAACTGCAGCAGTTAAACTTGAGGCCAGAATAACTGAAAAGGGACAAGGTTATAAGAGAACTTTCTAACGTAAGACAGGGCATACACAGGCAGTCTTTCATGACCAGCAGGGAACCATCAAACTGCTACTTTGCTTCCTCTGGATGCTCTTCAGAGGGGTGGAAGGTGGCAGCCCACCCATGACCCTGGACATCCTGCCGTGAGAACTGGCTCCCTCCAACCAACAGCAGCTTCCCTCAAAGGGTGACGTCCTTCCACTTTGGACAACGTAATGCTGTCTGTTAAGAGGATCTCTTTAATACGCTGTGTTCCATGTGCAGCCAAAATGAGCATAGAGAAAAATCAACCAAAGGGATTTCGAGATGGGTGGCCACAGACCTCACTGACCACAGTGTGCATCACAGCAGCACGTGGAGCGGACCGATAGGGGTCCTCCTCTGTAACAGAATGTTCTGGACAATGACAGAAGGACGTGATCCCACCGGGCCTGTGGCTGGCACAGCAGCCCACCTCTGCCTGTGCGGGGGTTGCAGGAACCCACGGGCTGGGTGCCCTTCCTACAACTCGAGGGGCAGACGCTGGGCAGAGGCCAAAGGAGCAGACACTGTGGGGGCTCTGCCTAGTCCTCCAGGCAGTTCCTGTTTCCAGATGCAAGACTGCTTCTCCCTGCGGGACCCATGACTCTATGGGGGCCCTGGCTGCTGCTGGCTGGGCCCACACAGTAAGGAGGCTGATTCAGGTTCCAGTAAGCTGAGGACCCTGGAAGCAGTGCCCAGTCGACGAGGAGTGGGACTTGGTGGATAAACGCCAGCTTCCTCACCCTCAAGGAGACCCCTCTACCCTCTCTTCCACAGAACCCCGATGGGACAGGGCCCCAGTTGCCAAGGGCACTCACCCACTAAATAACACACTTTATGCTGACTGCCTTTTCCTGTCTCACTGCCCTGGAATCCCCTCTAAGTAAACTATCTGCACTCAGACTTTTGACTCAGGGTCTGCTTTCAGGTGAGTCCAACCCACACAGCTGCCAAAGAGAAGCTTATTTTATTTTTTAGGGCTGGAGAGATACGTGGTTTTGGCAGATGTTTGGGAAATGTGGAAAAATTTTTTCTTTGTAAATTCATTAGTATTTTACAAAGATTAGAATAACATAAGTTTCACTTGACATAAACTATAGTGACAGGCTTTCCATAGACAGCAAGTGACAAACACATGTACAGAAGTTTCCTTCAGCTCTTCATCGTTTATAGTGTGGACATTCATGCACAGCCGTCTACCTCAACTTCTTCTAAAGGTATAAACAAACCTCCAGCAGGGGCTTCCCCGGTGGCTCAGTGGTGAAGAATATGCCTGCAATGCAAGAGACGCAGGTACGACCCCTGGGACAGAAAGATCCCCTGGAGGAGGGCATGGCAACCCACTCCAGGATTCTTGCCTGGAAAGTCCCATGGACAGAGGAGCCTGGCAGTTCCAGTCCATCGGGTTGCACAGTCAGACACGACTGATGCAACTTAGCACACTTGCACACAAACCTCCATCAATAGGGAAACATATGCCAACGGTCTGTTTCCTCATCATACTGTAGCAAAAAGAAGTAGAAACTATGTCAGAAGGGAAGCTAGAGTGAGAAAACAGTGAAAGATATGCATAAACCACACAGAAAGCACAAAGGACGCCTCTGACCATCTTAGGGCAGATAAAGGGGGGCCCCAGGGGTATATGAATGGGGGCAGGAGTGGGGCTTGCCCTGTGAGCTGAGGGGGTGGGAATCCCGGAGGGAAGAAGGCAACACTTGCAGTAAAGACAGGTGTGCTCCTTGGAAGCCGGGGGAGAGGCACAGGGGTCCCCACCACCAGCGCGTCCCCCGAGACTCGGGGCCGTACAAGGAGCCTCCCCCACACCAACAACAAGTCCTAAATCGGGTAATCTTTACCATCAGCTACAGGGGGCCCGGTGCCGCCTGAGAAGAAACTTTCTAACTCCCCCAACCTCCCCTTAACCCGCTTGCTGATGCCCAAATGCCTCCTTTTAAGGAAACTACGTTTATTACACAATTAGAAAAAGAACACAAACACCTGGTCAAAGAAATTGTAACTGCATCTCTCAGCATAAAAGCAAGTGACTGTATGCCTTCTAAATTTTTTGTCTATCTTAAATAGTGCTTAATGAATAACTTTTTTTAAAAAGGGAGTCATTACCAGTGAAAAGACATATATATCCAAATCCTTTTGAAAAGAAGATAGTTAACAAGTCTTTATTTAAAATCCAAATACTTCTCTTTATCCTAACGTTTTCTTCCATTTACTCTTGCCTTTCCCCCCTTGCCAGTCCCTTGCTCCAAAGGAACAGGAAAAGCTTTCAATCTGCTGATCAGATCATCCTACATCTCTGTGTAGAAACCTTCCTTGAAATCCTGCTGGTTTAAGATGAAACCGAGACCTTAAGCATGGTCCGGAGACCCCTTCCGACCTGCCCCCCACCTGCTCTCAGGGAGGCTCTCACGCCACTCTCTCTCTTCCTCCCCAGACCACAGGGTCCTGCCCTTTCACCTTCTCAAAATCTGTATCAGCTTTCCCAGCACCAGTCTTTACCCACAGTATTTCTTTTGCTGAAATCCCCTTCCTCTCCCCGCACCCATCTGCCCTGACTGCCTCGACTTGTCCTGCAGGACCTGGAGGAAACCTCACGGCCACCAGCCCAGGCTGGGCCTCTTTCAAGGCTTTCCCAGGGTCCTGCAAACCTTCAGAACACCCAGTGTGCTGAGAAGACCACCTGTGTCTGCCTGTTACATTGTAAGATCCTGAGGGATCTGTCCCACTTAGGACACATCCCCTGAGCCCAGCACAATGCCTGGCACACAGCAGATGCTGTATAAATACATTCAGAATGAATGAACAAACCAATGAGCTAAGGTCGTCCAGCCCCAATTTCCATATTCTTTGTGTCATCTCTCTCAGAACAGGAGCAATTGGACAACTGAACCCATGGGGAAAAAAATGACATGAATAAAAATGAATGAAAAGTTGGTTAGAAACCAAATTTTGAAAACATAATTTTAGAAGGGCTCCTACTATTCATTTTTAACTTACCCAAACAAATGGAAGTTTTGAATGAGGCATTTTTATCAAACGCAGTTCTTTTGTTTGATATATGAATATATGAAAGAACTGAGGTTAAAATTAGTATGAGTTAAGTTTGGGACATATTTATACAGCTTGGTTTGTTAAAAAGTCTGTATTTGGTGTCATTTTTTGGTCAGTATACATAATTAAGTGCTTTAGTGTCCGATTTTGCATTTGTAATTTTGTCTGCTCATTTTCTTGAAAAAAGCTTTCCTTAAACTTCAGACCCTACAAAATAGAAACATGTCTGGGATGAGTAGAATAATGTCCCCCACCCTCCAAAAGATGTCTGCACCCTAATCTCTAGAACGAATGCTATGTTCACGATGAGTTGGAATCATGGTTGCAGATAGAATTGTTTGCTAATCAACTGACCTTAAAATAAGGAGATTATCCTGAATCATCAGGATGGAGGGCAGTATTATTCTAATGGTCCTTACAAGAGGAAGAGAGACACAGGTCTGAGAAAGAGTGATGTGATGGCTTTGAAGGGGGAAGAGGGCTGAAGGTGAAGGAGTGATAGCAGCTCCAGGAGATTGGGAGGCAAAGACGTGGATTCTCCCTGTAGCCCCAGGAAGAAAACTCATCCGAACCCACATCTTGACCTGCTTTGGACTTCTGACCTCCAGAACTGCAAGATAATACACTTCTGCTGTGTTTTAAGCAACTACATTTATAGTCACCTGTTACAGCAGCAAAGACAACTCAATACACTACTACTACAAGATTACTCAGAAAGTTATTACTCTGCAAAAGAGACTTCCCTAAAGTTTTCTTTCATTTAAAAGATGATCTCATGATCCAAATCCTAAGAATAATTATAGAAGGTTTCCAAATAATTTTGAAAAAATTACCATTTATAAGGATTTCTCAGGCCAAGAAACTTAATTTACTATAGATGCTGTAAGTTCACACCTATAGAAAACAGAGTCATTGGCAATTAGAACACATTTAGTCAAATGTTTGTTAAGCCCCCCAAGGAGAACAATATACACACATAAAAACTGCCTTGCCTCCTATCTTTAGATATACACATATGCACACACATTTTCCCCTTAAGACTCTACACAGACCTACACTGAAAGGCTAACACTACCACTAGATAACATCTGGCAAGTTGTTAATCTGAAGTTTCCTTTTGTGTAAAGTGGAAATAGCTTAGTTTTCTGGAATAAATAGAAATGATGTAACGCACCCAGGGCAGGCTCTGACACCTAAAAGACAAACAGCTGTTATATTAACAATAACTTGGTATTTATGGGTTTTTACTTGAAATAATATTGCACTGCAGACCCTTTGCATTTTCTCACAAATAAGGATTCGGGCTAATAACATTCCCATATATGCCTGAAATGGAGAAGGAAATGGAAGCCCACTCCAGTATTTTTTTCCTGAAAAATTCCATGGACAGAGGAGCCTGGAGCGCTACAGTTCATGGGGGTGCAGAGAGTCAGACATGGCTGAGCACACACACATATTCCTGAAAAATGGTTGCTAATAGGAAAGCCATTTTATAAGGAACATAGAGACACAGTGCTCAGATTAGAAGCCAGGTGATAAAATACAACACAAATTAACCTTAAAACAACACTTAACCTTACACAAAAGGGCTGTATCATTGGAATTTGAAGAGTCAGCCCGATGCTAACAGGTAAATTGTCCTCTTTTAGCCTCCCATTAAAGCAAGTATATATACCTGATAAATTTCATACAACTTGTTAAAAATCCATGAACACAACTGCATATTAAAAGTCTCACATGTACGTTTGAACCTAGAGAATATAGAATTCTTCCAGAAAATCGGGTAAAACAAATTTTTTACGTTGGGTCATTGTCAAGATTTTTAACAGCAATTTTTCACACATGTACTTATGGAGAAAAGGTGACTTTATAAACACAATAACATATATTTGAAACCCAACCTTTGTAACTAATGTCTTCTGAGCATTATTTATTTCACATGACCCTTGAAGGAAAATTCTTGTCATTTAGGCAGGTAAACTTTGTTAGTTTACACATGATTTAGAAGCAATGCAAGTCCAAGTATAATAATTAATTAAATTCCCTGTCCTAGAAAGGTTTTGGTGACTATGACTCCATGGATACTAAATGTTAATTTAATAAACTTTGTCATTTATGCTGGATTATGTTACTACTTGAAACACTCAGTATTAAGCAGGGCCACTGAAGATCTGAAGATGTGTCTAACTGGCCAGGTATTATTTGAAAAGGTCATTATTCAGCAAAATAAGGTGAATGGCTCTCTAATGATATGACTTAAACTAGAGATGAGGCTCAAAGACAGAAGGCTGGTGGGGATTCTGACTTGGCTGGCTTCTTACATGCCTTAACTGACATACTGGCCTGAGGATGTCTCATCAGAGCTGACGGTAATGCTGGGGCTGGGCTACGCACCCTGCGGGCGGCCAGTGTGGTATCTGAAGACCATCTAGGCATGGAGCCAGCATACAGGCAGTTACGTACCGGAAGCATGGTGGAGTATGATGAATGAGAAGGTCACAGGTGCTTAAGCCTCCACACTCACCTTTCCCCCTGTGTCTCCTCCCACAAGGCAAAGGGTGTCTCTCTTGTCTGGTCAGCTGCCTCTCCCTCTTGCCTTTTCAAGGACCGAGCTCTAGGAAGTAATTCTCTCTCCATTTTTAATCTTAAATTTTTCCTTTCATTAGAATATATGTTTTTCGAAACGCATACTTTTCGCTGACAAACTTAACAGGCCCATCTTCTGTGTTCATAACTTAAGAAATTACATTTAAACAATGTTTCCTGTATCTGTCCCCATATGAACTCTAGGTATGTTTGGTATCTTGTAAACAAAAGAATTTCTCTGCAATTTATCAAAGCAGCCTTGGCTAATCAGAAATTGTGGGATCTCAGTAGCCCCTTCTAAGTATTTCTTCCAGTTCTCATGCAAATATGCAGCATTACTTTGTGTTAAGAACACTCACTGGAATGTTTCTGAGACAAGCATCATCACCCTAGAATCTTAAAAGATCTCTCTAGCACTTCCCTCCACCTCCCCTATTAGACACTGTCTTTAGTTATATTTTGTTGAACCATATTTTCTGAAGGCTATGTTTCTTATCATCAGTATCAGCACTATTTTTTCCTAACCCTAACTTCATTCAGTTCTATGAAAGGCAAAAGAGAAGACTACATTCCTGTCATTACACAAATTCAGCTCTTGCTTTGCCACATAACTGTGCAGTACAGCCAAGAAGTGTGACTCCTCTGCAGATGAATCTCCCTCACAGGGAGCAACTGCATTTTGGGGGGTCAGTGAATGACACGTGACTGGTAGGGCTACACAAAAGCGAACCACGAAGTGATATAAACCACTGGTGCTTTGCTATCTTCTTTTCTCAATCTCTGTAAATAATCTGACTCAATGTATTTTTGCACTTAGGAAAAAAACAAAAAAGAAAAACCTTGAGTGGAATGATTGTCAATCGCCAATATCAGAATGCGGAATTATAACTAAGATGGTTGTTAGCATATTTAGTTTCAAGTTTATAGAAATGCTAAGTGTTCAATAGTACATATCTGTAAAACTTGTTTGCATCAAAGTTTTTGAGACTTCTTGAGAACCAGGAAAGCAAAGAGAAGTCTTTTCTTGGGAAGATCCCTGGTAAAGATCCTTCATTCTTCAAGCTACAGGGTATCCTTCACTCAGAGTGAATCAGAGTTAGCTCAGACAGTCAGATTTTGGTGTTGGATAAGACCCCAGCTTGGTGTCTCTGCTGTTCAGTTAGCTGTCCTTTACTCCACGGTCATGGACTGCACGGAAAACCCTGCTGTCTAAGCCCCCAGATGTGGACAGCTGGCCTTCAGGTTCTGGCTAATGATCCTGGAGGAGAGATGGAAGCAGTGTTTTTAGATGATATTTGAGGATAACGAACTGGCCTTCAGGTTCTGGCTAATGATCTTGGAGGAGGGATGGAAGCAGTGTTCTTAGGTGATATTTGAGGATAACGAACTGGCCTTCAGGTTCTGGCTAATGATCCTGGAGGAGAGATGGAAGCAGTGTTTTTAGATGATATTTAAGGATAATGAATAAGCATGGAACTTAGAGGAGAATGCTATTCAAATTTGCTAGAAGCTTTGGGGAAATCTTATAGCAAAATTAATATGAGTATATAGTCAGGGAAAGGCTAAAGGCTCATGAATTTTTAAGCTAAAACTCAAGACTTCAAATAATCTTCCCTCTTTGCTGCTGCTTCAGGTTCTGGCCTCCATTCTGTTGAAGATGGGCTTTCTTTTGCCACTAGATGCATTCCAAGGGAAGAGTCAGAGAAACGAGGACCATTTCTTTATCTGTTCCAGAAGCACATTTCCAAATTCCAGAAAGCAAGTGACAGAATTTCAAGTCTTCTTGGAGATCAGAGGTTTGGAGTTAAAATAGCTCTCATTTCATGCATTCCACTGATAGGAAATGATTATGTTCTGAAAATAGCAATAATGTCTAGAATCAGCATAAAATGACATACCTTAGATATCAAGTCAACTCACAGGATGGAGAATGTCAACCCATCTCTGGAGTATTCCACGACAGCTTAATACATTGGGCTGTAACCACCTTCTAGAGTATGTGTAAGAACTAGCTCAGTGATGATATCCAACCTCCTTTATATATGTTGAGACCAAGAACCATCTTGTCTATACAAACCTAACTTTCTGGACATCAACCAGGTCTTATTATGTATATGATAAAAATGTCAAACATGTGTTTTAAAACTAAAAATAGAATTGCCATAAAACCCAGGAATCTCACGCTTGGGTATAAATATCCAGACAAAACAGTAATTCAAAAGGATACATGTACCTCAGTGTTTACTGCGGCACTATTTACAACATAAGACATGGAAATAACTTAAATGTTCACTAACGGATGAACAGAGAAAGAAGTCGTGGTACATATACAAAATGAAATACTCCCATTGGCAGCACCACGGACGGACCCAGAGGTCATCAACTAAGTTAAGTCAGTCAGAAAGAGGAAGACACTTTCCATGATATCACTAACACGTGGAACCTAAAATATGAGACAAATAAACTTGTCTATGAAACAGAAACAGACTTACAGATATAGAGAACAGACATGGGATTGCCAAGGGGGAGAGGGTAGGGGAGGAATGGCTTGGAAGTCTGGGGATTAGCAGATGCAAACTATTGTATATGGGATGGCCAAACAACAACACATATAGTACAGCTCAGGGAAATATCCTGGGATAAACCATGATGGAAAAGAATGCAAAAAATGAATGCATTTATGTATAACTGAATCATTTGCTGTACAACAGAATCTAATCCAACATTGTAAAACAACTACACTTCAATGAAAAAGTGTGTTTTATCAGCAAACATGAGATTACACTCATGACCAATTTTTTTTTTTCATGACCAATTTTTTGAAGGGGCAGGAAAAATGGATATAAATAGTGGGTAAAGAACGGGAGATATAAGAAAATGATAAACAGCCCCCAAATTCATCTAAACATAGCATTAAGCTACTGGGAAAACATAGATGGTAGACGTAAATATTCAGTATAATGTCATGCAATCTGAGAAGCCGGAGCATCCAGTGTCTTTCGTCAAGGCGTCCTCTAACCAAGAACGTCACTGCAGCGCAGTTTATCAGTGTGAAAAATGAACTGCTTATGATAACAATGACTTCATGTATCTTTACTCACACAAAAGAAGAGAAACAGAATTAGGTTTTTGCATTTAAAGGAAAGAGAAACATCCAAAGGACAATAATTTTAAGAAACCAAAAATCTTTTCAAGCCCAAATAAATTACGAAGGCATTGCTCTGCATGTTATTTTTGCTTTATGTTCTTTGAGTGTGAATACATATATTCTCTTCTTTTGAGGCATCAAAGCCTAGTTATATCAATAATATCTACATCGAGTGAAATCCTCTATAATAAACCAAAGTTCAAAAAAGGACATGTAAACTGTAATCCTTAAAGGAATTATTTGTAAGTACTGAACTGTGTAAACTTTTTAGAGAGCACAAAATCCTGCACAGATTGACTAGAAAACAATCCCATTCTTCTTTACCCTTGTATTTTCATTGTGTCAAAATTATAAAGTGACACAATATCATTTAAAAATTTCAAAGAAAACCCTAGCTGTACCACGTGAAGGCATTGCTTCTCACCACACTGCACTATCTTAGGACTTGCTGGAGCTATCTTGGAAGCAGAGTCACAACACATAATAGCTTTTTCCTCCTATTTGGTTATGTAAATATATGAACTTTCTTTTGATGTTCAATATTTGAACACACCACTGAGCACCAAAAAAAAAAAAAAAAAAGAAAAAAAAGAAAAGGAATTTCAGTAAAAACGAGTAAAAGCTGGGTTCTTTGCAGAAAGTAGCTGCAACAAAGACCTCGATGGTGTCTGAACTTACTTTTGGGCCTTGACTGTGTGACAAACTCCAAAAAAGGTCTGAAGAACAAAACAGGTTGCCGAGTAAGCTGAGATTTCGCTACAAGTGTTCATAAACAGAGGTGTGCAAACTAAGCCCATCCAGCACACTCTTTATTCTGATCTGCAAAAGAACACTAGGGAAATTACAAATAAATCTCCTACAGTTAAGACACTCAATAGCAACTTTCACTCTTAAGGACACACACAGAGCGCATAAGGATCAAGTGTAATAGCATCCAGTGAGGGTTCACACAATTTCCTTCCTGGTGAAAGCGTAGGAAGTGCTCTGTGGTCCTTGCAATTACAACCACGGTGAGCACTTAAGAGCTGGATTCAAGCTCAGAAGAACTTCAGAAATACATTTAACAAAACAGAATTGAACCTTGAGAGCCGGCACCAGAACTTTCCTGTAGGAGAAAGTCCCTCCTGAGAGGGAAAATGGTCTCATGGCCACGAGGGCACGCTGCAGCTGAGCAGTCGGGGTTCACACCTGAGCCAGGCCGTCACCATTCCCTCTCTGTCCTGCAGTGTTTGCACTGATGAACAGGAGAGATGCCAACAGGGGCCCTCTCACAGGCCTGCTTTAAATACTAAGTAAATAGATGTTGATGAAGCATCTCAGAGGAGGGATGTAGAAATGCACGTCCTTGCTGTTGAGCAATATGACAGATTCCTAGAAAAACAATGGAGGAGCAGAGGAGAGAGAGAGAAGACCAAAGAGGGGAAAGTGGCAAAATCCTACGTGTCTAGGATTCCCAATATCTCCTTTCTTCTAGTCCCGCTCCCCGTGACAGCTTCACCAAATGATGCTAAACTCAGGCATGTTGGCACATGCCAGTGTTTTAAAAAGCAAAGAAATGGGATTAACATAGACATACAGTCATACATAAGATAGATAACCAACAAGGACCTAGTGTAGAACACAGGGAACTATACTCAACATTTTGTAATAACCTGTAATGGGAAAAAATCTGAAAAATAATATACACACATATGTGTGTGTGTGTATGTATCAGGTATATGGAAGATACATATTTATAAATGTACATATATGTATTTATTTTAATCATTGTGCTATACACCTGAAACTAATACAACATTCTAAATCAGCTGTACTTCAATAAAAACTAACATTAAAAAAAAGGCAAAGAAATGGCTCAACTTCACACATTGGTATATGTAAAATGGGGTAGAGGAATCTAAGAGTCGGAAGAGGCCGAGAAAACTTAAAACTGAGGAATGAACAGAAACCAATTTTTATTCCAGGCTTTGGAGCTGAGATAAACACACTGGCTGTGTTCGATTCTTACATAAGAAATACCAAGAGGGAAGGGACATATGTATACCCATGACTTATTGATGTTGATGTTCGACAGGAAACAACACAATTCTGTAAAGCAATTATCCTTCAGTTAAAAAATAAATTAATTTAAAAAAGAGATACAAAAAAAAAGAGAGAGAAATCACCAGTATTTTCAGCCTTTGCTTAAAAAAAAGTCTCAAATGCTTTAACTCATTATAACAGAAGACATTTGAAGTCACTTGTGTGGGAGCTAGCCTGCTGTCCGCCCCCTTCCATTGCAGTAAACTGATGCTAAAGACTGTTCAGCCAGAACCGCGTTTCCCAGGGCCTGTCCTCTAGCAGGTGGACACGGCCATGTGACTCAAGGCATATGGGCCTCTGGGGCGGGGCTTTTAAGAAGCAGATAGACTTTCTCCACCTGCTTTCATCCTTCTGCCATGTGGATTCAGAGGACAACAGCATGAGACGTTAGGACCTCGGGACCTGAGCCACTGCGTGGAAGCAAGCGCTGTCAGCTACGAGCATCTGCCCACGCTACTGAATGAAGAGGGAACATCACTTCATTCAGTTTGAGAATTTGCACATTTTAGGGTCAATTTTTACAGCAAGTAGAATTACTTTTACATATCCAGCGCAGCATGAGGGCTAAGAGTAAGCATGTTAGCAGCCTGAATGGACCAGTTACTGGCTATGTGTTGCTGAGCAAATTACATTTCATCTTCCTGAGCTTGGGATTCCTTATCCAGAAAAAGGTAGTAAGACTGGTGAACCGAGGAAGTAAAAGCGCTAGTCTCTCAGGCGTGTGTGACTGTTTGTGATTCCGTGGATGAAGCCCGCCAAGCTCCTCCATCTATGGATTTTCCAGGCAAGAATACTGAAGTGGGTTGTCATGCCCTTCTCCAGGGGATCTGCCCAACCCAGGGATTGAACCTCTGTCTCCTGCATTGCAGGAAGGCTCTTTACCACTTGAGCCACGAGGGAGGCCCCTGATAAGAAATGGTTGAAATGCCTGAATGAAAATCCCCTGGTTGAAATGCCTGAATGTGCCAGTCTGGCTCATCATTTAAGGATTCGATAAACTCAACCTTTATTATTAACTATAATGAGATGTATTCTTGTGGATAAATGCATCAGTTGAGTAAATGACAAAAGCTTCCAGCTTTCCTGTAAATATACAGAGGCGTTCCTCAAGGTCCAAATCACTTGTTTCTACATCTCCCATCTTCCCCCAACACAACCATCTTGTTCTTGATTCACCCTGTCAGGGCACCTAGTGGATGATGATCTGATAACTTATGGGCATAGCCCTCCCTCACAGCAGCTGCTGGAGCCTGACTGCACACGACTCAGGGGACAGGGACCCCGGGGCCCCCCGCTCACGTGGAGGCACACGACGGTCCGGACTTCTTTTCCCCTTGACTTCCCTTCACCAGCTCCGGACACTTCGAGGAAATCTTTTCTTCTTCACGTACTGTACCCCAGCCACCCACCAGGGCTCAGAAACAGTGACATGGTCCAGACCAAAACCAGCACCAATCTGAACATGACTCACTGTTTTGAGACAAGATTATGTAACTTGCGATATGATCTCTTCTACACATACTCCCTTCCCCACAGAAAAATCTAATAGCATTTGCTCAGCCCGCAGATGTCCGGCAAGCTCATTTGTTGGTGAAATGAACAAGAAACACAGTGTGGTACTGGGCCTCACTGTGTCTGAAGACAGGAGGCTGTCAGGACTGGGGGCCTGGAGCCACGCTGCTGGCTGACATTGCCTCGCATGGAGCACAGACTCCTGGGTTTGAGACCAGCTCTGCCCTTACTGGCGCGGGCTCCTGCATTTCCCTTTCCTAATGAGCAAAAAGACACCAACTAGTAACAAAGTGGTTCATGTTGTTGAAGAAGAAAAACAGTGACTTGACTTTAGTCTCAGTGGTAAACTCATACAGATATACATTTTATAGTTCTCTCCCGATAAAGGGGCTATCCCTTGGTGGCTCAGATGGTAAATAATCTGTCTGCAATGCAGAAGACCTGGTTTGATCCCTGGGTCAGGAAGACCCACTGGGGGAGGGAATGGAAAAACCCTTTGCAGTGTTCTTGCCTGGAGAATTCCATGGACAGAGGAGTCTGGGGGCTACAGTCCATGAGGCCACAAAGAGTCAAACATGACTGAGCGACTAACACTTTCAGTTTCCCTATACAGGAAAAGAAAATCAGAATGAAATATTTTTCTAGTTACATAAACTTCTGGAGAACTGACAAAATACCAACTGTTGACACTGGGTATTCTGGATATTTGTAGATGATTACACACTTAATTGGGCTTCCCTGGTGGTTCAGATGGTAAAGAATCTGCCTGCGATGCAGGAGACCTGGGCTCGATCCTTGGATTGGGAAGATCCCCTGGAGGAGGGCATGGCTACCCACTCCATAATTCTTGCCTGGAGAATTCCATGGACAGAGGAGCCTGGTGGGCTATAGTCCATGGGATCACAAAGAGTTGGACAGGACTGAGTGACTAATACTATACTAGACATCTTTAATTAACCACTTCAAAGTACCCAGGCCATGCAGTATCGTGGTTAAGGACTCTCTTAGTTCATTCAGGATGCTACAACAAAAATACCATAAACTAAGTTCTTATAAAACAACAGATGTTTACTTCTCACAATTCTGGAAGCTGGGAATTCCAAGATCAAGGTGGTGGCAGACCGGGTCTCTGAAGAAAGCCCACTTCCTTGAAGACAGCTGTCTTCTCACAGGAAAAGGGCCCTTTAACAGTCTCTGGGGTTGCCGTTATAAGGGCACTCATCTCAGTCACGAGGCTTCCACCCTTGTAAGCTCATCTTCTTCCCAAAGCCCCACCTCCTGAGACCTTCACCTTGGGCATCAGGTTTCAACTTATGTGTTTTGGGGGACAGAAATATTCAGTCCATAGCAAGGACTGAGGCTCTGGAAACAGACTAGACCCAAATCCTTTCGGCTACTTGCCAGTTGGGTGACTTTGGACAAGTGACTTCATTTCTCTCAGCCTTCATTTTTCCCTTGAAAATTCAAAAATAATCACCTTCTTATGTCAGAGCAATCTCCCAAGATGGCTGAGAGAGATGATTGTGACCATCTACACCAAGGGCTTTATGCAGGAACAGTCACAGGACACAGCCTGAACAAGTATTACACTTGTATTAGCTATTGATGACCTTGTGATAAGTTCTGTGGAGTGGATAAATGTCTGTCATTACACAGGAGTACCACCAGTGCTCCGACTCTTTGCAACCCCATGGACTGTAGTGCACCAGGCTCCTCTGTCCATGGAATTCTCCAGGAAAGAATACTGGAGTGGGTAGCTATTCTCTTCTCCAGGGGATCTTCCCAACCCAGGTCTCCAAGCTGGGTCTCCTGCACTGCAGGTGGATTCTTCACCATGTGAGTAACACCAGGGATAAGAGGCAGTAAAACAGTCACCACTAAACTTCACTGGGGAGCATCTGCTGGTTTCAAGCACTTCTGACATAAAGATGGGGAAAAATTAAAGCTTAAAACAAAAATGATGGTTTCTTCTTATCCTGGGGAGGTGAGCAGAACATAACTAAAAATGAACATCAATGCTTAGGATGATAAGCTGCTAAAACAGACTTCTTTTTACAGATTAATATGCATATGCAGTTCAAAATATTCATGCTCCTTATGGTTGTATTCAATCGCCACAATTGTATTCTGGGTTGAAAGAAGGGAAATTATATTAAGAATGTATTAAAACTTATGGAAAGCTTGAGGGATGAAGAGCATGTATTAATATCCCATTTCAATTTAAAATTCATTTTCTTTGGGAACCTCCTTCAGTGAATGCATTTCTGATCTTTCCTCATATGATCCAGACTCTTGATTTTAAAATCTTTCAGGCATTTTGAACTCATTCAATGATAAACATGAAAGACTTTATAAAACTATAAAGTTTTACAAAAAGGTGTGTGTGTGCTTAGTCGCATATAAAAAGGGAGGGCAGTTCTTCACCTGTTGATGTTCTACTCAGTCAAAGAGCTTGTAAACAAATGAAGGGCAAGGGGAATGCTTTCCTTTTCTTGTGGACCAGGAAGAATACCCAGTGCAGATTTCCAAAGGGCAGAGGCTCTTCTGAAATGCTTAGCTAAAGGGTATGTGATGAGCGACAACTCTAAAAATATAAAAGCAGAACAAAAGAGTAAGAGAACTGGCATTACTCTGAATAGTGTTACAAAGCCATTTACAGAGTGAAAAGATGTGCACCCAATTGTCAGACCATGTTATCTGGGCCAGAGAATCTAGGACGTGCAGAATATGAATTAAAAAGCCCAGGGAGGGGTCTGGCAAAGCAGAGCAAGCTGGCAGACTCCCGTTATCACTGAGTTTTTACCACTCGAGTGCAGGCAGTCTCACCAAGGAACCTGGGATTCAGGCCACACACACCTTGAAATGAAAATCAATACAGTGCTTGCAACTGTACTTAGACTAGATTCAAGCAACTCTGGAAATAAAGAATGCTCTATCACCCTGGTCAATGCATTTAATGCAACATTAACATATATTTGAAATCATCCTTTATTCTTTCATGTTTCTGCCTGTAAAATTTAGATTAAATATCAAAATCATTGTTATAATCCATACAAGTGGATTGGTTTTCCTCACAAAACATAATACTTTTGAGTGTTTACTTTGAAAGAAACAATAAGGAATCATCCATGAGAAGATAGAATTGAAAGTAAATTTCTACTTTGGGGTAAAATTTCCCTTCTCTGATCTTGCTGTAAGTCTCCAATATACATGCTAATTGGTATTATTTGGTCAATGATTTGCTGAATATCTAAGAATCTCCATGAAATTTTATGTAACTCCCTTAAAATAATTTTTACTCTTTTTCTATTTCTCCTTCTTTCCTTCCTTTCCTTTTTTTTTCCATTTTAAAAACAACCAAGTAATTGTTTAGGTGAATTTACTGAGGTAGATGTAAATAAGACTGGCATTTATAGCAGCAGGTTAGACCACTTAAAGTCAATTAACTGTCTCTTGGATGTATTTTCCTGTGGGCTTCAAATCAATAGGTTCACCTCTCAAGAACTCTCCCTCATTAGCAGCTTTGCATCTATTTCCAGTTTCTAGAATGTAAGGACACAGATCAAGGACTCTGTCTTACCCTTTTAATTTCAGAGCACTAAAAGTATTAAATTAACATCTTCCTCAATTTGCTTTTATTTCTCAATTGATACACCTTTACTTCATTAGATAATAGCAAAATGTTTCAATGAAGGTATATGCTTAGTTATAAAAGCAAATTTACTTAGTTATTATGTATAATTTATAACCTTTTCCATTTGAAACTTTCCTAAGTATAATAGATATTTAACTTTACTATTTGATAAATCATCAGAGGTTTTAGAGTTTCAAATTAAGAGTGGAAGGAATGTGCTATTTTCACTTTCAAAAACATTCCAAGAAATTGAGTTTGAATCTGGAATATTAACTGTTATTTCTCCTGCAGTCCTAGATAAAGTCTGTTAAGTCTCACTATAAGTATGACTAATCATTGTGTGTACACACATTCTTTATTCATAAGAAAAGAATCCTTACAATGTAAATGATTTTATAATAAGTATCACAATGTACTGGCCCCAAATCAGAAGTTTTATTTTTCATGTAGGAATTCACTAGCTGACTTGCAAAGAAGTTATAGTAGGGCCATTATATATAAAAGGATCTGTTTCTATTGCCAAAAAAAGATTTCTTTAAAAAATGGATATTTTTGCATTTCTTACCAAGTGTTTTCACAAGATTAAAAGGCAAACCTTTATTAAATGGAGTGATATACACAGGAGGGTGTTGAAAACTAGCATCATAAGTCACCAATGCCTATTTTTTTCTCTCAATAATTTCCCAATAAAATGCTACTTTATTTGACTTTTATTGTAAAGGTAAGGAAGTTACCATCACAACAATTCATTTCCTGTCTCAAAACTTTCAAAAGATAATTATCTATAATTATTTGTAGAAGGGTTAAAACTTGAAAGCAGAAAGGTGGAATTGCCCAGTAAAACGTATCCAGATCAATCCCTAGGTGCTTCTGAAGTGATGTGTAAGCCAATAAAAGAAATAAGGGGAAATGTAGGGAGAAGAAGAAAAGACAGTTTACTTCTACTTATTAAAAAAGATGAGTAGATTTCCTAAGAATAACAAAACTCAACATAGAAGAAAAATTACCTTTGAAAATTATCCACTAAATATAGCATGTCTCAATATTAAAGGATCAGTGAGTCACCATCTGAGCTGTTCTCACTATGTCAGCATCACATGAATCCAAGATCCTCCTGCTGTGAAGACATTTGGTTGGGTGAGAGCAAAACACACCTGCTGCAGGATAACCATCCCTGGGGAAAGAAGCCTGCTGCAGGATAACCATCCTGGGGAAACACGCCTGCTGCAGGATAACCATCCTGGGGAAACACACCTGCTCCAGGATAACCGTCCTGGGGAAACACGCCTGCTGCAGGATAACCGTCCTGGGGAAACACACCTGCTCCAGGATAACCGTCCTGGGGAAACACACCTGCTGCAGGATAACCATCCTGGGGAAACACGCCTGCTCCAGGATAACCGTCCTGGGGAAACACACCTGCTCCAGGATAACCGTCCTGGGGAAACACACCTGCTGCAGGATAACCGTCCCTGGGGAAAGAAGCCTGCTGCAGGATAACCATCCTGGGGAAACACGCCTGCTCCAGGATAACCGTCCTGGGGAAACACGCCTGCTGCAGGATAACCGTCCTGGGGAAACACATCTGCTCCAGGATAACCGTCCTGGGGAAACATGCCTGCTGCAGGATAACCGTCCTGGGGAAACACGCCTGCTGCAGGATAACCGTCCTGGGGAAACACACCTGCTGCAGGATAACCGTCCTGGGGAAACACACCTGCTGCAGGATAACCGTCCTGGGGAAACACGCCTGCTGCAGGATAACCGTCCTGGGGAAACACACCTGCTGCAGGATAACCGTCCTGGGGAAACACGCCTGCTGCAGGATAACCGTCCTGGGGAAACACATCTGCTCCAGGATAACCGTCCTGGGGAAACATGCCTGCTGCAGGATAACCGTCCTGGGGAAACACATCTGCTCCAGGATAACCGTCCTGGGGAAACACGCCTGCTGCAGGATAACCGTCCCTGGGGAAACACGCCTGCTGCAGGATAACCGTCCCTGGGGAAACACGCCTGCTGCAGGATAACCGTCCTGGGGAAACACGCCTGCTGCAGGATAACCGTCCTGGGGAAACACACCTGCTGCAGGATAACCGTCCCTGGGGAAACACATCTGCTCCAGGATAACCGTCCTGGGGAAACATGCCTGCTGCAGGATAACCGTCCTGGGGAAACACATCTGCTCCAGGATAACCGTCCTGGGGAAACACGCCTGCTGCAGGATAACCGTCCCTGGGGAAACATACCTGCTGCAGGATAACCGTCCCTGGGGAAACACATCTGCTCCAGGATAACCGTCCTGGGGAAACACGCCTGCTGCAGGATAACCGTCCCTGGGGAAACACGCCTGCTGCAGGATAACTGTCCTTGGGTAACTTCTAAGTTCATCTTGCGAGTGGGACTTCCACAGACACTTATAAGGCAGAGCAATACTTAAACCACACCACTGGAGAACCAGAAAAATCTTACAGGAGTTCAGAGACCACTTTTAGCTCCAACAGGAGGTTGGGATTTTGGTAGGACCTGGATGCAGATAAGGATTTTGACAGGCTAAAAAAAATGGTACAAATGAACTTACTTACAAAACAGAAGCAGTCACAGACACAGAAAATAAATGTAGTTACCCAGGAGATAAAGGGATGGGGGATAAACTGGGAGACTGGGGTTGATATATATACGTTAATATATAAAAAATAGATAACAGATTACTTGCTGTATAACATAAGGAAGTCTACTCAACACTTTGTAATGACCTACATAGGAAAAGGATTTAGAAAGAATGAATATATGTGCATGTTTAACTGACTCCTTTTGCTGTTCCACAGGAACTAAGACAAGAGTGTAAATCAATTATATACCAATGAAAATTAATTTTAAAAAAAGAACTTTGCAACACCTGTAAAGATACAAAGAAGGAGGCTTTAAGGTATGTTTTGTGAACTGAAGGGAGGTAAGTTTGGCTGGGGCACTGTCAGTAAGGAAGTGACGTGTAAGAGAAACCTTTAGTCATGTCAAATAAAAATAAATAAATAATCTTCATAAACATTTTTCTATTATACACATCTCCTCAGTTTATATCTGCAGAATACCTGTGACCTCTACTGTAAGTTAAATTTTCTCCCAATCAAATTCATGCCCGTTGACTTTCTGGGACCTTAGTAAGAACAGTCTGGGGAAACTGGGTAGGCAGAATTCAGACCGGAGTGTGAGGAGGACTCAGCGACTTGTGAAGAAAGGGAATCCAGAAAACTCTTTCTGAACTTCCATTCATTCCAAACAGTCTGCGTGTGCCCAGGCTAGGCCATGTGCTAAATGCTGGGCATGTAATCACCAATGAAATAACCAAGTCCCTCAGTGCCCAACTTTGAAAATGAAGTGCTTTTGAGGGAAAGTGCTTTTACTACTTTATGTCAGCAGCTAAATCAGGGATCAATTTTTAGAGCAAAGTTGAAGATCTAAAGATTCTCACCCTTGCGGAGATATACTTCCATTTTGGAGACTCATTGACCTGATGACAGATGATATCGATGGGCCCACCGTATAAATGTAACCTCCGCATGAGTAAGGGAGGAAAAAGCAAAGTTCATGGTGTAATAGTGTAAACTAACAACGGCCTTTGAAAAGCAGAGACCCTGTTTAGGGAACTATAGAAAAGGTCTTGTTCCAATAGAACCACTGAGTTCTCACGCTGGAGCAACAGCCATAAAACTTTCTTTAATAAAATAATAATAATAAATTTTAATTGGACGATAATTGCATTACAAAGTCATGTTGGTTTTTGCTGTACAATGTGAATCAGTCATAAGTATCCATATATCCCCTCCCTTTTGAGCCTCCCTCCCACCTCCTATCCCACTCAAGAAAAACATGTATCATATATTAATATATATTTTTATGGAGTCTATAAAAATGATCCTGAAACTTGTTTTTTAAAGGACCACAGAGTTAATATTTCAGGCTGTACGGGCCACATGGTCTCTGCTTTTTTAGCATGAAAGCCGCCAGGGAACACCTGTATAAACCTGGTGTTCAAAACCTGTACAAAACTGTATTTATGGATGCCAACCCTGAATTTCACATCTTTTCATGAGTCACAAAATATTATGATTTTTTTCCAACCATTTGAAAAAAACAGAAAAATTATGCTTAGATCATGGGCCATTAAAAAACACAGGCTGTGGGCCAGAGCAGGCTGACCCCAGGCCTTGTATAGAAGAGGCTGGGTAAAGGTCCGGGGAGGAGGCCTTGCAGGTCAGGGAGCCGACAGATGCCCGCTGTGTGCGCAGAGTGGCACGTGCAACCACGTCTAGGCAGGTACCTGAGGTCAGTGCTGCGACCCCACTGGCTCCCCAGAGGGCGTCGGACAGGAGGAACTTCGGAAGCACTGATGCAGAAAGAGTCCAGTCTTCTCCAGCCCATGAGCAATACCATCGACACTGTTCTCTGCCTGCTGTCCTTATCTTTGTTTTCTCAGAGTTATTAAAGTTGCTAACCATTATTATTATTGATTCCTTTTCATGTGCCAAGTCCTTTGCTAAACTCTTAACATAGATATTCATTTAATCGTCTCAACAGTATTCTCAGGTCGGTGTGGTTTACCATTCCATTTCAGAGCTGGGGAAACTGAGGCTCAGAAAGGCCTTCCCCTTTCTGATTTCTTCTATTTTATACATCTACTTCCCATTTGGAAGAGGATCTAGAAAATAGATCAGCATTTTCTCCCTAAGCACATTCACTGACCCCAGTTGCCATTTATATGCTGACGACCCCCAATCTCCTCAAAAACCCCTTCCAATCACTGCCCCCACTGCAAGTTGGACCAAAGTGACAAATAATGTTTTACCTCAACAATCACTCTCCTTGAAAGGCAACATCACACATGTCTCATGTCTCATGTCTGACATCCCATCCTCTGAGCCACTGACTCCTAGATACAAAGCACTGTGATTCCTTTTATACTGGTCCACCATTTCCCAAATCAACCCTAGACAAACCTTCTTTAGTGGTCATCCTAAATACAGATTATTTTAAAAGCTAAAAAAAAGGTCATATTTAAGAACAAAATGAAATATTGTGAAACTATGATTGTTTCTAAAAAGCTAAAAAGAGAGGTATTTCTCTTGTGTGTATGAAGTTGAATGAGATTACAGTGAAGTGGTTATGAACATAAGTTCTACTTGAACTTCTAAGGGTTGTTTGGCCTTGGACAAGTCATGAGACCCATAAAGTGTCAATAATAATAGTGCCTCGTGGCTGTGTCTTGAGAACCACAGACATTAATATATGGAAAATAATTAAAATGCCGGCTGGCTGATGGTGATTAATAAATAATAGCTTTAACTGCTGATGGTGTCATCAATATTAGTAGTAAAATGCATAAAAGATTAGCTAATCACACACTCCTAATATTTTTGCGGTGAATTTGCAATAAGTGGTGATACTACAGGAATCTGATGAATCTTCTTTTTACTCTTTTTGGGTTTAAAACTGAAAAAAACCATTAGCAAAGAAATCAATCAAAATATCTTCATTGAAAGTCAGTCTGCATTAGATGAGGATGCACTGAAATTGGTCATCTGGAAAAATAACCAGACATATTTCTTGTTACATTTAAGCTACCTGAAACACTTTAGAACATCCATTCTGAAACTAATCTCATGTGTAAAAATTACCTTAGTACCGGTTAACAAGAATTTATAATTATAATTAAAGGAATTTATAATTAAAGGTATATTTAGTATTATGCTTTTAAGTCACTTAATAAATGTATTTCTTTCTTCCTCCAAGTCCTAAAATTCAAATTAATTATAAAAATGAATTCCACTATTTTCTGCCAAATCAAACTAAAAGTGTATCTACCTATTAGCCACACCAAACTTTATAGTTCAGAGCAAGGAAAAGAACAAAAATAGAGCAGCCGGTGTGTATTTAAAACTATGAATCCTTATTAGGGCATCTCTTGATGCAGATGAGTTACTCTTGCAGCATTAAATCTCTATTAACAGTAGTGAATTCCTAAGCCAGACAGCAGCAGTAAATAAAAGAACTCATGCTTACATTCATCTGATGGTTTTGCAGACCGAAAATCATTTCTGGCACCAGGACCGTGCGTTCAGGAAACAAAGAACATGAAACATGACGTTCCTCAGAATGCTTCCCTAGCACTATTAAATGATTAAATGAGGCACAGACAAGGAACCTCAATTTCAGCAAGATTTTCATCTATAGTAGCTCTCAGTTTCTGAAACTTTGTGGAGGGGGGATGCCCATTCTTTGTAAAAATGTTTTGCTTCCAGTATTAACTTCAGCAGAATCAAGAAAACTTTCCTTAGACTGTCCAATAAAATCACTGTGGCCCCTCTCCTCCAGCTCTATAATTGCTTGTGCAAAGGAACAGGCAGAGAACATGTACCAAGAAGCACTGGATTTAAACCATGCAGAATATTCTGGTAAATTGGATAGCTTGGAAAGATTAAAAACAAGTCCTAAGGCAAATGTAAGACAATCATTTTCTCCAAGTAAATAAAGTATGAGGTCTAAGCTGGTGCATGGTTTATTTTATGACTTGTCTTAACTGTGTGGCTTTGAAGAGGAAAACTGGAAAAAGATAAGCAGAAGAGCATTTAATAACTTGGACATTTTCTTGGAACGCATATTGACTACGAACAACATAAATTTTAAAATAACGCCTTGAGCTCATGGGTAAATTAGCTTTTTCAGGAACTATTCCTTTAGGGATAAGTGGATTACAGTTCAAGTTTTGTGTATATTGTTATTTTCTTGACAATGGATCAAGGGTACTATGGTTAGTTTCTATCTATGTCTTGAGAAGTTAGAGATATGCCTTGGATATTCATTAACTCTTATTAAGCTATTCTAAAATGAACTACCCTTAAGTCTAGCTAAAACTTCTTAGAATACTTGTTTTAACCCATATGATTTTGTAGAATAATGAACTCTATCTATACAGCTTTTAATACTCTATGGGCCTTCTGAAATGTTTCTTTTCATCCCCATGATGGTAATGAAATAATTTCCTTGAGCTAAATTGCCAAAGGAAGAAAAAAAAAAAAAACTCTTTTTGATTCATATTCTTTTTTTTTAAAGTTTTCTTTTTTTCCCCTAATGTGTACCATTTTCAAAGTCTCTATTAAATTTGCTACATTTCATGGGCTTTCCAGGTAACTCAGTGGTAAAGAATCTGCCTGCCAATGCATAAGGTTTGATCCCTGAGTAGGGAGGATCCCCTGGAGGAGGAAATGGCAAACCACTACAGTAATCTTGCTGGTAAATCCCATGGACAGAGGAGCCTGATGGGCTACAGTCCATGGCCATGGGGTTGCAAAGAGTTAGACACAACTGATTGACTGTATGCATGCACACTGTTACTTCTGTTTTTATGTTCTAGATTTTTGGTGGGATCTCAGCTCCCCAACCAGGGATTGAACTTGTCCTCCCTGCATTGGAAGGCAAAGTCTTAACCACTGGACCACCAGGGAAGTCCCCTGACCCATATTCTGAGTGAGAATAAGGTCTGCTCTCTGCCTTGGGAAGGGGAATATCTATAGATAAGAGAGAAGGCAGGACTTCCCTTTTCTCCAGTGAGACTAATATTCACAATGGAGACAGTCACCTAAGGAGCAGATGGCATCCCAAGACAGTGAACTTCCAAAATGGGTCTGGATTCAACCAATCCTCATGTCAGAATCCACAAGAACTCAAAGACTCAACAATGACTGCAGAAATCCTGGGAAGACAGCAGAGATGCAGAAACTCTGGGGATGACTTGAGAGATATAAGAACAGCCACGATGAATCACAAGTCTGCAGGGATGACATGAAACCTAGGAGATGTTTCTAAAGCTACTTTTAGAGACTTCTGTCAACCAAATTCAGGAACGTGAGCACAGGTTGGATATAGTCTGATCCATGCAAATGACCATCTCACTACTACGCTCTTCACCCTGAACCCTCCCTCTACCTGTATCGCCCTGGACACAGGCTCCTTCACTACTCAGGAATCCCACTGCAATACTCTGGATTTTAACCATTTTGTCTAGCAAACAGGGACAGTGCCATCTTGCCCGCTCTCCAAGAATAACCTTGTGTCCTCAAATTAACTACTTTGCTCTTTGGAATTTTGCTCCAATACTTCAAATTTTTTGTATTGTATCTCAAATTTTTCCATATCTTCACCCAGAGGTACCTCTTCCACATGTCATCTGGGAAAAATGCCCAGATCCCCTTTGTTCTGAGACACGTGCATGCACATGCATGTGCACACACACATACACTTTACCTGCTCCTAACACCCTTTTGATGACAATCTGGTACATGAAAAATAGTCAATAAATGCTGGTATAATGAATCAAAGACAGACTGTTCACATTGAGCTCTTCCCTTCATGATGCCTTCTGAAGATAAGTTTGTAGTAATTCCCTCTCTCTCATCTTTTCAGCACCATTCATCTGATAGGTTTTAGGGTTTTGGGGAATCCCTGCTCTGACTCATTGTCAACCCTCCAGCCTGATCTTCAGCAGTCCCATCTCAGATCTAGGAGATGGTGGTTCCAGCTGAAACGCGGACAGAATGGAGAGAGGAACGGTCTCCCTCCTGGCGAGCCACCCACACTGAGGACCCCTGTCCTTCCCCACTGGGCCAGGCAGAGCGACCCTGCAGGTGCAAACTCCAGCGGTCTGTTCTCACTTCCTGGTCTCCTCGTCCTTCTGGGGATTAAGCAGCTGCTCTGGGAAACCCTCCCTTCCCTCGGGTCTATTTCTCCTTGTTGCTCACTCACTCTTTCCCTGAATCCTGCCCACCCCCATTCCCTCACCAGTTACCCCTACATGTGGGTCTCTCATTTTGTCCTCTCTCCATTTGGGCCCCTACTTTATCACAACAAGCTCATCCCTGTCCCTCTTTATGGCTCTTTTTCTACCTACGTCACATTTTTCCATTTCATCCACTAGCCTCACCCTGACCTTTCTGCTTCCTCACTATTTTGTACATCTTGCTTCCACTTAAGCTTCTGGGGACACAGTTTTCTTTCTTCTATTTTCAACTAAAAGCTTTTCATAAAAATACTGAGCAGAGTCCTTTAAATGGTTTCAAGACTTGGCTCCAATCTTCTTTGCAAAACATATGTCCCATTATGACTCTTTCTTTGCTTCAGCCAAATTGTGTTCATAGGGTAGGCAATTTATTGATACACATCTTGTGTTTTTCTTCCAGTGTTTTCTCTTCCCCTTTCCGCAAAATATTGGCCTCTTAATAATTGCCACAAAATTATTTTATGCTTCCTTGCTTCAGGATTTCTGAAGAAAAATGGCAGCAGGAAGGCAGGCCTAAAACTTCAGTCTTTTGGAAATGTCTGAGCCTAGAACAGATGACATTAAATGTGTCGGGTCAGGAAGGCAGAAGAAGCAGGCATAGCTGGGCTTCTGGACTCGGTGCAGTCCATGGGGACCTGGGCCCTGTTCCACTCACCCTGGTGTAACACAGGACAAGAGGAAGAAGCACAGTGTGGCTGGAAGTTTTTTTTTTTTTAATTTTTTTTCATTCATTTATATTAGTTGGAGGCTAATTACTTTACAATATTGTAGTGGTTTTTGCCATACTTTGGTATGAATCAGCCATGGATTTACATGTGTTCCCCATCTCGATCCCCCTCCCACCTCCTGCCCCATCCCATCCCTCTGGGTCCTCCCAGTGCACCAGCCCTGAGCACTTGTCTCATGCATCCAGCCTGGGCTGGTGATCTGTTTCACCCTTGATAGTATACTTGTTTCAATGCTGTTCTCTCAGAACATCCCACCCTCGCCTTCTCCCACAGAGTCCAACGGTCTGTTCTATACATCTGTGTCTCTTTTTCAGTCTTGCATATAGCGTCATCATTACCATATTTCTAAATTCCATATATATGCGTTAGTATACTGTATTGGTGTTTTTCTTCCTGGCTTACTTCACTCTGTATAATGGGCTCCAGTTTCATCCATCTCATTAGAACTGATTCAAATGAATTCTTTTTAATGGCTGAGTAATATTCCATTGTGTATATATATACCACAGCTTCCTTATCCATTCGTCTGCTGATGGGCATCTAGGTTGCTTCCATGTCCTGGCTATTATAAACAGTGCTACGATGAACATTGGGGTGCACGTGTCTCTTTCAGATCTGGTTTCCTCGGTGTGTATGTCCAGGAGTGGGATTGCTGGGTCATACGGCAGTTCTATTTCCAGATTTTTAAGGAATCTCCACACTGTTCTCCATAGTGGCTGTACCAGTTTGCATTCCCACCAACAGTGTAGGAGGGTTGCCTTTTCTCCACACCCTCTCCAGCATTTATTGCTTGTAGACTTTTGGATAGCAGCCATTCTGACTGGCATGAAATGGCATTATATATAGACTCAGATTTCCGTCAGAGGGAGTGTGAATCATTTTCAAGTCACTGAAGCTTTTTGTTTGTTTGTTTGTTTATCTGTGTCCAGGTGAGAGTTTTTCTTAATCATTATTTTCTTACTGCTTTGCTCATGGCAATGGCCCCAGAGTGTTTGTGTTTGCAACATGTTGACAGTGAAGTTGGGATCTACAGGAATTCAGAGGAAAAAGAGACTAGAAAATCTTGAAATAACACCATGAGATGAATTAAGAGGATTTTGAGCAGGTCTTGAAATAAAGGGTTTGCACAGGGGAAACAGAAATGTGGATGGTGGAAAATGTTGGAATGGTACAAAATATCTCTTCTTAAAGGAACACAGAAGTGACTTCTTTAGTATGGTCTTAGGACATGATAATTAACTCGATTATTTGACAGTATAACAAAGTCCTGTGACATTTTCCATAATTTAATCAATGTAAAACCACCAAAATCCTGCCAGTATGTAGGAAAAGATGATATTAATCTAGTTAATGAAGTATCATCAGCTGTTAATGATATAACAAGTAATAATTACATTAAATGTCTAGACTATAATCAGCTGCCAATTCTGCATGTGTTCTTATCCTAAGAAATTCAGTCCTTTGACAAATCTGTCTTCCTACTTCCCTTGGGAATACACATAAATGACACTGGATATTATCACATTTGGCATCTGGCTTTACGTTTTCTTATTGAGTTCTTCGATTCTTGCTTATTTCAAATGTGAATGATTTCTGTCCACTGGGAATAATGCTTCTAAATTTTGAAATACCCATTGTTCCTGGTACAGTCCTGGAGAGACAGATATTCAATAATATGATAAAGTAAATTAAGTAGTTTCTAGCTTCTAAAGCTGATAATACTTATACATTTATAGGTGTCTTCCTCAAAAAAGCTAAAAGTTCTCATTACAATGTTTTTGTCACCAATCATGGACTGCAGTTATACACACACACCTGTACCTGTATAACTTAGGGGTACATGGAAAAAGCTCTAGAAGTGCAAACATCCTGGTTTCAATCATTTAGATATATGAATACTTATCATTATCATGATAACTATCACCACAATCATCTTCATGTGTTGGTAAATACAGGGTGTACATAAGGATGCTCTTCATGAAGAGCCTTCATTCTTAGTGAGGCAAACCTCAGGCTACAAAGGCCAGGCTATATCTACTTTAGGCCCAAAGTCCCACTCATATCCTAAAGCCTGGCCCTACATTGAGCGAACCAGAGCTCCATTCGGTTCCAAAACACTCCTGGATCAGGGGCTTTTCCTTAAAGTTTCCTTTTCCTTCCACTTCTTATACCCTTTTCAATCTAATTCAGATGCTGCACACTGAACAAGTTTTGAGTTATGTGCCGGAGGTTTGAAGCCATTCATGAGCAGTAGCATTTTTGGAAACATTTCTGTTTATATCACTCTCCCAGTTAAAAAATATATTTAAAAATTCCTACTTCCATTATGCATATTGTGCTAAAGGTGATTTTAAAATATTAACATTGTTTATACTTGAAATATTCACCATAAATAATTATACATAATTGAAGAGCACAGTAAATATATTGAGGTGCACAGCAAGTAACATATAAGTGCAAAGTAAATGTAATATACTTACATATCACATATATAATTTACTACATAAATATATGTGTGTATATATATATATATAATTTACTATGCTTTTCAGTTTTTGCAAATAAATTTTACTTGATTTTGAACAAAGAAGCAAATAAACTCCTTGAGCAAACCTGTGGCTATAAAAACAAAAACAAATAAAACAACACACTTGAAATCTCCCATTCTAAAAAGAGCTGGTTAAACATTATTTCTGATTGCTTCATGTTTCCCTGAATATCCATCATCTGTGTGGCAGTGGTGCCTGGGGAAGATCCCAGAGACTCACTGCCATAGAAACCCTTAAACTTTTTTTTTTTTTTATAAACATAAGAAGACATTTACATTAAACATAATACATTCTATTCCACAGAATACCCAGCTTGTTTTATTCCATAACACTGCCTTCTTCTTCCAAATCTTTGATTAACTGACACCATTAGACAATCTGTTTTAGCTAAACAGATAAAGATGTGGTACATATATGCAATGGAATATTACTCAGCCATAAAAAAGGATGAAATAAATCTATTTGCAGCAACATGGTTGGACTGCAAGATTATCACACTAACTGAAGTAAGACAGAGAAAGAAAAGTAACATATGATATCATTTATATGTGGACTCTAAAATACAACATAAATGAATTTATTCACAAAATAGAAATGGACTTACAGATATAAAGGAGAGACTTGTGGTTGCCAAGAGGGAGGCAACTTGGGGAGGGATGGACTGCGAGTTCGGGATTAGTAGATGCAAATGGTTACATATAGGATGGATAAACAGTAAGATTCTACTGCATTGCACAGGGAACTAAATTCAATATCTTATGATAAATCATCATGGAAGAGAATATGAAAAATAATATGCATATATGCATATATATATATATATATATAATATTAGGCTTCCCAGGTGGCTCAGTGTTAAAGAATCTGCCTCAGAGAGGAAATGGCAACCCACTCCAGTATTCTTGCCTAGACAATCCCATGGACAGAGGAGCCTGGTGGGCTACAGTCCATAAGGTTGCAAAGAGACTGACATGACTGACTGACTGAACACACGCACATGCGTTATAATATATATATATAGATGAATCACTTTGCTGTATAGCAGAAATTAACACAACATTGTAAATCAACTATATTTTAATGAAATACTAAAAATTTGTCTTAATTATGCATATATTTAGAAGCCCCCTGAAACCCTCACCAGTCTGTAATTATTGGGTTCACTTTACACTAAAGACATCTAAATGAAATATAATAATGTTTCTTAAAATTGGGCAAATATCACATAGTTTTCTCTAGAATGACGGACCTGGGGGAAAGCGAGTTAAAGGAACATTTTAAAAAGTAGAAAACTATTCTAAGGGTTTGTAACTATATATACTGTGGCATTACTGAAAGGAAGGCATCAAAATTCAGATTTGTGGAGATGTTCCACTTATTTAAAGTACGCCATCCAAGGGGTTTCTTATAAGAAATTAAAATTAAGGAATAATTCTTTGGAGGACAAATATGGAAAAATAAATTTTATGATCATATACAGTCTTAATACCTCAGTTGGTAAAGGATCTGCCTGCAATGCAGGAGACCCTGGTTCGATTCCTGGGTTGGGAAGATCCCCTGGAGAAGGGAAAGGCTACTCACTCCAGTGTTCTGGCCTGGAGAATCCCCTGGATTTTATAGTCAATGGGGTTGCAAAGAGCTGGACATGACTGAGTGACTTTCACTTTCACACAGCAGCTGAAGCAACAAAAAACACGATTTCTTAGAATAAGAATTCTGAATTTTGGTGACTCTTCACAGGAGAGAGAAAATATAACCACTGTAATATAATCACTTGTAAAAGAAGCGACAGGGAGACGAACCAGGCCACCCACTGAAACAAGGAGAGATAACTGAGGGTTGTCACCACTGGTCAGTTACCTTGGGAGGATGAAGAAGAATGAGAAAGCAGGTTACCAAATGTAAGACACAATCATGATGCAGAAGAAGAAACATCAATTCCTACACCTGGGAAGTTCAGGGGTGGACTTTCGGTCAAACCCACCCACTAAACAGGCAAACTAAGCCCCAGAGGGCAAGTCAAAGTTCATTCCTCAGTCACTTTGGAATAGAACTATTTCGTTATCTTGGCTTTGTCATCTTTTTTGCCCCTTGCCTTGAAACCTGATCTCTGAAGCCAGGGTATTCAGTGGAAGTTACTAAGAACGCAACTTTGGGAGGTAGATATTCAAAATTCAGCAATGACCATAATTGGGATAAAATTTAAACTAAAGGGGTTGAGGGTTTCAGTGGCACTCATTTGAATCTATTACCTGCAAAGCAGTGCTTCAGGTATAATTCTGATGTTTAATTATTGCTGTGTTTTACTCTAAGAAAAGGTAACTCCACTCACACTAACTATGGGGGAATGAGAAGAGACAGACTGTGGAAGCCGTGGAAGAAGATAAGCCATCCCAGAACTTGCAGCAAACACTGCTTCCCTAGAAGGACATTAAAGAGAATTTCCATTTCATCCAAGTAATAAAGTGATGTGAAGTCTGATGGTCAAAGTCCATCCACACCCCACACTGGAAAGGATCATTTATTACATCAATCCTACAAACTACTAAGCACCAGCGTCAAAAAAAAAAAAAAAAAAAAAAAAAGCAAAGGAAATGAAAAAACACCTCCTGCTCCTAAGGAGTAAGGAGTAGGAGTAAGGAAGACACATGATTTTCCTTCAAAATGAACAGCCCAACCCCCTGGGATGGCAGAGAGGCAGCTCCTAGACCCCGGCTAAAGTAGGTCTTTTCTAATCCTATGATTTTCAGAAAGACAAACCTCTGCTCTGATAAACAGCTATGTGCGCTAGTTCAATTTCTGAATGGCTCAAAAATTCCAACTTCTATTTTACTTTGTCCAGTAAAATGCATAATATAAAACACGTAGTTTCCAGGATACCAAGTTAACTATAAAAAAGCATTTCATGAAAGTGTTTTAGCATAAGCAAATTACTTTTAGCATAAGTAAATTTTGCAATAAGACTTTCACTCTTAAGGAACAAAAAATGGAACTAAGATTATGGCAGGAGAAACAAGTGCTGACAATTGATATCAGTTGCATATTTCACTTACCTTCGGTTTTCTGCAGTACTCAGCCTAGTAATGAATTATCTAATATGTAAGATCAAATGTTATATAATTTCAGGCAGGTTTTTTTATATTTTAGAATACATAAATAACCATTCTCCCTTCTGCGTTTGCTTTCTTCTATATACCTTGTGGACATAAAGCTTTTAAGATTTATAAGGAGTAGAAAATGTATGAAACTCAAATTTGTATTAAAACATTATTCTTTGCATGAATACACTGACCCATTTTTTTCTAAAGTAAAAATAACCACTAGATTTTTACTTGCATTGAAAATATAGCAATCACAGTCCAACTATTGCATTCACACACTTTTTCAAGTTGCACAACTGACCTTCTTTTCTATAACAATATAGAGTTAGTCTAAATTAGAAGTAATTGCATTAAGGAACATTTTGAAAAGGAGAATCCTGTTGCTTTTCTTGCATTTCAATTTGGTTCTTTAATACTTCTTTGCATTTCCTTGCATATTTGTAAACATGGCTTAATTTTTTTTTTCACTTGAATGAGAACATCTGACCACTTTAGGGTTGACAAATGATACCCTGTTAGACAGCTGTACAGAAAAGAAGAATAAACTCACACGTGGAGCAGGTTTCCAGAAACAGAAATAAAACATTCTTCACAAAGAAGAATCGATACACTGCAAAGCCCATCACGAGACAGCATGACGATCGACTCCGTCTCTCCAGTAAGAACTTGAGATGTCTAAGTTCACATCACTCACCTGTCTGGCTCAGCTGGGACGTGCTTCTGCTCCTTCGTGACACGATGGCAACCACTTTGGCACTCAGGCTGGACCTCCTCTTCTTCCCACCTGCTCCGACGGTGCCCACAGCTGTGTCCGACTGGCTGCCATCATTATGCTCCAGTGTGTACATCTCCCCGCTCATGCTTGTGCTCTTGGTGATGGCTCTTCCGGAAGTCCCCATCCGTCTGCCTTGCATTTTAGGGGTAAATGAACTATATTTACAAAGTAAAAACATATATGCATCCATAAATTACAGGTCAGCATAACTGAAACTCTAAATCTCATTCATTCTGAAATAATCCAGGCAAAATTCTAGAGTGAAAAGCCAGCTGAGCAGTAGTCCTACAGCTATGGATACTCTTAAGATTACACCACCACCGTCAAATGTTTACTGGATGTAGCTTGAACAAGCATTTCAACAGAGTCATCTATCAACTCCTGGAAGAGAGGAGAAGGAAATGCAACAGATGCTAGCGATGGGGAAGTAAATGTAACTGATCAGTTTTGTCAGGGAAAAGTCAAAATATTTCAGTCACTGAGAAAAGTTCATATGCATTTCTGAGGGAAAAGTATTGTTAAAAATGGATACTCTGAATTTGCCCCACGACAAGGTTTAAAAAAAAATGAAAACAGCGTTTGTGCTGGTTTCTCTTTGGGATTCCAACTCATGGGCACATCTTTTATTCTCTGAGGCTTAGTGAACCCAGGAAAGACTGTTAATCTGGCAAAACTCCCAGCCTCTCCCCTTCTGGTCCATCTTAGCCCCTCTTGGTCCATCTCCTCCACACAAGTTTCCTCTCATTTTCATCATTGGACTCTTCAAACCCACAGGTTCTGGGTCCAGATGTTCCCATTTTTGTTCATTTCTGCAAAACTTACTTGTCTGTGTCCTGAGCTTACCTTGGTGTATTTGACTAAATCACTGGACTTCCTTCCCAAATGAATAAATTTCTGCTCAGAATTTCAGCACCATAGAAGGTTAATGGACATACCTCTCTACCTGTCCAAGCACAGGTGTGTCGGTAAGCTGGAGTCGGAAGCAGGGCAGAGGTCGCCAGGGGATAGGATTCTTTCTATCTTAATCGTGCTGTGTATGCATTTACGTTATTAACATAGACTATCCTTTTTTGGTCCCACAAAGGCCTGTTTTATATCTTTGAAACAGCCCTCTTATTTTATGTGCCCTTAAAATATCTGCAAAAACTGACTCCCAAGACCTTTACCACCATCTGGATTTTCTATTGCTTGTCTGGAAATACTAAATATATCATCGAATATAGCTTAAGAGATGACACGTCTTATACAAGCCAGAATAGACCCTAATACGATGAGAAACAATAAAACAGAAAGCCTTGGTGATCACATAACAAGTCTGTGGTTACACACACAATGAGCATTTCAGCGGAAAGGAAAACTGGTATGCGGGCTCAGAAGGCAAGGAAAACAGAGGACTGCCTGGACCTCAGGATCCCTTCAGAGACGGTGAACGGAAACCGACCTGATCTGACCAGAATAACCTGGAATGTTAAACCCTGGCTGTTTCTTGAATCGGTCCATGTCGACATGCACCTGGCAGTGTTCAAGTATGCATACTGTCTCCCTTTACTCTAATCACCTTCTCAAGAAGCCACGTGTTCTTTAAAGCGATTTGCAAACCCGCCAATTCCACTATGCAATTTATGCAGTCTCTTTTTCCAAACATTAACTTTTACACATGATCAATTTAACACTGATTTCTGTGAGGTTTATATACCCAACTCTAGTTGACTTCCTTTTCAGGTAAATATTATCGCCGATTTATTTCATGTCCTTGCCAATTTATTTGAATGCATTTCCTAACTCTGTGATACTGCTCAAGTCCTCTCTTAGTGTCTGATTTCTCTACTATTTTATTCACACGAGTCTGCTGAAGGATATACAGAAATGACAGGATTTGGTCAATTTCACCATTATAAGATCCATCTTCAATCAAACACCTGTGACTGGAAATCCATAGTTTTTCATCTCTCATCAGTCTCTTCAGCACACTCTCCATAGTGGTTACTGAAACCCTCTTTTCTAGGGATTTTATTTTTACCTTTATTGTAAAGTACATATAAACTAACACACACCTTTTTTCTCCACGTGATTCTCATGAAAACAGGATTATATCACAACTCTCAATCTGTATTTTAAAAATCCCTGCACAAAAATACTATTGCTAAATTTTAGATGGTGTAATTTAGGTTATAGAGAAGTTTGAAAGAACAGGAAGGTGTTTTCTATAACAGTTCTATTATGAAAATGTATCCAATGAATGAGGAAGATTCACAAATTTTTCATGGATAATTAATTACAGCAATGAAATGTTCTACAATGTCAACAAATAAAAATTCTGAAAAAAATCAGATAAATCTGTACAGTAAACAATTACCATTTTTTGGTGGGGGGTGATTTAAGAAGTTATGTTAAAAGTAATAAGCAAGACACATTTCTTTTTTCCTCAAAAAATAAAATAGAAGTTAAAAATCAATATTATGTGATCTGAATAGTTTCCTAAAGAATTTAGAGCATCATATGTTCAAATGGAACATGTTAGGGCATTTTCTTTCTTTCTTTCTTTTTTTTTTTTTTTTACAGTTTTCAATTCTGTTAGCTAACTGAAGGGAGAGGTTTGGAGTTGGGTCTAACCAACTAGATCAATTAAACCAGTGGGAAGGTCAGAGTCTTAACACAGATTTATCTGTTTACCTGTTTCTCCTTTATTCTGCTTCCATCATCTAAAAACTGATTCCTGTCCTTTAGAGGTGCCTGAGTCCTTCAAGATGCCCTGGAAGGCCTTCTGCCTTTTAAAGCTTTTTGGGGGTCTCTGTCGAGCACTGACTGCTGCCTCCCACCCCTGCATTTTATATTTTGTACCGGTCACATTAAGACTTGGATACTTAAAGTCAGCACACACTAAACATTGGCAGCATTCCTCCCATTGCTGAGTAAAGTGAAGTTCCGGCCTTTGCTCAGCTGTGTCCAACTCCTTGCAATTCCATGAACTGTAGACTGCCAAGCTCCTCTGTCAATAGAATTTTCCAGGCAAGAATACCGGAGACGGTTGCCATTTCTTCCTGCAGGGGATCTTCTCAACCCAGGGATCAAATCCAGCCCACGTCTCCTGTGTCTGCTGTATTCGTAGGTGGATTCTTTACCCACCTGGGGAGCCCCTAAATTGAAGCTGAATAAGTGAGTTCTCACTATACAAACAGGCTGACACAACCCATCTTTAAAGATCAAACAAACAAAACACCCTCCTTCCTCCTTTGGAAGACTCTCCTTTAGTTACTGACTTTGTGCTGAAACCTCTGGACTGTACATCCTCTCTCCCTATTCTCTCCTAAGCCAAGCAAAACCAGGCTCTGACATCAGCACTTCATCCATACGGCCTTTTCCTCTCATCAAACAATGACCCCGCATGGCAAAATCCTACTATTCTTCAGTCCTCATCCTTTTGACATCTTCATACATCGTGTATTCGACAAAGCATTTGATTCTGTTGATCCTGGGACACTCTATTCTCATAGGTTTTCCCACCATGTGCCTCCTGGCAAGACTTTCATTCTCTTTCATCACTAAACCTGGAGGTCTCGACCCCCGCTCCCCACACCTCCGTAACTTCAGCCAACCGACTCTCTAGGTGTCTCAGCTGGTTCCAAGTTTTACTTTCTTCTATGTTCTGCCAATTTTCACGGGTTTTCTCCACCTCATCGCAGTCCTTGACTCTAAATTTATGTACCTTACTTGTGAACTGCTTGGGTTTGTCTGATAAGGCTCTCAAAAATGTGTTCAACCCAATGAAAAATCTGTCTTCTCTAATCTTGCACAATACATTAAGGGCGTGCCAATTACCCAGTTGCTCAGAGTAATACCTGCATCCTTCCAGTAAAGAAAAAAAAAATCTAAACTTGGAAATGAGATTAGAAAAAAAAACCCAAAAAACTGCTTCACCTGTTAATGCCATATTTAAGGATTATCTAATAAGCATCCCAAGGACCTAAAGGTATCTGACTCTCTGGGGGAATGGAATATTTATTGACTTATTATTTACTCTTATAATAATTACAGTCCAAAAATTTTACAACTCTGTAAAAATGTTACAAAGTGGGGTCGCAAAGAGTCGGACATGACTAGGCGACTGAACTACAACAAAAAAAGATGTTAACTTGAAAAGAACTTATAAGGAGCAAGTGATCATTATTTTGTAGTGAGGATAACTCCAAAGGATGGGGTTTTATTGAGCTAGAGAACGTTATCCAGTTGGAATCAAACTGGATAATGTCCCAGCATTCTCTTTTTTTCCGCAATGACTGTATATCTGTGTCTATATGCACATCATCTGAGGAACCAGTATGACACTCTGTTGGTTTGCTCACTAGTGAGTTAAAATTCTGACATTTCCTATATATTTTTCTGACAACTGTTTTAAATTTGGGGATTATGTTTCAAGAGTGTTGGAGATCCTGTAAAAATGCCCAGATGGATATCTGCTGGACCTCTGGGCAGGGCGCCCCATGAATGCTCTGAGCCCAGTGATGCCTTTTTCTGGCTCCTGGATTTAATATCAAGAGACAACAGAACATTACTTTCAATCTCTGTTTTCTCTTCTTAACTCTGGCCTTGTTTTGTTTGCTGCTGGTTCTGCTTCCTGGTGAATCTGGCTCTTCTTTTGCTTTGTCTGTGGCCAGTGGCAGCAAAAATAGAGGGTCTGTCTACGGATGAAATTGGGTCAATGGAAGATCTCAGAGATGTATTGAGAGCTGGGTGGCAGATGACAGAAAATCTGGTTTTTCTGTCTGTTAGTATGCTACAAAAGTTCACATCATTCAAGAAAATGTCTTGTCCACAATAAAGAACAGCTCTTTATATTCTGGGGTTAGGTTTTTGTGTCCATTTCCATCTATCTCAAGTGGTAAAACTGGAACTACTAGTTTTCTCTGCATGTTTAAAAAAGTCTTTTCAATTGGTGAAAAACGTCTCTCACTTTCTGTGTACCTTAGGAATACTGGTCTGAGCAGACAGATATCAACTGAAAAGAGCTCCTGCTCTGATTGATCCATGTAGACATAGTTCTAATGCAGTTAACCAAAGAATTCCCAGGGGAAAAAAGAAACGGAACTTCTAATACTGTGAATATGCTTCTCTTTCAACAAAAAGCCATTTTTAAGAAATGGATGACTCAAAAGAATTTTAATATAAGAATCTGAATCCACAACCAAAGTGCATTGTTTGAGATATCAAACAAATTTGATAAATTTGGCTTAAAAGAAGCTTTATGAAAACCACTGTGAGAGGCCACTTTGCAAGCACAGGCTAGCTACAGTAAAAAGGCGATGCTAACAGGTACCGACGAGAATCTGAAGAAACTGGGCGCTTCATATATAGCTGGTGGCAGTGTAAAATGATGCAGTCACTTTGGAAACAGTTTGGCAGTTTAGTTAAATAAAACTTAGAGTTAAATTAAACTTTGAGTTGTCATACTACTCAGCAATTTCATTCTTAGATATATCCATGAGAGAACTGCAAACATATCCCAACACTTACACAGGAACATTCAGATTAGCATTATTCCTAACACTTTAAAAAGAAAACAACCCAAATGCCTCTCAAATGATGAATGGAAACAACGTGTTTTATCCATGCCATGGAATACTATCATTCATAAAAAAAAGAATGGTACATGTTACAAAGTTGAAAACATTATACTACATGAAAGAAGCCAGCTAGCAAAGGTTACATACTATCTGGGTGCATGCGTGCTAAGTCGCTTCAGTCGTGTCTGACTCTGTGTGACCCCATGGACTGTAGACCACCAGGCTCCTCTGTCCATGGGATTCTCCAGGCAAGAACACTGCAGTGGGTTGCCATGTCCTCCTCCAGGGGATCTTCCCAACCCAGGGTTCGAACCAACATCTCTTACATCTCCTGCATTGGCAGGCAAGTTCTTTACCACTAGCGCCACCTGGGAAGCTCACATACTGTATAATTCCATCTAAATTAAATGCCAAATCAAGAGACAAATGTGGGTAAGTGATCACCAGGGGCTAGAACAACAGGGGGAGGGGTATATGCCAAGGGTTATGGGTTTCTCTGGGAGATGATAAAAATGTTCTCAAGTTACATAGTGGTGATGGCTGCGTAGCTAATTGTGAATATACTAAAAACTGCTGAATGTATTATATGTACTGTAATCCCAAACTCCGAATTTATTCCTCCCCCTTTCCCCTTCAGTAACCACAAGTTTGTTTCCATGTCTGTTAGTTTGTTTCTGTTTTATAAATAAGTTCATCTGTGCTTTTAAATTTCATATATAAACTGATAAGTGATATTTGTCTTTCTCTGACTTCACTTAGTATGATAGTCTGTAGATCCATCCATTTTATTGCAAATGGCATTGTTTTCATTCTTTTTTATGGCTGAGTAATATTGTTTTATATACATATACACACACACACACACACACACACACACACACCATATTTTCTTTATCCATCCCTCTGTCATTAGATACGTAGCTTGTGTCCTGTCTTAGCTACTGTAAATAGTGCTGTTATGAACACTGTAGGGGTGCATGCATCTTTCTGAATCAGAGTTTTTGTCTTCTCCAGATATATGTCTAGAGTGGGACTGCTGGGTCATATGGTAGTTCTATTTGTAGGTTTTAAGGAACTTCCACACTCTTCTCCATATGGTTGTACCAATTAACATTCCCACCAACAGTGTGGGAGAGTTGCCCTTTTATCCACATCCTTTACGTTTATTATTTATAGATTTTTGGCTGACGGCCATTCTGACTGGTGTGAGGGGATACCTCACTGTCGTTTTAATTTGCATTTCTCTGATAATTAGTGATGTTGAGCATCTTTTCATGTGTCTTTTGGCATCTGTATGTCTTCTTGGGAGGAATGTCTATTTAGGTCTTCTGCCCATTTTTGATGGGTTGTTTGTAGGATGTTTATTATAGGTGCTGCTACTTGCTAGACTACAAAATTGCTTGTAAATGACAAACGACCTGTTATGCTCAATTATCTTCCTCCAGGTTTTCTCTATGAAATAGAAGCTTAGGTTAAACGTTGATAAATGGGAAGGAAAGCTAAAGCAGAGGGGATGCATGAATACATAGAACTGACTCAGTCTGCTATAGAGCAGACACAACCACAACATTATGTAGTAATTACTTCATATACATATATATATCATATACATATACTCATCATATACATATACTCCATTAATTTTTTAAAAGTTGCAATTAGTATGGATGGTTCATTTTAAACCAGAAAAAAGTGACAAAATATACAACATATTCAAGATAATAGATGTGTTTTTATTTATTAAATAAAGGAAGGAAATCATTCCTTACAGTAAAATACCTGGAATATAAATAAGGATATTAAAAAAAAAAACAGAATTTGGGTGAATATATTAAATTGTAGAAGGTTCGAGGAAAGCAAATTATTTACTCTGCTTTATTATAGTTGTAAACAGTAAGTCTAAAGTGAAAAAAAATACAGAACTTTAACTAACTGGCTCTATTTAATGGAAATCTTCATAATATAATAAGAACAATCTATGAACCATCTGTTGACAAATATTACATTAGTGCAAGATTAGAATTGGGTTTTCTGTTAAAATGAATAATCTATATGCACTGAATCAAATCAATAGGACTTCCCTGGTGGCTTAGCAGTAAAGAAACTACCTGTAATACAAGAGATGCGGGTTTGATCCCTGGGTCAGGAAGATTCCTGGAAAAGGAAATGGTAACCCACTCCAGTGTTCTTGCCTGAGAAATCCCATGGACCGTGAGGCCTGGCAGTTCATGGGGTCACAAAAGAGCTGGACACAACTTAGTGACTAAACAAATCAAATCAATTATGTTCAATACTAAGATACATCAAATTTTATGTATTTTAAGAAAGAAAAATGCCATCAACTGTAAAATATGTATGGATTTCACATATGATAGAGTACATACCAGTGTGCATTGTATTAATAGAACCAATGAAATTATGGTAATAGGCAATTTAGAAACTCATTTCAGTCAAGAATTTTTTTAAAGATTGATAAAATGAAACTGAAATCCTGTGAGCTCACTTTCCCTAAAGTAGACAAAAAGACTGCGTTACCTAGAGACATACCAGAGACCAATCACATAAGCAACCCAATCTGTACCTTTAATTGTCAGATTCTGGTTCCTTATTCTAACTATGTTAGGTGAGTGGCATGTAATTTTGGAATAGAATGAAAAAAAAAAAAATGGCCTGATACAACTTCTCATTTTCAGAAAGTCAGGCAACTTTTAGGAAAAGTTTATGAGATACCATGTAAAGATGATTTCCACTCTTAATAATAAATTTAGCTTAAAAATAATTATAATCAATTTCTGTATCTTGAACCCACCAAAAGTAGGTAGACGACTACCATGACTCCACTGTAACGCCATAAAAGGATAAGTGATTTAAGGAATATGAAAAGATGGCTATAATACATACACATTCACTGTATGTTTTCACATATACAGAAGTCACCTCAAATTATTTGAGTCCTACACTTAAGTTTGGATCAATATACAAGTTGTTAATCATAAATGGTCAACACAAAAGGAATTTGCTGATCAAGAAACCCCCAGGCATCTTGTTCATAATTTCTAGGAGTTAAAATTTGGGGACTTGATAACAGGATGGTGTCAAATTCCATCTAAGCATGTCTACTGGACCTGTTTTGATAGCAAGATCACTTTGATAGCAACATCACCAAGGGATGTGCTCAAGTTAGATTGTTATTTACATCTGATCCCTCAAATAGCCAGACCTTCTGAAGTAGCTGTGTCTGTGTAATTCTTATTGAATTTCACTCACACACAACTGAATTTATCTATGAGCCTATAAACACTCTTTGTATTGAGGACTTACATATTATTGATCTGTTTCTACTCATTTAGTTTATTTCTAATTAGCTTACCTACTTAGAATTATTCTTAGGCATTTCATGTTTTTAATTATACTGTATTGATGTATTTTATAAATTTCATGTCCTAATGTTTGTTGCTGGCACAGAAAAACACAACCGATTTGTTACTGTTGTTGTTGCTGTTACTGTTTTTATTGATAACTTTCCCCGATATGTTGTTACTGTTACTGTTATTCTTACTACCCCTCCCATGAGTTCCCTATTTCTTCCTCCAGTTTACTCCCTACAGGGGACTTTTTCCTTCCACATGAAGAGTAGGTTGGGTGATGATGAATTCTCAGATATTTCATCCATTCATTGTTGCACTACGTGAAGGATATTTTCACTGGGTAACAGGTACCAAGCATAAACAGTAGATCTGATGTTTTTCTTTTTTCCTCTAGCATTCTTCCTTTCAGTCATTCCACGGGTTTGGGGCTTTGATAACATCTGCTGAAATTCCAACCAAAGTCTCACTGTTTCTTTCCTGAAAACAATCTCTTTTTCCCCTCCCTGGGATTATTTTAAGAAAAGTTGTTTTCTTTAGTTCTCAGTACACAGATCATGATATTGCTAGGTTTGTTTTTCTTTCCACTTTGAGAATATGAAAGGCTGTTGGATTTATAACATAATGTTGCAAAGTTCTCAGCCAGCCCTTCAGGATTCAAGTCTTGTTCCTGCCACTTCCTCTCCTCCTGGGACTCGGTTACACTCTCAGGCCACTTTTCCATCCTCTTCCACATCTGACCTGTTTTCCTTCAACTTCTCTTTTCTCTCGTGTCAATATATGTACTTTCCACAGACCTGGTCACTAACTCTCAGTATTGCTGTCTCTAATATGCCATCAAACCCACCTATTAAATGTACTGTTAGCATTTGTTTGCAGGAGGGTATTTTTTAGTTTTAAAATTATCATGTAGATCTGAAAGAGACACGTGCACCCCAATGTTCATCACAGCACTGTTTATAATAGCCAGGACATGGAAGCAACCCAGATGCCCATCAGCAGATGAGTGGATAAGGAAGCTGTGTGTATATACACCATGGAATATTACTCAGCCATTAAAAAGAATTCATTTGAATCAGTTCTAATGAGATGGATGAAACTGGAGCCCATTATACAGCGTGAAGTAAGCCAGAAAGATAAAGAACATTACAGTATACTAACACATATATACGGAATTTAGAAAGATGGTAACGATGGCCCTATATGCAGGGCAGAAGAAGAGACACAGAAGTACAGAACAGACTTTTGAACTCTGGGGGAGAACGTGAGGGTGGGATGTTTTGAAAGAACAGCATGTATATTATCTATGGTGAAACAGACCACCAGCCCAGGTGGGATGCATGAGTCAAGTGCTCGGGCCTGGTGCACTGGGAGGACCCTGAGGAGTCGGGTGGAGAGGGAGGTGGGAGGGGGGATCGGGATGGGGAATACGTGTAACTATATGGCTGATTCATGTCAATGTATGACAAAACCCACTGAAATGTTGTGAAGTGGTTGGCCTCCAACTAATAAAATAATATTAAAAAAAAAAAAAAAAAACTAAGCTAGATGGTGAAGATTTTTAAATATGACAAATATACTAACAAATTAATTTAATTAATATAGAACCACCCATATACATAGGAACTCAGATGGAATGTTGCAGAATCAATCATATACTGGAAAATAAAGCAAGCTTCAAGAAGTGTCAAAAAAAAAAAAATTATCATGTAATTTGTAAAAACAGATTCCAAGTCTTTGCTGAAAGCATTCCTCCCCCTTTGTCTCTATAACATATTGATCATGGATATTTTTAAGTCCTCTTTTGATAATGCTATTGTTAGCTTTTATTGTTAGTCTTTATTGTTAGTTGGTTGGTCCTTTTCTTCATTAATTTAAATTAGATGCCAGACAGTGTGGGTGAAAACCTACAGAGGCTTTGGATGATATTATTTTCCTCAAATAGGAGTGAAATTGTTTTTGACTGGCAGAGAGAATCAATCCTGCTCCTGTTCAGAGCTGGGCTTAAAGGTCTGTCGTTACTTGAGAGTGTGATGCTAGTCCCAGAGTCTGGCCCTCCTGGAATTTGTCTAGGACACCAATGTGTTTCCACGCACTTAAAGTGGGCCTGGGTCTCCCAGCCCCTGGCAGCTGCTGAAAAGTTTGCTCAGAAGTTCATCCTCCAGCTGCTGCTGTTTGGTTAATTTCTTGGCTAATTTCTGTGCATGCACAGCTCATCAGTCAACAGATTAGGGAGATCTGTCACCAACTGTGGGCCCGTTCACTCAGCTTCCAACTCCTCCGTCAGTTCCCGAGCTGTGACATCTGTCTCCTCACCTCAGGAAGATGCTGCTCTTTGCTTTGCTCCAATGTCTGTGTCACCGGACTCCAAAGTCCCTCCAGAGGAAAGGGGTCCATGTGGGACCGCTCTGTGTCCTTCTCTTCTTTCAAGGGTTGCAGCCCCTCCAATTTCGTTGCCTGCTATATTGCTAACAAGTGTTGTCAAATAGCTTTTTTAAATCTGTTCATCTGTTTTGGTTTAGTTTTCGTAGCTTTGTAGGTGGGATGATCCATCTGATACCAGCTACTCTGTCACACCTGCAACTGGAAAGGCTATGTCATCTCACTCCTTACTTTCGAACAAGTTTAGAGTCATCTGGGCCAGTGGTGGTGTCAAAATCTCCACATGGTGAGTAAGGAAGAGGTATGTGTTATAGGGCTGCAGCGATTCATTTCTTTGCAAACTACACTGAGTAGTGTTTTCTAAATTGCCTCTATTTACAGTTCCCTGACAGGCTACAGGTGACACATAGCCTGGCAGACCAGCAAGGCTTCTCCTCTGAGCAGATGTCAGCTGCTCCTCTGAGGTTTGAAACATTGCTTCAGGATGTCCCAGGTCTAGAAGTTCTCTAGTTCCCACAGATCTGAGGTGCACATTTTCATTGGGCTTTTGAAGGCTGTGCCATTTAGGGAACTCTGCATTATTCAGTAGCTGAATAAGTCAGCATCTACTCTTGGTATTTCTCCTCCTGTTAGTACAGATTTCGCTTAATGCAAAAGGTGTTTTCTATAGTCTATAATTTAAGGATGCTGTTGTCTCCTAGTTTCATAGTAGATAAAAGTTTATCTTTTTCTTACAAAATTTGGGTAGCTTTCAGTTGGCAATTAGAGACGAATAAAAGTATCTATTCTCTTCAATCTGCAGTCTGTGATTATGAGTTCTATTTAGGAAGTAAAATCAATTGTATTAATCGATGACTGACTTGAACATAAGTTCTCTACTAGAGCGAATAAGTCTCCCAAAGGCAATCACTGGTTCCTGGAGGTAGGAGGAGTGAAAAGATCTCAGATAACACTCTGATTGGGTCCTCCAAGAGGCCACAGTGTATCAAGTCAAACAGAGTACCAGTGAGGTTAAAATGTCATGTGGGGAGGTCTTTAGGGAAAGAACATCCAGGGGGGCTGATCATGCTACAAAGATTGAGAAACAAAGTGTTAGAAAGAGGACTGGGAGGAGTTAAAACTAGGGCAGCTTCCAACTTTCTGATTTGGGAACTAGGTGGTTAATGAGGTAGAAAGAGTATACTTACTCTGTTCAAATACTAAATAAATCAATCATTTGTTTATTATTTATTCTAAGAAACATTTGAGGACCTTAGTGATTACAAATGATGAACTAACTATATATACATGCATTTCCAGTCTATCATAAATTCAATCAAATATATATGTGTGTGTGTACACACACACACATACTGTTCAACAAGAGCTGCTGTGTGCACAATATTCAGTAAATACTGAAATATTAGAAAATAAAAGGGAACCTTCCCACACTGTTGGTGGCAGTGCAGCCACTATGGAGAACAGTATGGTTGTTGCTCAAAAAATGAAAAAGAGAACTTCATATGATCTACCAATCCCATGCCAGAGGAAACCATGATTCAAAACAATACAGGTATTTCAATGTTCCTTGCAGCACTATTTCCAATAGCCAAGACATGGAAGCAACCTAGGTGCCCATCCACAAATGAATGGATAAAGAAATGTGGTACATATATACAATGGAATATCACTCAATCATAAAAAATGAAATTTTGCCAATTTTAGCAATATGGCTGCCAAGTAGAAATGATCATTTGAAGTGAAGTAAGTCAGAGAAAGACAAATATTATATGATATCATTTATATGTAGAATCCAAAAAGTGATACAAATGACCTTATTTACAAAATAAAGCAGACTCACAGACATAGAAAATCTTATGTTACCAAAGTGGAAAGTGGGTAAGGAAGGGGTAAAGTATGAGTCTGGATTAACAAACACACACACACTATATATATAGTGTGTGTGTATATATATATATTATCTATTATTATATACATAATATATTATCTATATATATCTATATATTATATATTATCTATATATATTAGTATATATATTATCTATTATATATATACAATAGATAAACAACAAGGATCAACTATATAGCAAAGGGATCTATATTCACTATCTCATAATAACCTATAATGGAAATGAATCTAAAAAAGAGTATATATACACACACACAAACACACACTCACATATATGTGCTCTTTGCGACTCTATGGACTGTAGCCCTCCAGGCTTCTCTGTCCATGGGATTCTTCAGGCAAGAATACTGGAGTGGGTTGCCATGCCCTCCTCCAGGGGATCTTCCAGACCCAGGGACCAAATCCAGGTCTCTGATGTCTCCTGCTTTGGCAGGTGGGTTCTTTACCACAAGTGCCACATGGAAGCCATTCCCCCATATACATACATGTGTACACACACACACACACACACACACACACACACAATAACTGAATCACACTGCTATATACCTGAAACACAGCAAATCAAACTAAAGTAAAAAAAAAAATATATATATATATATATATATAAAAGTAAATACCTTCTCAGATCATGTATGAATCATAAAATAGTATAAATGCGTCACAAAATGATAAAGTCAGAAAGCTGAAGATGGACACACAGGGATTCCTTGACATAATTGCTGTTTTAGTTTACAAAGGAACAAAGGTCACCAATTATTTTGGATGATGCAAATAACTTAGAAAACATTTCCACTAATTACAGGAAGCTAGTGCATAAGGCCTTTTGAGAATCCTTCAAGGCCTAGGGTTTTGAGTTACTAAACTGGGTATGTGCTCTGTATTCAGTCAGTGAGTGGTGATTATACCAATTTCATTACTGTGTCTATGCTTGAAAATGTCCTGGTTGAAATCAAGGTAGTCATAGTTAAAAATGAGTAAAGAAATGTAGCTCTAAGTGATTATTTTCTTAAAAAATGATAAAGTAAAAAAAAAAGCCTTTAAAATTTTCACCATATTGTTTTAAATTTAAGTTACCAAGAGTAGTATGAAATCTGTTAACTATGTATGCTAGAGCAATGAATTTGAAAACAAAATATATTATTTTATATAGTTTGCATCATACTGTGTAAAGCTATTGTGCTAAAAAGCAATCCCAAGTACTTCTTTTGCTTCGTACACCAAGTGTATGATTCATAAATAAAATATGCAGTAGGAAAAAAGAACATCTAATCTCAACATAGACCTAGGAGTCTGCAAGTTTCCTTTTTCTTCAAAATAGAATTTTTTCCTAATGTACTATACCAAGGACTTGCAACATAAGAGACAAACCGTGGCCAAATTATGATACTATCTGAATTAAAAATACTTAATAGCTGAAGAATTAGAACTGAATCTCATATTTTCATTTTTTCCTTCAAATCATAGCACTAGAAATTACTGTGCCACATTTGGTTTAAAATATGCTTTTAAGGCAGTGATACTTCCTCTTTATATTTAATGATATATTTCTTAAGTCTTGAATTAATAAAACAAATCCTAGTACAACTGCTCTACTGGAAGGGTGAAGCTCAGAGCCCTGCTATCTGAGTCTCCTCTTCTTATCCTTTAACATTGCTGTTTCACACCTGTATGTGGCAGTTTGCAGACAGTTAATGTTCATTAGAATACCAACAGTCTAGGGGCATGACTCTGAAAATTTCCACACTAATGAAACTGGACTTCCCCAAGCCAACACACATTCATTCAGTTCATCATAAAGCCCAGTCCAGTGGAAAAGTTAAATATTAATAATCAAAATATAGATTTTGAAAGGTGTTGTGTCATACTTTATGTGGACATCTGACCTGTGAGAGATGTAAGGATAACTTTTAAAAGACAAAGTAACTCACTTAATTCTTGACATTTGTGTGCAGTAGCTGAGTTATGAACATGCAGCATAACTACCCTTCATTCTATTATCTCACAGTCCTGCGAGGCAGGCGTGGCAGGCTGAGTCTCATTTCTCAGATGAATATATGCATCCTAATATTACATATTTATTATGAGTCAATTTTGCTTTGCACCATATAATTGGCATCAAGTATGGTACCTCCATATAATAGGCACTCAATAAATGACTGGTAAGGAATGAATGAGTGAATGAACAAATGGCTAAGCAGAAAAGTAAATTCAGCTCTACAGAAGCAGTATACTTGGTGCAGTTCTCAATACTGGTTAGTGATAGAATCAAAGCAGATATAGACAGATAGATAGACAGGCCAATAAATAGATACATATAGATAGATGCTAGAGAGATAATGATAGATAGATAGATGATGATAGGTAGATAAATAGACAGACCTATAGATAGATAGATAGATAGATATAGACAGACACTACAGAGATAGATGATAGATGATAGATGACAGGTAGATAGACAGATAGATAACAGAGACAAATAGATAGACAGTACATAGTGTCTGCATGCACTTTCGGATCTTTATTTACTCTACATATATTATCTATTTAGTACGTCCTGTGTGCCAAGTTGCACCAGCCGTGTGTGCCTCTTTGCGACCTTATGGACTGCAGCCCGCCAGGCTCCTCTGTCCATGGGGTTTTCCAGGCCAGAACACTGGAGTGGGTTGCCATGCCCTCCTCCGGGGGCTCTTCCTGACCCAGGGATCCAAGCCGGGTCTCCTAGGTCTCTGGCATTGGCAGGCAGGCTCCTTAGCATCACTGCCCCCTGGGAAACCCATTGGTACTTTAGTTCCTGCTAAATAACCATCTTACTTCCCCTTTCTCACACCCTTCTGAGTCCCTCACCTTCCTCACACATGCTCTTGCTATGTTTCCAAATGTCCTTTTCATACCCAAGATGCAAACCTGACCACTTTCTGGAACTAGGAAATTACATTAGATAAAACCATAGATAAGTAACTGATACTCAAAGTAACTATAACATTATAAGTGTGAGAGTACAACTAAATACTTTGTACTATTCAATATTATTAAATAATATCATTTAATATATGGCAAATAACACTAAAAATTAGATATTTAGCATTCATTTTATATCACTAAAGTAAACGTAAATATTAAGAGTTTCTTATAGCTTTATCTTTTCTATGTCTTGATAAAATAAAATAAAAATGCACAGACACAGAAACATTTGGAGCAGATTTAGTTAAAAGTTTAATATGGAAATAATACTTGAAATAATTCATCCTTTGGAAGTAAGGATGAATCTTTCTGCAGTGATTTGATCTGTAATGCCTGATCTCTGTTCCCTTCAGAATCCTGGCTTCCTAATGACCTGGTAGGTTTTATGCACATGTTTCCATCCACTCTGACTGGAGCCTGACATTGGAGGGTCCATGAACCCAGTCCCACTCTAAAGGGAGCAACAACGAAGATGCAGGAGGCCAGCGGCAGCTACAGACTGGAGAATTCTGCCCACAAGAGTGATATTCCTTAAGCTCGGTAAAGCAGACTCTTTCAGAGAATTCTTCAATCTGGGTAAGGCCTCCTCCTCACACTCACTTTCAGTCGTCAAATGTAACACCTCTTTATATACTTCTAGTCTGACCATAGAAGTACAAGATCGAGAGGACCTGCAATCCCCATCAGTTTTCTGTCTCCAATTCCTGCAAGTTTTCTCCAGACCTTAACTTTGGGCTTCAGACCAAGGACCTCAGTGGCTGTCTACAGGTTTCCGTCCGGGGTCCCAAAGGATATCCGTGACAGAGAGCCGGGAGGCCACGATCAGCTCTGCTCTGGACAGAATGCAGTCTTGGTGAAGACTGGGTGGGTGCTCTCTCATGCGAGTCAGGGGCTTGGGGAAGAGGCTCACTTCAGTATTTCCTGGAACCTTCAGAGACAACTGTAGACTTCCCTGGTGGCTCAGTGGTAAAGAATCTGCCTGCAATGCATGAGACTCAGGTTCCATCCCTGCGTCGGGAAGATCCTGTGGAGAAGGAAATGGCAACCCACTCCAGTATCCTTGCCTGGAAAATCCCTTGAACAGAGGGGTCTGGTGGGCTACAGTCCATGGGGTCGCAGAGTCAGACACGACTGAGCGACTAACACTTTCCACACACACTTTGTACAGAGATAAGTGGACACCTGTACAAACTCACACACCTCCATCTGGGGTTTCTCAGCCTCACTCACTGCAGTCTGGGGGAACTCAGATGGGAAGAGGGATTATTGTACAGAAACCTCAAGAAGTAAAGCTCTGAAGTTTGTCAGATTTCTGGCCTATCCCTATGGCTGTGGGTGGGAAACTTTCTAAATACATTCCGCGCTTCACAGGTCTCATCACTGAAGTCATGTTAGCACTGAATTTACTTTTTCTTTCTATTTATGCCTTTAAAACCTTCAATAGTTTTTAAAAGTAGGTGTGCAGAGTTAAAAAGAAAAATAACGACAGCAAGCCTATAAGCCTTAAGATAAGAAAGACCTAGATTCTTTTTTTTTTTTAAGGAAACACCTACATTCTAATGACAGCATCATTACTTGCTGTTCATGGCCCTGCACAAGTTCTTCAAATCTCAGATATCACATTTTATCATTCTAAAATAAAGAGAAACGTCTACTTTGTTGGATGACACCAAATCACCTTTGCCTAAAATTATGCTTAATTGTAAATAAACAGTAGCTCCCAGTATTATCATTACAAGCCTCAGTAATATACTGTCCATGGAATTCCAGTTACTGTGATGCAGTGATTGTTCTTCTCAGGTATAGTGAAATGATTTTATATCAATCGATGGGATGTTAATGTCATGGCAAATAGATGGGGAAACAGTGACAGACTTTATTTTCTGGACTCCAAAATCACTGCAGATGGTGATTGCAGCCATGAAATTAAAAGACACTTGCTCCTGGGAAGAAAATCTATGACCAACATAGACAGCATATTAAAAAGCAGAGACATTATTTTGCCAACAAAGGTCCATCTAGTCAAGGCTATGGTTTTTCCAGTGGTCATGTATGGATGTGAGAGTTGGACTATAAAGAAAGGTGAGCACTGAAGAATTGATGCTTTTGAACTATGGTGTTGGAGAAGACTCTTAAGAGTCCCTTGGACTGCAAGGAGATCCAACCAGTCCATCCTAAAAGGGATCATCCCTGGGTGTTCATTGGAAGGACTGATGTTGAAGCTGAAACTCCAATACTTTGGCCACCTGATGCGAAGCACTGACTCATTTGAAAAAACCCTGATGCTGGGAAAGACTGAAGGTGGGAGGAGAAGGGGACGACAGAGGATGAGATGGTTGGATGGCATCACTGACTTGATGGATATGGGTTTGAGTAAACTCGGGAGTTGGTGATAGACAGTTGGTGTGCTGCGGTTCATGGGGTCACAAAGAGTCAGACACGACTGAGCGACTGAACTGAACAGATGGGATGTTAAAGGTTGAGGTTTTTGATGTCATTTTGCTTTGTTTGCTTGCTTGCTTCTCTGCATCCTGCACTGGTTCTGCTCCCCAGGTGAATACAGGGGCCCCATGCGTCCGGCAGGCCCAGCTTCACATGCTGGGCTGTCATGTCACCTCAACCACAGCTGACCAAAGACTGGCATCTGAGTCCAAAGCAACCTCTAATGGCCGCTTTATTTCAGGATGACAAGGCTCCCTTAACATATGGCTCACTCAGGCTCCATCCCTTAAAGTCAGACATCCTCAGAGTCCCTCCCTCCATCTGGACTGTAATCTACCTTTCACTCCAGCTCACATTTCTCTCCCTGTTTTTCATGTCTCCTCACCATCCAAGGGCCCTTCTCCTCTGGACCTCCCTCTTTCCCTCTGTCCTTCGCTGTCCCTCCTCCCTCCTCTCTCCCGCCCACCCTCCCTTTCCGTATCTCCTGGTCCTCAGCTCCCTCTTCCTCTCCCCATCCCAGCATTTTGTCTTCCTGGGCCTTAGATCTCACTGCTAGTTCAAGACTCAATTCTCTTTTCCCTGCCCTGGCATTTGCCCTCTGCCTTGGGACAGGTCCTTAGGGCCACAGTGCTTTTTGCTACAATTATTTGTTTCTTTTGTTTTAAACAGTATCCTTTTAAGTGAGTAAACCTTTAAAAATTTTAAGGAAATAGTACCTTGGAAAAGACCCTGATGCTGGGAGGGATTGCGGGCAGGAGGAGAAGGGGGCGACAGAGGATGAGATGGCTGGATGGCATCACTGACTCGATGGGCATGAGTCTGAGCAGACTCCGGGAGTTAGTGATGGACAGGGAGGCCTGGTGTGCTGCGATTCATGGGGTTGCAAAGAGTCAGACACGACTGAGTGACTAAACTGACTGACTGACTGAACACATTTAAATAGGAGCTTCTATTTCTAGCAAAGTAGTAGATGATACATTCTGAAAAAATCCTTTCCCTCCCCAATACCCAGAACTGATGGGAAAATTATAAATACGTTTTGAAATACAAACCCAAGTTTCTAAGAAAGGAAGAGAAATTCTGTGGCCCAAAGATCAAGAGGGCCTGAAAACAGGTTGCTAAATAAGTATGAATGTCTTGGGACGTTTTGCAGATGAAAAATTTAGATACTTGAGTCCAGGGTCAGGGGCAGAGTTAGAAGTGAAACCCCGGCATGAGTCAAGACCACTGAAGAAAAAGGAAAAATGTGGGTTTTGTCTAAGCCCTATGGGACCTTCACTGGTGCCACTAATTTGCTTAATAAAATGTAATATAATTGCATATATTTCAGGAAGACAGAGAATGCTCATGCAAGGGAAGATCTACAATGCACCAAAAAATGGTTAGCAGAGAAACTAGAAAAAATATGGGTCATTCTAAGGCATTAAAAAAAACCACATCCAATAATGGAAGAAAGAAAACAACATATAATTAAAACACTAGACATAAAATATGTAAATGGTGGAGGGATGGTAACAGAGCTAAAGTGTACTACAGTCATTCCCCCCACCCCTGGGGGGCAGCAGAAATAATTATTAACTTTTAGATTTATTGCTTAATGAAATATATATACTTGAAAAACAAAATTAGGCACTCAAATCATAGAAATAACATAATTTCCATAATAGTGGAGAATGAAATGAAAATAATTCAATTCATGACCATTCAGGAAAGAGAAAAATAAGATAATAACAGCTGAAAGTATTACATAAGATAGTAGAAAGAATTCCAAATACATAAGAAATAAAAATAAATGTAAAAGGATTAGGTAACCAATTAAATAATAGACTGTCAAGCTAGAAGGAAAAAAAAAATCTAAATCCAGCTCTATGCTGGTTATGAGAGATATAACTCATATGTAACTTATAACCTTGAACAGAAAGGTTAAAAGTAAGGCTGTGAAAAGTTAGACTGAACATTGGTTTTAAAATTTCTCATGTAAGACAAAATCAGCTTAAAGCAAAAAAAAAAAAAAAAATTGTTAGAGATAAAGAGATTCACTACATAAAGACAAAATGTTATAGCACCTGACTCGATTCTAGCTCTATCGCTTACTGCCAAGCAAAGCCAAAATGTTGCTTCACTTTTTATTTATAAAAAGAGACTATTAGCAGTTACACTACTGGGCTGGTACAGCACTCATGATATTGCTTGTAAACCATCTATTAGAATATCTGACAGACATAAAACACACTTTACATGTCACCACCACATTTTTAATACATTAAAAATTATGCATGTGTTACAGTCATGGAAGTAATATGAACATGATATGTGAAATAACTGAAGTCTGGGAAGCATTGGTTTGGAGTGAAAGGATTTGTATTCACTTTAAATTATAGGATCATTGCCATGGAAATATGAAGACTGTCCCAAAGAACAGATACTTAATGTTGATAACCAGAGTTCATGCTTGGGGACCATAAAAACTATTAGCTGTTCGTTTATGTAATACTGCCAGGTTTAAAATCAGCAATCAGTTCTCCAACACGCAGATATAAACATGTAAACACAGCGGGATAAATAGAAGCTTCAGATTGTTAGACAATTCCCATTAGAAATATCCCTTTAGGTTTTGGCATAAAAATATAGTAGCAAATTGAGGTCCTCCCAGAACAGTCTCCCTGCTGTTTGAGAGTGAATACAGCACAGAGCATCCTTCCTACAGCCAGTCTGTGTGGCAGAGACTGCACATCAAACAAAAGGGTCACAGCAGTGGTCCTTCAGGAAGCCCTCACATGCTATGGAGATCACAGAGCGTTGAAGAAAAGCTAGTCAACATCTCACCAACAGACCTGGTCTCCTACACCTGGGTCTGCCCTGAATCCAAAGGTGGCACTTCTGGACATCACTCATAGCCCCGGAGTAAATGCACTGCTCATGCCTCCTGTCAAAAACCAAGATCACAACTACAGTCATATCCCTCATGGTGAACAGGGATTTGAACCCCAAAGTTGAATTCTTTTTCTCTTTCAAAACCATTCCTAGGAAATAAATTGGTTTTATTTGAAAGCTGCTTTAATATAGTCAATTCACTATAGGATTCATAACCTATGCTATTTTCCTTCCATTTAAAAGATGTATAAACTATAGCTTTCTAATAATTTGTTACACTGAAGATGTGCTGTTAGAAGTATGTAAGTTAATTTCTTGTATATTGAGGGAAAATAATAATTAAGAAGAAAGAGAGAACTACATTTTTATTTCATTTAACAACAGTATTAAATTAAATGTGTAACTTCTTTTAGGATAATTAATTAAATTGGAAAATTACACTCTCTTAAATAAAATCAAGTATGATTTAGTATCATAAACAGATGAGCATGTATTACAAGCAAAGTTAATATAGTTTGTTGGTTTGAACTTTCAAAGATTTTATTTCACCTCAAATAATAAATGAAATAAATCTTCTAATACATTCTTCCAAACAGTCTTATTTTTCTCATTAAAGAAATGTTTCTAATTAACAGTATCTATGACGTCCACTGAGCATGCTCTTTAAAATATTTGAAATGCTAAATATTATCTGATTTAACCCTTACAGGGAATTAGATTTCTGCAAACAAAATGTTAGTGCATACTTTAAATCTCCATATGCAGTGTAGCTATTTTTCTCTAAGAGACAGAAGTTGTCCCTGGGATCTAATTACAAATGATCACTTTGACAAGTAACTCCCATCTTTATGAAGTATTCTGGGCTTCTATCAAATCTTGAAAACTTTGTTATAACTGACCATTTTTATTGCCTATTAAGTAGGAAGCATTTATCTAATACTCTGCTAACCTTCCCAGATTTCAACAAAACATCTTAGTAAGCCTATAAGGAATTGACAGAACAGATCAGTAAAAACAGACAGAATGGAGCTGTTCAAATCAGACTGCTGCTGCTTCCCTTCAAACTGCAGTCTTTTTTTTTTTGACTGCACAGCTTGCAGAATCTTAGTTTCCCCAGCCAGGAATGGAACCAGATCCCTGCAGTAGTACTAAAGGTTTGCAAGAAAGACTCTCACCAGGAAAATCTACTCACTTGCCCCTAGAGCTCGAAGTTGCCACTCTAAGGACTGTCTGTTACTTACATTCATACGTCAAGAGAATTGTGTTTATGTGGTGGGATGGCATGATTTAACAATTCAGTTGCATGGCACCTTCAGCCATATGGTATATTAACAAGTATCATTTAGTAATTTCACCATAAAGGTAGAGAGTTTTTAAAGGGCACGTGGCACAGTCTTTCCATCTCTCTATTGCTTCAATCTGGTCACAGGAAATAATAATAGTCCACTCAATGGCACCCCACTCCAGTACTCTTGCCTGGAAAATCCCATGGACGGATGATCCTGGTGGGCTGCCGTCTATGGGGTCGCACAGAGTCGGACACGACTGAAGCGACTTAGCAGCAGCAGTAGCATCAGTCTTAGACAATTAAAACAGAGAAATTTCATGAAAGAAGAATGCCAAAATATATTTCCTTCCTCAGATATTCAATATCCAGCATCTCTCACTGTGTTCCAGTTAGTTGCTCCCCATCACCAAATGTCCATGTTATTTTCCTTTCTTTTTAGGATTTCTGCAGATCTCAGTTGACTTTGTTTTTCTATAGGAGAATAGGAGGGCATGCAAAATAGTGTGGACAGCTTTAAAAATTCCCTCGTGGTCCTTCTGACTGTATTCAATGTCAGTAGGCATAACAATAAGTATATAAGAATGAAAGTTTCATTTGTTATTCTGAGCTATCAATATAGCAAATAATTTTGCAGTCAAGTATTTTTTCAAATGCTGTTGCAAACTTTCCAAAGATTATTTTTAAATGGTATCCTGCATTCCCTTGTGGAGCTGAAGAACTACCATGAAATTAATGGCACTTGAAATTTTCTGTAATATTTTTCAAGCATAACTGCAATATCAAGATTGATTTTCCAGAAGATACTAAACTATGCACACATTCTCTATCACAACTTAAAATATTGAATAATTTAACCTACAATGTTTTAAAATCTCCCAATAAGCATATTTCCGTAAGTATGTGCCTACTTATTATTATGCCTACTGACATCAACTGCCAGATTACAGTAAAATTCTTGCTCCGAAATTACTATTTGTGTATAGGAGAAAACTTCTCTTAAAAAGCTCTCATATCTTTCAAACTATGATTATAGAAAAAAAGAACTGCTTTTGAAAATATTCTTTCAAAAAGAGATGAGAAAAAGACCGAAAACTATTTGGATCAAATTTGCTTAGCAAGTTTGTTTATCAAAATTCACCTTGATATAGAAAGGTGACCTTGTAGATCAAGGCAAACCTTTGTCAATGCTAACAAAAGTTTATACGTGAAGGTCGCTGGGAAACTGTTGATTTTGACAGAACTTCTAAAATTATGTATCATCTGAGTACAACTAAAGGATTTTATAGGATTATACTTGTATTTGGTTTTGTAGTTTGATCTTACATAAAACAACTGAAATTTGTCTGCCTGGAAAGAAATTGATATACGATAAAGATGAAAAAAAAATTCGGAGCTATTTCATAAAAATTCACCCTCTTTTTGGGATGAACATTTTCTGTGATGTGAAAAATAAAATCAAATAACAACTCAGAAACTGAACATATTCTTTCTGGCTCCCAGAACATGTGCATTTCTTATTATTAATTACGGGACTTGCCGCAATGCGGGAGACCTGGGTTTGATCCCTGGGTTAGGAAGATCCCTTGGTGAAGGGAATGGCTACCCAGTCCAGTATTCTGGGCTACAGAATTTCATGGACAGAGGGGCCTGGCAGGCTACAGTCCATGAGGTCACAAAGAGCTGGACATGACTGAGCGACTTTCACTTGTCATGCTACCTCTACTAATACACTTTACACTCTTTATGGTTGGAAGGGAAGATGTTCTTTGAGAACTATTTAAGCTCATACTAAATTAAAATTATATGTCACATGCAGAACGAATCTGAGAAACAAGGGACCTCAAATCTTTACTGATGCTTATTATTTTGAGCTGGGCTTCCCAGGTGGTACGAGTGGTAAAGAAATTGCCTGCCAGCGCAGGAGACATAAGAGACATGGGTTTGAGCCCTGGGTTGAGAAGATCCCCTGGAGAAGGGCACAGCAACCCACTCCCATAGTCTTGCCTGAAGAATCCCATAGGCAGAAGAGTCTGGAGGGCTACAGTCTCTAGGGTCGCACAGAGTCAGACACAACTGAAGCAGCTTAGCACGCAAGCACTTTGGATTACTGTGTTGATTTTGTTCTGTAAGAATTATCCTAGAAATTACTTAAGTTTTAAGTACTCTGAATCCATGACAACATTTTTTTGGAAGAACTCTTAATCCATTCTATATACAAAAGGTTAATTAATATAAACCATATAGTATATGTTTTTCTACTGTAGTTCCCTGTTTACATAACCATTGAAAACATTAAGTATGTTTTGGGTTATTTTGAATGAAGCATTTAGAATGCATCTAGGGGGAGAGACACCCATTTTTCAGTTCACACAGAAACATATGGTTTAACTGGTGCCACACCCAATGGTCAAGTATCTTTTGCCTAATCATTATGTCAAACACAAAAGATTCAGGATATGGTCTGTGAATTCCTAATATCCTGAAAATGATCTTTAAGAGATTGGTCATCTAAATATGTTTATATTCTTCAACCTATACACATTTTGTAAGGGCTTAATTTCATTTGTTCCCCAAACAGGGTATTTGAAGCTCTCTATGCGCCAACCAGTAACGCCGAAGAAGCTAAAGTTGAACGGTTTTATGAAGATCTACAAGATCTTCTAGAACTACCACCCAAAAAAGATGTCCTTTTCATTGTAGGGGAATGGAATGCAAAAGTAGGAAGTCAAGAAACACCTGGAGTAACAGGCAAATTTGGCCTTGGAGTACGGAATGAAGCAGGACAAAGGCTAATAGAGTTTTGCCAATAGAATGCACTGGTCATAGCAAACATCCACTTCCAACAACACAAGAGAAGACTCTATACATGGACATAACCAGATGGTCGACACTGAAATCAGACTGATTAGATTCTTTGCAGCCAAAGATGGAGAAGCTCTATACAGTAAGCAAAAACAAGACCAGGAGCTGACTGTGGCTCAGATCATGAACTCCTTATTGCCAAATTCAGACTTAGATTGAAGAAAGTAGGGAAAACCACTAGACCATTCAGGTATGACCTAAATCAAATCCCTTATGACTATACAGTGGAAGTGAGAATAGATTTAAGGGACTAGATCTGATAGACAGAGTGCCTGATGAACTATGGATGGACAGAGGTTCGTGACATTGTACAGGAGACAGAGATCAAGACCATTGCCATGGAAAAGAAATGCAAAAAGGCAAAAGGTTGCTGAGGAGGCCTTACAAATAGCTGTGAAAAGAAGAGAAGCGAAAAGCAAAGGAGAAAAGGAAAGATATTCCCATTTGAATGCAGAGTTCCAAAGAATAGCCAGGAGAGATAAGAAAGCCTTCCTCAGTGATCAATGCAAAGAAATAGAGGAAAACAACAGAATGGGAAAGACTAGAGATCTTTTCAAGAAAATTAGAGATACCAAGGGAACATCTCACGCAAAGATGGGTTTGATAAAGGACAGAAATGGTATGGACCTAACAGAAGCAGAGATATTAAGAAGAGGTGGCAAGAATACATGGAAGAACTGTACAAGAAAGATCTTAATGACCCAGATAATCATGATGGTGTGATCACTCACCTAAAGCCAGACATCCTGGAATGTGAGTCAAGTGGGCCTTAGAAAGCATCACTACGAAAAAAGCTAGTGGATGTGATGGAATTCTAGTTGAGCTATTTCAAATCCTGAAAGATGATGCTGTGAAAGTGCTGCACTCAATATGCCAGCAAATTTGGAAAACTCAGCAGTGGCCACAGGACTGGAAAAGGTCAGTTTTCATTCCAATCCCAAAGAAAGGCAATGCCAAAGAATGCTCAAACTGCTACACAATTGCACTCATCTCACACACTAGTAAAGTAATGCTCAAAATTCTCCAAGCCAGGCTTCAGCAATACATGAACTGTGACCTTCCAGATGTTCAAGCTGGTTTTAGAAAAGGCAGAGGAACCAGAGATCAAATTGCCAACATCTGCTGGATCATCGAAAAAGCAAGAGAGTTCCAGAAAAACATTTATTTCTGCTTTTTTGACTATGCCAAAGCCTTTGACTGTGTGGATCACAATAAACTGTGGAAAATTATGAGAGAGATGAACATACCAGACCACCTGACCTGCCTCTTGAGAAACCTATATGCAGGTCAGGAAGCAACAGTTAGAACTGGACATGGAACAACAGCCTGGTTCAAAATAGGAAAAGGAGTATAAGGCTGTATATTGTCACCCTGCTTATTTAACTTATATGCAGAGTATATTATGAGAAACATTAGGCTGGAAGAAGCACAAACTGGAATCAAGATTGACAGGAAAAATATCAATAACCTCAGATATGCAAATGACACCACCCTTATGGCAGAAAGTGAAGAGGAACTAAAAAGCCTCTTGATGAAAGTGAAAGAGGAAAGTGAAAAAGCTGGCTTAAAGCTTAACTTTCAGAAAACTAAGATCATGGCATCTGGTCCCATCACTTCATGGGAAATTGATGGGGAAACAGTGGAAACAGTGTCACAGTTTATTTTGGGGGGCTCCAAAATCACTGCAGATGGTGATGCAGCCATGAAATTAAAAGATGCTCACTCCTTGCAAGGAATGTTATGACCAACCTAGACAGCGTATTAAAAAGCAGAGACATTACTTTGCCAACAAAGGTCCGTCTAGTCAAGGCTATGGTTTTTCCAGTAGTCATGTATGGATGTGAGAGTTGGACTGTGAAGAAAGCTGAGCACTGAAAAATTGATGCTTTTGAACTGTGGTGTTGGAGAAGACTCTTGAGAGTCCCTTGGACTGCAAGGAGATCCAACCAGTCCATCCTAAAGGAGATCAGTCCTGAACGTTCATTGGAAGGACTGATGCTGAAGCTGAAACTCCAATATTTTGGCCACCTCATATGAAGAGTTGACTCATTGGAAAAGACCCTGATGCTGGGAGGGATTGGGGGCAGGAGGAGAAGGGGACGTCAGAGGATGAGATGGCTGGATGGCATTACCGACTCGATGGACATGAGTTTGAGTAAACTCTGGGAGTTGGTAATGGACAGGGAGGCCTGGCGTGCTGCGGTTCATGGGGTCGCAAAGAGTCGGACACGACTGAGTGACTGAACTGAACTGAGCTTACAGCCTTTTATCTCTTAGGCAGTAGAATGCTGGCTATCTAAAATGGAATTTCTTAAACTTCACTTAAAAACTATGCAACACATTAATGGATGTTCCTGGGAAATAGGTCTTCTATTAGACCTATTCTAATAGAATGAAATAAGCTTGGTATATGCTGGAGTAAGCAGAGATAAACAAGCTGTTACAAGGTAGAACTTCGCTAAACCTCAAGAACTGTAGTTTGTCCTGTGAATCATTAACACGCAAGTGTAACAAGCAGTGTTTGGGAGATGCCGGCCCATGTATCACACAGGGCAGCCCAATGGTCATCTCAGAGGTGCCTATCTTGACATTTTCTTGGTTCATTACATACTTGGATAGATGGGATCAGAACCAGCTATGGTATATAATTGCCTGCATACTATGGTTCTATATGATATGGACAAGATGAAGTCAGTGGTTTCTCTCTCTCTGGGTCCTTCAGGAGTGTACTGGACACTTGGTGGACTTCTAGAGACTGAACACTGTCTTCAGGGGGTGCTATAGAGTCTTCTAGTCCTTAATGACTTTCAGTATAAAACCCATCCCAGGCAACGTAGAGCCAAGCATTTCATGTTTCATAGGAAAATAAAAGCAAAGATACTTATATGTGAACCCTGAACAACATGGGTTTGAAGTGAGTTTATATGCTGTTTTTTTCAATAAATACAGCACATATTTCAATCTTTAAATTAACTAAGTGTGGGGAAAAGTTTGTGTTCAATGTGGAAAGAAAAGACTAGGGTTTGAGTTCTGGTTTTATCTTAACCATCTCAGTTTCCTGCCCACATTGTCAAAGATCTGACCTCTTGTATAAGGAACCAGAACATAAAAAATAGGTTTTAAGCTCTTAAACAGATTATAATCTCCTTGAGTGTGTGGCATAGATATTATACTATCATGAAGTCTTGGGAAATAATAAAGTCCTTATGCTTGATTGGATCTCAAAGGTTTGCTGGTACCTATTTTGAAATGTAAATATATCTATTATCATATTGACCAGATACTTTATATATGAGCTTGAATACATAGAATTTTAGAACCTATGAAGATAATTAGCTACTAAAAATAAAGAAATGCAAAACAGTATTATATTGAGAAAAATAAATATTCATAGTGTTATAAGCATTGGGGATATTTAAGATTGAGGAGCCTGCAACCATTTGATATGATTTTGTTCTTTGTTTATTCGTTACAAACTCTCAAGTTTTTACCACAAGGCTGATGGTGGATGTAAGTGTGTGTGTGTGTGTGTGTGTGTGTGTGTGTGTGTGTGTGTTAACATGTGCATTTGTGCACTATGGATATTCCTGGGGAAGAACATATATGAAAAGATAACTAGGTTTGAAATGTCAAAAGAAAGTCTTGCCCCTCCGTATCTCATCCTACCCTCTTTATTCCTAAGTGTTCTAAGAAATCAAACATCTACCAATTATGACCTTGAGCATCAGGCCACAGGAAAATAATTTTCACCTTAACTTCAGGGGAAACTTGCTTAGCCATTAGTTTAACTGCCTGCCTTTACATAATCCACTTAAATAAAAATAACTCAAACATGCTCCAAGCTACAGAGACAAGAAAGAGGAGCTGAAAACAGGGAAATGCCCAGAGAAAACAGATTTGTCATTAAGAAATTCACTTGTACCGTTTCCAGGTCTAATCTCTGTCTTCATCAACTTCAATAAACAGAAAATCATATGAATTAAAGAGATAAAACATCATCTACCTTCTACTTCATATCATGGTATAATATAGTGAGTGTTATCATCGGAAGGACTAATGCTGAAGCTGAAACTCCAATACTTTGGCCACCTGATGGCCAAAGTATTGACTCATTTGAAAGACCCTGATGCTGGGAACTGACTCATTTGAAAAGAGCTGACTCATTTGAAAAGACCCTGATGCTGGGAAAGATTGAGGGCAGGAGGAAAAGGGGACGGCAGAGGCTGAGATGGTTGGATGGCATCACCGACTCGATGGACATGAGTTTGGGTGAACTCTGGGAGTTGGTAATGGACAGGGAAGCCTGGCGTGCTGCAGTCCATGGGGTTGCAAAGGGTCGGACACGACTGAGCGACTGAACTGAACTGATCTGATAAACTGTCATTTTCCCACGAAGTAACCTTGACTCCAGTCACTATCCTGTGGTTCCTTCTCATCCTTTGTACAAAATCACAGTACCTTGAGCTGCCTAAAATTTCTGTGCTTTGCTTTCTTCCTTAAAAGCCATGTTGCCAATTTTTTCCTGAAGATAAATTTTTGAAGACTTTATTCTCCTGAAATTTCAAGAGAATGACAGTGGACCCACATAGCATTCTCAGAGTTGGTTTGTGACATGAATTCTATTAATTAGTTATTCTTTATACCATAGGACTCAGGCCATTAAAGTCTATCATGAATATAAATTAAACTGTTTTTAGTGATTGAAAAGTTTTTGTTTAATCCCTATTTATCAATATTCTTGCTAAACTGAATAGGTTATGAAACACAGTATCTTAATAATATTTCAATACAAAAGGATCAATTAGAATCATTTTTACACCCTCTATCCTAGCAGCTCAACAGATATATTCTCTTTAGCTCTTCTTATTCTTTCTTCACTTTTAGAGAACTTAATACTCTGTTAGGACCAGAAGCAGAGAATATTAAAAATAGAAATAAAACGTTCCACTAATATCTTGACTGATCAGAACTTTTCTTGTAGATTCTCAGTGAGACACTGTTAATTAACAGTAAGATAACTGCTCTCAAATTATACCAACAGGTGAGTAAGGTGCAAAGAAATCCAGGAAGACAGAACGCTCCAGGATCATCATCGAAATGTGCAGTCATATTAGCTTTCAGAGCGTTAGGAAGATAACTGCTCCTGTTTTGAACATTTATATTTCATGGGCCTCCCAACAACCCCGAAATGCCTTCAATGAAACTTCTACTTCTGGGAACTAGTTAAGAGCAAATACAAAATGTGCCTTGTCCATGCTGAGTCTGTTTTACTGGAGCCAGGACCAGATTCCTGAGGTCTTTTTCATTTCAGCAAGGGTTATTTACCTCATGAGAACCAAGATAATTGCTGGTGATTTAAACAACTACATGCACATCTTCTACAAGTCCCATAATGTGAAAAAGAGGGATGTGTATTTTGTTATCACCCTCATCTGAAGGTGTGCCAACTGCTCGGGGGACTGAAGACGAGCTCAGTAGATTACAGCCTGCAGGAAAATGTGGCCTGCTCTCTGTCCTTCTGTTTATAAAACTTTATGGACTACGACTGCGCTCAGCTGGGTGCAGAGCTTCTGTATCTCCATGACATTGTAAATCGCCACAACAGAGGCTGTCTAGCAGAGCCTGCAGCATTTACTACCGGGCCCTTTACAGAGAGGCTTCCCAACACAGGACTAAAGAATGCTTTGTGGATTTAATGATATTAGAAGGAATTTTAGGGATTGCTCTGTGGTTACAAGCCCCACCTGATGGGAAGGACCACAGAATCCGGGCAATATTACACAACAGTGAACCAAGGCTCAACTCACCCTAGTCCCGCTCATTTCAACGAAAGGCTTTGGCTCCTCTACCTAAACTCTGAGCGGGAACAAGCAGGAGGCAAGGTGGCACGAGTGATGCCCACTCACCTGATCCTGCCCCGAGGCCGCTCAGACTGCTCGGACAGGAAGCTGGTGCTGCTGAGGCGGGAGGCGCTGCTGGTTCGGGACACGGCAGACACGTCGCTGACATCGCTGTCTGAGGACCGGGCGGAGACGTTGTCGCAGCTTCTGTACTGATCTGTGTGTACGTTATACTAAGGAGTGAAAACAAGAGCGTGTGAGCTCCGTTACCGGGTGCTGGGAAGCAGAGATACACACGGTGAGGTCAGCGGCTACTCTGCCCGCATCAAGCAAAAGTGCACTTTGCATAAAATTAGGTGTGAAATCTAAAATGACCCAACACTAGCATGATGCATGGCTTCCGACAGAACCATCCCGCATCCTCTGAATGGTAAGAAGTGCTCTATGAGGACAAAATAATCAAAAGTGTCAATGCTTGGGCGGAAAATGCACTAAATAAATGACCCGCACCTACTTCGTACCTCAAAACTGCATTATTCATCTTCTCCAGTACCTCAATTTCTCTTTCCTTTATTTTCATCACTGCCTACAAATTCTACTCACCTTCAACTCTACCCATGAAATAGACTGCTTCCATCTGTCTGTGCTTCTTGAGTTTTTCTAAAACTGATATCTAATTTACCCTACACACTCTCCCTATTTTAAGATGTCACATTTTTTCACATTTTACCAAAAAAATATAACTCTCAAAAAAAAAAGTTGATATAAAGCAAAGGGATTATGCCAAAGTCAAGTGAAGCAATGGAGGCAAAGACAGAACTTTGACTTTCTTTCTATTATGGTTTAATTACTCATTTTCATTTTAAACTATTAACTAAATAAAAAAAAAGAAAGTTAAAAAAAGGGATTCCTATTAAAATTTCAATATACATTACATCTCATATTTAAAAGTCTTTACTTTTTAATTAATTAATTAATTTGGTTGTGTGGGTCTTATGTGGCATGTGGGATCCAGCTGCCCAACCAGTGATTAAATCTGGGTCCTCTGCATTGGGAGTGCACAGTGTCAGCCACTGAACCACCAGCAAAGCCCCTCAATGTGTCTTTGTATCTGTCTTTAGTATTTATTATCTAAAGTCTTAGAAATCATTAGGTAAATGTTAAAATTGGTGAAGGTGTCAAAAGTGTCTTTTTTTCTATGTTACTGTCTTATTGCAATGAATCACACAGTGAATAGCTTTATACAGTCTATATTTTTATGTGTGTTTAAATCATAATAAATAGTAAGGTTATATAAGTATCTACAATTTTAAAATAACAAATACAGAATTGATTTTCTATTGTTAGGTACTGGAAGGTAAGATAACTTCTTACCTAAAATAAAAGAACATATAACTAAAGGGATGCATGACCAATACTGGCTATTTATATTTCTTATCAAGCGATTTAATTCTGCACTTATGTGCTCAGGTGTGAAAATATCAAATGTCTGTTAAACTTGTAGAAAGACTCATCCTTCCTCTGTGCTCTATATCATGTGAGTTTTAACAAATCTAAAATAATCCAAACTAGTTCAAAAATTTGTATAAAAAATTGTCTTGCTAAAGAATACTACATAAAATGATGCTAAATTGTGGTTCTATATATACAAAGATAATTATAGGGCAATAATACTTACTTTAAAAGTTCTAGAAAATTGACCATGTCTATTTAATAATTTTTCATATGATAGCAGTTAAGGTTGAAGGTATTTAAATGTTAGTTTTAATTTTCCATCTCACATGTATGTGTTGGGCAAAGAATTTCACAATTCCAAATTTATAGAATATCTATAAAATTATATTTCCAAATAATTTATTCATGATTGCATGATTTATTTTTGAAAGTTACATGCTAAATAATAATCCAAAAGGAAATGCATATATGTTAATATGTTCAGAAATGAGCTATTTACATAACTGTGTGTGTGACCTAAAGTTAACATCATTTATGATAATGTATTTCAAGTAGCATGGTAATTTTTATCATCAAATTGTCACATCTGATAATATGACACTAACTGGTAGGATTCGTTCAATCAGAACTGGTTTTTATTTACATAATAGATGTGAAAACATAACATGCTCACATGGTGGAAGCTGAATTTAATACTGTTACTGGGGCATAAACATAATTCCAATATTACTTGTCTCTAAAACTATTTTGCTATGTAAATATATTATGTCATTCCTGTAATATTTCCAAACATTGAAATGATAGTTTGTACTTGACAGAGTATGAATTAATTTGTTTCTAATACAATAAAAATTTATAGCTGTAGGAAATATTCTGGCATGGTGCTGACCCCTGGAACAAAGCCTCCCCTTATTTGGCAAATGCCAGTAATAAGCAATGAGGACCATAAACTAAGAGTAAGGGAATGTGCATGGAATTATTTCCCCAACTAAAGAAATCCTCCTTTCCTATAAATTATCTGTTCTTCTTCTTTTTGTATATAGACCTCTGCTATTCCTGTCAAGAGACCAAACAAAGAATTCTGAAAGACTGTCATGTTAACATTTTTTTATATTGGAGTAAAGAATAATTCATCATTCTGACACAATGTCACAATTTTCTTCACATTTGTAATCTGAAGGAAAGGCTTTACACTCACTTTATACCACTGTATCTACTTACTTTCAAAATCTGTTAAAAGTTTAATAACTTTGACTTTTCATCAAGCATGATTCTTTAAATGTCCTATTGAGCAATTAAATATTTTAATGGAAATACATTAAATGTATTTTGAGAAATGCAGCTTCCTCAGGAGAAATTCATATTGATCATATAGGTCCTTGATGTGAAGGAAGCCCTGATAAAAGGGCTGCTGCTTTCATAACTTATAATAAACATTCAGAGGCTCCTACAAAACCTGTCACGTCAACTCTGCCTACTGTTTCTGAGTTACAGAAACAGAAGTGCTCTTTCAAATGTGAGACCTCCATGAAAATTCACTCTCCACTGATGAATTTCACTCTCCCACCAGGGCATGTGACTCTAACACCAACGAGGACGTAACAGAGTGTCACATTTCAGGGACAGAGGTATAGTTTTGTATTTTTTCAGAAGCCAAGTTACTGCTAATTCCTTAGTCAGGATGGATATAGGCTCATTTAACACTTTAAGGAGGTGTCAGGTTTGAGACATCTTAGGAATGATACTACATCTGTCTGGTAATTCTTTGTCCTGAAGAAAATAAAATTCTGTTGGCTTTATTATAAATATTTGGAAACAGTTAACCAATTTCTAATTTGGCAGAATTTCAATTAAGGTGTTTTGCGTTAGGCAAAGTGCTGAATGACTAAAAATAAGTCAATTAAAGAATAAAGTTCAAAATTTAGTGTATATTAAATTTATGAAAATACTGGTTCTCAGCTATACAAGTACAAATAGATCTTTGTAAACTGTTAAAAGTTTGGGATAAAAGGGTAAATTTAAGAAAGAAAAAGTAAGAGGTTTAACAGAAATTGCTAGTGGAAACTATTTTTAAAATGTATTGTAAGCATTAAGAATAAACATTAGAATCATGCAGAGTATTTACCTTTTACTTAACCCATAAAATTAAATATGATTATTTATTTTACTTTATATATTTTTTTCCTGTATTATAGTCTCATGTTTTTAAAGACACCATATCTTTGATTTCACACTTGTCAGTATAACATAATAATTTTATTAATGTAATATAGTAGTATCAATATATGCAGTAAAAGCAATTGTAATATATTTGAAAGTAAAGGGTTTTTTCATATTCAAATGCAATGAAAGAGAAAAAAGAAAAGGATGCCTACACAAACAAGAAAGGAATGACAGAATATAATAAGTCAACTCCATACAAATTAAAAGTCATAGGAGAGCCTCTGACTCAGGCTGGAGTCATGTATACATTTCATTGGCGTCATAGGAAGAGCAGAGGGCATCTAAGTTCCAGCTAGGGAATGGAGAGCTGACCACCAAACAGGAAGTCTGCTAATGAAAAGAAAGTATCTCCTTTCTTTGGAGAGAGCCTCAGTTTTCATAAATTTGGTAAATAAGACATTTGGACTAGAGGGGATCATTTTTAGGTATTTTCAGAATTTGGAATCTCTCAATCAAGATAAACCTACTTTTGATTCATTATGAAAACAAGTGTTAGTGGTGGTTTACGGTGGTTTAGGGTCTAGGGCACTTCATTTTAGAGTTTTCTGATCACCTGATGAATGACTAGAGGCCCAGTTCAGAAAGGCTTTCAGGATTTTCTGCTGATTCTTTATTCACCTCTTTTTGTTTTCTGTACTGGCTCTACCTCTTTCTGTAGTTCAATCTGACCTCATCCTTTGACAGGATGCTAAGAAATCAAGAAAGCATTTACATCTTTGATTAAGCTTTTCTAGTTTAAAGATCCTTCCCAAATGCCACAGTGGAGGAAGAAATCCTAACTTAACCTGATTCATAATTCTTACTGCATTTATGTAAAAGAAAACAAAAATGATGATGATATCCATAAAGACAGACAAATAGCTGATTAAGTGATAATTTCATAAAGTACAAACCAGAGGGAAAAAACATGTGGAGCAGGAATCAGCAACTCTGGGCAACATCAAGATATTCTGCTTACTAATATTTCTTTCTCTCTCTCTCTCTCTTTTTTTTTTTGCTTTACTGAGTTTACTTTTTTAAAATATTGTTTCAGACTCCTAGGGAGTCAAGCTCTACTAGCTCACAGTGACCTTGAGCTTTGTCCAGTTGGAATCTTCTGCAGTTAAACTAAGACATAAAGTCATAAAATGAATGATAAGATGATGTCCAACATACATGCCTGTATGGTGGGCTGGTAACACATCTGATTCTGTTACCGCCTGTATATTTTTGTATTAGTTTCTGAATATCTGGCTACATAATAAACAACCTCCAACATTTAAAAATGAGTAGGTTTTTCTAGGTTCATATAACAAGTTAACAACATTAATTTAGTATAGTTTTTACTTAATTCTGAATTTCTAAAAGGTCATTTCTTCTAAAAGGACTCTAGATATCAAATTATAACACAGGTTATCCTGTAATGCGCTTCTCTGACAGTACTAGTGGTAAAGAGCTCGCTTGTCAATGCAGGAGACATAAGAGTTGAGCGTTCGATTCCTGGGTCGGGAAGATCCACTGGAGGAGGCCATGGCAACCCACTCCAGCATTCTTGCCTGGAGAATCCCATGGACAGAGGAGCCTGGTGGACTGCAGTCTGCAGTCCATGGGGTTGCAGACAGTTGGACATCACTGAAGCGACTGAGCACATCCTGTAGTGGCTATTGCCGCTTTTGTAGTCTTTTTTAAAAATATTTTTAAAATAAATCAGATAATATATTCAAAATTGCTTAATGAAGCATAAAGCTCTATTTCAATTAAAAATCATATTTTAATCAAAATTATCAGATGCTATTTAGCAGTTTATAAACTCCTCAATGCATCCTTACAAAATAACTTTGAAATATAAGTTTTTATTATCTCTTAAAATCGGGTGGATTTCAGTTTCTATGAGTTTAAATCAGTTTTCTTACTAAAGACAGATCAGTAAGAAATCTCACATCACACAGTTTTCACTCCCTGTGAAATCTCCATAGGAATTATCAACCTCAAATAGCATTTAAGACTATAAATCTACATCTTAATATTTAAAATACAATGTTAAATGAAATTCCAGAGATAAAATGGCCTCATTTACCTTACTGATGTGAATTTGACTACAGACAATCAGTAAGTGACTTTAACATCAAGCATTTTCTTTTTTATATAAAACATTTAATCTAAATTCATAAATGGTATGTTACTAAGCTTCTATCTTGTGAACATGTTAAGAGGAGAGAAGTCATGATGCAAGACCATCATCTGAAGCATAATTTCTCTCCTATAACTTCAGGGCTCACTGGTCCTACCTGCTACCCACACTGTAGAGAAATTATTGGTCAGTTACTGGTTTTACCTTGGAATATTGCTCGCGATCAAGTTCTTGACTAGAACCAGACCCTGTTGTCTGCTTAAATCGATGCACTTTCATTTTCATCTGTCTCGTTCGCTCCTCCACTACTAAGCTTGCTGCAAAAACACACAACGGGAATCCGTTAAAAGACCGAAGCACCTCTGAGGAACCGAATGGTTTAAGATTTCAATGCTTTTGATAATGAATTCAAATAAAATATCAAAATCACATGATTAACAAACAAAAGGCAGAAGATAAAATGCTAGCAACTGGGGCTCTAACGATGAACGTGACTCAAATCACACAGGATGGAGACACAAAGGTTAGTAACCAAAGCTAAGGACCCCATGTCTTTATCGGAGATGAAATAATATCAATTCCATTCATAAGTGATTATGTGAAACTGAATTTGATTGTGAAAATATGCTCCCTATTGAATGAACTGGTTGCTTGTACACATAAAGCGAACACATCACACAAAGCTACACGTGCTTACTGAGATGCATGCACTCCAGGTAACACTGTTAGCTGAAGCAGGCACCTAAAAACTCATAACGGAGGAGCATCTGCGTTTCTGAGGCATTCTTATTAAATCCGTCACTTCTACCAACTGTTTTTCATGAATATTTGCCAATCTTAAAAATGGACTTGCTAAGGGAAAAGATTCAGTTTCTTTTTCTGAAAGCTCTGTCTGACCACAAAAATGAAATTCATACTTTTTGAAAATGTGATATAGAACTTTAGGTTTTTAATTTAAATTGTAAATAAATGAGTGTATTCCAGTTAAGCCTTTATTAATCTTCTAAGTAGTGTAGCAGGTGTAACTGTTTAGATGTGAAGTACTGCCTTCAGTAAAGTATGAGCTATTTTAAATCAGAATCCATCACAAGTAGCTTAAAGACCCTGTCTTTAATTTTTACATTCTTACAAATGAAAAAAATAAGAATACAGTTGTGGACATGTACCTGTGTTGCATGAGGGCTATGTTTATGCTTTATAACTTATCTTTGCCAATCTCTGCAACAAGTGCTAGAGTTTAAGTTGTTTACATACACATATATCTGACCAAAACCCATACTGTTTTGTAACTAATGTACGGGGGTTTCTGCCAAGAGGTTCTGTGATTTAAAGGAGAATGGGAATATTGATACATCTAATTGACCTGGTTGTCAATTTCCTGTCTAACAGGAATTTATAAAGACGCTTGCTGACAAATATTTTCCATTTCAGTAATTAAACATGGCCCGTGATCCTCGATAAAAGACACTGACACTTGTGGAAATTCAGTAAATATGTAGCTTTGGCTGTGTGTCCAAGTACAGACTAATAGCCCATGAGATAAGTACATGGTGTGAAATGTGTGGTAAATGTTTTAATTGTCTTTTAACACCAAGTTACTAGATATTTTGCTTTAAGTCAGTATATTAGACAGATGATATCAACCCCTAATGACACAGTTACAAGAATGAAGCAGTCACAACACTTGCTTTGAAAAAGTTGACTCGAGGTTGTAAATGATAACTATTGTGATTAACATGTGCCTCGATAAAGACCTTGGGAAGAGCAGTTTCTAAGTGTATTAATTACTTGACAATATATAAGGAGTCATAGTAAGTATTATAAAGCAAAATGCTATGCAAGAGAATTAGGAATTGAGAAAAATCATTGAAAATGTGAGCTGTACTTATAGAAAGTCATAAACCCCATGAGAAAATGTACAGGAGTCTGCTGTCTGCTGTCTGCCATCTGCCTGTGATGTGGGTAACTCCTCGGTCATCTGCTTCAGGCTTTGAGGAAGACAGATGAACTGTAAGCACCTGTACTCTACAATTAATGCTTAAAGCAAGTCCAAGTCATCTCTACTTGTGATAAAAGCAGATTTAAACGATGTCAGCTTAATATTCTCAGCAATGACAGACATTGTAAGAAACTTTTGACACTGGTTAGCCTACAGCTTTGTAACCTGCACATTTAGCATCATGTAATTCTTGGTGGGGAGCACTGAAAAGATTATTTCCCATGAGCTACAGCCTAAAGCAGTCTGAGATAGTGCTGGTGACTTAACCCTGCCAGGATAGCGCCTCGTTTCTTTAAATGAGAGACACAGAATTCCTGGGGAGAGCCTGAGAAACACACAGCAGGGTGGCCAAGAAGTCGTGGAAAAATTAAGGAAGATGCTTCAGATTGAAGGTGACGTGTGGTTAGCAAAGTACACGCAGATTACAGTTGTCCCTTAGAGAAGACCAGGTTTTTCATCCCTGAGAATGAAGGATGGCTGTCCATCTAATAAACCTGGAAGACCCTGCAGACAGGCTGGTTTGTCCTCAGCTACATATCTCCAGCTATATTTTGTTTTTATTCTTTTCTAAAGGCACCTTTATCCAGACTAGCAATTCTGAAGGCTCTTCTAAAGTTTACAGAAAGAAATGAGATTTCCTTTCTTACTCTCATTTCTTCTTCTTTCTCTTTATTAAATGTGGTCTTATTTTTTTTCCCCTTGGACGAGGCTGTTCTCTGTGTTGTTTTGCTCTCAAGGGGACCTGCTGGTGGCAAGGGCTGTCTGCCCTTCTGCTTTCAGAGGCAGGACAGGACCACGGCGGATACCAAAGGCGAACTGCAGCAGCAGTAGCAGCAGGATTTTTAAAGACTTTGAAAAACACCAACAACAAACTGAATCCTACAATGGTTCAACAACTTTACTCTGACCTCCCCAAAGTGATTAATATGCTATCTTTATTCCTAAAGAAGTGAAAGTTGACATCCTCTAAGCTGTCAAAGAAAGAAAATCTCCAAATCGTTTTCTTTTCAAAATCCTGACTCGTATCTATGTCCTCAGTGCTCGCTCTCGGATTCCAAGATCAGAAGTGAAATGCAAACAGCTTATCACTGACTTGCATCAAAAAGTCAGATAATTACATATAATTCACATTTGTAAAGAGTATTTCTCATTATTTCCTGAGGATGTGCACATTAGTGTGTATTCTGAAATAACTGTCAAAGAAATGGTCACGTTTCAGTAAAATTGTTTTTCATAAACATCAATGAAGAGGCTTCAGTGTGAACTGGGCAGTTCTTTAACTTTTCTACATATTTTGTGTATTGTACATTTTATTTTTCAACTGTAGATTATGGAATGAAGTGAAATCAATTCTGGATTAGTGGTATGTCAATCTAAATAGTAAGAAAGTTTATGAGTTAAAATGGAACATTTATCACAAATTGATAAAGAAAACATGATTATTAATGTACATGATTTACAGAGAGAATAATGTACTTGGTAATGATTAGAAATAAATCCTTGGAATATGATTAACCTTTGAATAACCAGTTAAAAGTAAAATTAACCACAGCTCAGAGAGCTCAAATATCTTACTTTGAAAAGAATGGTTATTCATTATTAAATTTTTTATATTAACAATGTTAATGCTAATAGCAAATTCAAAATATGAAATAAAATATTTTCTAATTCTTCCATAAATCCTAGCATTAAATTTACATTTTAGGAACACTCTGAATACTGGTAGCACTGGAAACTAACAAATCATCAAAGTGCCAGTTACTATTGCTTTTTAAAAAGATTTTAAATTTGAAGAACATCTGGATTTTAATTTTTTAATTTCAATACTGCCACATACTAGAGAGTTAAATAACCTTGCTCATGTTTTATAACAAATGTAATTATCACATAATTTCACTTAGTATTTTAATGAAAATATAGCTTCAGTTATAATTCCCATAGTGATAGTATGATAGCAATATAATTCATTTCCCTTAGCCACTAGAGTATAATTAACACTGTAATTTTATACAGAAGCTTTTTTTGTAAAGCTAGAATTTTTCACTATGTTTTCCACAAGCTGACTGATGTGTCTGATGTTAAATAGTGTCTTTTAAAAAACAAGTATTAATTGTCCTAAAAGATACTTATTGATTTTCATCCAGTTTCTTTAGATCAACTTTATATCCTCAGTTAATTTTAAATTCTGACATTTTTACCCAATGAATGTACTTAAATCAAATATTAACTCAACATTGCAATTAAGAAAGTTTAGAACTTTTTTAGAGTTTAAGTTAAAAAATAAAATACTTGTGAAATCATTTCTTCTAAACTCAATGAGAATAACTGATTGGAGCACAAAGAGTGAGATTTACTAGTTTTTTAATGGAAAATATTAGATATTATTGAATATAAAGTCAGATTAAAATAATTACTTATTTTTTCATGCCCCATGTTGTGCTATGAATTCTTAATCTAGTATTATAGATGATCTTTGGAGAAACTATGAAGAAGCTGTAATCATTAGGTTGGACCTATATGCACTTTTCTAGAACTATCCTTTCATAAGATTATTAAAGAGGCCTATGACTTAAAATAAAGCTAAAGAATCATTAATGTCTTCCCTAGTCCATCACTGAAAAATTTCCAATGTATCACCTCTTCCGAAGAGAAATGCAGTTTTCTGGGAAACTCCTTTGACTTGGCAGACGTTCATGACCTGCTTTAAAACACTGTAAATATTACAGCCCTGTGTAATGTGAGATAATTATAATTTAAACATTAAATTTTCATAAATATATTTTAAATATTATTCTTGAATATATAATTATGTAAATACAAATTTGTTCTGCTCTTCAAATTCCTTAAATCTTTCACATTTCCCCCTATGCATCTAGAAATTGACATGAATTTGCAGTTTCAAAGGCTTCTGCTTATAGGCAAAACAGATAATCCATACAATATATTGCTAAACCTACATTTTCAAGTATTCTAGGTGAAATATGAGTGCAAAAGAGAAAAGGAATAATGAAAATTTCTGTATTATTAAATATATTAAAGAAAAAAGGTTACTTAATTTTTTTGTTTTTTTTTAATAACAAGATTAGCTAGCGTATGTGTGAAGGGTAAAACATGGTAACATTTGTACAGGATAACAACCTTGTCTAAAGTTTGCTGGCACACTTTATGAAAAATTAGTGCCTCTGCATCCTTGCTGCTTGGTGATACAAAACGAGTTTGGGGACAGTGAAGCCCTGATCTGGGTCTAGTGTGTCGCAGAAAGAGTGATGATAAATGACCACAGGCCTGAAAGCTGTCAGAATTAAACATACGAATGAGATATCTGCAATGCCTCAATTACTGACATCACCGAGGAAATCCCTGCTCTGAAGCTTTTGTTTTCACAAATCACTCCTGGTGGGCACTCAGATACAATGAACAATGTAACAGGAAATGTGGAGATTGGAAAGTAATAAAAGATGGAAAAAAATGAGCTGGCTGAATCTGTAAACTTTGTAAGGTGTACAACACAGCCTGAAGAGAAAGAAAGATGCTTTTCTATTAGAAAACTTGAGACTGCAATATTTATCCCCACACATGGGTTTTCAGACTTAGAGGAACACAAACTGTTAAAATGTAGGAACATTCTCCACACATCTGGAAGCAATGGGGTCAAATGGTAAGAACTCAGGACTCAAAAACACTTGGCAGAGATTAAAATTTCAGACATACCACCATTCATCAGTGTGAACTTGATTGGTCTTGACATCTCACCTTCACCGTTTTCATTTGCAAAAAAAATGAAAAGTCTAAGGCATCACTTAGAGTAACTTTCTGCTGTTGGGGTCTCTGACTCTGTACTATCTCAATAAAGTGTTGACATTTTTCCGATATTTTTAAAAAATAGGAAGCTAACAACTTTCTCTCTTGCTCAACTAATTTCCAGCATTTTTACCTTTTTGTTTGTTTGTTTGTTTGTCAATTTACCAAAACCATAGAAGTTAAGGGGCAAAAATTACCAGTTATATTTGGTTATTTTTTATCTTTTATTTTTTTTTTGCCAATTAAAAGATAAAGCAGTCTTTTCTTGCCCATCCTTATCTTTGGAGTCATACAAGCATAAATAAGCAACTTTGATACAATACTCACATACCTACTTTTCTCCCTCCAACATATAGAATATGTGCATCTAAAGAGTAAATATTTAAAATATTTTGGCTATACAGCAATGCCCATATTCTGGGTCATTTTCCTAGAATAAAATTCATTTCAATTTGCAAGGGGGTAAATGTGCGCTTTCATGATTCTCTTGGATGTTAAGGATTATGCTACAGTAACATAAACAATAAAATAAAAGATACCATCTATCCAGGATGAGAAACATAAAACAAGCAAATAACAGGTGCAAAGTAAAAAGAACCATATCGCCTTTAAGGACTTGAAAAGAGGCTGTGTTTTGGTATAGAAAATTGGAATGAAATATCGATTTAGAAGAAAGAGGTAACTTCCATGTATCATCACTTATTTCTCTTTTGTCTGCAGCCAAAACCCCAAGGCCAACTCTTGTTTTAGCAGATTTTCACTCAACTACCTAAAACAAAGTTCAGAATTTCCAGCCCCATATATCACTTTAAGTGTCAAAAGAGCCAAGCCCCAGAGTAACAGTGAAAATATTAATCAGATAGTGGACAGATGAGAAAGTCAAACGAAAAATCTGTCATTTTACCCTGCCCTTTTGTTACCCAGACTTAAATAGCTTTTTATGTGTATGCCTGTCTTAAGAGCGAGCACTGTTCTCCTTACAAGCACAGAACGCAATCTTTGTGAGAGTAGTCCATGGACTTAAGGTTTCTCTTGGAACCCAAAGGGTCATGCTGTTCATCCCCAGGATCTCTGAACATGTTTATCCATCATTTTTTGTTAATCCAATTACACTGGTGGCAACAGAATCTATCTTGAAAGGTTTGATGGGGCGTAACTACTAAATTCAATGTCTCCTTTCTTTTTTGCAAAGAGTGGTGACAAATTTTAAAGTTTGCAAAACCAAATTACAGTATTCAGGGGAAATATACAGCTTTAGAGGAGAAAACCCAAAAGGTCTATTCATGGCTAGACATCCACCTTTTATCTTCTCTTGCAGAATCAGGGAGGAAGGGGCAAACCCTTCTCCCTCAAGGGCACATTTCTGGCAAGCTGACACCTGGTTGATTCAAGCGTTAATACTTCAAAATTTTAAAAATCTTTAATACTATTATAAAGCATCACATTTGAATCAGCAGAACACAAAAAAAATGGGTCCAAACCAAGAGTTCAGAACTATTGTACATGGATCACTTTCATATATCCCTAAAGTTTAAAAAGAAGGCTAGAATGACAAATACAGTTATAGGTTTGTGACAAAAAGAGAAATGGACCAATTCGATGCTTTTACTAACAGAGGCCTAAATGTTTATGACTAAACATTCACGAATATTCATGGCAAGTGTTCAAGAAAAGGAAAGCCCTAGAAGATTAAAGAACTTGAAATCTTTACACACAATAACATCAAATGAATCACCTGGGTAATATGCACCTGCTCAAAATGCAGTTAAGAAAAATGTGAACAAAGCTGAAATCCTTTTCTACATAATGACAGTAAAATAATGCTGCCTCTAAAGATTCACAAATAAATTAGTTTACTTATATTGGCAAAAGCCAAGTAACATGATTTTTCTCCTATAATGTGTTTCAAAAGCGCAACTCCATAAACAATAAATAATGTAACATAAAATCATTAAAATGATGTTTTTCACTTTTAATCTGAATTACATTTAATTCAGATTAATGCTAATAGTTTCATAAAGATTATAGTTTGAGTGCTTAGCATTCAAACTACTCTTGTCAACACTTCAAAAAGAAGATACAGATAATTTATTGGAGCATTTTTCTAACAGAAGTTTAAAAATTCGGTTGACTAGAGATAATCCTTAAATGGCCCTTATGACCTGTTTACAATAATTACTATATATTTTATTAGTTAAACAGGACCACAAAACAGATGCTAGCTCATTCCTTTTCAAATCCTTTAGTTACTTGAACTCTAAATGTACTTCATTCTCTTTATGGGTAAACTACACATTTCTTACAAGAAAGGGAATTCTACTTGTAGAAAAGACAGTATAATGGATTTTGTTATTATTCCAAATTGCTTCCAAAAGGCAAAAAGTTAATGCACTTTAGAGATCCTATCTTAAAGGCATATAAATTAGAAACTTATTGTGATAATAACATTTTTTCTCACCTGAAGCCTTTTAATTTCTGGTTCTGTTTTGATCTTCTTATATCATTATTTCGATGCCCCCAAACTACATTCATGGGCTCTTTAAAACTGTCCAAGAAATGTAGCAGAGAGGGAAAAATTGGCTTACTTTGAGAATAAATGATTTAAAATACGCCTATAAAACAGTCTGTGAATCCTAGAAAGATAGGGGGTACCTCAGCTTCCAACATACAAACAGGAGGTGAGAAAGAGGTAAGCAAGCTGGTGTGAACATTTCTATTTCCTCAGTTAACGTTTCAAGGTGAGACGGTGTCATCTTAGTCCAAATACAGTGGTTTCCTTTTCTCGGGGTGCAGGGTTCACTTGAAGAACAAGCCAGGGACTGCAAGGTCTGGCTGAGTGCATAAAACTGGGTCACGGGAGTGGCAGGGCCCCGGAGTGGCCTCCTGCACCCGAGGGGGAGGTGAGTGCAACCCAAGGAGTGGCCGGGTCGCGGGCTGCGGCTTCACGGGCCAGCTGTGTCCTGCAGCAGCTCTGGGCTTCCGGGCATGCTCTGCCCTCTTTCTATAAGAGGAATCACTACACTTCCTTGGCTTGTCCCGGGTCATTACCCTGATTATGTGATGTCACACCACAGTAGGAGCTTGGTCAGTGCTGAATGTGGGAGAGGCAGCCACGCCAAAGGTTCAGCACAAGGGCGCCTGAGTGAGGCTCCAGCCCAGATTCCTGTCCAAGCACGTCCCAAATGAGCAGCTGACCTGGGGCCAGGCTCTGCATCCCTCTATGCTGTAGTTCCCTCGGTTGATAAATGAGGATACGAATAGTTATGTCTCAAGGTGGGGCAGGAATACGATGAGATGAAGAGACGACCCTGTTAAGTCAAGACACTGACCTACAGGAAGTGCCCTATAACCTCTAACTCATATTAAGAATGTTCAGTATATTACACCTCTCTGCATGTGTTTTACAAAGTATGCTTAAAAATTATATACTGGTCCCCTACGTCCCCTTTGGGTAGGGTGACCAACCTCCCCATCCTGCCCAGAGTTTTCCTGGTTTTAGCACTGGGTATCTTGCATCTTGTGAAATCTCATTAATCCTGGACAAACTGGGAACATCTTACAAAGTTGTCTGCAATTCATCAAAAATCACCTCTCACTAGGGGTCCTGTAAGCCTGTGCTGTTACCTCCTGTAGTTAAGCCAGTCTGGACCACTCAGGGAACACTCAGGATAACCTAATTCTAAATTCTAAATACAGTCGACCTCAGAAATGTCAGCTCACAGCAGCAGGTTTCTACGCAAAACAAAACGTTTTCTTTCCTATGGGGCAGGTGAACCTACAACCTGACTCAACAGAAATTTCTTGGATTTGCTTATATCTTTTCTCACGCTTTTCATGGCTAAGCTGTGGCTCCCATAAATCCCAGGAAAGAAATGCAGCACCCTGGACTGCTCTCTACCTTCCTGGCTGCATTTGGAAACAAGTCTCTTGGATTGTTTTCAGTCACATGGTACATCCCATGAAGCTTATCTACACCCTATGTCCCAGGAAGACTGATGACACACCTCAGTTAGGACAAAAACGACCTTGTTAAAATGTAACAACCTGACATGCTCTGTAGTGAGGCTGTAAAGGTGCATAATTCACACATCTGAAGTTGTACAACCCATGAATTCTGCATTGTCTCGATTAGCAAATTAAAGCTTTGGCTAGCAATAATATAGGAGGAAGAGTTCTCCAAATAAACAACTATTATACTTATTTTCGGCTAAACAAATGAGGTCATTGACCCATCTCCAACATAACATTTTTTCGCATACTAAAATTTATCTTGCAAGTCTAAATAAATTCTTCTGAATGTAAGTACAGATGCATTGGCCATTTTTGTACTACTGAACCTAAATTTGTGTTTCTGATACCTGAATTAAAAATGCAAGATGGCCAGAAATCTATGAAAAATCTAGGGACCAAAGCCTAGGATCTCATAACATCTTGATCTGAACAACATTTTATTTTTATTAATATCTATTCATTGCCTAGTATTTCAGATACTTTGCCAGAATATGTATTATGTGCCAGAATATAAATAAATTTTCATAAACTAAAACTAATAGAAGGACTTGAATATTACCTCCCATTTTCAATCTATGACACTGAGAGACATAACACATACTTCACTGTACTCAAAGTTAGGAACATAAACTTGGGATTTGTGCCTATTAAAATAGAATGCAATCAAGTATAGAGGAAGGAGGTCCGAAGTAGGAGATGGGCTTGTCATCTATGTCACATCACCAGGGTGGATGGGTAAATCTCTGAACCTCTTTCAATCTGAGCTTCATCTTTCGTAAAAGGATGATGGTCCTCTCAGGACTAATTTTTAGAGTTACTGAGAACAATAAATTAATTACATCATCAAGCTACAAATAGTGAGCAAAGGTACTTTTGTTAAATTATATAATCTTTTAGCATTGTTAATATTATTTCTTTAAGCTGAAATCTCATATTCAAATATCTAATTATCAAGCCAATAGTCATACCTAACAAGGCGGCACATGAGAGTGGGTTGACGTCTGCATCTACATGAGATTCAAGTACAAAGACCAAACGTCACATGTGATCCGAAGGGCCAGGGCAGGTCAGCAAGGTGCCAACACAGCCGGGTAAATGGTTTCCCTCCAGTGTCCCTCAAGAAGGAAGAACTGATGGGTGTTCTAACCCTCCTGGGGCCAAGAGGAGCAGAATTCTGGCAGCCACTTTCCAATGCATGACCGCAGAGGGCCAAATATTCCATAAGGTTACTGCTGTTTAGAAGGAAAACCTAGGGATTTTCTACTCCTTTGCATCACAGACAGCAAGCATTAAACCCTGTATCTATGAGAGCAAGGGAATGCAAAAAACATAAAATAAATATGCTACTCTTTTCCAAACAGAATTGTTTTCTATTTGTCAGTGTTGAAAATAAATTTTGAAGCAAAAACACTCAATTTTAATCCTCTCTTTTTTGATGTGAACTGCTCACAATACAAAAAATTGACACCAAATGCCCTACAAAATCAGTGCAGGCAAAAAGCTATCTGTTAAATAATGTAGCTCATTATTTAAAAAAATGCAGTTACATAACTCACATACTATGAGAGAAAAGAAACAATATTCAATTGTTAAAAAGTTATGTTAATATTTACCTTTTGTGGATGAGTTATATTTTTCTTGTTCTTCAATGAATTAAATGCACATAATGATGGAAATAAAAGAAAGAAATCAGCAAATTTATAGTTAGACATGGAAATGTGAATCAACACAATGGCATGAATAATAAAAATATGTAACATATAATGTGATATGACAAACTTTAATGACAAACCATGAAGAAGTCTCAAACATGACACTAAAACCAATCAAAGAAAGAATGAATGCAACAATTTAAAGATTTTAAATAAAAGCATAAACATTGGGAAATTAATATATTTAGAATTTGAAAAAGTTTATTTTCTTGCCTTTGAAGAATTGCACAATATTTCAGCACCAGCTTTACTAAGATATTTCAATCTTAATATATGATAACATTTTATTATAAATGTACTTAAAAGCATATTTAATATTCAAAATTAACATTTTAATTTAAAAAATGATATCCTTTCAGATAATTTAAAATTTTATATAATAAATGAAAACATAAATTCCACTTTTGGTAGGTAGTAGGCATTTTCTTTTCACTGTGGAAAGTATTCTAGAACATTTTCTACCTGGGAAAAAATATATCCTACTTCAAGTGATCCTTTTCTCCTTCTCAAGTTAATTATATTAAACTATCTCAAAGTGAAATGTTCTCTGGAGATTACATTTCTCACACATTTCTTACGAATTTATCTGCCTCCTTGTTGGTACATCATTTACTGGGAAACAAGGGCCTATCTAGGTATTTTGAAGGGGCGTGCCATTAATGTTAGGTAGCAGAATACCAGAACAACAACAACAACAAAATAATTGGCACACTGTGTCAGCTTATGAATGATCTTTCAATAGGTTTTCTTAAAAAAATACCTATGCTGCACACACACATACAAAATCCCTTGGTTGGCTTCAGAAAACCATCCATTTTAATGCAACTGATCATCTTGCTTTTCGTCTCACACTACCTTAGGGTTACACTGGAATACAACATTGGAACATACCCAGAGGAGTTTCCTGAAAGCCTCTGCTCTCAATTATCACATACCTTTGGAGTTACCTAAATGTTAAGGCTACTTTTTCAGCTACTTTATCTCAAAATCTGTATCATAACCACAGCTATGCTTTCTCGCTAACTGTAACATAATCAGATTCCATGTAGAAAATAGGCTAGCATTCCTAATTTTTAAAAGAAATTCTAAAATACATTTTTAGAAGTTTAAGTAAATGTGTTTTTTCACATGATGTTAGCCTTTAAAAAATATATATACATATATATATATTGCTTTCACTGTACAAAGAGAGAATGGTTGAACTGAATTACAATGAGGAAAATAAGCATCCAAACAATCTATGAATCCTAAACACAATAATGCAGATAATTATATCCAGAAATTATGCATGAATAAAATTATAAGTTCATCAAGAAGTTATGACACTATTCAGGAATCTACATCATTTGAAATATTCACTCTTACCAGCCAATTGTCAACTCAGTTTTTTTAATAAAATACAATTATCCTTTGTTAAAAATTTTTTTAAAAAGTAAAAATAAACATAAAATGAGACTGGAAAGAAGGAGTCAAATGTGGGAGGGCCTTCATTGGTTGTAAATAAACTGCATTTGGCATTAGTCTTCACAGAATATGGAAGTAAATTTTAACATACAATATTAAAGGAAAAAATGACATGATTATATAGCCTTAAGAACATCAATGAACTCCATCTTCAGTAAAATAAGCTAAATTCTATTGAGCCCATGAATAAAATTAGACGTTGATTTTTAAAAACATATTCTAGGAAATACAAAGATGTCATGTGACCTGTTCAGCTTGAAATCGATCCATAGTAAGATGAAGGTGGGCAGTATCATCATTTACCAATGTCCCGAAACACATAGTAACAACATACAGTAAATCAGATCCATTTTAATTATAGAAAACCCAGATAAAATAGTACATGCTTGTTGTATTTTTAAATGGTTGTATCTATATGACTCTTAAGGTGATAAGCTTTAGGAACCTCAAACAGCAAGTGACTAGGAATGTATTTGTGATATTAACTATCAAAATAACTCCACCAATTTCATCCTCAGTCATTCCTTTCTTCCCACCTCAATTCAATCCTTACAAATTGGTGATTTCTCTGAAAGACAACTGTGAATACGAATATCATAATGCAGTAATATTGACTGATACTAACAACCAAACATGAGTTTAAAAAAACACAAAGTCTAGCACACATTTCATCTGGTTTTGTAGAAGCAAGTCTTATTTCTATAGGTTAATAAAACTATAATCTCACTATATGAGAGTTATATTCAATACCCTCATATGCTTTTGAATCTTAAATGTTTTAGCAACTGGAGGAAATGCAAAGAATTTTAGGAACACATGATTTTTGGATATCAATCTTTAGTACACTATGGCCAGTAGTGAGTTTGCAGTTGAACACTAGTACCTATAGTTCTTTTGGTTGTGCAACAGGAGTCCGTGACTGAATAATTTAAACAAACACCACCTTTTTTAAGATAAATTTTAAGACAATTTCATTTAGACTATTGCTAATTATAGCCTTAATAATATTACATTAATTATGTATGTTATCTTCTCAAAATGTTCCCAAATAAGAGAAAGTTTGTTAAAGACATGAATTGAGAATTCCCATGAATTAATTGCTATTTTAGAAAAGAAAGTCAGAGTTTCACATAGCCTTTTATTTTTCTGATTAGCTAAATGAATAACCTTATAATGACCCTGAATATTAAAGCATGGCATATCAACAGGACGCATGATTTTTAAAAAAGAATACAAATTCAGAATTTATTGTAGCAACATTTTTCTGTCAATAAGATGACACTTCTTAAAATCTAGACTAATTTTCTTATAACCAAGTACTCTGTGTACAGTCTGTCATATCAGTCTTTGCAAAAGCATATTTATCTTCTTTGACCACTAATATTTCAACGACACATTCAGTAAAGTGCTTTGAGGGGATAGAACACATATTCAGCAATATAGAAGGAAATATACAAGTTTTACATTAGCAACAACCAACACTGTTGAAAAAAATATTCAAAATGTTAACCTTTCAGTTGTTTCACAGGGATGAAGATTTTTAACACACATTTTAAATATAAGTTGACTGTATTCACATTACAACCCCAAATTAAACATTATTTCACTAAATTGCTTAAAAAATTTATGATAACATTTACTGATAACATATCATTTCACTTACTGAGAAATGGGAAGGCACTTTGAGTCACATGAAGAAATCTGACTCTTTCAACTGTGTTTAACTCTCAGCCAAGTAGCTTAGTGAATTTAATTTCCAGGAAAATATATCCCCCACTCCCACCCCCTCTCTATCTAGAAGATAAAAACAATGGGTATATGCTTAAAATAAGGGAAATCTAAGTGATGTTAACTGTTTAAAGACACTAAAAGGTGTTTTCTAAGTCAGTTTTTAATCATCAGACATGAAAAATATGAGATACTGCAAGTAAGTTCAAATAAAAAAAACACTAGCCAAGCCTTCAATATGAGTTTCATTTAAAAATATTTTTAAAATAAAGTTAAATAAGTCTTCTTTTAACACCAAAAATACCGTATTGTACTGAGGTCTTTAAAGTTTTATTTTTTGCCTTGGTACCGTTGGAAGAAGTATCTCTAAAGGGCTCGTTTATTTCTTTTAACTGACCATCTGAAATTCATTCATTCACTCACTTAGCAGAAACAGCACGGAGGTACCAATTGTTATACCCAGGTGCTGGGTAACTTGAGTTCTTAGGATTCATCAGACTACATGCAACCAGAATATGATTCCGTTAACAGAAGGCATATAGAAAGAGGGCTTTCTCGAAGCCAGGCTTTGGGCCGGCTCCCTCTGTGGATACCTTGTTCTATGCTGCCGCTTCGCACGGGCACCTGCGGGAGCTGCCTGCCCCGGCGGCTGCTGAAGGCGGCGTCCGCGGGCGGGGACCGGGTGGGGCTCGCCTGCCGGTGCGTCCTGCGGGGGAGACAGACAGGGGCAAATCACACGATGAAACCCCGGGGGGCCTGACAAAAATCCCTGGCTTCTTCCTGCTACTGCTAAAAGAGCCGTCACGCCCCTACGTGGGCCTTTGGAAGTACAATCAAATTCTCTTACATGATGTGCATAAAATGACTATGATCAAAAAAGGGGCCAAAAGAGGAATGGTTCCGCCACAGACAGCGCTGCAGAATGAATTTCTGAACAGGGCAGAACTGAACACTCTTCCTTGCATAAACTCTGCACGAAGCTGTGGCTCGCTGTTCAGGTGTCCATTTTCGGTAGTACTGGAGGGAATGTATCTACTCACAGCCTCTGAATCTTAACAACGTGCGTCAATTATTTAAGATAGGCTGCTAGACTGCTACAATTAAATCCATGTAAGTGACGAGAGTAGTTATAGTTTTAGACTTTTATAAGCTACCATTCACTTGCAATTTATTTTTAAATAGGAAACGTCTGAAAAGATATGTATAAAAAGAACCTTGGGCACATGGTATGAAATATACTGGGGAACAGATCAAAATTACAGATAGAAATTTAAGAAGCGTGCGGATACATTACTACTGTACTGGAGTAAGCTGACCTCTATCTACTATTATTCAAACTTTTTTTTTTTATATACTTAAGAATTTTAAAGCACTCTCAGAATTTTGTGAACAAAGATGAAAGACTTTTTTTTTTTCTTTTCTGATTCTTCTTATACATTTTAAAGCAAATATACATTTAATTTCAGGCAATTTCTTATAAAGAACTTCACATAATTAAAAAAAAAAGAAGTATATATGAATATGCCACAAACAGATGGAAGGACGGAACACAGGCAAGTTTAGTTTTCAGTGATGGCTGGTCGGCAGGAGGTATAGAAGAGAAGGTCACCAGCACAGTGAAGGAGGATGCAGGCAAGGGTGGATGCAGAGGGGTTTAAGTGTCACAAAGGATCAAGAGCCATGGCGCCGTAATGAGTGCGAGTGTCGAGAGCTCAGGAAGGCACAAGACCACAGCGACACCTGGAGGCAGACACTGAACAGCGACCTTGTCAGGAGCGGAGAAGGTGGCGCGGACCCTCCGGGGGCAAGGTGGTGCCTAGGGCACAGTGCTCTGACACTAGGGTGCTCGCTCGAGCGGGAGCGAGCGGGATGTTTCCCCCTAAGGACTGGCTGATCAGTCGCTCTCGCGGCTGCGTATCCCCTTCTAGAAAGACATGGTGGGAGAACCCTAAAACATTAGGGTCAGAAAAGATCTTCAGTCAGCAGGTCACATCCACATCTGTCCAAGGAAAACCTGGTTACTCGTACAAGACAGTGATTTGTAAAACCCAGGAGCAAACCCATCCCAATGTTACTGAACGGGACTGCACATCAAACGGACGCGTTATCCCGAACCTGCACGCCCAGTGGTCCTGAGAGAACCCATCTGGGTTCCCCCAGGATGACAAGTCTTCAAGGCCCACAAGACCGAGACTTTGGACTCTAGTGTCTTACTGAGCTGATCTCTGGTGCCTGGAACACAGGAGCACAGACACCATGAGCTCAGTAAAGAGATCGGGGCTTCAGAGCAAGCACCGTCAGGACAGTGAGCCCGGGGACACTTGAAGCACTTGCCTTCAAGAAGGAGCAATGCACTCTGCCCATTCATAATGTTCATAATTGGACTCTGCAATAGGAAGTTCCTACCAAACAGCAAAGGGAAGCTATCTTCTGAGGTTAATTTAAATAGATCAACAAATTAAAATGATATATAGTGGAGAATGCTTTTTGAGCTGACTAAATGCAGGTGGCTGATATATGGATAAAAACACATCCTCTAACACATAAAGGTATTGGCAAGGATATATCCTTTTTTTTGTCCATATATTGTCCATATATTGACAGCTGTTTTAATATAGTGTTCAAAATTATTATGAAGCCAATTTATAAATTAAGGATTAAGAATTAAAAACTGATGTTTACATGTGAATATATCTGTGTATATATTATATATATGCTTCTTTAAAACATACACATTTTTGCTTTATTTATCATTTTTTGTATTTTAAATAAAGTGTACATTTAAAATACCTAATCTGTATTATTTCTCATAGTCACAGAAGCCAAGAAATAACACTTCATCCTTTTGAAAACAATGCTGTAATAGTCAGTTAAGTAATTTAAAGTGGTGAGACAAAAATCCATACTTATCACTACAGGAAGTAGTGATACATTAATTACCAAGTGCTTTATTCAACTTTTATTTGGGTTGACAATTTTTCTCTTAATTAGACTGTCTTTTGCAGCTGCAGTTATGTAGATTCAGGGTATATCCTCTATTTTCAAACAATAAAATGGGAAAATGTCAGATTTTAGAGCATAAAAAGGTACAGCTTAGGTACCTAATGTTCATTTAACCTTTTTGAGCTCTGAATTAATGCTGCATCAGACCCTAAGGCATATCCAGAAACCTGGATGGTCATTTTGATTGCTGAATTAATGGAAGAAAGCTGGCATCATGTATCAAAACTGTTCATTCATTCTGGATTGACTTCTCACATGAACTCCATTCTACATAATTAACTTACATGGGAAGGATCAAGGTATGATCACGTCCTTTCCAATGATATAAATAATGAGTTTTTATCTATTATTCTTTAAAAGCAATTATCATGAGAATAAATTTCAACATTCCCTTGTAGAAAATACACTCTAATGTGGTTTGAAAGTTTAAAAATATAGTTTTTACCCTAGTCCAGACAAATTTCACAGATCTTGCAATTTCACTAAAATCTTGCTTCATTACTTAATGCAATTCATAAACTAAAAGAACTTCCTAAATACAACCTGAAATGTGAATAAAAAAGATGAGTCTATATGGCCCCAAAGTAAATGACAAAAATATAAAAAGCACAGTTCGCTGGTGGTCCAGTGGTGAAGGCTTTGCATTGCCACTGAATGGGGCATGGTTTCAATTCCTGGTTGGGGAACTAAGAGCTCCCATGCCTTGAGACACGGTCAAATATCTATCTATCTATCTATCTATCTATCTATCTATCTATCTATCTATCTATCTATCTAATTTGCCACTTATTTTGTATAAATATAAAAAAGCAATTTCAGGGGCAAATAAGTGCAAATTCATTTCTCGATGAACGTTACACAGATCCTCCCAAGCCAGGAGCTTTCAGGGCCTAAGCTTTCAGTGCCCTGTTGGGGGTTAATTACTTAGCGCCAGGGCTGTTTTTCCTTTGAAACCAATCACAAGTCCCTCAGGAACAAAACAGCTTCTGCTCCCGCCAATCTATAACTAGTATGGAAGCGCAGACTCTGATGAGGTGTGGAAACCCTTCTGCCTGAGGATAAAGGAGACTGGATCACAGGAGGGGGGCAAAGGGGAGTGAGGAGGCAAGGGCTGGAGAGAGATGAGCCAGGCTTTGGAGAAAGAGATGGCAGAGCCAAGGAGCGTTTCTTTCAGAGGAGAGGAAGGAGGGTGAATCAGGAAATTCTGAGGTCCAGGAGTGAGATGGGAGGAAATCCAGACTATTCCATGAAATGGGACCTGCTGAGAATGTAAAGGTATCTGAGGGAAAGAGACCAGCAAGGAGCAGGACAGAGGATGGACAGGGAGTGAATGATGAAGAAGGAGGGCGATGGGAGAAAAGTGTTCCTCAGCGGGCATCCACATGGTGCCGTCTGCACACACCAGGTTCTAGCGTGTCTGTGTGTGTTCAGATGTGTGTGCGCATGCATGTGGTGTGGTGTACATATCACATACATACACGTGTGCCTTTTTTGCATTCTCACAACAGCTCTTTAAAGTATTATCATTCCTATGTTATAGATGGGAAAACGGGGGCTAATATCGTCAACTGCAAAAAGACAAATAACTAGCTTGATAAAGGCAGGACCCACAGAGTATATGAAGACCCAATACTGCTCTCTTTTCCGCCTTTGAGACAGAACTAGCTTCTATTATCATGAGATGAAACATGGTAATATCACATCCCTGGGTGTATTGTTCATCTTGCAAAACAAAACATAAATGCATGTCCAGTAACAAATTGTTTGACAAGATTTAATAGAATCGCATTTTGAGAGTTTATAGGAACAAAATATATGGAAAATGTATTTAATGAATATCAGCTCTGCTTCATATGTCTACACATAACATACTTTTGAAATAAAAATAGTGAGGGTTCTAGAACAAAATATAAATCCAACATAACTACAACTCCAGTTCACTGTTTCCAAACGAGTTTCTAAATATTTACTGCTGAGTTCAACCCATGCCTACTGTCTTCACGTAAGACTAGTGTTCTTGAAGTGAAGTTAACATTTCCCTGCCAAAATTTTAGCTTGTTCGACATTTCTGTTGCTGCAAGGAGATTTGCAGGAAATTGCTTCTATTGCTGCTTAAAAATAGAGTCCTTTTTAAAAAATTACTTGCTAAAGGATAGACAAGCATGTGGTACTTAAGGTCACCATGGTTCCTCCCGTGGTGGCTGTGACTTGTTTCAGGAGCACCAGCACAACAGAAAATGAATGCGTAAGCAATTCTAAGTATCAACCCTGGCCAAGCATCCCCCAGTCAGGATTCAGAAAGCAGGTTCCACAAGAGGAAAAGTCCCCAGAGCAGGACGTGCAGCAGTGCTAACAGTCTGCAGAGCTCAATGCACATGAGGGTGAAAAGATACACATTTATTTACTAAGGAGCTTCCTCAGAGGTTCTGAAGCTCTGCTTCAAGGGCTGGGCATGTAAGCCAGAAATCAGTTCTGCCTTTCTTCTATCTAGAAACAGTTATCATAGCTTTCAAAACATTTTCTTGCATGGCTATTCCTGAAAAGGTCACGTTTTTGAGGCCAACAAAGGGCCTTAAAAGTTATGATCGCCACACAGCAAATTCTGCCTGAGGCCAAGATGGGTCTGTGTGCTGGGGCTCCTCTGAGGAGCCGTCAATTCCTGAGGCCAAGAATCAGTGTCCAGAGCATTCACACTGTGGCCTCACTCACCTGTAGCTGAACATCAACTGAGAAGGTATCTTCAAAAGAAATGAGCGCTAACGTAAACCTAGAAAATCCAGGCCAATTCTTCTATTGTAATGAGCTATTCATCAATTCCCTTGAAAGCTAAGCATGTGACTATTTACACTCTAATAAAAATCAATGAAGAGCTTTAATTATAAGCAAACAAATTCAAATACCTAACAGGCCTGAGTTTTCTACATGAAAACCTACAAGCAGAATAAGTAAAGGAAAGAGCAATATGAATATGGCTCTGAAGCAAAGATTTGAGACTGGGGGGAATAGAATCCCTTCTGGGGGGATTCCTCCCCCCCCTTCTGGGGGAAAGATTTGTGATTATCCACACACATGTTGTGACTCAGACTGTAAAGAATCTGCCTGCAATGCAGGACACCCAGGTTCGATTCCTGGATTAGGAAGATCCCCTAGAGAAAGAAATGGCAACCCACTCCAGTATTCTTGCCTGGAGAATTACATAGACAGAGGAGCCGGATGGGCTACAGTCTGTGGGGTTACAAACAGTCAGACACGACTGAGCAACTAACAACAACAACACACGTGTTCAGTGTTGCCAGGAATGATGCTTAAATACCCCTCATCTGGAGGGAAACACGTTCAGTTACCTCTAGAATCATCTAACATTCTGTAAAACCGTATCTTATTGTCAAAAAATCTTGTTCATTGATTTTGGAAAAGGGTACATGGCAGACATTTAACTAGTAATTGTTAAATGAACTAAAGAGGCCTCAGTGGAATATAAAGAATATGAAACTTTGAGGAAAGTTTTCAATCTTGTGAAAATAAGTGGGAGGAGCTTAAGTAATTTACATTCTGGTAAAGAGACTGTATTATATGTATTGAGAGTAAAGAAAATGCAAACAGTTACACAATCAGTATTTTCATTACATTCTTCTCATCTATCATCTAGCTAGCTAGCTAGCCACGTATCTATTTCTCTATCCATCAATGTATATATATATATATATCTATTTGTCTGTCCACCTATGTATGAATCTGTGCTTATATGCACGTATGTATGTATGTTGTTGTTCAGTCCCTAAGTTGTGTCCAACTGTTCGTGACCCTACAGACTGCAGCACGCCAGGCTTCCCTGTCCCTCACTATCTTCCTGAGTTTGCTCAAACTCATGTTCACTGTGTCAGTGATGCCATTCAATCATCTCACCGTCTGTGGCCCCCTTCTCCTCCTGCCCTCAGTATTTCCTAGCATCAGGATCTTTCCCAGTGAGCAAGCCAGTTATTCTCATCAGGTGGCCAAAGCATTGACCGACAAAGTTTTGAGCGAAAAACACGCTCACTTTTTCAGGAAATCTTGGTTTCCACTAGGCCATCCTGACAAACTAGGAATTCTGTAATGGAAAACAGTCCCTTCTGAATTATCCTGACGTACTCACTCGCTGCTGCTGTGCTCCATGTACATTCTGAGTTTGAAATTTCAACTTTGCCTGCTGAAGGTATCTTCTAGAGTTTTCTGGGAGGAGAAAAAGTGGAACATTCACTTAAAATTGTATAAAGTGAGCTTCATCATGAGTCCTTCCAATGAATATTCAGGGTTGATTTCCTTTAGGATTGACTTGCTTGAACTCCTGGCAGTCCAAGGGACTCTCAAGAGCATTTTAAATCTAGCACCATAATTCAAAAGTATCAATTCTTCAGCACTCAGCCTTCTCTGTGGTTAAACTCTAACATCCATATACAAACCTTGTCAGCAAAGTGGTATCTCTGCTTTTCAATACACTGTCTAGATCTGTCACAGTTTTTCTTACAAAGAGCAAGCGTCTTTTAATTTCAGGGCTGCAGTCACCATCCACAGTGATTTTGGAGCCCTAGAAAATAAAATCTGTCACTGTTTCCACTGTTTCCCCATCTATTTGCCATGAAGTGATGGGACCAGATGCCATGATCTTAGTTTCTTGAATGTTTAGTTTTAAGCCAGCTTTTTCATGCTTCTCTTTCACTCTCATCAAGAGGCTCTTTTATTCTTCCTCATTTCCTGCCGCTAAAGCAGTATCATCAGCATATTTGTGGTTGTTGATATTTCTCCCAGAAATCTTGATTCCAGTTTGTGATTCATCCATCCCTGCATTTTACATGATGTACTCTGCATATAAGTTAAATAAGCAGGGTGATTATAGCCTTGATGTACTCCTTTCCCAATCTGGAACCAGTCTGTTGTTCCATGTTTGGTCCTAACTGTTGCTTCTTTATCTGCATACTGGTTTCTCTGGAGGCAGGTACGGTGGGTGGTCTGGTATGCCCATCTCTTTAATAATTTTCCACAGATTATTGTGATCAAGAGAGTTAAAGACTTTAGCGTAGTCAATGAAGCAGAAATAGACATTTTTTGGGGGGGAATTCCCTTACTTTTTCTATGATACACTGGATGTTGGCAATTTGATCTCTGGTTCCTCTGCTATTTCTAAATCCAGCTTATACATCTGGAAGTTCTCAGTTCACGTACTCCTGAAGCCTAGCTTGAAGGATTTTGAGTATTACCTTGCTAGCATGTGAAATGACTGCAACTGTATGGTAGTTTGTACATTATTTGACACTGCCTTTCTTTGGATTTGGAAAGAAAACTGACCTTCTCCAGTCCTGTGGCCACTGCTGAGCTTTCCAAATTTGCTGGCATATTGAGTGCAGCACTTTAACAGCATCATCTTTTAGGATCTTAAATAGGTCAGCTGGAATTCCATCACATCTGCTAACTTTGTTCATTGTAATTCTTCCTCCAGCCCACTTGACTTCACACTCAAAGACATCTGGCTCCAGGTGAGTGACCACACCTTTGTGGTTATCTGGGTCATTAAGACTTTGTTTGTATAGTTTCTCTGTGTATTCCTGCCACCTCTTCTTAATCTCTTCTGCTTCTGTTAGGTCCCTGCCATTTCAGTCCTTTATGGTGCCCATCTTCGTATGAAATATTCCCTTAGTATCTGCAATATTGTTGAAGTGATCTCTAGTCTTTCCCACTCTACTGTTTTCCTCTTTTTTTTTTTCTTTTTGCATTGTTCACTTAAGAAGGCTTCCTTTTCTCTCCTTGCTATTCTCTTCAACTTTGCATTCAGTTGGGTATATCTTTCCCTTTCTCCTTTGCCTTTTATTTCTCTTCTTTTCTCAGATGTTTGTATGGCCTCCTCAGACAACCATCAGGCCTTTTTCCATTTCTTTTTCTTTGGCATGTTTTTGGTCATTGCCTTCTGTACAATGTTACAAACCTCTGTCCATAATTCTTCAGGCACTCTTTCTGACGTTATCTGCTTACTTATCTGTTCATCTATATATCTATTTCTCTGTCCATCTATTTTTTTATGTATGTACGTTATCTATCATGGGCTTTCCCTGGTGGCTTAGTCGTAAAGAATTTGCCTGCAATGCAGGAGATGGGTTGAGAAGATCCCCTGGAGAAGAAAATGCAACCCACTCCAGTATTCTTGCCTTGGAAATCCCAGGGACAGAGAAGTCTGGCTAGCTACAGTCCACAAGATCACAAAGAATCAGACACAAGTTAGCAGCTGGCACTATCTATCACCACTATTGGTCTATTTTATCTACCTGTCCATCTATGTAAGTATGTATGTATGTATGTATTTCTATCTCTATAAGATGGGTATGTATCTATTTATTCAATGTCTCTGCAAAACTGAATTTCTACTCAGCACTTTTTTTTTTTGGTTCCTGGGATCCTTGTTCCATTGTAAGTTAAGCTGCCTAAATAGTCCATATCTCCATAGATCATGACCCAGAAGCCAATTCAATCTCCTGTTCACCCACAATGCCTGATGTGACTAATACCTACTCATTTTTCTAACCTGACCTAAGAGGTATTATCCTCTGGAAAGCTTTCCTTTCTTTGTTGCTCGCTGTTCTATTCCTTGAACTGGACACACAGCTTGGCACATATTTGTTGACTGCATGGACCACTGAACTGCAGTTTCCCTGTTCGCCAAGTTTCCTTCTTATGACAGCCTCGCGGGTGTTTCCCATCTAGCCCTGGGTCTTTCAAGCCACTTTCCAAAGTGGTGTTCACGTGGTCTACAACTTTGGGACTCAGACCAATCATGTGGAAGGAACTGCCGTGGCTCAAGGAGTAGTAAGGTAGAAGTTAAAATTCTATACCACAGCGTGTGAGAATTTACAGCACATTTATAGCAATCTTTAAGAATTTATCCCGTTTTGTTTTCAACCTCTCTCCAATCTCCTGAGTCGTCCCCAGTAAGCCTGAGTTCCACAAACTCAAGAGGGTATTTCAGTCCTCAGTGTTATAGCATGCTGTCCCCTTCTCATAGAACACTGTCCCTTCTCATAGAACTCTTCTTGACACCTACTTTTATGCACCTAGATTAGGTCACCTAACCTCACCTGCAGCCTCTTTCCCTGTGTTCTCACTATGCCTCGCGTCACCTCTATGGCGGCTGTGACACCTAAATGCATGCATCCACTTACATCTATGTCACCCTGTACATTCTCAATACTGATGGGATGAGTGAATATATGCTAATTGGATTTTTGATGTTTCTTTTTTACAACTATGCAAAATTTCTGTCGGTATCTTGAACCTAAAAGCACTTTAAAATTTTATACAAACTGTAAACAAAATACAAGAAATCACTTAATTTCTACATTAACTTAGCGAGTATCTTAAAAGTTGTAGTTATGAGTAGACTCAGATTATGCATTTGTAGAACAGATTTTAAAGAAGATGGCATCATTTGGATAAATAACAGACACTCAAAATACTTGCATATTTCAGGTAACATATTTATCGGTAACATTTCAATAATCTCAGAAACAAAATATTATTGTCTTAATATGTATATAGGACTACACTGCATTTAATCATTTTTTTAGTGATCAGAATGATCACTAAGAGAAATGCATGAGATTTTTCTTAAGCCCTAAGACTTAGGGCAAGTCCTAAGACTTGCCTTCAAACTATCCATCTCTCATTTGTTGAATGAGGCTATCCCCATGGAGGAGATTTCTCAACAGAAAGGTCTCTCTAAGCATCACAACTGTGTTTAAACAACGATCTTCTAAAACGAGAGAGGAGGTGCCCCAGAACATCTCAGCAGAACAGAAGATGCTGCATAGCACAACATCAAGCCTACCTTTCTGCGTCAGAGGCAGTGCCTTTCCTAGTCTGGTTTTGGATGCTAGATCTTTCAGACTTTCTGGAGTGCCTGTGGAATGAAATGTTAAAGAAACACAAAACATATGATGAATCACGCTCCAGTCATCTGGTCATCTTCTACAATGACAAAAGCAATTGACATGGAAAATGGCAACTATTTTACCTAAATGGTTTTGTCAGTCCGTACTTTCTTAAAATAAAACAAAAATGAGGACTGGTGTTGTGTAGAAGACACAATTTCCCACCAGGAGCCACAGAAGCTGACACCCTGCCAGTGTAGACGAGAAAGTCTACAGTCCAGATGTCAAGGAGACTCCTGCTGGCAACTGAGGCGGAAACAAACTCAACGGTGAAACGCAGTGATGAGAAAGATGATGGCAGTCGTGGTTCAGGCACAGAAAGACCACACACGGGGGGAGTGCTCGCCACCCTGAAAGTCTCAAACCTGGTGCTACAAAGATGTTCTCCTTTGCTTTTTTTCTCCTCCAAAATTATGCTCTAGGGAAATGTGTCTGACATAAAGAACGGTATTTAAAAATCAACTATTCAATTTATTTTTAAAATTATCATATACTTTTGTACTCGTGTAGTATTTTAAAAAGCTAATCATCCATCACAAACCAAATAACTAATAAAGTTAGCAATTTATTCTATATTCTAAAACTACTTATGTATATTGAACATTTGAAACTTGAAATGCACTTCCCATAGAAATAATGCTCATGCATAGAACATACATCTATTCATCCTAAAATGTGTCTGGACTACAATATACTTGAAATAAATAAAAAAATACTGTGGTCAAGAAGCTCACTAATTTAAAAAAAAAAAGACAGAGAGAGACTTTAAAGGCAATAAAGTTTATCCTGGAGAAGAGAATTCTCCAGTATTCTTGCCTGAAGAATTCCACACAGAGGAGCCTGGTTGGGCTACAGTCCATGGGGTTGCAAAGAGTCGAACATGACTGAACGACTCTCACTTCAGATAACTGGCTGCATACAATTTATTTTTATTTTCTGATATCCTTTCCTTCCAACAATGTTAAGGAGAAAACTGGTTTGTTTTTTTTTTTGAGATGCTACTGGCATATATCATCATACTAGTTTCAGATGTGTGACATAATGACAACCCCAATAAGCCTGGTCTATATCCATCACCACTCAAGTTAGAAATTTTCTTGTGATGGGAACCTTTAAGATCTGGCCTCTCATCTCTATTCTTTTGATAAATTTATGCCAGATCCTCTAAGTGTCCAGCACAGGTCCAGTTATGTCAGGCCCAGGGGTGCAGGAGTGCATAGGAGTCCTGAGCACATGCCTGTGATCAATGAGGAAGACAAAGTTTTCTCCAGGACCAGAGGGAAGTATCAGGTGCAGAGCAGGAAGTGATCAGGAGGGGAGGCAGAGGAAAGAGGTTTGCAGACCCAGGGCCTGCGCTCCAAACAACTATTTGGCAAATTTACACTTAGCCCCAAGCTTCCCTGGTGACTCAGATGGTAAAGAATCTGCCTGCAGTGTGGGAGACCCAAGTTCGATCCCTGGGTCAGGAAGATCTCCCGGAGAAGGAAATGGCAATCCACTCCAGTATTCTTGCCTGGAGAATTCTACAGACAAGGAAGCCTGGTGGGCTACCATCCATGAGGTCGCAAAGAGTCAGACACGACTGAGTGACTAACACACATGTTTGGTCCCAAGGGTGTCCTGGGACCGAGAGAGCCAGAGTCCCTCGTCCCCTCTGAGAAGCGTGGGAGCCAAGTGAAGACACAGAGTTTCAGGCCAGTTCCTGAAACTCACAATCACTAAGGGTTTTCATTCATTCATTCACTCACTCACTCATTGAACAAATACTGTGTGTATATTCCAGATGCTGCTCTAGCTGCTTGGGCTATGTCTGTGAACATAGCAGACAAAATTTCTGCCTTCAAACAATTTGTGTTTTATGGTAAAAGACAAACAATAAACAAGAACCCCTCAAACAAGTAAACTATATAACATGTCAGATCAATAATAAGAACAATGAGAAAAAGTCAACCAGGGAAACAGTTCAGAGACGTGCTGGAGGAATGGGGTCTCAGATAAAAGCAAGTTGCAGTTTGAAGAGAGATGCTCTGGAAGGGTGTGTGGGTGCAAAGGGCAGGACCAGAAGCACCTGGCAGGCTTTTGTACCAACTTTCTACATCCCTGCAATGAAAAGGCGATGAGCATCCTTTAGACCTTCTCTGTTTTTCTCCTATCTCTAGTCATTGCTATGAATTCAATGGAGATTTTATTTCCTCTATAAAATTTCAACTCTTCCTCTTCTCATCTCTAAAATTTAATGGGCTCACATGGAAGACTGATCATCACAGTACCTGGTGATACTGATGATGATAGCGCTGATATTAACAATATCAAATATCTACTAAGAATTTGCTGTCTTTTCTCATCTAAGCTCATCAATCCCATGAAGGCATACTTCTCTTTCACCCTTTTAAGAAGAAGGAGATTGAGGCTTGCAGGGGTGAAGCCAGTTGCTCTTACATGAACCCTGCATGTCAAACTACGACGTAACTGAGTCTATGATCTCAGTATCTGCGAACACGTTGTATCTGTGGCTTAAATGATACTGGATCATGGCAGCTAAAAACACGGACCCTAGAGCCAAACTGAGGTCCCACCCGCTTTCTGAACAGCTGGGTGATTTTAGTCAATTTACTCAATCTCTATGTGCCTCAGATTTCTTCTACTTGCAAAGTGGCAAAAATACTATCACCTCACAGATGCTAACTCTATAAATATGTCAGTATTACTATTTGCATTATAGTATTTCTAGTATGATGCAGAACAAGGATTTTAGTTTTAGCATTACTTAGAATAGCAAGAGATCAATGCTATAAAAGTATTATTTAAAATGATAATAATATGTATTTGTTTCCCTAAAGTAAAAACTCTTCCTCATCTATAAGAGCATCAACCTCAGAGTCAGTGCCCCATAACTAGATGATAAATATTCATGCAGAGGTTCATGTGTCTAACTTTTGTTTTTGCTTTTATTTTTAACCCTCTATTTAAGGATGCTCCTTTTTTTCTCTTCAAATGCTTCAGACAATTACTTTATTGAAGATTCTTCTAAAGCTTTCTACAAAAGATATGTCCTTATAATTTTTCTAACTACTTAAAAGAATCCTGGAGTTAAATTAAAACGACATACACTTGATTGTAATAATTCAGTATAAAGCAAGAATAGAGAAGAAAATAGAAAATTCTACTGTCTTTCCTTTGAATATATTGTACACGGTAAAGACAGACTTTTCTTGGAATAGTGTTGTGATGTGTAAACGTGCTTGTGCTCAGTTGCTCAGTTTTGCCTGACTCTTCACAACCCCATGGACTGTAGCTTGTGAGGTTCCTCTGTCCATGGAATTTCCCAGGCAAGAATACTGGAATGGGTTGCCATTTCCTACTCCAGGGAATCTCCCCGACCAAGGGATTGAACCCACATCTCCTGCATTGGAAGGCAGATTCTTTACCACTAGCACCACCTGGGTTAAAACCATCAGTTTATATTCACCTACTGTTTTCCTGAAACTACTGGCCACAGAATAATAAAAAGGATCACAGTGAAAGGAACTACCTTCTACCTTACACTATTCTTTCTTAAGTTCCTTATGGGCAGGCACTGTATCTGGGTTATACTGAAACATCAACACCCAGCACATAGTAGCTTCTTGTTAAATATATGTGGAATAAATAGGTGGTTTAAAAAGTAGTATTTTGAGTATGCTACTGGAATTTAAGAGGCTAAACGACTATAACAAGTAAAATTCAAACTAGGATTATACAATTCAGCTTATATCAGTCAATTTAGACATACATTATTTTCTGATCATCAGTAAAACATAAAATACCATGTATAAGAAATGCATTTTGGTTACTGACTTATACATAAGGAAGAGTTATCACCACTGGCCCCATGCATGTTCATCATGATGCAATCAGGCAGCATGGACTCGGTTTTAGAGTCTTAAGGGATGTCAGAATTCAGCTAATCCATCTACACCCACCTAAATCTACAGATAGGGAAATGAGTCCCAGGAAGGTTAAGTGACTGGTTGAGGGAAATATAGGCCAGAGTCAATTGGTGATGATAGCGCTGTCATGGCCCACGATCCTGCCCCTCTGCCATCCAGCAACCCTGAATGACTTGATGGTCACTGAAGGGATCCCTCAACAAAATCAAATAAAACAGTGATAGCATTTCCATCATGTCTTATCTCTTTTGGGTTTTAACATGCATTTTGTTACGTTAACATTTTTAATTAACTTTTATTATTCTTAAAAAATGTTTCTTTGGTTTAGGAATGAAAGAATCAGAAAATCCTCAGTTTGTTGTTTGTCTTTTAATCACAACTTATAGTTGTATGATTTTGTGCCCAGTTCTTAGGGCAAAAATGAGGTTCTTTAAAAGTTATAAAGGTCTATTCAAATATGTTATAACAACAATTATCGTATCATTAAGTGGAAGCAAGAGAAATAATCATAAGAGTGGGGCTGTTCCTAATTAAAGCTAATTTTCTGGAAGTCCTATTTTCAATTATCATTCTCTATTAGATTAAGTATGAAGATTCATAAAATGTACTAATGAAATGAAAAGCAATTGTTAAAAATCTGTCTTTGTGTTACTTTCCTTTCCTCATCAATAAATAAGCTCAGTTAGAACAATTCCCTGAAGACATTGATAAACACCACTTTTCTAAAGATACTACAATACTATTAAAGTACAAAATTAACATGCTAATAAAATGAAAATATGTTCTGCTTTGGGGAATAATAAGTTCTACCACATAATGTTTTAATTACAATTAACACTGATGTCATAAGAATATTTCTGTATATATTCTAGTTGACTCTCCAGATGGTCTGATGTGAAATGCAAATCTCCATCATCTTGTTTCCTCATAATTTTGGTAAGAAAACATTAAATTTAGATTAAGAATCTACTTAAGAAATGTTCGTATGCAGTGAAGATGGACACATACAATTTAGATACATTTACCCTTTTGCTTATTATTGATATTTATGTATATGACTACAGACATTAAAAAGACTAAGCATTTTAGTACCTGAGTATATTTCATTCCTTTAAATTAAGGACATTTCTGAAAAGCATTGATAATAAATGTTATGAAGCAAACAAAAATGACTAGTAGTATCCTGAATTTATAAGTAGTTTCACATTAACTCTGCATCTACACTGCAAAAGTATCATGAATTCTGGAAGTGGAAAAGTGGATAATTTCTTTATCCTAGAAATATTTTCAGTGGAGAAAGAAGGTCCATCTACTTTGAATAAGAGATACCACATGATATTTTTGGTTAAAAATTCCTTGGCAAGTAGCTGCTTCCAAGTTGCAAGTGTGGACCAACTATAGAAATCTGGTTACTCCCAAAAGAAATTAGAACTAGGATAGCAGAGTAATTCAAGAATTAATCTTAAACACAGTGGAATACTTTACTTTTTCTAATAATCAAATTCTCAAAAATAGTGTTATTTTATTCAATATTTTCCATTTTATTAAAGTCACATCAATAAACTGCACCCTTAAAAATATCATGTACAAAAATATGTACATGCATGCAAAAATATTTTTAATCAGAACACTGTAGTCAGTACCTTCAAACTAATGAAGCATTAAAATACATCTTAAAATGTACTAAATAAGAAAATACTCTATCAACTCACATTTATTAGAATGGTCACTATCAATTTTTAATGTATTTAAAAATAATATATGTGTCTTCTTGAAAAAGCATTTACCAAAAAGTAATTTAGATGATAGTAATTATCATAGTAATTTATACTCAGAGGTTAAAGCATCCACCTGCAATGCAGGAGACCCGGGTTCGAACCCTGGGTTGGGAAAATTCCCTGGAGAAGGAAACGTCAACCCTCCAGTATTCGTGCCTGGAGAATCCCATGGAGGGAGGAGCCTGGTAGGATACAGCGCAGGGTTGGCAAAGAGTCGGACACAACTGAGCGACTTCACTTTCACTTTCACCACATTTAAAGATGACTGATTCAACTGTGAGCACTGAACTCAGAAACTTGATGATTCAGGGGTCTATTAAGATACATTTTTTTCTAACTTGCTATTCATAAATTTTGGTTAAATATGCAGCCATAAGTAGCTCTGAATTTTATAAGAGAATGATGCTTACACAGGTTCATAAAAGCTACTATTTATATATTAAAATAATGCTATTTACAAAGAAATGCTTTGTTATTGGAAAGGTGATTCTTAGAAGTTTCAACATTTTTAGTAATAAAACTACAAGAAAATGTACACTAAACTTTAAGGTTAAAAAAAAAAGCTGGGGTTACAGATTTATGTATTTTTTCCTCATTTTAAAAAAATCCTACAACTTCTAGGAAATTTTTTTGATCTAGATAAACATGTTTCCATGTTAATTCCAAATAAAGCTATTGTACCACTTGAAATGACATCAATATTTCTTACTATTGAAATTAAATTATGGAGAAATGGTACATTAAAAATTGTGTGTGTGTGTGTGTGTACACGCATTATGTGAAATAAGACGGCAAATCAACGCTTTCTAACTCACAAGCAAGCTCTCTTAATCAAATATTTACCTCTTGTATTACTATGCTGCTTTCAAAATAATCAAGTATGCAGGACATCCAGTGACAATATAAATTGTCACTGATTTTAGAATATTTTTTTAAGTTACCAGTTTCCTAGTGCAAAATTTATCTGGTGGCAAATTCTTATGAATATTCACTGTCTGCAGATCTGATGCCATGTTCACTTCTTTTGCAAATTTTTCTAAGTGAGTAAATAAAGCTTATAAGAGGTAAAAAAGGAAAGCAAGTATTAAGCGTTTGCTAGGGTTACCAATGAATTTTTTTAATATCAACTGATATAGTAATTTCTCATTTTTATGGTACTTGTTACTCATATTTTAATAAAAGTATATTTTAATACTATAAATAATATTCTGTTCCCTACAGTAATAAATCATAGGATCAAGCCATTTAAAATGTATTTCCCTTTGTTAGACCCAGAGCTTACTTACAAATAAATTATGATAACAAGTAAAATGTACACTCAGAATTGCTTATTAGGAATAAGTTGTTACTTATTAGGAATAAGCTGTTACTTATTAGGAAGAGTTTCATTTAATAATCTTATCTAAAAGGAATATTTCTGTTTCTAAAATCTACCTTTACAATGATATATACAATCTATTAAATCAGATGTCATAATTAATTTAGGTTATTAAAAGACAACTAACTTTCAACTAATTCTCATCTCACATATGTTAAGAACTGAAATTATTATTTGGATTTCCATGTTGCTTATTCTAAACCCAGCCAAATTTATGTTTATATTCATTACAAAGACCATCATACTTAATCGTCTTATACTCTAGCAGCCATTACATAAAATGAAATCCAAAATAGCCTTCCATAAAAGGAAGTTTTATCTCCTTGGTGGCCATGACTGCGTTTTTCTTAAACACTGCTGTGATTCTAGCCATTAGAACGGGTGCACATAAATAAGCACACAATTAATATTTGTTGAATGGATGAGTAGCACTGTGAATGCACATTTTAAAATTTAATTTACATTATTATTTTATATTCTTATTCAAAAAGACTTTATGTTTATAATAATGCTTAGATTGGAGATTTTACTAATGTTTCTAGTCTGATTTCTAGGATAATAGAAATTATTTCTATTATCCTAGAAATCAGACAGCAGTAGAAGGCATTAGATTTAAACTCCAAATATGTTAAGTCATATTAAGGTCTTAAAGATTTAAGCATAATAAAATACTTGAAAAGCCTCCATAAATGTCATCTTGGGGTCCAACATTTGTAAGATGACTTATTCATTTTTTTCTGAGTAATGATGCTTACTTTTTCTTTCAAATTGTAATCCTGACAATATCTTGACAATTTACAGATACAGAAAGTAAATCATATCACTCTTAACTAAAGGTACAATTACTTTACTATATACACACATACTAAAAGATAAATCAATAACAACCTGTGTGCTGGCATCACTGGTTGCTCCATATCTGAGATACTCCATCTGCTTATCTGCTTAATAAATGTTACCCGTGTGTTGACTGAATTTCTGCTTCACCAGAAGTAAAACAATCAAAACGCCCGTGGCCTTTCATGGCCAGTTGGGAAAAGATATGCCCTATGTATAACAACTATGACAAAATAGGAGAAGTGGGTGGACCACTAGTACACCCCAGAAGGAAAACAAAGCAATGGAAAAACACATTGGGCACTTATGACATCACAGCATGAAGTGGATTCAAAGCACTGATGTTATTTTTAAAAACCTACCTTGATGACTGCCCCTAGCCCTTGACAATACTTGGCTTAAAAACACAATATTCATAAAACAGGTAAGAACCAGGTATTCTACCTTAAATCAGGGAATATATCTAAAAGCCTAAACTTCATCATTTACAAAACAAGATGGTCAAACCATCAATCAGAACAACCAAAAATTCAGGTTCCGTGATAGTTTTCCAAATATCTTAAAGCACCTGAGAACTGTAGTCAAGTGTAAACAAAAGCAATAGTTAAACATGTTTCTGGAAAATTGAAACCCTGAAATAAATGCTCATTAAAAGAAAACTCTCCCACTGGACCCAACTTTCTTTGTTTGAACCACGCCCTGTGCATGCTAGTTTCATTTCAGAAAATAGTCTGAGGTGCTTCATCAGAGGTGGACGCATTCAGTTTTGGGATCTCCACCTCTTGGGCTCTGGCCCCTGAAAGGAAGGCGTAGTAACCACACGGGTCTGGCTACCCTCCAGCTGGTGGCCTGCCAGCCTCTGGAAGCCACTTGTCCGGGAGGAGGAAGTACCTGTCATTCTCCGGAGACGCATGCTGGATTTGAATCCTGGGGCTAGGAGGCCGTCTCCTATCTAGGGAGGGGGGCCATCTACCCCTGTTTGCCCAATGAACAAGACAGGAGAAAACAGGACATTTAGTAACTCCTAAAGTAAAAGAATATATGGAACAAGAGGACTGGAAAAGCACCCCAGAAAGGCAAAGTGAAGGCTTTTGGCTCCATAATGTATTCTTCAGTTTTACAAGCCTTGGAAAGATATATGATAATACTTCAAGAAAAGAAAACTGGTAGCCTGACATGTGAATAGAGAAACTTATTTGAGAAGATGTCTGAAATATATTAAGTGTATTTTTTTTCTTTTCAATGTGCTTGTGTGTCTTTGTATATCTACAGACACACATCTATATATATGTATGTATATAACTATACATATATGTATATAAAACTTTACAAGTATGCAAGCTTAAGAATCTAGCAGATATTGAATAAATAGATTTAAGAAGCTACCAATGCTTACTTGATACAAGGTCTTGAAATTACTGGATTAAAGTGGCAAAGATGAGGTATGTGCATTTGATATAAAACAGAAGAAATAAATGTACTCTCTAATGTAGAAACAATAACATGAAGAAATAACTCACGGAAATGCTACTAGTGAAGTCTAAACAAGTTCCCTTGGAGAAAACTGAGGATTAATAATTGAGATTAAAATATTGTGAAAGTATTTTTATTTAAATATAAATATTTTTATTTAAAATACTGTGAAAAAATATTGTGAAAATATTTTTATTTAAATATAAATATTTTTATTTAAAATATTGTGAAAAAAATGTATAGAAGTGGGAAATGCAGATAAATGCCACAGTAAAATAGCATTACCTTTAAAATAGTCCGCTAACCCTAACTTGCAAAAGTATCTATCAGTGAGTTACATAGTTGTTTTCTTATTTCAGCATTTAGAAGAATACTAATTTTTTATGATTAACAGTCAAATAAACATTCGAAACTGGGTTCATTTTTTTGTTAAACTATCTTGATGTGCTGCTGTCTGAGTAACTACAAATTACAAACATCTGGGCAAATACTGAAAAGAGGCACGAGGGACTAAACAGCCCAATCTTGGAAATTTTAATATATTAGATATGCATACTGCAGGCAGGGTAATTTCTCTGCATACTGGCTTCCTCATATGTAGCAAGGGATCACTGAATGTTGTTTAAGACTCATCTAACCATAAGATCTTATAACAATATAAAGAAGACCAATCCTAATATCATTTATTTATTTTTTCCTAATATCTTTTACAAGCCATCTTTCTTTGCCGTTAATAACTTGGCTTCCGGGATTTATCAGACAATCTGCACAAAAGCAGCAGAGGGCTACAGGCATGACCAGGGTAGGCTTGGTCAGCAGGCGCTCATCTCAGAACCTCCGGGAAGCCTGTTCATCACCTCTCAGCTTTGGATGGATTCAAGGAGGGCTGTGTGCAACTGGTTCAGCAAGTAGAGATACTCAAGAGCAGAATTTGGGCAGAAGACAAAATTGTGTGGCATGTCCTCTGCAATGTGTTATGTGTTTGTGAAATTAAAAATAAATTTGCATTCAAATGAGTTAATTATTTTAAATGTTTTAAATAGGTGGTCAACTCAACTGAAAGGCTTGAAAAAATCTTTCCACTGTCTTTTGCTCTACAGACACAATAAAGAAAAATATTTCTAAAGTTTTTAAAGAGAATTACAGCTATAGTGTTTTCTACACGAAATTGTACTCAGTCATGAGAAAGCTTAAGGTGTTCTTTGAAAATCCAAATATAGAGTCAATATGATTTTCTTTAAACCTTTTTGAAGGAATAAGCAGTATTCACTTGACAGGATTATGAATAACCTTGCTTCCTGAGGCAAAATTCCAGTCCTTGTGTTTATTTAAATGCAAAAATTAAAGAAAATGCTATAATTATGAAACATGCACGGAAAGCCATGAAGAAGAGAGATGTACATTTAGAAACAGGGCACAGTGAATGCAAGCTATTAAAGGCAGATTCTGAAGAAACATTTAGCATCATACATTCATATCTGTACACTCAAAGTCCTTCTGAATATGCTGATATGTAGTCCCAATAAAAGGAAGGTTTGCTTTTCCCTTGCATCTTGGATATGAAAAGAGCAGGATCAACTTATACCTATTTTTTTCCCAAAAGATTAGATAGTACCTAAGTTTTAATAACATACATTTATGAGCATTAAATATACTAATGTTTTAAAATGTGTGCAACTTCTTTCTCTGTTCCACCTGTCACACAGATGAAGAGGATCAAAGTTAGAATCTTTATTCACTATTACTGAATGAAACGCCTTCCACAACCATTTTCATGCTAGAAGTGAACACGGCAGGCTATGCCGGGGGCATTCATCACAAATCTGAACTAAAACAGCTGCTTCTTGATTTCTCTTTCCAAATCATCTTGCCTGCAAATTACATTATTAATGTTTTAATCTCAGATACTTTAAACTCATTAACTCAGGAAGTCTGTTTGCTGGGAGCTCATCCTTTTCACTGGGCTCAGATCAGGGGGGCAAAGGTCATTCTGATGGCTGTGGGATGAAGGAACAAGCGCAGAGGGGATCCCTAAATAAGGGGCTACAAAGTTTTGTTTGGCTTTATTTTGGCAGTGACATCAGCTACGCACAGCACAGAATAAGTAATGAATAAATATCTGCAAATATTTAAGTAGATAATAGAGAGGATAAGATTTGAGGTTTGGGGGTAATCCTGGTAAGAAATAATGAGAAACTAAACTGAGAAGTCAATAGTGGTGAGGAGATACAAGGACTTAGAACTGACTGTCCTCAGTAAGCAATCAAATGGTTCTTACATTGGGGCTTTTCCCCACCATGGATATACCTCAAACCAAATACACGTGTGTTTAAATGTGTAACTAGTATACATGCTTGCATGTGTACACAGCTATCAGTGGTACACAGCTCTTGGCAGAACATGGCCAAGCTGCTTTAGTTACCTGAAAGAGAAAGTATTTGGAAATGCAGATCCTTCATTCCATAAGCAGCACACATAAAAAGTATCTGTGAAGTTCTATAATATTAGAAACCAAACCTGACCAGAGGAGAGAATTGATTGTATATATTTTTATGCTCTATTCTCATTATTTATGGAGTTCTTTAAAACATTTCCCCAATACTATTTAAAATTTAAATTAATACAGGTACTTATAATTTGGAATAAGTTTTATCTATTTCAATTCAAGTTAACAGTTGTTAAGTTTTAGGTAGGAACTTCTTTATCTTAGGCCTTGTGTTTTCACATAGAGGGAAATTCTTTCAAGTCCTGCCTTGGGTGTCTGTCCACCCCAAGGAGGGAGTGGGGGAGACTTTGTGTTAAAGAATCAGGCACAGATTACTTAGCCCTCTCTGGATTCCTCTTTCCAAATCTGTCTGACTGCAAAACAGCAGACACAAGAGCAAGCAAATCTACACAACAGCTTTCAGACAGTAGAAGCCTCTTGTGGTTCAGCCTCTTGTTGACCCATCAGCAAGCTTACGACCTGAAGTCTAGCTCCTGAACTTGTTCACTGCATTTATGGTGATGACTAGATCTCCCACCTTGCAGTTCCTGGGTCTAGTTTACAACTAGACACAGACTTGGGAGAAGAAAATAGAGAGTGTTTTTTAAAGTGCCCTCAAATCCCCAAACTGAGCATTTACTAAGTAAAATAATAATAATAATAATGCTATTGCAACAGACAGCAAGGACGAATCAGATATGATCCCTGCCCTCCAGGAGGAAAATCTAGTAAAAGGAAAAAATACACACCTAAGTGAAATAGAAAGTATGTAATACTATGTGAATCCAGAAAAGAGGATCGATAATTCTGTTTGGTAGAGAAAGGGAAGTAGGAAGGGCAGAGGGAGGGAGGTTAGGAGAAATTTTACAGGAGAAATGGTTATTTGACCCCCTTTTTGAAAAATGAGAATAACAACAAAAGGAAAAGGACATTTTAATTTCAATGCAAAGACAATCTCAAAAACTAACAGAATGGTTAGGAGAGATTATGAGAAATTTAGGGGCAGGAATGACACTGGAAGTGGAGGAGGACTTTAGCATAATCAAGGGGAGGGTCTGTTTTGAAGATTCTTGAAGGAGAGCTGATAGGATTTACCATTTCATTCAGTGAGACAAAAGGAGCCGGAGAAGTATTTCTAGATTATGTGGATGGTTAAATGTCAAATTTGTCAAAGCGCAGGGACATGTCAGAAAACAAAGCACTTTGCTGTCAAAAGGGTGTGAGGGGAGACAGTGAATTTGATGCCTGCAGGGTCTGTCAATCACTGAGGAACTTAGGAATTTTCAGGGGAAGGTCTGGCCTGACCAGTTACAGTGGACTGTGGGCCTCATAGGTATTAGTGCGGACACTTTTGATAGACTATGCATTTCAGAGATGGGATGGGTGAGCAACAGAGGAAAGCTGAGAGGGAGACAGGGGAAAAGAAACCGGTAAAGGAGACTGACTTGACATGGAGGCGCTAGTGAATTTGTAGAGGGCGCTTGAGAAAGGAAAGATTCTAGAGGCAGCGGTGACCATAAAATGTTGTAAAATGCTGCTGGGCCAGTAGAGGCCAAGGTAACCCATGGCAGGGTTTTAGCACAGTGGTGGGACTGCAGAACTCTCTGGGAGGCACAAAAAGGAGGTGGCAAGTACAGAGTACTCTCTGATGGAGTTTAGTAAGGCTACGGTTTCTGTAAAAGGTCTAAGAAGAAGATAAAGCATCTGAGAAAAGGACTCATTCTCCAGTGGCTCTAAAAATCAGTGTTTCTGGATACATAAGTAACATGATGTTTGAAAATCTGGGAAAGGAAAGGCTAGGAGCAGACATGTAACTCACTCCTTTGAGATCAGGGACCAGGGAGAACTGATGACCTCAAGCTGACCCTGACACAGAGGAAGGAAAGGACAAGGACCTTGACTGGACCTCCTTGTGAACATGCAGTGGTATTTGCTAGAGAAAAGATGAAAGCCAGCCATTTTCATTAGATGTCTTCAGTTGGACACAACCAGTCTTTCTGGTTATCTTCCATTGCAAATGAACCTCAAATTTCTTGACTTACGGGTCATGACTGGATGGGGCTAAGTGTAATATGTGTTTTTCCTAGAGGTGCAATCCACAGAATACATACCAGAGGTGCTCAAACACAGAAATGACCTCCTTTGAAAACAGGGCTTCCGTTGGCTTATATGGAAATTTATCTCTTAACCCGGGCCAAACCATTCTCCTAAGGAAGACAAGGTCGTTCTGATGGTTTTGGGGTAGTTCAGGAGAAGAACATGCTAATTGTGCCTGCTGCTCCTATATCTTGGACTCATGAGTGATGTGTGGTGGTGGGTGTTGACTCAGCTTTAACAATTTCACACTTTGTACTAACACAGAACTTCCTCTGCTCCCAAGGTTAGCGAGGAAACTTCAGAAAAGCCTCCTAAGTAGGTAGAACACCATAGAAATGGTCATCGAAATGGTTTAGAGTCAGCAAACTGCTTAACCTCAACAGGTGATAAAGCTGTGGAAACGTGGTACTATCTCAAGAAAATGAACTTACATGTCTAACAACTTTCCTCTACCATTGGGTCTACTATGTACCTGTCAGGCATTAACCAGCTCTCTGCTCCATCACAAGAGCTACGTAATCTGGAAAATCCTGGAATCCTCCCCAGTGCCTTCACGTCCTATCTGTGGATGGACAAGTGCATCTTCCAAAAAGCACAAAGCCCCCTCTGCTGGCCCTGTTCTGTCCTGTCTCGAAGCTGTTCAGGGGTCTGAGCGTGCATGAGCAGCGCCTTCCACACGAAAATGCATCTATAATGTCTGCAACCTTTCTGATGAAAACCCTTCTCATTTTAGCTTCTTCTTGGCCCCAATAAATTAAAGATCATTAGTAATACCGATTCCTGAATTCTTGCCCCTTTTTCATTTTAAGGGGAAATTTCTTTCTTTTTTTCAAATACATAGAGTGAACATAAGTTTCAAGCATATTTTATTTTCTTCTATCAAAATTAAATATCACAAGTGAGTGCCCTCAGACTTCACTATGACCTGTAAAATAATTGTGGCCAGATTATCTGCTTACAGGTTGGCCTGTTCTAAGGGTATTTCTGAGAGATTAAATTCAGCAACACATAGGTTTGTAAATTCTATAGCTTCAGTACAAGAGGGCATGTGCTAGACAGGATTCAACAACAGAATAGCATTTCACTGTCCAGTGCAGTGGCCTTAGAGCACTGTGGAAAAAGGAAAGCTGAATATCTCCCTAGTGGGTTTTAATTGATTATATGTTAGAATGATAACAGTTCACATACATACTAAAGTATTAAAGTAATTTCACATCTTTAAGATGGCAAGCAGAAAATTTTAAATTATACTTATGACTCAAATCGTACTTCTATTAGACAGAACTAATACGGATGATATTTAAGATGTTCGGGTGGTGTTTTGCCATCAGCAGGTTCCACTGATTCATTCTACCCTTGATTTAACACTAACTTCAAAACATATAAGGAAATAACATAAAATATTTTTCTTGCTACTCTTGGAATTGTTTGGGGAAGCGTAATATAAAACAAATGCGAATAGTGAAACAATTTCAATTGTGCTTTTAGTGGAGCCTATAGTCATTTCAACTAAAATGTATTGTTTACTCATGTACAAATTTATTCTTACAAATGTAAAAAAAAAATACAAGATGTAAGTTAGATTCCATTGTTTTCTGACATAAATGTTGCCAATACAAAATAATGCAAAATTAAAAAGCAGATTGTTTTGGAATAATCTTATGAAGACACTGAACATGAATGTGTCTACCTGAACCTATTATTCAATTCTAGAAGTAAATGTTTCATAAATGCATAGAATCAGACTATAAAGATTGCTAAAGCAAAGCTTTAAATAGCCTCAAAAGAAGAGGAAAAGTGGGTTACATTAGCACAATGAAACACTTTTTTTCAGGATTTGTGATGAGGTAGTATCTCTCGTGAATGACTTCTAATTGAAGAGAGATAGCATTTATAATGAACACTATCAAATATAACCAAGTTTACTGGAATAGAAAATTCCACCAGAAAATCAGCTGATCACATAGAAGACAGGTTAAAACATGATCACTGAGTACTTTTAAAATCAGACTTACTAACTGATCAATTAAAAGTGTTAAGCAAAATTATGTATGTGTGTATAGGAACCTGGTAGGCTACAGTCCATGGGGTTGCAAAGAGTCGGACACGACTGTAGACTTACTAACTGATCAATTAAAAGTGTTAAGCAAAATTATGTATGTGTGTATAGGAAGCTGGTAGGCTACAGTCCATGGGGTCGCAAAGAGTCGGACACGACTGAGCGACTTCACTTTCTTTCTTTCACTTTATTTTTGTAAGCATCAGGAAATCTATGATAAACATACCACATTTTGTTGTCAAAACATAATTTAATAAAAACAGGATCTATATCAAAGAGAAAGTTGATTTAAAAGAGTGAATGTAGATGTACAAAGTAAGTACTCTATCTGAATAAGATTCTTGTTTTGAGTTTATAGAAGATTGCTGTTGAACCTACAGGAACTATTTATCAGCAGATCTACTATGTGATTTTCTCCTTCAGATAACTCCCTGTCCCCATAACCATATCAGCGTACTGAAGGCTCCCTGAGTAGACGTAAAGAAAACCACAGAAGGGCAACAAAAGGGAAAAGCAGCAGCCAGAAGCAGTTACAAATCACATCACGCCATTCGCAACAACACGCACGGAAATATGTGTATGGGCGCCCTGGGCTCCCCCACGTACACATATATCTCTGCATGGACTTGGACGGGAGGGAGGGGAGAGGCAGACAGGCAGCATGTGAACATGGATGAACAACCTGTGAGGCTCCGAGACGCGAAACACAGTGATGGGGAAAAGAGGTGACCGTACGAAATGATAGGAGATTAAGAAAGTCTTTACTGTATACCTTTCTCGTTCTGGTGAATGCAAACTAGCATCTGGTCTCAAGCAGTTGGTACTAGCACTCCTCGCCCTGTCAAGGGAGGGCTGCAGGTCACTAGTGCCAGTGCATTGCATCCAGGGTGGAGGAGGAAGACAGAGAAAACAGAAAGAGGAAGACCAGTTAGAAAGGAAACCATCCAGTCCTGCCCCTGTACACAAACTGCAGGGTCACTGCGCCGCGTTCATAAGGGGTGAGCACCGACAGGATGGCCATGCACAATTTTGTTTAGAAAGTGACACTAAACAAATATTATGCTTGAATTGCTTCGCATAATTTTTAAAAGGGTCTCAGACTGAAAACAAAAAAAAAAAAAAAAAATAAGACTAAGTCACACCTACTCATGAAAAAACTGGATACAGAAAGCACTGAAACGCAATGCCTAACACTCCGTTACCAAGGACAGATGCCACACCAAAACAAAATGAAGGACAGCAGAGGAGGAAAACCGTACAATTCAGCTACTCTGGATAAAACACCGGACAGGGGAGGTGGGAGGGATGACGTCCAGACGTCCTTACCCAACCAGAATCTCATCAGTAACCCTCAGTGCTCTCGAGTGAAAGCATTCATGGTGAAGGGTTTTGGTTTTGGTACGTGCAGGCAGGATTGAGCTCCACAAAGTAAAATTATCCAAAAATGAAATAAAATAAATTAATTCTCATAATTAAAATCAACAAGTAACACAGCAAAAAAAAAGAAAAAAGATGACAATGACCAGAAACCTGACATTTGAGTATGTCGATTTCATTTAGAGAAGTATGCTAGCATAAGTTTTATAATTTAAACCATCTTATTTTTATTTGCAATTAATTTTTATTAGTTTTTCTACACTGTTGCGTTTCTGCTGGACAGCAAAGTGAATCAGTTTTATATGTATATTTATTATATATATATGTATATTCACTCTCTATTAGATTCTTCTCCCATATAGGTTATTACAGAGTATTGAGTAGAGTTCCCTGTGCTGTAGAGCAGGTCCTTATTAGTTACTACTTTAAATACAGTGGTGTTTATATAGTGTTTTATTTGTCAGTCCCAGTCTCCCAGTTTACCCTCCCCCGACCCTCCCTTAAAGTTATTTTTAGAAGTCATTAGTGTTTCTGGGTATATAATTAATTTTAAGAAGAAACGCTAATGTTTTATTAGAATGTAAACTTGCTATTTTTAGCAGGCTGGGGATTAGGGATTAGTTTGTAACTGAGACTCACTGTTATGACTCTTACCTGTAAATATCCCAGTGAGAACAGTTCTCTAATAAGGGCATCTTAGGCGGTAATGTTTTATAGTGCCTAACAAGATGTCTGGAACGTGGCAATGGAGACACACAGGAAACAGAAAAATATATATGAAGTGAGTTTTATTAGAATATGAAATAAGTAAGAGTCCTAGAAAGCTAAAAAGACCAAGCTTTTGTTTTTCTCAGAAGGACCACCTTGATAATTTGAAGGTAGGAATAGAACTATTAAAGATGGAATTACAAACATCCCTGTGCATTATTAAGATACTCTATAGTTCAAAAGCCTTAATTTGAAAAAGATCTGTGACCTATACTCTATCTAGTAACAGGCATGAAACTTACTATTTAACTCCTGATTTAATATTATACCTATTTGTTTGGAAAAGTAACAACTCATGGTTAAAAGCACTAACCAAAAAGTTCATGAAACGTGGGAATTAATATGACTAAAAGTTAATATCCTAATAAGGAGGAAAATGCTAACCAGTATTTCGGGGAAAAGGCTGGTCATGGTACTGACCAGGCAGTAAAGGGGGAAGATGAGCAGATGACTACATGAGGGTGAGTCCTTTCCACTTATCAGCTTTTGGATACAAACCCAGCAACAGCTAACAATCACTGGAAACTGGGTGAGATGGATATTAGCTGCAATCAGAATATTAATTCTGATTTGGCAGAAAAAATGGCAGAAACAAGTGAATTCATCTGAATTCACTTAAAACCTATGAGGGTTTCTGGCTGTCTATAGGACAAATGAGTCCCAGTCAATTAATATTTTGATAATTTAAATTTAATAATATTTCTACAAATTTAACTATTATGAAAATATATTGCCCATTTGGCTTAAAGTTGGATAAATTGATAATGGATTAAACATTTGCTTAGGACATATTAAATACCAAACAACCCCTCCCCCAGTTTATTCATGTTTATACTAATGGTTGAATTGGGAAATCTCTTAAAACGTTTGTTTAAAATGTACTAAAGTATCACCTTCAAGCACCAATTAAGGCCACTTAAACTGAAGCAAATGATTCAGCCTACCTCACAAACAATAGAAACCTCTTCTCAACTCCTAAACCTAAGGCAACTATCTTAGGAAACAGGTTGTCATATAACTTTTCTAAGGAATTGCTTAAAAAATGATTTGGGGAGGAGTACACTCTAATTGGGGTCAGAAGAGAATGGAAACAATGAAAAATAGCACACAGTTTACAGAATGAAGGTACAGTTGACTTTGCCATTTACTGACTGTGAACCTGGGTGATTCAAGTCAAATCATACAGCCTTTTTCTACGTCTGTATCATGGGAGAAATAATCTTTAATGGGGACGCTGTCCATGAGCATTAAATGAAATAACAGGTACAAAGGATCTAGGACACAGTAAGGAAGTCACAGCATTTTCTGTATCACATGACTTTCTCAGGAAATGCTCTATGAAAAGATTATTTGATATGACAATAATAGGAAGGGATAAATCAAACGATATGGGACAGATATCTGTAGCACACAACTTTGGTATGCTTTGCATATAAAATCTAGGCACTAATTTTAATTTGCAAAGTTTTCAAAGTATGTTTGACTTGCAAACTCTTAAACAGGTTGAACTCTGTGCAAGACTAACTCCTTGTCAAATTTATGGGGAAAAAATAAAAACTAGTTTAGTGGAAAACTTCCAATGGAGCTGATTTTGAATCCTTGCTAAGTTACATATCAAACAAAACTTTCTTAGCCTCTTTCCTCAACTGGGAAATGAAGGCAATAATATTAATGTGATACAACTTTGTCAAGATAATGAGAAAAAATACATTAATTAATTAGCCTAGTTCTTTGTAGTCAATGAATGTTATTTTCTGTGTTTACTGAAACCTGTGTAAATCCACAGGTTTTATTCTTAAAACTCATAAGTGAATATGACAGGCTGTATCTTGATGATATAATTTAACAAAATAAACTACTAGTTTATTTTATTGTGCATATTATGGTATTTTACCTTGAGAAATGAAATATAAGGGAAAGAAAAACAATATATTTACTAATTCTATATATATTATTGGTGTAAGAGTGTTAAAAATACCCACACTTTGGTGCCTAATAAACATGAAGGCTGTTTTTTGCTTTTGTTTTATGGTTGGAGTCATGTCAACAGGAATATGAAAAAACTTTCTGAAAAGGTAAAGAAATCATTCCTATTAAACTGTTTGTCAGGACAGCTAATAGTAAGGCTGGAAACTTCAGCATTATAAAGAATTGCAGTTGATTTTTATAACAGTTATGATTTTACATGATTTCTCCAGTTTGGAAGCAGAACTGACATTCCTCACTTTTCCCTGTGGCATTGCACACGAAGCCGTCTTTATTTCGAGGCAAGTTTTATACGTGTACAACGTTAGGGCTTATGTGTGTTAAGCACGTAGTCGTGGTAAGCTAGTGTGCTGACCGTGGTCATGGGAGTGACCATGTTCACCAGCTCAGCAGAAGCCCATGTCTTCAAAGACACAATAAATCTGCGTGCGCGCCGGCGGGATTTCCAGGTACAGCTCCTTCATTCTCTTTCCTACTTACTCTTTACCAGCCACAATATTTGAAAGAGTTTGTCTGTGTGTCGGTTTGTTTACTTTACTGAATTATTACTTCTTGCCCTTCTATTAACTCCATACTGACAATAAATATGCACAGATTAGCTTGTGAGTAATCTGTAAGACAATTTATCTGGGATATGAGATCTAAGAGATGTAACACGATGAAAATAAAGACTAGGTTCCAACTTAGAGGACAGTATTATGCCCCCTTTCGTTCTCATCTTTAAAAAGCCTTCTACTCTTATGTGCTTCATGAGAATGTTTGTGTTGGAGCACTTCTGAACTGGTGGGGGCATGAAGGGTTGGAGGGTTTGGAAGTTTACATGTCAAATATCCTCACTCTTTATCAAGACAGGAACTGAAGCTCAGCTATTAAAAATGAAAACGGTCAAGATTTTATTAAAATCAAACAAAGAAAACAACAATAGAATATGAAACAGACAAAAAATTTATAAAAAAAAAAAAAGGCTAAAACAAAGCAAATTTATAATGATGCAAACAGTAACACTGCCACGCACAGAAGATCAGACTTTTGTGACTTGATGGGTGTATGTGGCAGGCCTGGGGACCCCTCACAGCGAGGTGATAGAATTTTAATTGCAGAAATCGGTTCCTTGGTTTTGGGAATGTATAAACAGTTTTGCAGAGAGGCTCATTAACCTCTGGATTTTGAATGTACAAACAGAAAAGCAGTCTGCCTGGATCAGAATTCAAATATATTGGAACCTTTTCCACAACTTCCATATGAGACAAAACCAATTTTGAATACTGGGTAAATTAACTGCACGTATTTGTAATCATACCGCTGAGGGGAGATGCAAGCAGAGTAGAGTGGGGAGTCATCGCACACAGTCGCTGCACCAAACCCCTGCGTTTACCTGGTGGTGTGCAGGCATTCTGCGCTCCGTCCTCGTTTTGCTCTGGGAAGCATGAGAAGCTCGCTGCACAGACAGGATGGGTGGTGAGTGAAACAGATAGGTCATGAGGCGTTAGATGACATGGGTTGTGCCAATGGTATGCCGATGACAACAGGAAAAGGGAAGAAACCAGATTGTCTGCACTAGCATATTTGCTTCAGAGTTCAAACAAAAATAAACATGACAGTAGTTTCAAAAATTTAAACAATAAAGTGCAAACATGATGGTCAAAGTCCTAGCTGTTGCTGATTTGCTATTCTGTTTCAAAATGATTTCATAAGAGTATCAGGAAAAAACTTAAATGGATCCCTTCCCATGTAAGACACAGAAATCTATTTCCAATTCTAGACATTTGGTTATTTTAATAAGCTTTTAAAAGCCCTATAAATCTGGCTTTTCTGCTTCTAATGGGAGCCCTAGATCCTTTCATTTCTTTTTAGCAACTCAAAGCGTGATGGTTTTCTCTGCTTTTACAGCCACTAAAATGCAACATCTCACTTTCTGTTTCTCATTTTTCAGACTAGGAACATACTTGATTAGGACTGTTTATCTTCAAGTTGATACTTTTCCTACACTCAAATTAATTTCACTCTTGAATGCCCTGGTCTGGAAGTCCTTTTTTATCCCCTCCTTCACATAAGTTCATGGTGGCCCTGGTGACTGTCAACAAAGAGACCCTCAACTGACCTCATTCCACCCTGAGTAGCCAAGAACCCTACTCTGGAGAGCAGTGTTAAGTCCCAGAAAGTTCCATCACCCCATCCTGACGGTCGTGGCCCCACTCCCTCTATGGCAAGGTGACAATCACAGAGCTAAAAGGCTATCTGTGAGTTCTGTGTCCTTGATTACACAGCAAAAAATTAGCCACCGAGTACCACTCTCCCTTCCTACCACTCCCTAAAAACCTCTGCACTTCAAAAAGCCAGAAGACACTATCCAACCAGCTGGGGATTCTAACCACTAAGTCAGACCCTGAGCTTGTGGTCAAGCACATCCTATATGAAGAGGGTGGGCCAGAGAAGCAGGTCTGTAGAAATGCAGAACAAGTACCTTGTTCATAAAGAAATGCAGAACTAAGTTTACATACACATCCATAGAAGAAAGAGTCCATTTCAACATTTTGTACTTTATAGACATTTTAGGTTACTACATTTTATGAAAAGTAGGTGTACTAAAAAAATATCACTATTGAAGTTCTCACAGATACTGTGAAAGTAACAGTCTTTCAGATGAGCTGTCCTTTTTATTACAGAAAAAACATAATTTCACAATTATACAAATAATATTTCTAAGACTGCAATACACAAAAAATAAAATATTTAAAAGTAGCTTATATAGTCTCCCTTCTGTAACTTAAGTAAGTCAACAACAAGCTGTATATTTAAAACTGGCTAAACATAAATTCTGATTTTGTAAAATAGTGCACATTTTATGACAATACACTATTAGTCAAATATTTCCTAGAGATCCATTTCTGTTAGAATATCTCAAAAGTCATTCCTTGGGAGAAGTTCAGTTTTGAAAGATGGAATTCTTTCACTGTCTCTTGTGCTCTGCTAAGATATCTATCACATATGAAAACACGGCAAAGAAAATGTATCATGTTGAGATCATAATGTGAAAAAATACCTGTCTTGTTCTGATAAACACTGACTATCCACATCTCTGATTCTCTGATCAATTGGGCTTCGGGAGGCATCACGGTGTCTGGTTGGAGAACGTGATCTTCTTGTTGGATGAATTTCATCTAAACTCCTAAAATGATTACAAAGATTTACATGTATCAAACTGTAACATTTGTCCCAAGCAGTCTGAGAGACTGACAGGAAAGAACTGACAGTAATTGGCAAACAACTGACATGGCTTGTAAACCTCTGGCCATATCCCCAAATGCCTGTTTTAAAGGTATTTATTGTCTGTTGGTGATGGACAGGGAGGCCTGGCGTGCTGCAATTCATGGGGTCGCAAAGAGTCGGACACAACTGAGCGACTGAACTGAACTGAACTGGTTGTCTGTTGTTGCTTTGCCTATGCTGTATTTCCCCAATCTCCTTTTGAACTACTATCAATAAAGGACCACAGTTTTCATCTGCATACTTAAATAAAATTTCAGAACTGCATTTCAGGGTTAGGTAAAATACAGAAGGACATTCCTTATGGTTTATATGCTTTTACAAACATTTACAGTGCTTCAAAGAGACAGCACCAAATTTCTTAAAAATATATTCTGACTTTTAACCTTATTGTCTCTACTACTTCTCTGCCTAAGCTAATTTATTATCCTATAGTTTCTCCCAAAAGGAGAAAAACAAACAAACAAACAAACTAGCAAATAGAATACAATACAGTTATTCAAAACCCATGCTTGTGACATTAACTTCTTCCACGCCCTGGGAGATGTCTTGAGATTGGAGAAAAGAATGTTGCCCAGGTTGGGTCATGAATAGGACAGCATTTTGCCTACAAAGGGTTCTGAAAAACAACTGATTGACCAAACCATTCTTTTCATTTCCCTTAGAGTCTCCTAGCAGTTTGCATGTTATTATAATAAAAATGTGCTGTCAGGGCTTCCCAGGTGGTTCAGTGGTAAAGAATCTGCCTGCCAATGTAGGAGGCGCAGGAGATGTGGGTTCAAATCCCTGGGTCAGGAAGATCCCTGCAGGAGGAAATGGCAACTCACTCCAATCTTCTTGCCTGGGAAATCCCATGGGCAAAGGAGCCTGGAGGACGACAGTCCATGGGGCCTCAAGTCGGCCAGGACTGAGCATGCAGGCACATAACATAAAAAAAGTCCCATCAAGGATGCAAGGCCCTTCTCGAAGCCTACCTCTGTAATGGCACATTTGGTAAACGTGACCGTGGCCTCCCCTGATCATCGCCGCGATGAGGAGACACCGACCGTGAGCGGTGATGAGCTGTTCTCTGCTGCTCTGGCACGGTTAATGTTGAAGGTTTGCTTTCTCGAGCGCTAGACCTATAACCTACTGGTGAGAGTACACACGAAGAGCAAGTCAATATTCTTCCATATTGTCAATGCTAATGTGGCGACGTCAAATTATACCCAAAGCAGCCACTGACCTACGGAGATAAGTGCCATGCAATCAGTATTATCAGGCTTATCTTCAAAACTACTAAGTACACGCGTGGAGTGTAGAATACGCATGCATGAGGACCGAGTAGAGTCTGGCTCAACTCAAAGGTTACCATGGAGACACTGACATGAATACGACAGACGATGTCTCAAAAATCATGATGAGTTGGGATACTGGCTTAAAGAATGAATTAGTGATTTTTTTTTCAGCAATACAAATCAAGGACTTGACAATGAACTGTAATTCACATACAAGTCAATGCTTAGAAATTTGGTGCCTTTTTAGATTGTCGTTTTTGATTTTTTTCTTCCAAATGACAATATATGTTATTTGGGTTTCAGATGGCTTTGATAATAAGAAAATAAAATCAATATCGTACCAATTTTAATTATCAAAGAAGAGTAGCAGGTCTTCACTATTACAAATACTGATTGTGAATTTTGTGAACCACAGATAATACTGTAATTTTCAAATGAAAATATGGTATGGGTGGGAATGACTATGGAAATAATGCAGAACAAATTAAACCTCCTAAAGAAATAATAATCAAATCTACCCCAGACATATGAAACTATTCCACAAATGTGCTATTAAACTAAAAAAACTAGGTTAATAGTTTGTTCAAATTAAAAATAAATTTTAATGGTCATGCTCCCGTGAAACAAAAAGGTTTTTATGATCTCTGATTTAGTTAAAGATTAAACAGCAATCTCAACTACATAGTAACAGTTTAAGTATTTTTCACAAGGGTCATTGTTACTATTGTTGCAAGAAAAACAAAAAATTATGTGGCCAAAGGAAAAATAACTATATTTATAACTACATAAAATGTACACAAACTATGGAAACATTAAATTTAACTGGGCAGCCTGACCAATGTTCATCTATTTACTTGATAACTCCCACATCATTTTTAAAGGCAGACTAAAATTTCCCAACAGTTTATCTGTTGTGATTGTATAATCTTTTGTCCTTGTTTAGCATATAAGGAAGGCCTTGAAACATTTCATAAAGGCTGATATGACAATACTGACACCAATGAAGTTCAGTCATTTTGTCACTCTCTAAAAACATCTAGCAGCTGGTGCTACAAGATGAACTTGAAAGGAAAAAAAAACAAAATTAACTTCCAAGCAAGTTTTCCATTCCAAGGAGAAAGCTAAATTTGTACCATTACTCTGAAAATTTGTAAATTAAGAATGTTTGTTTACATTTAAAAGTTTAGAAGCACTATAATGTGAAAACAACAGTAAACTTGGTAGCTTTTGGTGTTCTTATTTTGGAGATGGGGAATGGTGGGAATGCTTGAAATGTAAACAGTAGTGGTGTAAAATCATTTTCATTTAGTATTCATGCAAAAAAATAGTATTTACATAGTGGTAAAGAACCACCTGTCAATGCAGGAGACTCAGGTTCAACCCCTGAGTCGGGAAGATCCCCTGGAGAAGGAAACGTTAACACACTCCAGTATTCTTGCCTGGAGAATCCCATGGACATAGGAGCCAGGCAGGCTATAGTCCATGGGGTCACAAAAGAGTTGGACATGACTTAGTGACTAAACAACCACAAAAATATCAGTAAACAACCAAATAATTATAAACATAAGTGCTATTAATTTACAATTTCATATACTTTCATTTTATAACAAAAACAATAGCAATTCATATATTACTTTTAATTTCATGTAGAGTTTCCTTGTTCAGGAAATTGTAATATTAAGCCTAGAAAGAGATCAACTAAATACACATGTAATATTTATTATATTAGCCCTTCATTTGCTATCCTGCCTTCATCATAAAAGTATGAAGATTTAGGTGAATAAAATTAGAGAACGACCCACAGAAGTAAATTCTATTTAGATAAGCTGGAAGTCACAGCATTAAGATAATTAGCAGGCAAACTTTTTGTTAGCAAGATTTGATAACAAGATCCCATTCCTCTGAGGTATCATCTGAGTTCTATTAAATATGCCAAGGGGTACCATTTACAACTATCTTCTCCCTTTCAATTTCATAAAAAATATTCTATTGAATTCTGTGTGGAAGTTTCCATGTAGAGTGTGTCTAATTACACTAATCCTTTTAGAAACCAACAAACTCAGAAATAAAACATGAACTGTAATCCACAATTATCCACTATTATTTAAAACTCCCTGATGGTCTGATATCAAGCGGTAATCGAAGTATACAGATATGCACAGAACCAGATTTATTGTTGTTAAGGATATCTGCCACTTCATACAGTGATCATAGACTGTATTTTCTCTGAATTATAGGGAGCAAATGAAGCCTAATTTTAGGGAACTCTCCATAATATTCTCCCAGTTTTAATGAAGTCGTAGAAAAAAATCTCTAAATTGTAAACTCAGTCACTAGTGTGGCATCTATCTATAGCCATTTACCAAAATCACTGCCTTCAAATTAGGTGCATCCCTGTCTGAGGAATTATGTAAATTAAGGGGGCAGATGTCAATATCGTCCTAAGAAAATGTTCTTAATAGCCTAACAAGTTCTCTTTAATTGAATATCTCCCTACTTTTCATTAGCAAATAAAAGGAACAGGGTTACTGCCAAGAAAATGTCTTTACTAATTGGTTTTACTCACTTTCTGACTAGAGTCAAGTGAGAAACAGACTTGAATTGCAAAGTATCACAAAGATTTTACTAATTTACACAGTGACAAAAGACATTGACTTAAAACAAATAGTAAACTTTTCTAAAGCATTTCCTTTTTGTAAAACATACATACACATTCTAGGCATAATCATTCTACGTATAATCAGCGCATCACAAAAGCATTGACGTTAAGCCATGCCACATGCAATTTAAACCCTGCCATGCACATTTCTCGGTATATTCCATGGGCGGCTACATTACTTCCAGAAACACAGGAAGGAAAGTCACAGAGATACAATATTAAATATAGGAGAATGGGATTTTTATTTAAAAATTAACTATCTCTTTTCAGAATTCATATTTTCACTTCTGCTCAGAACATTTTGAATTGACCGTTTTAACCTCACGAGCCATGCTTCTAAAGGAGAACCTACCTAATTTAATTTAAAGGGGGATGTTAACGAATAGTTACTAGTCCATTTCACACTTTCTTAATAATCTGGAACACAAGTCACCATGGAATAGTATCATTCAGACTTCTCTGTGCTGTAGATCTGCGGCCTGGGGCCCAGGGAAGTCGGGAAGCTCGCAGGACAGCAAGCACAGAAGCGAAGGACCCCGCCACGCCCCCCACGCACCTGGAGGGACCACTCCGATCGCATCATCAACCTCATAGTCTGACATGTCACTGTCACTGATTCGCTGGGACCCTGCGCGACAGGAAGGCAAACAGACACCTCTGCGTCGGCTCGGGTCAGGAAATGTTGAGGACACGGTCACAGATTTCTCTTTAAAGGCTAGTTACATTGCTACTGAACACTTTATTTTTAGTGAATGAAGTATATCGACTTCAATATCTCAGGGTGCAAAAAAGTGATTTTCTTGTACATATATATTCTGCAAAGTTCATGTGCAGTTGGTTTTCAAATACTTGTTCTCCAAGAATACCATGTTCTCAGTATCCTTATAATCACTGAAGACACACAGAAGAGAGAAGATTTCATAGAACAGTATTTTGACTTTTCAAATTATTCTTTAATTAAGGTCTATAGCAAAGTGTATACTGTTTTCTACCCACTTATACACCGTTCTGCACAGTGCTGGCAGGATGGGGCTGAGTGGAAAGGGTCAGAGAGACCTTTCTTGGCTGGGACTCTATGGAACTCATGTTACTGAAAGGGTATCAGGTCCCTTTATAAATGTTTATGTTTAGCCTTCAAAATTAGCCATTATACTGCATTAAAGATTTAATTTGAGGAAATAAGTCATCAGAGAAGCACTAACATGACATGTTTAATTATATGAACATTTGAACAATTATTTGAACATTGATTCCAGGTTACCAAAATGAGGCTTCTAAGTTTCATTTGTCCAATAGGAGATTTAGTTATAATTCAAAAATTAGTAAATAAGTACAGAAAAAGTACATTTTTTCCCTCCAATCATCAGATGAGTAAAAGCAAACAGATTTTACAATGCTTTTGAGAAAATGTTTCTTACAAATAATACTAAAATATCCAGGAATTATATGGTTATTAAGATATTCTACACAGCAGCCCCTCAATTAAGGCAATAACTGCCCCCTCGGTCAGCCAATGAACAACTCCATCAGCATAAAGGATTATAATTCACAGGTTCTAAACTTTCACCTCTGGAATGACTCCACTACATTGTATGTATTACTTTCATTGGGAAAATGGAGAAAGCGGTCCTGCCAGGCTTCTTTATATAGATGACTAATTTTTCAATAATCTCTAATGAACATTTGAAAAAATACCCTGAACGTCAATATGGAATTCAGAGCTAACAACACAGTTGCTCCTGGCAACTGAGAAGAGCGTCAACCTACTTTGCAGCTTCTTGCTGGCACTTTCACCATGGGTGTGTCGCCGCGGCATGAAGGGCGATGGCTGAGGCAGAGGTAGTGAAGATTCGTCATGAGTCTGAAGTTTATACCAATGTGGCTCATCGTCTAGAAGTGCTGTTTCCAACTCTATGAGGATCTGAAAGGACAGTCCTCAGGTCAGATCAAGGCCTTTCGCAAAGCAGAAGGAAGCTGCCACTATAATGCCCGCTGCAGAAGCTGCACGAAGCATCTCACTCGGGTCTTGACCACATACTCACCTCTCCAAGGAACTCACTCTCCTCTTCCTGCACCCTGGGCTGGTCCCACACGGTTATTTCCAACATCCGTTCTCTAAAATCTCTACGATGCACGTGCGAATAGACAAAAGTCTGATTCCACTTTGGTTCTAGGACTTTCTTTACCGTTTTGGTTCTCCTTTTACTTTTATCACTGAAAAGTAAATATGCTTTCTCAATGAAAAAGCAAACGGGATGTTTTGAGAGAACAGCACTGAAACAAGTATACTATCGAGGGTGAAACAGATCACCAGCCCAGGTTGGATGCATGAGACAAGTGCTCAGGGCTGGTGCACTGGGAAGACCCAGAGGGATGAGATGGGGAGGGAGGTGGGAGGGGGGATCGGGATGGGGAACACATGTAAATCCATGGCTGATTCATGTCAATGTATGGCAAAAACCACTACAATATTGTAAAGTAATTAGCCTCCAACTAATAAAAATAAATGGAAAAAAAGAAAAGAAAAAGCAAATGTAAGTATATGCTGCCACCTACTGTAGCTACATGCAATACTGGTCTTGGAATATTTTTACTGTCTGTAATTTATACCTTTTATATAAAAGTCAGAAAAGACAGTTGAGTTTAATAAAATTCTAGTTTTAACTATGATATAAGCAATTGTTACTACTATAGACATGCACACACAAGGGTACATGCTAAATGATGCAGCTGTCAAAGATTAATAGGGGAATACATGTAACTCCATGGCTGATTCATGTCAATGTATGACAAAACCCACTACAATAGTATAAAATAATTAGCCTCCAACTAATAAAAATAAATGAAAAAAAAAAGACTAATAGATGTAGAAACAAGGTAATGAAAAAATTTTAAATTGGCAGGTTATTTTAAAGAAATATAAGGCTTGAGGGAATTTTTTAGGGACGATATATAGCTTATTTCCCCATAGAGAAGTACCTATTATATTTTAAAATTATATCAAGGTGTACACATATGTGCAAACTCATCAAAATATATATAAGTAAGTATGTGGAAATTTTGGTATATCAATCACACCTCAATAAAACTTTAAAAACTAAATGAAACTATATCCCAGGAGAAGAAATTCTACTTTTTCTATAAAGATTTTTGCATATTTAAAAAATTTTATTTCATACCTTCTATCTGGAAGAAAATACATTTTTACATAGGGATTCCTGGGACGCCCATCTACTCTAGGGGGTAGGTCTGTAGCTTGCAGGACATTGACAATCAGTTGGTGGCCCACCTTGTCATACCACAGCTTCACCTAAGCGCAAGGGACAGAGAAATTAGCATTTATAAAAAGCACAAGGTATTAAATTTTCATAAAAAGTACTAAAATTATTTTTGAAGGCCATTTCAAGTTGCAAAATACAACTGAATCAAATGAATACAGAATACAGAATTCTGTATGAATTCATTTGAATTCATAATGAATTCAGAATACAACTGAATACAAAAAAATAGATATTTTTCAGCAAATACCGACGTGAAAGCATAACCGCTTTAGAACTTGACTTTCCTCTTCACGCATTTTAAACATGACTTGCAACAGGCAGGCCTGCCAGTGTTGCTATATACTCTCTTATACCGTGTGATGAAATAAAAATAATGGTAAAAATTTCAGAAAAAAAAATAAGGGGAGAAGGGAATATTGAAATAATTATTCTTGTTTTTAAATGCTGAGTGCAGCTGTTTGGTGATCAAGTATCGTAACGATTACACCATGGCTAAAGGCATTCTGCAGCGCCACTTGGAGCTGAAACAAAACGTTCCATGCTAGAAACAATATACTGAAGTAACCTGGAAGAGGTCAGGAAACACATTTACTGTAGACCTCTTTACACCAGGTACTGCTGCGTTCCTCATTTAATTTTCAGCTAACCTATTCCAGGTTAATTTTCATGAGAGGAGAAAAGCAAAAAGGAAGGTATCCTGCATATATGATGCCTTCAAGCCAAATGAAGACCAAGCGGTAATTCTATTAACTAAGATTCATGATAGCATGAATAAAGAAAACCAGGAAAAGCGCACACACTGGAATATTAGTGGCAGACTGTTGACACGGTCAGGGCGTATTTGTACTGGCAGGAGACAATGTTAACTTTATTTATTTTTTTTAATTTAGAAGTTAGCTTTGGGTTTATGGTTAAATAAGAACTATCAGGATAAGTTGTTTAATAGTTATTTATTGAAATACACTTAATAGTCATTGTAACAAAATAAGCTAATTTAACTACAGAACAGTGTGAAGCAGGATTTTCTATTAGCTATTAACACAAACATCCTGTAATAGCCACAGCTTCTTGCCCTCAGCTTTTCCCAGATCACATATAAGACAACAGTGAAGAAAACTAGCTTTCTCACACTAAGATCAGTAATGGAGAGTTTCATTAAATGTCTTAAGAAAGTTAAAAATATTTTAAATTTAAGTTTTCCAAGATCCAGGAAAATGGGGTTGTTAAGTAAACAGAACACGGCTTTCTGCGTTTATTGTGTCTAACCAACTACTTACCTTAGAAACTTTCATACAGCACACACAAAAATAATTGATAGCTCATTTTCTTAAGTTATCACTTAATGTTCAGCACATCTGGCATATTGTAGGCACTCCACAGATATGTTCAGATAAATATGTGAGTAAAGGAACAATCTAATAAGTGAATGAAAAACTGATGAAGTAAACGATGCTGTGAAATGAGTCTGACTATATTACAGGCCTTAAGAAAAGCCACACATTTTAAAGACGGAAGCAGGGCAGGCAGCTGACACTAATGGTCAGCAACACGCACTGCAAATACATACAGAAAGCTGTCCCGGTAACACTTGTGGGGCATCTCTGAGAGCTCCAGGGCTTGTGGGAGAAATTACAGAAATGGAAGGCCTTTCCATCTTCTGAGACTCAAAGGAACTAGAACCTAAAATGAGGGGGAAAATTAAGTACTTCTTAATAATTTAATTATAACCTGTATGTGAAGAATACATATTTTTCATGAAATGTTAAGTGCATATGTTATTGGTATACAATCATAATTCAGTGCCACCCATAAGAGTAGAAATCACTTTCAGTGGGGACGTGGTAGAAAGTTATTGTCATGTCTTCTTGGATTGTCTATTTTAAGGGAATTTAACGTGATATAAACAAATACTGAATGTGTTTGCTTCACTCTCTTAGCACTGACTTTCTAAGTTTCTACAGGGTATTGTCCAATGTAAGTTCTTGTACAGCCTTACCCAGAGTTAAAGGCTTCATGCTTTAATGATAAGAAAGATGGTACCCATTATGTTAATGATCTTAGGATCATCTATGATGAACTGCCCTCACTGTAATTAAAATGAATGCATGTATCATATAATTTATGAGCTGCATCTAAGCTGAGATAGAATTCATCAGTCTTTTAAGATAAGATTTCCGCCTCTTTCAGTTGTGATCTCACAGATCTATCTCCTGACTGTCTAAGGATGCTGTCTAGTGGTTCACCTGTGGAGGAGGGATGGTGGCTTCCCACACAACACCGCAGTGAGGGTCTTCTCCCCTCTTTCAAATCAAAGTTCTCTTTTCCTGGATCACTGATAAACTGTCCACAACCAGCAGGATGACTGTTTGCAGAATGCTATATCCCCAGCAAGTATAACCTTGAACCCGCAGCCATCAAAATTTAGTTTTATTGAGAAAACAGTGCTTATGAACCATTTCCCAAGAGTTTCCCACCCACACTTTTTTCCATACATGCAAATTATCAATATGGTTAAATTAAATCACACAGTGTCATTTTACACCTTCCCAAGACTTTTAAATATCAGATACAGTGCTATAAAATTCTTTTGTTAACTGTGTCTCCTTGATGAAGTATTCTTAGAATAATTTTCTTCTTAGTTCTCAGACATGGTTGCTTCTAACAGTACCTTTCTAATATTACAGACTTTAAAAAAATAAAAACAGCATCAACATTGTACGTTATCCAATCGGTCCCATTTCTCTCTTCACATTAGAAAACTAAAAAGCAACCACGGACTCATATCTAGCAGGAATGTGCAACATGATGCTATACATTTGACTGACTCACCTGATCCCCACTTCCTTGTTTATCCCACCCACACATTTCCTACCTTCTTATAACCATCTCTTGTTTTCTCCTAAAATCACCTTGTATCTTCTATTCCAATAAGCTAGGTTACATAATAACACTTGGTGATAAAGCCCTAGTATTATCAGTTTAATGCCAATACATTGCAAAGTAAATATTTAAGTCACTTCCACACTGTCCTTGAAAACATCATTACCCATGTTATCATCTTCCATCTGGAGTCCCTTTAATGTCCATGTAGATAACTTAACCCTCTAGCCTCAATCCCATGACTCCTTTATTTGCACTGAAATCTCCCTCTACTCCACCCATCACGTTTATGGTCATATTCCACACTGTTACACTGAGTTAAAATTATTTGTTTCTGAGACTGTTTCCTTCACTAGACTGCTCATGCCATGAAGTCAGTTCCCAATGAAATCGAATAATCCAGCATCAGAACACATGTCTATGTAAGGCAAATAGAATTGTTCTGGTGTTTAGTCGCTAAGTCATGTCCAGCTCTTTGTGACCCCATGGACTGGAGCCTGCCAGTCTCCTCTGCCCATGGGATTTCCCAGGCAAGAATATTAGAGTGGGTTGCCATTTCCTCTTCCCTGCCTGCTAAGCAGGAGACATGGTTTAGGTCTCTGGGTCTGGAAGATCCCCTGGAGAAGGACATGGCAATCCACTCTGGTGTTCTGGGAAATACAGGGAAAACTGAGAAACCTCATGGACAGAAGAGCCTGGAGGACTATAATCCACGGGGTCGCAAAAGAGTCAGACATGACTTAGAGACTAAACAACAGCAAATAGACAAATAGAACTGTTACTGTTTCATTAATTTTGCTCTGTGCATCCAAAATGCTAAGATGCAGAAAGCTACTGCCAAGAAAGACTTTTGAACTTTTGATAGGCACATTCACATCCCCCCATACACAAAGAATAGAAAGAGAAAAATCTTAAAGCAGATCGTCTTTGGATTTCCCATGGTTGACAACTCATTTATATCAAATAACTGAAAAAGACCTTAAATTTTATACTCACTGGACTCCAGTGGTGGATGGGAGCTCTCAGGAATCCTTGGAATGTCACTAAAAGAAACAGGGCATGGTGAAAATCCCATTAGCTAAACCACCCTGCCTGAGGCAATCACAACCACACTTTATCTCAGTGGTGTCAAAAATTCTTTTGTGGAATTTGGACAAGAGTTACCATTAAGGCAATTTCTAATGTGCATGAATGCCAAACACCACACACACACACACACACACAACTTCAGTAAAAGTAAGTTTTTATATATTTAATAGCAAAACACTTTAACATGACAACAATCAGAATAATATTGCGGCTAAAGTTGCCACAATATTTTTACTACCAAAACAGCAGGTTTTGGAAATAAAAAATGTTAAAGGCAATATTTTATTTCAATTCTAGAAAATCAAAATGACACATATTTTACAAATCAGTAATATGCTTTACAAACACATCTGAAAGAGTTTACTGAATGAAAGGAATGGAAACATCTCCTGAGAATAAAATAATATGGTGAGTATCATGGGCAAAGTTAAAAAAACAAAAAAGATGGATTGCTTTGGAAATTAAAAATGGTTCAAGCTAGCAACAAAAAAGCCAAAATATATTATATATGTGAATATATAATTCATATACACATATATAACCCTATACAGAGATTCATATCTCTATGCTGAAGTTAGCTAAATATATGGCCATTGACTAGATGATCAGAAAGTGACTTGTGAGAACACCCACTCCTGACACACTCACAAATTATTCTGAATTAATATTTAATATGACCTCAGCCTCATCCATTATCCACTGTGGCCTTAGAACCCTGGACCAGCTTGGTTTGGGAATTATACTGTATTAAACTATTTAACTTCTTTTTTCCAAGATATTTTCGTATCAATATAAGACCGTTACCAATATACAAGTATTAACAGGACAAATTAAAGCAGACTGGAGTTAGCTAGTCCCAATAAAATTATCAGAATATTATTTAAGAATTTCTAACCACTTACCTTATGAACTAACTTCACTTTGATTTTTCTTTGCACTTTTGGAGGGAATTGAAATAAAAATAGTTTTCTGTTTGGTGATTTATTTTCGTGACTCTTCATTTTCACATTTTTGGGCAAAGTAATTCCAAACACCTACAGTCTTTACTTCTTACAAATGACAATTAATCTTGTGTATTTTATGTGTGCTCAGCTGCTCAGTCATGTCTGACTTTACAACCCCATGGACTGTAGCCTACCAGGCACCTCTTGTCCATGGAATTTTCCAGAAAGAATGCTTGTGCTAAGTCGCTTTAGTTGTGTCTGACTCTTTACGACCCTATGGACTGACTGCAGCCCACTAGGCTCCTCTGTCCATGGGATTCTCCAGGCAAAGAAACTGGAATGGGTTGCCATTTCCTCCTCCAGGGGATCTTCCAGGGGAGAATACTAGAGTGGGTTGTCATTTCCTAATACCAGGGACCTTCCCAATCCAGAGATCGAACCTGTCTCTCTTGTGTCTCATGCATTGGCAGACAGGTTCTTTGCTACTGTGCCACCTAGGAAGCCAAATTTCATTATATAATCACGTATGATTAATAATGTGTCTGAAACACACATTTTATGTGATAATGGGGCTAATTATTCAATACCTAAGACACAAGAAACCAACTATATATCTTCTTCTACCTTCTTAATTCAAAGGCAGAAAATCAATTCCTAAAAATCTAGAAAAAATATTTTTTTAGATAATATAATTTCTTTGAAAATTAGCCTCAGCTATGACAGTAAAATGTGGAACTTCAAAATTGGATATAAGCTTTGAATTTTATGTGTCTGTGAAAGAAGAATTATGGAGAAGTTACAAAACATTCTTTTGAAGAGACAGAATTAAAATGTATTTAATGTTTGTTAATTGCTTCAGTAATATTTTCAGGCAAAAAAACGTCCTCTTGACAATTATATAAGCTTTCTGAAATTGTTCTGCTCACAAATAAGGTGGTAAAACAGTCTGGATAAAAATTACAATCATAAAGTTAAAGCAGATTACACTAGGTGGAATAGCAAAAATGGGCGGTACCTCAGGATGGCTGATGACCATGCTGGTCAGTATGTGTGTAAGTTATATTTGGGATGATTCTTGGAATCACTATAACTATCCCCTTAAACAATGAATACATTATCTGCTTTCTGCTTTAATTACAGAACTACATGAAACATAATTACTAAATATATCTAGAATTATTCTTCCAAGATTCTAAAAAATTTCCTATTAACTCGAAAGTTGATGTCAGATTTAATTTTTATTTAAATATTCCCATTTCCTTAAATATAGTATTCCCATATCCTTTGAGTTCCACAATCCATGATGGTTTAGATCTGTTTATGCAAAGAATACTTTAAAAATTAGTTTTACACTATAGATAATGAGAATGTTATTCCAGTCCACTTTAACTGTCCGTTAATTTTTATTTTTTAAATCACCAAGAATCAATGGTATTTTAGCTGATTACTTAAAACCACTATATATTTTAAAGTATTTGGCAATGTGCCCAATGCTTTAAGTTTTGTTTTTTATACTTCTGATTCATTATCCAATTTACTTACCTCTTTTCCAGCCTCATGTTTACCTCAGCACTAGAACACGTCATGTAAAACTAGCATAAATTATATAGTGTCATTATTCTTAAAAAATCTGCATGGAAATGTACAATACTTCTGCAAATGTCTTCAATCTTTATTCTTAATATTCACCACTTAAAATTGATTATAAGTTTGCCTTTACTTTAGAGTTTTATATATGTATATTATTCTTTAGAATATATGATCATACAGTTTCAGTTCTTTGAGAATTAGGATAATTATATTTTCTTGCATGTTTTGCATTGATATGTATTCATGAGAACAACAAAAAATTAAGGTTACTACTCTTCCATAAAAAGTCTTGAATTTATGGCTCTATAATATTTTAGAGAATACAAAAAAGGGAATAATTTCAAAAAATATACTCAAATATTAAGCTAATTATGAAACAATTCAGAATGCCTTCCAAAAAATTACAGACAGGCATAATGAATATTCTGGACTTGTGGGTTTGTTAGGAAAATATACCAATATGGGAACTCTACATACAGAGAAAAAATATCCTTTGACTTTAGATTATTAAGTTATGCTGAAAATTAGAGTTTTAAAAATATCATTCCAATTATCATGGTGAATTAAAATGCTTAAATATTTCATGCTTGCTTGATTTTAAAGAAAATTTGGAACTATTCATAATTAAAGATATAGAAAAAGTATTCCATTCTTAGTAGAATAACAAAAAGTCATGTAGACGTATGAAATGACTACTATTTTAAATAGTACAAAAAGATGAGTTTGTAAGTGACTCTCTTTAAGGAAACACTATAATAATTTAGAATTAATAAAAATAAATAGTTCTATCATTAAAAGAAAATATTTTTATTTTATAGCTCACTTATGAAAAATACATACTTTTTGATACTACAATTGTTCAATAGTGGAGCTCCTAAAATGTTAAGTGAAGAAAATTCAGTCCAAGTTTAAAAAATTGAGATTTGAAAGACCTAAAATGTATGCCCATATTTGAAGAAAAACTATCCATTGTAACATGTACTGTATGAATGTATAAACTTCTTTTAGAAACCCTGCTAATACATGTAATTTACTAAACTTAAGAAGCAAGTTTTTTTAGCCTTACCCAATAGGCCTTGAAACAATAATTTCAACTTGAGGTTCTGATTTTGATTCTAAAATAATGTTGTAAACTTCTTCATTTGTAGCTCCCGGCAGGGGTTTACCATTCCATTCTAGAACTTCATCCCCTTGAATTTAAAAAAAAGGGTATTTTTTTACCTTATATATTCTGTTTATTTTTCTTATCTTTTCTTGTTTTTTTTTTTAACAAAGAAATGCAAAACATATACAAATAGTTTAATTGTCTAGGCTCTGCTCTTGAAAGCAAACTGATTGCCATATAATGTCAGCTAAATGGTTCTTTCTAAACACTTTTTTCTTTTTTGTTTTTTTCTTTCCCCCATCGAAGATTACTGGTCATTTGAAACAGTACAACACAAACTACCTTTATCTTTTGAGAAATATCAGAAATAATATAAAAATCATCTCATGCTATGGGATGGAATTAGCACAGCTCATTTGGAAACATCAAAAATAATAATTAGCAGCATGCCCTCCATAATATAAATGTAGGCGGCTCTACACATGAAAGATTATTAAATGCTGCATAAATCCTGCTTTACTTTTGGTAGAAATAGCAATTAACATTTGTTAGCATGAATTTTCCAACTATAAGTCATGCTTCATTGCCTTCTCCAGATGCACAACAGAATAAAAATGCATGAAAGGATTTGAATTCATACCCAGAGGGTAACGCAGGGAGCTATGGCAAAATTACAAAGCAAGCAGATGTAAAACTGTTGCATGACAGTCAACCCACTTCCAGATGTTCACACACACATTCTATACATAATACATATCATGATAATTAAGGTAAAATTAGAAAGTATTTTTAAATAATAAAAATATAATACATATTAGGTTGTTAAATAACATGGTATTAAGATACATGGACTAACCTGCTATATTAACCAGAGCTTTCACCAAAGAACATTTGGGGAAAAAAACACTTATTTTCATAAATATTTAGAGCAGTTTTAGTTCTCAAATATCTCTGCAATGTACCCTTGAATTGACAGTATAGGCTCAGCTGAAATATCCCAGCTGCAGGGATATCTTGAGGAGTCTTAGTTTTCTGTTTGTGTTTGCTTATTTTTCTGTTATCAGTTTCTGTAATACTTCAGTAGTAAATGAAATATGTCTCTAATAAAGGGAGCAATATCATCATTATACATTTAAAGCTAATGACAAATATGGAACTTCTTAGTTTTTAGCTATGCCTTTAAAAAAGTAGATTGTTGCTTTGCTAGGCTTATTTTAAAATAATTCTTCTCCCTACCCCCAAGTGTTTGCTTACTCAGAAGTAAAAAGGCAAATATTTGAAAAGCATATAATGCTGTTTAGGTATGATAAAAGAGTATGGTTAGTACAAATAGTTAAATGACTTCTGATCATTTGACCTAAGATGGTAACTAGCAGTTTTTCAAACAGGAATGAATATACATCACTCTATTGAAAAAAAAAAGTAATACAAATTAAAAATATATTACGAGTCTTTTAAATTTACTGATCAAAAAAAAAAAAAAGGAAATAAAATTTACATCATGTGAATATATATGTGTGTGTATGAAAAACTATTATCTAAAATAATACTTATCTTGATATTTTCTATTCTATTTTGTTCTATTTCATTTTTTAAAAATAATGAATGTAACCCATTAAATCAACTTTACTATCCAGTAAGGTGCTGCAATCAACATTTTGCAAAAAACCCTGCATTATAAAATTCTTCCTCTTATAGACAGAAATCTGGCAGCCCAACTTTTAATATAAAATTAACAATATATGTATTATTTACAACTCAAGAATTCCTAAATTAGAAAGTGGTCTCCTTAAAACTATTTATGAAAGATTATGTGGAAACAAACATGAAAAAGAGGCTTTCCTCTGTGTCTAAATTTGTTGGAGGTGAAATACAAAACTGAATGCCTTTAATAAAATGTTATACGCAATGAGAGAAATCTAAGTGAGGAACAGAAGGCCAGTCAGGGTGCCGCAGGGAGCAGGGGGCTGGTTACTGCTCAGGGGAGGTACCGGGAAACGCTTCACAAGTAAGACGCCTTTAGATGAGGTTTGAAGGAAGGCAAGGACATCAACAGGCGGAGCCCAGGAACAGCAAAGCCACCGTGAGGAGGGCAGGCACGGCCAGGTCCTGCAGGTGGAAACAGCCGCCGGGGGCCGCAGGTAGACCGGCTCGGCTGGGGCTGGCTGAGCAGAAGGAGGGGGCGGGACTGTGAGCGGAAGGAGGGGGCGGGGCTGTGAGCGGAGGGCGGACTACAGAGCTTCAACCGAGCAGATGGTGCCTGCGGGACGATGGAGCGTCTTAGCAAGGGGCGTGTCTGTGATTACGTCATCCCGCAGGCAAGGACTGGAGGGAACAGCAGTCGGAAAAACTACTGTAGATTAAGGCAAGACTGCAGACGCTGAACAAATGGCATGCTTTTTTTTTTTTTTTTTTTTTTTTTTTATTTTTTTTTTTATTTTTTTATTTTTTTAATATTATTTTATTAGTTGGAGGCCAATCACTTTACAACATTTCAGTGGGTTTTGTCATACATTGACATGAATCAGCCATATAGTTACATGTATTCCCCATCCCGATCCCCCCTCCCACCTCCCTCCCCACCCGACTCCTCAGGGTCCTCCCAGTGCACCAGGCCCGAGCACCTGACTCTTGTATCCCACCTGGGCTGGTGGTCTGTTTCACCATAGATAATATACATGCTGTTCTTTCAAAACATCCCACCCTCACGTTCTCCCCCAGAGTTCAAAAGTCTGTTCTGTATTTCTGTGTCTCTTTTTCTGTTTTGCATATAGGGTTATCGCCACCATCTATCTAAATTCCGTATATATGTGTTAGTATATTGTAATGTTCTTTATCTTTCTGACTTACTTCACTCTGTATAATGGGCTCCAGTTTCATCCATCTCATTAGAACTGATTCAAATGAATTCTTTTTAATGGCTGAGTAATATTCCATGGTGTATATGTACCACAGGTTCCTTATCCATTCATCTGCTGATGGGCATCTAGGTTGCTTCCATGTCCTGGCTATTATAAACAGTGCTGCGATGAACATTGGGGTGCACGTGTCTCTTTCAGATCTGGATTCCTCAGTGTGTATGCCCAGAAGTGGTATTGCTGGGTCATATGGCAGTTCTATTTCCAGTTTTTTAAGAAATCTCCACACTGTTTTCCATAGTGGCTGTACTAGTTTGCATTCCCACCAACAGTGTAAGAGGGTTCCCTTTTCTCCACACCCTCTCCAGCATTTATTGCTTGTAGACTTTTGGATAGCAGCCATCCTGACTGGCGTGTAATGGTACCTCATTGTGGTTTTGATTTGCATTTCTCTGATGATGAGTGATGTTGAGCATCTTTTCATGTGTTTGTTAGCCATCTGTATGTCTTCTTTGGAGAAATGTCTGTTTAGTTCTTTGGCCCATTTTTTGATTGGGTCGTTTATTTTTCTGGAATTGAGCTTCAGGAGTTGCTTGTATATTTTTGAGATTAATCCTTTGTCTGTTTCCTCATTTGTTATTATTTTCTCCCAATCTGAGGGCTGTCTTTTCACCTTACTTATAGTTTCCTTTGTTGTGCAAAAGCTTTTAATTTTCATTAGGTCCCATTTGTTTATTTTTGCTTTTATTTCCAATATTCTGGGAGGTGGGTCATAGAAGATCTTGCTGTGATTTATGTCGGAGAGTGTTTTGCCTATGTTCTCCTCTAGGAGTTTTATAGTTTCTGGTCTTACATTTAGATCTTTAATCCATTTTGAGTTTATTTTTGTGTATGGTGTTAGGAAGTGTTCTAGTTTCATTCTTTTACAAGTGGTTAACCAGTTTTCCCAGCACCACTTGTTAAAGAGATTGTCTTTTTTCCATTGTATATCCTTGCCTCCTTTGTCAAAGATAAGCTGTCCATAGGTTCGTGGATTTATCTCTGGGCTTTCTATTCTGTTCCATTGATCTATATTTCTGTCTTTGTGCCAGTACCATACTGTCTTGATGACTGTGGCTTTGTAGTAGAGTCTGAAGTCAGGCAGGTTGATTCCTCCAGTTCCATTCTTCTTTCTCAAGATTACTTTGGCTATTCGAGGTTTTTTGTATTTCCATACAAATTGTGAAATTATTTGTTCTAGTTCTGTGAAAAATACCGTTGGTAGCTTGATAGGGATTGCATTGAATCTATAGATTGCTTTGGGTAGAATAGCCATTTTGACAATATTGATTCTTCCAATCCATGAACACGGTATGTTTCTCCAACTGTTTGTGTCCTCTTTGATTTCTTTCATCAGTGTTTTATAGTTTTCTATGTATAGGTCTTTTGTTTCTTTAGGTAGATATACTCCTAAGTATTTTATTCTTTTTGTTGCAATGGTGAATGGTATTGTTTCCTTAATTTCTCTTTCTGTTTTTTCATTGTTAGTGTATAGGAATGCAAGGGATTTCTGTGTGTTAATTTTATATCCTGCAACTTTACTATATTCATTAATTAGCTCTAGTAATTTTCTGGTAGAGTCTTTAGGGTTTTCTATGTAGAGGATCATGTCATCTGCAAACAGCGAGAGTTTCACTTCTTCTTTTCCTATCTGGATTCCTTTTATGTCTTTTTCTGCTCTGATTGCTGTGGCCAAAACTTCCAACACTATGTTGAATAGTAGTGGTGAGAGTGGGCATCCTTGTCTTGTTCCTGATTTCAGAGGAAATGCTTTCAATTTTTCACCATTGAGGGTGATGCTTGCTGTGGGTTTGTCATATATAGCTTTTATTATGTTGAGGTATGTTCCTTCTATTCCTGCTTTCTGGAGAGTTTTAATCATAAATGAGTGTTGAATTTTGTCAAAGGCTTTCTCTGCATCTATTGAGATAATCATATGTTTTTTATCTTTCAATTTGTTAATGTGGTGTATTACGTTGATCGATTTGCGGATATTAAAGAATCCTTGCATTCCTGGGATAAAGCCCACTTGGTCATGGTGTATGATTTTTTTAATATGTTGTTGGATTCTGTTTGCTAGAATTTTGTTAAGGATTTTTGCATCTATGTTCATCAGTGATATTGGCCTGTAGTTTTCTTTTTTTGTGGCATCTTTGTCTGGTTTTGGAATTAGGGTGATGGTGGCCTCATAGAATGAGTTTGGAAGTTTACCTTCTTCTGCAATTTTCTGGAAGAGTTTGAGTAAGATAGGTGTTAGCTCTTCTCTAAATTTTTGGTAGAATTCAGCTGTGAAGCCATCTGGTCCTGGGCTTTTGTTTGCTGGAAGATTTCTGATTACAGTTTCGATTTCCTTGCTTGTGATGGCTCTGTTAAGATCTTCTATTTCTTCCTGGTTCAGTTTTGGAAAGTTATACTTTTCTAAGAATTTGTCCATTTCATCCAAGTTGTCCATTTTATTGGCATAGAGCTGCTGGTAGTAGTCTCTTATGATCCTTTGTATTTCAGTGTTGTCTGTTGTGATCTCACCCTTTTCATTTCTTATTTTGTTAATTTGGTTCTTCTCTCTTTGTTTCTTAATGAGTCTTGCTAATGGTTTGTCAATTTTGTTTATTTTTTCAAAAAACCAGCTTTTAGCTTTGTTGATTTTTGCTATGGTCTCTTTAGTTTCTTTTGCATTTATTTCTGCCCTAATTTTTAAGATTTCTTTCCTTCTGCTAACCCTGGGGTTCTTCATTTCTTCCTTCTCTAATTGTTTTAGGTGTAGAGTTAGGTTATTTATTTGGCTTTTTTCTTGTTTCTTGATGTGTGCCTGTAATGCTATGAACCTTCCCCTTAGCACTGCTTTTACAGTGTCCCATAGGTTTTGGGTTGTTGTGTTTTCATTTTCATTTATTTCTATACATACTTTGATTTCTTTTTTGATTTCTTCTATGATTTGTTGGTTATTCAGAAGCGTGTTATTTAGCCTCCATATGTTGGAATTTTTAACAATTTTTTTCCTGTAATTGAGATCTAATCTTACTGCACTGTGGTCAGAAAAGATGACTGGAATGATTTCAATTTTTTTGAATTTTCCAAGACCAGATTTATGGCCCAGGATGTGATCTATTCTGGAGAAGGTTCCGTGTGCACTTGAGAAAAAGGTGAAGTTGATTGTTTTGGGGTGAAATGTCCTATAGATATCAATTAGGTCTAGCTGGTCCATTGTATCATTTAAGGTTTGTGTTTCCTTGTTGATTTTCTGTTTAGTTGATCTATCCATGGTTGTGAGTGGGGTATTAAAGTCTCCCACTATTATTGTGTTACTATTAATTTCCTCTTTCATACTCGTTAGTGTTTCCCGTACATATTGCGGTGCTCCTATGTTGGGTGCATATATATTTATAATTGTTATATCTTCTTCTTGGATTGATCCTTTGATCATTATGTAGTGACCTTCTTTGTCTCTTTTCACATCCTTTATTTGAAAGTCTATTTTATCTGATATGAGTATTGCGACTCCTGCTTTCTTTTGGTCTCCGTTTGCGTGAAATATTTTTTTCCAGCCCTTCACTTTGAGTCTGTATGTGTCCCTTGTTTTGAGGTGGGTCTCTTGTAGACAGCATATATAGGGGTCTTGTTTTTGTATCCATTCAGCCAATCTTTGTCTTTTGGTTGGGGCATTCAACCCATTTACATTTAAGGTAATTATTGATAGGTGTGGTCCCGTTGTCATTTACTTTGGTGTTTTGGGTTCACGTTTATACAACCTTTCTGCATTTCCTGTCTAGAGAAGATCCTTTAGCATTTGTTGAAGAGCTGGTTTGGTGGTGCTGAATTCTCTTAGCTTTTGCTTGTCTGTAAAGCTTTTGAATTCTCCTTCATATCTGAATGAGATCCTTGCTGGGTACAGTAATCTAGGTTGTAGGTTATTCTCTTTCATTACTTTCAGTATGTCCTGCCATTCCCTTCTGGCCTGGAGGGTTTCTATTGATAGATCAGCTGTTATCCTTATAGGAATCCCTTTGTGTGTTATTTGTTGTTTCTCCCTTGCTGCTTTTAGTATTTGTTCTTTGTGTTTGATCTTTGTTAATTTGATTAATATGTGTCTTGGGGTGTTTCGCCTTGGGTTTATCCTGTTTGGGACTCTCTGGGTTTCTTGGACTTGGGTGGCTATTTCCTTCCCCATTTTAGGGAAGTTTTCAGCTATTATCTCCTCGAGTATTTTCTCATGGCCTTTCTTTTTGTCTTCTTCTTCTGGAACTCCTATGATTCGAATGTTGGGGCGTTTCACATTGTCCCAGAGGTCCCTGAGGTTGTCCTCATTTCTTTTGATCCTTTTTTCTTTTTTCCTCTCTGCTTCATTTATTTCCACCATTTTATCTTCTACCTCACTTATCCTATCTTCTGTCTCCGTTATTCTACTCTTGGTTCCCTCCAGAGTGTTTTTGATCTCATTCATTGCATTATTCATTTTCAATTGACTCTTTTTTATTTCTTCTAGATCTTTATTAAACATTTCTTGCATCTTTTCAATCTTTGTCTCCAGGCTATTTATCTGTACCTCCATTTTGCTTTCAAGATTTTGGATCATTTTTATTATCATTATTCTAAATTCTTTTTCAGGTAGATTCCCTATCTCCTCCTCTTTTGTTTGACTTGGTGGGCCCTTTTCATGTTCCTTTACCTGTTGGGTATTTCTCTGCCTTTTCATCTTGTTTAGATTGCTGTGTCTGGAGTGGGCTTTCTGTATTCTGGAGGTCTGTGGTTCCTTTTTATTGTGGAGGTTTTACCCAGTGGGTGGGGTTAGACGATTGGCTTGTCAAGGTTTCCTGATTAGCGAAGCTTGCGTCAGTGTTCTGGTGTGCGGATCTTGATTTCTTCTCTTTGGATAGCAATGGAGTGCCCAGTAATGAGTTTTGAGATGGGTCTATGTGTTAGGTGTGACCTTGGGCAGTCTGTATGTTGACGTTCAGGGCAATGTTCCTGCGTTGCTGGAGAATTTGCGTGGTATGTCGTGCTCTAAAACTTATTGGCTCTTGGGTGGTGGTTGGTTTCGTTGCAGGTATGGAGGCTTTTGTAGGGTCACTTATTACTTAAAGATTCATGTAGTCAGGAGTTTTCTGGTGTTCTCAGGTTTTGGGCTTAAGTCTCCTGCTTCTGGATTTCAGTTTTATTCTTCCTATAGTCTCAGGACTTCTCCAACTATACAGCACTGATAATAAAACTTCTAGGTTAATGGTGGAAAGTTTCTCCCCCGTTAGGGATACCCAGAGAGGTTCACCGAGTTACATGGAGAAGAGGAGAGGGAGGAGGGAGATAGAGATGGGCAGGAGGAGAAAGAGGGGGACTCAAGAGGAGAGAGACAGATCTACGAAGTTGTCTGATCCCAGAGTGTTCTCCGTAGCCCAGACACCCACAAAGATTCACAGAATTGGATTGGGAAGAGAAGGGGAAAGGAGGAAATAGAGGTGTTCTGAGGTAGAAAACAGAGTCAAGATTGGGAGAGAATAATCAACACACTCGTGAATAAAAATGGGAGCTGAATATTGGATTCTTAAATGTTCACAATTTATATCATATACTGAAAAACAAAAATTAAAAATCTAGAGTAGAGGTTAGACTCTTAAAAATACTATATTAAAAACAAAAACCAAAACACACAAAAGAAATTTTAGAAATATATATGAAGTTTGGTATAGAAATAGGGCTTCTCTTCTTTTTTTTTTTTTTTTCTTCCCTTTCTCCTTCTTCTGTAAGGTTATAGTGGATTGAAAATGAAAATTAAGGCGTAGTAAAAGGAGTGCTAGAGGGCTTTAAAAGAAATAAGAGAAAAAGAAAAAGAAAATAGAAGAGAAGAAAAAAGAAAAGAAAAAAAGAAGAAAAAAAAAAAGAAAAAAGAAAGAGAAAAAAAATTGTTTTGCCTAATTAAAAAAAATCGTAAAAATCTATGAAAATGAAAGTTAAGGAGTAATGGGGGAGTAATAAGGAATTTTTAAAGGAAAATAAAAGAGAACCAAGAAAAAAGAAAGAAAAGAAAAAAAAAATTTTTTTTTTTCCTTACTTAAAAAAAAAAAAGAAAAAAAGAAAAAAAAAGAAAAAGAAAAAATATATCTAGGAGTTTCCCTGGAGCTGTTGCGGTCAGTGTGGGTTCGGCTCAGCTTCAGATAGCTCCTCGTTCCAGCTTACACTTCTCGATATCTACAGGCCCTTCCGGTGTAGTCAGTCCGTGGTTTCTTCAGGGATTTTAATCTGTTACACCGGTCCCTTTGTTTATTTGGGTTCTGTTGCCGGTCTCTCTTCCGTGCCTAATTTCCGCCCTGACACAGGGGGCGGAGGTGGATTCTTATTCAGGTAGCTAGTTCCGTCGCGCTGCGGCGAGGGGCTGTGCGGGGAGGGACCGGCGCTCCCGGGAGAGGCTTGCGCTGTTTTCTCGGTCTGCGCTGCTCAGGCTCCGGGCTGCTCCGTCTGAAGCGCGCGCCACGCTGCGCGCGGCTCCAGCCCTCGGGCGATTCACAAAAGCGCGGCACACAAAGCCGGGCCCGCGCTCCGTCCCCACGCCGCCCTAGCGGCCCAGGCAGCCAGGCGCTTGACGGGCGCTCTCTCCCCGGGTGCGGCGCGTCTTCTGCCCTGCGCGGTCCCAGTCTCAGATTCCGCCGGAGCCAGTCGGGCGTGTGCGCCCTCCGCCCTCCGCGTCCCCAGCCGCAGCTCCCGCCCGCGCCGGTCGGGCGCCCGCGCCCTCCGTCTCGCCACGACCCTCCCGGCGGGCTTCGGCCGCCCAGAATCTCGGTCCCTTTGTTCTGCGAACGGCCGGCAGTGTGTTCGGGCCGGTTAATTTTCTGTCTCTTTTGCTCTCCCACAGTTCAAGTTGGCAACTCACAAAAGCTCCCTCTGATTGTCCTCAGGGCGCTCAGGCCCGGACCCTGCCCCAAGTAATGCCGCCCGCTCCTCTCCGTTCCGTCCCCACTTGCTGGTGGCGGATGCGGGCGTCTGGGGTACTTTTCTGCTGGGAGTTGCTTTTAGGCTCTTAATCTGTGGGTTTTATTTATTGTATCCCTCCCAGTCAGATTCAAACTCTTGAGATTCCAACACTTCCCCCAGGCCCGCCAGAGCGAGGGTTTCCCGGTGTCTGGGAACGTCCTCTATTAAGTCCCTTCCCCGGGACGGATCTCCGTCCTTAGCTCTTTTGTTTCGCTTTTTATCTTTTATATTTTGTCCTACCTCCTTTCGAAGACAATGGGCTGCTTTTCTGGGCGCCTGATGACCTCAGCTAGCGATCAGAAGTTGTTTTGTGAAGTTTGCTCTGCGTTCAGTTATTTTTTTGATGAATTTCTAGGAGAGAAAGTGGTCTCTCCGTCCTACTCCTCCGCCATCTTGGCTCCTCCCCCACAAATGGCATGCTAAACAAACAAATTAGTTTTACAGGCCAACGCCTGTTTATATGTAAACAGAAGGAAAACAATTCCTAAATAACCACGTACATCAAACAGAATATACTAATTTTCCAGCACATCAATTGCTTCAAGTGAAAAGTACACTTATATGTTTTACAGTTATTTAAGTATCTAACGTTTTAGTTTTAAGTTTCTCAGACTCTAGGCACATAAGAGTGTTAAATAAGTGAAATTAATCACTAAGGGATATATATACTATAGAAAACCTGACTTTCTTAAGTAACTATTAAAAAAAACACAAAAATCAAAAAAGTGTCATGTTTAGAATCTGATCTGTAAATTCAGATTTCTTAAGTGATCTTACACTTGAGTAGACAACAAGTGATTTTTATAATGTTTTAAGTTTTCAAGTCCCTAAACAAGCAGACTCGGTTTAATGACATAGTCACTCCTGATTGAGCTATGTTCTTATAGAATCATAATAGTCCCTGATAAGAAATAACAGAGGACAGTACACATCTTCAAAGCTGTGCATATAGCAGATGGAGAAAAACCTCTCATTTGGATTTTCCCTCTATACAATACCTGGAGAGCACATCCCCAGCAAATAAAAATCTAAATGATTTTGAACTGACGCCCTCATAATCAGTTACAGCAAAAATGTCCTTAATAGAATATTTTTTCTAAAGGTTCCAATAATTATAACCTTAAGGTACAAAAACTGAAAACAGAATCCAGAAATATTCTCTTTCCACATGCTATGGGTTATTAACTCTCACTTTTAACAGGTCAGCTTACTCTGTTTTCTTTATGATTGTCTGGCAAATGGGTAAGCAAATTTTCTCACCGAAAGATTTCTACTAAACTTTGAAGTACAGCAAACTGGAAAAAAATATGTTTATATGGCTTTTACTAAATGAAAAATAAAAAGATTTATCAAAAATAAATTTTAAAATGTGCTGCTACTAAGTATGGCACATTTCAACATATAAATGATGTTATTATATCATATTAAGGTTACAAAGTAACACAATGTAAATTTCCAAATACCAACAAGTAGCCCATCTGAATGAGTACAATGATATATGTCACATTTAAATTAACAAATAATATAAAATCTGTGTAAGAAATGCTATTATGATTATATTTTATTAAAATTATCAGTAATGAATAAGTGTTTTGGGACCATTATGAAAAACTTTAGTAATTACTATGACTCATAAAATGAAGGACTAAACTCTGACTTTATTTTTTTCACAAGCTTAACTGTTTCAGACTTTTGTAGCAACATTATGCAGCCATATACAAAAGTTAGTAATCGTTTGGCATTTTTCATCTATTTATTTTTACATAAATGCAAAGATTTGACTCATTCTCTCCAAACTGTGATTCATGTAGAGTTCTCTATTATGACAATCAATTAAATATTCATATCAGGAAAAATATCTGTATGCCTGCATTAATATTGGTTATTCACTTAATGGGCATATATAACTTACCCAAAATTGAAAACCACCAACTCATGCATAGAGTACATATGACTTAGATATTAAAAGAGGAACTTTACCTGCTCTCAAGTGTCCAACCACATCTGCAAGGCTACCCTTCTTTACTTTGGTGATGAAGGCACCGAGGCGTCCTAAGTCAGTCATTTTTCCTCCAACAACCTGGATAATTATACATTTGTAAGTTCCCAAGACTCACACTGAAACATAAATCTCTTAGTTTGGGGAATTATTCCTAAATATTTTGTGATATGTTTAGAATTGAACGTAGGAACAAAAATGAAGTGAAATCTGCTTTTGGTTAAAGGAGGCTGCAGCATAGGAGCAACAAGAAAACTTATCTCATTGCATGTGAGATAATGTGTCCTAAGGAAGTTTGTATACTGGTTCCTCATGCCAACCTCACATTGAAGGGTGTCTAGGGCAATGTGCCCCGGAGAATACAAGATGTTCCCTTTCACCATCAGACAACAGGTGTTTGACACTTTACTAACACTGGAGTTCATTTTTCTTTATCTAAATTCACTTGAATCTCTATAATCAGACCATGCTCCATTGTGACATGGGAACTTGATCTTCTTCATATATCTCTAGTCTAAGACAAAGACTGGGGATTAAAACCAAGAACAGATCACTTTGGGGAAGCAGTTCACCATGGTGCAGACTAACAGCCTAAGTTTATCACATCTCCTGAACACCTGAATGACCTCCTCATCTGATATACATAGAGGATCCAATCTGAGTCTCCAAGGCTGGATAATTAACATGCTCACCTGAATGTTCCTCAATAACTAAAATTAAACATATCCGAAAGGTTCTCAGTTTAATTTCTCCTAATGCAGGGGCTCAATACGTATGATTAAAAATGGAAGGGGTACTGTCAAAAGTTGAAGTTGATCCACAGGGATGTGCCCAATAGCGAAGGTGATGAGAATTAGTTCTCAGCAAGAGAAATTAATGATAATAATCAATAAGGTGACATTAGCTGAAAAAACATTTTTGTTGGATTCGTAGGCAATTGTTTTAAAGAGATCAAACTATTACCCAACTATACAATGCAATCTCTTGGTAAATAATAATTTTAAAGCAACATTTGTGAATGTTTATGAAAGCAAATAAAACCATGTGACAACATTTAGATACATGTTACATACAATAAAACAAAATGTATATATGTTTTTTCTTGCCAAAATAAAAATATTCATAATTTTTTAGTTTTTTTAATCTGTTAGAAGTCAGTTAATAGTTTTAAAGGTACATTTTACTCTTTAAGTATAAATTCTATTGCACTTAGGAAACAATCTCTTCAGTGATCTTTGAGGTTGCTTGTCAAAATATAATAAAATTATGAGGTTCGTATTATCTACTGTTACTACTTTCTATTAAAACCATTTTAATGTAAAAACAGTCTTTGAACTTTATATTCAGAGGAAAATTATTTTATTTTTCTACATTTTATCACAGTTTCCTAACATATCTGTATGTCATTTTAACAAAATGATTTTAAAATACTGCCCAGATAAAGGTACTAAATATACCATAAGCCATCAATATATCAACAAGATATATTTACTAGAAGAAATTTTTTCCAAAGAGAAGATGATCACTGTCAGAAACTTTGTTGAATGCAGTCACACTTTAACTCATCATTTATGAAACATTATAAACCAGAGTACTTACTTTCAGACCCAGTAATGCACCTGATTCTTTGGGCATGGTTGTTCTCTTATTAAGAATAACACGTCCAATTAATCGATCCCCTTCTTTAGAAGGCTGCCACGTTACAGGATGCTATTAAGACATGAACAAAGCTAAGGTGATAAACCAGCTATTTTCTTTCCTATACACACATATTACTGGTTGTAGTATGATGCGATTTCCTCAGTTAAGGACACTCTGAGGGGACTCCTTATTCTAGTGGGCTCTATCTTTGGCTTATAACAATTTTCATTTACAGTTGTAATTTTTTCGAAATAGGCATTTACTATACTACATCATTCTAAAAAGTCAGAAGCTAAGTACCTCTCCAAAATACAGCTCAGAAGTGAAATGAAATGAAACTGCAAAATATATCTGCTGCCATCAATCAAGTCGATTCTGTATTCTGAGGTGTCAGTAATGTTGATATCACTAAGCAAATAATATCTCATTTACATATAGTCATTACTTAACACTAGCTTTGCTACTTTAAAATTTGTTATTATTTTAACAAATTATTTTAACAAATATCAGTGCTAACTTATTTTTCTTCAAAACTGTACTGTCTTAAATGAAATCAGTATTTTCTTTCGTAAGATATACAATAGAGCAGAATAAGGTCACTGTCTATCACATATCAGCAAAGGATGATGAACAGCCCACATTTCCCGGAGCTCCCAAATCTCCCTCCCCGAATGCTCACCGAGCTAATAGGTGATGTTTCCCGGCTATGCCACGTGGCGGGATCCAGCCAGTAATAATCCAAGTCACCTGCACAGTAGGGAGAGAAGGAAAAAGGCAATTGCTTTGAAGTGGAGAAGGAATACCTTATGTGCAACTTCCTCAACCTACGAAGGGTTAATAAGTTCCATAATCTCGGGTGTGTGCACCTCAGATGGGACACATCTGCACTGCAAAGGCCTTGATCTGAAGCCCTGAATGAGAGTGTGTCACAAACGCATATCGTCCTAGGGGAGGGTTATCTTTCCTCTCAGCCCAGAAACACATAAAGAGTACAGAAAGAACTAGGTTACCCCACGCACTGCCCCCCAAAGGACTACCCATGCCAAGACACAGACTGTCATGAGTGATACTGGCTAAAATTATATTCACTGCACTGAGATGAGTATTAAAATTTAGTGCCCCTTCTTCAACTCTTCTGAACTACGTCATGTTTTTCAAAATTATTCTCTAGTCTCTAAAACTGGACACACAGTTTTAGGACATTTCTTAAAAAGTGATGTGAAAGTTAAAGATCCAAAAAAACTTTTAGCAAAAGAGTACATACAACTGACAGAGCATTCACTTTTACTAAATCATAAAAAAGACTCCAAAGATTCTAACTTTTTTAACACGAATTTATGAACATTTACTTTGGATTTTTTGGCTTAAAAATATAATGTGAAAGAAAGCATTTGAGGAAAAAAAGAAGAAGAAAAAATCAATGCAAAGCAGCAGGACTGTTAAGTGTCTGCATAGGAAGAAAGTCCAAAGTGGGTAACCATGTGAGAATTAATGACCTTTAACATTTTAAACATCAGATTAAATCAATGAAAATTTTTCTCCCCATGGATGTTGAAAGAGAAAAATACTAAGAGAGTGAGTAAAGCATGCTAGTTAACAGTGAGATGTCTAGCTCACTGTTAAGAAAATGGATGCTGCCTGTGAAGGTCATAAATAAAGAATTTTATGTAGATGACAGACATGACAAACATAAGCATGATAAAAGAAATATGACAGAAACAGAAAAAAAAAATTTAAAATGTGTAGGCACAAAAGTTGCATGCATTTCAATTTTTTAGTAGCTGCCTCTCTTTTCCTTTTGCATAATGTCTTAGGAAAGTGGGAGAGTGTTATACATACTATAAAAAACACTTAATGTTTTTCAAATATGCCATGTAGATAACTAGCAATATATTCTATGAAGCCATATTCTATTAAAATTTACTCCACATGCAGTCCATATCCCTCTCAAAATCACAAACTTTAAAATCTGTACATGAATTTGTGACTATAGATCTTGAATACTCTTCTGGATGGTCTTAAGTGAATAGAATATAAGGAGAGCTATAAAAGAAAGGTTTTTTCCTCCTTTATTTTTACTGTTTGTGAAACTTCATATATTAAAGTTTAAATATATTTCACTAAAGCTGTTTTGTCTTTAGTATTATGACACCATTCCTCTTGAAAGAAAAACTATCTACAATAAAAATAAAATTAAAATGATTACTAAGCAGTAACTTCAAATATTCAAAAGATTATTTCAATTCATAAAGCTTTCTCCCCAAAATTTCACATACCAAGTAATAAGGCTTATGACTTCTCAAATGCTGATTCACTCTGAAATCCTGTGACAAATTAATAGACTTACTGAGATATGCTTGGGGCTTAAAGAAAAAATAATTAGTCATTAAGTTGGGAGCTACTTTGAGAAGTCTTTAAGGATAAAGAAATGACAAAAATCCTCCCTATTTTAAAGGCTTCAGGGAAACCGTTCATTGCATCCTTCAGGAATCAATGTAGATCTTAGAAACTAGAATCCTTGGGTCCTTCTCTGGCTTGTCCTTCAAATCCTTGTACAGACTTAAACAATGTTTCACTCACCTTTTCCTGAGCAAATCTGGATATTTCTATCTGGTGAATGTCCGTTGTGCAAAAAGGACTCCTTATATGCAAAGAGTCAAAAGCTAATGTTTCTGGTATAAGTCAGTAATGACAGTGAGTGCACTTTATTATGAAAAGACTGCTTTCAGATAATGGTTTTATATCAGGTATAAACTGTGTAGGGAAACGATCATGAATAAAGAGTCTAATTTAAATGGCTTAACCTCAGATACGCAGATGACACCACCCTTATGGCAGAAAGTGAAGAACTAAGGAGCCTCTTGATGAAAGTGAAAGAGGAGAGGGGGAAAGTTGGCTTAAAACTTAACATTCAGAAAACTAAGATCATGGCATCTGGTCCCATCACTTCATGGCAAATACATGGGGAAACAATGGAAAGAGTGAAAGTCTTTAATTTGGGGGGCTCCAAAATCACTGCGGATGGTGACTGCAGCCATGAAATTTTAATTTTAAGACACTTGCTCCTTGGAAGAAAAGTTATGTCCAACCTAAACAGCATATTAAAAAGCAGAGACATTACTTTGCCAACAAAGGTCCATCTAGTCAAAGCTATGGTTTTTCCAGTGGTCATGTATGGATGTGAGAGTTGGACTGTGAAGAAAGCTGAGCGCTGAAGAATGGATGCTTTTGAATTATCATGTGGTATTGCAGAAGACTCTTGAGAGTCCCTTGGACTGCAAGGAGACCCAACCAGTCAATCCTAAAGAAAATCAATCCTGAATATTCATCCTAAGGACTGATGCTGAAGCTGAAACTCAAATACTTTGGTCACCTGATGTGAAGAACTGACTCATTTGAAAAGACCCTGATGCTGGGAAAGATTGAAGGTGGGAGGGAAAGGGGACGACAGAGGATGAGATGGTTGCACGGCATCACTGACTGGATGGACATGAATTTGAGTAAGCTCTGGGAGTTGGCAATGGACAGGGAAGCCTGGCATACTGTGGTCCATGGGGTCACAAAGAATCGGACCTGACTGAGCAACTAAACTGAACTGAACTGGAACACATGCATGTATGTACATATGTATGTATATATGTTTTTCCATGGCCATTCAGGTGTGCGGCCAGCACACTGATGCTCATTTGGATGGAATAGATTTTGCAGCTTTGGAAATTCTGCTTTTCAATTCTGGCAAGTGACTAAAAATGACTAATAAACATAAATCTAAAAAACACATTAAGTACTGTAGTATATACTAATAGTTGCATATATTTTAGTACATGGATATTCTTCTCTCACATTCCAAAAGTTTTAACAGCTTTCTTAGCATGAATTTCATCATCACACATTAAAATACCACCGTTTGCTTAAACATGTATTAAAAATACATTCTAAAATCTAAATATACAGTTTTAAACTATATGTGCTTCATCTTTCCATGCATTATGAAGCTGTAAATGTATCATTGACTTTTAAGTACTCTAATTTGTCTTTATAAGACATTTTTCTATTATTAATAGAAGTGACACTCAACAAAACTCCCTCCTAAAATATTCAGACTAGAATTTCATTAATATAAAACATTTTTCTTAATTAAATTTCCTAATAGGTGATTAAAGATATTGACTGACAGTGGTATAATTATAAAATTATAAATTCATGGCATTAGCTTATGGACTTGACACAAAAGTATCCTGCTTTTAATGTTCAGTGTAACTGTAAAGGAGTAAATTTAGTATTATCATTAATTTAGATCCAGGAAATAGATGCTTCAGTCTACTGAAATGGTTGAAGTTCATAAATATCCATGTTCAATGAAGTGTTATAATTTGATTAATTTTTGTGAAAACATTAAAGACAGAGTTTTATCCTGTCCCTTGTTGAAAAAGCAGGTTAATTAAACTTCATAAGTAAGCCCAAAGCTTTCACTGCACACAAAAAAAGTCAGCTAGTGACTGCAAGGAGATAAAACCAGTCAATCCTAAAAGATATTGGTCCTGAATATTCATTGGAAGGACTTATGCTGATGCTGAAGCTGAAGCTCCAATACTTTGGCCACCTAATGCGAAGAACTGACTCATTAGAAAAGACCCTGATGCTGGGAAAGACTGAAGGCAGGAGAAGGGGATGACAGAAGATGAGATGGTGGGTTGGCATCACCGACTTGATGGACATGAGTCTGAGCAAGCTCCAGGAATTGGTGATGGACAGGGAAGCCTGGCGTGCTGCAGTACATGGACGTGCAAAGAGTCGGAACATGAACTGAGCATCTGCCAGCAGTGTGGGAGACCTGGGTTCAAGTCCTGCACTGGGAAGATCCCCTGGAAGAGGGCGTGACGACCGACTCCAATATTCTTGCCTGGAGAATCCCATGGACAGAGGAGCCTGGCGGGCTACAGTCCATGGGGTCACATGAGTTGGACACGACTGAGCGACTAAGCACAGCACAGCAGAGTGACATATGAGCTTTCTGAAAAGAGATCTTGCTTTTCCAAAACCTAGCTTATTATGGCAAGGGTATGTAACAGTGCATAAACATGCATTTCTATGATTTAAATGTTTGCATCTTGTGATAGCTAATGTCAAAGCACAAGAGATTTCAATAAGACCAACCAAAGGCAATGAACAAAAACACTTTCTAAATAATACATATGCATGTTTGCATGTATATGAATACATTAAAACTGTAAGGAGAAAACCATAAATTACTTCACACATTAATTATCTATTTAAAAACTCATATAACAAACATATTTGGCCAAGTTGAAGGTTTAACTAATGTTCAAGTAGTAAAGGAAAGAGTATCAATATCAAACCCCTGAAGAAATAGAAAATGTGGACTTCTCCATCATAAGACATAGATAGTGTATTTTTTAACATCATTATAATGGATGAAAATAAAAGATGGGACTAAATCAATTACAAGATAGACTCACAGTAAGTCTGAACAATACATATCCATAATTTTGCTACTTGTCCTCTCAAAATAAATGGATTGCTCTTCCTACATAGAACAGATTGTACCATTCAAAACAATTATAAAAATCATGGGCCAAAATCAGAAGAACAATTCTTCCCAGAGGTTTCGTATACTTCTTTAAATTTTTCCTCTTTTTTGTTTACACTCTATGGCAGGGTATGTATGGAGACTCAATGAAACTATTAACAGAAGAATCCTAATGTACTTCATTACAGCACAGCACTAGACAAATTAAATTATGGGCTAAAAACACATTTATTACATGTCTATACACAGTGTATACATAAAAGCCAACTCAGTTGTAAGAATTATATTTTGAGACAAAGCAAGATATTTTTAATCCTATGTACCATGATCAGCATGTAAGTTAATAAATACTGCTAAATTTCTATAGTTATGATATAATAGAGGCAGTATCCAGCTTATTCATTTTAATACATTACAAGGACATTCTGTTCATAAACAGGAAATAAACTGTGATGTCTAAGAATGGAGGAAAAAACTTAACTTCTGATTGATATAACAAAAAAGCTTGAAATAGTTTCCTTATATTTTAGAAGGTTCTATGTCTTCCAAGGGCAAGTGTATTCACTCTCACCCTAAGTTATATACAATAATGGAGCTAACTGTGCAGTCAATAAAAATGTGTTTTACAACAGAGTGCCAGAAAGCCTAACCTCGCCTCAGTTAATTTAACAATCCAGGAGAAGAAACAAGTATTACTTAAAAGGACTTAGCATCTAGGTATTAAAATAAAATTGGAACATGTCCTTATTAACTTTAGTGATTAACCAAATAATCTGTGAAATAATAGAGAATTTCTGCACAGATGCAAAATCAGCAAACTGTCATTCATGACTGGAATCCTGATAGTCTAAGCTCCTAGTAGAGTAAAAGTATTGGCCCACAAACGCATCTGGTGACTTCATTCAAATCCCACCATGTCTACTGCACAATCTGATGGCAAATATTGTGTAATTAAGTAGCAAATTTATGTCCCTTGAATGCAAGGCCTGAGGCAGGGCTGGAGGCATCTCTAAACTATTGGTCTTTAGCAGAAATCTCTTCAGTAATTCTAAGTAACTGTGTCAGGAAGCATTTAACAAGAGGCTTCCTGTGTGCTGTTTTGGATCTGTTAGGAACCCTCTGGCCCTTATTAATTCCTGAATATTCAGGAATTAAGAGGAGAGGCACGCCTTTCCCAGGGCTGAGGAATCCAGGCATTTCTCATTACGGTGATAAGTACCCTCTTCCTTTTTATGAGCCATATGGTAAAAGGTGATTGTTTGCAACTCTGTCTTTGATAGGGACCGTCTTATGTTTTGTTAAGTCTGGAATTTTCATCTTTATCTTTGCTGAGAATAACCACCTTGTAAGACAGTACATATGCACACACCATGTTGATTAAAACACCTTTGATCCATCAGAGCTTTGGTCCCCGTGTCTTTCTTTCTTTCTTTCTATTCCTTCTCTCTTTCTGTATTTCTGGCTAATTCCTTGGAGGGCGGAGGCCCGCTGAGCTCACTTTCTTGCCCGGGCTTCTAAGACCCTCTCGAGAAGGCGCACCATGCCTTGACCCACTCGAGAGGGCGCCTGGTGCCTACGTGCAGCAGCGCGAGCCCTAAGAACAGGGCTCTATTGGCTTTCCGCGTAAACCAGGGAATATCAGCCTCTTTCTCTCTCTTACTCTCGGAACCACCAGGTTCCGGGTCCATTAAAGGACCAACATAACTGACATTCCATTGTCTGGTGCTGGCACAAGACACACACACAGGAACTGTCAGTCTCCAGAATCACATTCAGTCAGTTCAGTTTACTTCCTCAGTCGTGTCCAGCCCTTTGCAACCTCTGTCCATTGACAGCAGGCCTCCCTGTCCTTCACCATCATCCAGAGCTTGCTCAAACTCAGGTCAACCGAGTCGGCGATGCCATCCAACCATCTCATCTTCTGGCATCCCCTTCTCCTCCTGCCCTCAATCTTTCCCAGCATCAGGGTCTTTTCCAATGAGTCAATTCTTCACATCAGGTGACCAAAGTATTGGAGTTTCAGCTTTAACATCAGTCCTTCCAGTGAATTTCCAGGACTGATTTCCTTTGGGATGAACTGGGTGGATCTTCTTGAAGTCCAGGGACTCTCAAGAGTTTTCTCCAACACCATAGTTCAAAAGCATCAATTCTTCGGTGCTCAACTCTTTTTATAGTCCAGCTCTCACATCCATACATGACTACTGGAAAAACCATAGCTTTGACTAGACAGACCCTTGTTGGCAAAGTAATGTCTCTGCTTTTTAATATGCTGTATAGGTTGGTCATAACTTTTACTCCAAGAAGCAAGTGTCTTTTAATTTCATGGCTGCAGTCACCATTTGCAGTGATTTTGGAGTCCAAGAAAATAAAGTTTGATGCTGTTTCCATTGTTTTCTCATCTATTTACCATGAAGTGATTGGTCTAGATGCCATGATCTTAGTTTTTGGAATGCTAAGTTATAAGCCAGCTTTTTCACTCTCCTCTTTAAGCTTCAAGAGACTCTTTAGTTCCTCTTCCCTTTCTGACATAAAGGGATCATCTAAGTATCTGAAGTTATTAATATTTCTCCTAATCTTGATTCCAGCTTCTGCTTCAACCAACCCAGCATTTCGCATGATGTACTATGCATATAGGTTAAAAAAGCAGGGTGACAATATGCAGCCTTGACGTACTCCTCTTCCAATTTGGAACCAGTCCATTGTTCCATGTACAGTTCTAACTGTTCCTTCTTGAACTGAATACAAATTTATCAGGAGGCAGGTAAGGTGGTCTGGTATTCCCAGCTCTTGAAGAATTTTCAACAGTTTGTTTTGATCTACACAGTCATTCAGAAAACTAAGATCATGGCATCCAATCCCATCACTTCACGGCAAATAGATGGGGAAACAATGGAAACAGCACCAGACTTTATTTTTTTGGGCTCCAAAATCACTGCAGATGGTGACTGCAGCCATAAAATTAAGACGCTTGCTCACTGGAAGAGAAGCTATGACTAACATAGACAGCACATTAAAAAGCAGAGACATTAATTGGCAAACAAAGGTCCATCTAGTCAAAGCCATGGTTTTTCCAGTAGTCAGGTACAGATGTAAGACTTGGACTATAAAGAAAGCTGAGTCCCAAAGAACTAACGCTTTTGAACTATAGTGCTGGAAAAGATTCTTGAGATTCTTCGGACTGCAAGGAGTTCCAACCAGTCATTCCTAAAGGAAATCATTCCTATTTATTCATTGTAAGGACTGATGCTGAAGCTGAAACTCCAATATTTTGACCACTGATGCAACAAACTGACTTACTAAAAAAGACCCTGATGCTGGGAAAGACTGAAGGCAGGAGGAGAAGGGGATGACAGAGGATGAGATGGCTGGGTGGCATTACCAACTCAATGGACATGAGTTTGAGTAAGTTCCAGGAGTTGGTGATGGACAGGGAGGCCTGGCATGGTGTGGTCCACGGGATCGCAAAGAGTGAGACACAACTGAGTGACTGAACTGAGCTGAACACAAGTCAAAGGCTTTGGTGAAATCAATAAAGCAGAGGCAGATGTTTTTTCTGGAACTCTCTTGCCTTTTCTATGATCTATTGGATGTTGGCAATTTGATCTCTGGTTTCTCTGCCTTTTCTAAATCCATCTTGAACATCTGGAAGTTCTTTGAGCATTACTTTGAGCATTACTTTGCTAGTGTGTGAGGTGAACGCAAATGTGCAGTAGTTTGAAAATTCTTCCCTGACATTGTCCTTTGAGACTGGAATGAAAAGTGATCATTTCCAGTCCTGTGGTCACTGCTGAGTTTTCCAAATTTGCGGGCATATTCAGTGAATCACTTTCATAGCAGCATCTTTAGAATTTGACATAGCTCAAGTGGAATTCCATCACCTTCACTAGCTTTGTCCATAGTGATGCTTTCTAAGGCCCACTTGACTGCATTTTAAGATATCTGGCTCTAGGTGAGTGACCACACCACTGTGGTTATCTGGGTCATGAAAGTCTTTTTTGTATAGTTCTTCTGTGTATTCTTGCCACCTCTTAATATTTTATGCTTCTGTTAGGTTCATACCATTTATGTCCTTTATCTTGCCCATATTTACATGAAATGTTCCCTTGGTATTTCTAGTTTTCTTGAAGGGATCTCTAGTCTTTTGGATTCTATTGTTTTCCTCTATTTTTTTGCATTGATCACTGAGGAAGGCTTTCTTATCTCTCCTTGCTATTCTTTGGCACTCTGCATTCACATCTTTTCTTTTCTCCTTTGCCTTTAGCTTCTCTTCTTTTCTCAGCTATTTGTAAGGCCTCCTCAGAAAAGCATTTTGCCTTTCTGCATTTCTTTTTCTCGGCGATTGTCTTAATCATTGCCTCCTGTACAAAGTCACGAACCTCCATCCATAGTTCTTCAGGCACTCTGTCTATCAGATCTAATCCCTTGAATCTATTTGCCACTTTGACTGTATAATCATAAGGGATTTGCTTAGGTCATACCTGAATGGCTTAGTGGTTTTCCTTACTTTCTTCAATTTAAGTCTGAATTTTGCAATATTGAGATCACGATCTGAGTCAAAGTCAGCTCCTGGTGTTGTTTTTGATAACTGTATAGAGCTTCTCCATCTTTGCAAAAAATATAATCAATCTGATTTCAGTATTAACCATCTGATGATGTCCATGTGTACAGCCGTCTTCTGTGTTGTTGGAAGAGGGTGCTTGCTATGACCAGTATGTTCTTTTGGCAAAATATTGTTAGCCTTTGTCCTACTTCATTTTGTTCTCCAAGGTCAAACTTGCCTATTGTTCCAGAATCTGTTGACTTGCTACTTTTGCATTCCAGTCCCCTATAATGAAAGGACATCTTTTTTAAGTGCTAGTTCATTCAACTTCAGCTTCTTCAGCATTACTGGTTGAGACATAGACTTGGATTCAATGGCTTGGCTTGGAAATGAACAGAGATCATTCTGTCATTTTTGAGATTGCATCCAAGTACTGCATTTCGGGCTCTTTGATTGACTATGAGGGATACTCCATTTCTTCTAAGGGATTCTTGCCCACAGTAGTAAATATAATGGTCATCTGAATTAAATTCACCCATCCCCATCTAATTTAGTTCACTGATTCCTAAAATGTTGATGTTCACTATTGCCATCTCCTGTTTGATGACTCCTAATTCTCCTTGCTGCATGGACCTAACATTCCAGATGCCTATGCAATATTGTTCTTCATAGCATCAGACTTTACTTTCATCATCAGTCCCATCACCAGCTGAGCATTGTTTTTGCTTTGGCTCTGTCTCTTCATTCTTTCTAGAGCTATTTCTCCAGTCTTCTCTAGTAGCATATTGTGCACTTCACAACCTGGGGAGTTTATCTTTCAGTGTGATATCTTTTGCCTTTTCATACTGTTCATGGCATTCTCAAAGCAAGAATACTGAAATGGTTTGCCATTCCCTTCTCCAGTGGACCACATTTTGTCAGAATGCTCCACCATGATCCATCTGTATTCAGTGGCCCTACACAGCACGGCTCATGGTTTCATTGAGTCAGACAAGGCTGTGGTCCACGTGATCAGATTGGTTAGTTTTCTGTGACTGTGATTTTCATTCTGTCCACCCTCTTATGAATAAGGATAAAAGGCTAATGGAAGCTTCCTGATGGGAGCGACTGACTTTGAGGGAAACGGGGTCTTCTGATGGGTGGGGATGTGATCAGTAAATCTTTAATCCAACTTTCTGTTGGTAGGTGGGCTCTGCTCCCTCCCTGTTGTTTGCCCTGAGACCAATCTATGGCTGAGGTGATGATGATTTAGGTCTGATCAAAATCAAATCCCTTTACATTATACAGTGGAAGTGACAAATAAATTCAAGGGATTAGATCTGATAGATGCAGTGCCTGAAGAACAATGGACAGAGGTTCCTGACATTGTACAGGAGGCAGTGATCAAGACCATCCCCATGAAAAAGAAATGCAAAAGGCAAAATGGTTGTCTAAGGAGGCCTTACAAATAGCTGAGAAAAGAAGAGAAGCTAAAGGCAAAGGAGAAAAGGAAAGATATTCCCATTTGAATGCAGAGTTCCAAAGAATAGCAACAAGAGACAAGAAAGCCTTCCTCAGTGATCAATGGAAAGAAATAGAGGAAAACAATAGAATGGGAAAGACTAGAGATCTCTTCAAGAAAACTACAGATACCAAGGGAACATTTCATGCAAAGATGGGCACAGTAAAGGATAGAAATGGTATGGACCTAACAGAAGCAGAAAATATTAAGAGGTGGCAAGAATACACAGAAGAACTATACAAAAAAGACCTTCATGACCCAGATAACCACAATGGTGTGATCACTCAACTAGAGCCAGACATCATGGAATGCGAAGTCAAGTGGGCCTTAGGAAGCATCACTATGAACAAAACTAGGGGAGGTAATGGACTTCTAGTTGAGGTATTTGAAATCCTAAAAGATGATGCTATTAAAGTGCTACAATGAATATGTTAGCAAATTTGGAGAATTCAGCAGTGACCACAGTACTGGAAATGATCTCTTTTAATTCCAGTCCCAAAGAAGGACAATACCAAAGAATTTTCAAACTACTGCACATTTGCATTCACCTCACACACTAGCAAAGTAATGCTCAAAATTCTCCAAGCCAGGCTTCAACAGTACGTGAACTGAGAACTTCCAGATGTTCAAGCTGGATTTAGAAAAGGCAGAGGAATCAGAGATCAAATTGCCAACATCTGTTGAATCACAGAAAAAGCAAGAGAGTTCCATAGAAACATCTACTTCTGTTTTATTGACTATGCTAAAGTCTTTGACTGTGTGGATCACAACAAACTGTGGAAAATTCTTAAAGAGATGAGAATACCAGACCAACTGATCTGCCTCCTCAGAAATTTGTATGCACGTCAAGAAGCAACAGTTAGAACTGGACATGGAATAACAGACTGGCTCCAAATCAGGAAAGGAGTACATCAATGCCCTATAATGTTATCCTGCTTATTTAACTTTTCTGCAGAGTACATCATGATAAATGCCGGGCTGGATGAAGCACACGCTAGAATCAATACTGCTGGGAAAAATATCAAAAACCTCAAATATGCAGATCACACCACCCTTATGGCAGAAGGCAAAGTAGAACTAAAGAGCCTCTTGATGAAAGTAAAAGAGGAAAGGGGAAAAGTTGGCTTAAAACTCAATATTCAGAAAACGAATATCATGGCAGCCAGTTCCATCACTTTGTGGCAAATAGATACAGAAACAATGGAAACAGTGTGACACTTCATTTTTTGGGGGTTCCAAAATCACTGCAGATGGTAACTGCAGCCATGATATGAAAAGATGCTTGCTTCTTGGAAGAAGATCTATGCTTGGAAGAAACTATAGCCAACCTAGAAAGCATATTAAAAAGCAGAGACATTACTTTGTCAACAAAGTCTGTCTTAGTCAAAGCTATGGTTTTTCCAGTAGTAACGTATGGATGTGAGAGTTAGATTATAAAGAAAGCTGAGTGCCAAAGAAAGGATGCTTTTGAACTGTGGTGTTGGAGAAGACTCTTGAGAATCCTTTGGGCTGCAAGGAGACCGAACCAATCAATCCTAAAGGAAATCAGTCCTGAATATTCATTAGAATGACTGATGCTGAAGCTGAAATTACAATATTTTATCTATCTGATGTGAAGAACTGACTCATTGAAAAGACCCTGATGCTGGGGAAGATTGAAGGAGGGAGGAGAAGGGGAAGACAGAGGCTGAGATGCTTGAATGGCATCACAGACTCAATGGGCATGAGTTTGAGTAAGCTCTGGGAGTTGGTGATGGACAGGGAAGCTGATTGTGCTGTAGTCTATGGATTTGCAAATAGATAGACATGACTGAGTGACAGAACTGAAATGAACTGAATGAAGGTAATGGGGACCTCCTTCAAAAGGTCCTGTGCAGGCACTGATGCACTCAGTGCCCCTGACACTGCCGCAGGCCACCGCAGACCCACGCCTCTGCCAGAGACTCCTGGACACTCACAGGCAAGCCTGGCTCAGTCTCGAGGGGTCACTGCTCCTTACTCCTGGGTCCTGGTGTGCACAAGGTTTTGTTTGTGCCCTCCAAGGGTCTGTTTCCCCAGTCCTGTGTAAGTTGTGTATCAAATCCCACTGGCCTCCAAAGTCAAATTCCCTGGGGGTTCTCAGTCCCTTTGCCAGATCCCCAGGTTGGGAAATCTGTTGTGGTCCTAGAACTTTCTAAACAGTGTGAGAATTTCTTTGGTTTAATTGTTCTGCAGTTTGCGGGTCGTCTGCTCGGCGGCTCTATGGTGGGGTTAATGCTGGCCTCCTCTAACAGGGCTTAAGCCACAGGCTGTGTGACCCAGGTCACTGCACCCAGAGCCCCTGACCCTGCAGCAGGCCACTGCTGACCCGTGCCTCCACAGGAGACTCAGACACAGTCGTGGCTCAGTCTCCGTGGGGTCTCTGGGTCCTGGTGCGCACAAGGTTCTGTTTGAGCCCTCCGAGTGTCTCTGGTGGGTATAGCGTTTGATTCTAAATGCAATTTTGCCCCACTTACCATCTTGTTGGGGCCTCTCTGTTCTCCTTGGACATGGGGTGTTTTTATTTGCTTTTTTTTTTGGTGGGATCCAACATTCTCCTGTCAATGGTTGTTCATCGACAATATTGTATATGTTGTTCATTGACAACAGTGTATATGTTGACAATATCCACAGGAATTTCCTGCTGGTCCAGTGGTTAGGACTCTGTGCGTCCACTGTAGGGAACCTGGGTTTCGATCCCTGGTCAGAGAACTAAGATCCTGTGAGCCTCCATTCAGCCCCTAGGCTGTTCCAACACTGTCGGGGATCCATCCATCACTGGGGCCACACCTCCTCCCCAGGGTCCTGCCCTGGGCTGGCTGAAAGCAGACACGCACCCACCATTTGTCATGAGACCCCCCCGCCCCGGCCCCCGCCATGAGAATTACATTATCTCCAGCTTTTAGGGATTTGATAAAAGTGTCCGTTTTTCAAATGCACCTTAGCAATTTCACTGTCAGAATCCCCATTTGTTCACAATGGGCTCTGTTTCTATCACAGAACCAACAATACCAGCATGTCTCTATCTTTGATGTATAAATTTGACATTTCAAGTAAATTCAGCAACTGACAGTTATTAAGGTAATAAGGTATCAAATATGCTTGCATTCAGAGATTACTTATATTAAATAGAACTTCCAGAGGTGAACTACCTCTAGGGAAAGATGAAATAGCTGTTCCAGGGCCTGTGATGCCGTCTCTGTGGTTTACAGGAAGGAAGGCTGGTAGCCAATCTGGGAAAGGAGAATTTGTAAACCTATTTGGTGGAGGTGGTACTTTTCTGGTTCTATGTGTCGTCTGGTGAGTCTGAGAGCTAATTTTGGGTATGTCAACCCGACCACCAGAGAATTCTACAAAGCGGGGATGTGTAACTGGGAATGAGCATTTCTGGCTAGGCGTTGAGTTCCCTCCTCTTTGTAGACACTAACTTTTAGGACCTTTCAGCACCCTCTCCAGGGCAGGATGAGACAATGAAAGTGAAATTCTGTAATCAACCACAGAGCACCCCAAATAAGCAAGTGGTCATTAGAATGTAAAAAGACACACTGAAAAGTATCTCCCGTCATAATACTGATAAGTATTTTTGTCGAATCAAACATTGTGCAGTATCTTTTTTTCTGATCCACAGTTTACCTTTTGAAATCATGACAAATCAAATAACCTCCCTGCATTTTAATTTCTCTGTTAGCAGTATCATCTTACCTAATAGTTAAAATTATGCTATTTCTATAAAACATACAAAAAACAAGACATGGTCTAACAAAAGCATAGCACTTGAAGCTGGAGACTTGGGACTCTCAACCCTAACTCTACCATATCAGGTGCCCTATCTTAATAATATCCCTTCATTCCTATAATCCTTGACTGAAAAGAAGGAAGGAACATGCCACTTCCTCATGAAATTTCCACGAGCCTTAAATGAGATCTGCCAGTTTTGTACAGTGTAAAGGATTTCAGAAACAGGTTTTATTGTCTAATTATACAGTTGAGGATAGGAATATGAAGTCTCGGTGTGAAGAGATCAGATTGATGCTGAAATTGCAACCACAGCTAAAATTCATACAGTATCAGTAATCTTTCCAAAGGATGAGTTGAAATGGGCTTAAAAAAATGTTAAGTCATTTTGTTTATAAAACGTTTTAATTGGCCTGCTATAAAATAGACACCCGAGCGCCCGGAAGGAAGGAATATTTCTTTAACTCTGATTGCTAAACAGTGAGAAAAGCAGCCGCCACGTAAAGAAACTGCGGCAGGGATCTTCTGTTAATCTCTGCAAAGCTAGCAGAAGCCAGGGAATGAGACAACAGTTACTTTCTCTGGGAGGTCTTCCATACACCAAGATGCATACAGATTAACCCAACCCCAAATGTGTGAAGGAATTAATTTGACCAGGTCACTCAATATATTCTTAGTCTAATGATAAGCATTTTGTCATTTTTCTTTATATGATCACATTTTCACGTGGAAAAATGAAACACTTTTTGGTGTATAAGCCACATAGTTGTGACTGAAATCTTCCATATCTTGAAACAAGGAGGTTATTTTATCCCTTTATATTTTTTTTCTGATGATTCAGAGATACCCCTGAAATTATTTTTGAAACCAGCCTGTATTATGTCTTAAAATTATTTGGTACAGATACTAGTTATTGGATATATTTCAATATTCATATTAAAAACAGTTATAAGATTCCTAACTTTCTAGTATTGTTTTTTAGCTTACATTCCAAACAAAATAATCTAAATCATAACAAGATGGATGGTTTTAATGAAAACCACTGTAAATTTAAATCTGTAACAGGTTCACTCAGAATGATGGGGTTTTGGCAAAGCACAGAACATTTTGTTTTACTTTAAATGGGCTAAAAGACAGAGAGGAATACATGAAAAGTTATTTCACATAGTAAATATGAATCATTTTATTTTTCCTAGCTTTAAAAGTTACATAAATATATATTATTGGTACTATGTGAAGTTTCAGGGTTCAGAACTACTACAACTGTGAAATCTGTACCCTTTACTGACGTGTGGATCTGATGTCACAGATCTCCAAAAAAGTCAGTAAAGTACAATTTCTGAAAGTTCTAAACAACCACAGCAATAGAAAACACACACACACACACACACACCCCTGTGCCTTTAGAATAATAAAATAAGGATGTTTACATAGTCTTTAGGAAATCTACAGCAGACTGTATATATTGCCCATATTACACTACAATAAAAATGGGTCTAAAAACAGGTCTGAGGTGAGTGATGACAGGAAAAAGGATGCCCTCGTTGAATAGTTTGGAGAACAAATTTCGCGTGTAGACAGGTTTTTGACGCTTCACGACTAAGCCACTGCTTTCCCAGAATCTACACATAGAAAGAACCATGTTGCACCCTGAGAAGCAGATCCCCAAATTTACAACCACAGGGACGCTGCTCCCTTTCTCCCAGCACAAGGACCCCTCATAATTGGCCTTGGGGATTCTTCCTATAGGAGGGAGGCTGTCCCTGCCACTTCCCACTGACCAGGCTTCCTCTGTGACACTGAGCAGTCCATTCACGCGCAGACCGGCTGTCACGTGCAAAGCCTCGGAAAAACCAGCCAGGAAACCCTGTGGAAGAAACCAGGGTTTATTTGTCTTTATGGTCTGGGGACTGGGTGTTACCCACACGTTTCAGCAGTTGTAGTGCTGGGTGATGTCCTAGCAGAGATTCTGGATGCAAACATCTCTGATCAAGGAAAACTCGAGTCTTTATCCAGATCTCACGCCCAGGCAACACTAGCAAAACAGTATTAACCTGCAATGATCCTCGGTCAATCAATTTCCACCTGCCTTTACATCCCAAAGACACAGAAATGAAAAATAGGGAAATCAATGGAGATCAATACACTCTCCTGGTTTTAATGATATAAATAACAAGAATAATACTCAAATGACAAAGATGAATTTTAAGGTTATACAGATGAAAACATAAGTTCTTGTGAGGGACTGATACAGCTTACCACTTATAAATATACTGTGAAAGTATAAAAGAGTAGAAAATAAATTCACCCTAGCAAACATTTTGCAATAAAAACATGTTTTAAAACCAGAACTCCCTCTTGCCAAGTAAATTACCCTAAATACTGTTTCTTTTTTTCTCATTTGTCATTGTTTTGATTCTGGGTATGCAAGCAAATAATTTATAGATCTACTAAAGGACTTCTTTTAAGCTGGAAATTCCTTGACTGGCGATGGGAAATCAATAGGCAAAGCAATTTGGAGAACACTTTACACCTCCACATTATTCTAGATAAAACTGCTAAGTACCCATATTCATACACCTTCAAAGTTATAGCCATCATTAACCAGACTGCAAAACACCCCAAGGTCACTGGCCTAGATCGCTACCACAGTGCCAAAACAGTCAAGCTGAACATAGGCATGACCTCTCAACTGGGCTCCACTCTGGGGGGTAGGAGGAGGCAATGCAAGTATCAAAGTACCAAACAAGCCAAAGGAAGGAGGCAGCCTCAAACCACACGTGCACGGGACACACACTGCTAATCATACAGACATCTCAGTTCAGGTGATCAGAGGTTAGCCTACTGACAGAGGAAAGGAATTCTCTCGCAAGGGCCTTGAACATTTACGGTCTGGATAAATGAGTCCAGAGTTACATTTCCGATGCAAGCATTTCAAATACCTCCTTCTTAGATGAAACCTTCATGCCAAAGCTTGTTACTTGAAAACATCAGGATGGCTTGCTGGCCTTCAAAGTGTTCAGCATGGCTTTTCGGCTGCTGATGGGCTCTGTCTTGGGAAGGACAGGCTTCCACTGGTTATTTAAGTCCAGGGCTCCATAGTCATCCAGCTGCACTGACCTACCCAGGCACAGCTCAGGGAGGATTCTGGAACACCATATCCCTGGATATTTCCGACACGTTTAACTCAAAGCAATAATGCAGAACGAGGTCTTGGTGAGGGAGATGCAATGACTGCATTCTGTTCTAAAATCTAGCTTGGCATTAACCCAGACCACAGCTATGCACCCAGACTGCACTCCATCCTGTCTGCCCCACTGTTCTACCACGTTGAACTTCAGTACATTACATATTCCAGATTATCACACAGATCACACTTCTGCTGCTACTGATGGTCTTCTCCAGGAAACTGTACAGAAGAGCCATCTTTCTGGAGTCTGTGTCAGGACCATCAGTGAGCACGTGAACAAACATTTTATGTCCACTTTTAACTAACGATATTTTTCTCAAAGCACATGTGTTAGGATGTTCATGGTTAAATTTACAACCAAATGCCTACCTTGATGCTCCCTTCCTGATCTTTTCTACATATTTTTAACTGATTCCATATGACTGTATTTTTACACTTAAGTGAAAATGTTAAATCGCTTTGGTATAAAGGTAGACTTTATAGTGGGAATAAAATAAAACTGAATGACTATGCATAAAATATTATTTAGTATATTAATTGTAAACCCTGGTTTTGTTAAAATATAGATTTTCCCATCTATCAATCTCAAAATGTCCTTGCTACCATGAGAAATAACTAAGATGAAACTGATACACAGATTTAGCTTATCCTGAGCTTAAACCAAAGCATTCAGTAAACAGCAAATTACTGTACTGTACTTGGGAATCGTGCCAAAGAATGGAAAGCAAGAAAGAAAAAAAAAAAAAGATTCTCTTCTGACTAAAAACAGTATCACAAATCTGAGCTCCTAGATTGTAGTCTTTTAAAAATCCAACAGTTTAGTTGAGTTCAGTTGCTCAGTCATGTCTGACTCTTTGTGACCCCATGAACCACAGCACACCAGGCCTCCCTGTCTATCACCAGCTCCTGGAGCTTACTTAAACTCATGTCCATCGAGTTGGTGATGCCATCCAAACACCTTATCATCTGTCATCCCCTTCTCCTCCTGCCCTCAATCTTTCCCAGCATCAGGATCTTTTCCAATGAGTCAGCTCTTCGCATAAAAAGGTCAAAGTATTGGAGTTTCACCTTCAACATCAGTCCTTCCAATGAACACCCAGGACTGATCTCCTTTAGGATGGACTGGTTGGATCTCCATGCAGTCCAAGGGACACTCAAGAGTCTACTCCAACATCACAGTTCAAAAGCATCAATTCTTCGGCGCTCAGCCTTCTTCAAAATCCAACAGGCTTCACTCATAACTTAATCGTCACAATCATAAGACGGTTTTCTCTGACATTCACCCCCACAGGGTCACTGAAGATGCATACTGTAAACCAGCAAGGAGTTGCTACAGACAAGCACACTGACAGCAATAAGAATTCTACAGGAACAGGAATGGGAAACTTAAAAAGAAACACACACAAAACCAAATCAAACAAGTGGGCAAAGCCTTACCTGCCCTCAACACTTCAAAACTGTTAAGTCGCTATGAGAAAACAACTGTACTACAAGGCAAAAGAATAAACCAGTGGTAAAAAAATGTCCATTAGGCAACAACTAAAAAAAAATTACTTTATAACACATAAACTTTTACAAAAAGAAGATGAAACCCTCTTTCCCCCTTTCCTGATTTAAAACAAAAACAAAACAGAGTAAGCTGCAATTCTGATGAAAAGTATCTGAATTAAAATTATAAAAAAGAATTAAAATTATAAAAAAGAATAGCATCAAAAAAAAAGAATAGCAGCAATAACAAGGTGGTTGGTAAACATTAAGCATATTGTTAAACTTAGCTATCCAGGGATTGGAGGCTACATGTGTACAATTTCAAAATTATTACTCATCAATACTATGAACAACAGAAACATGTAGTAACTGCTTATCAAATACTGCTTTAAATTTACCATGTGTTAGAGTCATGCACTATAAATATTATTTATTTTCTCTCTTTGAAGGCTGTATTTTGACATTTTGTGAATGCAATTTAAAAATGAGGGAAAAAATGGTTAATTGCTTTTTGCATAATGCCCTTACACACAGAGTGGCTAAACTGTCTTCTAAAGATGCTTAACAAAAGTGATGTCTCTCAAGTAAGAACAAAGCAAAGCAAACAAAACTACCTTTTCTCAGTACAGTTAAGGTCAGTCGCTCATTTGTGTCTGACTCTTTGCAACCTCATGGACTGCAGGGCGCCAGGCTTCCCTGTCCTTCACCAACTCCTGGAGCTTACTCAAACTCATGTCCATAGAGTTGGTGATGCCATCCAACCATCTCATCCTCTGTCATCCCCTTCGCTTCCCACCTTCAATCTTTCCCAGCATCAGGGTCTTTTCCAATGAGTCAGTTCTTCACACAGGTGGCCAAAGTATTGGAACCTCAGTTTCAGCATCAGTCCTTATGATGTATTTCAGGGCCGATCTCCTTTAGGATGGACTGGTTGGATCTCCTTGCAGTCCAAGGGACTCTCAAGAGTCTTCTCCAACACCATAGTTCAAAAGAATCATTTCTTCGGTGCTCAGCTTTCTTCACAGTCCAACTCTCACATCCATACATGATTACTGGAAAAACCATATCTTTGACTAGATGGACCTTTGTTGGTAAAGCAATGTATCCGCTTTTTAATATGCTGTCTAGGTTGGTCATAGCTTTATTTCCAAGGAACAGCATCTTTGAATTTCATGGCGGCAGTCACCATCTGCAGTGATTTTGGAGCCCCCCAAAAAGTAAAGTCTGCCACTGTTTCAATTGTTTCCCCATCTATTTGCCATGAAGTGATGGGACTAGATGCCATGATCTTAGTTTTCTGAATGTTGAGTTTTAAGCCAACTTTTTCCCTCTCCTCTTTCATTTTCATAGAAGCTCTTTAGTTCTTCTTTGCTTTCTGCCATAAGTGGGGTATCATCTGCATATCTGAGGTTATTGATATCTCTTCCAGCAATCTTTATTCCAGCTTATGTTTCTTCAGCCCGGCATATAGCATGATGTACTGTGCATAGAAGTTAAATAAGCAGGGTGACAATATAGAGCTTTGACGTCCTTTCCTGATTTGGAACCAGTCTGTTGTTCCATGTCCAGTTTTAACTTATTGACCTGCATACAGACTTCTCAGGAGACAGGTAAAGTGGTCTGGTATTCCCATCTCTTTAAGAATTTTCCACAGTTTGTTGTGATCCACACAGTTAAAAGCTTTGGCGTAGTCAATAATGCAAAAGTGAATTTTTTCTGGAACTCTCTTGCTTTTTCAATGATCCAGAGGATGTTGGCAATTTGATCTCTGGTTTCTCCGCCTTTCCTAAACCCAGCTTGAATATCTGGAAGTTCATGGTTCACATACTGATTATGCCTGGTTTGGAGAATTTTGAGCATTACTTTACTAGCATGTGAGATGAGTGCAATTGTGTCATACTCTGAACATTCTTTGGCATTGCCTTTCTTTGGGATTGGAATGAAAACTGACCTTTTCAAGTCCTGTGGCCACTGCTGAGTTTCCAGATTTGCTGGAGTATTGAGTGTAGCACTTTCACAGCATCATCTTTTAGGATCTGAAAAAGCTCAACTGAAATTCCATTACCTCCACTAGCTTTGTTCATAGTGATGCTTCCTAAGGCCCACTTGACTTTGCACTCCAGGATGTCTGGCTCTAGATGAGTGATCACACCATCGTGATTATCTGGGTCATGAAGGTCTTTTTTGTATAGATCTTCTGTGTATTCTTGCCACCTCTTAATATTTTCTGCTTCTGTTAGGTTCATACCATTTCTGTCCTTTACTGTGCCCATCTTTGCATGAAATGTTCCCTTGGTATCGCTAGTTTTCCTGAAGGGATCTCTAGTCTTTCCTATTCGATTATTTTCCTCTATTTCTTTGCATTGATTACTGCAGAAGGCTTTCTTATCTCTCCTTGTTATTCTTTGAAACTCTGCATTCAAATGGGTATATCTTTCCTTTTCTCCTTTGCCTTTAGCTTCTCTTCTTTTCTCAGCCATTTATAAGGCCTTGTTAAACAACCATTTTGCCTTTTTGCACTTCTTTTTCTTGGGGACTGATTTCCTTCTCTAGAGGACTGATTATGCAACAGAATTAAATTATGAAATAAACAGATATTTCATGAAAAAACTGAAACTGAATAATGTGAGCACTGTTACTTAAAATTTTCAGTGACATTAAATCTGAAAGTTGAAATTACCCTTTAACTCCTTCATAACATGATTAAACTGAATGTCATTTCCATGTTAAAAATAATACTTTTTTACATTTAATTTCTAAATCAAACTTTATAAATCCACAAAAAAACTTTATGTAATTTCTCCCAATAAATATGAGCATATTTAAGATGGCTCAAATAACTCCAATGATTTAACTACATAAGATCATTATACTGCACTTGATTTTATATAAAAAAAACTTAAATTTCAGTTAAGATATGTTAATGATCACAGCAAGAATGAGCTGGAGAAGTGAATATAACCTATGTGAAATAGCTAACTTTTATAGTGATTATAATATTAATTGTTCCAATGCTATTAAAAAATAAGAGCTTGCCTTAAAATTTCTCCACATATACAGACTTTTATTTTATATATATTTAAAGTCAAATTAAATTATCTCCATTTTAAAATGAGTCAGTAACATCTCTTAAGTTCAAGCTCATTTACTTTATACCTGGTGAGACTCTAAGTGTAGCATACACTTTTAGGTATAAGCAGCTTATTATTCATATTTCAAATATTTTTTTAACAACTTAGATTAAGATAATTGTTGCAACTGCATTCTAATGACTAAATATTTATTTTTCAAATGAGAAACTCTATATTATTCTCGCATGTCTAGTTTGCCTTTTCTTCTGGGGAAAGGGGTCAAAACATTCAAAAACAACATCGTACTAGCCTTTATAATTTCACTTTTTTACCCAAAATTTCAACAATTCTGTTTGTTTTCCAAAGTGAGGCACTAACAGTTTTGACAACAAAAAATTACACACATCTTTGAACCTGCTACAATCTTTGCTCAGGGTAATTGTCACTGTATCACATTCTAGTCCAAATATCCAGGTGTGGGGTTACTTCAAGGCACAGAAATGTACCCACTGCCATTGACCTCTGTAAAAGCAGCCAGGGCTGGAAGAGACCAAAGACAGTGTGTTCTGTACAACAAACACAACGGAGAAAATTTCAAGCAAACACTCCAAAGAGGGATCCTTCTCAGGACAAAACATGGGTATCCCACCAACCTCTAGGGGTCTTTCAGAATAAACTGGAGTTTCCAGAGGCTTTTATTTTGTGCTCAATTGTTCTATCACTTTCATGCCTTCACTGAATAGCTCTGACTACAGCAAAATCTAATAGACTAAGGCCAATCTTACACAGAGATTTCTAAAGCTATGTGTCCCACCTAGAACAACGCTGGCCTCTATGTCAGGGTATCACAGCATTTGGTCATAGAGACCTACAGTCAGGAAAAACCTGGACTCTGTCAACTGTTCTAAACAGAATCAAGCCGTGGCCAGACCTCCAGGTTCAGGGAAATAAGGCTGGCATGCTGGTAGGCTGGTTATATTTGAGTTTTCAGTCATTCCTAATCCATTTACTTATATCAAGGTATCTAACCATTTATTCCTGTTCACAGAATTCAGTTTGGGATGGATTTTTTTCAGTCTGACCTGCAATAACATAACTCACTTTAAAAACATCAAATGGAAATTAAGATATTTTTTTCTTTTTTTTTTTTTAGATTTTTTTTTTCTGTTTGTTTGTTTTTGTTTTTTTAAGCAAGAGCATTCTGAGACAGTTAAATAGCACCATTGACTTAATGGACATGAATCTGAGCAAATTTCGAGATACTGAAGGACAGGGAAGCCTGATGTACTGCAGTTCATGGGGTCACAAGGTGTTTGACACAACATGAACAACTGAACAACAACAACAAATCCTGAAGCAGGTCTTCCCAGGTGGGGTCTGGGCGGGGGGCGAGCCTGGGGCCCAACAGGCCAAGGTCTCTGATTACCCCGAGTTAGCACCCAGGGGCAGGAAACTCCTCTGTTCTCCTACGGAGGAGCTTGGTTTTATCTACTAACTTCAGAACAGAAACAGGTTACCGTCAAGTTGGCAGACTTTCTCCACCACTGAATGTCAAGTCCATTGTTTCTGTGACCTTTAGGGCAAGGTTTATAGCCTCGGGCTTCCCTGATGGCTCAGATAAAGAATCTGCCTGCAATGCAGAAGACCTGGGTTCAACCCCTGCATTGCGAAGATCCCCTGGAGGAGGGCATGGCAACTCACTCCAGTATTCTTGCCTGGAGAATCTCATGGACAGAGAAGCCTGGCAGGCTAGAGTCCATGGAGTCACAAAGAGTCCTAGCACAGCATGATAACCTGTGATAATGTGAGCTGAGCCTTTTGACATGGTCTCTGATTAGACTCAGGAGTTCAATATCCTTGAGATTGTGTGTAAAATTTTGTGTGTGTGTAAGTTCCTCCCGTTTCCTCAGTTTCTCTGAAGGGTCCATGATCTTTATTCAAATTAACAGCAAAAGATAACAAGTCTGGATGAAGGTGACTCAGCCTGGGATCTGCTCTACTGCCTAGCTGCCTCACCTCAAGATCCTCTCCCACAGGGCCCTAGCCTCAGTGAGAGGTTTTCATTAAGACCCCCATTTAAGCTAGACATTCAGGAAATCCAGAAACCACACTTGGGGATAATGAGCTTTGAGGTTACATATAGAGAGCAAAGAAATTCACATCAGAAAGCACATTTGTGTGCTCTGAAGACTCATAAAGCACATTTTCAAGAGCCTTTAGTATCGACAGGCAAGAGAAATACTATATACAGATGTGCTCCTCCTCTCTGCTCTCCCTGCAGAGTACCTTCATTTCAGGGGCATTTGCTAAATACAAAAATACAGAATAAATACTAAACCTTATATAATTTAAATGTTATTAGAAATTGTAATCTTGAAATAAAAGTAAAACTTCAAAGTGAATAAAATATTGTTCTAAATTGGACCTGCTTAAAAGAACAGAACAAGTTTCAAGAGCTAAGCATTCCCTAGAGAGGAAAAAAAGAAAGAAAAAGAACCATCAGAAACTGCTAGTAAGTCTAGAATATACTACAGATGCTACACTGTTGAAACATATTTTATAGAACCTACCTTCTATTACTATCAATATGTCCCGTTTTACTAAAGTCAGCTTTAAAATGTGTTCCATGTTTACAGTTTGTCAACATTTATCTATCAAAACTTTAAAACTTACACAACTCATATAAAACTTTCTCTGAAACAACCAATCTAAATTAAGTGGGCATCCAAAATTTTTCCTTGCACTTCTGCAACAAATTGACCAACTCATTATATGGTTACAACAGTTCCCTTCTTTAATGACTAAAGATGGGCTTCCTGAAGCAGGCTGTCCGGGACCTCAATCCATTTCAGTAGCCTGCAATTTACAAGCCAGGTAATAAATACTGTAGCAGTTTCCTTATTATTAAAATTACTAATTGTTCCATTGATTCCTCTATGTTGTAACTTGACATACTTCTTCCTAATCTCTCTGGCCTTGGAAAATTGAGAAGAACAGAAATCATTTATTTCATTTATTAAAAGTGTCTGTGGATTACCTGGAGAGGTACAGGGAAGAATATAGAGAATATACATTTGATGTCTACTGAGATTTTTGTCTCTTTGGCAAATGCCCCTTTCTGCAAACCTCTGACAGACAGTGCTCTCTTCAGGAACATCTCTAGGTAGCCCTCGAAAATGAGCTAATCGCCTTCTCCTGCAGAGCTTTCCAACCACAGGCAATGACTAACCTAAAGTCAGAAAGTGGGAAGACAGCTGAGAGGACCCCCTTCCACCCAAGGGAGAATCACGCTCCCAACAAAGCCACTTCCCTCCGCGCACGTCTCACACAGGATGGGCTCCCCAGCCCTGGACAGAGGAGCCCAGCATGCTGTTCATCCTTCATCACCCCCTCCTCCCCAGCGAGGGGACCGTCACAGCATCAGCCCTCCCCCTGCGGGTGGCCGGCTGTCACCAAGACCCGGCGATGATGAGCATAAACACGAGATTCACCATCTCCATCCGTCAGGGATGAGCAGCTACCCTGCCAGTGTGACTCAGTTTACAATCGGATCCTTCTGTCCTCCCTGAAGCAACACTGTATCTAGACTCATGGATGGGAGCTAGCACTGGACAGGCAGCAACTGATTCACACTTCATCACGGGGTGGGTTAGGGTGGCTGGAAGCTGCTCTTCCGGTCACCTCTGGTCGTCAGATCCTACGCCTGCCCTCTGCAGAAGGCAAACCTCTTGAAAGTCCCCTACTGAGAAGAGAAGACAGAAGCTGCCCTCAGGTGCCCTCGGAGCACGCGCTCTGCCCGGGAGGGAGGCGCGCCTGCAGCCCTGGCAGGCCTCCAGGGAACTCAGTCTGCATCAGCCCCGCGCCACTGCAGCAGGACCCTGTGACTCCCGCCCCTCCTAGGTGCAGCCGGCCACCAGGTGCCCTCAGGATACCGCGGACTCCTCAGGCCTGTTTGGCAAAAGACTTGTGCTGGAGCTGAGAGATTTATCAGTTTAAAATAGCTGTAAGCTCTCTTTCAGAAAAGCCTCAGTTGCTAAAACGCTGTGAAGGGAGGACGCAAAGAGTTCCATGCCCCCCCTTTATTCAGAAGACTGTATACCTTTAAAAACTTCACAATAGGATCTTTTTCTGCACAGACATCACCATCAGACAATTCTGAGCACCTGAGCACTGTGATGCTACCCTTACTAAGACAAGCAGCAGAGTCTTCACCACACTGGCATATGGAAATGGGCGCCAGGGGGCTGCTCCATCATCTGAGGACACATACCCAAATCTCAGACCCAAAGCACTGCCTGGCCCTCCCGCTTCTTTCTGTCTTGGCTCCCTGGTCCTCTTATCCTAGCAGGTTTTCCTTCAAACCACAGCTTAACATCACACAGAAACTTGGGCATTTCCATAACAGGCTCTACAATCAGGGCCATCAGTCACAGGAATTCCAGCCTGGGCAACCTTTGTTTACATGCTTCAAAGTAGCAATCTATATATAAACTCACTCCTTTGTATTTTTAAGATTAAGGTATGAGGCCTTCTGACTTCAGTAAAATTCAGTAAACAAGGATAACAGTTGTCTTGGGTCAGTAAGAAATGAAAAGACATACTTTCTGAATTAATCGTATATTATACATACATCAAGTTGAGAGTTAAATACTAAATCGTAGACAACTAAATGCACACTTCAGATATTCACTTGAAGCATGAAACATGAAAATAACCTCAAACAATACAACTAGACCATTACCACTGCATTCCAAAATGATGTTAATAACAAACATATCTGTGTAATTTCCCTGATCAAATTCCTTATTCTCTACTGACAGACTCTAGATAAAGCATTTTATTTATTTTTCAATTGAAGGATAATTGCTTTACAGAATTTTGTTGTTTCCTGTCAAACCCCAACATGAATCAGCCACAGGAATACACATGTCCCCTCCCCTCTGAACCTCCCTCCTATCTCCCTCCCCCCCATCCCACCCCTCTAGGTTGACACAGAGACCCTGTTTGAGTTTCCTGAGTCATATCTTACTGTTTCAGATAATGAAACAAATATCCCATTAATTTTACACGTATGCATAAGATTGATATTAGAGCCTGGTTTACCTGTTCCTGAGTGCAATGGATGAAGGAGCAGAAGCTGAAGAAACACAGCCAACATAACAGCAGCACTGGATGGGTTAAAGAGAGGCTGCTGGCATCAGATTACTAAACTCTAGCTAGCAATGGCAGCAAATCCACAACACAGTCAGAAATCTACTGAAATGCAAAAGAAATGCCAAATAGCATCCCCTGTGGCCCTTGCATTCTAAATCAACAAGAGAAAAAATCCTGCAGCGTCCAACATTATAGAGTGGTGACACTAAACAAGGCCAGAAGTGCGGCTGTCATCAAAACAGATCTCTGCAGTGTACAGATTCTCACTGATGACTGCATTACGCATCCAAAGTGCTCTGTGCTACGCTAAAGAGAACCCCGCTGTAGCAAACACTGAAGCCCTGGCAAGTCTGTGATTAACCGCTTCCTGAACCGATGCACAGAAGATGCTACCTTCCTGTCGGCAGAGACCCGAAACGCTGTGGCCCCTTAAAGCCAGCATCGGAGAGAAGTCCCAGGCAGAGGCTTGAAAAGCCCCTGCTCTCATCCCTCTTGTGACATTTTGGAGCGACACTCATGGATGGGCTAAGATGACAAAGGCGAGCAGACCCCTGCTGGCCAGGAGACCCCAGAACACTCACCTGAGATGATCTGATCCCATTCTCAACCTCGGGCTGTGGTCCTGCCAGGCTCTGTAAACCCCATCACTTCCTCTGCAGTCTCCCTACCTGGGACTTCACTCAGTCCAGAGACAACTGGCAGGAGGAGGCGTCAGCCAGGAGCTCATGAGTGACCAGGAACAGGACACAGAGCTTCCTCCAGCTGTGCTGGAAGGACGCCCAGCCTGCCGCTCACCGGGCTCATCTCCAGGGGGCAAAAGGACAACCCAAACTGGTGTATTTGAGAGTTCGGGAGATGGGGTGGGCTCTCAGCTTCAATATTTTTAAAGATGCAGGCCTCTGACCACAGCGGGATCACACTTCATGGCCCACTAGACCTCCCCCCCTGAGACAGAATTACCCTCCTCTCACCAGATTTCCTACATTTCTGGATCCCCCCAGACCATGTATGACAGAATAGCAATGATCACAACAAAACTTTGAAATGCTTTCAAATGATGTCACTCCTCCAAAGTCATGTTTATTGTGGTTTATCATTCAGTTTCCAGAAACAACACACTTCTCTAATCTAATCTAAGGGAAAATCATTGAAAAATTGGGGCAGACTGCTTCTAGCTTGTTTTAGAAAATGAAATGATGAAATGATATAATGGCAGAATTAAGACCCAGGTTTCATTTATCTAAACTAAGTGCACTGTGCTTAAATTATAGATACTGGTCAAAAATAATTATCAGCAAAGGAAAAAATTATACTGAACTACGGATCAGCTCATCGTCACCAAGGCAAGTGCAAAACACCAGCTTGAAACAAACTGACTAATCTGAACATTCTCCTCCTAAAACAAACAAACAAACAAAAAACACGTTTGGTCTCTAACTAGCACCTTTATTTTTTTCTTTACCCCAAACTTCCAAATATGCTTTAATAAATTGGCTCGAATATAAAATTAGCCACATGGTTGCTAGTTGAAAAGAGAAAGGGAAATACACATTAGCTGAGTGAACCTGTGCCAAATATTTTGCTAAATAAGCGTGTGCATTGTTTTTAATTCATGTATCTTTCACAGGCATATGGCAAAATCGATATTATTTACCCCACACTGTAAACGAGGCTCAAGAAGCCAGCAAACTTGCCCTGGGACACATGGTTCACAACTAGTAGAGCTGGGATTGGAACTTGGCCTCATCTAACGAGGAGGCCCAGCTTTTCATGAACCCGGTACGTAGAAGCTGCAGAGATTATTTCGTAGATCACCTTGAAGGCCTCTGAGGTTTTGTCAAAGTGCTAGGGATTTGGTGTGGAAACTGGTGAGGCAGGAGGGCTGACATTCATCTACCTCTGTGTCCCATGTTTGGAGTAAGTGAATATTCTCCAGACCAGCCTATGAGGCAACACTGGCTCTGTCATACAGACACACAAGCATTCGGGTCTGGAGATGGAGGTGCTAACCCCACTGGTGCAGTAGTGGGAACCAGGGGAAGGACAGTCACACCCTCGGAAACCAATGCCCTCGCCCCCAGCTGAGCCTGGCACTGTGGAGTCTGACTGTCGGGAAGTAAAAGAGGCTGTGGATGTTGGGACTTCCCTGCTGGTCCAGGGGTTAAGACTCTATGCAGGGGACATGGAACTAAGATCCTACATGCCCTAGGGCACAGCCAAAAAAAGAAAAAAAAAAAGAGTCTATGGATCTGAAAATATTTTCCTGTACTAATATTTTTCTATAGCTATCATCATGTTTGACCTTTACATATTTCTTTTCTGTATTTCTCTTCTTCTATTTCTTTTTTTCCCATTTAGCACCTGAAATGGGCTTGTTTCAAATGATAACATCATTTGAATGCTACTCATCTAATACCTATCCTTCATTCCACCTTAGAAACTTATGTTAATTTGGTGTAATTATCTTGAGTTCCCTACATGGAAACAAATTGCTATTTCTAACCAAAGATGCTTGATAAACCAAGTAAAGTCTATGAAATGGTACACACAGCTTCCGTAATTACAGAACCCAAACAGAAAGTTGAGTTTAGGAGTGGCCAAGGTTGACCTTATTTTAAAAGACCCTTACTCTTGTGTCTGGGTACCATTTACTCCGACACCCCATGAATGGTAAGGTGAAGAGGGTCTTTAATGGAGGCCACTGTCCACATGTAAATAGGAGAAAAAAGTCTTATTTCCATCTGTCAATTCAGAAATGTATATTAACAATATTTACTCACTGAAAACATTTCTACCACTTTGTGTATCTGAGCCATGTGCATCCCTCTCTGGGTCTATGTGTCTCACAGCCTCCTACTCAGCTGTGGACCATGGTCACCCCAACGACCAGTTAATTCCTTTTTGTCATTGCTGTTCAGTCACCTAGTCATGTCCGACTCTTTGCAACCCCATGGACTATAGCATGCCAGGATTCCCTGTCCCTCACCATCTCCCTGAGTTTGCCCAAGTTCATGCCCGTTGTAACAGTGATACCATGCAGCCATCACATCCTCTGTCTCTTAGGAGAGGACACATAAGACCTAACACCAACTGGGATGCTGAGCTTGCTTCACATACACCATTGACCGCTGGTTTTCTGGTCAGCATCATGGTTTGTGTTTGTGGAAAGCTTAGGCTCTTTCACAAGCATTTAGGATCCATTATTTGGATAAAGTGACACAAACTTCGCATTTTGGAGTAAGATCATCTATAGCACTTTTCTACATTCCATGTCTATGATCTTTTTTGCAAGAGAGAAATGGAGATACAGACATAGAAAACAAACACATGGACACCAACTGGGAGATCGGTATTGATGAATGTATACTACTGACACTATGTACAAAGTATATAACTAATGAGATCCTACTGTTTAGCACAGAGAAGTCTACTCACTCCTCTGTGGAGCCCTAAATAGGAAAGAAATCCAAAACAGAGGGGGCATATGTATGCATATGGCTGATTCACTTTTCTGTGAAACTAACACAGCAGTATAAACCAACTATACTCTGATAAAATTAATTTAAAAATTCCTATCTGGGGACTGATTTCCTACCAATACTGACTCCAACTTCTCAAGTCTTTCTCATTCTTTGAATGCATGATAGCAAAGCACAGAAAACATGGGTTACAAACAAAACTCATGCACAATTAAACAACTAGCTATTGTTTTCTCTTCTTCTCAGAAAACACTGACATTCTAATACTTACCTCTTTCTTGACTTAGCTATTACTCAAGAAAATAAAATCATAAATATGACTAATCATCCTATAACCTTTAGGGCTATCTTATAAGTCTCATCCATGTCTTTTCACAGAAAAGCACAGACGATCAAGTTGAAAGCTGGAAACTGCTCTATTGAGAAAATGGAACAAAATCATATTCTACCTGATGCACACTGTTAATATTTGCATGGGAGGTAGACACAGCATGAGCGTTAAATACAAACTTGCATCTGACTGGACAAAACAATAAAGTGGGATCCCCAAGCCCCAGACTCTGGTCGGGCTTACCAGCACCTGCTCTCCAGGCTTCCATGCTCCCCTCTTTGGGGTCGACCGCCCTCATATCTTCCCACCCTTCTGAAGACACAGGTGTCCCGGGGGCACACGTGACAGCAGCTTCTCGGAGAAATCCAGCCGAGGGGCTGTCACCCTGGCTTTGAAACAACTTCAAGATCTCACCCAAGCAGCACACACGGGGTCTCCTCCAGCCCTCCGCTCAGGCCACTGAATGGCCTGGAGGTCAGGAGCAGCAGCAGACGGAACCCAAGGATGCGGATGTGAGCAGGAGGAAGTCACTCTGCACGCCTAACTCAGGTCATTGCAGGCACTGCCTGGACGGGACGCCACACGTGAGCCTCGGTGGCCTGGTGGCCTGGAGCCTGGTAGCATTTACTGAGCAGAAACATATTGGCATCTCTGTTGGGTTTTAACCAGATCCACAGGACTCAGGAAATAAGCTCTCAGCCAGATGACACTCTGCTCCAAGTCCTTCCTTCTGTTTACCTACCCCCCAGTCATTCTAACTAGTGTCCTTTATCCTGCTGTGTGCTTATTTGCAGAGAGTGCTAAATAAAGGCTTTTTATGACAACCACATGGCCAGTCGCCCATAGGATGACTCCTTAAGGCTCCAGTCTTCTGGTTCTGTGCAGGGATATGAAAACCAGGTAAATGAGAGGGTTCCTTGTTATTAGAGCTCTGACTTGTGAAGAAAAACAGTTTTGTTTCTTCCTGAAGAAATATTTGAAATTAGGCTATTTTTTATGCATATTATATATTCTTTATATAATATTTTTCTCCTATTCATAAACTTTTAGAGGTAGATTTTCTCTTCCTATTGCTGTATTTTCTCAGCAGAGGCAAATACTTTAAATACACACACACACACACACACACACACACACACACACATATATGGCTCTGCGATTCTTTTCTACTACCTGTGACATGATGTAACATTTCTAGACTATAAACAGCTATATCTTCTTTTAGATAAAATGCAAACTCCAACTTTATAGTTACAAAAAGGTTTTAGGGAATTATATTTTCCTCTACTAACTAAAACAACACACACATATAACTTTAAGAATATACTATTGTGCAGGTGATCATTACTTTTTGGATTTTAATACAAATACTGTAAATTGTAAAACTGATGTATATGCAGGTATCTCATACTTCCCAAAACACATCCAAGGGTTCTATTTTTAATGTGGATCTTCTTAAAAGTCTTTACTGAACATAGCTTTGGAAGTTTGGGCCACAAAAATCAGAACAGAAAAAGAAATAAAAGGAATCCAGATTGGAAAAGAAGAAGTAAAACTCTCACTGTTTGCAGATGACATGATTCTCTACATAGAAAACCCTAAAGACTCCACTCCACTAGAACTAATCAATGAATATAGTAAAGTTGCAGTATATAAAATCAACACACAGAAATCCCTTGCATTCCTATACACTAACAATGAGAAAACAGAAAGAGAAATTAAGGAAACAATTCCATTCACCATTGCAATGAAAAGGATAAAATACTCAGGAATAAAGAAACAAAAGACCTATATATAGAAAACTATAAAACACTGGTGAAGAAATCAAAGAGGACACAAATAGATGGAGAAATATACCGTGTTCATGGATCAGAAGAATCAATAAAGTGAAAATGAGTATACTACCCAAAGCAATCTATAGATTCAACACAATACCTATCAAGCTACCAATGGTATTTTTCAGAGAACTAGAACAAATAATTTCACAGTTTGTATGGAAATACAAAAAACCTCAAATAGCCAAAGCAGTCTTGAGAAAGAAGAATGAAACTGGAGGAATCAACCTGCCTGACTTTAGTCTCTACTACAAAGCCACAGTCACCAAGACAGTATGATACTGGCACAAAGACAGAAATATAGATCAATGGGACAGAATAGAAAGCCCAGAGAAAAATCCACACACCTATGGATGCCTTATCTTTGACAAAGAAGGCAAGAATATACAGTGGAGAAAAAACAATCTTTTTAACAAGTGGTGCTGGGAAAACTGGTCAACCACTTGTAAAAGAATGAAACTAGAACACTTTCTAACACCATACATAAAAATAAACTCAAAATGGATTAAAGATCTAAGTGTAAGACCAGAAACTATAAAACTCCTAGAGGAAAAACACTCTTTGACATAAAGCACAGCAGGATCCTCTATGACCCACCTCCCAGAATATTAGAAATAAAAGCAAAAATAAACAAATAGGACATAATTAAAATTAAAAGCTTCTGCACAACAAAGCAAACTATAAGCAAGGTGAAAAGACAGCCTTCAGAATGGGAGAAAATAATAGCAACTGAAGCAACGGACAAATAATTAATCTCAAAAATATACAAGCAACTCCTGCAGCTCTATTCCAGAAAAATAAAACGACCCAATCAAAAAATGGGCCAAAGAACTAAACAGACGTTTATCCAAAGAAGACATACAGATGGCTAACAAACACATTAAAAGATGCTCAACATCACGCCAGTCAGAGTGGCTGCTATCCAAAAGTCTACAAGCAATAAATGCTGGAGAGGGTGTGGAAAAAAGGGAACCCTCTTACACTGTTGGTGGGAATGCAAACTAGTACAGCCACTATGGAGAACAGTGTGGAGATTCCTTAAAAAACTGGAAATAGAACTGCCATATGACCCAATAATCCCACTGCTGGGCATACACACTGAGGAAACCAGAATTGAAAGAGAGCCTATTATACAGAGTGAAGTAAGTCAAAAAGAAAAACACCAATGCAGTATACTAACGCATATATATGGAATTTAGAAAGATGGTAACAAAAACCCTGTATGCAAGACAGCAAAAGAGACACAGATGTATAGAACAGTCTTTTGGACTCTGCGGGAGAGGGCGAGGGCAGGATGATTTGGAAGAATGGCACTGAAACATGTAATTTATCATATGTGAAATGAATCACCAGTCCAGGTTCGATACATGATACAGGGTGCTCGGGGCTGGTGCAATGGGATGACCCAGAGGGATGGGATGGGGAGGGAGGTGGGAGGGGGGTTCAGGATGGGGAACACATGTATACCCATGGCAAATTCATGTCAATGTATGGCAAAACCAATACAATATTGTAAAGTAAAAAAAAAGAAAGAAAGAAAGAAAAAGTCTTTATTGAATTTGTTCGAATATTGCTTCTGTTTTATGTTTTGGTTTTTTGGCCTCAGTGCATGTGGAATCAACTAGGAATTGAATCCACACTCCTTGCATTGGAAGCCCAATTCTTGAGTAGTGGACTGCCAGGGGAACCCCTCCATGGGTTTTAAAACAAATCTGAGAAGGGACCAGGATGGAGTGCATTACAAGAAAATCAACCGCTTATAGAAATAGATATGGAGTAAACATCCAGACTAGTATCTCCTGGAAACTAAACTCTTATATTATCAACCTAATATTTCTATTTCACCCAGCTTTTATTTTTCAAATTAAACTTTAGTACTAACAGAACAGCTGGAAAAGAGATAAAAAGTATTACAGTCAAATGCAAATACTGCTAATGTTGAAATATTAATCACATAATAATACCCTGGGAACTAGAAGTCTGTTTATGTTTTTGCTTTTTTTTCTTCCACAGTCCAGTCCTAGTAATAAAAACAAAACAAAATCTGATTTCAAATCACAAATCTCCTATTAGTGCACACTGAAGTAATAATCAATATGTATTGAATCTCTTAAGTTCTATATAACCCCAGAACATTCCGGAAGGCAGTGCTGAAATATTTTGCAGCAATGATTTGCGTGTACATGCTCAGGCACATCCGGTGCTCTTTGACCACAGAGACTGTAGCCAGCCAGGCTCCTCTGTCCATGAAACTTCCCATGCAAGAATACCGGAGTGGGTTGCCGCTTCCTACTCCAAGGGACCTTTCTGATCCAGGGATCAAAGCCGCAGCTCTTGCATCTCCCGCATTGGCAGGTGGATTCTTTACCCCCGTGCCACAGCCAGGCCCTGCACAGTAAATTTACCCACTGTTCCTCAGCTGACTCATCTGTGTAATGTCCTGGGCTGCTTGCAACCATATCTCAGAGAAAAACAGGTATACCTCCACGTAGACAAATGTACTGAGTAATTCTAAACAAAATGAAGTTATAAGTTAGATTGCAAATGCAAACACCTGACGGGATATAAGTAAAGCATCTACTCTTCTATGAGGTTATAGAGTGGAGACAGTCAAGGTGGAAACAACTCGTTCTGTAAGCCACATGCATATTCTGTTAATGCATTAGTGTAATAACATAAATAATTCATTTTTTTCCAGGTTGAGAACTTCTTTCACACTTGCCTTTCCTGAGTCATAAGGCTGCAGCCTTTCTTATATCAGGATTTATAGTTTTTCTACAAGGATTTGCTGGATACTAGAAGGACTCTGTCTATAAACTATCTAGCTTGAGAAAGTTTCAAAGGTCAAAAACACTCAAAGAATGTGATGCTATTAAGGACCTCTGGATCCCAGATCACTCTGAAATTCTGAAATACAGGTATGGGAATTACTCTTTCCAAGTTGTACTGATGAAACCATTTTCCATGAAATGAACACAGCCCCCCTAGGACCCTCCCTGTTCTCCGTCTCACAGTATGTGTGTGTGAGAGGGATCTTTCAGGAAGAATTGGTCACCCAGCTTTGTGTTCTCCAAGCTTGGGATCTTAAGGCTCCCAGATCACATTCCATACCTCTACCTGGTATAGAATAAAGGGTATCAGAATAGCAAATAGCCCAACACATCAGATAGCGACAGGATATGAGCCAGGGCTGGTTGGAACATTTCAGTGAGGAACTCTTTAAGGAGATTAGGGGAAAGACAACTGGGTTATGAAAGGTAGAGAAAGAAAGAAAAGGCAAATGACTGTTATGGAAAGTGACCGTTTTGTAAGCCCAACTCTCACCATGGAATATTCGTCCATCACATACCCTCTGACGTGTACCACACATCTCCTAGAGGAGACCTAGCAAAGCAGGACAATTGGAAATTAACTGCTAATGTCATTGGTAGCAACATTCCCCGGTGGCTTGGTGGTAAAGAACCCACCTGCCAATGCAGGAGACACAGGTTCGATCCCTGTATCAGGAAGGTCCCCTGGAGGCTGAATGGCAACCCACTCCAGTATTCTTGCCTGGAAAATCCCATGGACAGAGGAGCTGGGCAGGCTACAGCCCATGGGGTTTCAGAGTTGGACACAGCTGAGCATGCATGTGTCGCGCTGCAGATGAACCTGGAGATGATCAAATTAAGTGAAGTAATTCAGATGTAGAAAGACAAAGACCTTATGGTATCACTTACATGTGGAATCTAAAATATCATACAAGTGAACTTACACATGAAACAGATACAGACTCACATAGGGAACAGAATTGTGGTTGCCAAGGGGTATATGTGGATGAGGGAGGGAAAGACTGAAAGATCCGGATTAGCAGTTCAAATTATTATGCATAGAATGAATAAACAAAGTCCTACTCTATAGCACAGGGAACTACATCCCATCTCCTGGGATAAACCATAGTGGAAAAGAATAGAAAAAAGAACACGTGTGTGTGTGTGTGTGTGTGTGTGTACACACACAAATATGTATGCATAACTGAGTCACTTGGTTGTACACCAGAAATGAACACAACATTGTAAATCAACTATACTTCAATAAAATAAATTAATGAAATAAAACAGAATGAAACTGAGGGCTTTTCATGGTGCTGAGAAACTTTAAAGAACAGTCAGAAGTTGAACACTTCAGTCTAAAGCCTGGTGTGAATGCTTTAGCCATTACTGCCCCGGTCTGTAAAAGACAGAAAACATGTCAAAAGAAAAAGAAACCCAAATGATAAAGGCAAAATATTGATTCTCTGATGGCCACTTCATAGTACTTGTCTGTTCTTCAGAACATTGTTGTCATTGTTTTTATTTACGTCAAGTCCGACTCTTTGCAACTCCGGGGACCATAGCCTGCCAGGCTCCTCTGTCCATGGAGTTTCTGCGGCAAGAATACTGGAGTGGGTTGCCATTTCTTTCTCCAAGGGATCTTCTGGACCCAGGGATCAAACCTGCATCTCCCCCTTGGCAGGTAGATTCTTAACCACTGAGCCAGGAGGGAAGCTCATTCTTCAGAACATAGGTCACTGATTATAAAGAAATGGAAGGCTTCTGAGCTTGAAGCTCTCCCTGATCAAGGACCAAAGGAAATGCTAATTTCTTGCCTTGAGATTAAATCACAATGTATGCAACATAAATTCAGTCTACAAAATCCACCTTAGGAACAGAAAGAGATTTCGAGTTCTTACAATACATTGTTTTTGTTTGCTTTTTCTCCCAGTCTTCAGACAAACAAGGTTTCTCATTTATCCAAACTATGTGAAGTTTAATGTTAGTTTTGTTTTCATTGTGGGGGAAGCTCTCTGAGGGTCATATTCTCACACAGAGATGCCAGTTCCAATCACTTGCCTCTTGCAGGGACCACTGCTTCTCACAGTTCCGGGTTGCTTAAGGTCCCAGACATCACCTGTCTTTACCCAACCAGAGGCATTGCTGAAGCATCATCCCACATCCTTATATAGATGGTTTTCTCATTTCAGTTCTGCCGTTTGGATGTTTCCCTTTTATGCAAACTCAGTGATGCATTTTTAAATAAATGTTTTCTACATCCACCATTTATAGATTTTTGCCAGTGGAAGTTGGTTCTGTTTGCTCTTAATTTCTTTAGCTTAGGCAGATTTGTAACTATAAACAGGAAATAGTTTCTGGAAGTGTGCTGCTCGGCTTGTTCACTTGGTTATGATGGCAGTTTAAAATCTAATAGGTAAGCTCAAAACCCATTAAGAGGATATATTATATGTATTTGTTTTTACAGGACTACAATTGAAGTGGGGTGAATAACGACACCTTTTCCTATTAACCTGTGGCCCAAATACCTAGCTTCCTAAAGCAGTGGACACAAGTTATTTCTTTGTTTTCACAAAGAAAACAACTAATTCAAAGGGCATAGTAGAAATGTTAGAAATGACAAGATTTCAAACAGCAAGTTAGAGAGGTGGAAGACTATTTACATGATATACAAGCTAATTAATTAAATACAACATAAGCAGAAACATTACTTTGCCAACAAAGGTCCGTCTGGTCAAGGCTACGGTTTTTCCAGTGGTCATGTATGGATGTGAGTTGGACTGTGAAGAAAGCTAAGCGCAAGAGAACTGATGCTTTTGAACTGTGGTGTTGGAGCAGACTCTTGAGAGTCCCTTGGACTGCAAGGAGATCCAACCAGTCCATCCTAAAGGAGATCGGTTCTGGGTGTTCATTGGAAGGACTGATGCTGAAGCTGAAAGTCCAATACTTTGGCCACCTGATGCGAAGAGTTGACTCACTGGAAAAGACCCTGATGCTGAGAGGGATTGAGGGCAGGAGGAGAAGGGGATGGCAGAAGATGAGATGGTTGGATGGCATCACCGACTCGATGGATGTGAGTTTGGGTAAATTCCGGGAGTTGGTGATGGACAGGGAGGCCTGGCATGCTGCGGTTCATGGGGTCACAGAGAGTCGGACACGACTGAGCGACTAAACTGAACTGAACTGAAAAGCCTATAGCTTTACTTCATTATTTCTAAACCCCATTTAACTTCCTATTTATTTTTATCCTAATTGCTGTCCTTCTGTTTTTGTTAGAAGAATTTTTCAAATCTTTCTAGGAATTAAGCAAAACATACCAGAACCAACGATTTCCCAGAACAGGAGGTCCCTTAGTTCCACCTCAATTGAATTTTCAACCAAATCACACCAAGGCCAGTAACTTTTCTCTGCTTTTATACCATGACTGAACGTCCAAAGTATTTTCAGTTTACTTAGCCCTCCCTCACTTAGTTTTAAAAAAATCTTAAAAATTATATATGTGCTTCAGGTCAAGATAAAACATGTCCATACTCCTCACTTCTGTGCCATAAATGCAATAAAACATTTATTCCAAAAAATAGTAATTTTTACTATTTCTTCAAAAGAGAAAAAGCCTGTGCTGGACACCCACTTGGGTGTCCTGCAAATGATAACAATGATATTATGATAACAATCTATTCCTAGACTCTCACTGGAAGAATGAATACAGGATAAGCTCTGACAAGAAGAAAAATGAAAGCGGGAAAGAAAAGAGATGTAATAGGTAATAACAAACATGAAATCAGATAAAACATATTAAAGATATTGGAAAATATAAATAAGTCTTAATTATAAAAATAATAATAGTAACACCTACTTATATGAATGGGCAAAGACAATCTGAACCTATTCTAGACAACAATAACCTAGACAGTAGGAAAAGCAGTAAATTTTAGAGGAAAGTTAAAATGTTAAAGTCATCTTTCACAGAGTTAGTGATTTTAGATTTCACTAAAAAATTATAAAACTATGTATTGCATTGAGAAGTTCAGGTTTGCATTAAGAATACCATATGAATGTATTAATATAACACCTTCAGCTTGAAAATAAGTGAAACACATGAAACAACCTGATCAATCTTACAAAAGGCATGAAGAGAAAAATCAAAGCAAAGGAATGATTGGTGAACAGAAAATCCACATGAAGTTAATATGAAGGAATATGTTTATGGTAGGAGTTTAAACATACAAAGAATACAGAAAGAAAAATAATGTGTGCTGTTTTATCACCCAGATATAAGTAGACACAATACTTTGATCTTTCAGTTTTCTTTACACATATTCTGTAAACATTCTTTTTCAAAAACGTACCATATAGTATATATACAACTAGCATTACCTTTCTCTCAATAATCACAAACATATTTTATGTTGTAAATATAAGAATATACAATGATAACTTTTATTGCAACACAATATTCCTTTAACCAGAGCTTCTTAATTTGAAAACTGAGCTGGCTTCCAATTCCTGTATTATAAAGGGTTGTCATAAGAAGTATTTACCCATATTCATCATATAAGGTTTATTCTGCCAAGATACTCTTTGGGATGCAATAACATCTTATATACCAAATGCCCCTGGATTCCTTGGATCATGTAGTACTGTATTTAGTGCAAGAAATCCAGGTATGAGTGTACCTGTGCAGTACAAACCTCTGTTGTTTGAGGGCCAGCTCTACCTGGGTCAGGGCTGCAAAGTACACCAGGACACAGCCAACTCTCTTATGTCCCATAAACATTAGTAGAGGCATGAAGTTGTTTTTTCCAGCCAAATGTTTCCCTGTATAAATAAGCAACTTTTTCTCATGGGAAGCTTGTGTGATACAAAATAACATTTTTCATGGAAGAATCAGCACTTCATAATTTAGAAAGGGTCAAGTCTGAGACTTGGAAAGGTCCTTGAAGGCTCTGTGGCCATAACCTTGACCTCACAATGGACTCACCAAAGAGATACTAAGAACAGTGATGATGCTTGGGCCTCAGTCCGGAACCATCAGATCAGGAGCTCTAGGCTTGGGACTTGAACACTGGTACCTTTTTTTTGTGATGCTCCTCAAGTGATTATAATGTACTCTGAACTAATCCTACAGTTCTCAATTCAGCTACATGCTTTAATAAAATAAACTGGGGCCCAGATCCACACTGATCAAATAAGAATCTCTTCATGATGCCTCAACCCTTTTCTTAATTGAAGTATAGTTGATTTATAATGTTGTGTCAATTTACACTGGACAGCCAATTGATTCAGTTACACAAATATACACTCTTTTTTTTAATGTTCTTTTCCATAATGCTATACAATAGGACCTTGCTGTTTACGCATCTCATACATACTAGCTTGCATCCACTGACCCCAAATTCCCAGTCCACCCCTGCCCCTACCCCATCCCCCCGGCAACCACAAGACTGTTCTCTATGTCTGTGAGTCTGTTTCTGTTTTGTAGTTGTCATACTTAAATCCCACATAAAAGTGACATCATATGTTGTTGCTGTTCAGTCGCTAAGTCATGTCCAACTCTTTGTGACCCCATGGACTGCAGCACGCCAGGCTTGCCTGTCGATCACCAACTCCCGGAGTTTGCTCAAACTCATGTCCATCGAGTCAGTGATGCCATCCAACCATCTCATCCCCTGTCATTCCCTTCTCCTCCTGCTTTCAGTCTTTCCCAGCATCAGGGTCTTTTCCAATGAGTTGGTTGTTCGAATGTGGTGGCCAAAGTACTGGAGCTTCAGCTTCAATCATACGACATCACATGACATTTGTCTTTTTCTTTCTGACTATTTTATGTAGTATGATAACCTCTATGCTCCCCCAGGAGGTTCTAAAGAGTACCCAAGAATGAAGATCACTGACCCACTCTATCCCTCTCATTCTACTGCCCAAGGTCACCTAGTCCTTCAAACTGTCCTAGGATCCAAACTGTTCCCTCAGTCACTGGCCTCTGGGCTGTTTCCTTTCACAGGTCTGGAAGTCTCCTGTTTCCACATGTGTGTGTCTCTGCATCTCTCATTGCTCAGGCCCACCTCTCTGACTTAAATGCCACATTGATTCTTCCCACAAAAATTCTACTGCAGCTCCTACATGAAGCCCTGGCATCCCAGCTTTCCTTCTGATTCCTGTTGTGTTTACTGTCTCTGCATCCTCCTTGGTGTCTCAGAAATAGAAACACTTATTGAGCCCTTTCCATGTACCAGGGATACAGAGCTGTACCATCATCTCGTTTAATCTTTATGACGACTGCATGGAACGTGTACAGTTAATTACTCCACAAGTTCCAAACATGACGAACTTGAGCCCTACAAGGTTAAGAAACATGCCCAATGGGTTCAGTCTCTGGCAGTGCCTCAAACTGTCTGTATCTTCCTGACTGTGAATGGCAATCCTCTTTACAAAGTAACTACCCATGACATTCCTGATCATCTTATCCTTTTCACAAATGGAAACCAATGGAGTCAAGCTCTAGACATGAGTATTTATTTACCTTGTGTGGATACAAACACGTGGAGGATGTGGTCTCTTTCATCCTGAGAATACGATTATTATGGACTGAATTGTGTTCTTGCCAAAATTCGCGTGTTGAAGTCCTCACCCCAACTCCCTCAGCGTGTAACCATATCTATGGATAGCATCTTTAAAGAGATAATCAATTTGAAAGAACTTCACTGGGATGTTCCCTACTCCAAACAGCACAGTGTCCTCATAAGGAGAGGAAACATGGACTCACACAGAGAGGAAAGACAACGCAGAGACTCAGACAGAGAGAAGCTCCTCATAGGCCAAGGACAGAGGTCTGTTCACGGACCCCAGAGGGGCCAACCCTGCCGACACTCAGACGCTGCAGTCCCGGCCTCCAGAAGCAAACTTCTGGGAGAAGCAAACAAACAAACTGGGAGAAGCAAACTTCTCTTGTTTAGATTACCCAGGCTGTTCAGAGAGTCAATTCCCAGGCAGGTTGATAAGACGTCTGGGGTCCCCAAGGAGTGAGGGGTCTGGAATTCTCAAGGAGGAGGAAAGGACAAACATTTTTTTTTTCCCCCTCTACATTCCTTAGGATTTTATAACAATAATGGAAAAAACCTTCTGGCTAATCCTGTTATCTTAAAATGTAAATTATGGGAGCGGGTCTAGTAAGGTCTTCACAACCTCCAGACAGTCTTTTGATTCATTGTAATAACTAATTAAAAGTATATAACTCATTGCTAACACTAGCGAGGGGGCACTCTTTCTGCCCCCTTCTGATGTCTATGTCAGAAGCTTTCTCTATCTCTTTTATACTTTAATAAAACTTTATTACATAAAAAGCTCTGAGCAATCAAGACTCGTCTCTGGCCCCGGATCGAATTCTTCTCCTCTGGAGGCCAAGAATCCCAGTATCTTTCATGGTTCAGCAACAACCTTTCATTTTGGGGACCCCCCAAACTTCTTATCAACCTGCCTAGGAATGGACTCTGTCACTGTGGCATCATGTTACAGCATCCTAAGAAACTGATATATTATTACACACCAGCCTTAATCAGAATTAAAATTAGTCTGGCTCTTGGTGTAGAACTGGAGCTTTTAAGAAGACCCAAATGTAGAAGTCCAGCTCAGGAAGAATACCAAGATGCTCAAAAAAGATGGCCACAGAAAGTAACTATTCAATGCAGATCAGCAGTGTCAAATAGATGCCCGTTAAGATATGAGTAAGAATGACACACAAGAGAACACCTAGATTAGGAGTCAGTATCAGCAATCCAGTTCCTAGTTCCTACAGGGGGATTGGTTAAGGCCAAGCGTTAGTTCCAGAGGGACTCAGGAAAAGAGTTGGACAGGACTGAGCAATTAACACTTTCACTTTCGGTTTTCACAAGGATCCAGGGATGGGAATCTAATAATGAAAACCAGGCACCATCTGGGGGCCTGGCCTCAGGAATATGTTAGAAATCAGATTGCTAGGGCTGGGGCTTGACTGAGGACAGAACAGTGGCAGAACTGATTCACTGATGGTCCTCAGAAGTCTGGCTGGAGCTGAGACCGGTATGCATTCTACCTCTTCTTGCTGCAAATGGAAAATGGTGCCAGGGGCAGGGCAACTGATGGTAGCCGCGATGTCCACTTCTCTGTTCAACAGGGTGTGAAAGGGGAGGCTTTCTCTTTATTTGCTTGCTTCCCACGTCTCTCAGGTCCTGAGGTTCTATTATGCTGTGAAACTGAACCCCAAGTAAGGACAACCTTTTCATTCACTGGATAAAATGGGTCACAAACACTGCAGTATGATTCTGCATTTTGAAAGGATATTTAAGTAATAACCTATGAGATAAAATAGATGCACTGAAACTTTCAACATCAACCCTTTTTCTAAATGCATTTTGAAGCACAAATGGTTTCCCTTAAAACGTCCTTCAATCTTACACCCAAACATTCCACTTTAAAAACTGTCAGCATACGTGTCAAATTTGTACTTGATTAGCTTTGAAAATGAGATGTAAACCAGATTTTAATTGGGTTTCTCCTGATTCTGGAATAGAAATCTCCTTCAGATGTAGCTAAGTGAGTAGTATTTCTAGCCATGAATTAATTTGGGGAAAATATTATTGGATATAATCAGGTTAGATTTATAGACTTAATTTTTTTTTATAGAATTTCTTTTAAGTCAGAGCTCCTCCTTCAGAATCAAGGAGATTTTCCAGTCCTTTATATATTATGGAGAAACTGTAATTCTAAAACCTCAGCTCCCCACCATGATGTTTCCCAAAACATCCTTATCCCATATTCTTAGAAATCAGGAATTAGCACATTAGCTCTGACAATCCCCCACATGCATGGACACAGTTACCTATATCCCCTCAATCTCTAAGATTTAAATTACACAGATGATTAAAACAGTCAAGGTCATTTTATATCCACTGTAAGAAGAAATTAGTTCTCAAACTCTCTCGAAGGAATCTGAACAGAAGCACCTAACACTCTAAATGCTGGCTCTTCCAACAGCTGCAAGCGAGAATTAAATTCCTCTTCCCCACAGAAACAGTAGGAAACAGTGAAAGATTAATGTATAAAAGGTCAAAAAGAAGTCAAGGCTGTCAGAATTCCATGTGGATCAACCACTGATAGACGGTGGGTAAAATTCTGAGAGGGCGCCGAAGACACCCAAACTGATTACTCGCAACTTATCAAGGGGAAGCTAAATAGCAATTTTCTGTTTTCCTATTTTAGTGGACATCAAGTGAATCTGTGCAAATGATGAAAATTAATGACTTCTGAGGCGGCTACAGTAACTCATTTATCCTCACGGCCCTTCTGCCCACACTGTCGACTCCATCATCCAACTTATTTCAAAATGATTCTTTTCTTAGTTGTTCTAATGGAAAGCATTCTAATGTTAAATAACCTTGCTCTATCCACTAACCACTCTACTTAGGATATTCTCCATTGATTTCTAATTTTATGACATCATATTAAAAACCAATGAAAGAAGAGACTTTATTAAGCTTACTATGATACTGACATACTTTTGCATTCAAAACCAATAGATTTATTTCTATTTATATATTTGTATACTTAAGTAGTCTTAATCCCCTATTTCTTGGCCTAAAATTTGAGCAGGATGTTGAACATTTTAGATGAGAATATTCATCAGTTCAGTTCAGTTGCTCAGTCATGTCCGACTCTTTGCAATCCCATGGAATACAGCACGCCAGGCATCCCTGTTCATCATCAACTCCCAGAGTTTACCCAAACTCATTTCCATTGAGTTGGTGATGCCAGCCAACCATCTCATCCTGTCGTCCCCTTCTCCTCCTGCCTTCAATCTTTCCCAGCATCAGGGTCTTTTCAAATGACTCAGCTCTTCGCATCAGGTGGTCAAAGTATTGGAGTTTCAGCTTCAACATCAGTCTTTCCAATGAATAATCAGGACTGATTTCCTTTAGGATTCACTGGTTGGATCTCCTTGCAGTCCAAGGGACTCTCAAGAGTTTCCTCCAACACCACAGTTCAAAAGCATCAATTCTTCAGTGCTCAGTGTACTTTTTGGTCCAACTCCCACATCCATATATGACGACTTTAATAACCACACCTTTGACTAGATGGACCTCTGTCAGTAAAGTGATGTATCTACTTTTTAATAAGCTGTCTAGATTTCCCATAGCTTTTCTTCCAAGAAGCAAGCATCTTTTAATTCCATGGCTGCAGTGATTTTGGAGCCCCCAAAAATAAAGTTTGTCACTGTTTCCATCATTTCCCTATCTATTTGCCATGAAGTGGGACCAGATGCCATGATGTTAGCTTTCTGAATGTTGAGTTTTAAGCCAGCTTTTTCACTCTCCTCTTTCACTTTCATCAAGAGGCTCTTCAGTTCCTCTTTGCTTTCTGCCATAAGGGTGGTGTCATCTGCATATCTGAGGTTGTTGATATTTCTCCTGGTAAAGTTGATTCCAGCTTATGCTTCATTCAGACTGGCATTTTGCATGATGTATTCTGCATGTAAGTTAAATAAGCAAGGTGACAACATACAGCCTTGACATACTGTTTTCCCAGTTTGTAACCAGTCCGTTGTTCCATGTACGGTTCTAACTGCTGCTTATTGACCTGCATACAGGTTTCTCAGGAGGCAGGTAGGGTGGTTTGGTATTTCCATCTCTTAAGAATTTTCCACAGTTTGTTGTGATCCACACAGTCAAAGGCTTTAGCATAGTCAATGAAGCAGAAGTACATGTTTTTCTGGAATTCTCTTGCTTTTTTGATGATCCAATGGATACTGGCAATTTGATCTCTGGTTCCTCTGCCTTTTCGAAATCCAGCTTGAACATCTGGAAGTTCATGGTTCATGTACTATTGAAGCCTGTGTTGGAGAATTTTGAGCATTACTTTGCTAGCGTGTGAGATGAGTGCAATTGTGTGGTACTCTGAACATTCTTTGGCATTGCCTTTCTTTGGGATTGGAAAGAAAACTGATCTTTTTCAGTCCTGTAGCCACTGCTGAGTTTTCCAAATTTTCTGGCATACTGAATGCACAATTTTAACAGCATCATCTTTTAGAGACGATGATTAGAGATAAGAATATCCATATGCTTATCTCTAACTCTCTGTTCTCTAAATCATTTGTCTCCCATATCTGTCAGTTTTTCCTTACATGGACATAATATTTATCTTCAATGGTGTAAAACAAAGAGTCCAAAATAAATATACATATATTCAATGCAGAAAGGGCTTTTTTCTAAAAATTGAAAACCAGTAACTGGCATTGAACTCTGGTGCTAGAGACTCTTGGGAGTCCCCTGGACAACAAGAAGATCAATCCAGTCAATCCTAAAGAAAATCAACTCTGAATATGCACTGGAAGGACTGTTGCTGAAGCTGAAGCTCCAATACTTTGACCACATGATGCGAAGAGCTGACTCACTGGAAAACATCCTGATGCTGGGAAAGATCGAAGGCACGAGGAGAAGTGGGGGTGGGCGACAGATAATGAGACTATTGAATGGCATCACTGACTCAATGCACATGAGTTTGACCAAACTCCTGGAGAGAGTGAAGGACACGGAAGTCTGGCATGCTGCAGTCCATGGGGGTTGCAAAGAGTGAGACGTGACTTAGTGACTGAGCAACAAAACTGGCATTTACCATATTATTACATGCAAATATTTCAGGACCAAGGAAAAAACAGTAACAGGCAGACGTTAAACTTCCTATTCTACAGATGAACTGTCAGGCTTCCTATTCACTTAGAGGAAAGATTACCTAGGTTAACAGTCAAATGGTCTGTATCAATTGCTAAAATAATGCCATATTCTTGGTTGCTTCATGTTTGGACTGTGATTTTCCTCAACAGTTTCCCCCCACCCCCCATCAAATTTTGACTGTTCCTCTTTATTGTTGAGAAAGACAGCCTTTCTTTACCACATTAATAGCATCAAGGAACTGATTAGTCATTGGATACTTCTTAGAATGCATGACATTCTTCTTAAAAAGATATTCTTTACAGAGATCTTCAGTGTCCGTGGGTTTCTCTGCCTTGGATTCCTGGGTCAGCTCCCCTGTTTCTTCTCATTTGTTCCACTTCCATGATTATCCTCAGTTTTCTTGAGTACATACAAATTTAAACAATTTTCTCAGAAGGAGATTGCAAAGTAGAATTTCTGAGAAATGTGAGCTGATTTATAATTTAGGTGTGTCTAGAACTGGTTTCACTCCAAATTTTGAAGGTGTTGGTCATTTGTAGTCTAGGATCCATTGCTGATAAGAAATGTAAAGTCAGTGTAACTCCTATTTTACATATAACCTCCTATTTTACATATAACCTCGTAGTTTACATATAACACTTATTCTTTAGCCTCCAGAATTGTATAGATTTTTCCCTTTTCCCTTGGCATGGTGTTGAATTTCCTCTTTTTTTCCCAATTGATCTCTGGAGCCATCCTCTGGGCATCCCGAATGTTGTAACAGGCTTCTGTATGGCTGCTTCTTTCTGGACCCAAAATAATTTTTGCAGATTTAATATCAGCTTTCACTTTAAGGTCTCAGAACATATTTTACTTCTTGTTTAGAAGAATTAATCCATATTTGCAGGTAAGAGTTTAATCTTGTGTCCAGTTGAACAGTCTTGTATTTTGTCTAAATATCTCTTCCAAGCACTTCAGAGTAATGGATTTGCACACTCAGAGCTTTCTCTTTGAGTTTTGTTAGTAATAGTATTAGTAAATTAATTATTTATTAATTTTTTAATATCAAAATATTTTGCACGGGACATCCATAGCTTTGGGCAGGGACACAGCCCCGGGGGTGAGGGCTGGGAAATTCAGGCTGCACTGAACTCGATTAAGATGTGTAGCACTGTTTTCCATTTGCTTTCTGAGCACACCTCTGCTTTTGAGTTATCCCTTACTTCCAGGGTCCACATGCCCCCTTATTTACCCTCGTATCTCAGCCATTGGTGCTGCCTCGTGCAACACTTAGTTTCAGGTGGACACTCATGGTGGGTGTCACGGAGGTGTGTTCAGTGGAGCTTCTCCTGTGGACACTGATGCGGTCTCTGACACCTGGGAAGGATGGCACCTATGAGCTGGCCCTGTCTCCGAACAGGGAATGAGGAGGCGGCGGCTTGGCGGGACCTGGTGGGAAGGTGGGGGCCCATAACGCAGAGCACCTTCTCCAGGACCTCCGGCTTTGCTGAGGCAGCTCACTGCATTGCCTCCTGATTTTTCTTGGGAATTAGATGCTGGGCTGCTCCTGCTGGGTGGCAGGCGGGTAGAGGAGGAAGAAACGGTAGGAAGGATGAAGAGTGTGCTGCAGGGGCTCTGTCAACAAATACTGAATAAGTCTGTGATCAGCAGCTCTGCTTCTCACTCCCAGCTTCGCTGACTCTTAGGTCTGAGCCTGAAGTCTCTTCAAGGGACCTAACGGCCAGGAGGCCTCCCTCTGCCCTGACCCTTCTCGCCTCCTCGGCAAGCTCCTCTGTCCCAGGGCAGGCTGCTTGCCTCTTTACACCATCTATTCACAGTCTGTTTCCTTTCCTCTTCACTGCTGCTGGGTCTCATGGAGTAGGAAAAAGAAATACCTACATTTGGGCAGACATTTAAAGAGGAAATCCCTCTGGGGTTTAGCATACTATACATACTACTAGATATTAAATAGATAACCAACAAGGACCTACTGTATAGCACAGGGAACTCTACTCAATATCCTGTAATAACCTACATCGCAAAAGAATCTGAAAAAGAAAGTATATATGTGTAATGGGATAACTTTGTTGTATACCTGAAAGTAACACCACAGTGTAAATCAACTGTACTCCAATATAAACAAAATTTAAATAAAAAAAAATAGAGAAGTCTTTCCAAGTTGTAATTGTTTAAAGCTTTCAGTTTTTAACATCAGTAGTCAAATTCTTACCACAGAACCTGATTTTATCTTGGAGTGTCTTGGGGACTTTATGGAGAGGACACATTGATTAGATACATTGTTATTCAGTCGCTAAGTTGTGTCCAGCTCTTTGTGACCCCATGGACTGCAGCACGCCAGGCTTCCCTGTCCTTCACTATCCCCAGAGTTTGCTCAAACTCATGTCCATCGAGTCGATGATGCCATCCAATCATCTCATCCTCCCTCATCCCCTTCTCTTCCTACCCTCAATCCTTCCCAGCCTCAGGGTCTTTTCCAATGAGACAGATCTTCACATCAGGTGGTCAAATCATTGAGCTTAAGCTTCAGCATCAGTCGATCTAACGAATATGTCCTCTCTATAAAGTCCACAATAACAGCTCTCTTGGTTGCCCATAAAAGTGTCACAGGAGCAAGAACCATGGCTGTCCCCATATGTATCTATCTGTATCTAAGTACATGGTCTGCATTTATTCAATCACTACCTCTAAAACCTAGCACAATGTGCCTAGAAATCAGCAGATTCTTATAGATACCTTGCTTAATATCATGTAAATAATGCAATATTTATGTAATACCACACAGAAATTAACATATGACTGAATGGTGGCCACCTTCTTTCATTGTAAACCCTCTTAAAGTTATAGGGAAAAGCACCAGGAGCACCAAAAGAATATAAAATACATTCTGTGCTCTGAAGAAATGAAAGTAAAGCAACAACTGGATAGAATTAAAAGTGCTATGTGAGCAACAGGCGATATACTGCTGGAGCCCAAACAGGTGACTCCTAACAGTTTTAGCTTAATGACTAAAGAATGATACAAAGCATTGCATGAATTAGTTACATCTAAATAAGTTAGTACTTGATAGTCGCAAAGGTCCCCAACTCTTGTTCCTGACTCCCCAGTGTTTAAGCTGTCAGGGGCCCAGACTAAAGAGTGAATGGTTCACAGTACCCATTCACAGATCCCCTGAAACTGTCTTTGTTTTATGGGGAAAATTCAGCCTTGTGATTCAGTATCCTCGGTCTCTCTTTTCCATCACTCACTATTTGCTACCTTTAGAAGTATTATTTCTTGCTCGTCATCCAGGTAACACGCACTCCTGCAAGGACTGCTAAATGATGCTTAGCAGTAACAGTTAGCCTGTGTTCCTCAGAAGCCAATCAAAAAGTGCTTTAAAAGCTCAAAGGTCTTCCCAGTGGGGAGGGAGGTGGGAGGGGGGATGGGGTTGGGGAATACATGTAAATCCATGACTGATTCATGTCAATGTATGACAAAAAACCACTACAATATTGTAAAGTAATTAGCCTCCAACTAATAAAAATAAATGGGGAAAAAAAAGTTCTTTTAAAGCTCAAAGGTTATATTAATTTGGGTCGTATTTTTCCCAGTTACTCAAAGCCAGCAAGAAGGCGAGGATTAAAAGGGAAGGAAATCCTTTTATCCCACGCCAGACTCTTCTTCCAATGTGCTTTGTCAGAGGGCTTCAGGTTCCTTTTAAGTGTCGGTGGATGAATCCCGATTGAGGCAGCGATGCTCTGCTTCTTCTGAGCTATGGTGCCCTTTCCTCCTCTCATCCACTTTGCACCACCTGCGTCTCGTTTTTCTCCTTGGGCCTTGTGGCTCAATTCCTTAGGGGCACAAATCTTCACTGGACCTTGCCCCAGGGGATCTTGTTACACATTTCATGTAAATTCAACTGCTTTCTTATTACAAGTAAGATTTAGTTCTCTGTTTTTCTTCTGCATAGAGAGATTCAACACTTATAATCGAAGACAGTGGTCCCCAACGTTTTTGCGCCAGGGACTGTGTCATGAAAGGCAGTCGGCCCAGGGTGGAGAAGGTAGTTTCAGGATGACTCTCGTAAAGAGCACACAACCTAGATCTCTAGCCTGCATGGTGCACAGTAGGGCTCCCACTCCTAAGACTCCTAACAGAGTCTAATGCCACCAGCGATCTGACAGGAGGTGGTCCAATGTGGAGTGGCTGTAAGTGCAGATGAAACTTCCTTCCCTAGCCTGCAGCTCACCTCCTACTGTGCACTCAGATCCCTAACAGACCACTGTCCAGCAGTGGTCCCTGGCCCAGGGGTTGGGGACCCCTCATTTAAGAAATCAGAGATGCCCAATTTTTTCCAGTTGCCAAAGAGAAGTATGAATATTGACCAAACAGCATTCTCTTTGAAACATGCAGTAGCTGACCCTACTTTTTAAATAAGCCCATTAGATACAGCTCACTGTTAATCCATGTGTGTGTGTGTGTGTGTGTGTGTGTGTGTGTGTGTAATCACACCACACACAAAGCATCATGCTGACTATCTATGTGTTGACTTTCAGATACCATTTGCCCAGGGAAACTTTCTGGTTAAACATCTGGACACAAAGCAAAACTGTATCAATACATCTGGAAGGGATGCTCCTTTGAGACGTTTAATAAATTATACTTCATTGTGTAATTATTCTTTATTGTTTATTTCTCTCAACAAAATGTAAATTCCATAAGGGCATGCAGCATATGTCTTTGTTTTTGACATCAGTGTATCTACTGAAAGTGTTAAATCTACACTTACTAATAAACACACAAACCAACTCAGCATAGTGATAAGGATAACAACATAAATGGCAAGAGTAGTACACATATATTAAGTAGATGTCTTGTGCCAAAGCTATGGTCTAGATGCTTGAATCCCCTAGGAATTCACATGTTTAAATTCTAACCCCCCAAATTAAGACATGGGGCCTTTGGGTGGTGCTTATATCACGACGGTGAAGCCCTCATGAACGGGATTAGCGCTCATCACAGAGACCCCACCGAGCTCCCTGCCACCTCCCCCATGCACAAACACAGCGAGAAGGAGTGACTCCACCTGAACCAGAAAGAGCGCCCTCCCCAGGACAAGACCATGCTGGCGCCTGGACCCCAGGCCTCCCAGCCCAGGAACTGCGAGAAAACAAACTTCTTTCATTTACAAGCTACCTAGTCTGTGGAATTTTGTTACAGGAGCCCAAACAGACTAGCAGAGCCATGCAAGTGTTCAATAGTTACATGATAGATGTAACTGATAAACTGAGCAAGTGAATACACAGGATATAGTCAAAATGCTGCTTTTTTACAGTTATTCCGTGAAGATCACCTTCCTTGACTGTGAAGGTTGCCATATGGCTTCCTCTTCTGGGAAGATGGCTCTTCCCTGATTACTTGTCCCCTTCTCACCCCCCTAGAGCCTGGAAGACATAAAATGGGTTCTTTTGCTCTTCTTTGTATTTTGTATATATATACATCATCATATATATATATCTCTTAATATATATCTTGTCACATATATATCATATATATATATGATGATGATCTCACCTTCATTGCAATACTAGATCTACGGCACATATGCCACAGACTCATCAAGACAGGAAGAATGCTAACTTAGCATCTTACTGCAGATACATGAGCTCATTCAAACCATTCAGTCACCTGATGAAATGGAAACTCTCATCTCCACTGTAGCAACAAGAAAACTGAGATTTACGGAAGCTAAAAATGTTGTGTGGGGTCACAGCATGCTGGAGACAACCATGGCTGAGCCCTTGGTTGGCAGCGGTGAGCCTTGGCAAATAAAGGCATTGATAAATACTGCAGATTAAGGCTAAAGGAGGAAAATGCCTATGCTACATTCATAGACATTGAGGATGAGATTATTCATAAACGAAAAGAAAACAGGGCTGCGTGTAACAGATGATAGTTCCCATGTTTCCACATGAAGACACTGAACCCCCACTTCAGAGGTGGCTAAACTCCAGGTGGCCACCCAAGTGCCCAGAAGATAATTCCTGAGAAAGGGAGACAGCGGCCAGAGAGAGTAAGCACCTCTCATCACACTAGCTGCCTTCCTCTACTCACCCACACCACCAGTCATGTTTCTTTCATAATCTGCTGTTACTGTAAATAATTCTGAGCTTCATTCACTTCTACTTTCATGTCCATTGTGATTTATTACACACATTCAAGTGGAGCTAGTGGAGACCCTTTCGTTATAGAGTAGGAAAATATACATATATAACTATATCTATATCCATCCTCATAAGGGGTTTTATGCACACCAATTATGCATATCCACTTACTTAACACTTTCCTTATGACTTAGGGGAAAAAATACATGTTTACAGAACACAATATTGAGGCATGAGAGGCAGTGAAAGTCTATACATCATCTGAGTTTTAGAAAACCAATGTGCACTTTATAAACATCAATGCTGAGCTGAAAAAGCCAAATTCACTCCCCCCATACTCCAAACACACCTATTACCAGTTAAATTATAGTAATAATAGCAACAGAATGAATTTTTAAAATTGTTCCCAAATAAAGCGTAAGATCATATATATATATATATGATCCTATGCTTTATATATATATATATATAAAGAAAGATATAGAAGAAGAGAAGGGGGTGGAGGGAGACAAGGATGGACACACATGCATGCAGTTTGGAGGCAGAGGAAGTGATTCTTTTTATACAACATAGTATTAACATAATTTAGCCATTCTAAATTATTATTTATCTATAAATTTTAAAGCAAGCCAAAAATGTAAGAATAGTCAATCACCTCAAAATAGAAATTCATTAAGAAAAACACAGAGTCCCAGATAGCTCCGTGGTATGACCCCATGGAGTGTAGCTCACCAGGCTCCTCTACCCATGGAATTCTCCAGGCAAGAATACTGGAGTGGGTTGCTATTTCCTTCTCCATGGACTGTAATAGGTAAAATGAAATTTGTACCCCAAAGGTACTACAGAAACACTATATATAACATGTGCATGACAGACACTTTGTGAAGTAACTTTTCCACAAACTGTAAGATTCATTTGAAACTTGAAAAAACAGTCTCTGTTACTAAAGATTACACCACTAAAGTGTAACAAAAAGGTACATATACTTTTATCAGGCATATAAACCCACTCCCTGAAAATAACTTAAAAACACAAGAATACTAAATTTCCCAGAATGAGAGGAACCAACGTCCTGAAAAACTCTTGTAACTCATTCGGCGCCTGTGGTGACGTTTTTAAACTCCACATCCAAAAATAAAAGGAAACAAAACACTAAAACCTTCCATTTGCTGGGAGACTGACTGGAGCATCCCAAGCCCCACTTTTCTTCCCTACTTTTACTGAGACTTAATTGACATACAGCTTCCCTGATAGCTCAGTTGGTAAAGAATCTGTGAGCAATGCAGGAGACCAGATTCCTGGTGGGAAGATCCCCTAAAGAAGGGAAAGGCTACCCACTCCAGTATTCTTGGGCTTCCCTCGTGGCTCAGCTGGTAAAGAATCCGCCGGCAATGAGGGAGACCTGGGTTGGAACCCTGTATGCCCGCACCCTGAGCCCAGCACACGAGCCTCTGAGCAGGCTCGCGAATCCCAGAGCCCTGCACACACACACCCAGCCCCCAGCGCGCACCTCGGATCCCAAGGTTGGGAAGATGCCCTGGAGAAGGGAAAGGCTACCCACTCCAGTATTCTGGCCTAGAGAATTCCATGGACTGTTTAGTCCACGGGGTCGCAAAGAGTTGGACACGACTGAGCGACTTTCACTTTCACTTTCCATGGAAGTTTAAGGTGTACCCCTAACCACCTGCGGATTTCCAGGGGGTTCAGTGGCAAAGAATCCACCTGCCATTGGAGGAGACCCAAGAGATGCGAGTTCTATCCCTGGGTCTGGAAGATCCCCTAGAGTAGGAAAAGGCAATCCACTCCAGTATTCTTGCCTGGAAAATTCCATTGACAGGGGAGACTGGCAGGCTATACAGTCCACGGCACGGCCAAGAGTCACACTGCTGAGCGACGTGTGAACTTAAACTAACCATCAGACATATACAGGAGGCCAGAAGACTACCTCAAGAAGTTTAGTTAACATTTCTGTCTTCATCCGGTTACCAAAATAATAATTTTCTTGTGATGAGAACGTTTAGGATTTGTCTTCTTAGCTTGTTTCTAATCTACCATCAAGCAGTGGTAACTACAGTCACAGTCACCGTGCTAGACTTTACCAGCTACGCTTGTAAACCCTGCAGGCGCGCACCCTGAGCGCAAGGCACACGCGCCACGCTTGCGAATCCCGGAGCCCGCACACACGCCCCCAGCTCCATGGGTATATCCCGGATCCCAGCACACGCCCCCAGCCCGGAGCGCGCACCTCGGATCCCAGCACAGGAGCCCGCAGCAGCACGTATATCTCGTATCCCAGCATACACGCCCCCAGCCCGGAGCGCGCACCTCGGATCCCAGTTCACTAGCCCCGAGTCCCCAGCGTATATCTCAGATCCCAGGACACACCCCCCCAGCCCCCCCCCCAGCCCCGAACGCACTTGTCGGATCCCAGCACATGAGTCCCTAGCCCGGAGCGCGCACCTCGGATCCCAGCACACACACCCCCAGCCCCGAGCGTGTATCTCGGATCCCAGCACACGCCCCCAGCCCGGAGCGCGCACCTCGGATCCCCGCAGGAGCGCCCCGTCCGTTCCCACCCACCCCGCCAGCTCCGCCCGCGCCCCGAGCCCGCGCGCACCGCTCGCTCACCCTTCTCGCTGACGCTCTCGCTCTCCAGCTCCACGTCCTCGCAGCTCGTGTACTCCGGCGTGGACACACCCTCTTCTTCCGAGCTGCTCACGGACATCTGGCGCCGCTTGCCGCCCCTCTTGGCGCGGTGCGGCTTGGGCGGCGACGGCCTCACCGACTCGGACTGGTCGGAGCTGAGCGAGTCGTTGCGCAGCATGGTCTCCACCTTCTCGCGCTTGGCCTTGCGCACCAGGACGGCCGAGCCGGGGTCCAGGCGGCTCTGCTTCCGGAGCGGCTCCGGGGCCCTGGGCTCCGGGGCCTCCGCGGGGCCTGGGCCGGGCCGGGGCGCCGGCGGGCTGGGGTCGGCGAGCGGCTGGGCGCCCGGCGCCCGGGCCTCCGCGGTCCTCTCGGCCGAGTAGGCGCGCGGCGAGGCGGGCGGCGAGCCCCGGGCGGCGTGGGGCGCGCGCGGGCCGGGCCTGCCCTCGGGCCCCGCGGCCGCCTCGGTGCGCGGCAGGGCCACGTCGCTGTGGCGCCGCTCGTGCCGGGCGCGGGAGACCCGCGCGTGCATGCGCATCTGCTGCTCCTCGAGCGGCGGCTGGACCGGGTACCGCGCCAGGTTCGGGTCGCTGCGGTACCGGGTCTGGTACTCCTCCTCCTTCCGCTGCTTCTCCGCTTCCGCCGCCGGGCCGTCCTCGCGTTTCTCCGGCACGACGGAGTAGTCCTGGGACCGGCCTTTCTCCAGCCTTCGGCTTTCCCGCCTTTCCTTCCGCTCCCGTTCTTCCGCGTGCGCCTCTGCGGGAGGTGCTGAGGTCCTGGGCACGCGTTTGCGCTCGCCCTTTGGGGCGCCTTTGCCATTCTGCTCGGCCAGCCCTGGCGTCTTCTTCCTGGGATGCACAAAGGAACGTGGAGAAGGAGAATTGCGTGTAAACTCAAGGCGAGGACCAGACCCCAGAAGAAGCATCCTTGGAAATAGTTATCCTTCGATGTTAAAAGAGGCGCATTAAACCTGTATGCCTGAGTAACTTTCTAAATAGGGCTCCTTTGCGTTACAAGATATTCAGCGTCTTCACAACTGGCTTTCAGATTTTTAAATTCTCAAAAACAATAAATTAATGCAGTAAAGGAACAAGTTTTATGCTGACCTCTCCTTGTGAATCAAAGACTTTAACATGTTCTAGATAAAAATAATATAGGTAATAATAAGTTAGGATAAACGCTAATAGATAAATACCAGTTCAAAATTTTATACCTGACATATATTTGGGCAATATATATTAATTTCTTATTGTAATTGAAACGTTCAAGGAAACGTGAATACAAGTATGTCCATTTCAGAAATTAACTCTACTAGCACTTCAGTTGTAGAACAAAAGTAATTTTTAAGAGATCATGTGCAGTCCAACACTTTTTTTAGGGAATTGGTTAGAAAAAAAAAAAATGGTTGAAGCCTAGCCTTCATTTTACCTTCCCCAACAAAAGTAGAAATGCTGACATTTTGAAATTATTATTCATTTTTCCTCTCCCCCAGGCCTTCTCCCGCATTCCAAAATGCAGAGTACAGGGTACCATGTTCAATATCCTATAATAAATCATAACAGAAAAGAGTATTTGTTTGTGTTCTACTTTGCTTTCCATCTTGTAGGAGGCACTGGCAAAGAAAAACTAAAGGAAAAGTGTTTCACAGTCTGAATATTTAAATTGCATTGTTTAAGATGCCCCCGGAGAAGGTGATGGCAACCCACCCCAGTACTCTTGCCTGGGAAATCCCATGGATGGAGGAGCCTGGCAGGCTACAGTCCATGGGGTCGCTAAGAGTAGGACATGACAGAGTGACTTCACTTTCACTTTTCATTTTCATGCACTGGAGAAGGAAATGGCAACCCACTCCAGTATGCTTGCCTGGAGAATCCCAGGGACGGGAGACTGGTGGGCTGGCGTCTATGGGGTCACACAGAGTTGGACACGACTGATGTGACTTAGCAGCAGCAGCAGCAAGATGCCCCATGCCACCCTTTTCTGAACACTGTAGTCCACCTGCTTTGGGAAGCTTTCAGCAAAGACACCAGAAGTTACAGAAAGGGGATGCCTTAGCAAAGCATTCAGATACTATATGCTCTACTGCGCAGTTAAAATGGAGACAGATAGGGTCTTTCTGGAATCCTTAGATCCATAGAAAGGGCTTTCCAGAGAGAACTGGAATTCCAAAGCAGATTTCACGAACAAAAACTGAGAATAAAATACAAGATGCAGAAAAGTAGAGCAGTTTCTATTGCCCATTAACAAAGAGGTAATTGCTAAAATATGTTGTGGGATCAGTCTGAGCAGGGGCTGGTGATAATGGCAAGAAAAGGTCAAGGGCTTCCAATGACACAAAAGCAAAACAGAAGCATGGCCAACTCTGCTTGAGGCATTTAGATTACTTGATCTTTTGAAATGGGAGAGATTTTCAGGGAGGGTGTAGTTTCATAGGTAGCATTGCTGTTTTCCGGTATAAGAATGCAGTGTTTTCTAGTGCCATGAATGCAGTCATCATAATTAGAGTTTTCATAAAAGTGAAATGAATGTACCGCAAACCTCAGTAGCTCATTAAATCATGGTTGCCCTTGTTGGAAGTTTCTATGGAGTCGATCTTTTTGTTGTTGCTGAAATGCTGATCACTGATGCTTACCTTGCAAAGTTCATGTGCAGATTAAAGGAGACAGCATCTGTGAAGATGCTTTATGAAAGGATAGCCTTATATGCAAATGGGACTCTTCTCCAGTCTCTTTGAATCTTGTCTTTGAAATAGGCCGTTTCTCACCTCTAATGTTTCCATCCCTATCTGCTCCTGAAGAGTGTACAAATTAGGATCAAAAAGATTATCTTGTTTCCAAAAGAAATATGTACCCCAGTGTTCACTGCAGCACTACTTACAATAGCCAGGACATGGAAGCAACCTAAATGCCCATCAACTGATGAATGGATGAAGAAGATGTGGTATATATAATATACAATGGAATATGGTGATAAAAAGGAACAAAATAACAGTAATAAAAAGGAAGAAAATAATGTCATTTGCAGCAACATGGATGAGACTAAAGATTGTCATACTAAGTGAAGTAAGCTGGGAAGAGAATAACAAAAATGGTACAGATGAACTTATTTGCAGGGCAGGAATAGAGACACAGACATAGAGAACAGAACTTATGGACACAGTGATGGAAGGAGAAGTGAAGTAAAGTGAAGTGAAGCTCAGTCATGTCTGAATCTTTGCGATCCCATGGACTATACAGTCCATAGATTTCTCCAGGCCAGAATGCTGGAGTGGGTAGTCTTCCCCTTCTTCAGGAGATCTTCCCAACCCAGGGATCAAACCCAGGTCTCCCACATCACAGGCGGATTCTTTCCCAGCTGAGCCACAAGGGAAGCCCAAGAATACTGGAGTGGGTAGCCTATCCCTTCTCCAGTGGATCAGGATTCCTGATCCAGAAATCAAACCGGGGTCTCCTGCATTGCAGGGGGATTCTTTACCAACTGAGCTATCAGGGAAGGAGATGGTGGGACAAATTGAGAGAGTAGCCTTGACATGCATACACCCACGTGTAAAACAGATAGTGGTGGAGGGAGAGGGCGGGGCAAATTGAGAGACTAGCACGGACATACACACACTCGCGTGTGTAAAACATAGCTCGTGGGAAGGGGCTGTGTAGCATAGGGGCTCAGCTCAGTGCTCCGTGATGACCTAGGGAGTGGAATGGAGGGTGGGGGGGTGGTCATGGAAGGAGGGGTTTATCCGCCCATATAACGGATTTACTTTGTTGTATCAGAAACTAACACAGCACTGAAAAGCAATTGTACTCCAATAATAAAATTTCAAAAACAATGAAATATAAAACAAGACAGCCAGCCACTCCTCCAGTCTCGGCTCATTCTCTGACAGGCCCTGACTACCAACTAGCTCCCCCTCTTCCTCCTCCTCCAGCCCCAACATCCTCACTGTGGTCCTCTGTATTTATATAATCAGCAAGTCATTTATATCATCAGAAAAGCCGTTTGCTCTTATTAGTCTTTTTCAAATTTCATCAAAAAGCCTCTCCTCAGTGCCTACTCTCGACTTCATTGTAGTTTTTCACAGTTCATCATAAGTAGGACTCAAATTTCCTCTTTGGAAACCCTATACCTCCAAACTCTTCCTCTCCTTTAAAAGAAATCCTTTTCTGACCAATCCTGAGCTGCTCTTTCAGCATCTTTTCTCTCCTTAACTCACAGCACTGTGTCACATGCTGCAAGCCTGGCCATCACCAGGGTGGCTCTGATGTCTTGCCATCATGGTCTCTCCTATTTTGCCTGCCCATCCCACAACTTCTGGGTGTCCTGTCCGCCTGTGTTTAGAAAGCCCTCCCCTCTCCTGTGGCCTCCAAAGGACTTGAGTTTGTATTGTCTGACTCTGATCATGTCAGCCCTCTGGGCTAGTTCACTGCCTGGGGCTCTGTCTTCCCTAGGGGATGGCGTGGTCTCTTTCCCAGGATCTGAACGAAAAGGGACTAAGTGGCAGTCATCTTTATGCCCTCTGACTCCTGCAGTGTTTGGTAATGGTAAACACATGGTGCCTACTGTCTGCATGCACTAGAGGCCTCCCATGAGCCTGCTGCTGAGCACTGGTGCTCCCCCAGGCCTCCAAGGTGCCCATGAGAATCCCTGGTGACAGAGCCAGGCCTGGAATCCGGATCAGGTCAGCTTTGAAGTCTTTGAGCTTATTGTGGGAGTTTCGTTTGACAAGGAGAACAGAAGCCTTCCTTAGCTCCTACCCTCGGATCCTGTCCTCCCACCCAGTGGAATAAATAAGGGTCATACAGACGAAAGCAGGCAAACCTAGTGCTAACTGTCAGGTGTCCTAAACTCCCAGCCTCGGGAAGAAAAGGGCTGTATTCCACCTTATTAATGCTGTCCCCACCTATTGCACACCATCCTGTCTGGTCATAAATATAAGCTTTTGACTGAATGATACGGTGGACAAATTGAAATTAATAAGCTGATCATGTGAGCCCAAGCTTACAAGCCTCCATTGCATTCCACTGTTTTCACGATAAAGTCTGTGAAATTAAACCTGGCTAAAAGGCCCAGTGGGATCTGGCTGCTCAGACCTCACCGTCATCCCCTGCTCCCCCATCTCCAACTCACCCTCCAGCCAAGAGCATCCTCTGGGTTGTCCCACTGTTCCTTCTGGCCGGACCCCGTGCACCCATCCCTCGCTTCACCTGGCTCATCTCTAGTCACCTTCAAAGCTCAGCATAGAAGAAAGCATCTTCCCGGAAGGCTTTGCTGAAGCACCCACACCCCTAAGTGTGACTGTTCCCCATACTCTTCTCTCAGAGCACAGATTCAGCTGCAGGACTCACTCTAATAGCCAATAAACGGTCCAACGGCTGTTCTCACCAAAGGACTGGAAGTTAGTAATACACTTGGGTGACTTGTTTACCTCCATGCGGGACATGAAAAACAAGCTTCTCAGCAAAGGCCTCCTAAGGAAAGATACGTTCCAGAGAGAGACAAAGGCAGCGGGATCCCTATCGCCTTTCTGGTCGATCCGAGAGGCACCCTTTCTGCATATCCTAGCGGTTCAATTCCTGAAGATGGGTTTGCTCTCCATTTAAGATCTTGCCCTTTGCCTGTGGTTGCTGACCTCTTACCTGTCCCTGGGAGGCTCGCTTCTAGACCTGGATGATGCCTGCTTCTGCTCGGGGGCCCCGGCTGGCGGGGCGGGCTCAGCGCCCTTGGTCCTGTCCGTCTGCGCGCCGGGGGCAGCCTGGTCGGGGGCGGAGGCCGCGGCGCTGCTCAGCGGGGTCTGCGACCTCGAGCGTTCTTGGAGCCGGGCTTTCTTCTCTCTAGGCGCCTCGGAACCCGCCCCTGTAGCCGTGTCGCTGAGCGTTCCGTCCTGACTGGGCTGCTGAGGGCCGCTGCCGAAGAACCATGCCCCTGACTTGGTTAAGATTTCCTGTTGCTTTCGACACAAATTGCATACCCACATAACCTATTTGAAGAAGAGAGAACGGTGTAAATTTTCTGTGCTGTGGAAATAAATTTATTTTCATCACACTAAAATATCTCTTAAGGCAAAGCAGAATGGTTGTCATCTTTATGTTGATCCTTGAGCAGGTCTTATGAAAATGAGCCCTGAACAAGTATATGAATGCATGCAGCATGATCCATCGGAAACCATAGACTTACGGTAACCAGAAGAGAGTCCTTCCTGGAGTCTATGATTCTGAGTTTCCTATGACCATGTATTCATCACATTTTGAATGGTGACTCTGAAGTTTCATTTAAAATATGCTAGTAAAAATGGTCTAAGCAAGGTAGTTGATTGATTAGAAAAATGTTGTAGGGAACCATGGAATTAATATTTATGTACATACGCCTCCGTGTGTCAAAGGATTTAGAAGCCATCTGTCTTCTCAAGAACCATCCATTATTAAAATCAATATTACGAGATATTCAAGAGGAATAAACAAACAATGAAAGGTAGGTGCCAAAGAACAGGACAGGTTGTATATATTTTCTGGTTTACTAGTAATCAAGTAAGCTCAGCTATAAGAGCTATTTTGGAACCATCACTGGGAAACACATCTGCTGATAAATTATGAAATGTATCACCATTTAAAATCTATATAGCTGCTCTCTTCTTGGGAACGCTTACAGGGTAATAATAGGGTCAATAGTGTTCAGAGAAATAATAAATAATAATACAACAGCCAAGCCTGCCTCAGTTACACTTCTCAGAATGCACTTCAGTTTTTCTTTTGCATTTCAGAAGCAGCACCTCTGGAAAGGCTCATCACCTATCTCCAGGTGCCCGTTTCCACTAACAAGAATAAGTCAACAATCATTCAAATGTATCACGTAAGGATGGGTAAATCCTAGATACATCAAGTGAGAAGCAATGTAAGACAGGAGAATAAGCATTGTTTAGTTGGCAAAAAGAAGAAAATAGAATACTGAAAACTTTCCAATGGATATGAGGAAAATTATCACTTGTTACTGTTTATAAGACTAAAGCTAAAATGATAATGAGATGAGAAGAAAAGTAATTCATTTTTAAAAGGAAAATATTGCAGATGAACTGCTGAGAACTCCTTCTTTCCAACCAAGAAAATTCAAATGAATTAATAATATGGGGAAAACTAAGATGTAGCAAATATATTTGCTATAATATGTTTAAGATTTATGACACTTAACTCAGCCCTCTATATTTCCTTGGGTCACAAAACAAAGAAAATTTGGTCCACAAAGTCAGTTAATTATAACATCTGCACAATGTATTATATCATGGACATCTACTGAAATGTTAGACAAGATGAGCAATATGCTATATATGCCAATACCAAAATAAAGGAACTATGGAGTGGAACTTCAATTTAACATGCTTGCCAAACATGGCTATACTTTGACAGCATCCTTCCATCTCTTTGATGTTATGAATGAAGTCCCTCAGAAGTTCTGACTGACTGAACATGGAGGTATCAGTGACAATGTCGTGAGCACGTGACCCTAGAGTCAGTCCACCAACAGTGACACCATGTGTCCTCCGCCCAGACCCTGGATGAGGACAGGTGACACCCTTCCTCTTTGGCTGCCTCATTGGTTGCTAAGACAGTGAAGAGAAGGTCTGAATTCATGGAGTTCTAGGACATTGATATGAAATTTTGACAATTTCACAGTAACTAGGTAGACATTAAAATCATATTGATTACACCAATAATTTGCAAAGTATTACTTAGCATCAAGTTAGTTTCTTTTATACAAAAACATTAAGGTGTACTTAGGATAAATATATCTTTCCTTTAAAACTGTGCATAGCACAGCAAAATTTACAATTATTACACAAGTTCCAAAATGGAATTAAGCTGAGTAAAGAGGCAGAAAAAGAGCAGGAAGGAGATTATATGATTCATAACAAATCTGCATATTTCTTATAAAATTGTTATCACAGTTTTATTTGTTTCATGATTTTAAGTATTACAAAAATGGACTAATAAAAAGTAATTGTCAGATTTGGCCAAGTTCCAAATTTTGAATATGTGCAGAACTGCTGTAGGATTAATAAAAGCAAATAGAATGTGCTTTTTACTAATTCAGTTCAGTCACTCAGTCATGTCTGACTCTTGGCAACCCCATGGACTACAGCACACCAGGCTTCCCTGTATATCACCAACTCCAAGAGTTTGCTCAAACTCATGTCCATGGAGTCAATAATGTCATCCAACCATCTCATTCTTTGTCGTCTCCTTCTCTTCCTGCCTTCAATCTTTCCCAGCATCAGGGTCTTTTCCAATGAGTCAGTTCTTTGCATCAGGTGGCCAAAGTATTGGGGCTTCAACTTCAGCATCCGTCCTTCCAATGTATATTCAGGACTGATTTCCTTTAGGATGGACTGGTCGGGTCTCCTCGCTGTCCTAGGGACTCTGGAGTCTTCTCCAACACCACAGTTCAAAAGCATCCATTCTTTGGTGTTCAGCTTTCTTTATGGTCCAACTCTCACATCCATACATGACTACTGGAAGAACCATAGCTTTGACTAGACAGACCTTTGTCGGCAAAGTAATGTCTCTGCTTTTTAACATGCTATCTAAGTCGGTCATAGCTTTTCTTCCAAGGAGCAAGCATCTTTTAATTTCATTGGCTGCAGTCACCATCTGCAGTGATTTTGGAACCCAAGAAAATAGTCTGTCACTGTTTCCATTGTTTCCCCATCTATTTGCCATGAATTGATGGGACCAGACAGAATGATTTTAGTTTTCTGAATGTTGAGCTTTAAGTCAACTTTCCCCCTCTCCTTTTTCACTTTCACCAAGAGGCTCTTTAGTTCTTCTTCACTTTCTGCCATAAGGGTGGTGTCATCTGCATATCTAAGTTTATTGATATTTCTCCTGGCAATCTTGATTCCAACTTGTGCTTCATCCAGCCCATCATTTTGCATGATGTACTCTCCATAGTAGTTAAATAAGTAGGATGACAATATACAGCCTTGATGTACTCCTTTTCCAATTTTGAAGCAGTCCATTGTTCCATGTCCAGTTCTAACTGTTATTTCTTGACCTGCATACAGATTTCTCAGAAGGCAGGAAAGGTGGCTTGATATTTCCATCTCTTTAAGAATTCTTCACAGTTTGTTGTGATTGACATAAAGGTTTTGGCATAGTCAATAAAGCAGAAGTAGATGTTTTTCTGGAACTCTCTTGCTTTATCTATGATCCAACGGATGTTGGCACTTTGATCTCTGGTTCCTCTACCTTTTCTAAATCTAGCTTGTACATCTGGAAGTTCCCAATTCACGTACTGTTGAAGTCAATTAAATTTTACAATTCACCTAATTTTATTTTTACTTTATTTAAAAAGTTATAGTTAATTGATTTGCGGATATTAAAGAATCCTTGCATTTCTGGGATAAAGCCCACTTGGTCATGGTGTATGATTTTTTTAATATGTTGTTGGATTCTGTTTGCTAGAATTTTGTTAAGGATTTTTGCATCTATGTTCATCAGTGATATTGGCCTGTAGTTTTCTTTTTTTGTGGCATCTTTGTCTGGTTTTGGAATTAGGGTGATGGTGGCCTCATAGAATGAGTTTGGAAGTTTACCTTCTTCTGCAATTTTCTGGAAGAGTTTGAGTAAGATAGGTGTTAGCTCTTCTCTAAATTTTTGGTAGAATTCAGCTGTGAAGCCATCTGGTCCTGGGCTTTTGTTTGCTGGAAGATTTCTGATTACAGTTTCGATTTCCTTGCTTGTGATGGCTCTGTTAAGATCTTCTATTTCTTCCTGGTTCAGTTTTGGAAAGTTATACTTTTCTAAGAATTTGTCCATTTCATCCAAGTTGTCCATTTTATTGGCATAGAGCTGCTGGTAGTAGTCTCTTATGATCCTTTGTATTTCAGTGTTGTCTGTTGTGATCTCACACTTTTCATTTCTTATTTTGTTAATTTGGTTCTTCTCTCTTTGTCTCTTAATGAGTCTTGCTAATGGTTTGTCAATTTTGTTTATTTTTTCAAAAAACCAGCTTTTAGCTTTGTTGATTTTTGCTATGGTCTCTTTAGTTTCTTTTGCATTTATTTCTGCCCTAATTTTTAAGATTTCTTTCCTTCTGCTAACCCTGGGGTTCTTCATTTCTTCCTTCTCTAATTGCTTTAGGTGTAGAGTTAGGTTATTTATTTGGCTTTTTTCTTGTTTCTTGATGTGCACCTGTAATGCTATGAACCTTCCCCTTAGCACTGCTTTTACAGTGTCCCATAGATTTTGGGTTGTTGTGTTTTCATTTTCGTTTATTTCTATACATACTTTGATTTCTTTTTTGATTTCTTCTATGATTTGTTGGTTATTCAGAAGTGTGTTATTTAGCCTCCATATGTTGGAATTTTTAACAATTTTTTTCCTGTAATTGAGATCTAATCTTACTGCACTGTGGTCAGAAAAGATGACTGGAATAATTTCAATTTTTTTGAATTTTCCAAGACCAGATTTATGGCCCAGGATGTGATCTATTCTGGAGAAAGTTCCGTGTGCACTTGAGAAAAAGGTGAAGTTGATTGTTTTGGGGTGAAATGTCCTATAGATATCAATTAGGTCTAGCTGGTCCATTGTATCATTTAAAGTTTGTGTTTCCTTGTTGATTTTCTGTTTAGTTGATCTATCCATAGTTGTGAGTGGGGTATTAAAGTCTCCCACTATTATTGTGTTACTATTAATTTCCTCTTTCATATTCGTTAGTGTTTGCCGTACATATTGCGGTGTTCCTATGTTGGGTGCATATATATTTATAATTGTTATATCTTCTTCTTGGATTGATCCTTTGATCATTATGTAGTGTCCTTCCTTGTCTCTTTTCACATCCTTTATTTGAAAGTCTATTTTATCTGATATGAGTATTGCGACTCCTGCTTTCTTTTGGTCTCCGTTTGCGTGAAATATTTTTTTCCAGCCCTTCACTTTCAGTCTGTATGTGTCCCTTGTTTTGAGGTGGGTCTCTTGTAGACAGCATATATAGGGGTCTTGTTTTTGTATCCATTCAGCCAATCTTTGTCTTTTGGTTGGGGCATTCAACCCATTTACATTTAAGGTAATTATTGATAGGTGTGGTCCCGTTGTCATTTACTTTGTTGTTTTGGGTTCACGTTTATACAACCTTTCTGCATTTCCTGTCTAGAGAAGATCCTTTAGCATTTGTTGAAGAGCTGGTTTGGTGGTGCTGAATTCTCTCAGCTTTTGCTTGTCTGTAAAGCTTTTGAATTCTCCTTCATATCTGAATGAGATCCTTGCTGGGTACAGTAATCTAGGTTGTAGGTTATTCTCTTTCATTACTTTCAGTATGTCCTGCCATTCCCTTCTGGCCTGGAGGGTTTCTATTGATAGGTCAGCTGTTATCCTTATAGGAATCCCTTTGTGTGTTATTTGTTGTTTCTCCCTTGCTGCTTTTAGTATTTGTTCTTTGTGTTTGATCTTTGTTAATTTGATTAATATGTGTCTTGGGGTGTTTCGCCTTGGGTTTATCCTGTTTGGGACTCTCTGGGTTTCTTGGACTTGGGTGGCTATTTCCTTCCCCATTTTAGGGAAGTTTTCAGCTATTATCTCCTCGAGTATTTTCTCATGGCCTTTCTTTTTGTCTTCTTCTTCTGGGACTCCTATGATTCGAATGTTGGGGCGTTTCACATTGTCCCAGAGGTCCCTGAGGTTGTCCTCATTTCTTTTGATCCTTTTTTCTTTTTTCCTCTCTGCTTCATTTATTTCCACCATTTTATCTTCTACCTCACTTATCCTATCTTCTGTCTCTGTTATTCTACTCTTGGTTCCCTCCAGAGTGTTTTTGATCTCATTCACTGCATTATTCATTTTTAATTGACTCTTTTTTATTTCTTCTAGATCTTTATTAAACATTTCTTGCATCTTTTCAATCTTTGTCTCCAGGCTATTTATCTGTACCTCCATTTTGCTTTCAAGATTTTGGATCATTTTTATTATCATTATTCTGAATTCTTTTTCAGGTAGATTCCCTATCTCCTCCTCTTTTGTTTGACTTGGTGGGCTTTTTTCATGTTCCTTTACCTGTTGGGTAACGTAATACACCACATTAACAAATTGAAAGATAAAAACCATATGATTATCTCAATAGATGCAGAGAAAGCCTTTGACAAAATTCAACACTCATTTATGATTAAAACTCTCCAGAAAGCAGGAATAGAAGGAACATACCTCAACATAATAAAAGCTATATATGACAAACCCACAGCAAGCATCACCCTCAATGGTGAAAAATTGAAAGCATTTCCTCTGAAATCAGGAACAAGGCAAGGATGCCCACTCTCACCACTACTATTCAAAATAGTGTTGGAAGTTTTGGCCACAGCAATCAGAGCAGAAAAAGACATAAAAGGAATCCAGATAGGAAAAGAAGAAGTGAAATTCTCGCTGTTTGCAGATGACATGATCCTCTACATAGAAAACCCTAAAGACTCTTCCAGAAAATTACTAGAGCTAATTAATGAATATAGTAAAGTTGTAGGATATAAAATTAACACACAGAAATCCCTTGCATTCCTATACACTAACAATGAAAAAACAGAAAGAGAAATTAAGGAAGCAATATCATTCACCATTGCAACAAAAAGAATAAAATACTTAGGAGTATATCTACCTAAAGAAACAAAAGACCTATACATAGAAAACTATAAAACACTGATGAAAGAAATCAAAGAGGACACAAACAGATGGAGAAACATACCGTGTTCATGGATTGGAAGAATCAATATTGTCAAAATGGCTATTCTACCCAAAGCAATCTATAGATTCAATGCAATCCCTATCAAGCTACCAACAGTATTTTTCACAGAACTAGAACAAATAATTTCACAATTTGTATGGAAATACAAAAAACCTCGAATAGCCAAAGTAATCTTGAGAAAGAAGAATGGAACTGGAGGAATCAACCTGCCTGACTTCAGACTCTACTACAAAGCCACAGTCATCAAGACAGTATGGTACTGACACAAAGACAGAAATATAGATCAATGGAACAGAATAGAAAGCCCAGAGATAAATCCACGGACCTATGGACACCTCATCTTTGACAAAGGAGGCAAGGATATACAATGGAAAAAAGACAATCTCTTTAACAAGTGGTGCTGGGAAAACTGGTCAACCACTTGTAAAAGAATGAAACTAGAACACTTTCTAACACCATACACAAAAATAAACTCAAAATGGATTAAAGATCTAAATGTAAGACCAGAAACTATAAAACTCCTAGAGGAGAACATAGGCAAAACACTCTCCGACATAAATCACAGCAAGATCTTCTATGACCCACCTCCCAGAATATTGGAAATAAAAGCAAAAATAAACAAATGGGACCTAATGAAAATTAAAAGCTTTTGCACAACAAAGGAAACTATAAGTAAGGTGAAAAGACAGCCCTCAGATTGGGAGAAAATAATAACAAATGAGGAAACAGACAAAGGATTAATCTCAAAAATATACAAGCAACTCCTGAAGCTCAATTCCAGAAAAATAAACGACCCAATCAAAAAATGGGCCAAAGAACTAAACAGACATTTCTCCAAAGAAGACATACAGATGGCTAACAAACACATGAAAAGATGCTCAACATCACTCATCATCAGAGAAATGCAAATCAAAACCACAATGAGGTACCATTACACGCCAGTCAGGATGGCTGCTATCCAAAAGTCTACAAGCAATAAATGCTGGAGAGGGTGTGGAGAAAAGGGAACCCTCTTACACTGTTGGTGGGAATGCAAACTAGTACAGCCACTATGGAAAACAGTGTGGAGATTTCTTAAAAAACTGGAAATAGAACTGCCATATGACCCAGCAATACCACTTCTGGGCATACACACTGAGGAATCCAGATCTGAAAGAGACACGTGCACCCCAATGTTCATCGCAGCACTGTTTATAATAGCCAGGACATGGAAGCAACCCAGATGCCCATCAGCAGATGAATGGATAAGGAAGCTGTGGTACATATACACCATGGAATATTACTCAGCTGTTAAAAAGAATTCATTTGAATCAGTTCTAATGAGATGGATGAAACTGGAGCCCATTATACAGAGTGAAGTAAGCCAGAAAGATAAAGAACATTACAGTATACTAACACATATATACGGAATTTAGATAGATGGTAGCGATAACCCTATATGCAAAACAGAAAAAGAGACACAGAAGTACAGAACAGACTTTTGAACTCTGGGGGAGAACGTGAGGGTGGGATGTTTTGAAAGAACAGCATGTATATTATCTATGGTGAAACAGACCACCAGCCCAGGTGGGATGCATGAGTCAAGTGCTCGGGCCTGGTGCACTAGGAGGACCCTGAGGAGTCGGGTGGAGAGGGAGGTGGGAGGGGGGATCGGGATGGGGAATACGTGTAACTATATGGCTGATTCATGTCAATGTATGACAAAACCCACTGAAATGTTGTGAAGTGATTGGCCTCCAACTAATAAAATAATATTTAAAAAAAAATAAAATAAAATAAAAATAAAAAAATTTTAAAAAAAAGTTACAGTTAATGGTTAGTAGAAGCAGCTACTTCGGCATTTTGTAATATTATATATTCATTTAAATCTGTGATATTATATTTGTCAAACTTTAACAGTTAGGAAAACTCTTGCATAATTCCAAATTTTCCTACATTGTATTTATTTGTGTACCACAGTATTTTTATATTTGTACTTAAAAATTAATTAAAAGTATGGTCAACCTATCTTCCAGTTTAAAGCAAAATTAACTGTTAGGAGGTAAAATATTTTTATTAAAATACTACTTCTCCTCAATATCCATTGTTAGTTATTTAAATTATTCTTGACCCAAAGTTTACAAGCAAAAAAGAAATTGCTTATGTGAGTTGTAAAGAAAAATATCTGGAATTGCAGTGAAATATTAGTCATATCTTTCAACACAGTTCATATCAAACATTGCAGACATGTATAAAATGATCAATTAGTAGCTAATAAGCAATGCAGTTATTTGTGCTTAAAGATTCTGTTTTTGAATTTAATATTAACTATTATTAACTATATTAACTATTATTATTAACTAATATTAATAAGACAATAATATTTATTCTAATAGTTAATAATAATGTTAACTAATATTAACTATATATAACACATATATATGTGTGTGTGTGTGTGTGTGTGTGTGTGTATGCATGTCTACTGGTATATTTACCTCTTAACCATATTCATAATATATGTCTAAAACTAGAATGATGTAAAGTGACCATTTACTGCCATTTATTGATGATTTTATTACTTTTGTTCATTTCAGTTGTACCAATATTTCTACATATCCATTAGGATATGAACTGCCCCAACATTTTGTGTATTTATCAATTGAATGAATAGCATTTTCTTATCCATTTAATAACTTGCTACTTGTCATATCAACTATTTTTTTGTTACAAAGATGACTTTTCATTTTACATTGTCTCATCTGTTATGCTCTTCCTTAATGATTCTTCTGTTGCTTCTAATTTAGCACCAAACATGCTGTGATAATTCATTTTTATTTTCATTGACTATTCATATGTTTTAATATGTTACAATTTAGTTCTTGATCCCTCAGAATTTATTTTGATGTGTGACAAGAGACAGGGGTCTAAAGTGTTGTCTTTCCCTCAGAGCTAACTACCTTGACATGATGTACTGGGTAATCCTTCTCATCTCATCACTGAACTTCAAAGAAGCACGTGGTGTCTAAACAGCCCAGGCTGTCACCTCAGATCTGCCTCGTGTTTGCTGTTTACTCCGGCCCCCTTTCATAGCCTCCAGAACCCATCAGTAAACTTGGGATCCTGGCAGTTCCTAACTCACTGAGTTGTTTGAGGATTAATGACATAATCCATCTAAATCACTCAGCACAGAGCCTGATAGACAGTAAGAGCTTACGAGGCACTAATCACGTGGTAATGTCTAATTATTACTAACAATTAATCATTACCATCATCGTTACCTTGTTAATCATATGTATAAAATCTCGGGGGCTCTCTGCAGCATACAAAGCCAGCAAGAAAATTGTATTTTGTTCCTGCAGAGAAAGAGACAGACGTTCCTGTGCCCTTGTTAATTCAGCCACATCAGTTAAACTATGATGCACAGCCCTCCATCTTGAGTTGCTTCCACATGGGCTGCCTGAGGGTGTGTCTCTCATTGCTTTTGTTTGTGTAAGGTCAAACATTTTTATTGTCTGTGTGGGTCATGACATGTCAAAGGTAGTGATGAACACTGAATGTGATGAACTGGGGGTGGACTGGCCCACCTTCCTGCTCTGCTAATGAGGAAGTTACATCATCTCTCTATACTTCAGTTTACTCATTCATAAAATAGGGAAAATAATAATAATGATGATTTCATAGACTATGTGTTAGGATTTAGTCAGTGAGAGAATATATACAACCTAGTTTAGCACATGGAAAGCACTCAATACATATAAATGATTAACAGCAAACAAAAACTCACTTTAGTTTCAGAAGACGACTTCAGTTAAAGGTAAGTAGTCATAAAAAAATAATAAATAAAAAAATAATGAATAAAAAATAATAAAACTATATGGTTGCAAACTTCAAAAAAAAAGGTAAGTAGTCATTTTTTTTTCTGTAAAAAGTGCCATACTCTGTACATATTTCTGATTTAAACAAGTATTTCTTTAGTGTACTTTCTTTTACCCTAGGCTATGGGGATACAGCAGTGAACAAAATGACATGTGGAGTTCACATTCCAGTGAAGAAGACAGACAAAAACAAAAAATGATAGTAAATAGATGAGGTATGCTGGGTAGTGAGAAGTGCAATAGAAAAAAAAATGAAAAAGAACAGGCATTCTGTGTGGTGGTGGATAGGGTTGGTTTACCTTCATAGTAGCCGTTGGGAACATTTAACTGAGAGAGGGTATTGAAAAAGTTTGGCTGTGAAAGACAAAAGTGAAGTGAAGACGAAGACCCAGAGGAATCGGGTGGAGAGGGAGGTGGGAGGGGGGACCGGGATGGGGAATACATGTAACTCTATGGCTGATTCATGTCAGTGTATGACAAAACCCACTGAAAAATAAAAAATAAAAAAAATTTAAAAAAATAAAAATAAATAAATAATAAAAAAGAAAGTGAGGTGAAGACGATTTTGAGGAGACATAAACCTGTCGATTTCAGGCAGTGAAGGTGGAGCACTGTGGAAGGTTCACCAAGCAACTAGGGTCAGTCTAAGTGGGTCTTTGGGAGCCACGGCAAAGACTGACTTTCGGGATGAGAGTAACGGAAACTCGTGGAAGGTTTTGAGCAGAGAAGTGACCTCATGTTTTAAGTTTTAATAGGATCCTTCTCGCTACTGTGTTGGGGACAAAATGCAGAGACGCAGCTGAAGATCTTTTTGAATTGAATTCTAACACAGTAAGTTCCCTACACAAGTGCCAGTTCTGTTTAAAGAGCTTGTTTCATAAGTCCAGTCTGTAAGTCCAATAAAGTTAGCCCCGCTAACACAGTGGGTTATACAGAAATATCCTGTAATAGGCTTGTAATACTTTTCACACAAATAATACATAAAAACACAAAAAATAAAGAAAACATTTTAATTTTACAGTGCAGTACCTTGGAAAGTACAGTAGTACTGCGTAGCAGCTGGCATGCAGGGGCTGGCATCACGTGAACAGGCAAGAAGAGTACCTGACTGGAGGGGAGAGGGGCTGGGAGACTGCAGAGCTGAAGGATCGTCAGCAATGGGAGATGGAGGGCAAGCTGCAATTACACTCACACCCGATGCTGGTGGAACACACGTTCGCATCTTTGAAATGTTGCAACTTGAACGTTCATATGTAGGGGGTTTACTATCCTGCTCTTTGGGTGCATTTTTGCTATGTATGGTTTTTAAGCCCTGTAGGTTATCTTTTTGTGTCTTTTTGATGGTGGTGCATCTATTCTTCCATACAGCACAAGACTGAATTGTATTTATTTGTCTAATTTTTGCTTTAGTAGCATCTAGATATGCACAGTCCTTATTTTAGAAGTCCCGACTCATACTCTTTTCCTGGCATTCCTTAAGTTTATTGACATTTAATAAATTGTGGCAATTATTATTGCTATAATCTTAATTTAAGGAGCAGAATCATATCTGCTGTCTTTGTTTGCAAAGACAGTATTGAGGAACTCTGTATGAGAATTCACAAGTAAGTTCAAATTTATCCTTTTTAATGACATGCACGCGTGCGTGCTCAGTCGCTTCAGTTGTGTCTGACTCTTTGCAACCCCATGGACTGTAGCCCACCAGGCTCTTCTGTCCTTGGGATTCTCCAGGCAAGAACACTGAAGTGGGTTGCCATACCCTCCTCCAGGGGAATCTTTCCAACTCAGGTATCAAATCTGCATCTTTTATGTCTCCTGCATTGGCAGGCAGGCTTTTTGTTACTAGCGCCACCTGGGAAGCCCCTTCTAGTGAAAGAAAGTGTATAAGGTTTCATAAAATATTCTACTCTGAGTAAAATGACTCCTATTATAGATATTACTTGGCCAAAGGATAACTGGCATTATTGAAATTCACAGGTAATATTGAAGTACTTTTTATTCTTTTGATTCATAGCATCATATAAGTTTCATATGTACAATATTTTATTTTTAATTCTGTATACAGGACTGCATGCTCACCACCAAAAATTTAGTTTCCACCTGTCACCATCAAGTTGACCCCCTTTACTCATTTCAGCCTCCCCAACCTCCCCTTCACTCTGTTAACCAAAACTCTGTTCCCTGTAACTTCTGGTTTTGCTTGGTTTGTTCATTCATTTTGTTTGTTTCCTTGTTTTATTATATTGCACTTATGTGTGAAACTATCTATCTTTCTCTATTTGACGTATTTCACTTGGCATGATGCCCTCAAGATCCATCCATGTAGTCACAAATGGAAAAAGTAAATATCTTTTCTAATGGCTGAGAAATATTCCGTTATATAAGACACATCTCCTTTATACATTCATCTGTTGACAGGCACTGTAGATAATGATATGGTGAATATAGGGGGGCATTTTTTTTCAAATTAGTGCTCTGATAATCTTTGAATAAAACGTCCAGAAGTGGAATAGCTAGATCATATGGTAGTAATATTTGGAATTTTGGAGGGAATATCTATAATTCCTCAGGACTTCCCTGTTAGCTCAACTGGGAAAGAATTCTCCATATTATCTTCACCAATTTACAGTCTCTCCAACAGTACATGAGGGTTCCCTTTACTCCATATCCTTTGATTTCTTTGTTGACACAATAGTTGTTCAGTAGCACATTGTTTAGTCTGCATGTTTTGTGATTTTCCAGCTTTCCAGCTTTAGTTGATCTCCAGTCTCATACCTTTGTGATTAGAAAAGAGTCTGTATACAATTTTGATCTTCTTAAATTTCTTCTGTCCCCATCTATGGTCTATCCTAACAAGTCCCATGTGCACTTGGAAGGAATGTGTATTCTGGTGCATTTGGATGGAATGTTCTGTATAAATCTACCAAGCCCATTCAAGTCCATTTTTGTATAAGGGGATTCCCAGCTGACACAGTTAGGAAGAAATCTGCCTGCCAATGCGGAGGTCATAGGTTTGATGCCTGGGTTGGGAAGATCCCCTAAATGAGGAAATGGCAACGCATTGCAGTAGGATTGCCTGGAAGATTTCACGGACAAAGGAGCCTGGCAGGCTACAGTCCATGGGGTCACTAAGAGTTGGACACAACTGAGGGACTGAGCACAATTATGTCTAAAGTTTCATTTTAGGCCTCTATCTCCTTTTTAACTTTCTTTCTAGATGATCCATCCGTTGGTGTATTGATGCTTCTATACCAGGGTGCATATATATTAGTCACTGTTATGTCTTCTTGACGAATTGTTGCCTTTATCTTTATATAATGCCCATCTTTGTTTCGGCTTGAAGACTATTTTCTCTGATATGAAAGTAGCTATACCCACTTTCTTTTGGCTGACATTTCCTTAGCATATAATCTTTCATCCCTTCTCTTTGAGCTTATATTTGTCTTTAGAGCTATAGTTTGGTCCTGTTTTTTAATCCATCTAGCCACTCTGTGTCTTTTCAATGGTGAATTCAATTTATTTATATTTAAGATGATTATTGATAAATGATAACTTAGTATTGCCATTTTATTTTTTCCTTTTCTTGTTTTTCTATATCTCCATTGATTCTTTATGTTTTTGTCTGTCATTTTAATTTGGTGGTTTTCTATTAATATCTCATAAATAAAATAGTCTGTTTTATGCAGATGACATCTTTTCATTTGCCTACATGGATAACATCCTTTTTTTCTTCCCTATTTATGTTTTTGTTGTCTCAAAGTATTCTTTTATTATGTTGTGAGTTTGTTACCAAAGTGGAATAGCTATTGATATTTTTTTATTGCTTTTTCTTCTTTAACAACCTCTTCTGACTAACAACCTCTTCAGTCTGATTCTATTTACCTACTTATTCAAAGTTTGTGTATTTAAAAAAATTTGTTTTTGATGTGGACAATTTTTAATGTCTTTGTTTAATATCTTATAATATTGCTTCTGTTGTTTTCTTTTTTTTTAAAGTTCTGTTCTTTTGGCCGTGAGGCATGTGGTATCTTAATTCCCAGATCAGGGATCACACCACAGTCCCTGCATTGGAAGATGAAGTCTTAACCACTGGCCTGCCAGAGAAGTCCCATCAAAGTACTTTTGACTTTTTTTTCCCAAGAAGAAGAGTTCCTTCCAACTTTTCTAGTAAGGCAAGTCTGATGATGATGAACTCCCTCAGCTTTTATCTCTCTGAGACAGCTTTTATTTCTCCTTCATGCCTGCAGGGTAACTTTCTTGGATAGAGTATTCTTGCCTGACATTTTTCCTCTATCAGTGTTCTGAGGATGTCATTCTCCTTTCTTGGCTTGCAGAATTTCTGCTGAGAAATCTGCTGGCAGCCTAATAGAGGTTACTTTGCAAGTGACCATCCATTTTTCCCCAACCACTTTAAAATTCTTTGTCATTGATTTTCAATAGTTTTAATGTAACATATCTTGGAAATGGTCTTTTTGCATGGAGATAATTAGGTGTTCTCAGTTTCATAGAATGATAAGTCCAGTTCCTTCCTAAGGTTTGGGAAATTCTCAATTAATATTTCTTTAAGTAAATTCACTACTCCTTTCTTCTCCTGGGATAACTATTCCCTTAAATTTGTACTTCCTAATAGATAGTTCTTGCAGAATTTCTTCCTTTTTAAAATGTTTTAATTCCCTTTCCTCTTGTGCATATATGATTTCTAGACTTCCATCTTTGAACTCACTAATTCTTCCATATGGTCCGTTTTATTTCCAATGCATTTAATGCATTCTTCTTGCCCTTAATTGAGGTCTTCGGCTCCAAAATTTCTGTTTGGATCTTTTTCAGAATTTCAGTCTTTTTGGTAAAGTATTCTTTCTGTTTGAGAATTGTATTCCTAAACTCATGGGCCTGCCTGAGGTCTTGCTTCTCTGCATCTCTTATTCCATTTTGATCAGAACTCCCTTTTTGCCATGCCATGTGACATGTGGGATCATAGTTTCATGGCCAGGGATTGAACTTGTCCTTGAGAGTGTGGCGTCTTAACTGCTGAACTGCCAGTGAAGTGCCACAAAATATTCTTGAAGCTTATACAATAAATGGGTATTTATTAAATAAATTATATCCATGTCTATTAGATTAACACAATATTTACAGTATAAAACATGCAAAATATAAATTTAAATGAATGAGATTTAAAATATATAGAATAATAATAGAATAATATATATAAAACATATAGAAAAATAATAGAATAATAATTTTATTTTGTACTTGAATAAAATTATAAAATAATCACAAAAATATTGGAATATCCTAATTTTGAAAATAAAGGAACACATATCTAAGCATGCCAAAGTCACAGAAGAAATCACAAAATTAAAATGTATTTTTGGTCTAAATGATAATAAAGTACAACTTATCAAAATTTCTGAAGTGTTGCTAAAGTACCTTTTAGAAAATTATAGCTTTAAATACTGCATTCCAAAAGAAAAAAATTACAAATCAATGCTCTCAGTTTTGACAATAAAAAGAACAAAAATAATAAAATTAATTAACAAGAATAATGAAATAAAGAAGAAAACAATAAAGATGAGAGAGGAAATCCATTACACATAAAATTTAAAAATCAATAAAACCTAGAGAAAATCAATGAAATTAGAAACTGGCTTCTTTGAAAGGACTAATATAATTGATGAACGTCCCACTTCAGTGAAAAATTTAAAAAAACAGAAAATAGAATTACCAAAGAGAAGACAGTGCCACAGACCCTAGATTCATTAAAAAGATAAATAAGGGAATATTATAAACAACATATTTATATATAAATGTATATTTATATATAAATATACAATATACTATAGATATAAAAATATGTTTATAAATTAGTATACTATATATATTAACAACACATTTATTTATGCCTATAAATAAAATCTGAGTGCTTGGTGGCTCAGCCATGTCCACCTTTCTGTGACCCCATGAACTGTAGCTCACCAGGCTCTTCTGTCCATGCAATTTTCCAGGCAAGATTACTGGAGTGGATTGCCCATTCCTACTTCAGGGGATCTTCCCAACCCAAGGATCAAACCTGCATTTCTTGTATTGGCAGGCAGGTTCTTTACCACTATGGCCACCTGGAAAGCCTCAATAAATTAATTAACATGTGTTAAATAGAGAAATTTCATTAAAATTCAAACTACTAAATATAATACAAGAAGAAATAAAAAACCTAAATAGCTTCATAAGTAGTAAAGTGGTTGGATTCATAATTAAAAGACAATACAATGACAATTCCAAAACCAGATCTCTTTAATGGAAAATTCTTTTTTTTTTTTCTTTAAAAAAAATTCTTTTAAAAATTTAAAAAAGTAAATGATATTTAAAGTGTAAACGATACCAATATAATACGAAGTTTTTTTAGTAAAAAAGTGGAAGATGGACCACTTCAACTTATGAACTTATTTTGTCAGGCCAGCTTAGCACTGAAACTCAATTTCTGATACAAGAAAACCCTGCTATAAGAGAATAATGTTAAAAACTACTATCCCTGAAGCATAGAAACAAAAATCTTTAAGAAAACATTTATCAAATCTACAGGAAACTTACCAACAGCAGTACATTTAAGTGAAAGTCAAATGCTTTCTACCTACGATCAGGAACAAAGCAAAGATTTCTGTTTTCAACACCACTGTAACCTTATAGTAGAGATCAGAGCAAACACAATAGAGCAATGAAAATAAATAAAACATCAATATATGAAAAAGTAAATCTATCCTTATTTATAGAAGTAATAACCATACATGCAAGGAGAAAAGGGAACCCTCTTACACTGTTGGTGGGAATGCAAACTAGTACAGCCATTATGGAGAACAGTGTGGAGATTCCTTAAAAAATTGGAAATAGAACTGCCATACGACCCAGCAATCCCACTTCTGGGCACACACACCGAGGAAACCAGATCTGAAAGAGACACGTGCACCCCAATGTTCATTGCAGCACTGTTTATAATAGCCAGGACATGGAAGCAACCTAGATGCCCATCAGCAGATGAATGGATAAGGAAGCCATGGTACATATACACAATGGAATATTACTCAGTCATTAAAAAGAATACATTTGAATCAGTTCTAATGAGGTGGATAATGGAGCCCATTATACAGAGTGAAGTAAGCCAGAAAGAAAAACACCAATACAGTATACTAACACATATATATGGAATTTAGAAAGATGGTAATGATAACCCTGTATGCAAGACAGAAAAAGAGACACAGATGTACAGAACAGACTTTTGGACTCTGTGAGAGAAGGCGAGGTTGGGATGATCTGAGAGAATAGCACTGAAACATCAAGGGTGAAACAGATTGCCAGTCCAGGTTTGATGCATGAGACAAGTGCTCAGGGCTGGTGCACTGGGAAGACCCAGAGGGATGGGATCGGGAGGGAGGTGGGAGGGGGCTTCAGGATGGGGAACACATGTACACCCATGGCTGATTCATATCAATGTATGGCAAAAACCACTACAATATTGTAAAGTAATTAGCCTCCAACTAATATAAATAAATGAAAAAGAATAGAAAAAAAAAAGAATCAACAAAACACACTACTGGATAAAAAGAAGTGGTTTTATCTGGCAGTAAGTCATAAAGTCAATATACAGAAATCAATACAAATACTTTAAGATTAATTTAGCAACAATATATGTAAAAACTCTACACTAAAATTTATAAAATGCTACTGAGAAAAATTCATAAAGACTGCTATGGACTGGACTGTGACTCCCCTCCCCAATTTATATGGTAAAGTCTCAACTCCCTTAATTTGCTTGTATATGACAATAGGGCCCTGTAAGAAAGAGATGATAAGGGTGGGACTCTGTTCTGAAAAAGTTAGAATTAGCATCTTTATAAGAAGAGTGAGAGATAGATAGCTCTCCCCCCAGCTCCTGCCCATGGAAGCAATAGACAAAATGTCAGGCGAGGATTCAGTGAGGAGGTAGCTATCTGGAAGCTAGGTGAGTGCTCTCACCAGCCCCCAATTCTGCTGACACCTTAACCTTAGACTCCCCAGCCTCATGATAAACACACGTGTGCTGTTTAAGCCATCCAGTCTATGGCATTTGCTACCATAGTGTAAGCAAACTATGGAGACCTGTATCATATTTAATGATTGTAAAACTCAGCATTCTTAAGATGCTATTTCTCACAAAGAAGAAGCATAAGTAGGAGACCGGAGGTCAGGAGAAAAGAAATTTGGGGACTTTTTCCCCCAGTAGTACGGACAATGAATTTATCCCTCTATGGTTCCCCTTGGATGAACCCCCAGTTATGTTGCTCTCCCAGGACCCTTATATCACCACTTCCTCCCCTGACTCCCCTAGACCTAGATCTCTTCATGGCTTTGCAACTTCAAACCAACTCAATCTCTGATTGGATTAAAGTGATCTGCCTTTACCCTTACTTCCTGGAAGAAGCAAAAGTACTTGTTTTTGATGTATTATAACATCATAAAAGCCTCAAGTTATACGCATAATTTTTCATGAAAAATCTAAAGCATCTATACAAAAATGACTACATATCACAGAAGGCAATACCACATGGCAAGGGAGAGAAAGAGATGCAGCCAGAGAAACAGAGTCAGAGAGAGAAAGAGGGAGAAGGACAGAAGCATAACGGAACAGGACATCCAAATACTGGAGTTATAAGTGGATATTCTGATAATGTGATTGATATGTTAAGTAAGTTAGATGATAAGAGAAGGGATCTGGGCAGAAAACCGGAAACTAAGGAGCAAATGAAAAGTCTAACACTGAAAAAAAGTAAACTTAAGAACTTGGCTGATTCATGTCAATGTATGGCAAAAACCACTACAATATTGTAAAGTAATTAGCCTCCAACTAATAAAAATAAATGGAAAAAAAAGGTATACTCTGATATAATAAATAAATAAATAAATGGTTTACTTTCAAATTAGACAAAATAGAAAATAGGATTAGTGAACTCAGATTAGGATAACATACACAGGCTGAGTAGGGAGAAAAAAAGTATTGAATTATCAAGTGCAGATGATTGTATGAGAGATATGAACCATGGTAAAACAGTTTAACATACGTGTAATTAGAAAGGAGAGAATATAAAGTACAGAGCAGAAGCTACATTGAAGGCCATGATTTTCCAAAATCACCTGCTCTGGACTGAATGTGCTCCTGCTATATTCATATGTTGAAGCCTTAAGCCCTTATGAGATGGTATTTGGAGGTGGCACCTTGATTTTGAATGTCCCAGTCTCCAGAACTGTGAAAAATGAATGACTGCTGTTTAAGCCACTCAGTCTGTGGTATCTTGTTATCACAGCCAGAACTGACTAAGACACCAATGAATGACATCGTGCCACAGATTAAAGAATTGCTACAAACCCTAAGCAAAATAAATACAAAGAAAACACCACAATACCAAAGAAAACCAGACAAACTTCAAAGCAGCCACAGAAAAAAAGAGATATTATTTTCAAAGGAGAAACTAAAGATTGAGAACTGACCTCTCAACAGAAAAGTTAGAAGACAGTACAATTATACTTTGGTAATAAAGGAAAATAAACACCAAATGGTGTTCTATTAATGTCCTTTAAAAATAAAGCCATTCTAACTCTAATAAAAACTGAATGTATCACCAACTGAAGCACAATAAAGGAATTACTAAGGTGAAGTTTTAGAAGAAGGAGAATGATGCAGAAACCAACATGCAGGAAAGAAAGGAGAGCAACAGTTGATAAATCTAAATGAATATTGATGGAAAGCAGCAAGAATCATTTAAAATATTTATCTTAGAATAAATTGCAATAATAGCATAAATATTGGGGGTAATACATCACACTAATGTGATATTAAGTTCCTTGTATTTTCCAGAAAGTGCTAGATATATTAATATAGATTAAGCATTAATAATATACTAATAGTATAAGGTTTTTTGGATAATAAATAAAAGAATAGCAAAAGAATGTATTGTGTTGGTTAAATAGTTCTTGCAGGTTTTTCTTAAATCTTATAGAAAAACCCAAATGAACTTCCTGGCCAACCCAATATTACCAATTAGCTAATGAATAATAGAATGCTATATATAATTAACTAAAAATTAGGTAATAATAGAGTAAATAGAAAATGTAAAGCAAGACGGTAAATTTAAACACAAATACAGTGGCATGGCATAGAACGTAAACAAACTAAATGTTCCAGTTGAAAGAAGAAAATCATCAGACTGGATTTTGTAAACAACCTAACTGCTAATTAGAAAAGATATTCATTGAGTATAGGGATACAGAGAGATTAAAAGGAGAAAAAATAAGAAATATCACATAAACACTGACCAGGAGAAAATGAATATAGTTATACTAATATCAGGCAAAGTAGACTTGATGGAAGAATTCTTAGTATTGATAAAAAGACACATTTCAATATAGTAAAACATTAATCCATCCAAGAAAAGCTATGACAAACCTAGACACATTATTAAAAAATAGACACATTATTTTGCTGACAAAGGTTCATATAGTTCAAGCTGTGATTTTTCCAGTAGTCATGTATGGATGTGAGAGTTGGACCATAAAGAAGGCTGAGCGCAAAAGAACCAATGCTTTCAAACTGTGGTGCTGGAGAAAACTCTTGAGAATCCCTTGGACTGCAAGGAGATCCAACCAGTCCATCCTAAAGGAGATCAGTCCTGAATATTCATTGGAAGTACTGATGGTGAAGCTGAAACTCCAGTACTTTGGCCACCTGATGTGAAGGGTTGACTAATTTGAAAAGACCCTGATGCTGGGAAAGATTGAGGGCAGGAGGAGAAGGGGACGGCAGAGGATGAGACGGTTGGATGGCATCATTGACTCGACCGACATGAGTTTGAGCAAGTTCTGGGAGATGCTGATGGACAGGGAGGTCTAACATGCTGCAGTCCATGGGATCGCAGAGCTGGACGTGACTCAGCAACTGAACAGCAACAAAAATCCATTCAATGACACTAATATCTAATTTTATGTGTATTAACATTATAGTCTCAATATAGAAAATAAAGCACGTGTAATAAAAATCAGCAAAGTTATAAAGATTTTAACAAAAGTTGCCCTCATCAACAAGCAGAACTGTGTTCATTAACTGCAGAATCACAAACGTGTAAATGTGTACATCTAACAACGCTCTATGGAAGCGGTGCAATCCTCAGTGCACGCGCGCGCACACACACACACAATCCCACTATGTTTTTCTGGAAATGCATAAGGTGATTCTAAAATTGTTATAGAATGCTAAAGGACAAAAAGAAGTAAGGCAATCACAAAGAAAAAGAAAAATGTCAGATTTCGATTCTTTTCACTTCCTTATTGCAAATGTTTTGCAACTACATTTTAAAGCAGTGCCATCAGGCTACTTGCACAGTTCATTATTTAGACAGATGATACTCATCTATTCAAAAAAATCATTAAGCTCCAACAGGTTTTTTTTTTTTTTAACTTTTTATTTTTACAATGAAAATGCCTGACTTCGAAAGGCATCCACTTCGAAAACAGCCTTGCCAAATAAACACCTAGCCAGTCACAACACCAGATTAAAAAGACAGGCAACCTCCCCAGACTGACTCCTTTGTTTTAGAGATCTTGGCTCATTTCATAACTGACCATTTGGGGCCCTTATTTTATTCTTTTCCTATGCTTCAAAGTCCTGCTCTTCTGTTTTAAATTCACCAATAAAGAGAGGCTTGGGAAACCCTACAGTCCCACCCACAACCCCAATAAAATCAGAATCCCAGGCTAAGCTCTCTCACTGTCTACCCAAGACCATGCTGTGTGGCCCCAGGTGTGCCAACATATTTCCAGGACCTATAAATAATAAACTTTTCTTTTTTTTCTGTTCCCTGAAGGTTACTCCTGAGGGCCTCTTGCAGTCATAATAACAACCACAAAGGCCAATCCAGCTCTCACACTGGCTGTGGATTGGTTGAGTCAGGCACTCAGCAATTGTGGTAAAAGATTCACAATGATCATATGCCTTGGATTCTGTGGTAGTCTTATATTCAGGTATTTTAATTATTCTAGTAAATGTGGATTAGTAAAATTCTAATTCAGGTAGACAGATGATTATGCATTTGTCAGAATTTTCACATTATCCAACTGATTAGCTTTTCTTCTCTTAACTTCTCACAGTATGCTATGGGTACATTTTTGCATTCCTACAACTCTAGCATTTTGCGGTTGTCATCTCCATTAAACCACAGCTCCTTGCAAGCTAGGTGTTTTATCCTTTTCATCCTAAAGGGAAACCATCATATGCCCTTGGTGTAACTGATGCTCAATCAATTTCTGTTGAAGTATTTGCTTCCTTTTTATCCTACAAAATTGTATAATCAATACATCCATCCAACGGTCAGTTGTCAGTGAGCATAGCAACAGGCTGCTGCTTTGGGAGAGCCAAAAGCTTTAAGCAAAAGGAAAAGAGAAAGATTCTGCATTTTGTGTAAATGTGCAACTTTTTCCATGTGTGATTATCCTCTCAGCTTGCAAATTTATAGCTGTTATAGAAATACATATATATGTGTATATATATACACATATATGTGTGTATATATATATATATTTTTTTTTTCCAGGAATCAGGCAGTTTGCCAAGCAGAAATACGTCATCTCACCAAACAGCAAAGATATTGTGAAGCAGCACAATCATTTGCATATTCAAGCTTATAATTAATTCTGTGCCTTCATTGGAGACAGTTACGTTTTGAACAATGTTTCCTCCTTCATTTTTATACCTACTGGACTTGCAAATAAATTCTGTCTCTTTTATTCTTTATATGTTTATAAATTTGATCATTTCAAAATTAAAAACTGTTTCTATAGTATTACAACCACCTGTACAAGCAAAACCAAAAATACAACAGCTTAACACATCACATTTTCCAAAATAATGCATTGAAGGAGAGTCCACTACAAATTAGCAGGCCCTATCTGTACTCCTAGTAAACTCTATGCTCCTCAGTAAACTGGTCACATAATTTTATCATGTTAAGTCTGCTTCTCCCACTCCCTCCTCAGGGTCTTTCCTAAAGCTCCCCTAGAACCTTCTGTGCAGTAAATACACAAACCCAATTTTGTTTGACTGCAGAAGCACTGCTGCTTAGGTTTTATCTGATTGATTATATAATACAACAGTGTAAATTTGGTCTTATTACATAGCTTTTTTGTAATAATTTTGTAAGTTACTTATCTTAGCCTTTTAGACCTGAGACTAGAAGTAAAAATTTCATTTACTTCTTAGTATATTTGGTTGTGGGATCAGATGCTGTTTTGCAAACATGGGGATTTATTAAAGTCTTGGGGTATAGCTTTTTCAAATGTCAAAAGTCAGCTCGGTCTTAAGGAGAAATTTCTTTACTGGCTGCTTTATAAATCAATATATACCCTGATCCAGGTTTATAATTTGAAGATGAAAAAAAAAATCGAGTCCCTCTCCTTTATTTTGCTAATGAGGAAATTGACTCAGAGTGGTCATGAATTGCCCAGGGTCTCACAATGCAATTAGTTAGGAATTTGTGCTTTTGGGGAGGGGAGTTGTTATGTATTCTTTGCTTGCTTCCTAATTTAAGGTTCCCCAGTGTCAGTATCTCCAAAAACGCTGTGATAAATCAACACACGACCGACACTGCACAGAAGCTCACACTGCTGCACACACAGGCTGATCTGGTGTCTAAGCCCCTTGTGCCCCTGTCCTTTGAAGTAAATCACTTTTGCTTTAGTCTCCTAGGTCTTCCTTGAGTCTCTAAAGGCTGGCTAAGGTGAAGATGTTAAAACAAAGAATAGCTCTTAGGCTGGGAAACTGGAAACAATTTATTAGACTATAAACCAGCCACATAACAGAGTCACTGACTCCCAGTTCCCTGAAAGATATAGATAAAGGTCTGACACACATTCCTACATTGTTTTTGCAGGAAGTAGACTCCCACTAGATGAAAACTGCCAACCACAAGCACATAAACCCTAGACTGATTGAAACCAGAGGGCTTGAAGCTTCATCTTGATGCCAACCAACCCGAGAACTATGCATAAGTTCATCATGCATTCTGTAACTCCCTCCTTCACATTGCCTTCAAAATCCCTTCCCAGAAAGGCATCAAGGAGTTTGGGTCTTTTGAGCACAAGCTGCCCATTCTCCTTGCTTGGCGCCTGCAATAAATGCTGTTCTTCCCTTCACCACAGCCTGGTGTCTGTAGGCTGGATTTACTATGTGTGGGCCAGTGGATCCAAGTTTGGTTTGGTAACAGGTTAGACAAACACTGCATAACAACCTCAGGATACCTGTGGCATAGATGTAGAGTTGGTGATACTACTAGGAACATAACCCAGTCAAACACATTCAAGATGTCAGAGAAAGTCATACAGACGTTTTCATGGAGAGGAACACAGTGCAGCAACTGACAGCCACCTGGGTCATGCATCAGTCGCTGGGATCCTGGGCAAACTACCCATCTGCCCTGTGCCTCAGCTTCCTTGTCTGCAACATGGGATCACTAATGATGCCTCCCCCACAGGCTTGTCATGAAGACATTAAATGAATTGGCATTCGTGAAGTAGTTGGAGTGATGCCTGACACGTAGTAAGTGCTATAAAAATATTTGGTAAACAAATTAAATGTGGGGTTTAAAAATGAGCATTTTCCATCCAACTCATGCTGTCTTCCCTTAAGTAAAATGGCCTGCCTTATATGCAGCATGTTGCTACAGAGAAAAGAGAGGGAGAGAGAAAATGATGTTTAGAAGCTCTTTTTGGCTCCAGAAGAAGACATCAGAGACAACAAACACACACATATAGCAGTGCCAAGATGAGCATCTGATACAAGGAAGAGTTTGACAATAAGAGATGCCAAATACAGCACAGAGCACCAGAGTGGCATGTTTTCCCTGCCCATACAGCTGCTAATCTGAGTTTCAGCTGCTAATTTGAACAGGTTGTAATGAAGTTCAGAGAGTATAAAAAAAATCTCAAGATCCCTTCTTTGTAATTTTAAAACTCCGAAACCATTTCTTTCAACATTTATCCTGATTCAGTCAACTACTTTTTCAGTTAGAATACATGCCTTTCCAACTTCCAGTTAATTCAGAAATCCTAAACCAGAATGATTGTCAACTGCATTTATGACTGTCACTAAGGTCAACTTGAATCCAATATAGCAATATTCCTGACCATCATTATTAGGTTGCAAACCCTGGGAAGCAGAAAAGAGCCTTGGAAGGCAACAATACAATGTGGACCCTGAGGTCTGCCACTGCAGGGCAGCCATCCTTAATCTGAGGGTGAAGGCATCCTGGAAACCCCAGGAAAAGGATGAAATGAAAACAAAGCATCAGACTTAAGGGAAGGAGATGAGTGAATGGTGATTAACAAACAGAACAGAGAATTGCCGCCAATTTCTGTCTGCTTCAGTTCCTGTAAAACTAAGCTGGAGACATCAGGATGCTTGCAAAGTGAGCAATTCAGGCTATGCTAGCTTGAGAGCTTTATACAAATATAAAGTATATTTGTGATTAGGGAGGGGGTCAAAGATTCTTGAATATTTTTCTCATAAATATGAGCAAGTCTTTTCAAGCCTCAATTTTCAATTTTCCATCACCTCACATCCTGACACGTGATTAGGACATGAGGCATGTTCCTGAGAGTCAGCACCTCAAGTTCCTTCTGTCCCTAGGAAAGAGCTCAGTAGATATACAGTCTTCCCTGTTAATTCCTGGACAGAGTGCAGTCAGCTCCTTTTACGGAGTTTAGGACCATTGTCACAATGGTGAGAACTCATTCTGAGTTAACTAGCCTTTGTAAAAACATACTTGGATTTAATGTAAACCATCTCATTAGTGATCAAGTACTTGAATAACACTTAATGGAGTCATGGTGGATAACTGTATACTGAAAAGATGTTTGTTGTTAATTAGTTAATGATTTGCAGCTTCGGGAATGTCAGCGGCTACAGGGAAGACATCAAGCAATTATGAATGTCCCCAGAAAACTGTCCCCAGCTCACATTTACCCTTTTAAAAAAAAAGATTTTATTGAAGTATAGTTGGATCACAGGGATGTGATAATTCTGCAGTACAGCAGATTAATTCTTTTTTACATTCTTTTCCACTATGGCTTATTACAGGATTTTGAATATAGTACCCTGCACTGTATAGTAGGACCTTGTTTATCCATTCTCTAAAATATATAGCATTTAGCTCATATTTGCTCTTAATTACATCTGACTTTTTCTCTCTTCACTTTCCCCATCCTTTTCCTCAGTCTTTTCAGGATCCATGCACAATGTTCTCCTTTCCTTGCCAAGCTGTGAATGGCTCAGTGTTGTCTTTAATAGAACCTCATCCAGTAATGTGCCACATGTAGAAAAGGTGTAGAAATGTGATCATGCAGATTGGGCATTTACTGCAACATGGAATTATTTATGTCCCTCTGTCATATTCTGGAGCCTTCCTCTGCTTAAAATGGGATTTGATCTTCACAGACAGCCCTGAGCATCAGCTGAGCATCCACACAGCCTGATGGAGGAAAGGCAAGGTCCTGGGACCATCACTTAGGTTTCAGTTTAATGGCTTGTTCACCCTGCTCCTGGAGTCACAATTCTGAAATTCTATGGAAGCTGTGAAGTTCTGCACACATTTCTGCAATCTGTTGGTGGCAGACTCTTGACTCCATCCTTTCCCCACACTCACTAAAACTGGTCACTCTTTCCAAACACCAGGGCCAAATGGTGGAGATTTGTTGACCCATTATTTTGCTCTGGATTCCAGTTTCCATGAAGCAATTTAAATGGATCCCTCCCCCACCACTGCACACCTCTCCCAAACTACACACTTAAACAATCTTCTATTTTGATATGGCTTATCCATTAAAAAAGAAAAAGGACCAACTCCACATCCAAGTTTTGTAAACTGTCTTCCTTCCTCCAGAAGACTCACGGATAACTAGGAACTATGTGTCTAACTGTTTTGAGGTAAACATAGTATTTTAGAGCATTTTATGACTAGCCTACATGTTAGAAGCCTACATGGTTCCAAATTGGGGAAGGAGCACATCAAGGCTGTATAATGCCACTCTACTTATTTAACTTATGCACAAAGTACATCATGCAAAATGCCAGGCTGGAAGAAGCACAAGCTGGAATCAAGATTGCCTGTAGAAATATCAATAACCTCAGCTATGCAGATGACACCACCCTCATGGCAGAAAGAGAAGAGGAACTAAAGAGCCTCTTGATGAAAGTGAAAGAGGAGAGTGAAAAAGCTGGCTTAAAACTCAACATTCAGAAAACTAAGATCATGGCATCCGGTCTCATCACTTCATGGGAAATAGATGGGGAAATGATGGAAACACTGACAGACTTTGTTTTGGGGAGCTCCAAAACCACTGCAGATGATGACTGCAACCATGAAATTAAAAGGTGCTTCCTCCTTGGAAGAAAAGCTATGACCAACCTAGACAGCATATTAAAAAGCAAAGACATTACTTTGCTGACAAAGATCCGTCTAGTCAAAGCTGTGGTTTTTCCAGTAGTCATGTATGGATGTGAGAGCCAAACTATAAAGGAAACTGAGCACCAAAGAAATGATGCTTTTGAACTGTGGTGTTGGAGAAGACTCTTGAGAGTCCCTTGGACAGTAAGGAGATCCAATCAGTCCATCCTAAAGGAAATCAGTCCTGAATATTCATTGGAAGGACTGACTGAAGCTGAAACTCCAATACTTTGGCCACCTGATGCAAAGAACTGACTCAGTTGAAAAGACCCTGATGATGGGAAAGATTGAAGGCAGGAGGAGAAGGGGACGACAGAGGATGAGATGGTTGGATGGCATCACTGACTCGATGGACATGAGCATGAGTAAGCTCCAGGAGTTGGTGATGGACAGGGAAGCCTTGCGTGCTACAGCCCACGGGGTCACAAAGAGTCAGACGCGATTGAGTGACTGAACTGAACTGAACCGAACTATATGTTAGAAACAAACTGAAACATCTTTCAATAGAAAAGAAAAACATCCACATGCCAATTCAACATTAACACTGTTTTTTGATCATAAGTGTATTCACTGTACACCAACCTATCATAAGTAACAGACCCATGATCATCAAAGAACTTGAAAAAGTAGCTTGCTTCAAACTAGCATTTGTAGGATGGACAAAAAGATCCTAAGGTATAACACAAGGAACTATTAATATATTCAAAATTCTGTGATAAATCATATGGAAACGAATATGAAAAAGAACGTATGTGTGTATAACTGAGGATCCCCAGGTGGCACAGTGGTCAACAATCTGCCTGCTAACGAAGGTGATGTGTTTGATCCCTGGGAAGATCCCCTGGAGGAGGATATGGCAACCCACTCCAGGATTCTTGCCCAGAAAATTCCATGGACAAAGGAGCCTGAGGTCTACAGTCCATGGAGTTGTAAAGAGCCAGACACCACAGAGCACATGTGCGTGTGTAACTGAGTCACTTTGCTGGGCAGCAGAAATTAACACAACATTGTAAATCAACGGTCTTTCAGTACAATTTTTAAAAAATAGCTTGCTCCATAAAACTGTAACATGGAGAAAACTGTGTGCATAAATTCTCTTATTTCTAGTAAAGCAACACTGACCTAGTTTTCATCATGTACTTCATGTACTAGGTGATTTTTGAACCCCTCCTAATCCTATATGTATCATTGCTGGCGGCAATGTTTACAAAAATATCATCTACTTTCAAAGTTTTATAAAGTTTCTGTAAAGTGTTCTCCTGCTGTTTATTTCACACCTGCCAACATAATCCTTCCTTTATGATGTTTTGTTGAGTTACCCTGGAAATAATATCATAACAGAGCAGAAACACCTGTCATTGCAAGATGATTCCTGCTTAATTTTAAGCTGGAGTTAACCTCATTTCTGTATACATAATGGGGAAATGTGACTTGACACAGATTTCACACTGACACAATTCTGCAACAACTCATTAAAAAATACCCTTTCCTTGTTATTGTGCATGATCTCTGAGTAAATTCTGATGGATTTTAGAAACAAATATCAACGGTTATCTACTTTGCTCAGTAAATGAAAATGTCATATTATAAAGGAGGAATTTACTGTCTAACCTGCTAAAAGACATATTGATTAGTTTTAATGTTCTACCACTTTCTCTTAGAAAATTACTTTAAAATGATAACCAAGAATCTCATAGTTTGTTCCAAGGAGTAAAGAAGGTGTTTTCATTTAAAATAGTACAGTGAGGGGAATAAAACAGTTTTTAGAGTTAGGTATACCCAATTTTGTGCTTTTTGAAATACAGCAAGCCAACTTACATATACAGACTTAAGTTTCCTTCTTTGTAAATTGAAGACAATAAAACCCAACTTGCTAAACCTGGGTGGGGGCTGGAAAAGAGAGCTTCTGTAGTGTGGGTAGCATGGTACTTGACATTTAAAAGGAGGCTAAATTAATTCCTACTCATCAATTCAGTTTACAGATTTGAAGATAGTGAATTTAAATATCTTATAAAACATCATAAAAAATTAAAAAGCCTACTAGTAGTGAAGGCAAATTTCACTTTTAATAACTGTTTTAAAAGCATGATATAAAGTATTTCATTAAAATGCAAATTTCAAACATTTTCAGTTCTAGAATGTGAGAACCTGAAGGAAGTTAATAGGTCACCTAAGTCAACATCCATTTCTTCCCAGGAAAGGAAAGTACACTTACATCACTTGCACACAGTGAGGTGTTGGACTAACAATTTCCTTGAGGTGAGAACAGAGCACTTTAGTCAAATCTAGTGATTTATCATTTTTATCACCAGCTTGTTTCATACCAGCTGTACTCTAAGCTCTAAGCACATTAAATTCTGAAAAATAAAATTTTTAAATATGACACCAAGAATCCTCATCCTTTTGATTACTAAACATACTGGTCATCATTGAACACTAAAATTCTTTGAGAAAGTGTTAACTTTCTTGTGATATTTTTGTCACAAAATGCAGCCTCTAATTTAACAATTGTAACAAATACAGTTTCTAAGACCTCCTAGTCATTTGATTTTGATACACAGAGCTTGTAAGTATATTTAAACCTTTTTTTTGGAGGCGAGGATTGGGAATAAATAACAGCGGAAAAGCCCAACAGGAACTAAGCGCTGCGGTGCACAGGTTTGATATGCCCCGCTGGTGAGGCAGGGAGGGGAGTCAGCCTTCACTCACATCACTCCTGTCCTTATCACTCAGACCACATCCCTGCTCAGAGAGTCATGATCCAAATGCCGTAACTGTGTTAGCTGACAGCTCACGATATAGCTGCTTCAAGTAGTTTATTAAACATTCTGAAAATATTACTGAGAAATTAATTATCTATTCCTAGAGGTTGTGCAGAATAACCTCTCAGTATGGTGTTGGCACTATTGGAATTCACATAACCTATAAGGGAAAAGAATCTGAAAAAATAGTATTATATGTGTATGTATAATGGCATCATTTTGCTGTACACTTGAAAATAAAACAGTATTGTAGTGGTATTTGTAAAACCACTACAATATTGTAAAGTAATTAGCCTCCAACTAATAAAAATAAATGGAAAAAAATAAAGTAAAACAACATTGTAAATCAACAATACTTTTGTTAAAAAAAAATTGGAATTGTACCAATCCCCAAATATGAGATATTTATAACCTGCTTCTCAGCAGTTGGGAACATTGATAAATTACTGTTTTTTTTCCTACCATCTTCAGGGAACATTACCACCTCAGGGAACGACTGATTTCTCCTTCCTTTTGAACTTGTTGCCAACTTTCTTTTTTCACCCCAAAACCCTCGGGAGGAGTATTCACTTTTTCAGAAAGCTATATAATTTTTCATTCACATGACAATAAAAAGAAAGCTCATGCAATTTTCTACTTAATATATTTTATATATATACTTCATATACTTGCATTGCACTGCACCGCATGCATGCTCAGTCGTGTCTGATTCTTTGTGACTGTAGCCTGCCAGACTCCTCTGTCCATGGGATTATCGCAGGCAAGAATACTGGAATGGGTTGCCATTTTCTACTCCAGGGGAGCTTCCCGATCCAGGGATCGAACTGCGTCTCTTGCATCTCCTGTATTGGCAGGCCAATTCTTTACCATTGGGCTAACTTTCTATATTTACCTTATATATTCTATGTATTTATAATGTATATTATATTTATGTATATTGTGTACATTTTGATGTCTCTGAAAGACAGAGATACACATTTGAACTAAGATGGTAACTTAATCTTTGATAACAGGAAGGAAGATGAGAAATGCAACTCTGGATGTCTTAACTCCTGGTTTGAAATTCTCTGGGCTGTGAGAGGTCTGATAACACACACACACGCACACACACACACACACACACACACACACACACACACAATTACACACACGGCAGGGATCTGCTTTCTTGCTGGAGAAATGAGGTTGCCTTTTTCTCATAAACTAAAGCAAAATAAATATAACCACAATAAGGAATTTCAGGCATGAAGTTTTAAATACAACAATCACACCAGGTGGAAATATGAAAGCATAATCAGTAATACTATGTAATAGTAATATTTCCTGTTCCCAATGCTCTGTAACTTCTGCCAGGCAACATAACAAAATACTTTTAAAAAATTCTAACTGTGCTGAAATACTCTAAACTGATTAAATTCATTAAATTTCAACATGTCCTCACTACAGACTGTTCTGTCTCTGTTTAACCATGTTACCCACATAATTTCTGATTCTCATTGTGATATCACCAGGCATGTACAATTATAACCAAACTAGAACAATAATCTAAGTCTTTAAATCACAAATTTGTCTTTAAATCACAAATTTAAAGAAAGTGATGTAAAGAGAAGAAAAGATCCTTATTTTAGAATAAAGGTTAGTTGCTTGTCTGTAAATCACAAACTTAAAGAAAGGGATGTAAAGAGAAGAAAAAATCTTCATTTTAGAATAAAGGTTAGTTGCTTAAATGATTTTTTAACTCAAAAGTTCACATTAAAAGAAATAATTATTGTTTGCTGTATATCACTGATTAGAACAGTTTGCTAAACCATTATAGCTCCAAACTTAGTTTGAAATCACGTGTCCATAAAAATGAGGAACATATTTCATCTGACATAGTGTAAGGAAAGCAAGCTCTCCCCAAACTTGGACCAACGTTGCACCCCACAAAGTTAAATACAAAGACACTAACACACTGTTAGTGTAAAACCTTAAATCAACCTTCAGGTTTCTTATCTTTTTTAAGACAAAGGTCTTTGTTCTAAACTTGGACTTCTTTAGGCAATTTGAAGAATGTAACTAAAAGCGCACTTCTTGGATTAATTTGGAAGTGTGAGAGATTTCATCTGTGATTTCTAAAATAATAAAATAATGCACACATAAGGGAAACATATTCTTTAAAAATAATCAAAAGTAATTAAAGATAATTGAGATATGATATTTTCCTTTCATGCAGTCTTTCATAACCTTTACAATCTAGTTCATATATTTAACAGTCAATATTCTGTATCCATCTCGTGCCAGGTATTAGACCTTAGGAAAGCAAGAAGTTCCCATCATCAAGAAGCTTCTGTGACAGTGGGAAGAAACAGATGATAAAGGACACTGAGAATACATATTATGTGTATAGTGAGATATATACATAGATATGCATGCATGCTAAGTTGCTTCAGGCATATCTGACTCTTTGCAACCCTAGGGAGAGTAGCCTGCCAGTCTCCTCTATCCATGAGATTCTCCAGGCAAGAATACTGCAATGGGTTGCCATTTTCTTCTCAAGGGGATCTTTCTGACCCAAAGATCGCACCAACATCTCTTGCATCTACTGCATTGACAGGGGGATTCTTTACCACTGAGGCACCTGGGAAGCCCATATAGAAAGAGATAGCAGACGACATTAAGAAGAGGTGGCAAGAATACACAGAAGAACAACAAAAAAGATCTTCATGACTCAGATAACAACAATGTTGTGATCACTGACCTAGAACAAGACATCCTGGAGTGAGAAGTCAAGTGGGCCTTAGGAAGCATCACTATAAACATAACTAGTGTAGGTGATGGAATTCCAGCTGAGCTATATCAAATTCTAAAAGATAATGCTGTGAAAGCGGTGAACTCAATATGCCAGCAAATTTGGAAAACTCAGCAGTGATCAAGGACTGGAAAAGGTCAGTTTTCATTCCAATCCCAAAGAAAGGCCATGCCAAAGAATGTTCAAAGTACCGCATGACTGCACTGATTTCACACGCTAGCAAAGTAAAGCTCAAAATTCTCCAAGCTAGGCTTCAACAGTCTGTGAACCAAGAACTTCCAGATATTCAAGTTGGATTTTGCAAAGGCAGAGGAACCAGAGATCAAATTGCCAGTATCTGCTGGATCATAGAAAAAGCAAGAGAATTCCAGAAAAACATCTACTTCTGCTTCATTGACTTTGCTAAAGCCTTTGACTGTGTGGATCACAACCAACTGTGGAAAATTCTTCAAGAGATGGGAACACCAGACCACCTTACTTGCTTCCTGAGAAATTTGTATGCAGGTCAAGAAACAACAGCTAGAACCGGACATGGAACAACAGACTGGTTCCAAATAGGGAAAGGAGTATGTCGAGACTGTATATTGTTATCCTGATTACTTAACTTCTATGTAGAGTAAATCATGATAAATGCCTGGTTGGATGAAGCACAAGCTGGAATCAAGATTTCCAGGAGACATATCAATAATCTCAGATATGCAGATAACACCACCCTTATGGCAGAAAGCGAAGACGAACTAAATAACTTCTTGATGAAAGTGAAAGAGGAGTGAAAAATCTAGCTTAAAACTCTACATTCAAAAAATGAAGTTCATGGCATTTGGTCCCATCACTTCATGGCAAATAGATAGGAAAACAACGGTAACAGTGACAGATTTTGTTTTCTTGGGCTCCAAAATCACTGCAGATGGTGACTGCAGCCATGAAATTAAAAGATACTTGCTCCTTGGAAGGAAAGTTATGACCAACTTAGACAGCATATTAAAAAGCAGAGACATTATTTTGCCAACAAAGATCCATCTAGTCAAAGCTATGGTTTTTCCAGTAGTCATGTATGGATGTGAGAGTTGGAATATAAAGACAGCTGAATGCTAAAGTATTGAAGCTTTTGAACTGTTGTGCTGGCGAAGACTCTTGAGAATCCCTTGTACTGCAAGAAGATCCAACTTGTCAATCCTCAAGGAAATCAGCCCTGAATATTCATTGGAAGAATCGATGCTGAATCTGAAGCTCCAATACTTTGGCCACCAGCTTGAAGAACTGACTCATTAGAAAATACCTTGATTCTGGGAAAGATGGAAGGCAGGAGTAGAAGGAGACAACAGAGGATGAGACGGTTGGATGGCATCACCGACTTGATGGACATTAGTTTGATCAAGCTCCGGGAGTTGGTAAAGGATAGGGAAGCCTGGTATGCTGCAGTCCATGGGGTCACAAAGAGTCGGGCACGACGGAGTGACTGAAATGAACTGAACTGAGATGTAAATAGGTGGATGGATGGATGGGTGGATGGATAGATAGATAGATGGAATATGTATGGGTATATACACCCAGGATCCAAGGGAGAGGGTGTTGAGGAAGGCATGGATTAGAAGTTTAAATACACTCTGCGACACCATTGACTGTAGCCCACCAGGCTCCTCTGTCCACGGGATTCTACAGTCAAGAATATTGGATTGGGTTTCCATGTCCCTGTCATTTATATATATATATATAAAACTGAGTCATTTGCTGTATACCAGAAACTAACTCAACATTGTAAATCTACTGTAGTTTAATAAAACAAGTTAAAAATATGAAAGTAACTCATGGTAAAGCTATATTAAATGTTGACAAATGTTAATAAATTACCCTTCAGAATAGGCTGTACTAATTTACTTTTCAACCAGCCTCATAGCTCAGTTGGTAAGGAATCTCCCTGCAACGCAGGAGACCCGGGTTCGTTTCCTGGGTCAGGAAGATCCCCTGGAGAAGGAAATGGCAATCCACTCCTGTAGTCTTGCCTGGAAAATCCCATGGACAGAGGAGCCTGGTGGGCTACAGTCCATGGGGTCACAAGAGTCGGACACGACTTGCGACTAAACCACCACCAATTTACTTCTCAACTAGCAAAGTATGAGAACAACCATTTCTCAAAATCTGCAACAATATCAGGTTCCATCTGCCTAAGGCAGCGGTTCCTAATCTTTTTGGCACTAGGGACTGATTTTGTGAAAGGCAATTTTTCCATGGAACTGGGGAGTGGATGATTTGAGGATTATTCAAATGCATTACCTTTATTGTGCACTTTATTACTATTATTATTACATTATGATGTATAATGCCATAATTATACAATCACCATAATTCAGAGTCAGTGGGATCCCTAGGCTTGCTGTCCTGTAACTAGATGGTCCCATCTGGGGGTGACGGGAGACAGTGACACCTGTAGTGTATTGCTTATGACACAGTCTACTTTGTAATCTTGTTTTGGTTGAGTCCCTGCAGAAAACCTGGCTTCTCAAAGGTAGGATTTTGGAAATGCAAGCAGGCTTTTAGTGCTTTTATTTCAATCTCAGGATATACCACCTTGACTTTAATCCAGAATGTACAGATACTTAAAGTTTTCTCAAACATACTTTTAAGGTCACTGTCATTCGAGGTATCAAGCAGCTGATCCTCTTCTAGCATAGACAAAGTCAATTCATAGAAACTTATTCAGAATGGGTCTTGGATCCATTCCTTCCCAGTTTGGGGGTCTTTTGTGGTTGGGAAGTAATGCACAAACTCTTTTGAAAGATGTGATAGGTGATTATGGACCAGCAGGGAGAAAGAAGGCCCTTGTTCAGTCTCTTTCAAAATCTCTGCTGATGTTTCAAAATCTCCACTAATCCCAATGTTCACTCATCACCTTCATAATTCCAGTTTGGTTTTGAAGGCAGCCACTTTATCTGTAGACTTGAACACAGTTGTCATTCTCCCCTGAAGTGATAGATTGTTTGCTGAGTGAGTTGAATGTGTCACACAAGTAAGCAAGTTTTGTGATCCATTCTGTGACAGACTGTATTTTTTTGGGCTCCAAAATCACTGAAGATGGTGACTGCAGCCATGAAATTAAAACATGCTTGCTTCTTGGAAGAAAAGCTATGATCAACCTAGACAGCATATTAAAAAGAAGAGACATTACTTTGTCATAAAGGCTCATCTAGTCAAAGCTATGGGTTTTTCCAGTAGTCATGTATGGATGTGAGTTAGACCATTAAGAAAGCTGAGCACCAAAGAATTGATGCTTTTGAACTGTGCTGTTGGGGAAGACTCTTGAGAGTCCCTTGGACTGCAAAGAGATCAAACCAGTCAATACTAAAGGAAATCAGCCCTGAATACTCATTGCAAGCTCTGATGCTAAAGCTGAAAGTCCAATACTTTGGCCACCTGATGCAAAAAACTGACTCATTAGAAAAGACCTTGATGCTGGGAAAGATTGAAGGTGGGAGGAGAAGGGGATGACAGAGGATGAGATGGTTGGATGGCATCATCAAATCAATGGACATTAGTTGAGACAAGCTCTGGGAGGTGGTGAAGGACAAGGAAGCCTGTCATGCTGCGGTCCATGGAGTCACAAAGAGTCGAACATGACTGAGTGACTGAACTAAACTCTGTCATTGAAGTGTGCTACTCTGTCATTGAAGTGTGCTGCCAGTGGTGAATTTCTAAAAGAAATTCGTGGAGCAGATCTCATAACTCAAAAACACTGGCCAGTGATACACCTTTAGAAATCCATCTTCCTTCTGTGTTTAAGAGTAGAAATGTGTGCTCTGCATCCATCTCCTCACAGAGAGGCAAACAGATGTGACTTAATGCCATATACTTTAATGTGGTTGGTAATTTTAATCACATCCTACAAAATATGACACTTTTTGGCTAGCCAGCATTTCTGTGTGGATGACACAGTGTGTAATCTCACATTCAGAAGTGACCTCTTTGACCCAAGTAGTGAAACCAGAAAGCTGTCCAATTATGTATGACATTTGATCTATCCATGCATATGCCAACACAAAATCACCAATTCAATTTTCCACATGAATAATTACATATCATTCAAAGACTTGAATAGCTCGGTAACTGTAGTGTTGGTTGGCAACGAAGTGCACATAACATATCCTCAACATATCATTCTGAAAAATATATCTGATGGAAACAAACATCGTTGCCTTGTTGTCAGCACTGGTAGACTCATCAACCTGGACTGCATGCCATATATGACTCATTAATTCTAACAGTTGTGCCTCAATATTCTCTTACCATTTCATCAATTTGTCTAGTTACAGTACCATATTAAAGAGGAACGTGTGCAATCTTTTGAACTGCAGTCTCTTCTAAAGGTTCTTGACAAATATCCTTAGTAGAAGACAGGATCTACCTTTCACCAGTAATAAAGGGATTCTTAGCTTTAGCAATGCGGTTAGCCACTAAGAATACTGCTCTCTGTGCAGACACATTTGATGAAGTGGTGGACTTCAATAATTGTTTCTGGTCTTCATGTGTATGCTTTCTTTTTTTCTTTTGAAAAACTCCAAAGGCTTATCTTTCATGCAGGGTGCTTGGTCTCCATGTGGCAAAGCACCTTTTTCCCTCGACTTCTTTGTATAGACGATCAACATATTATACAAAGTGTGCTTGGAAAATGTAGATCACCTGTAGTGAGTTAAGTAGGACTTGGTATTTTCTTTCAAATACAACTTTCTTCTTGGCAGTCTTAAGAGTCTTCTGTTGTCTCATCATTGGGTCTTTCCGCCTTTTCAAAGGAGCTCTCCAGCGATTTTTTTTTTAAACTCATTTGGCTAGGGTTAGCTTGTGGGCTTACCTAAACAGTGACTGAGAAAGTGCACGGTGTGGGAAAGAGGCATGGAAGAAAGAACTAAATAAAATAAAGGGCGAGCCATATGCAATGTTGGATTCTGACTTAAAGCACTTCCACTGGCTGCAGCTTAATTTTCACTTGCCCTTCACTGATGAGGGTTTGATATGAGTCTGCGAGAAATTGATTTATTACAGTCTCTGTGTGGTCAAACCTCTCTGACGATGATGATCTGTATCTTCAGTCACTCCCCAGTGCTAGCGTCACCTCCTCAGCTGCACCTCAGATCATCAGGCATTAGATTCTCATAAGAGGCAAGAAACCTAGATCTCTCAGTTCACAGTAAGTTTCAGGCTACTATGTGAATCTAATGCTGCCTCTGATCTGGTGAAGCTCAGGCAGTAATGCAAGAGGTGGGGAACAGCTGTAAATACAAATGAAGCTTCACTTGCTTGCCTGCCACTCACCTCCTACTGTGTTGCAAGATGCCTAACAGAATCACCTGTTATGATTCTGCAGCCTGGGGTTTGGGGATCCCTGGTCTAGGAAAGTTTTATCAATCTGGTAGTGAAAACAGTAATTCATTGCACATTAACGCTGTACTTAATGTACTTCTATGCTATTTGTAATATGCCTTATGTGAATTTCCTAACTCTGTTTTTGTTAGGTTATACTTCTTTTATGGTAGAGAGTGCATATTTGACTGTCTTTGTTCTGCTTCCCTTGCTCTTACCACAAACCTCTCATTTTTAACCAGTGCAAACACCCAGTGTGTATCACTTCTCAGCTATCTCCTCATCCATACAAACATGCAAGCCTATTTTCAAACATATATAACTGTTTGGTTTTTATTTATTTGAAAACACAAGAAAAGACAGTTTATGGACACAAAAAGTAGATCAGTGACTGCCTACGTCTGGGGTTGGACATGTGGGTTAATTGCAAATGGGAATGAAAATATTAGGGGGATGAAAATGTTTAAAATTGATTTATGATGATGGTATCACCACTTGGTAAAGGTACTAAGACTCATTGAAATGTAAGTTTGAATGAGATGAATTTATATGTATATAAGTTACTTTAATAAAAGAAATATACACATTACTCAGCAACTTTTTTCAAATAACAATATATCATGGTCATCCCTACAAGTTAGTACAGAGAGTCTCAAAATCTACCTTTTCTGTATTGTTTATACACAGATACACATACACACACTCACGTATGATTTTTTCATTACATAGATCATATACACTTTAATTTCTGCACACATATTTTTACCCTGCTTTCAGCACAGAAGAGCAAAATAGTAAAGCTGTGAAAGCAAAGCAAAATCAATAAACAAATAGGACACCAATTCAGAAAAAAAAATATATATATACACACACTGTATTTAACAGATACTATGCCAATACATTTAATATACAGTGCTTACTAATTGATAAGAAGAAAAAAATAAAAATAAGCAAAAGTTAAGAACAAAAAATTCTAAGAAAACCAAACCCAAGTGGCCCAAAACATGTGAAATAAAGCATAACTTAACAAATATCTAAGTAGAACAAGTTAATAATTAAATGCCAACTTATGTGCATTATGTTGACAGGAATCAAAAAGAATGTCATCAGCTATTACTGTTGGATCTGTGGGAGAAATGTACTCAAAACTTTTCTTAATCATTAAAATGCTTTTGGAAAGTAGTTCAGAAAACCTATTTTTAAAAATTTATCCCTAAAATGTAAAACACTAAAAAATAAGAATATATTGACAAGGACATTCATTATAGTATTATTTTCAGTGAGAAAAAAAAACCTTGAAACAATAAGTATGTAGAATAAATTATTATATATATATAATTTTACATATTTATTTCATATTTAGGTATCATACTGAATTTCTCATTTGCATTTTGGTATACAATCTTAGCCAAAAGATACCACCTTACTTTTTCTATTTTCTCACTTGTTAGTTATTTTATTTTCTTGTCTTCTTACTTTCACCAAAAAGTCTAAGACTAAAATACAAATAGTAATCAAGCTGCATTCTGTCATTTATTGATATGCCTTTAGTTTTTCATCTATAAGAAAAATAGTTGCTGCTAGTTTCTGGTAAATATTCCGATTCATATTTAGGATGTTTTATTATGTTTCTTGCTTTCTTAGGGTTTAATTAGAAATGGTTGTCAATTTTATCAAATGCTTTTGAAGAATCTGTTGATATGATTATATGACTTTCTTCTTTACATGTTTGATACACTGAATTATGTTGCTAGATTTACTTTATCAAATCACTTTTTGATTCTTATAGTTGCTGCTACCTGATCATTTTGTTACATTAAACCTTAGACTGACTATTTCAGAATGGGTCTGTAAAAGGTAAAGTTTCTGAATATTTTTATGTCCCAAATGTGTTAAATTTGTACTCACACTTGGTTATATATAGATTTTCAGACTCAGGACACTTTTGCTTCAAAGCATTGGAGACATTGTTCAATTAACTCCTAACATTCTGTCAATTATCAATCACATGATAGTCTCTTTTCATTTGCTTATATATCAACATTTTTCATTTTTTCCTAAATCCTTTTAGGATTTTCATCTGCATATTTAGAGTAACAAAATTTCACTATGAGACATCTGTGTGTACAGCTTTTTTCCATGATTTCACTTAATACTTGATATGTATCTTTTTAATCTCAAGATTCAAGTCTTCCAACAACTTGGGAATAGTTTTCTCAATGTTTGTATTGATGTTTTCCATTTTCTTTTTCTTATCTTCTGGAGCTCCTGTTAATTGTCATTAGATTTCTTTGCTTGTTGATTTGTTAGTTGGTTTCTTTGTTTTCATTTTATCTAATATTTACTGGAATTTAATTGCTTTACAGTTATGTTAGTTTCTACTGTACAGTAAATTCAATCAGTGAATAAGTTATGTGTGTATATATTTATAGATCTATAGGTATAGCTTTATATACACCTTTGTATTTAGCACTTTAATCCTTTTTGTGGTTTTTGTGTTGTGTGTGCAGGGTGTTAGAGTGTTCTAATTTAAATCTTTTACATGTTGGTGTCCAGCTTCTCCAGTACCACTTCCGGAAGAGAAGTATCTTCCGGAATGAAGTTTCTTCATTGTATATTCTTGCCTCCTTTTTCATAAATTAGGTGTACATGGGTGTGTGGGTTTATTTCTGGGTTTTCTACGCTCTCCCATTGGTCTATATTTCTGTTCTTGTGCCAGTACCACACTCTCTTGCTGACTCTAGCTCTATAGTATAGCTTAAAATCAGGGAGGCTGACTCCTCCAGCTACATGTTTTGATTGTGTTTGTGAGTAAGTTGTTGAGGATATTTGTGTCTATATTGATCAGGGATATTGACTTGTGATTTTCTTTTCTTTTTTGTGTGTGACATCTTTGTTTGATTTCATTACCAGGGTTAAAGTGACTTCATAGAGGGGCTTGGGGGCATTCCTCTCTCTGCAAGTTTTGAAAGAGTTTGAGATGGATAGTTGTTATATTTTCTCTATATGTTTGATAGAATTCACCTGTGAAGACACTGATCCTGGAGTTCTGTTTGTTGGAAGGTTTTAAATCATAGCTTCAATTTCATTACTTGTGATTGGTCTGCTCATATTTTTTATTTTTTCATGGTTCAATCTTGGAAGGTTGTATCTTTCTAAGAATTTATTCATTTCTTCCAGGTATCCATTTTACTGGCTATTGTTGCTTATACTCGTCTCTTATGATTGTTTATATTACCATGGTGTCAGTTGTAACTTTTCCTTTTTATTTCTAATTTTATTGATTTGAGTCCTCTCCTTTTTCCCTCGATGAGTTTGGCTAAACATTTACCAATTTTGTTTATATTTTTAAGGAGCCTGCTTTTAGTTCTGTTGAATTTTGCTATTGTTTTCTTTGTTTCTATTTCATTTATTTCTGATTTGTATGATTTCTTTCCTTCTTCTAACTTGGGGTTCTGTTTGTTCTTCTTTCTCTAGTTGCTTTAGGTGTAAGGTTAGGTTGCTTATTTGAAATTTTCCTTGTTTCTTGAGGTGGGATTGTATTGCTATAATCTTCCATCTTAGAGCTGCTTTTTCTGCATTCCATAGATTTTTGGTCACAATGTTTACCTTGCCATTGTTTTCTAGGTTTTTAAAAATTTCCCATTTGATTTCTTCAGCGATTCATTGCTTATTTAGTAGCATATTGTTTAGCCTCCATGTGTTTATATTTTTTTACAGTGTCTTTCCTGTAATTGATTTCTAATCTCATAGCCTTGTGGTCAGAAAAGATACTTGATATGATTTCAATCTTCTTAAATTTACTGAGGATTGTTTTTGATCCAAGATGTGGTTTATCTTGGAGAACATTCCATGCACAGTTGAGAAGAATGTGTATTCTGCTGCTTTTAAGATGGAATGTCCTTTGAATATCAATTAAATCCATCTGGACTAATGTGTCATTTAAAGCTTGTGTTTATTTATTACTTTTCTGGCTTGACGATCTGTGCATTGATGAAAGTGAAGTGTTAATACCCACCACTATTGTTGCTTGACTGTTGATTTCCCTTTTATAGCTTTAGCATTTACCTTAAGTATTGAGGTGCTCCTATTTGGGATATATAAATATTTACAATCATTACATTTTCTTCTTGGATTGATCCTTCGATCATTATTTTAGTGCCCCTCCTTGTCTTTTGTAATAGCTTTATTTTATAGTCTGTTTTTTTTTCTGATATGAGTATTGCCACTCCTGCTTTCTTTTGATTTTCATTTATATGGAATATCTTTTTTCATCAACTCATTTTCAGTCTGTCCATAACCTAGGGTCTGAAGGGGGTCTCTTTCAGACAGTTTATATATGCCTCTTATTTTTGTATTCATTCAACCAGTCTGTGCCTTTTAATTGGAGCATTTGATCTATCTACATTTAAGGTAATTATTGATATTCTACTGCCATTTTCTTGATTATTTTAGGTTTGTTTTTGTAGTTCTTTTTTTCTTCTCTTCCTCTTTTTTCTCTTCTTTTGTGTTTTCTGCCTAGAAAATTTCCTTCAACATTAATTATAAACTTGTTTGTTACCTTAGCTTTTGCTTGTCTGTAAAGCTTTTTATTTCTCTGTCAAATCTGAATGAGGGCCTTGTTGAGTAGAATATTCTTGGTTGTAGTTTTTCCCTTTCATCACTGTAGATATTTCTTGCCACTCGTTTCTGGCCTGCAGTGTTTCTGCTGAAAAAAATCAGCTGATAACCTTACGGGGATTCCCTTGTATATATTTGTTGGCCTTCCATTGCTGCTTTTAATATTTTTCCTTTGCATTTATTTTTGTTAGTTTGATTAACAAGTGTCTCTACATTTTCTTCCTTAAGTTTATCCTATATGGGAATTTCTGTACTTCTTAGACTTGAGTGACTCTTTCCTTTACCATGTCAGGAAAATTTTCAACTACGATCTCTTCCAATATTTCTCAGGCCCTTTTTCTTCTTGTACTCCTGTAATTCAAATGTTGGTGCTTGCCCCAGAGGTCTCTGACATTGTAGTCATTTCTTTTCATTCTTTTTTCTTTATTCTATCCCATGGAGAAATGTCCACCACTCTGTCTTCCAGGTCACTTATCCATTTTCCCGGCTCATTTATTTTGCTATTGATTCCTTCTAGTGTATTTTTTATTTTGGTTACTGTCTTGTTCATCTTTGTTTGTTCTTTATTTCTTCTAGGTCTTTGTTTCTTGTATCTTACAATTCTGTTTCTCCACTCTGTTTCTGAGACTTGGGTCATCTTCACTATTATGACGCTGAAATATTTTTTGGAGAGATTTCTTATCTCATCTTCATTTAGCTGTTCTTGTAGTCTTTTATCTTTTTCCTTAGTCTGCAACATATTTCTTATTGTCTCATTTTGTCAAATTTACTGTGCTACGCTCTCCTTTCTGCAGACTGCAAGACTGTAGTTCCTTTTGCTCTGGTGTCTGCTCCCTGGTGGGTGACCTTGGTTCAGAGACTTCTATCAGCTTTTAAAAACAAGTTTTGCAACATATTTTAATTCCTAACTCATTCTTATACACTTGTAGCCCCTTAAATAGGAAAGTGTTTTTATTTATGTATGCAAATCTCTCTTTGAGTTATATCCAATCTCACTTAATCACCTCTGTTTATTTTGGGGCACCTTCCTTTTGCCATTGTGCAGATCATAGGGTATTGTCCTATTTCTAAATATGAGAGTTCACTATGAGTTTAGTGTAAGCGGGTGAATGTGTTGATTGCCTGACTTGATTTTCGTTACTGGAGCATAGAACACATGTGAAGAAAGGCAATGAACACCTACCCGTAACCAAACACACAAAAGCATTTCTTAGTATTTTATTTAACAAAAGGAAGTTGACTGTTCTCTGTGAGTTTGCCTCAGATGTACATGCTGTACTTCTTTCATATCAACCCTGTATACCAAGTTAAAACTTAAAGGTCCCTCTGATTCCCTTTCAGAACCTGACTCTTCTACTAGGCACCTTCCACAAATAAATAAATTTTCTTAGAGTGTGGTCTCCTGTGTTAGAGAGTTAGTGTGACGCTTAAGAGTCAATGATGCTGCTGCCTTGTTCTGTTACATGCATATGTAAAGAAGTAGGAGTGGGGATTGAGGAGAACTCAAATGTCCTTGACATTCTGAATGATTTCCTCAACTATTTGCATGTAACTAGACAAAACTACCATTTGTTGATAATTTATAATGTGAATCATGTTAAGCATTATAAATACTAATGCTAAATTGCTCAGTCATGTCCAACTCTGCAGCCTCATGGACTGCAGACTCCCCCATCCAGGAAATTCTCCAGGCAAGAATACTGAAGTGGGCTGCCATTCCCTACTCCAGGGGATCTCCTCAACCCAGGGACTGAAACTCTCTCTCTCTTGCATATCCTACATTGGCAGGCAGATTCTTTACCACTAGTGTTACCTGGGAAGACTCTATAAATGCTCGTAATCATCCCCAAAACATAGAAAGTAGGGAATATTATCCCACTTTAGGAATGAGGTACTGAGGTTCAGTGTGGTTAAGTAGATCATCCTAAGTCACAAATTTCATGAGTAGAGAAGCCAAGTTTTTATTTGTGTTATACTTTTAAGCTCAGACTCATAACTATGTTTTTCTATATTTTCCTAGAAAATATTATCACTATTACATACTAAGATCTCAAATTTCCAAGCAAAAATCCTTTTATATAAGCTAATGATAAAAATTAAATTAAAAATCATACATATATATATATGAATTTGTATGTATATATATATATTTAATTCATACACACACACTGCTGCCCAGTGGCTTAGTGGCTCAGAATCTACCTGCAATGCAAGACACTCGGGTTCAATACCTGAGTCAGGAAGATCCTCTGGAGATGGAAATGGCAATCCACTCCACTATTCTTGCCTGGGAAATACCATGGACAGAGGAGCCTGGTGGGCTGCAGTCCATGGGGTTGCAAAAGAATGGACACGACTGAGCACACATGCCTCTTACACACACACACACACACACACACACACACACACACACACACACACTGGCACACCTTGGATATATTGTGGGTTTGGCTCTAGAGCACTGCAATAAAGCAAATATCACAATAAGCGAGTCACAAGAATATTTTGGTTTCCCAGTGCATATAAAAGCTATATTTACACTGCACTGTAATCTTTCAAGTGTGTGATATTATTGGTATTGCAGTTTCATCTCAAAATACTGGAGTGGGTTGCCATTTCATTCTCCAGGGGATCTTCCTGACGTAGGGATTGAACCCAGGTCTCCTGCATTATAGGCAGATTCTTTACTGTCTGAGCCACTAGGGAAACCCTAAAATATAATGCAATACCTTAATTAAAAAGTACTTTACTGATAAAAATACTAGTCCTCATCTAAGCCTTCGTGGAGTCATAATCTTGCCGTTGAAGGGCCTTGCCTCCATGCTGATGCCTGCTGACTGGTCAGAGTGATGGTTCCTGAAGGCTGGGTGATTGTGGCATTTCTTAAAACAAGACAATAGCAAAGTTTACCACAAATATGTCTTCCTTTCATGAACAATTTAACCTGCACTGCTATTTGATAGTATTTTGACCATGTAGAATTTTTACAAATTTGGAGTCATTCCTCTCAAATCCTTGTGCTGCTTTATCAACTAGGTTTTTGTCATATTCTAAATCCTTTGTTGTCATCCAACGATCTTCACAGCATCTTCACCAGGAATAGATTCCATCCCAGGAAACAACTTTGATTGCTTATTCCTAAGCAGCATCTTCTCATCCATTCAAGTTTTATCATGAGATTGAAGAAGTTAAGTCATATCTTCAGTCTCTACTTCTAATTTTAGTTCTCCTGCTCTTTCCGCCACTTCTGTAGTTATTTCCTCTATTGAAGTCTTGAATACTCCAAGTCATCTATGAGGGTTGGAATCAACTTCTTCCAAACACCATCTAATGTTGATATTTTGATCTTGTCCCATGAATCACAAATGTTCTTAATGATATCTTTCATGGTTAATCCTTTTCAGAAGGTTTTCAATTGATTTTGTACAGATTCATCACAGGAATATCTACCTTACAAACTATATTGCTTAAATAATGACTTGGAGTTTAACATTACTTCTTGATCTATAGGCTTCAGAATGAATGTTATATAGTGGGTGTGATCTTCTATCCAGACACTAAAACTTTCCTCATATCAGCAGTAATGCTGTTTCCCTTCCTTATCATTCACATCTTCACTGGGGTGGAACTTAATTTCTTTCAAGGACTTTTCCTTTACATTCATGACTTGACTGGCACAAGAGGCCTAGTTTTGGCCTGTCTCAGCTTTCAACATGACTTTCTCACCAAATTCAGTTATTTCTAGCTTTTGACTTCAAATCAGAGATGTGTGACTCTTCCTTTCACTCCAACACTAGGGGCCATTGTAGGGATATTAATCAGCCTAATTTAAATATTATTATGTATCAGGGAACAGGAAGGCCTGAGGAGAGAGAGAGAGACAACTAGTCTGTGGAGCAGTCAGAACATACATAACACTTACTGATTAAGTTCATCAACTTACATGGATACTATACATGGTACCCCAAAATAATTAAAATGGTAGTATCAATGATCACTGTTCACAGATCATCAAATATGATACATTAGATATAATAATAATGAAAAACTTGAAATATGAGAATTACCAAAAACTGACACAGAGATATGAAGTGAATGGCATTTTCCAAATGCCATTGGAAAAATGGTAACAATAGACTTTCTGGGTGCAGAGTCACCACAGATCTTGAATTTTACAAAAAAAAAATGCAATATCTATGAAGTGCAGTGATGCAAACTGCAGTGAAATTAGGTCTGCCTATACATAGACACATGTCTATTTGGGTGTATTCATTAAAACAAGATATTAACTATGTATTTGTTTTTCTATAATGAAACTAAAAATAACCAGAATTCTAAGGAATAAATTATGTTGAACTACCAATGGTTCATTCTTCTGAACATATTTGCTCTTTTGTTGTTGGTTTGTTGGTTTCAGTTTAATGTTTGCCATGTAGGATACAAATATTTCCAAAGTGTATAACATACTTGCAATATTGTCTTAAAAGAAAGAAACTGGAAATGACACATATAGTCTTTACAATTATCACTAACCCAGAAAAAAGACAATAGGTGACTCCATTTTGCAGATGGGTAAACTGAGGCACTGAAAGTTGAAGTAGCCTGCCTGTCACCCAGCTGGTGAATATTTGGCCAGCATCTGGGCCCTGATTTGGCTGGCTCCTCTCCTACCCTCCCCATCCTTCATAACCTTGAGGATGGCAGAACAGAAACCTGGTCCCTACTGTGCAGTAGGCATTGTCCTTGGGAACCTGCCCACCTGGTCTTTTTATCCCATCTAAGGAGACAGCTGCTATGACTATCTCACAGATGAGAAAACATAGTTACAGAAAACTTAGTGTCATATGCACACAGGACGTGGAGCAGCTAGGATTTGAAACTACTCTGTTTTATCCTAAATCCTATGCTTTTTTTCTCTCCCTCAAGCCATCACTGTGTAAGGACAGATGCACTTGCTCCTGCTACAACAACTGAGAATTGTAGTTGAGCAGTGATGGGCAGGCCAGTTGGATTGTGATGTCCACTTGGATTATTGTGCTTATCTTTCTATCTTTAATTGTCCACTGAAAGTGCCACATAATTCTCACCAGGCACCTGCTACACTGGAGTAGGCATTCTTCTTTCTTCTGATCCAGTTTTCCAAACTTGAAGACTGAAAATCAAATCCAGCTTTTAAGACTTCTGAATAAAAACTAAGAGCCAATATGTTCTTTTATGCATTCATAGTACACACTTAATTCTTTGGACATGGAAGAATCACCTGTGAAATTCCACAGTATCTTTTTGTTTCCTTTCTGTCTCTTATCTGATTTTATTAAGAAGGTGAAGCTGATTAAAGGCTGAAGTGTACATGAATGAGGTATTACTTTATTACTAAACCACACTCTGTGTATAGGATATAATGTGATACTTCACAGCAATGCATAAATATAGTAGTTAACTGGGCCAATGATACTCAGAATCCATGGATACTTGTCTCCTGAGTGATGTTTACAAGTGCAAATTTCTTGGGTCTATCCCAAACTCACTGAATTAAAATTTCTGGGTGTAAGCTGAAGAAATCTCCATATAAACCTGCTCCTGGGATGGAACCCATGTCTCTGTGCAGGAGGGTGCCCTGTAGGACTCCCAGGGTGTGTCAGATCTGCTGCGTGCCCCTCAGGCTGAAGCTTTAGGACAAGCACAAAGCAAATGAGTTTCTCTTATACATTCTGGATGGCCCTGGATCTGCTGCTTCTGTGCTGGACCCTGGGCAGAGATCAAGCCCTGAGGCTTTGGAGGGGAGTGCTGACTCCAAGACCCTAGACTACCAGAGAACTAACCTTAGGGAATATCAAATAGTGAGAACTCACACAAAGGAAAACACTTGAATACAAGGCCCAGGATCACCCAACCAATAGTAGCACCCTGTGCAGGATGCCACACCTAAACAGCAAACAAAACAAAAATACAAACCAATCATCAGCAGACAGGATTACCACCCCACTCAGCCTTGCCCATCAGAGGAAAAACAAACAAGCAAGCAAAAACTCAGTACATACCTCACCCTATACAAAGTTCACACAAACCACTGGACCAACCTTAGGAGGGCAGAAACCAAAAGGATGAAAGAATTCAACCATCTTCAAGGAAAGAATACAACTTTCCTTGAAGCCTGGGAAAAGGAGACCTCAAATACAATAACTTAAAGAAATAATAATAATGGAAAAGCAGAGAAATACTGCACAAATGAAGGAAAAAACTAGAAACACAGAAGTCCAAATAAATGAAGAGGAAATAGATAAACTACCTGAAAAAGAATTCAGAATAATGATAGCAAAGATGATCAAAAACCTTGAAAAAAATGAAGAAAATGCAAGAATCAATTAACAAAGACCTAGAAGAGTTAAGCAACAAACATACAGAAGCAAACAACACAATTACTGAAATTAAAAATACTCTAGAGGGAATCAATAGCAGAATATCTGAAGCAGAAGAAGAAACAAGTGAGCTGGAAGATAAAATGTTGGAAGTAACTTCTGAAGACTGGAATAAAGTAAAAAGAATGAAAAGAACTGAAGACAGTCTCAGAAACCCCTGGGACCATATCAAATGCATCAACATTTTAATTATAGGAAGAAGAGTAAAAGAAACAGTATGAGAAAATTTTTGAAGAGATTATAGTTGAAATTTTCCCCTACAATGAAAAGGAAATAGTAAATCAAATTGAAGAGGCACAAAGAGTCCCATACAGGATAAAGCCAAGAAGAGACACTCCAAGACACATACTAATCAAACTAAAAAACATGAAACACAAAGAAAGAGTATTAAAAGCAGTAAGGGAGAAGTAAGAAGTAACATACAAGGGAAACCCCATATGTTTAGCAGATGATCTTTCAGCAGAAACTCTGCATGCCAGAAGGGAATGGCAGGATATATTTAAAGTACTGAAAGGGAAAAATCTACAACCAAGATTACTATACATGGCAAGGGACTCATTCATAATTGATGGAGAAATAGAAAGATTTTCAGACAAGCAAAAATTAAGAGAATTCAGTCCCACCAATCCATCTTTACAACAAATGTGAAAGGGACTTATATAGTCAAGAAATACGAGAAGAAAAAATATTTACAAACTCAATGCCAAACAATTAAGAAAATGGCAATAGGAACATATATATCAATAATTACTTTAAATGTAAATGGATTAAAGGCTCCAACCCAAAGACACAGACTGGCTAAATGGATACAAAAACAAGACCCATATATATGCTGTCTACAAGAAACTTACTTCACATTTAAAGACACATATAGACTGAAAGTGAGGATGGAGAAATATGGAAGCAAAAGAAAGCTGGAGTAGCATCCTCATATCAGACAAAATAGACCTTAAAATAAAAACGATTACAAGAGATAAGGAAGGACACCACCAAGAGGAAGACACAACAATTGTAAATATCTATGCACCCAACATAGGAGCACCTCGATACATAAGACAAACACTAACAGACATAAAAGGAGAAACTGACAGTAACAGAATAATGGTAGGAGACTCTAACACCCCACTCATACCAATGGACAAATCATCAAAACAGAAAATTAATAAGGAAACACAAGTCTTAAATGATACATTAGATGAGATGGATCTCATTGATATCTTCAGGACATTCCATCCAAATGCAGAAGAATCCACCTTCTTCTCAAATGCACATGGAACACTCTCCAGGAGAGACCACATCTTATGTCACAAATCAAACTTCAGTAAATTTGAGAAAATTGAAATCATATCATGCATCTTCCCTGACCACAATGCTGTGAGACTAGATTTTAGTTACAAGAAAAAAATTGTAAGAAACACAAACACATGGAGATTAAACAACACATTTCTAAATAACCAACAGGTTACTGAAGAAATCAAAAGGGAAATAAAAAAAAATTTCTAGAAACAAGTGACAGTGAAAACACGACAACTCAAAATCCATGGGATGCAGCGAAAGAAGCTCTAAGAGGGAAGTTTATAGCAATACAATCCTACCTCAAGAAACAAGAAAAACATTGAATAGACAGCCTAACTTTACACCTAAAACATCTGGAAAAAGAAGAGCAAAAAACTCCCAAAATTAGTAGAAGGAAAAATGTCATAAAGATCCAAGCAGAAATAAATGAAAGAAATAATAGCAAAAGTTAATAAAACTAAAAGCTAGTTCTTTGAGAAGATAAACAAAATTGATAAGCCTTTAGCAAGACTCATCAAGAAAAAAAGAGAGAACAATCAAATCAATAAAATTAGCAATGAAAAAAGAGAGGTTACAACAGACAATGCAGAAATACAAAGAATTATAACAGACTATTATGAACAAGTATATGGCAATATAATGGATAACCTGGAAAAAATGGACAGATTCTTAGAAAAGTTCAATCTTTCAAGACAGAACCAGGAAGAAATAGAAATTATGAACTATCTGATTGCAAGCACTGAAGTTGAAGCTGTGATTAAAAAATCTCCCCCAAATTAAAAGCCCAGGACCAAATGCTTTCACAGGAGAATTCTATCAAACTTTTGGAGAAGAGCTGGCGTGCTGTGATTCATGGGGTAGCAAAGAGTCAGTCATGGCTGAGTGACCGAACTGAACTGAACTGAATGTCTATCATTCTAAAAACTCTTTCAAAAAATTGCAGAGAGAAGAACACTTCCAAACTCATTATGCGAGGCCACCATCACCCTGATACCAAAACCAAAGACAACACAAAAATAGAAAATTACATGCCAATAGCACTGATGAACACAGATGCAAAAGTCCCCAACAAAATTTTAGCAAACAGAATTCAGCAACACATCAAAAAGCTCATACACCATGATCAAGTTGGGTTTGTTACAGGAGTGCAAGGATTCTTCAAACAAATTGAAAGATAAAAACTATATGATAATCTCAATAGATGCATAAAAAGCTTTTGACAAAATTCAGCACCCAGTTATGATTAAAACTCTTCAAAAAATGGGCATAGAAGGAACCTACCTCAACATAGTAAAGGGCATATATGGTAAGCCTTCAGCAAACATTTTTCTCAAAGGTGAAAACCTGAAAGCATTCCACCTAAGATCAGGAACAAGACAATGGTGTCCACTTTTGCTGCTATTATTCAACATAATTCTGGAAGTCCTAGCTACAGCGATCAGAGAAGAAAAATAAATAAAAAGAATTCAGATCAGAAAAGAAGAAGTAAAGCTCTCACTGTTTACAGATGAGATGATACTATACATAGAGAACCCTAAAGATAGTATAAGAAAATTACTAGAACTAATCAGTAAATTTAGCAAAGTTGCAGAATATAAAATCAATACACAGAAATCACTTGCATTTCTATATACTAACAATTAAAGATCAGAAAGAAAAATTAAGGAGTCAATCCCATTCACCACTGCAACAAAAATAATTAAATATCTAGGAATATATTTACCTAAGGAGACAAAAGAACAGAAAATTATAAGACATTAACAAAAGAAATCAAAGATGGCATAAACAGATGGAGAGATATTCCATATACCTGGGTAGGAAGAATCAACATTGAAAAAATGATGATACTACCTAATGCAATCTACAGATTCAATGTGATCCCTATCAAATTACCAATGACATTTTTCACAGAACTAGAACAAAAAATTTCACAATTCATATGGAAACACAAAAGACCCTGAATAGCCAAAGCAGTCCTGAGAAAGAAGACTGGAGCTGGAGGAATCAACTTTCCTGACTTCAGATTATACTACAAAGCTACAGTCACCAAGACAGTATGGTACTGGCACAAAATCAGAAATATAGACCAATGGAACAAGATAGAAAGCCCAGAAATAAACCCATGCACCTATGGGTACCTTATTTTTGACAAAGGAGGCAAGAATATACACTGGGGAAAAGACAGACTCTTCAATAAATGGTGCTGGGAAAACTGGACAGCTGCATGTAAAAGAATGAAATTAGAACACTTCTTAACACCATATACAAAAATAAACTCAAAAATTAAAGACCTAAATGTAAGACCAGAAACTATAAACCTCTTAGAAGAAAACATAGGCAGAAAACTCAATGACAGAAATCAAAGCAAGACCCTCTATGACCCACCTCCTGAGTAATGGAAATAAAAACAAAAGTAAACAAGTGGGACCTGATTAAACTTAAAAGCTTTTTCACAGCACAGGAGATTATAAGGAAGGTGAAAAGACAATCCTCAGAATGGGAGAAAATAATAGCAAATGAAACAACTGACAAATGATTAATTTCCAAAATATACTAGTAGCTCATACAACTCAATGCCAAAAAACAACACAATCAAAAAGTAGGAAAAAGACTTAAACAGACATTTCTCCAAAGAAGACATACAGATGGCTAACAAGCACATGAAAAGATGCTCAATATCGCTCTTTATGAGAGAAATGCAAATCAAATCTACAATGAGATATCACCTCACACCCGTCAGAATGGCCATCATAAAGATGTCTACAAACAATAAATGCTGGAGAGGGTGTTGAGAAAAGGGAACCCTCTTATATTGGTGGTGGGAATGTAAATTGATACAGCACTCTGGAAGACAGTATGGAGATTCTTAAAAAACTAAAAACAAAACCACCATATGACCCAGCAATCCCACTCCTAAGCATACACCCTGAGGAAAATAAAATTGAAAAAGACACATGTATCCCATTGTTCATTGCAGCACTATTTACAATAGCTAAAACAGGGAAGAAACCTAGATGTCCATCGATAGATGAATGGATAAAGAAGTAGTGGTACATATACACAATGGAATATTACTCACTCATAAAAACAACACATTTGAGTCAGTTGATTAGGTAGATGAACCTAGAACCTATTATAGAGTGAAGTGAGTCAGAAAGAGAAAGATAAATATTGTATTCTAATGCATATATACAGAATCTAGAAAATTGGTCCTGAAGAATTTATTTGCAGGGCAGCAGTGGAGAAACAGACATAGAGAATAGACTTACAGACATGGGGAGAGGGGAGGAGAGGGTGAGAAGTATGGAGAGAGTAACATGGAAACTTACATTACCATATGTAAAATAGTTAGCCGACGGGAATTTGCTGTATGGCTCTGGAAACTCAAACAGGGGCTCAGTATCAATGTAGAGGGGTGGGATGGGGAGGGAGGTGAGAGGGAGGTTCAAGAGGGAGGGTATATATGTGTACCTATGGCTGGTTCATGTTGAGGTTTGACAGAAAACAACAAAACTCTGTAAAACAATTATCCTTCAATAAAAAAATTAAAAAACTACTCCTCAAGGGATGCATTTGCATAGATCTAGATTTTAAAGAGCACACATCTGAGTAATAGCCTTCTCCAAGCCAAGCATGGAACAGGTAAGCATGACCTTGAACTATGGACTATGACTCAGCTTCCTCACTTGTCCCATGGAGATAGAACTAAGGTTGTCTAGATGATCAAATAAAATAAATATTAAAATGTATCACACACACACACACACACACACACACACACACACACACACACACACTGCAGAGCACATCAGAGCCCTGACTGCCACAGAATTGTGTGCTCAGCATACATTAACCCCAAATGTCTGCTTCCACGATTGGTGATATTTTCAAATGATATTTTCTGCAAATCGATTCTCATTATAATGTTACTGCCGACACTAATGCTAACTTGGTCACATTTGGGGCATCCTGTTCCTCTTCTGTCTTCAGGGGGAATCAGGCCACTTTTCACTCTGCTCAGTACAGGAGGGTTTTAATCCCTGAGATGTTTGAGAATGCAGATTGATGAAGCACTTCCTCACTAATCAGGTTTGTGTAACCAGCAGATGTAGGGCGCGGGTCTCTCTCCACTAAAAGCAAGCAACAGGGCCAAAAAGATGCATTGAGAACACAGTCGGTAATTAATCAATGCCTGGGAAGCCAAACTGATCAATTCCTGTTTCTTTCTTAGAACACCTCCTTTTTAATGCTGCACTGTCTAAACTTTCAAATTTCTTTGACATAATGATGTGGAAATTTTCATAATTTAGGGGAGTCACTCAAGGTTATTAAAAAATTTTTTTCCAATTTCCTTGTTTTAAAAAGAATTGCTTGTCTTTCTTTTATTGATTAAAGGAAATTCTTTTCCAGTGCCTAGCATATTTTCCTCAAGGAATATAAAAATTTCAATCCTTTGACCTTTTTGCAACTTTCCAAATAGCTTATAGAACAGAATTTTGCCCCTCCAAGATAAGAGGTATCAGGCATATGTCCCAAAATACGTTTAAAAGCAATGTGTTATCTGTGGAATAATAAATGATTTCTAAAATAATAAAAACACTAAAATAAAGAATAGAATTATGTTGATGCTGCTGCAGGAGAATTTGGTGTATATTGTACCACACACTATCCCCCAAACACATGTCTCTAAGAAGATTATCCATCATTATGACCTACTTCCATAATCAGACTCTACCTTGATAATTTACTTTAAAAATGGATGTGGAATATACACAATTTATGCTTAACTGCTACAGCAGCATTGATAAAATATTGACCTAAAAGTAATCAAACCTCACAGCAAAGAAATGAATATATGAATAAAGTAAAATATGCTTTTATCTGGAAAATAAGGCTGCCAAATATATTCAGAAAAAATAGCTGGAATAACTTATACTACATAAAAGGAAATGTCATTCAAGCACATTAAATAATAAGGTTACTGAAATAATCACCTAGCTAGAGAGTTTCGGCTGACACAAATAACTGACAAGGAAATAGAAAAAAAATAATTTTAAATTCAAAACAGTGACAAGACAAAAAGGAAATTAAAATGCACTTATTTTTTTAGAATAACTGAAATAAGATCTGGGAAATTCCTAATAACTAAAATTATGAACTAAAACTTGGACTAGTTTTGAATTTTTTCTAATTATTTGGGAAGACTCAAAATGATCTCATTCTGAAGTAATGTGGATAGAAGAGAAAACTTGTGAAGGAGGATCATGGAAAAGTCATACCTTATAATATCTGAACAGGAATCATAGGTAACGAACAGTCCAGTGTTACAGTGTGAATGGCCAGGACATATTTGGTTTATTATGATTCATGATGCTTCTGGAAGCTGTGTGGATAGGCAACCATAACACAATGGTTGGACACAGTTACCACTTTACCATGTATATCACAAGCTGAGAGATACACTGCCCATTTTCTAGCAGTTTGCAACCACTAAAGAAATACAGTTTAATCAATCGTAAGAGAAAAATAACTAGAGGTCTACCTGCATTGAATGAGCACTAATCATAAATGCTCATCTCTTTCCTATTTACAACCCAAGTCTTATGTAAAAATATGAATAAAAAATACTTATACTTGCATAGTTTTCCAATATCAGAAGTTTCTCACTACTTTAATTCAGTAGCTCTAAGCAATAGGTAACGGGTAATAATATTATTTCCATATTACAGGTAGAAAACTAATCCAGAGAAGACTTGATTTTTTTTTTCCCCAGGTCATAGGGCTGCTACTCAGACCAAGATGACTCAGCTCCTAGGGACCACTAGTAAGGTCACCCAAAACATGGCCATTTCTTACACCCAATTTTTTTAGTGGCAGCAATGAAGTGCGATCAAAAGTCATGCGATGGGACTGAGCCTCGTGAGTTGATTTAATACCATAAGATGATTTGGAATTATCACATACAATGTAGGACTGCTAAGGAGAGGATATTATTATACTCATAAAGGAAATCAAGACCTTGATAATGTATATGGTGCTAATACTAAAGAAGGGAAGGGTATTTGCACATGTGCAAACACACAGACACATCTTGTAATCAATGTAATCTGATTGATCCAGTTCACTTCAAAACATAAGGGATAAAAACAAGAATAATGATGTGATGGAAAGTTATTAAGATATTAATTTGCACTTTCTGCCTCTGGATTCCAGGTGTTTATTCTCTCAGTCATATCTGACTCTTTGCAACCCCATGGGCTGTAGCCCTCCAGGCTCCTCTCTCCATGAGCATTCTTCAGGCAAGGATACTGTTGTGGGTTGACATGCCTTCCTCCAAGGGAACTTCCCAACTCAGGGAACAAACCCTGGTCTCCTGCATTGCAGGCAGATTTTTAACATCTGAAGCACCGGGGATGTCCAAGAACACTGGAGTGGGTAGTGTAACCTTTCTCCATGGAATCTTCCTGACCCAGGAATCGAACTGGATCTCCTGCATTGCAGACCAGTGCTTTACCAGGAGGCCCCTGGGTTCCATAGCCATATTCAAATCGGCATAACTAACCTCTGTTTCCTTGTCTTGGGGAGTTTTTCCAACATAAAGGAGCACACTGTAGATTTTAAGAGAGGAATACTGCAAGATTTCAGAAGACTGGAGGTTGGCTGGCAGCTGTGGGGCAGATAGCACAAACTAAGGCAGGGCTGGCTGGTGATTCCCTGGGAGTATGGTCAAACTTTTAAATAGATGGCTCTGTGTGGATCTGGATTCCTGAGTAGTTCAAACTGTAAAGAGTCTGCCTGCAATGCGGGAGACCTGGGTTTGATCCCTGGGTTGGGAAGATCTCTGGAAAAGTGTATGGCAACCCACTCCAGAATTCCTCCCTGAAGAATACTATGGCCAGCAGAGCCTTGAGTGATACAGTCTATGGGGTTACATACAAAAAAGATGTTAATGACCCAGATAACAACGATGGTGTGATCAGTCACCTAGAGCCAGACATCCTGGAATGCAAAGTTAAGTGGGCCTTATGAAACATCACTACAAACAAAACTAGTGGAAGTGATGGAATTCCAGTTGAGCTATTTCAAATCCTAAAAGAGGATGCTGTTAAAGTGTATGGCTGATTCATGTCAATGTATGACAAAACCCACTGAAATGTTGTGAAGTAATTAGCCTCCAACTAATAAAAAAAAAATTAAAAAAAAAAAAAGGTGTGGCTCAATATGCCAGCAAATTTGGAAAACTCAGCAGTGGCCACAGGACTGGAAAAGGTCAGTTTTCATTCCAATCCCTAAGAAAGGCAATTGCAAAGAATGCTCAAACTACTGCACAATTGCACTCATTTCACACTCTAGCAAAGTAATGCTCAAAATTCGCCAAGTGAAGCTTCCACAGTACATGAACCGTGAACTTCCAGATATTCAAGCTGGATTTTGAAAAGGCAGAGGAACCAGAGATCAAATTGCCAGTATCTGCTGGATCATGGAAAAAGCAAGAGAGTTTAAAAAACCATCAACTTCTGCTTTATTGACTACACCAAAGCCTTTGACTGTGTGGATCAGCCAAATTCTTCAAATCAGGAAAATTCTTCAAGAGATGGGAATACAAGACCACCTGACCTGCCTCCCGAGAAATCTGTATGTAGTTCAAGAAGCAACAGTTAGAACCAGACATGGAACAACAGACTAGTTCCAAATCGAGAAAGGAGTACAACAAGACTGTATGTTGTCACCCTGCTTACTTAACTTATATGCAGAGTACATCATGCAAAATGCTGTACTGGATGAAGCACAAGCTGGAATTAAGATTGCTGGGAGAAATATCAATAATCTCAGATACACAAATGACACCAATCTTATGGCAGAAAGCAAAGAAGAACTGAAGACACTCTTGATGAATGTGAAAGAGAAGAGTGAAAAAGTTGACTTAAAACTCAACATTCAAAAACGAAGATCATGGCATCTGGTCTCAACACTTCATGTCAAATAGATGGGGAAGCAATGGAAACAGGGACAGACTTTATTTTCGTGGGCTCCAAAATCACTGCAGATGGAGGTTGCAGCCATAAAATTAAAAGACACTCGCTTCTTGGAAGAAAAGCTATGACCAACCTAGACAGCATATTAAAAAGTAGAGACATTACTTTGCCAACAAAAGTCCATATAGTCAAAGCTATAGTTTTCCCAATAGTTATGCACAGATGTGAGAGTTGGACCCCAAAGTATGCTGAGCATGAAAGAATTGATGCTTTTGAGCTGTGGTGTTGGAGAAGACTCTTGAGAGTCTCTTGGACAGCAAGGAGATCCAACCGGTTCATCCTAAAGGAAATCAGTCCTGAATATTCAATGAAAGGACTGATGTTGAAGCTGAAACTCCAATAATTTGGCCACCTGATGCGAAGAGCTGACTCATTGGAAAAGACCCTAATGCTGGGAAAGACTGAAGGCAGGAAGAGAAGGGGACGATAGAGGATGAGATGGTTGGATGGCATCACCGACTCCATGGACATGAGTTTGAGCAAGCTCTGGGAGTTGGTGAGGGACAGGGAAGCCTGGCACACTGGAATCCATGGGGTCGCAAAGAGTTGGACACGACTGAGCAACTGAACTGAAGTGACTGTGTGTGGATCCAGGGAGGATTTAAGGGCAAAAATCCATTCAGAAAAATAAAAAAGGCATAGTTTTCACTGTTGAAAGTAAGGGAAGAGACTTTCCCTCTTCTACTTTTTTAAAAGAGACTTTATGTTGCAAAACATGTAATTTCTTCTCTGTCCCTTTGAAATGTTTTAAATGCTAAAAAGTCCTCTAGACTCAAGGAGGTCTTTCCCAAGACCTGCAGCCTTCTTTCTGAAATGCCATCGCCAAGGAGGACAGCACCCTCTCCAGGATGGTAGAAGCTGACTCTCTACAAACTGCAAATCAACCTCCTGTCCTAGAGAGATGAGTTCATTTTATCTTTGGATAAAGCCAATCAGCTAATGCAGGCCAAACATTAGAAGAACTTAGGATGAACTACCTGTGGTGAACAGTGCTATCAAGCCCTCCTACTTGAGGGCTAGTTTCTGTTTATCTTGAGGACACGTACAGTGAGCTGCATCCACTTGGCTATATTAAAGGGTAGCATTTCTCTCTTTCTTACAGTCTCCTAATGGATTGCCTGTGAAGCAGATCGCATCCTGAGTTAATGCTTATTCAATAGTAAGAGTCTTTTCTTTCTCCACTGTCTTTGTGTACAGGTTTTCTGGGTTTAGAAACAATTTGATCTTTAATTTGATTTTCCACAAAGCTGGACCATAAGCATGGAGCTTCTGCTTCATAAGATTCCCAGGTTCCAGGTGTGGCGCCAAGCCTCCAAAAATAGTGTCTGTGGTTGCACATGTGCGTTTGGGGACTGGAGGAGCCGTATGATGCCTTGTTAGTGTGTAAATAATGTGCATATCTGGGAGTCGGGGTGGCTAGGAGGAATGAATCTAATGATTACTGAGACTAAATTTCCTCTTGGTCTCATAGGATGAAATCCAGCAGTCACAATCACATTAAGGGAAGTGAAGATGATTCAAGAGACTCCATGTCCTTACTACATTGCTAGTACCACCAAAATTTGGGAACTAGAACACAGCTGAGCAGAATATTTGCATGCAAAACAATATACACAAATTAAGGGGGAAAAAACCTTTACAGTACATACTGGTATTAGCCTATAGCACAGAAGAATGAAGATCACAGCTAGAGAAGTGAAATTGAAGTTCATAAATTAAAAGTGACCTGATGTCTTTGCTTTTTGTTCACATAAAGTATTAACATTAGTAAAACCATCTTTAAGCATCAAAATACCTGAAAAAATATTTCTGGTAAAGGGGTGCCTCCTCTCTGCTGGTTGAACAGTTAAAAGACATTAAAACAAACAAGATTTAAGAGGAATTTTGGATCTTCATCTTCAAAATTTTGCAAGTTGGAAAAGTAATCCACAATCATGTTTCTAATAAATATCAGAATACTGATTTTAGTAAGGATGCTACATAAGAATGAAACTTGATAGAAAAAAGAAAATAAAGAAAACTAAGTATGTACAGGTTTTACATTTTTCCACTATTGAAAAGTAACTCTCTTACACTTAAAAGAAAAAAGGAAGAAGTGAATTTACTGTTTATGGCTTTAGAATACTTGTAACTATAAAAAGATGATCTTTCCTAAATGTACCTAAGAATGCTTTCTCATCCTTTTTAACTTGTGGTATGTCACATTTTATCAATTTTTAATGTAATTTTAATAATTTAAGACAGAAATCAGGGGTATGCATTATAATGAGTATATTGTCAAGGACATAGGTTTCTGGTTTTTTTTGTGTATGTGTGATAAAATATAGATACCTTATTTTCACCACAATAAAACATTTAAAATACTAATCATATATTTAGTTTTAAAATGTACACACCAAACTGTTTAGGATAATTTCTATTATTCATAGAAAGGGCCTTCAGCTAGCCTACACATTCAGGAATCCATGATTTAGTAAAAATTTAGTAGTTTGTATAATGCATTTCTCCTTCATGGATCACAGCCTTGTCATGGCAAAGGGGCTTGCATAACTCAATGAAGCTATGCCATGCCATGGCAGGCTACTCAAGACACATACATTATAGCAAAGATTTCTGACAAAACATGGCCCACTGGAGGAGGAAATGGCAACCCACTCCAGTATTCTTACCAGGAGAACCCCATGAACAGTATTAAAAGGCAAAAGACATGACAATAGAAATGAGCTCCCCTGGTTGGAGGGTGTCCAATATGCTACTGGAGAAGAGAGGAGAAATAGCTCCAAAAAGAGTAAAGAGGCTCAGCCAAAGTGAACATGACACTAAATTGTGGATGTGAAATTGTGGATGTGAAATTGTGGATGTGTTGGTGAAAGTAAAGTCTGATGCTATAAAGAACTATATTGCATAAAAAATAAAAATAAAAACAAAGAACTATATTGCATAGGGATGTAGAATGTTTAGGTCCATGAAAGAAGGTAACTTGGACATGGTCAAGCAGGAGATGGCAAGATTGAACATTGACATTTTAGGAATCAGTGAACTAAAACACACAGGAATGGCAGATTTTAATTCAGATGATGATTATATCTACTATGTGGGCAAAAATCCCTTAGAATATATGGAATACTCCCTCATAGTCAATAATAGAGTCCAAAATGCAGTACTTGGGTGCAATCTTTAAAAGAATGGCCTCGGTTCATTTCCAAGGCAAACCATTCAACATCACCATAATCCAAATCTATGCCCAAACCACTGATGCCAGTCAAGCTGAAGTTGACTGGCTTATGAAGATTTACAACAATTTATGGAATTAAAAACAGATGTCCTTTTCATCATTGGCAATTAGAATGCAAAAGCAGGAAGTCAGGAGATATCTGGAATAACAGGCAAGTTTGGCGTTGAAGTACAGAATGAAGTAGGGTAAAGTTAACAGAGTTTTGTCAAGAGGACATGGTGGTCAAAGCAAACAATTCATTCTAAAAACACAAGAGATGACAGTATACATGCACATCACCAGGTGATCAATAATGAAATTAGATTGATTATGCTTTTTTCTGAAGCTGAAGAGGAGAAGCTCTACACAGGCAGAAAAAAGAAAGAAAGAAAGAAAAAAAGACCTGGAGTTGACTGTGACTCAGAGTGAAGTGAAGTCACTCAGTCGTGTCCAACTCTTTGTGACCCCATGGACTTTAGCCTATCAGGTTCCTCCATCCATGGGATTTTCCAGGCAAGAATACTGGAGTGGGTTTCCATTTCCTTCTCCAGGAGATCTTCCTGACCCAGGGATTGAACCCGGGTCTCCTGCATTGGAGGCAGATGCTTTACTGTCTGAGTCACCAGTAAGTCCATGACTCAGATTATCAACCCCTTATTGCCAAATTCAAGCTTAAATTGAAGAAATTAGGCAATTCAAATTTGACCCACATCGAATCCCTTATGGTTATACAGTGCGGGTGACAAATAAATTCAAGGGACTCTATTTAGTGGAGTGTATAAAGAACTATGGATGGAAGTTCATAACATTGTATAGAAGGTAGTGACCAAAACCATCCCAAGGAAAAAGAAATGAAAGAAGGCAAAGTGGTTGTCTGAGGAGGCTTTACAAATATCTGGGAAAAGAAAAGGGAAAAAGGGAAAGATATACTCAACTGAATCCAGAGTTCCAGAGAACATCAAGGGGAGAAAAGAAGGTCTTATATGAACAATGCAAAGAAATAGAGGACAACAGCAGAATGGGAAAGACTAGAGATCTCTATAATAAAATTGGAAATATTAAAAGAATATTTCATGCAAGGATGGGCACAATAAAGAAAAGAAATGGTAAGGACTTAACAGAAGCAGAAAAGATTAAGAAGTGGAAAGAATACACAGAAGAATTGTACAAAAAAGTCTTAATGACCTGGATAACCACAGTGGTGTGATCACTTACCTAGAGCCAGACATCCTGGAGTGTGAAGTCAAGTGGGCCTTAGGAAGTATTACTACAAACAAAGCTAGTGGAGGTGATAGAATTCTAGCTGAGCTATTTCAAACCCTAAAAGATGACGCTGTTAAAGTGCTGCATTTAATATATCAGCAAATTTGGAAAACTCAGCAGTGGCCACAGGACTGAAAAAGGTCAGTTTTCATTCCTATCCCAAAGAAGGGCAATGCCCCAAAACATTCAAACTATCATGCGTTTGCACTCATTTCACATGCTTGTAAGGTTGTGCTCAAAATCCTCCAACCTGGGCTTCAGCAAAACGTAAACCAAGAACTTCCAGATGCACAAGCTGGATTTAGAAAAGGCAGAGGAACCAGAAATCAAATTGCCAACATTTATTGGATCATAGAGAAATAAAGACAATTCCTGGAAAACATCTACTTCTGCTTTACTAACTTAGCTAAAGCCTTTAACTGTGTGTATTACAACAAGCTGTGGAATATTCTTCAAGAGATGGGAATACCAGACCATTTTACCTGTCTCCTGATAAACCTGTATGCAGGTCAAGAAGCAATATTCAGATCTGGTCATGGAAAAACTGACTGGGTCAAAAATGGGAAAGGAGTATGACAAGGCTGTCTATCATCACTGTGCTTACTTATCTTGTATTTAATATGCAAAATGCCAGGCTGGATGAATCAAAAGCTGGAATCAACATTTCCAGGAAAAATACCAAGAACTTCAGATATGCAGATGATATCACTCTAATGGCAAAACATGAAGAGGAACTAAAGAGACTCTTATTGAGGGTGAAAGAGCAGAGTGAAAAAAGTGGCTTGAAACTCAACTTAATCTAAGATCATGGCATCTCGTCCCATCATTTCATGGCAAATAGAAGTGGAAAAAGTGGAAGCAGGGACAAATTTTACATTCTTGGGCTCCGTAATCACTGTGGATGGTGACTGTAGCCATAAAATTAAAAGATGCTTGCTCCTTGGAAGGAAGGAGCAAGATTAGTCTATAACAAACCTAAAGAGCATATTGAAAAGCAGAGACATCACTCAGGCAACAAAGGTCTGTATAAACAAATGGTTTAACCAGTAGTCATGTATGGATGTGAGAGCTGGACCATAAAGAAGGTTGAGCACTGAAGAATTGATGCTTTTGAAGTGTGGTGCTGGAGAAGACTCTTGAGAGTCCCTTGGACAACAAGGAGATCAAGTCAGTCAATCCTAAAGGAACTCAATCCTGAATATTCATCAGGAGGACTGATGCTGAAGCTGAAACTCCAATCCTTTGGCCACCTGATGCGAAAAGCAAACTCATTGGAAAAGACCCTGATGCTAGTAAAGAATGAGCAAAAGAAGAAGTGGAAGACAGAGGATGAAGCTGTTAGATAGCATCACTGACTCAGTGGATGTGAATTTGAGGAAACTCTAGATGACAATGGAGAAAAGAGAAGCCTGGTGTGCTGGACACCAGAACCCTGGTGTCCACAGGGTTGCAAAGAGTCAGACAGGATTTAGCGACTGGATCTCAGTGATAATAATGCATTTTACTAAAATTAGTCATATATTACACATTAATGGCATTATGTCATTACATTATTATACATTAATGTGTAACATATATATATATATACAATATTAGTTTGCTAACATTTATCATACACCAGATATTTTGTTAAATATTTGGCTTATAATCAACTTTAATATTCATAAGGAAATTAAAAATATACTCTCTCTCTCTTTGACACATACACACAAAATTGCACTTTTGGAAGTAAGAGAAATAGTGGATAAAATTAATAATAATGCAATGAGACTAATTACTCCTGTTGTTCCACTAACAGCTGATATATAGTACTGATCAAAAGATGGTCCTATGCAAGATCAGCAGCTGGAAACTATAGGCCAAATCCTCCCTGACACTCCTGCTTGAATAACTCAGCATCTAAGAATAATAAGTACACTTTTTAATGTCAAGAAAATAATCAAAAGAAGAAGAATATTTTGTGACACATGAAAATTATGTTTCAGTCAAGTTAGACTGCATTGAGCCACATTGACTCATTTATGTAGATTTGAGCAGATATGACAGTTCTGAAGGCTCACAAAGCCTAAAACATTTACTATCTAGCCCTTTACAGAAAAGTTTGTTGACTCCAGGTGGCTCAGTGGGTAAAGAATCCACCTGCAATGTAGGAGACATTGAAGACAGTGGTTCAATTCATGGGTCAAGAAGATCCCCTGGAGGAGGGCATGGCAATCCACTCCAGTAGGCTGGAGGATCCCATGGACAAGAGGAGTTTGGTGGGTCAGAAAGTCAGATATGACTGAAGTGACTGAGCATGCATGCAAATATAGTAGGAAAATTCTGAAAACTAAAAAATATATATATCTAAAGTGTGATTATATGGAGGCTTTGAAGCAGTAAATCACGTGGTTATGAGTCCTTGGGAATGCATTGTGTGTTACCTAATCTGAGTAGAACATAATAAGGCTATTTTCAACTTATTTCCAGTTTTCTTGGTTCTGACAGTGGCCTCTTGATCAAATCCTCTCTCATTTGCTTTTTATGGAATCTCAGTCTACACTTAGAATTACAGATTCTAATGTGATACCACCGCAGTCGACATTCACACTGACACACCTTGATGACTCCTGTTAGTAACCTGTTAGAGCCCCATGTCCAAGCTGAGCAGTGAGTAGATCAGCCCTGGGGACAGTCCACTTCCTGTCAATACTAGACCAGAAGTCAGGGGTATTTCATGTGGCTCCCCCCTCTAGAAGATGGGTTGGGTTCCAGCTAAATTCAGACTCTTTAGCCTTTATTCTCATGTTCCTCACTCAACTTGAAACTGCCTTGGTGGTCATCTCAGCAGCCACAAGAAATAATATTAAGTAGGAATAGAAAATGGTTCATAGACTCCTAAAACAAAAATATAAAGTAATTAAATTTTTACATTCTGTCATTAAGATTCACTTCTTTGCAGCAACAGAGATGGACCTCAGTCAGTCAGTTCTGTCACTCAGTCGTGTCTAACTCTTTGCGACGTTATGGACTGCAGCAAACCAGGCTTCCCTATCCATCACCAACTCCCGGAGCTTGCTCAAATTCATGTCCATGAGTCAGTGATGCCATCCAACCATCTCATCCTCTGTTGTCCCCTTCTCCTCCTGCCTTCAATCTTTCCCACCATCAGGGTCTTTTCCAATGAGTCAGTTCTTTACATCAGGTGGCCAAAGTATTGGAGTTTCAGCTTCAGCATCAGTCCCTCCAATGAACACCCAGGACTGATCTCCTTTAGGATGGACTGGTTGGATCTCCTTGCTGTCCAAGGGACTCTCAAGTCTTCTCCAATACCATAGTTCAAAAGCATCAATTCTTTGGTGCTCAGCTTTCTTTATGGTCCAATTCTCACATCCATACATGACTACTGGAAAAACCATAGTTTTGACTAGATAGACCTTTGTCAGCAAAGTAATGTCTCTGCTTTTTAAATACGCTCTCTTGGTTGGTCATAGCTTTCTTCCAAAGAACAAGCATCTTTTAATTTCATGGTTGCAGTCACCAACCACAGTGATTTTGAGCCCAAGAAAATAGTCTGTCACTGTTTCCATTGTTTCCACATCTATTTACCATGAAGTGATTGGACTGGATGCCATGATCTTAGTTTTTGAATGTTAAGTTTTAAGACAGCTTTTTCATTCCTCTTTCACTTTCATCCGGAGGTTCTTCAGTTCCTCTTCATGTTTTGCCATAGGGGTGGTGTCCTCTACATATCTGAGGTTATTGATACTTCTCCTGGCAATCTTGAGTCCAACGTGTGCTTCATCTAGCCCAGCATTTCTCATGATGTACTCTGCATAAAAGTTAAATAAGCAGGGTGAAAATATTCAGCCTTGACAGACTCCTTTCCCAATTTGGAATCAGTCTGTTGTTCCATCTCCAGTTCTAACCATTGCTTCTTGACCTCCATACAGATTTCTCAAGAGGCAGGTAAGATGGTCTGGTATTCCCATCTCTTGAAGAATTTTCCACAGTTTGTTGTGATTACACAGTCAAAGGCTTTGTTGTAATCAATAAAGCACAAGCAGGTGTTTTTCTGGAATTTTATTTTTCTATGATCCAATGGATGCTGGCAATTTGTTCTCTGGTTCATCTGCCTTTTCAAAATCCAGCTTGAATATCTGGAAGTTCACGGTTCATGTGCTGCTGAAGCCTAGCTTGGAGAATTTTGATCATTACTTTCCTAGCATGTGAGATGAGCACAATTGTGAAGCAGTTTGAACATTCTTTGGCATTGCCCCAAAAGAATGAAAACTTCTTTGTGTTTGGAATGAGATGGACCTAGAGGTTACCGTATGAAGTGAACTAAGTCACATATAAGACATATAAGTCACATATAAGACAAGATACACTCACCCGCAGCATCTAAAATACAATACAAATGAACTTATCTATGGACAAAAAGAGACACAAAGATGTAGAGAACAGACTTGATGTTGCCAAGTGGGAGGGGGATGGGGAAGGATGGATTGGGGGCCTGTGATTAGCAGATGCAAACTATTATACATAGAATGGATAGAAAATAAGGTCCTACAGTGTGACATAGGGAACTATATTCAATATCTTGTGACAAATCATAATGGAAAACAACATGAAAAGAATGTATATATGTATAACTGATTCACTTTGCTGTAGAGCAGAAACTAACAAAACATTTTAAATCAACTCTACATCAATAAAATAAATTAATAAAAGAATCATTCCTGTAAGCCATACATTCTGCTTCTACACTGTGTTTATACCTGACATTTACATTTGTATCACTGAAACTAAATATTGCAAAAATATTATCTTTAGATCTCTCTGTGAATGCAAACAGAAAAATAAGGTTCAGAAGAAAACATATTAATACAAGCAATTAAAACCTTCTTGCTGCAGTTGTAGGAAGTTACTTGCATTTAATAATATAAATTAAATGACGGTGGCCTCAAGATTGAATAAAAGTAGGAAATTAGATATTTTTATAGTCTACTACTTAAGTAACAGAATTATTTACACAGTTTTAACTTTCCTAAATCAAATGAAAAGAAATAGCACCTACAAAAACATCTTTAAAAGTCAAAAAATTATGTAGCAACTTATTTTGGAAGGATACTCTATTAGCATAATATTCTGGTTGTTTTTTTGTTGTTGTTGTTTAAATATTCTCTAATTCACTAACCAAAAATCTAAGTAAGGAAAACACTTTTTAAGGAATACTGACAAGGCTGAATAAAGACAATCTCAAATGTCTGGAATAAATATAATCACTTTATAAATCTAACTTGATAATGTATGTTTTAATTGGCTTATGGAGGATGACAAAAATACGATTTGCATTATGTATTTGGGTCACATACTTCTAAAAATAAGCTCCTTATGATAAAAGAGTGAATTTAGAGAACAGATGAGATCAGTTTCTATTAATACCATACTTTTCCAATTCAGTTCAGTTCAGTCACTCAGTCGTGTCCGAACTGCAGCACGCCAGGCCTCCCTGTCCATCACCAACTCCCGGAGTTTACAAAAACTCATGTCCATTGAGTCGGTGATGCCATCCAACCATCTCAGCCTCTGTCATCCCCTTCTCCTTCTGCCTTCACTCTTTCCCAGCATCAGGGTCTTTTCAAATGAGTCAGCTCTTCACATCAGGTGGCCAAAGTATCGGAGTTTCAGCTCCAACATTTGTCCTTCCAATGAATATTCAGGACTGATTTCCTTTAGGTTGGACTGGTTGGATCTCCTTGCAGTCCAAGAGATTCTCAAGAGTCTTCTTCAACACCACAGTTCAAAAGCATCAATTCTTCAGCACTCAGCTTTCTTTATAGTCCAACTGTCACATCCATATATGACTACTGGAAAAATGATAGCTTTGACTAGATGGACCTTTTTTGGCAAAGTAATGTCTCTGGTTATTAATATGCTGTCTAGGTTGGTCATGGCTTTTCTTCCAAGGAGTAAACGCCTTTTAATTTCATGACTGCAATCACCATCTGCAGTGATTTTTGGAGTCCCCCAAAATAAAGTTTGCCACTTTTCCCACTGTTTCCCTATCTATTTGGCATGAAGTGATGGGACCAGATGCTATGATCTTAGTTTCCTGAATGTTGAACTTTAAGCCAACTTTTTCACTCTCCTCTTTCACTTTCATCAAGAGGCTTTTTAGTTACTCTTCACTTTCTGCCATAAGGGTGATGTCATCTGCATATCTGAGGTTGTTGATATTTCTCCCAGCAATCTTGATTCCAGCTTGTGCTTCCTCCAGCCCAGCCTTTCTCATGATGTACTCTGCATATAAGTTAAATAAGCAAGGTGACAATATACAGCCTTGACGTACTCTTTTTCCTATTTGGAACCAGTCTGTTGTTTCATGTCTGGTTCTAACTGTTGCTTCCTACCTGCACACAGATTTTTCAAGAGGCAGGTCAGGTGGTCTGGTATTCCCATCTCTTTCAGAATTTTTCAGTTTATTGTGATCCACACAGTCAAAGGCTTTGGAATAGTCAATAAAGCAGAAATAGATGTTTTTCTGGAACTCTCTTGCTTTTTTGACGATCCAGTGGACGTTGGCAGTTTGATCTCTGGTTCCTCTGCCTTTTCTAAAACCAGCTTCAACCTTGTGTGCACCAGGATCCAGGGACCCCACAGAGACTGAGACAGATGTGTGTTTGAGTGTCTCTGAGGAGGTACGGGTCACTGTGGACTGCCACACGGACTGGGGCTCTGGGTGCAGCAGACCTGCATATGGCATAAGCCCTCTTGGAGGAGGTCGCCATTAACCCCACCACAGAGCCACCAGAACTTACACAGGACTGGGAAACAGACTCTTAGAGGGCACAAACAGAGACTTGTGCACCAGGACCCAGGAGACAGGAGCAGTGACCCCACAAGGAACTGACCCAGTCTTGCCTGTGAGTGTCCAGGAGTCTCCAGCGGAGGCGTGGGTCAGGGGTGGCCTGCTGCAGGGTTGGGGCACTGAGTGTAGCAGTACATGCATGGGATCTTTTGAAGGAAGTCATCATTATTTTCATTACCTCTATCATAGATGACCCCAGGTAAATAGCAGGGAGGGAACACAGCTCCCCCCATCAACAGAAAATTGGACTAAGGATTTACTGAGCATGGCCCTGCCCATCAGAACAAGACCCAGTTTCCCCCTCAGTCAGTCTCTCCCTTCAGGAAACTCCATAAGCCTCTTATCCTTCTCCATCAGAGGGCAGACAGGCTGAAAACCACAATCAGAGAAAACTAACCAATTTGATCACATGGACCAGAGCCACATCTAACTCAATGAAACTATGAGCCATGCCGTGTAGGGCCCCCCAAGATGGACGGGTCATGGTGGAGAGGTCTGACAGAATGTGGCCCACTGGAGAAGGGAATGGCAAATCACTTCAGTGTTCTTGCCTTGAGAACCCATGAACAGTATGAAAAGGCAAAAAGATAGGACACTGAAAGATGAACTCCCTGGGTCGGTAGGTGCCCAATATGCTACTGGAGATCAGTGGAGAACTAACTCCAGAAAGAATGAAGAGTCGGAGCCAAAGAAAAAGCAGCACCCAGTTTTGGATATGACTGGTGATGGAAGCAAGGTCTGATGCTTTCAAGAGCAATATTGCATAGGAACCTGGAATGTTAGATCCATGAATCAAGGCAATTGGAAGTGGTCAAACAGGAAATGGCAAGAGTGAATGTCGACATTTTAAGAATCAGTGAACTAAAATGGACTAGAATGGGTGAATTTAACTCAGATAACCATTATATCTACTACTGTGTGCAAGAATCCCTTAGAAGAATTTACATGTTATTTATTCTATGGGTATCAAGAAAATCAATGCCTGTAATAAGTATTTGACTTTCAACCAGATTCATATGCCTAATGAAAGATACAATTTGAAGCAAAGTAACTTATTCCAACTAATAATAAAGTGCCCACCAAGAAGTATATGATTAAGAAGGATTCATGAAATGGAAACCAGATTGTGTGCATGCATTATCAGTCATGTCTGACTCTGTGACACCAGAGACTGTAACCTGTAGGCTCCTCTGTTGATGGAATATTTCAGGCCAGAACATTGAAGTGGGTTGCTATTTCCTACTCCAGGGAACTGACCCAGGGACTGGACTCACATCTCCTGTGTCTCCTGCATTGGCAAGCTAATTCTTTACCTCTCCAAATATTGAATTAATAGTCTAAATCAGAAAAATCTATATGTGCTCATTCTTCATGCACGTGCCATTCACTACTGAGGTTGACTTGGATTTGGACTTGGTAAGTTGAAAAGCTTGTGGGGAGCCTCCTTTGAATCTTTTCAATTCAAATATCTCTCAGGAAAAAAAAGATATATACATATATATATATATATATATATATATATATATATATATATATATATATATATATATATAGATGATGTGGCCCATGTCATCCAGCAGTTAGAACAGAGTGAAGGAGTTAAGCCATATCCACAAATATAGTGTCAGATTTAGTATTCCCTTTAAAATCTGTTATGAACACAAAGATGCTTTATAACCAGAGAATTTGTTTTGGAAGAAATTAATCATATCACCTTACTTTAAAAGCCATGAGTTCTGAGGCAAGTAACTTGGATTTCCAACCATATTGTCAACATTTTGTTGTAGAAAAATATCACTCAGCTTATTTAGCCATACTTTTCATCTCTACCTGTAAAGAACTACTGTGACTACGTACAGTGTGTACATAAATCCATGAAATAAGGCAAGTTGGAAATTACTTTGCAAAACATTCAAACAATGTTAGGCAAATTAAAAGACAAATTATGAAAGTGTAGTTTTGGCTCATTTGCATTCACTAAATTGTGCCAACTCAAATTCTAATCCTCTCATTTTCTCTAACTTTCACAATACTTCGTCAGTGAGAAAGTGTACAGTTCAACAATGACTTTACATAAGCCAAATATTTTCTTTTCAAAAGAATTTCAAGATACATCAGAGAACAACTACTTCAATTGTTCATTTGATGTTTGGCATAGTAATTTTCATAAAATATTCTCATTATTTAAAAATACTACAGATTACAGTATTTTATATCTGTATACAAGTTTTAGGGCAAAGAGTAAAATGATCAAGAAGTGTCTCACATCAAATATTTATTTATACAGCATTAATCACCAAGTTTAAAATTACTTAAATTTTTCTCTGATATTATAATATCATTGATTTGTATTTTCTCACTGCAATAACTAGGATTATTGGTTTTCAATAATCTATAACTAGCATTACTGATTTTCACTAATGGGCAAATCAACCTAGTGAGACTTGGAGGTGACAAGAATTCAAGAAAAAAATCATTCATATAAGAAAAAACTAAAAGTACTAAATTTCTAAAAATATTCAGCAAAAGCAGTATCTTAAAAATCATGTGTGTTGACTATTCTACAACAAAATTAATTTTAAAATCATGCAGGTCCAATGCCAGCATGCTGCTGCTACTGCTAAGTCACTTTAGTCGTGTCCAACTCTGTGCGACCCCATAGACCCCACCAGGCTCCCCCGTTCCTGGGATTCTCCAGGCAAGAATACTGGAGTGGGTTGCCATTTCCTTCTCCAATGCATGAAAGTGAAAAGTGAAAGTGAAGTCGCTCAGTCATAAAGACTCACAATTTCTAAATTGGGGGAAAGTTTATCATTCTATATAAGATCTTATGTTGTCTAAAAGTTCAATCTTATCAAAATTACTCAATGAATTTTCATTTCAAGAAGGCAATTACCTCTACTCCTCCAAAAGCTATAGAAATACAAAGGTAAGAATGGCATCCGGATATGTTCTGTGGAACAAGGATGGGCACCATTAGTAGTCAGAAACTGAGAAAATTTTAGAAGACACTGTCCAGGTGAGAATCAGGTTGAGGCCTTCCCTTTTGGCCCAGTGGTGAAGAATATGCCTTGCAATGCAAGGGACACTCGTTGATCCCTGGTCCAGGAAGATCCCACGTGCTGCCAAGCAACTGAGCCTGTGAGGCACAACTCCTGAGCCTGAATTTTGGTACCCATGCGCCACAACTACCGAAGTCCACACGCCCAAGGGCCCCTGGTCCACAACAGGAGCAGCCACCACAATGAGAAGCCTGCACCTGACCGCAGGAGGCTAGTTGTCTACTCTCCACAACTAGAGAAAGCCTGGGCAGCAATGAAGACCCAGCACAGTGGAAAAAAAAAAAAAAGAATCAAGCTGAGTAGGACATGGTTAGCCTCTGATGTGACAGACAAAGGGAAGTCTGGGCATGGACCGAGCTCCCAGAGATGCTGGAGCTAAGGAGCATGTGGTCTCAGGACAGGGGTGGTCCAGGGTCCAGTGACAGAGGGCAGAAAAGACTTCCAAAATCGGGCCAGCGCTCTGCACGCAGACCTGGGCTGCAAATTTCACTCCTCACTTTAACATGCAAATACAGCATATAAAGTACAGCAGTACTGTGCCCAGGGAGATTCTCGAGGAGGGAGGATGCTGCTGAGTGGAGAAGAGGTCCTTTGTCCTGCTGGCCTGAAGCTCATGCCACAGACACTAACTCCTCAGCCCTCATCACTGAGATGGTTCATGTCATGGGTCAACTCTCCTCGGTCACACCCTACCCAGATACTGGGTTGAATATGATTTCTGGGTGTGTTTGTGAGGGTGTTTCCAGATGAGACGAGCATTTGAATGCATAAACCAAGTAAAGCAGATGGGCCTTTCCAGTGTGGATGGGTGCTGTCCAATCCCCTGAGGACCTGAATGGAACAAAAATGTGGACAAAGGGAGAGTTCACGGTCCACCTGACTGCTTGAGTTGCGGCTTCAGTTTCTCCCCCTGCACTGAGGTCAGGACTAGACTATGGGCTCCTCTGGTTCTCAGGCCTGCTGACCTGGACTGGAAGTAACCAAAGCCTTCCAGGAGGTAATCACTCCTAGGCCTTCCTACTATAGACAGCAGGTCATGGGGCTTCTCAGTCTATGTAGCTGCATAAGCCAATTCCATATATATATAGGTTCTGTTTCTCTAGAAAACCCTAATACAATTAAAACAAAGTCCAGTCCTCACAGAACTCATATTGAACAAATATACACGTGCACACACACACACGTTCAGTGGCTCAGTCTTGTCCAACTCTTTTCGCCCCATGGACTGCAGCATGTCAGGCTTCCCTGTCCTTCACTGTATCCTGGATGGAATATATATATATATATATATACACACACACATATATATTACATAGTACTTATCTCCATATATATATATAAAACTTATATATATATGACATATATCCATATACATATGGATATATATATCCATAGTACTTTCCATATATATATGTGTGTATGGAGAAAAATTAAACATGAAAAAAGGATATTGTGGTGGAGGAGGGTGCTGCGATTTTATATGGGGTGATTAGAGAGGCCATCCTTGATACAGCAATATTAGAGCAAAGACCAGAAGTAAGTTCAGGACTGAGGTATGAGAAGAGCTCCCAGAAAAAGCTGCAGCTGCTCCTGGGCCCACACAGGTATCTGCTTAGTTGTGACAGGGACAGGAAGAAGGCCTCTGGCAAAGGCGGTGGGCAAGTGTGAGATGATCGGAAAGGATGTCTGTGTGTAGGTATAGATCAGGTCACAGAGAGTTTGAGTACCACTCTGAGGGTCTTTGTTTTTACTTTTACTTTCATCATGAGATGAAAAGCCATCATGGGGTTTTGAGAAGAGACATCACAAGGTCTGCTTTACTTCTTAAAATCACAGCTAAGATTGGGTTTGAGGGGTGGCATTTTGGGAACAGAAAGGAGAGTTCAGTTAGCAAACAAATGCAATAATTCAGCCTGGATGATGTCTCAGAACAGGCTGGAAATGAGGAGATGGTGAGAAGAAGTGGCATTCCAGATATATTTTGAAGACAAAGCCCACAGGATTTCCTGATGGGTTGGATGTAAGACATGAGAGAAAAGCAAACAAACAACAACAAAATCAGGAGGATTCCTAGGTCTTTGGTTTGTGCTTCTTTAGGAGTGGAGTTTCTGTTTCCTGCAGTGAAGACTGTGGAGTAAGCTAGCTTAGGAGATAAAAAATGGGAGTTGGGTGTTACATGTGTTAAGTTAGAGATGCTTATTGAGCATCTGCAGATGCACCTAACTGCCACGCTGAGGCCTCTCCCCCAGAGTGCCTCCGCCCACATTGTTGACTAGCACAGTTAGGATTCTGACCTGTCACAAGTACTGGGAACCTCAGTCTTTCCTGCAAGGCTAGGAGATAAGTATGCGGAACAGAAGTATTCAGTTCAGTTCAGTTCAGTCGCTCACTCATGTCCGGCTCTTTGCAACCTCATGGACTGCAGCACGCCCGGCTTCCCTGTCCATCACCAACTCCTGGAGCTTACTCAAACTCATGTCTATTGAGTCCATGATGTCATCCAACCATCTCATCCTCTGTCATCCCCTTCTCCTATGTTCGATCTTTCCCATCATCAGGGTCTTTTCAATAAGTCAGTTCTTTGCATCAGGTGGCCAAAGTATTGGAGTTTAAGCTTCAGCATCAGTCCTTCCAATGAATATTCAGGACTGATCTCCTTTAGGAGGGACTGGTTGGATCTTCTTGCAGTCCAAGGGACTCTCAAGAGTCTTCTCCAACACCACAGTTCAAAAGCATCAATTATTTGGTGCTCAGTTTTATTTACAGTTCAACTCTCACATCCATATATGACCACTGGAAAAACCATTGCTTTGACTAGACAGATCTATGTTGGCAAAGTAATGTCTCTACTTTTTAATATGCTATCTAGGTTGGTCATAACTTTTCTTCCAAGGAGCAAGCGTCTTTTAATTTCATGGCTGCAGTCATCATCTGCAGTGATTTTGGAGCCCCAAAGGATAAAGTTTGTCACTGTTTCCATTGTCACTGTTTCCCCATCATTTTTCACCCTCCTCGTTCACTTTCATCAAGAGGCTCTTTAGTTCTTCTTCCCTTTCTGCCCTAAGTGTGGTGTCATCTGCATATCTGAGGTTATGCAGATAATTCTCCCAGCAATCTTGATTCTGGTTTGGGCTTCATCCAGAACAGCATTTCTCACGCTGTTCTCTGCATATAAGTTAAATAAGCAGGGTGACAATATACAGCCTTGATGTACTCCTTTCCCAATTTGGAACCAGTCTGTTATTCCATGTCCAGTTCTAATTGTTGCTTCCTAACCTGCATACAGATTTCTCAAGAGGTAGGTAAGGTGGTCTGGTATTCCCATCTCTTTAAGAATTTTCCACAGTTTGTTGTGATCCACACAATCAAAGTGTTGGAGGGAAGGAAATCTGGATTCTGAATGATGCTGAGGATTTACTAAAGGAAAGGGGCCTGAATGCTTGAGTCTGAGAGGCATAGAGTAGTGAGGGGAAGCCAGTAATCTACCCCAAATTTCCTGCATCAAGGCTTCCTCCCATAGCATCATGCTCATACCTTCCCCAAACTGACATCTTGGGTCTATTAGAAAATTAAAACTTGAAGTGTTTCCTCAACTAAAGCTAAAATTTAGTAAAGGGATCAAACTCAAAATTTAAGGATGAACCAAAAGGTGAAATTTTTATTTGAGAAAAATGGGAATTTTGTGAGGAGTCACAGCAGATGTTTCCATAAATAACAATCATATTATATACTGGATGAACTGAGGGGAAACTGACATTGAAAAGAAAATGCATAATTCATGTTATTAAGGAGTTTTGAGAAAATATTTGTTCCATGGAAACAAGACAATCTGATATAAAATTTTTGCTTTTGGATAATTCAAAGTTCACACGAAGGGATAATTATATAAAAACAGCTTTGAATTCTGAGAACTACTAGCAATGAAAAGTAGTGAAGATGATGTGAAAAAATAAGAGATGGGTGCAGGAAATTTAATATACATATGATAGAAAGCAGGGCAAATCAGACAGCTGAGAAACAATGACCAAGGAAGTAGTTAGTGTGCGCAGCTGAAGAAAAACACATGCAATAAGATCAGAAACACACACAAACAAATGGGCAACATCTGTAAGACAGAGACAACTGATCTTGTCTTTGTACCTTTTTTCTTTTATATTGATTATAAACCAAGTTTTATGACACCATCAAATTTTTTTCCATTTTAAAGAATAATTTTGAAGTAGAAATACAGTTGTATTCATTATATAACTTCTTAATTTATGTTACACAATCCCTGATTATCTTTACACTATGTCTTAATATCCCAACTGTAATTTTTATGAAAAACTGAAAATAAAGCAAAGATTGAGAAAACAAGTGAGTCAGACATCAGGTAAAATGAGAAGTTCCTCCTTGTACTTAATCCACAAGAAAGGCAGGGAGATTAATTTTCAAGAGAATAGAGAACCCAACTAAAAATAAGGAGAACATACTATTCAGGTAAACAGAAAGAAAAGAGTGAGTTGGGTGACAATGTTGATATGTTTCCTGAAATAGTTCAGGGATAATGGTGATGCTGTGATCCAGAGGGATGATGGATTAAAGAATGAGCTGTGCTGACTCCAGCAAGCGCCAAGGCTGCTGTGGATTCTCTGATATAAACCGCACATGCATTAGGCCTGTGATCTAGGGCTGGAAAAAGACATGCCGGGTGAACACCAGTTAGTTTCTAGGAAGGATTTGCTGCACCTACTGATTCTAATATTTCAAAGACATAGAAAATGTCAGAGTTGGAGAGAAATTATTTGTTATCTCATTGAATCCATGTTTTTCTAACAAATATGAATCGGATACCTAATGTGTGTCAAGCAGTGTCCACATCATTGAGCTTTCAAAAGAGTATTTAATATTTCCTTGCCTAAAAGAAACAGAAATCAAAGTGGAATATATTACAATTTAGATATATAAAAAGTGCAGAACAAGCTAACTCTGCCTGAGACCCTTGTGAGGAGTGCTTTATGGGGCAAGGTTATTTTAGTACAGAATAAAACTAAGCAAAGATATAAAAGTACAAAAGAGCAAGATATATTCAGAGAAATTAATAGCATTATTAATTGGTAGCACGATGGATGAATCTTCTCTACAAAACCCAATATAAATGGTTTATGTACCTAATAACAATTTAGGCATCTCTAATAATTTTAAATGTTAAGAACTAAAATGTATAGATACAAGAAGAATTTATAGGTATAAGAAGATAGTCTTACCATACAAATAAAGTAATTGTGCTGTTGCTGTTGTTCAGTCGCTTAGTTCTATCTGACTCTTTGTGAACCCATGGACTGCAGACTCCTCTGTCCTCCACTATCTCCCAGGGTTTGCTCTAATTCATGTCCATTGAGCTGGTGATGCTATCTAACCATATCATCCTCTGCTGCCCTCTCCTGCCCCTGCCCTCAGTCTTCCCCTGCATTAGGGTCTTTTCCAGGGAGTCAGCTCTTCACATCAGTTGGAGCTTCAGGTTCAGTATTAGTCCTTTCAATGAATATTCACAGTTGATTCCTTTAGAACTGACTGGCTTGATCACTTTGCAGTCCAAGGGACTCTCAAGAGTCTTCTCCATCACAACTTGAAAGCATCAATTTTTCAGCACTCAGGCTTCTTTATGGTCCAGTTCTTACATACATTCATGACTATTTTAAAAACCATTTGTTGATGTCCCTAATACACAGTCTTATTGCTGTTCAGTCACTCACTCATGCCCAACTCTTTGTAACCCCATGAACTGCAGCACACCAGGGTTCCCTGTCCTTCACTATCTCCTGGAATTTGCTCAAACTCATGTCCATTGAGTCAGTGATGTCATCCAACCATCTGTTCTTCCGTTGTTCCCTTCTCCTCCTTCCCTCAGTCTTTCCCAGCATCAGGGTCTTTTCCTATGAGTCTGTTCTTCGCATCAGGTGACCAAAGTATTGGAGTTTCAGCTTCAGCATCAGTCCTTCCAGTGAATATTCAGCATTGACTTCCTTTAGGATTGACTGGTTTGATCTCCTTGCTATCCAAGGGATTCTCAAGAGTTTTCTCTAGCATCACAGTTAAAAGGAATCAATTCTTTGGTGCTCAGCCTTTTATACTGCCCAACTCTCACATCCGTACATGACTACTGGAAAAACCATAGCTTTGACTAGATGGACCTTTGTAGGCAAAGTAATGTCTCTGCTTTTAAATAGGCAGTCTAGGTTTGTAATAACTTTCCTTCCAAGAAGCCATATTCTTTTAATTTTATGGCTACAGTCACCATCTGCAGTGATTTTGGAGCCCCCCTTAAAATAGAGTTTATCATGGTTTCCATTGTTTCTCCATTTATTTGCCTTGAACTGATGAGACTAGATGCCATGATCTTAGTTTTTTGAATGTTGATCTTTAAGCCAGGTTTTTCATCTTCCTCTTTCACCTTTATCAAGAAGCTCTTTAATTCCTCTTCACCTTCTGCCATTAGGGTGGTGTCATCTGCACATCTGAGGTTATTAACATTTCTCGTGGCAATCTTTTTCTCAGCTGTACTTCATCTAGCCCGGCATTTCGCATGATGTACTCTGCATATAAGTTAAATAAGCAGGGTGACAATATACAGCCTTGTTGTTCTCCTTTCCCAATTTTGAACCAGTCTGTTGTTCCATGTCTCTGTCTAAATGTTGCTTCTTGACCTGTATACAGGTTTCTCAGGAGGCAGGTAAGGTAGTCTGGTATTGCTGCTCCTTAAGAATTTTCCACAGTTGTGATCCACACAGTCAAAGGCTTTAATCTATTTAAGAAATCAGAAGATTTTCTAGAATTCCCTTGATTTTTCCATGATCCAATAAATGTTGGTTATTTGATCTCTGGTTCCTCTGCCTGTTATAAACCCAGCTTGTATTTCTCAAAGTTCTCTGTTCATGTAATGTTGAAGCCTAACTTGAAGGATTTTGAGCATTACCTTGCTAGCCTGTGAAATGAGTGCAACTGCGCAGTAGTTGGAACATTCTTTGGCATTGACCTTCTCTGGAATTGGAGTGAAAAGTAACCTATATCAGTCTTGTGGCCACTGCTGAGTTTTCCAAATTTGCTGAAATATTAATTGCAACACTTTCACAGCATCATGTTTAGGATTTTGAATAGCCTATCTGGAATTCTATCACCTCCATTAGTTTTGTTTGTCATAATGCTTCCTAAGGCCCACTTGACTTCACACGCAAGAATATTTGGCTCTAGACAAGTGGCCATGTCATCGTGGTTATCCAGGTCATTAAGACATTTTGTGGGTACAGTTCTTCTGTGTATTCTTACCACGCCTTCTTAATCTCCTCTGCTTTGTAAGTCCTTACAGTTTCTGTCCTTTATTGTGCCCATCCTTGCATGAAATGTTCTTTTGATACTTCCACTTTCCTTAAAGAGATCTCTAGTCTTTCCCATTCTGTTGTTTTCGTCTATTTTTTACATTGTTCATTTGAAGAAGGGCTCCTTGCTATTCTTTGGAAGTCCACATTCAGTTGGGTTTATCTTTCCCTTTCTCCCTTTCCTTTAACTTCTCTTCACCTCAGCTATTTGTGAAGCTTCCTTGGACAACCACTTTGCATTCTTTCTTTTCTTTATCTTGGGGATGATTTTGTTCACTGCCTCCTATACAATCTTATGTACCTTTGTCCATAGTTCTTCAGGTATTCTGTCTACAAGATCTAATCCCTTGAATCTATTTGTCACCTCTACTGTATAATCATAAGGGATTTGCTTTAGTTCATACCTGAATGGCCTAGTGGTTTTCCCTACTTTCTTCAATTTGAGCCTGAATTTTGCAATAAGGAGCTCATAATCTGAGTCACAGTAAGCTCCAGGTCTTGTTTTTGCTGACTGCATAGAGCTTTTCCATCTTCAACTGCAAAGAACATAATCAATCTGATTTCATTTTTGACTATCTGCTGATGTCCACGTGTAGAGTCTTCTCTTGTGTTGTTGAAAGAGGGTATTCGTTATGATCAGTGCCTTCTCTTGGCAAGACTCTGTTAGCCTTTGCCTTGTTTCATTTTGTACTCCAAATCCAAACTTGCTTGTTACCCCAGGTATCTTGTGACTTCCTACTTTGCATTCCAGTCCCCCTGATGAAAAGGACATTTTTTTTTTGGGGGGGGGGGTAGTTCTAGAAGGTCCTGCAGGTCTTCATAGAACTACTCAACTTCAGCTTCTTCAGCATTAGTGGTTGGGGTATAGACTTGGATTGCTGTGATGCTCAATGGTTTTCCTTGGAAACAAACTGAGATCATTCTGTCATTTTTGAGGTTGCATCCAAATATCGCATTTCTGATTCTTTTGTTAATGATGAGGTACTCCATTCCTTCTAAGGGGTTCTTGTCCACATAGTAGATATAATGGTCATCTGAATTAAATTCCCCCATTCCTATCCCTTTTAGGTCACTGATTCCTAAGATGTTGATGTATAATCTTGCCGGCTCCTGTTTTGTCACGTCCAACTTACCTTGTTTCATGGACCTAAATTTCAGGTTCCTATGCAACATTTTTCTTTACAGCATTGCACTTTACTTTCAGCAGCATACACTTTCACTACTTGAGTATCCATTCTGCTTTAGCCCAGCCTCTTCATTCTTTCTTCAGCTAATAGTAAGTGCCCTCTGCTCTGGAAACCCACTCCAGTATTCTTGCCTGGAAAATACCATAAACAGAGAAGCCTGGTGGGCTACACATGGTTCATGGGGTTTCAAAGAGTTGGACATGACTGAGTGACTAACACACACATTCTTCCCCAGTATCATATTGGACACTTTCTGACCTGAGAGTTCATCTTCCGTTTTCATGCATTTTTGCCTTTTCATATGGTGAGTAGTGTTCTCTTTGCAAGAGTACTGGAGTTGTTAGCCATGTCCTCCTCCAAAGGACCACGTTTGTCAAAACTCTTCAGTATGACCCATCCATCTTGGGTGGCCCTATATGGGATGGCTCATAGCTTCCTGAGTTACACCAGCCCCTTCTATTGCATGTATATATACATAGCAACAAAATAAAGCACTCAAAAATACATTTGTTAAATGATGTGGTAAAGAAATATATGAAAATAATGATTTCTTAAGATCTAGGTGTGTAACTTCAATTGTGACTATAAGATTTAGAACATATTAAAAAAATTAAGTGCAAAGTTAACAAATTTAGAACATATTTTATAAATTTTTAAAGATATCTCCAAAACAGCTTTGATAAATAGAATATGTGCAAGTTTATATTGCATATTTATTTTGGACAGACTTCTGTTAAGTATTGTGTTTGTATTGGTTTAAATAAAATGCTAACACGAAAAAAAGAAAATAATATATAGAATATGGGGATTAGTCATAGTTTACAAAACTTGTGGCTTTAAAACAAATAAGCACAGATACTCTGGCACTGAAAAGTTTGAGTAGGAATGTCTATAGAATTATCAGATACTTTTTTTATCATGTACACTAAGAGGAAGCTTTTGAGAATCTTATTTTCCTTAATGTGGTGTTCTATAAATATTTTTATGCATCAAAACAACACCTGCACATTCACACTTTTAAGCTGAATTTATGATATAATAAGCTCACAGAAATAATTTTATATGAATTAAACAAAAAGAGTGCATCTTGGCATGCATCTCCATCAAAATTGCATTTGTTGAATCAATTAGTAGTTAATTCTAAAAGGACAAAATTATATACAAAAACCTCATGTGAGAAGGCATGAACTAATGAACAATAAAATGAAAAGATGAATTAATAAGTGAAAAGATGAGTTTTAACAGAACCATCAAGAGTTGCTTTGAAAGGCATTTCTAAGAATCATTAAGTGAGGAGCTTTTCAGACTTCTCCATGCCTGGTGAAAATTACTTCTCAAAAGTAACCATTTAAAGTTCCTAGAAAATGTCCAAAGGGCATATAACAAATGGAGAAAGGTTTATTCAATAAACTCTACTTAAAACCAATCAAAACAGTGAGGGAGGGTCTGTGGCATCTGAGCTACAACCCACTTCCTTCCTTCTCCCCTCCAAGCTCAGGAAGATGGAAGTTGCACCTGAGTGTGTGCATGACCTGCAGCTCCCGGTCAAGCATTACAGCATCTGCCCCAGCAGGTAAGGCCACGGCGCTCCTTATCCAGGTCTGTGATGCAGAAGTTCTCCTCCAGGCAGAGGCTGTGGAGTGGTCAAAGGCTCTCTTCCCCACCCATCTCCCAGTTGTAGGGTTAAAATTCTACCTCTGCTGTGCAGGCCAAGGCTGTGGGACCCCAAACACGCTGATCTCAGCTACCTCATGTGGTGGATGTTCCACATGAGGAAAAGTACATCAAGCCTATCAGGAATTACTGACCTCATCCAGTGCCACACTCATGGAGTCAGGAGTGTCTGCCCGAGAGTAGCAGGCTGCTATCCCTAACCCTAGCTCCAGAGCAGTGATGTGGAGTTCTGACTAGGAGAAGAGGCAAGTCATACACAGGAAGAAAGAGCTCTGTATCTTTCTCTAAGGGAACGGATTTCATCTGGAATAGAGGTTCAAGCTGAGCAACACAGTCAAAAGCAATGCAGATTTTGGTGCTGGGCTGTAAGGAGAAGACTGACAGCTCTTTGATAACAACAAGGGAAACAAAACGCAAGCAAGAAGCTGAGCAGAAAGAACCATGGAGACAGAGAAGAGATCGGAATCAGAACAGGTTTTAAAGACTGGCTCCAATTTGAGCAGAAGAATTAAAATCTTAACTGAGAGACCAGGAAAAGAGAATGACAGTTAAAGACAGCCTGGTTAAAAACACCAGCATCTCTGATGGGAAGGCAAGACAGATGTGTACATGATAAAGTTTTGCCCATGAGTAGAAACTTCAGAGGCTAACACTGCAGGGGAAATAGGCTTCACTGAAATAATATAGCCAACTCATGAAACAAATAAAGAAGCAAGCAAGCAAAAATAAGCCCTGGGAGTGAGGACAGGGATCAGTATCCAGATCTGCTACAATATACTATCTAAAATGGCCAATTTTCAACTATAAATTATGAGGCATCCAAAGAAACAGAAATATGACTAACTTTCTTCAGAGAAGGCCCAGATGTTGGACATACCTGACAAAGACATTTAAAAAAAACTGTTGTTAAATATGTTCAAAGAGCTAAAGTGACCATGCTCAAAGAACAAAAGAAGTTAGGAAAACAGCATCTCATCTAATATAGAAGATAAAGATATATAACTTATTAAAGAAATAAAATGATTCAAAACGAAAAGAATTACTAGAGGGAGTCAATATTAAGTTTTAAACTGGCAGATTAAAGAATTCATGAATATAAAGATAAATCAATAGTGATTATGAGACCTGGTGAAAACAAAGAAAAAAGATTGAAGAAAAATGAACAGAATCTTGAAATGTAGAAGACTATCAGCCACAGGAATATATATGTAATAGGCGCTGCCATAACGAGGAGAGAGAGAAAGAGATCCCTTCCAAACACAAAGCATTAAAAGCTGAACCTTCACAGATTTGATGGAAAACATCAATCTGTACATCTAAGAAGCTCAATGAACCCAACTAGGAAAAACACAAAGAAATCCATTATCCAGATACATACACATCACAATAAACACCGAAAACAAAAGGAAAAGAGAAATTCTTGAAAAAACAAGAGAAAATACACTCATCTTACACACACACACACACACACACACACACACACACAGAGAGGCTCTAAGTAAGATTAACAGTTGACTTCTCATCAGAGACAGTGGAGGTCAGAGGCAGTGGGATGGTATACTTGAAGTGCTAAAAGAAGGAAAAAGAGGCTGTTAATCAAGAACCCTACATTCAGCAAACTATATTTCAAAAATGAAGGTGAAATATATTCCTAGGTTAACAAAATCTGACATAATTCATTGCTAGGAAACTCACTTTTAAGAAATACTAAAGGAAAGTCTTTAGCATAGATAGAAACATGAATTCACATAAAAAAGAACTCTGGTAAATATAATTATAGGGGTAATTATAAAAGTATAATTTCATATTTCTTTTCTGTTATCTTGAATTATTTAAGAATAGTATAAACCAGTATTAATATACTAGCATTGTTAAGCCTATAATGTAAAGAAATCAAATAGATTTGGCAATAACAGAACAAAGGAGATGGATGGAAGCAACTATGAATTGGAGTTGGGAAATGACACCAGATGGTATCTTGAATCCCCAGGAAGAAATGAAGAGAACCAAAAATAGTAAATAAGAACATTACATAACAGATCCTATAAATATATACTTGCTCTCATTTCCTCTCTTGGCTTTATTAAAAGGCAAAACCATATAAAGTGTTAGTTACAACAATGTATTATTGGAATTTTAACATATATAGACATAAAATATATAAAAATAATAGCAAAAAAAAGGGAGAAAGGTGAATAGAGCTATGTAGAATTAACATTTCTCCTGGGCAGTCCAGTGGTTAAGACCTCGCTTTTCAATGCAGAAGGTGTGGGTTTGATTCCTGGTGGGTTAGCTAAGATTCCACATGCCTTGGGGCCAGAAAATAAAAAAGCATAAAACAGAAGGAATCTTGTAACAGATTTAATAAATACTTTAAAAATGGTTCACATCAAAAAAAAAATCTTGAAAAACATCTTTCACTTGAATTAAGATAGTGTAAAGCTGAAGCAGATTCTGTCAAGATGGATGCATAAATATATGCAGCAAATCATCACATTGAATACCTTCTATTTACACATTGTCTGTCAATTATATTTCAATAAAACTAGAAAAAAAAGTTGCAAACTGGAAAATCTAGAGTCACTAAGAAAATAAATCATAAGTATAGTTAAAAATCACTGAAATATTTAAAGCATGCCTAGAATATGCCCATTCAATGCAAAAGAAAGTAGTAAAGGAGAAACAGAGGAATCAAAAAACATAAAAAGCAAAATGTAAGCTAGGAGAAAAAATACGGTCATATCAGTAATAATGTTAAATATAAATGCATTAAAATTTAGTCAAAAGGCAGAGATTGTTAGAATGAATTCAAAAAAATCCAAAACCTAAGTACATGTCATTTATATGAGACACACTTTAGATTCAAAGATAAATGTAAGATTAAATTTTAACAAACACAGAAGGATATACCATGCAAACAGCAGACATTACAGAGCTGGAGTAACTATACTTATATCAGATAACATAGGCTTTGTTTGCTACTGAAAATTTATTCCCCACTAGCAGCAGCAATGGAAGAGACCCTGATGCTGGGAGGGATTGGGGGCAGGAGGAGAAGGGGACGACAGAGGATGAGATGGCTGGATGGCATCACCGACTCAATGGGCATGAGTTTGAGCAGACTCCGGGAGTTGGTGATGGACAGGGAGGCCTGGTGTGCTGCGATTCATGGGGTCGCAAAGAGTTGGACACGACTAAGTGACTGAACTGAACTGAACTGAACTGAACAGCAGCAATGACAGGGAGTCTGTCTACCACTGAAATCTGCTGGAGGCCGACCGCAGGGAGGGATGGAAAGTTGGATGGTGGATGACAAAAAGTCTGGTTGTTGGTCTCTATGTGGATCTGTTTGCATACTGCTGCAAGCTCACATCACTTAAAAAAGTATCTTGCACATGCTGAAAAAAGAATGATCTTTTAAAATCTGGGCTTAAATATCTGTGTTAATTTTGGGCCTAAGGCTGAGTGGAAAAACAGAAGCTGCTAGTTCTCACTGCGTGTTTAAAATATAGTCTTTTCAATTGGTAATAAAGTCTCTAACTTCGTGTGCATCCTAAGGATAGATGGTCTAAGCTGAAAGATATTAGATTCCAAGCTATCCTAAACTCAACAGAGCTCCTGTTCTGATTGGTTTATGTGGATTAATAAGTAGATGTGTAATTGTAACATAAAAGACATAAAGAATCGCTAAAGAAATCAAACGCCTAATACTTTGAATACGGTAGCTTAAAAAAATTCGTTCTCAAGAAGCTGCTAACTTAGAAACATTTTTGTTTTGGGAGATACAAAGCGAATTCTTGGAGATATCAAATTAGTTTGATAATTTTGGTCTAAAAACAGCTTTGTGAAAAGCACAATGGGATATAACATCACTTCACATGTAACATGATGGCTAGGGTAAAAATAAAGCCAGCTAGTAACAAGTGTTGATGAAAATGTGGAGAATTGGAACTCATAAACACTGCTATGCAGCTGCTTGGCAAAACGATCAGTTCCTCAAATTGTTAAACATAGGGCTATCATGCGACCCAGTAATTCCACTCCTAGGTAAATGAAAAACAGATCTGACAACTTAGGTTCACAAAATACCACAGAGCTTGCCGTGGGTTAGTCTGCCTTTCTGAAAGTTCTGGCTTCCACGGCCCCTTTCCTGAAACTAGAATGGTTTTCTCTGCACCCTAAGATGCATCTGTATTGAGCATTTGTTGTGAAATTGTGATTTATGGAAAGAGATTGTTTAAAGGTTTTAAAAATGGTTTGTGGAGTGGGGGCAAAACCAGGACTATAAATTTCCTAATTAGTAAATATTATCAAGCATTTCCAGGATAGTAAGGCTAAATTCAAGAGATTAAAATTTCATGGTCCTGAAGAACAGTGTAGCAAATTCCTAAAACAGATTTGGAATAAAAACTTTCTGAATTACCTAATAAAGCTCTTTAGAATTTGATGTTTTTTCCTTCTGTCTGGGGCAAGCAGGCTTTCCTGGAGGCTCAGTGGTAAAGAATCCACCCGCCAATGCAGAAGGTTTCCTGGATTGGGAAGATCCCCTGGAGAAGGAAATGGCAACCCATTCCAGTGTTCTTGCCTGGGAACTCCATGGACAGAGAGGAGCCTGGCGGGTCATAGTCCATGAGGTTGCAAAGAGTCAGACTCAATTTAGCAACTAAACAACAATAACAACAACTGGGACAAGCACAATACCTTAAGAGGCACCTTAACAAATCTAATCAATTAAGTTGCTTAGTGAATGCTCCCCCCTCAATGTACCCTGACATTTCCTTACTGATATGTTTACCTATATTTATAACTTCTCTACTTAGGCCTTTCTGGGCACAATCTCTAAGAGAACACTCTTACAGAGAAAACCATCACCACAGCATCTAGCACAAAAAACTGAATAAATAGAGAGAGAAAGAGGGAACATGAAAGTGGGTCCAGGAACACTCTTAAAAAAGTCAATTTTTTTCAAGAGTGAATGTGGAAAATTATGATTAGATGACTCATCATATCATGGACTAAATAGGGATAATTCTGAGAGTTCTCTTCATAAGAATAAATAATGCAATCATGCAAATAATTTTTAAAAATGGATATACTTCTACTGAATTGCTTTTATTTATCTAACCCTAGTGAAAGAAAATACAAAAAAAAATTGGCATTTAAGAACAGAGTCTATGAGAGCAGTTTTTTATGATGTCAAGGGTCAATTATTCCACAGATAATACCTTAGGATGAGACCAATTCAAAACTTAATTGGTGCTATCCCATTCCACCCAACCCTTACATTTTATGAATTGCTTTCTACAAAAACATACTTACTTTATCAGCATATCATTTAGCATAATTATATAAATAAACATCAATGAAAATGTATGAGGAGCCAGTTTAAAAAGTCGTGACTTTGTAAACACTGCCCCTCATTAATTATTATCTTGATTAAAAAAAGAGGTTTTATTTTTCTTATATATGACATTTAAAGGGCAGATATGTTTAGCTTTTACATTTAAATAAAATAGCTAAGAAAATGGTCATGTTCTGTTTTCTGAATATTGCTTACATTTATTACAAAATACTCAACTTACAATGCATGACACTTCTTTTGTATGAAAAAAAAAGATTAAAAAGAAAGGTAGCAAGGTAGTTCATTTTTAGTTGCTTTATTTGACAGTCACTCACTCTTACCAAAAAGGAAATACTGATGAAAGTTTATGGAAGACCCTAAAGGAACTGAACTTAGAGGACTCAGTTCAGTGGATTTAGTAAAAGCAAACTGCTAATTTACCAAAGGAGTTATCTAAATTCAATACTCTGCCATCAAACAGAGGGTAAAACAAAGACAAAAACAATTTAAACAGGTTGCGGGCAAATCCTCAGTACCCCTATGTATTCAGACTTTGGAGAGGCCTTTTCATGGAGTAAAAACTGCCATTTTATCTCTGAAAGTGTGCACTTTAAAATAATATAATTAAATATTATAAAAATAATAAAAATAATAGAAAATAATCTCATTATAAACTATTACGGGTCAATTGCAAAGTGACTATATATGACAAGCCATTTTCTTTTTAAGCGAGTATACAATCTCCCAAATTATTAGAGCTGATTTAGACTAACAGTAAAATTTTAAAATAAAACATTGCCGGGCTGTAAAAAAATAGGATCATGAATATTTTTCATTGGACTCAATAAAGAAATATTTATATCTTAGCTAATCTTAGGTCTTCATATCATATACAATAGTATTTTAGTCACATTATTCATCAATTTAACAACCTATGTAGACTTCATTATCATTGCATTTATCAAGATGGAGATTGATTTTAGATAGGTTTTATTCATCCTATTACTCTTTGCTTTCCTCTCATACCATCAGTCTCCTCTTCCTGCTACACACACATTTGCAAATTATAATTTCTCCATTAAAAATAAAAGATGCCAGAGGAATAGAGAAAGAAACAGCAAGCACTTTGCTTAATACTCAACTATTTAACACAAAGACAAAATCTGGTTTCAGTTTCCTTGGACTAGAAAGCAATTCATTGAACAATCTCGATCGGTTACGAAGGATTTTAATGAAATTATGACCAAGTACTTAAACATAAATGGTAGGTTTTAGATATATACACTCTAATCAAAGTGAATAAAATAATTGAAAGCTATTGTATGTTATAGGTCTTTTAATTCTGTTATTAGCCTGAGAACCACAAAATCCACCTGAATTCTTGTTACAGAGTCAGTAATCATAACAAGCACATATAGGACAATCAACCTGGCCAGCTCTACTGGAGCGGCTAAAGTTTTATCACCAGTTCTGCATGACACCAGCATTATTTATGTATTTAACTTTTATTCTTTAAAGGATTTAAAAATTATCTACACTTCAAATTCAGACTCATCCAAAGTAATAATATTCATGCAATCAAAACTGTGATATTATAATTACATTTTTTCTAATGTGATACACTACTCATGTCCTCCACTTTTCAAAAGTTCACTTCTTTCCAGTTTACTTTCATGAAAGACCTGTACTTGTACCTGTTTTGACTAAATGAAGGAAATCCAAAAAGGCTTTTCACTTGTACAAAAAAAAGGTGAGATGTGAAAACATCATTCTGTGTTTGTTTTAGAGTGAACTGTTATAGAGGCAGTGCTCAGTCAGAGCAGAGATAGTGGGACCCCAAGCTCCTTTCCCAGACCCACCAGCATCTGGTCACCATACTCTGACCTTTGTCTCTGGGCATCTGTGCTTTACCTGATTTATTTTGTGCATCTGTTAGCAAGATGTGTCCAGAGGTAACTGGTTCTTCCTTTTATATGCCATTTGGACTTGCAAAAGTTTTCATAGAAACATTCTACTTTCAGATAGCATGGGAAACCTGTATTGCATTAAAATAACAACCCCTAAAATGATCTCACATACCACCCATGTTACAAGGAAACACAGTGAAAATAATTAAACCACATAATTTTCAATCTAATTTCTTTTTCATAGAAAAAAATACTGATAACATACACTAGCAACAAACTTAAAAACACAAATTAATGTTCAACTTAATACTGACTACCTATGCACTATAGTATGTAATCTAAAATTTAAAACAGTTGAACAGGGTTAGCTGAGTTGATATATTGAACCTGAAATGCTCATTGACTCAGTCTCATAGTGGGAATTAATGACTTTGGGGGAATTGTAATTTATACCAAATGGAAGTGTGTATACAAAGTATGTATATATACAAAGGACAGGCTGATTGAAGGTTTCACTCATCTCCTATCTTACTGAGTATAGCCTCTGTGGTTTCCAAGGTTGATAAAAATTAAAGGTGACCTTTTACTCCCTGAGGGAGTGATTTCAATGAAAGAAGGAAAAGAAAAGAGCAAAACTGTGGTTCAATATGACAACTCTACTACTTGTGTTCTAGAGAAATATCATTTTATCCTGAGTTCTTGATCTTAATTTGATCCTTCCTCTCTACTAAATTAATGCATTCCATTTCTTCTACCAGAAAGTTTCAAATCATCTGTCTATGCATCTAAAGAGTGTTGAGAAAGGTAGAGCTCATTAAGCATTATTGTTTCTAAAGGCAAATAGATCATCCTCAGAACTCAGGGAGCTAAGAGAACAAATGAGTTTCATAATGATTTAATTATATTAAACTATCACTATTTCCATGACTATTATCCAGTCTTTGCCTATTAATATAAAACTCTGTAATGCTCCTAGATATTCATTTTATTTTTCCATGAAAACTGGGAATGAGCTCTTCCTAGCACTTAATTTCTTTTTGAAAGTGAAACATTCTCTTAATAAAATTCATGACATTGTAATAACAAGTGATAGAAAAGAAATCATGGATTCTAACCACTTTGTCCTCCTTTGGGAAAGCATCCAAGGAAGCGGAGTGAAGGGAGAGAGAAAAGAAGAGAAAATAAAAATAAGGCACATGTCAATAATCAGATTTTAAGAAAACAATCATATGCAACTTTAAAGTATAAAAATACAGGTACTTTGAAAAGTAAATGTTTATTCTTACCAAAAAATAGTCACTATTCAAACTTTCATTCCAAATGCACATATAATCATCTTGCTATATTGTAGGTACAAAAGTTGGACACTGCAATTTCAGAAATTTTTAGAATCTGGATTATTAAATCTATATTTAAAACATTCTTTAGAAAGAAAAAAAATGCTACCATATTTGGTTTACCTATTATTGAAAAGATTATATTAAAATGCATAACATTTAAGTGAATAATTGTATCAAATTGTCCTTAAAATATTTATAGTTATGAATTGGAAAAATGTAAGAAAGGGAAGTGTCTGTAATAAATAAAAAGAGAAAGGAACTATACTATTTTAGCCATAAATTATCCCACAAGGTTGATTTATTTGTAGTATGCATTTCAGCATTTACAATGTCACAGAGAAAACCAACTTTACACATTTTTGTCTTTTGCCCAAGATTAAAAATTGTAAGTTGTGCTTTCTTTTATTTATTTTTTTAGTTTTAATTTTTCCCAAGATTGAATGGGTATAGTAAAGATAGATGAACTTCATTAGGCCTGGGTGTCTGTTTGAAAGCATAAGTGCCCCTTAGTTCAATCTCCTTTAAACACATCTCCTGTTTAAAACATGAGTTTGACTCTATGTTACTGGCTTGCTTCAAACCTATAATGTGAAATTAAAAGCATCCCACACTATGCACACGCAGCCAGAAATAACACTTAACCCCTTTGCACTGTACTGCTTAGGGCCAACACTTTTCAGAGTGCTGTGTGAGTTGTTAAGTATTTTGAATATCATCACAGGTTTTATTTGTGAGATTTTATTCCAAAATAGTGTTTTCAAGAACTAAAGAAGGGAAATTAAATAAATAGACCCGGTGCACTTTTTATGTGCCAAACAAGATCTCAATCCACGGTTGCTCTAGAAAGTCTGTAAGGTAGCACATGAAGATTAACTAAAACACGTTAAGTTTTAGAAGGAAAAAAAAATTATTATGTGGTCAAAAAAATGGAACCTAAAGAAAAATTAAATGTGCATAGATTAGAACTGTTTTAATTCTCATAACAACCATATGTAGTAATTATTACCATACAATTTCATAAAGAAGCTGTTTTTCAGAGAAGTTAAAGATACAAAGATAATCGTAGGCTCATCTTAAGTATATTAATGCATCTATTTTACTGAATGTCTTAATTCCCCGAGAGAGATTTTAGAATCATACCCTACTTACAGCTCAAATACACTACTAAAAAACAATGTTGGGTAGTAACTTCACTTTAATTCTAACTGTGATTTTTCCAAATTAGGGAGACATAAGTGCAAGACTCCATGAAAAAAAAAAACAAACAAACAATATTTTGACACACTCTAAATATCCAATTAATTTTCATGAGATAAACTTAGTACTAAATTTCTTAGACATGATAGTAAATGAAGGGATTCTCACCGAAGCTAATTATCGCTTCATAAATGATTATATTGGATTAAATTAATGCCACACAAACTCTACAGATTTTATCTTCATTCAATCTGAAACATGTTGCGAAACTAAAGGAAGGTTGTTGGGTTTTATTGCTTTGTACAAGAAGAACTGACCACAACACCTTTCAAGAATTTCTTAATTCCTGACACTAAATATAAATCTCCGACCTTCTTCAGGAAACAGATGTGCTCCCACAAGTAACCTGTTGGTTCTGAGTGGCAATCGTTTTTGAGGTGCATACATACAAAGAGCATCTTTTATGAATTCTTTGCATCACTCGTCCCCTGCGCCGAGCAGGCGCGGGTGGGGCGCATCCGCATGCGCTCAGGGATGCGGGATGCTGGCGGCCACGGTACTCACGTTGTTGGACCGCAGAGACACGCGGCCCCCGCAGCGCGCGCAGAACTTGGTGCGGCAGTAGGAACACAGGTGGCCGCAGCCGTCCGCGAATTTGGTCTTGTGGCAAATCCCGCAGGTCGGAGCATCATCCTTGTGCTCTCCCTGATAGCGCCGCGCTTCCTCCCCTATTTTCCTCACTTGTTCTTTATAGCTTTCAAATTGTTGATGCAATCTCCTGGACAGAAGAGAAAATGGCCACACTCAGTAGACGAATGAGCTGGAAAAACAACAACAACCACTTTTTCCTAACAGAGGAGGCATCTAGTTACTTGAACTAAAGCAAAACATATAAAGCCACTTTCCTCAATAGTGGGCTTCCCTTGTGGCTCAGCTGGTAAAGAATCCGCCTGCAATGCGTGAGACCTGGGTTCGATCCCTGGGTTGGGAAGATGCCCTGGAGAAGGGAATGGCTACCCACTCCAGTATTCTGGCCTGGAGAATTCCACGGACTGTATACTCCATGGGGTCGCAAAGAGTTGGACACAACTGAGCGTCTTTCAATTTCCACTTGCCCTCTAACCATATTATCAGAAGTAAGAAAAGTATTAGCTTGTATTTATTCCGTCAAGTGTTGCCTACTATTAATAGCACTGAGCCATATGTAAGTTGACTCTAAATAATCACTATTTTCCCCAACAGTGGAATTCTTGTATCCACTCATTGCGTCTGCTTTGACAGGCAGTTTTCAAAGTATTTTACTGGGACTCAACACTTTACAACAAGAAGTATGTGTGTATACAACTGAGGCAAAATTATACAATGTTCTTAGACCAACTCTACAGAATTTGCTTTGGTATTCTGTCTTACTCTGAAGTCTAATAGTGATTTGTGTTGTTGTTGTTAGTTAGTTGCCAAGTTGTGTCTGACTCTTTTGTAACCCATGGACTGTGGCCCACCAGATCCTCTGTCCTTGAGATTTCCCAGGCAATAATACTGAAGTGGGTTGCCTTTTCCTTCTCTAGGGGCTTTTCACCACCCAGGGATCAAACCTGCATCTCCTGAATTCTTTACCACTGACTCACCTGGGTATCCCAAATACTGATTACTATTTGTAAGAAGTTTGTCACAGTAAATTGAGTTCATGAAGTATAATACGTGCTTGGGAGTTGACTATTTTAAACTACATGGCTAGGCAAGCTGTCTTCACTTCCATTCCTGGAGACTTGTTTGGCATCAAACATTTCACACAGTACACAGAATATAACATTTATCTTCATATATATATATATATGTATACATATATATATTTAATACATATACAATTATATTAATATAATATATGTTTAATATATATATAATATTTTATATATATATATGTATGTTGCTGTTGCTGCTGCTAAGTCACATCAGTTGTGTCTGACTATATATATATATATATACATATATATATATATATATATAAAATAGTTGAGCTTGCTTAGATCTGCTGCATCAGCTTACAAGTTCTAAACCATACCTTGAAAATATTCAGATTTTTACATGCCCCAGTTTTACTGGCTCTCTCCAATCTTTTATGTACGAGGATCCCTATTCCTCTTTATTGATAAGTACTGAAAGTGGGACAACTAAATTTGTTGAGGCACAGCATTTCCCCAAGATGAAGAACGTTCACACTTAATGTGATCGAGGCCCCATAGCCTTCCCATCAGTCCAAATTCCTCTCTCTCAGACTGCTACAAACAGAAGCGGAGCACGGTGACATCCTGTAAATCCCCAGAGGAAGGATGCCTTTGTTTAGTAAATGACAGCTGAGAGCATTTCCCAGGCCAACAGTCATTGTCTCTTACACCAGAAGAGAAACTCATGGGGAATGTCTAAGTAGATACATCTGTGTCTCTAAGCTTCTTTCTGGATATGAGTTCTCCATGATCAGAGAAAACACATGCTATTGCTAATTAATGCAGTTTGTGTGATGCTCCACTTCTACAATAACTGTGGGGGGTCTGGGACTCCCTGGAAACTGAATCAAATAAGTTAAGTCTCAGTACTATATTGGTTGAAATACTAGGATTTTATTATATTTTCCTTTTAACATCAACAACTTTTAAACAAAATTTTAATGATTAAAATTTCTGAAATCCCTTTCCTGCTTTGCCAATTGACACTTTTTTTTCTACTTGTTTTCCATAATTAAAGTAACCATAGTTGCTCTAGCACATAAAGTAGTTTAGAATCTGAAACATTCCTAGTTTAGAAGCCAGCAAATTTCAGCTCAGGGAAGGATATTATAATACTTGGTTTAATGAATATAAGAATATCTGATCAATATATTGAAGAGCAATTTGACCCATTCTACAATGCTAATCAGACAAAGAGTGCACACATAAATATTTATTGTGAGAACCACCAAATCATAAATATATATAATGCAAAGGAGAAAGCTAGGCTAGGAAAAAGCTCCTCTATGAATGTATGATACAGAATATGATTTAGTTTGGGTGTTGGCAAATTTTATGGTCAAGGCCAGTTTATAAATATTTTAAGATTTTGTGAGCCAGGAAATTTCTGTTCAAAGTACTCAGCTCTACCGTTGTAGCAGGAGAGTAGCACACACAATATGTAAATAGTAAGCATGACTGTGTTTCAGTTAAACTTTTTAAAAAAATGGTAACCCAGATTTAGCCAGTGCACCAGTCTGTCAGCTTCTGACTTAGTGTCTGATTTGTACTAAGGCATAACAGTTTGAAAATCAGATTTTCTGACTTTTAAAATTTCAAACACAGACCCCAAATTGGTTAAGATGCCGGATTAAAAGGCTGTGTGTTCATCTTCTCCTGAGAGAGCATCAAAATCGCAACTAGCTTTGAACACCCATCAGCGGGAGAATGCTGCAACCCACCAAAAATGATACCCCGCATCCAAAGACAAAGAAGAAGCTGTGACAAGATGGTAGGAAGGGCACAATCACGATAAAACCCAATCTCATACCTGCCAGGTGGGTGACCCATAAACTGGATAATAGTAATATCAACAGTTCTCTCACTGTTGTGCAGGTTCTAAGCCCTGCATCAGGCTTCCCAGTCCAGCACAGGGACTGGGAATCCCCCAGAAATCTGACTTTGAAAGCCAGAGGGATTTCACTCCCTTGGGACTGGGGGAAACAGAGACTTCACTCTTGGAGGGCACAGACAAAATATTGCATGGACCAGGACCCAAGGGGAAGGAGCAGTGACCCACAGGAGACTGAACCAGATCTTGGCAGTGTTGGATGGTCTCCTGCAGAGACGTGGGCCCACAGGGACTTGCCACAGGGACAGGCATTGGTAGCAGCAGTGCTGGGAGCAGCCCTTGGTGGGAGCCCTCTTGGAAGCCAGCATTGACCCATCATAGAGCCTGTAGATTCCAGGGCTGGGTTGCCTCAGGCCAGAAACTATCAGGAAGGGGGCACAGCCCCACCCATCAGAAGACAATCAGATTTAAGTTTTACTGATCCCTGCCCACCAGTTTTTCCCACTGCCAGTCCATCCCATCAGGAAGGTTACACGAGTCTCCTAGCCTCATCCATCAGAGGGCAGACAGAAGATACAAGAAGAACTACAATCGCGCAGCTGCCAGAAAGAAAACCACATCACAGAAAGTTAATCAAAAGGAAAAGGCAGAAGATTATGTCCCAGGTGAAGGGACAAGATAAAACCCCAGATAAATATCTAAAGGAAGTGGAGATAGGAAATCTTCCAGAAAAATAATTCAGAATAATGATAATGAAGATGATCCAGATCTCGGAAAATGAATGGAGAAGAATCAAGAAATGTTTTCCAAAGACCCAGAAGAACTAAAGAACAAACAGAGATGAAGAACACACTAGGAGGAATCAATAGCAGGATACCTGGGGCAGAAGAACAGATAAGTGACCTGGAAGGCAGAGTGGTGGAAAATCACTGCTGCAAAACAGAATATATAAGAAAGAATGAAAAAAAAAAAAAAAAAAAAGAAAACAGCCTAAGAGACCTCTGGGACAACACCGAATCCACCAACATTAAATTATAGGGGTCCCAGAAGGAGAAGAGAGAAAGAAAGGACCCAAGAAAATATTTGAAGAGATAATAGCTGAAAACTTCCCTAATGTGGGAAAGGAAATAGTCAACAAATTCCAGGAAGAGCAGAGAGTTCCAGGCTGGATAAACCCAAGGAGGAACACACAAGGGCACACAGTAATCAAACTGACAAAAATTAAAGATAAATATGATGAATATTAGAAACAACAGGGGAAAAATGACAAGTAACATACAAGGGAACTTCCATAAGGTTATCAGTTATTTCCTCAAAAGAAACTCTACAAGTCAAAACGGAATGGCATGATATGCATAACATGATGAAAGGGAAGAACTTACAACCAAAAATACTCTACCCAGCAAGGCTATCATTGATGGAGAAATAAAAATCTTTACAGACAAACAAAGGTTAGAATTCAATATCACCAAACCAGTTTTACAAACAAATGCTAAAGGAACTTTTCTAGGCAGGAAACACAAGAGAAAGAAAAGGCCTACAATTAATAAACAAAAAAACAGGTAAGAAAATGGTAGTAGAATCATACATATCAGTAATTACCATAAGTATGAAAAATGAAAGTGAAAGTGTTAGTCACTCAGTTGTGTGCCCAACCAGGCTCCTCTTGTCCATAGAGTTCTCCAGGCAAAAATACTGGAATGGGTTGCCATTTCCTTCTCCAGGGATTGATCCTGGCTCAGGCAGACTCTTTACAGACTGAGCTGCCAGGGAAGCTTAAGTATAAATGGATTAAATGCACCAGCCAAAGACATAGACTGGCTGGGTGGGTGAAAGCATGTGCAAGTATACACTTCCACTTACCACATCACTCTATTTAACCACCCAAATTATATGCAATTATTTTCTATTGTTAGGTTAATCATGTTTACATTATGGCTTGCAATTGTATATATCTTTTTGTTGGGGGGGTGGTCTAGCTATTGACTGTGAAAACTGATAAACATCTTTTACTATTGTGATTATGTAACTATTACTCATTTTATTAGCATTGTATCATGATTGGTCAACAGAAAATAATAGAATTCAATATAACTAAAACTACCACTTAATAGAAAAATGTAATCACTTTTTAAAACACAGATACACATTAGAAATATCTAGGAATTTTTTGAAAAATACAAATGTCAAGGTTTTGTTTTGTTTTTCCCTAAAGTTCCAGATGTGATTCTAATGAGCAGCCATCTTTAAAAACAACTGCATCATATGATGATGTTTTACTTCAATTTAGTTTAACTTTTCCTATTTCATATTCTGCACTCCCATTTCATTTAGTTTATGTTACCCAATTTGTCCATCCTTTTTGTTGTTGTTCTTTCACAAAAAGAACAAGTATATTAAGTATAGTAGGAAAACGTGTGTGTATATAGAATTTATAATATATATATATACTTTAGAAAACATAAACTATTGCTTAGCTAAAAAATTTATGACAGTTTTATATGTTGACTAAATATGAATAGAATGCTAGATTTCTAATTTACACTCACTCAAAACACTATATAGTTCCATTTATTCTGGAATCTAGTATTACTGCTAAAACTTTAGAAATCTTATTATTTCAGTGATTCAAAAAATAATTTGAATGAGGCTTGAAACTTCTAATCAAATTCCAAGAAAGAAATACTATTTTGTAAAAAACAGGAAATTAGCATGTGATATAGTATTGCTAAATATAGATTTTTTTTTTCAAATTTCACAAAACTTTATGCTAGTGTCCATTATTTGTTTTCATACTTTATTCAAGATTTCACATTTTATCTAGCTTCATTGAGCAGCTTCAGCTGCATATAACAAATGCTGGTGAGTTATTTTTTCAGTTTTATTATATATATTTTCTAATTTTCTTTGTTATGGCTTCTAAGATACACCCATTGTTTAATATTGAATGTTTAATTTTCAAATACGTGGAGTTTCTAAAGTACCTTTGGTATGAACTTCTTGTTTAAATGCTTTCTCCTCTGCAATCACCCTCTGTGTTTTCTCAGTTTTCTAACTGTATTGAGGCTTCTGATGGCCAAGTCAGAGATCTCTGGTGGTAAATGTCACATTACACTTGTCTTCAAATATCTTTTGATATTGATATATTGATTTCTAGCAAAATTCCACAGTGATAAGAGAACAGACTCTATGATTTCAATACCTTTACACTACGAAATTTTTGCAGCTTTTTTTATGTCCCCATATATATTCTAGTATCTCTTTTTTAATAGTCTATGGGGGCTTGACTAGAATCTGTATTCTGCTGTTGTATGAAAATTATATACATTTAATCATGTTGAATTGGTTCATGGTGCTTTTCAGGTCCAATATATCCTACATTTTTGCATATTCATTCTATTAATTTTTGAAAGTTTGACATTGAAACTCCAACTGAAAATCTTACTTTACTTAAAAATAATTGCAATTCATAATGGAACTATATGAAACTTTGTTTTGTATTTTCCAAGTCTCCTGTAAACTATTAAAGTATGTGTTATTATACTTTCATAATTTAAAAAAATAATTTAAAATATAAGTAAATTTAAAAAATTCAAACAAAAAGGCCTTTTATCTGTCCTATTGGGTCCAATAAAAAATGTATCTGTTTCAAGGAAGCTTTGTGAAATATATTTGTGCAGAGCACTGACCACTGCAATGAAAACTCCTCTACTGCAATTTCATAGCATTTCCTTTGGTCCCCCAAAAACTACTTCATACTATTTCTACCATATATTACTAGTATTTCTGGACATGATACATGTCTTCTACCAAATGGTAAATGGTTTAGAAATGCACAGTTCAGTCAAATAGTAAAAGTATACATGTTATGAATGGAAATGTCACGTATACTTATATGTGTGTGTATATATATAATATATATATAATATGTTATATACAGTGTATAATATTATTTAATTATATTTATATACATTATATATATTTATATATATTATAATTATATTATATTATATATATATTTCATTTTGAGAAAAAAAGCAAAACTCACAATTAATAAAGAAGTTTGTACTGAAGACTAAATATCCATCAAATACTACCACAAAATGCTAGAAATGCTGGATAAAATATTTAAAAGGATAACTTTATGTTTGAATTTATGTTTGAGCTCAGGAGATACAATGGAGATCCTCAAATGAGAAACCTGAAATAGTAGCAGTAATTCTGATACAATATAGCTCTGAAACCAATGGCTTCCCTGGAAACAAAGACAGAGGCTCTTTGACCAAGAACTTCAGTTTTAACTTTTGTACATGTAGCTGAAAATAGCCTAGATGGGTTATTAAGAAGCAAAGACATCACTTTGCTGACAAAGGTCCATATAGTCAAAGCTGTAGTCTTTCCAGTGGTCACAAACATAAGTGAGAGTTGGACCATAAAGAAGGCTGAGCACCGAGGACTCGATGCCTTCGAATTGTGATGCTGGATAAGACTTCTGAGAGTCTCTTGGACAGCAAGGAGATCAAACCAGTTAATCCTAAGGAAATCAACCTTGAATACTCATTGGAAGGACTGATGCTGAAGCTGAAGCTCCAATATTTTGGTCACCCGATGTGAAGAGCCAGGTCATTGGAAAAGACCCTGATGCTGGAAAAGACAGAAGGTAAAAGGAGAAGAGGGTGGCAAAAAATAAGATGGTTTGATAGCATCACTGATTCAATGGCCATGATATTGGGCAAACTCTGGGAGATAGTGAGGGACAGGGAGGCCTGTTGTTCTGCAGTCCACGGGGTCTCAAAGTCGGACAGGACTTAGTGACTGAACGACAATGACTGAAAATAAAATTTTAGTTAGGTAGCCACCAAAAATAATTGACGTAGAATGTATAATATTCAAACTGGGAGAGGGTAAAACAGGGAATGAGAAAAAAGTCAATACAAGGAAAATATAATTGAAACAAACAAACACAACATCCAGAATACAGCATTTGATAGTAGAGACAATTCAGCCTATCAAGAATCAAGAGTCACAGTAATTGTAGACTACGGTATTATTAAAAGTTCATAATATTAGATTTTAAAAATTCAGCTAAATGAGTTCTAGATAAGAAATACTCAAAAACTATAAAATAAAAGCACAGGATGTTTTAAGCAAAAATTTTGAAAAATATATATAAGACAAAAAGCATTACTTAAGATAGTGTTCATTTCATGTTGTATGTGATAATTCTAAACTTCTCTGCACAAAACATATAAAGCCAAAAACTGATAAAACTATTAGGACAGAGAAGTCTACCATCACAGTAGAATATTTTCACACACCTCTGTCTATGTAGTTGACAGATCAAAAATAAACAGTGACAGGAGAGGTTTGAACAAGTTTATATGTGTATATGTATACCTGTGTCCAGTAAACTAAATTTGTTTCAACATGTTGAGTGCAGTAAATATATGCAAGAAATACATATTTTTTCAAGGAGATATAAAATTTTTCCAAATCTGGGCTCCAAAAGTAAATGAAAATGTGTTATTTCTTAAGCAGCATAGCAAATGCATGGTGTATTCTTTGTTCTTTTTCTTTACATTCTACATGTGAGTAACATAATACTCCTGTAGGTGTGAAATATTTTACGTTAAAAAGAAGGAAAATTTATTTCTCATTAGGTATCACTGCCTAACAAATGAGTACTATTAGAGAATTGAAAAAGTGTATGTATTTGAGAGCATTAAAATCTACAAAAGAATTTACCATGTATGGAATATAATTTTCAGAAGAAATGCATATGTTTAACCACATCATGACTTTTTATGAAGTATACAGTATTATTCCTATTTTATTGATGAGGAAACTAATTTTGCTTTTATTTTCTGCCTGAATATATCTTTCTAAATCTGCATGCTTTAGTAAAAGAATTAAAATAGAACATTCTCTAACACCATATAAAAAAATAAACTCAAAATGGTTTAGTGATTTAAGACCAGATACTATAAAAATCAGAGGAAAACGTAGGTAGACACTCTTTGATATAAATCAAAGCAGTATTTTTTCTTTGATCCATCTCCCAAAGTAAAGGAAATAAAAGCAAAAAGAAGCAAATGAGATCTAATGAAACTTAAAAGCTTCTACATGACAAAGGAAACCTTGAATAAAATGAAAAGACAACCTACTGAATGGGAGAAAATATTTCTAAATGATATAACTGTTAAAGGGTTAATATCCAATATATATAAACAGCTCACAGAACTCAACATCAAACAAATAACCAACCCAATTAAAGAACGGGCAGAAGAACTGAGTAGACATTTTTCCAAAGCAGACATTCAGGTGACTAACAGGCACATGGAAAGATGCTCAACATGGCTAACCATCAGGGAAATGTAAATCAAACCACAGTGAGATATCACCTCATATCTGTCAGAATGGCGACTATCAGAAAGGACACAGATAAAAAATACTGGCAAGGATGTGGAGAAAAGGGAACCCTTGTACACTTTTTGTGGGAATGTAAATTGGTGCAGCCACTGTGGAAAACAGTATGGAAGTTTCTTAAAAAAATAAATAAATAAAAATAGAGCCATCCATGGTCTGCCAATCCCACTTCAGGGCATATATCTGAAAAAAAAAAAAATACTAATTTTAAAAGATAAAACAGTGTGGAGATTTCTTAAAAAACTGGAAATAGAACTGCCATATGACCCAGCAATCCCACTTCTGGGTATACACACTGAGGAAACCAGATCTGAAAGAGACACGTGCACCCCAATGTTCATTGCAGCACTGTTTATAATAGCCAGGACATGGAAGCAACCTAGATGCCCATCAGCAGACGAATGGATAAGGAAGCTGTGGTACATATACACCATGGAATATTACTCAGCCATTAAAAAGAATTCATTTGAATCAGTTCTAATGAGATGGATTAAACTGGAGCCCATTATACAGAGTGAAGTAAGCCAGAAAGATAAAGACCATTACAGTATACTAACACATATATATGGAATTTAGAAAGATGGTAACGATAACCCTATATGCAAAACAGAAAAAGAGACACAGAAGTACAGAACAGACTTTTGGACTCTGTGGGAGAAGGCAAGGGTGGGATGTTTCGAGAGAACAGCATCGGAACATGTATATTATCTAGGGTGAAACAGATCACCAGCCCAGGTGGGATGCATGAGACAAGTGCTCGGGCCTGGTGCACTGGGAAGACCCAGAGGGATTGGGTAGAGAGGGAGGTGGGAGGGGGGATCTGGATGGGGAACACATGTAAATCCATGGCTGATTCATGTCAATGTATGACAAAACCCACTACAATATTGTAAAGTAATTAGCCTCCAACTAATACAAATAAATGAAAAAAAAAAAAAAAACAACAGAGGAGTGAAAAGAAAAAAAAATAAATAAAAGATACATGTACCCTGATGTTTATAACAGCACTATTTATAATAGTCAAGACACAAAAGCAACCTACACATCCATCATCACAGGACTAAAGATGTGGTGTATATAATATATTTATATTACTCAGTCATAAAAAGAATGAAAAGTCACCATTTTCAGCAACATGGATGGACCTGGAGGATATTATGCTAAGTGAAATGTGTCTCTCAGGAGATTTCTTGGCAGTCCAGAGGTTAAGACTTGACGCTTTCATAGCCAGGGCCCCAGTTCTGTCCCTCATCAGGGATCTAAGGTCTTATAAGCCAAGTGGTGGGACCAAAAATTAAAAATAAAAACTCAGATAAAGACAAGTATTGTATGATTATCACTTTTATGTAGAATCTAACCAATACATCAATCTAGTGAATATGACATAAAAGAATCAGACTCACAGACATAGAGAAAAAGAGAGCGTTTACCGGTTTAGGGGGGTGGTATGGGGCAGGGGAGTGGGAGGCACAAACTATTGGGTGTAAGATGGACCACAAGCATGTATGGTACCATGTGGGGAATATAGCCTATATTGCAATATCTGTAAATGGAGTGTAAACTTTAAAATTGTATAAAAATAAAAAAATATTAAGAGTAAATACATAAATAATGACATACTTCAGATTTTATATCGCAGTTACACAGAACATGAGAATGAATGTGATGCAACTTGCAAAGGAAAGCATTTCTGGCCTCAGCAAAGTGTTCACTGGGAGTGAATGTCCACTTTCGATCATTACTAATTGAAAGTGCATGAACAAAGCTGACTATGGAAAAGCAAAAGCTATGCTGCTAAGCTCAGCTGCAGCATTTCGACAGACTCTATACTCCTGTTCAATTATGCTCCCACTCATTTCTCAGCTCCTCTATGGTATTTGTTCCCCAAACTGACTTCAAGTGACTGTGCCCTTCTGTAGAATTCAAAATGCTATTTTTGTGACTTGGGAACTCAGCGCTGGTCTCCTAAGCGCTGGTGTGACTTTGGGAGACCCCACGGTCTAAGTCACAGTAGCACCTAGGATACAGCACTGAGTTTCCAAGAGGCCCAGAGGCCACAGCAAAGGGTCTGGTCGGCAAGATGAGGCTTCTTAACTGGGGTCTGCGGGCGAGATCTCTGGGTTCATACTCTCTCCACGGGATGCCCTAAAGGGGCATTCCCTTCCAGTCTTGCAAAAAGTGAGGAAACTTTCAGCCCACAGAGCAGTTTCCAAGGACAAGAGCCAGCAGGGAACAGAGCTCTTCTCCCAGAAGGATGCACCCCCATGCCTCACCCCACAGGCATCACGCCAGCACCTACCAGGACTCACAGCCTCCTGGATGCCACATCTTGGTGGCAAGAATGCATCTGAACCCTCTTCTCCCGTGCCTTTAAATTTCCTTCTTGGTTTCAGCAATAGGCCCTGTTTATACAACTGGTTTGTACACCATCACAGAGAGCAGAACCAAAGCAGAAAGATCCCGCTGTTTCTCAGCACAGAACTCAGGCCACATCTTCACATCCCTTTCTTCTGGGGCTTCTTCCTCTACTTACAGATAGGACTCCCTTATTGTGCCCTGAAAGAAAAAGCCCAACACAAGTCCTCATCATCCTCTCTAAGTTGTTTCCTAGAGGACTCCTTGTTTTAATCAGTAGAAATTATAACAGGAAAGCAGGCGGGGAGAGGTCGCAAAGAGTTGGACATGACTGAGCAACTGAACTGAACTGAGGAGGGGACAGGCAGAAGCAGCCTTCACAATTTCGACTTCTTTGAAATCTCCTTATTTCATAACCCTCTGAAATGCTCTAGGAAACTCCCTCTCACAAGCCAACCTCAATGCCCTTCTTTTCCCCCCACCGTCACTCACACCACTCACTGTCAAGATGCTGTCCTCATATGCTGTTAGAATCAGGATACAGGGAGCGAAACTGTAAACAGTCTATTTATTTTTTGTATCTAACGTTTTAATGCTTTAATCCATATCAAATATGTGACAGTATTCCATTATGAATAATGCATGGGAATTCATATTTGATTATATGGTATTTCAGTAAAGGCAGGAACATAAATGCAGCATCTTTTGTGAAATTTATTTGTACTTTTCACTTTTAAAATTAACACAGTATTCTTACTGATTAGCAAGATTGACAAAATATATGATCACAGATCTCTGATTTAAATTTTCTATGAAGGAAACAGAGAGTATTCTAAAATATGCAATGCTATCAGAAGAAAAGCATTGATAGAAACCTTGGCTTTCTCCCTGGATGTAACTTTTTCATTGTTTCACTATGTCATAATCATTGCATTGTTTTGTTATCTCTGCACTCAATTCAAGAAACTCCAAGATTTAATTTATAAGCAAACTGTTTGGATGAGTAACGACATATACTTGAAGGAAATAATGATGAATGCCTAAAAAACTAAATATTATTCTCTCTGCATCTAAAATATAAATATCATCCTATAATGCAAAATAAATTATTTAAACAGGAAGTTATTAATAACATCCCTACCAGTCAATGCATATATGTCGATCCCTTACCACAAATAACTGGAGATGCTGAGTGATGGTGATGGTGGGATGAAGAGGGACCTTTGTAGTCAGCAAAGTGCCTAATTTACTTCTTTTGTTCCTTCCTCCAACCCCAAAGTCATCAGAAGCTAGAAGACCACAATCCCTCCTTCCTTCCTGACTTTGCCTTGCAAAGTCTAGGCTAGATTTTCCTGGAGTATGAAGGGATGGGAACCAGGGCTTTGAAGTTTCGAAAACCAAGGTTACAGGTCCTGAGGAAAGGTGTGAGCAGTTTGAATGCAGCTCCCGAGATGGAGAACCGTTTTGGAACATACGTGAGGCAGGAAGGCAGGGGTACTGAGAACAGCAAGCATGGTCTTTGCTTCCTTCCAATCCCTTGGCACAGGGCATCTGCAAGGACCTAGGGAAGTTGTGGCAGGGCAGATACAGTCAGGAGAGTTCTTCTGAGAATGCTGGACTGGTTCAGTGCCTCCAGAAACCTGGGGGATGTCCAGGAGGGAGCCCCAGTAGTGACTGAAATTAATCATCTGCTAGTCTGCTATGCTAAAGGCTTGTTTCAGAAATTTTTGACAGCAAACTCACATGAATCTCAACTCTGAAGAGAACTCCTTGTGCTTTACTCCAAGGAATGTCCTTTGCACTTAGGAAGTAAGTTATATGGAAACATAAATTAGCAGTTTATGGCAACATATACCAAGTGACAAAGAATGCAAATAACTCGTTCAGTAGAGAGTAATAATTCTGGATGAGATGATCAGGGAGATCTATTTGGTTTAGCTGGTCAAAATATTTTCTTAGATGATTTAGAACTTGGACTATTCTCTAAAATAATAAAAATCTGGCTCATGGTGGAGTTAATAGAATTACTTACACAAACAAATAGGAAAGCACGCTGAGATAATAATAAAATAATTATGAATGTTCCCAAATATCTAAAAAATGGAGTTTAAATCAAATCACCTTTTAGATTCTTTGTGTATCAACAAACAAGCATGCAGGTGTGTGTGTTCCAGAAAATGACAATCCCAGTCACCCTACACAAGTGACCGTGAAGTCAAAACACAGGTGCAGTTAAGAATGGTTTCCTGACCCCAAAGCACAATTATCCACTTTTTCATGAAACTGTCTCTTTGATTCTACTCTGTAACAGAGGGCCAGTAAACTTCCAGTACATTTCAGTGGGGACTGACTTTTTCTTTTAAATGATGCTTGGAAGTAGTGGTCCCTGTATGAGAGTTGATTTGAAAATATTGAAAATCACAAACATCACAGTCTTTTAAGCAAAAAGGTTAGGTAATAGAATTTGGGGCTACAAAATTGTTGAAAGGGGGAAAGAAGTGGTTTTTGGCCTGATCTCCAAGGATGACCCCCAAAACTAAAGCACAAAACCAGCTACTCAAAGTTCCTCAGCCAGGAAGCTGTGGAATCAGAAAGTCACTGCCCAAAGGGCTTGTGTTGGAGCCCCAACTCCTCAGCTGAGGTGCTCTGGTCTGGAAGCCACCCCCAGAACCCCACTGAGCCCCTCAGCCGCAAAGAGTCAGACACAACCGAGCGACTAAGCATAGCGCACAGCCCCCCGAGAAACTCTCATACACATATATGTAGCTGTCTGTCCAGTCCATTTCCTCTAGCAAACAAGTTGCAAGAACGGCAAGTCAAGGTAAAACTCAGACTCAGATACAAGACATATACAATCAGATAAGCACACATCCAACCATGCTTCTGCAGACATGAGATACACAGCCCCAATCTACCACCTGTAATGAAGACTCACTATTCTTAGCTTGGGTTATTTCACCAACTTTTTAATGAGGCTCTGGCCAAGAGGTTCCCTCACTTTGGCTCACCTTTCACACTCTTTGAGTGATCTCCCTTAAAAAACTGAACCAATTACATCAGTTAGAAGCTGAACTATCATTTCTAAGAGAGTCCATTCCCCATCCCAAGATCCAAGGTGATTCTCCCTCCTTCCCACTTATTTCCTTACTATCAGTGTCTCTTACAAACCCTTCTCATACATCTTACATCTGCCCTTGCATCAGGCTTTCTCCCTAGCTACGATGCACAGTAGAATCTTACAAACAGCAATGCAACAAGCATTTACTGAGCTCCAATTGTACAACAGGCATTGCTTGCCTCCCTGGGGTACAGACAGAACAGTGTAAAACAACAAAAGAAGATAAAGTTTCACTTATTCTATTACTTTATTTAAGGCTTTTTGATAAATATCAGAAAATGGGTCTTTTCTGTTGTACATGGAAATCATTCTCCCTACATTGGAGACTACTATTTTTTTTTCTTTTTATCTTCAAAGCCTAATGTACACTGTTGGTGGAAATGTAAATTGGTGTAGCCAGTGTGAAAAACAGTATGGAGGTCTCTCAGAAAACTAGAAACAGAACTGTCATATGACCTAGCAATCCCAGTCCTGTTTGTACATATCGGAAAAATACAAACCCACTAATTTGAAAAGGTACATGTACCCCAATGCTCATAACAGCAATATTTACAATAGCCAAAATATGGAGGTAACCTAAATGCCCATCAACAGATGAATGGGCAAAAACAAGTGATATGTAATATATCACTTTTTATCTGACTATACTTATATAATGGAATATATCTATCTATATTCATCTAATGGAATATTAGGTATAAAACAGAATGAAATTCTGTCATTTTCAACAAAGTAGATGGACCTAGAGAGTATTATCCTTAGTGAAATGTCAGAGGAAGACAAATACTGTATGATATCACTGATATTTGGAATCTGAAACATAAAACAATGAATGAATATTAAAAACCAGAGGCAGGCTCACAGATATAGAGAACAAGCTGGTGGCTACCAGTGGGGAGAGAGAAGTGGGGAGGGGGGCGAGATAGGGACAGAGGATGATGAGGGACGAACGCTGAGTATAAAGTAAATATCCTGCAAGGATATATTGTGCAGCACAGAGAAATACAGCCACTATTTTGTAGTAACCTGAAATGGAGTATAATCTATAAACATACTGAATCACTATACCATTCCCCTGAGTTATAATATGGGTTTAGTCGCTAAGTCGTGTCTGACCCTTGCAACCTCATGAACCATGGCCCGCCAGGCTCCTCTGTCCATGAGATTTTCCAGGTAAGAACACTGGAGTGGGTTGCCATTTTCTTCTTCAGGGGATCTTCCTGAGCCAAGGATCGAACCCGGGTCTCCTACACTGCAGGCAGTTTCTTTACTGACTGAGTTACTATAAATAAACATAATATTGTAAATCAACTATACTCCAATTAAAAGAAGGCATATCATGCTGAAATCTGAAAAAAGCCTAATGTAATTTGATCATAAAAATAAAACAATTTATTTTAAATATGTAAATTTCTAGGCTCTAGTCACAAAATTTAAAAAGGCTTATGATTTGCTAATATTCTTGATTAAATTAAGTAGCTTTTGTTATTTAGGGGAACAATTAATCTGAGTTAAAATGTTTAAATGTATTTTTGCAATATTTTCAGATTATATAAAACATATATAGTATAACAAGTTGTTTGCAGTTGTTTATAATATATATATATACATATATATATACACACACACATATATAATATTCTTCAGAAGGAAATGATTGTAATTGCAAATTCATATAATTCAAGTGAGATCACTTCTGCAGCAGTGTATTTTCCTTGCAGCCTTGAACAGTCTGTTGCAACCAGAACCCTTACCAAGTATTATAAACCTTTAACTTCTCAATGATTTGTTAATCTACATTCAGTTAGGTTAATTTTTCACTGGTATGTAGGAACACAATATGCTCTTTCTCTACATGACCATGTTAGCTTTCTTTTGACACAAGTTTGAACTATTCTACATTTCATCTTTGTTTTCTTCTTTGGTTGTTCTTTACATTTAAGAAATCCAGTTGTACAAATCTGAATCCCTTGTTTCTTTGCTAGGACTTGGGGTTCACAACTTTGAAGTCATTTGAACCCCATTCTCAGAGTGAGAAAAGGTCAAGAAAAGATTCCAAAACTTATTTTAAATGGAAATATTTATGAAAATAGAGACACAGGAGGGACTTTGAAGATCTCTGGGGATAAGCTTCTCATTATATAATGGGAAAATCTAGGAAAGGTCCTGAAACTGGTTTGTGATAATTAGGTCCGGTATTTCCATTACACCTTCCTGTCTTCAGAATCTCATCTGAATATGGCTGAAGGAATGGAAAATTACCAATCTATGAAGGATGTTCCCAGGTGTTCTCAAACATAACACCAAAGTTATCCAAGGGGCTTATTAAAATGCACCTTAACCTCAGGTGTTTCTGAGACAGTAGGTGTGGGGTGCCTCCCAGGAACCTGCCTTTTTAATAGTCAACCCAGGTGATTCTGATTATCTGAGGACTGTAATATAGTAGAGATCCTACATTAGGGTTAAATAAGAAAATGAAGGCATTTTTCATATATCTTTCCTATCACTTGTTAAAATAATCTTCATCACATTATTAAATTTTAATTATAAACGCAAAAGTTGAGGTATGGCCTGCAAGAAGTTATGCTGAAAGTGTAAATATTGTGTTATCTAATTTAATGTGATGTCCACCATTGTTTAAAGCTTAACAGGTTTATGAATAACACATATGTACACATTAGGATTCATAGATTTTAAAAATAATCATAGTAGAGATTGTAGGAGGAAAGGGTGAATAGACAGAGTAGAGAGGACTTTTGGGGCAGTCAAACTACTTTGCATATTATAAAGATGGATAGGTGTCATCATATACTTGTCCAAGCCACAGGGTATACCACATCAAGGGTGAATCCTAAGGTTAAACTATGGATTCTGGATATTACTGATGCATCACGGGAAAGTCATCAGTTATAACAAAAGCACCTAGTGGGGAGGGGTACATGTGTCAGGGCAGAGTTCCTCAGGAAATCTCTGCACCTTCCCCTCGGTTTTGTTGTCAACCTAGAATTTGTCTAAAAAAAAAAAAAAAAACCCAAAAACTGAAAATATTAACAGAGGCTAACAGAGTTTTGCCAAGAGAACACACTGGTCATAGCAAACACCCGCTTCCAAAAATGCAAGAGAAGACTCTACACATGGACATCACCAGATGGTCAGTACCATATCAGATTGATTATATTCTTTCAGCAAAAGATGGAGAAGTTCTATACAGTCAGCAAAAAACAAAAAAAGACCAGGAGCTGACTGGGGCTCAGATCATGAACTCCTTATTGCCAAATTCAGGCTTAGATTGAAGAAAGTAGGGGAAACCACTAGACCATTCAGGTATGACCTAAATCAAGCCCCTATGACTATACAGCAGAAGTGACAAATATATTCAAGGGATTATATACAATAGAATGCCTGAAGAACTATGGACAGAGGTTCATGATATTATACAGGAGGCAGTGATCAAGACCATTCTCAAGAAAAAGAAATGCAAAAAGGCAAAATAGTTATCTGGGGAGGCCTTACAAATAGCTATGAAAAGAAGAGAAGCAAAAGGCAAAAGAGAAAAGGAAAGATAAACCCATTTGAATGCAGAGTTCCAAAGAATAGCAAGGAGAGATAAGGAAGCTTTCCTCAGTGATCAATTCAAAGAAATAGAGGAAAACAACAGAATGGGAAAGACTAGAGATCTCTTCAAGAAAATTAGAGATACCAAGGGAACATTTCATGCAAAGATGGCCTCTTATTCAGGACAGAAACGGTATGGATTTAACAGAAGCAGAAGATATTAAGAAGAGGTGGCAGGAATACATAGAAAAACTATACAAAAAAGATCTTCATGACCCAGATAATCACAATGGTGTGATCACTCACATAGAGCCAAACATCCTGGAATGTGAAGTCAAGTGGGCCTTAGAAAGCATCACTATGAACAAAGCTAGTGGAGGTGATGGAATTCCAGTTGAGCTATTTCAAATCCTGAAAGTTGATGCTGCAAAGGTGCTGCACTCAATATGCCAGCAAATTTGGAAAACTCAGCAGTGGTCATAGGAATGGAAAAGGTCAGTTTTCATTCCAATCCCAAAGAAAGGCAATATCAAAGAATGTACAAACTACCACACAATTACACTCATCTTACACACTAGCACTGTAATGCTCAAAATTCTCCAAGCCAGGCTTCAACAGTACGTGAATCGTGAAATTCCAGATGTTCAAGCTGGATTTAGAAAAGGCAGAGGAGCCAGAGATCAAATTGCCAACATCTGTTGGATCATCGAAAAAGTGAGAGAGTTCTAGAAAAACATCAACTTCTGATTTTATTATTTCACTATGTCAAAGCCTTTGAATGTGTGGATCACAACAAACTGTGGAAAATTCTTCAAGAGATGGGAATACCAGACACCTTACCTGCTTCCTGAAAAATCTGTATGCAGGTCAAGAAGCAACAGTTAGAACTGGACATGGAAAAACAGACTGGTCCCAAATTGGGAAAGGAGTATGTCAAGGCTGTATATTGCCACCCTGCTTATTTAACTTATATGCAGAATGCTGGACTGGAGGAAGCACAAGCTGGAATCAAGAGTACCAGGAGAAATATCAGTAACCTCAGATATGCAGATGACACCACCCTTATGGCAAAAAGTGAAGAGGAACTAAAAAGCCTCTTGATGACAGTGAAAGAGGAGAGGGAAAAAGTTGGCTTTAAAGCTCAACATTCAGAAAACTAAGATCATGGCATCCGGTCCCATCACTTCATGGCGAATAGATGGGGAGACAGTGGAAACAGTGTCAGACTTTATTTTTGGGGGCTCCAAAATCACTGCAGATGGTGACTGAAGCCACAAAATTAAAGATGCTTGTTCTTTGGAAGAGTTGATATAACCAACCTAGACAGCTTATTAAAAAGCAGAGATATTACTTTGCCTCCTATGATCCATCTAGTCAAAGCCATGATTTTTCCAGTAGTCATGTATGGATATGAGAGCTGGACTATAAAGAAAGCTGAGCTCCAAAGAATTGATGCTTTTGAACTGTGGTGTTGGAGAAGACTCTTGAGAGTCCCTTGCACTGCAAGGAAATCCATCCAGTCCATCCTAAAGGAAACCAGTCCTGAATACTCATTGGAAGGACTGATGTTGAAGCTGAAACTCCAATAATTTGGCCACCTGATACGAAGAATTGACTCACTGGAAAAGACCCTGATGCTGGGAAAGATTGATGGCAGGAGGAGAAGGGGATGACAGAGGATGAGATGGTTGGATGGCATCACTGACTCGATGGACATGAGTTTGAGTAAACTCCAGGAGTTGGTGATGGACAAGGAGGCCTGGCGTGCTGCAGTCCATGGGGTCACAAAGAGTCGGACATGATTGAGTAACTGAACTGAACTTGAAAAAATATTAAAGTCTGTTAAAAAAAAAAAAAAAAAAAACTTACTGTCCAAGAAAGATTGCAATAGCAATGTTATTATATATAAAATGTGTCTATAATACATTCATATAAATATAATACTATTCATATTCTCAACACTCCAGTAATTCAAAAACATACCCCAGGTATTATTGAACAGTTCCCTGATAGCTCCGTTGGTAAAGAATCCACGTGCAATGCAGGAGAACCCCGTCCCATTTTGGGTCGGGAAGACTGGCTGGTGCAGGGACAGGCTACCCACTCCATTGTTCTTGGGCTTCCCTTGCGGCTCAGCTAGTAAAGAATCCGCCTGCAGTGCAGGAGACCTGGACTGAATTCCTGGGTTGGGAAGATCCCCTGGAGAAGGGAAAGGCTACCTACTCCAGTATTCTGGCCTGGAGAACTCCATGGGGAGTATGGCCCATGGCGTGGCAAAGACTCGGACACAACTGAGAGACTTTCAGTTTCAAATAAGTCACTACAGGTGAAAAGAATATTTTTCACTTTGTGTTTAGGACCGTATTTAGTCTTAAAAATGAGTATGGATGCATGCATGCTCAGACGTGCAGTCGTGTCTGACTCTTTGCGACTGCATGGACTGAGTCCACCAGGCTCCTCTGTCCACAGGATTCTCCAGGCAAGATTACTGAAGTTGGATTGCCTTTCCCTTCGCCAGCGGATCTGCCTGACCCAGGGATCGGACCCAGGGATCGAACGCAGGTCTCCCTCTTTGCAGGCGGATTCTCTACCAACTGAGCCACAAGAAAACCCTATACGTTTTACTTATTGTCAATGTCCAGCAGATGGCGCTAAAGATTCTTACTTTCATATAAAATTCTTACTAGTTGTTTTTCTTGAAAATACCTAATATGTTCAATCAAACCAGATCAATCAGCAGGAGGTATAACTTATTAGAAAAATTTGTGTTTTCAGAGGCAGCTGAAAAAGAATAAAAGAGCAATGTACAAAGTGGTGCAGTTTCTGCTCTTTTTTGGAGGACCTCTTTCTACATGCCCTGATAGAAATTATGTATTAAGAACTCTGTCGTTTATTTTTGTTTGTTGTTTGTTTGGGTTGGTTTGACAGAGAACTCTTAAAGATGTAGCTCATCCAATCAGCATCCCACGGGGCTCTGAAAGCACAGAGAAATGACACTTAGGAGAAGTAAAGCAGAGCTGATGATTAGCGGCGAGTGTTTCATAGTCTGTTACTTCAGTCAAGCATTTATTTTTAATTCTGTTTTCAATTTACCACAGGACGCCACTCCTGAGTGAGCATTAAGCGAGCATCTCAGGACACAGAGGCCCCCTTGCACACTTCACAACTTTTGTTCCACTTCATCTCCCAAGAAACATTCTCTCTGGACTCTTGCATGTTGAGGCCCTGCGTGTGTAACTGTGTCTTAGATCCTAGAACTAGTGATTCCAAATGATCGGATATGGTTACTGCTTCTAACACTTGAGATGCACCAGAGGCCTAAACCTGAAAATCGGCCCAAGAAGAGATCATTTTAATACTTTGAGGAACAGGTTACTCATTCACAGCACAGTCCAAGAGAAGAAAGTCAAGAGAGAGGCAGACGAGAAACCATAAAGTTAACTAGGAAGGAAGTTAGTTTTTTGAAGAAAATGATCTAATAGGTAATGTTGGTCCATCTATGTGATAAAAATACAATTGGTCAATATTAAATTCTACTCCATAGACTTCTCTGTCTGTTTCACGTCATTGATGCTAATCCATCTGATACAGAAAGGCCAAACCACATGTGGGAACCATTTAGAAGAAGGCTGTGTCCACACACATGATGAAGTCAAAGTGCTGAGCGACCCACTCATGCCTGCAGCTCCCGGAAGGCACAACGCCATCAGCCTTGCTTTTGCTGCATCATGACCATCTTCCCCAGACTGGCTGTGTTTTACTAGGGTCCAGAAGTGAAAGATAAACCAACTTCAGTCCACAACTGGATGCTCTTCAGATTCAACATAACATTTGGAGGACAAATCTAGGGTAGCCTGCTCAGGGTCAAATCTAGTTCTGTTTCTTAGCTTCTGACCATAACTGTGTGTGTGAGCTCAGTGATATCCAGCTCTTCGCACCCTTGTGGACTGCAGCCTTCCAGGCTCCTCTGTCCATGGAATTTTCCAGGCAAGATTATTTGGGTGGGTTGCCATTTCCTACTCCAGGGGACCTTCCCATCCCAGGGTTCAAAGCTGAGCCTCTTACTTCTCCTGTATTGGCAAATGGATTCTTTACCACTAGCGCCACCTGGGAAGCCCAATGAAGAACTTACATAAACTCTCTATTCCTTAGTTTTCTCATGTATGAGCTGGTGAAAATAGTGGCAACCTGACATGACCCTAAGGAGGGTTAGGTGAGTTCCCCCAGTTAAAGTGCTGAGCTCGGCGTGAGCTCATAAACATTAACTGAGCTCATGTTATTACTGCACTCTTATTACTACTCATATTACTACTGAGCTCATATTATCACCTGTAGACATAGATCATACATGAGGGAAGAAATGACCTCACACTGAAGTTTTGGGGAAGCAGCTATTCCTGCAGGATTTCCTGGCATGTAGGGACCAGTGCTAGTGACTCAAGATCATCTATCAACAGACCCAGGAATAAGGGACAAAAGGACATCTTATAAGACAAAAGTCAAAGAGAAAGGCAAACCTACTAGTGTAACTTGTTTTGTGAAAAGTCCAGGAGATACAGCCACTGGGGTAATGCACATAATTTCGTTCGAAAAAATGGTCAGCATTTTAAAAAATGGTCATTGAAAATTCAAACAAACAGAAAAAGAGAAGGGAGATTCTAAAATCTGATATTTTAAAAAAGAACAGTATCATTAAGGCTATTGGAACTGAGAAAGGTAGACTGTCCAAATCACAAGTGTTCCTAATGCTCTGAAATAGTGGATGGATGAATGATACATAAAATATCTCCTAACATGTCAAAAGTCATTTTCCCTTTTGCTTTTAATGTCCGATCAATTTATGTACACTGAATTTACCCTTCTTATCAGTGAGTTAACCAAGTTTTGCTATGTGTTCTTTTGAATGATAAAATATAAGGGGAACCTTCCCAGGTAATTTGGACAAATATTTACCTTATATTTGTAGTATTTGATCAGAATAATTCCTTTTAAAAGCCAATGGCCCACAAAGCCATGTAAGGGCCTTTGTTTCCCAGAAACCAAAGAGCCACAGGAGGTAGATGGGCAACATGCCCTGATCTGCAGACTTCTAAGGTGTCCCTCCACGAACAAATCCTTCTGATGGTCAAGGCTGAGCTTACCCACCCAGCTACCAGGCTCTGTTTGGCCACCAGTCACTCTCCTGCCTTGTCTGGTCATAGGTTCCACCTCATCCCTAGAGAGGGGGTAATGAAGTCATGTCAACCCTCCTCTGAGTCTAGAAGGAAATGGATTGTTGCCCCAGGAAATGAGGACATGGCATATCTCCCTGGTTTTGAATTTGGCAAACATGGGTATGTACCAATACCTGAGGAAATAGCAGAGCCCAGGGCTTCTGGGGCCAAATTCCTGGGTGCAAATCTTTCCTGGGCTCCTCCTTTTACACCAGCTCTGTGGCCTGGCAATTTATTTAACACTCTAGGACCTCACTTTTTCATTTATAAAATGGGGTTGATAATGCCTAACTACTTAAAGGGTTGTGAGGATTAAAACAGCTAATGCATGTACAGTGCTTAGGTACGTATGGACATAGTAAGTACTCCATAAAATATTTGTTCCTTTTGTAACATACAGAGAAAACAGTGAACACTATTCAGATAAAGCATCTGTTTTTGTTCTGTGACATCTAACATTATTTTTAAAGGATTGCAATATGTAAGTAGGATTTAGAATAATAAAATATAGAGTATCTAGGTTGAGTTTAGATTTCTAAAAGTAGCACCAGAAAATATCCTAATTTTAGAGCCTAAATTGAATGTCTGAGGACTAAGATATTTATTCCAAAAGGGCTTCCTTTTTCCATTTCTTAAAAGCAGAGAAATACAAGCTTCCTGGCTTCTACTTGTGCCATGTAGATGAATTAGTCAGCCATCATTAAGTACCATATTTTCTAAGCCATTCTGGAGTGCATTTCAAGACAAGTGACAAGATGTAATTTCCTCCCCATTATATTTGCTAATGGTGACATCTGTTTTCATCCTTTAATTAAAATACATTGTTAATATGCATTTAAGATTTAATGATCATCTAAATAATATAACAAGTGTTGTAAATAACTTAAGTTCTTTTAATACCGTGAAAGGGAGATCATAAAGTGGATTATTCATGTGCTTTGGCAAATATAGAAGCTAAAATTCCAGAGAATATTGGAAGAATTTTTATTTTATCCAAATGTATATTGACTCTATATCTCTGCCATGTGACCCAGAACCCCAACCACTATTTAATCAACTCCAGACATCTTCTACCCTCACCAGCCACTGCCTAGGAATAATCAAGTCTATTTTTAAAATTTACCATCTTATGTTATATTTAGAGGCTAAAAATGTGTCATAATCAGCTTTCATTAATCACAGGGCACACAAAGCTAGAAGCAGTCTATTTTACCCTTCATAATATTGCAGTATCTATGAAAAAACTTTGCATAATATCAAGGTACTTTAAATTTGAACTGCATTTAGTTCAATAGAACGTGGACAGAAAATCTTGCAATCTTTGTCCCTGTAACCATCCATCAGAGTGTGAGTGAGCGAAAGTTGCTCAGTCAAGTCCAACTCTTTGTGACCCCATAACCGTAGCCTGCCAGGCTCCTCTGTCTATGGAATTTTCAGGCAATGATACTGGAGTGGGCTTCCTTGTCTTCTCCAGTGGATCTTCCCAAACCAGGGATAAAACCTGGGTCTCTTGCATCGCAGGCTGATTCTTACAGTCTGAGCCGCCAAGGAAGCCCTATCCAACAGATTAAGCATCATCTAATTTCAGCTCAACCATCTGATCAATACTGTAGAGAACGCTTTGCTCTACTTCACTGATGGCTAACACCTAACCTTATACCTTTTGGAGTGATTTCTTGAGTATTTAATTTCCTCTGATGAGCATCAAAAACTTAAAACCTGGGCCCCTTGCTCTCTGATCTGCTCAGTAACCCCTGCACAGAGTCCTATCGAACTGGAGATCAGTCAATATTTGCTGCTGTTGCTGCTAAGTTGCTTCAGTCGTGGCCGACTCTGTGTGACCCCACAGATGGCAGCCCACCAGGCTCCCCCATCCCTGGGATTCTCCAGGCAAGAACACTGGAGTGGGCTGCTATTTCCTTCTCCAACGCGTGAGAGTGAAAAGTGAAAGTGAAGTCGCTAAATCCTGTTCGACTCTTAGCGACCCCATGGACTGCAGCCTACCAGGCTCCTCTGTCCATGGGATTTTCCAGGCAAGAGTACTGGAGTAGGGTGCCATTGCCTTCTCTGAGTAAATATTTAGAGTTTATCTAAAGAGAATTTAGATAAATATTTAGAGTTTATCTACCTGGAATCTATACAGTGGAATGGCCCAGAAAGTCACCTTGTCATCACACAGAGGAATCCACTCCTTTCCTTCTCTTTAAATTGTATTACTCTGAGCTCCTCTTGGGGGCAAAGCCAGGAATATAACAGAAAATACTGTAGCTCTGTAGAGTGAAACTCATATCTTGCCATCATCTGGGGTCTCTGAATGCTGAGTAATGTTGGTTTCTGTTGATTTCCTGCTTCTGAAAGGAGAGATGGGAAAGCTGGGGAAGGCTTGACTGAGAGGGATTTAAAACTGAGTGAGGACGTGCAGGAGGTAAGTGGACATGTCCCAAAGCCAGGGTGTCAAGGAGGATCAGCAGGCAGATGGTGAGAGGGGAGGGAGAGCTAGGGACTGGTGTGGCTGGTGTGGCTGGAGAGGCTTGGGGAGCAGAGTGGTGTCGGGCTGGGGCAGGTTCTGTCCATCTCCTGGGTCACTCAACTGTTCAGTTCAGTTCAGTTCAGTTCAGTCGCTCAGTCATGTCCGACTCTCTGTGACCCCATGACTACAGCACGCCAGGCCTCTCTGTCCACCACCATCTCATGGAGTTTACTCAAACTCATGTCCATAGAGTCAGTGATGCCATCCAACCATCTTATTTGTCACCCCCTTCTCCTCCCACCTTCAATCTTTCCCAGCACCAGGGTCTTTCCCAATGAGTCAGTTCTTTGCATCAGGTGGCCAAAGTATTGGAGCTTCAGCATCAGTCCTTCCAGTGAATATTCAGGACTGATTTCCTTTAGGATGGACTGGCTGGATCTCCTTGCAGTCCAAGGGACTCTCAAGAGTCTTCTTCAACACCATAGTTCAAAAGCATCACTTCTTCAGAACTCAGCTTTCTTTATAATCCAACTCTTACATCCATACATGACTACAGGAAAAACCATAGCTTTAGATTAGATGGACCTATGTCAGCAAACAAATGTCTCTGCCTTTTAATATGCTGTCTAGGTTGGTTATAACTTTTCTCTCAAGGAGCAAGCATCTTTTAATTTTGTGGCTGCAGTCACCATCTGCAGTGATTTTGGAGCCCCCCAAAATAAAGCTTGTCACTGTTTCCACTGTTTCCTCATCTATTTGCCATGAAGTGATGGGACCAGATGCCATGATCTTAGTGTTCTGAATGTTAAGTTTTAAGTCACTGTTAGCAGCTGGCCTAACCCTGGTTGATGGGAAGTCCCTGGAGACACCATACCCCTGGACTTAGGTTTTCACAATATGCTGGTGGTCCCTCTCTCCATAATGAGGCCTCGTGATGACCTGACATAGAGGTCTGACACCAGCTCGGGGGAGCAGGTGGGGCTGGTGTCTGAATCTGCTTCTCCCTTTCATCCTATTTCAAATACTCCCACCGCCTCTGCAGGTAGGCAGAGGGTCTTTTAAAATTCTATTTATTTTATTGAAGCATAGTTGATTTGCATTGTGTTACTTTCAATTTTCAGGGCTTTCCTGGTGGCTCAGATGGTAAAGAATTAGCCTGTAATGTGGGAGACCTGCATATGATCCCTGGGTTGGGGAGATCCCCTGGAGAAGGAAAGGGTTACCCACTCCAGTACTCTTGCCTGGAGAAGCCCCATGGACAGAGGAGCCTGGTGGGCTACAGTCTGTGAGGTCACAAAGAGGTCACTGAGCAAGTAAGGACAGCACAGCAGAGTTTCAAGAGACCAGCAAAGAAATTCAGTTAAACACACACACACACACATGCGTTCATTTTAGATTCTCTTCCCTTATAGTTTATTACAAGATATTGTGTATAGTTCCCTGTCTATATAGTAGATCCTTGTTGTTTATGACATATAGGACTGTGTGTATGTTAATCCCAACTCCTAACTTATCCCTCTCCCTCTTCCCCTTTTGGTAACCATAAATTTGTTTTCTCTGTCTGTGGGTCTATTTCTGTTTCATAAATGACTCTAAAAATAGACTTACCACATAATCCAGGGATCCCACTCCAGGGCATATAGCCTGACAAAACTATAATTCACAAAGATATATGCATCCCTATCTTCATAGCAGCACAATTCACAATGGCTAAGATATGGACACAACCTAAATTTTCACCAACAGATAAATGGATAAAAAAGATGTAGTTCATATATTCCATGGAATACTACTCAGCCATCAGTATACTACTCATGCTGCAACATGGATGGACCTAGAGATGATATTAAGTGAAGTAAGTCGGGTAAAGGCAAATATTTGTCTTTGCGTGATATATAGTGTGATATCGCTTATATGTGAAATCCTAAAAAATGATACAAAGGTAGATTTTAATTTTCATGACCATAATTTCTTTCTCTTTCAAAACTGGTTATCAGGTTTCATTTTCTACCTTATGCTGCACAGCGTTCCTCAGCATCAATGGCGATTATTGCCAAATCACAAGTGAGGAGCATTCAGCTACCTGAGGCAGAGGGACACCCAAGGAAGTTGCCTCTGAAGGAATTCCTGCATCACCAGAAGGGGATGCAGAAGTATGTTGATATAATGCTTCATGGTTAAAAACACCCAAACTGATTAGATGCCCTGTTGGCATCAGGGCTGAAGTATGGTCCAGCACATACCCCACTGTAATAGCTGGCAATTGCTGAGGCATCAAGGCAGACCTGAACCGATACACTGACTCACTTTAAAAGTACCAGAAATTTCATTTATTTTGTATGTTTTATGAATACTGTGCAGGCAATGTGACTTCATAGTAATCCCACGTCTGGAAATGGCATGTTAATCCTGTTTCCTTGGTTTCCTTTCCCTTTTCTAGCTCCTGGGTCAAGTCCCATGGTCCCAACTCTTGTGTCCATGGCAGGAATGAAAGTTCAGGTAAACTAAATCATTATTATTAAAAGAATGTAGAATCTGTGTGCAAACAGAGGAAAACAACTCTAATATAAAATATTTTAAAAATATGTTTTCTGGTTTTTGTAACAGATTCCACCTTCCCTTGGATTGTTTATAAAAACCCTAAACTGCGGTGTTCTGAGAAAGTTAATTCCCTCAAACACATTAAATGCCCAATATAATATGCTTGCAGGCTTTGCCTGCTGGGCTGCCATCCATGGGGTTGCACGGAGTCTGACACGACCGAAGCGACTTAGCGTGCATGCATGCATTGGAGAAGGAAATGGCAACCCACTCCAGTGTTCTTGCCTGGAGTATCCCAGGGACAGAGGAGCCTGGTGGGCTGCCGTCTATGGGGTCGCCCAGAGTCGGACACGACTGAAGCGACTTAGCAGCAGCAGCAGGCTTCCCAGGTGGTGCTAGTGTTAAAGAACACTCCTGCTAATGTAGAAGACATAAGAGACGTGGATTAGATTCTTGGATTGGGAAGATCCTCTAGAGGAGGACATGGCAATCCACTCCAGTATTCTTGTCTGGAAAATCCCATGGATAGAGGAGCTGGTAGACTATAGTCCATAAGATCTCTGAGTCAGACACAACTGAGGTGACTTAGCACGCAGGTATGCAGTGTGTGTGGGGTCGGGGGGGAGGTCACCCTTTTCATGTGATCTAGGATAGCACAGGCCTCAGGGGCTTCATTTTAATGCCTCCACCTTGTGTGATGTGTATGTATATGACTTTGTGACTGAACAACAACAACGAAAACCCGTGTGATGATGAAAATATAGATATAGGAGGGGATGGGAAATTGGCTCAGATGCCAAGGAGATGCTTCTTCAAATAATCCCTTCTATCAGCTTCTGTTTTGTTTTGGTTTTTGCTTGCTTCTTTGGTTGGTTTCGGTTTTATTTTATTTTGTTCTGTTTTCGCTTTTGCTTCTGCTAAGTCTAGGAGAAAGCTTCTAACTAGTGGAGGGTCTCAGTAGACAGGCGGTGAACTAAATAAACCCATCCCAACCCCTGATCAGACACCTGTGAATGCCTCTGGTCCATCACAGAAGGGGAGTCAAGGACTCAGGCCTCCGTACTGGGGGCTCTGGGCAGGGGTACCGCCACCAGCGCCCGGTTTAGAGAACAGACATTCTTGTCAGTATAACAAGAACATTGTTCTCAGTAACAGGGCAGTCTGCAAGATGGACAATACATGAGAACCCAGGCAATGAACCTGGGAAGAGAGAGAAAAATCCTCTTCAGTGTGACTACAGGCAAAGAGGGAGGACGTTTTTCAAATTAATTACTCACATCTGAAGCCCGGTGAGTACAGGATGTCTCCTGCCTAAAAATGATGCGCATGGCCCAGCTGGGAGCACCGCTCACCTGTCTGTGTGTGCACCCACAGCCCACCCTACCCTGTGATCTGTGTAAAATGACACTGCAAAGCCTGCTTCCACCACACCATCCCAGCTGTCTGAAGGGATCAGGCCTCATGTGTAAATAACCTTGGCTCTAACAACACATGATTTATATGTAGATTTAACAGATTGTTTTCAGAACCCAGAGGTTTCTGGCTTTTGTTCGAGTTTTGCATAACTTCACAGTAAACAGAACAGGAGTTTGAGGAAGGAGTCTTCTAAATTCTAGAAAACTTGGCTAAGGCCAAGCCATGCTCTTCCCTTAAATTCCCTTAAACTCCTGCATGAATGAGGCTGGGAAACTGACCAAGGACCCTGAGCAGTACCTCCTGGTAAGGGCAGGACCGCCACGTCAGAGCCAGCGTTTGAGCAGAGGCTCTGCCAGGGGCTTGGTGAGGGATGTCAGCAAGTGGCAGAGTCTGTCTGTAAAGTGAGAATAGCCACTGTTACCCCTCGGGCCTGTAGAGGGGTGACTACGTGGGTTTTGGGTGCTGACCTGACCCTCAGCGGGTCCACAGATCTGCCTACACTTCCCCTTTCTCATCAGGATGTCTGCTCCTGACTCTGCTCCCGCAGGGGAGGGCAGTAGCAGGGACGGAAGGACCAGTAGAGAAAGAAGACGTGGGTTTCAGGCCTGGTTTTGCCTCCACATCCAGGGGAATTTCAGATACAGCTCTTGGCATCTCTGAGCCAGGCTTCTTTATCTCCATAGCAGGGATACACTCGGACCACTTAGAGTTACCCTTCATTATTCTGTAAATTCAGCAAACAATGCATATCTCCCATGTGCTGGATGCTCTTAGGGATACTGGTGAACTCAACGCAAACACAACTGCCTCTCTGTTCAGAGGAAAGCTGCATTTAACTAAGGGAGGTGGGTGTGAAAACACAGTAAGAAAAGGACCTAGGGTGGAGTACTGTCAAGCAGCAGGGCGGGCTCTGATGAGGAATACAAGAGCTTAAAGATGAATACAAGAGGATAAAGAACACAGTCTCAGGTGGGGCTGGGCAGAGATGAGGTGGTCAGGGTTCCAGAGAAGGGGTGGTAGGCTCCAGCAGGTGGGGCGCAGTCTGGCAGGGACTGGAGACAAGGTCACCATCAGAAGAGGCCAGAGCACTTCTGGAGTCATGGAGGGCTTTCTGTTTGCTGCTGAACAGGGTTGTAGGCCACACAGAGTGTCTATTAAAGCCATCACTCCACTGTAAGCATACATCTTAGCAAGTTCCACGGGCTTGCTCCATCTTTAAGGACTTACTTGCCCTGTGTGTGCATGCATGTGTGCTGAGTCACTTCAGTCATGTCTGACTCTTAGGGATCCCATGGACTGTACCCCGCCAGGCTCCTCTGTCCATGGAATTCTACAGGCAAGAATACTGAAGGGGGTTGCCATGCCCTCCTCCAGGGGAACTTCCTGACCCAGGGATCAAACCCTCACCTGCTGTGGCTCCTGCATTGCAGGCAGATTCTTTACCCCCAAGCCACAGGGGATGCCCACTTGCTCTGTAACAAAAAGCAAATTCCTTAACCTCCTCAACCTCCACTGCTAGGGACAGGATGTATGTGCCCTCCCTCCGCAATGCATAAGGTGAAGCCCTAACTCCTATGAGACGATGTTTGCAGTGGGGCCTTCGGGAGTTGGTGAGGTGAGGATGAAGTCATGAGGTTGGGGCTTTATGATGAGATTAGCATCCCCATAAGAAGGAGAAGAGGCCAGGGCTGAGGACCTTTCACCACATGAGGACACAGTGATAAGGCAGCTGTCTGCAGCCCAGAGAGAGACCCTTAGGGGAACCAGTTCCACCAGCCCCATTATCTCGGACGTCCAGCCTCCAGAACAGGGAGGACTGACCTCTCGTCATGTAGCCCAGTCTACAGCATTTTGCTATGCAGTCTGAGCTGACCAAGACACTGAATGCCCTCCCCTCTCAGTGGGGTGACAGCCTGGACCCCTCCATGGGGCTGTTGTGGGGCCTACAGGGGGAAGCTGAGCAAAGTCAAGGTCTGGCTTGTGTTAGCATGCTTAGTCCGCTTCACCAATTATTAATGCAATTTAAAACTTCCGCAAATCATCATCATTAATATAAGGATCAATTCCTAGGAACAAATGCTTTGAAAATTCTTAGTTTGCTAGAGAATATTTAACTTGACAAGAAATGTAGGTCATATATAATTACACCTGAAAAAACAGGTCACACATTCACAAGAAACTCATTGCAAAAATTTATCTGCAGTTACAACTTTGAGCATAAGCAAAATTAACTTTGACTTTTCCAATCATTGATTTTTTTTCTCATAAAGAAATGCTTTTTTCTTATTCATCTGGATATTTAAAAAGACTAGTGTAAAAATAGCCTTAAAGATAGAATCCTGAAAAAAATCCTTATTAATTAAAAAAAAAAAACTTATTCAGTGTTATTGTACAGGTATAGGCTTAAAATTTGTTCAGACCTATGCTATTTAGACACCTGAGAAGAGAATTTCTAGAGCGTTTATAGATCTAGAGCTTGTGAACATGCCTTTTTGTTTTATTCTTCTATTATTAGTTAAGCAGAATAATAACTTTTAACCTCATTAAACATGAGATGCCAGGATGAAATTCTTTCACCATTAGAGTCCAGATAGACCTGAAAAATGAAATTCACCTTCACCAGAACATGGCAAAGGAAGAATCCTGTGTTCCAAAGGATAGTCTGAGTTTCCTCTCAGAATTATTCTGAACCAGTGGATTTCACCGTTTGAAAGGATCCCCTCTCCTCTACATACAGACTCTTCTTTTTTAAGAACACAGAGAGGGGTTGATTCCACCTGCACAGATCCAGTAAGCATCAAACCTGGTGTCTGCGCTATCAGTGACTGGTGGCTGCTTATGCTATTTAGGTCCAGAACTCAGCTTATTCCCTTGAGAAGCGCTGACTGGTGCCATCCAGTAGCTGTGGAAACTGCAGAAACTATATGCATACTATCATTTCCCCAACTCACTCATCTTGGAAATGTTGGCCTGCCAGCAGACACCACGTTTCACTCTAACAATGATTTTTAACAATCACTTTGGCTTTGGTTTTGCCTCATATTCAAACAAGATGCATTGAAGAAACAAAATAACTATGAATACCAGCTATGTAATGCAATCCCAGGTGGCGTTAGTGGTAAAGAGCCCACCTGCCAATGCAGGAGACATAAGAGATGCAGATTTGATCCCTGGGTTAAGACACTATCTTGGAGGAGGACATGGCAACCCACTTCAATATCCTTGCCTGGAGAATCGTGTGGACAGAGAAACCTAGTGGGTCACAGTCCATAGGGTCGCAAAGACTCAGACATGACTGCGGTGACTTAGCACAACACACCAGCCATATTATGCAATTCATTTATGTGAATGAATGTGGCTTTGTAGGAGATTTTCACCACTGAATCTTTTTAGCAAACCTGGCTGAGGTCTTGCCTCTGTCTTTCAAGGTAACCTAAGGACATGGCAGAGTGGGTCAGAGGAAACACCCGCTCTTTCACAGCCAAGTACAGGATATGGGGTTCTGAACCATTTTGGGGTTCTTTGGGGTTCATTTTGGGACTTCATTGACAATCTACAGATCCCTCCTCACACTGATGCTTTCAAGCATAGGTCATAAAATAGGCAGAATGATCAAGGAAACCAATTATGTTGAAAAAGTTATCCAGGTATTAAAAGAACACATTTAAAATGTAGTAATATGCATGATCATTTTAACTTCTTGGACACTAAAAGGAGAACACTTTTTAAAGTAAACATTAGAATACAATATGCTGATGCTTATTTTATGCCTCAAAGCCACTGCCTAGAGGGCGACGTTCACAGACTCAAGAGTTAACAGATGAGGCGGCCAGAAGCCAGGGAAAAGGTGATTCACAGAGGGAAAGGCAGAACCTCCCAGTCCACCAGCGGGCAGACCTTTGGTTCTGCAGGGAAACCAGGGAAGCTGTTCCCTTTGGAAAGCCACTTGACCTGGACCCCAGAGTTAACTCACTTCCTTTTGTGAAATCTAATATGGCCTTTTCAACAGCAATCTGTTGCTCAACATTAAATTCCATGTGAAAAAATATATGAAATAAGTGTGCTAATTCGTTCTAGATATCAAAATCCATGATTTCGTATGAGAAGTATTTTTACCTCTACTGAGTTTTTGGCTTGTCTTCTGAATTCATCTCAGTGGAAAATTCAAGTTGCATTCAGTGTTTTTCTCTTTTTCTCTCAACGCATCTCAGTTTTAACCTTCAAATATTTGTTCTGATTTCATTGAGAAAAGCGTTTAGCTCTGACAAGTATATGATTTGCATTTTATTTGCATGAGGAGCCAATACTGATTCCATCCAAGAAGAGACGTGTAGAGTGACAAGAGCTGAGACACAAAGGATGAAATTTCCAGTTTAGAACTTGCAGGTGCGAAAAAACAAAACCACAATCACAATAGAATGGATGACAAAAATACAAATGCTGCTCAAGGAAGGAGCATAGATTTGAAGAGACACTGCTGAGTATTTTACAGATGGAGCTCTAAATATTCCTCTGAAAGCCCCCAGAAGATGTTTCTCATATGGATTTTGCCCTCTCAATGTTTGCAAAACAATAAATAGCATCTTATGTTACTTGAAGGACCAGGGAATAACAAAAATTATGTTTAGATTACATTCTGGTCATGAGGGTTCTTTCTGCTTTGTCCATGGACCTCCAAGAGTTAGTACAATGCTAGAGTTCAATGTGGACTTGTTCAATGCATGTTGGTGAGTTTTTAAGCTGGAGGAAGCTTGTTCAAGAAATTTCCAGTAACTCATCTAGTGGCTGAATCACCTAGGAATGAAGCTACTATAGAGAGTCATCAGCATTGATTTTCCTCTTCCTGGGCTGGAAGTTTCCTGAGGACAAGAATCTTTATTATACTCATCTTGGTGACCTCTTGTATTGCATTGTGGTTTCCTGTAATGGATGCCCCTTCAGTGCTGAATGAATCATTGTTCCAAGAAACCTTTTTCTCCCCCCACCATCCACATCTCCTACCCTACCCCTCCTTGTCTGGTATTTGCTTACACCGCTCTTATCACCTAGAGCCTCTGTGTTCTTATTACCACCCATCCGAATTAAAACCAATCTTCAAAGCTCGTTCAGAGCTCACCCCCTTCCTGAAATGTTCACTGACCCCATGCTGTTTGAATGACCATGGAATTTCAGTCTACACATCACTCATCATGATGCTTAATGCATTTCTCTCTTATTCGCAAAGGTCTTTGGTTCCCCTTTGAATCCACATCATGTATTCCCTTTGTCTCATTCACAATTAGAAACTTTGCAAATAGTCAGTGCACAAGGAATATCAAAATGCATTCAATTGCATGGTAGTTACTCTCTGGGATGCTCAGTTTCAAGAGACATCTTACATGTCACTTAATCTAGATTTCCTTCAGATCTTCCAATCCCATCAACAATATCCTGACTCAGAGTTCTCTGTCCATACCTTCCAGGGAGGAAAAGGAACTCCCTTCTGAGGCATACAAATCCCATATTTGAATAATAATTCAAACGAGTATTTATATATACTGAGCTTCCTCTCTGCTCCTCCATCACTGACTTTATACCCTTGGCTCACATAGAATAAAACTAATCCTTTTCCCATAAGACATTCATCTGAATATTTGAAGAGTGTTATCTATCATGTCCCCCACAGGAGTCTCCTTTGACAGACATCATTATAGAGGTACATGTAGTAGAAATCAGTTACTACAATGCCTTTCCCCCAGTTGACTAAAGGCTCTTTATGACTTATACCATTGTACCATTCATAATCATAGATCAATAGTTGCTAATGAATAAAATGGTATTTAAAATTATTTATATGCTTTTTCATTTTACTTCTGTTAAGTGGTAGATTTCAACATATTTTATAAAATGGCTGTGTTAATGAATCTTTCTACACTATGTTATTCACCATTATATCCTTAGTACCTAGAATCTTGGGTATTCAAGTATGTGAACTAAGTAAGTGTAAATAAATATGCTAAGGGAGGAAATGGGAAGTTATGATAAACAGAAGGAACATGTCAAATTAAAACTTGTCTTGAAACTAGAAAACAGAATCAAGATGTGGTCCACATTTTCCAAAGGGGCGACAATCCATGCAGTTACTCTCAGCTCCACATCCGGATACTCCTCCACTCCCATGCGATGCCCCAGCACACACAAATGAAACCCAATTAAACCAAGCAGGGGTCAAAAAATAAAAGCAAGACCACTTGGAGGGCTGCGCTCCTAGTCTATGATAAACTACTCAATCCTTTGCCTCAGTTTGGTGGCGAAAAACGGAAATCACGTCACTGGCCCTCTGCTCAAAGACTCTGTGAGAATAAGGAGAAGCCTGCTTCTCTTTGGAGCATCAGGAAGAATGAAGGTTTAGAGCAGAAACATGGGGTGCCAACAGTCAGGAGGCGGGGGCTTGGGAGATGAAGACTGCTTCACATATGCAAAAGAAACAGAAACAGTTGCCTCCTTTCAAAAAATTCCCAAACATCTACCTTTGCCACAACACCAATGTGCAGAAAGCCCACTCCAGTTTTCTTGCCTGGGAAAGCCCACGGACAGAGGAGCCTGGTGGGCTACAGTCCGCGGGGTTGCAAAGAGTCATACACGATTGAGCACACACACACACAACATGCAGAAATAGTTTCCTCAATTCTATTCTGATTTTTTTTTTTCACAAGCACTTTTTAGTTTGTCCTCCAAGTTCAACAAATCACCAGAGACCTCCATCCGAGAACTGGGCCAGCAAGCTCTGGCTCGGGGGCTGCCTCCCGTGTCTACACTGCCTTCAGGCAGAGGAAGCGGTTGCTGGCTCACATCTGCCCCCATAGCAGCCCTAAGCATAGCATCTCCGGGAGCCCTGCATCTCCCACTGCTCAGATCAGCAGCAGGGAGAGCTAGGGAAGCCTCCTGTTTCTCCCTCAGCGTGGCACAGTCTGAATCCCGGGTTTCACAGCTACGGGCCAGTTTCCTCCTGAGCGTCACAACCACTGTTAACCTCCGTGGCACGTAGCCAGTGCATCACCCCAGACACATCTCCATCCTGGGGCCTGGACCACACTCTGTCTTCAGTTCTTGCCTTTGTGCTTCCTCTGCTTGCTTCTGTTCTGTTTCCCTCAGCACGGCCCTCAATGCCTGGAACTTCGTGAGTCCATCACTGGTTTACTTCTGGTTCCTCGTTGATGAGGCTGCGGCATACCCATCACCTCTCTTGTGTTTCCATCCCTCCCCACTGTCCCTTGCTTCTCCACCCTGTCACCTCTGCCAGCTCCTCTGCCATCTGCATTCTTTCCCTCACCCGTCTCTGAGGACAGTTTAGCAGGCCCACAGCTAGTGCCTAACAGTACAGGAATGGTTTTATCTAGTGTGAAGCATGGTGGATTTTTGCGAGAAAAAAACTGTTCTTAATTGGCTCATGTAACAATGTATAGAATGTATAGAATGAAAATTAGTTTAAAAAATGTCAGGTCTACACACAATGGTCAAAAGAAAAAGAGCTGATGCTGGTTTCTTGCCAGTGATCTCAGGGGCAGACACAGCATTGTATGTACAATAACGTTGGATGTTAGAACATGTCTAATTCTAGAAAGGTTGGTTGTTGTTATTGTTCAGTCACTAAGTTGTACCTGATTCTTTGCGACCCCATGGACTGCAGCAAGCCAAGCCTTCCTGTCCTTCACCAACTCCCAGAGCTTGCTCAAACTCATGCCCATTGACTCAGTGATGCCATCCAACCATCTCATCCTGTGTCATCCCCTTCTCCCACCTTCAATCTTTCCCAGCATCAGGGTCTTTTCCAATAAGTCAGTTCTTCATATCAGATGGCCAAAGTATTGGAGTTTCAGCTTCCACATCAGTCCTTCTAATGAATATTCATGTTGATTTCCTTTAGGATTGACTGGTTTGATCTCCTTGCTGTCCAAGGGACTCTCAAGAGTCTCCTCCAGCACCACAGTTTGAAAGCATAAATTCTTTGGCACTCAGCCTTCTTTATGGTCCAACTCTCATATCCATACTTGACTAGTGGAAAGACCATGGCTTTGAGCATTCAGCTAGTGAAGGTGAAGGTGAAGTTGCTCAGTCGTGTCCAACTCTTTGCGACACCATGGGCTGTAACCCACCAGGCTCCTTCGTACATGGGATTTTCCAGGCAAGAGTACTGGAGTGGGTTGCCATTTCCTTCTCCAGGGGATGTTCCCGACCCAGGGATCGAACCTGGTTCTCTCGCATTGTAGGTAGACGCTTTTACCGTCAGAGCCACCAGGGAAGTACCATGGGTCAAGCATGTTCCTGGCCTTCTGGAATGGGTTGTCTTCTCCCAGGCACGAGCAGTCTGCAGTAAAGAAAGAGGAGGCCCTGGCCCAGCAGTGACGTTACACAAGCCAACTTTGCTGTCAGCAGAGTGGTAGCCCTTCATTTAAACCTCCTTTACTTTAAGATCCCTGGACACAGAGACACGAGTTTGGACCAACTCTGAACTTCTAATGATGGTGTCCTTCTGGGCCAGTTGAGCACATAAGCCTCAGTTACTCCATCCGTGAAATAAAAACACTGACCTAACAGATTCCATGAGGAAAATATAAGTACATTCAATTAAAAGTGTATAATACACATCAATGCAAATAGAACAGGTTTTGACTATGTAATGTGTCTCAGCAGAAAAATAGAGATAAGAACTAACATTCAGGAGGGGTGCTTCAGTATGTTTCAGACTGGGTATGCTTTCTATTAATTACTTTTTGACAAATTTGCATAAAGAAAACCTAACATATGCCAGTCTGCTGTAGGCACTGGAAATGCAGCATTGAATAAGGCAAGTTCCTGAACTCAAGAGGCTTATATCCTAAATGAGGAGAACACGTAAATGGAGAAAAATATCCTGCAATATATAACAAGTGCCATGATTGTTGGGGAAGAGGTCAGGGAGTGACCAGGAATGTAGGGGGGATATTTTAGATAAATTATGCTTAAAATGCTTGACCCAGCCTCTCCATGAAAAAATGGATTTGAACAGAGATTAAATAAAGTGAGGAAGCAAATGATGCAAATATCTGTGGGAGAATATTCTAGATGGAGGGAATGCCAAGTTCAGAGGCAATAGGGCAGTAATGAGCTTGGTATACTAAGAATCAGCAAGAAGGCCCGCGGGGCAGTCCCAGCAGGAGCAAGGTAAGTGGAGATGGACGTGTGTCCACAACTCCTGGGGTCCCACCATCCCTGATACATTGCATAGATTTTATTTCAGGTGGGATGGAAACTGACCAGAATATTTTAAGCAGAGAGGAGACATGCTCTATTTAAAAGATATACGGAATCCTCTGGCTGCTTTTGGGGAGCAGGATGATGACTTGTGATTAGCCAAAGGATATGAGCAAGGAAGTTACTGAAAATGGCCAGATTCGGGCTGATTTTGAAGGTAGAGCTCTGCAAGGAATGATTGAAAAAGACAATTCAAAAAGACAATTCAAGGGTGAGTCCTAAATTTATGACCTGAGGAACTGGGTCAATTACAGAAACTAGAAAGTCAGGGAAGGAGCTTATTTGAGGGAGAAACTTTACCACGTGAGTCATGTTAAGTTTGACATGTCTACTAGGTATCTGAGCAAAGATGCTGCATAAGTAATTACATATTGCTCAGGAAAATGTTTAGGCTAGAGATACAAACATACAGTCTTGTTTAATGCTCACATGCTTCCAAGACATGAGAACTATTATTACCTCATTTTTATGGAAGAGAAAACACACTTGGAAAAACAACACAATTTGCTTTTGAGCACAGAGAAAGATTACAATTTAAAACAAAAGAGAAGAAGGATCTAAATAGTTTACAAATAGCTGGGCTCACATCTGGGTTGGTTGAGGGGATAAATCTAAGTACAATTAATAGAAAAAAAATCTGACAAGGTAGATATACGATACAAACTTGGTTACTGGCTGAGATTCAAGTTCAGCATTAATTATAATACTGAATGACCTCGAAAAGAAGGCTCCAGCTGTATAGTCAGTGAAATGCAAGGACATATTTCATTAAGTCACAGAGACAGAATAGGCCCAATCCGCCAAGTATATACCTGGAAAGCAATGAACAAAACTAGAAAAGCCAAATATTTTTCTCTTGGCTCACTGTAGATTTAAAAAGGGAACACTGAAACCTATAAATATGTAAGAAGATAATGATGAATCATTTATTACACTTGCATGTCTCTAAACTACACTAACTATCTCAAGAAAGGAGCTTCCCAAGCCCTCAGAGTGATTGGAATTCCTCCATGGTCTTTATGTGCCTTTAAAGGAGCACCTCTGAGAATGATTCAATTCAAACAGAAAATTCACTTCTTCCTGTACATAACGCTGATGAATTCCCAGCACAGTATATATTTAGCTGCATTGCTGGGATCCAGCATTCCTTTTCCTCAGCTCCTAATTCTGTTGCTTCTCTCTGGACATGGTTTCATATTCATTTTCAGTGAGTGATTATTTAGCAACTACCCTAACTATAGCCTGTTTGGTTAAGAGCATGGTTTCCAGACAGCCTGGATATGAATCTTCGTTCAACCACTAATCAAGTATATGCTCAAGGGCAAGTCCTATTATCTTTCCATGCCTCACAGACACTCTCACTGATCTAATGGAGATAATAATTGACCCTCATCACAGTGCTATTCTGAAGATTAAATGAGATCCTATAGGTATCTGGCATAGAGTACGGAATCAGTCAAGGTTCGCCATTACTGTTGTTGTTTTAATTGGTACTACTATTATTTTTACAGGTCCCTTGAATTTCACGTGTCCCATATTTCCTTTTCTCTCCAGGAGAGGAAGAAACCGTTAACAGAAGATAAATTCTTCAAAAAAGTAAAATTACCAACAGCAGTCACTCTTTCAAGTTTTAACATTTAAAAGAGTTTATTTTGTAGAAATCTTTTGCAATTTCCATTAGCAAAATTAGGTACTTATGCTTTCATATATGCCTATTGGAGAGCTCAATCCAGTATCATGATCCAACGTAACATACTACCTTTGGCCAGTTTTCAGTAATCCTGGGTGTAGAGGAGAGGTGAGCCTTGGCAAGAGTGTGGTACCTATTAGGTGCCACAGCATCATGGTCAGGCTTGGGTTTGGGGTAAGATCTGTTCAGCCTCAAAGGGTTCTCTTTCTCCTTCATTTTAATTCACAGAAGAGTTTCCTGGACCTTTTCACTAAATTGTATCTCTAATCACAAAAGATGAATAACTGATTGCTATTGTTTTACCACTAAGTCATGTCAGACTCTTTGCAACCGCATGGACTGTAGCACACCAGGCTTGAATAATTGATTATAGCAGCATAATTCAGTTGAACAATACAGACACTTTAACCAGACTTCAAATCAATACCTTCACACCATCCCTCATACACTAAGCATCAATAACACTGATAATGCTCGTAAAGAGGTGACTTTGATATAGGATGACGCACACCAAGCCCATGTTACAGCAAACACGCATCTCCAAAGGCAGACAACCTGTACAAACAGCACCATAATGCAGGTGGTGATCGTCCAAACCCTATTCCCAACTCAAACCCATCATTTTAACTCTCTTCCAAACAGAACCTCACACCTGCATTTATATAAGTGACTCCTAGGTGGTCTTTCAGAGTCCAGCCCATGTCAAATAGCTTAAATCCACTCACAGCTGCTGAAAATAAAGATTTAAAGCATCATCATGGTGGCAGTAGTGATAAAGAACCAGCCTGCCAATGCAGGAGGCATGAGACCTGGGTTTGATCCCTGGGTCGGGAAGATCCCCTGAAGGAAGAAATGGCAACCCGCTCTCTTGTATTCTTGCCTGGAGACTCCCATGGACAGAGGCCCCTGGAGGGCTACAGTCCATAGAGTCACAAAGAGTTGGACACGACTGCAGTGACTTAGCACACACACAAGCGTCATCTTAAAGGAGATAAGAAAACTGAGGTCTAGTTTTTTTACTTGTCAGATAAAGCCCAGTGAGGTTAATCAGCTGAACAAGGTGACATGCCTAGCTCTTATGTCCCAGGTTGCATTCAAAGCTTCCTATCAAGCAGGCTCTGATACCATCTTCCCTTCATGTAAACCTTTTCCCTTTTTTCCTCTTCCCTTCCTTCTTTTTTTTTTTTTTCTCTCTGGGAGCCTTTCTTCTCTTACAGGATCCTGTCTTAGAGAGTGATGAGAGCATTTAACCTTGAGCTTGACTGTGACACATGCCATCACAGGGAAATATAGGACCTTGACAGAACAAGCAAGCAAAAGGGACCCTGCAGGATGTAGAGTGGAATCATTTGGAAGGAAATGCCAGGTGGACATCTGCTTAGTAGATGAATAGGAAACACAAAATGAAAGCAAACAAAAAGCTAGATTTTATCTTTAAAATTGACGTTGGATGGGATTAAGAATTCAGGTCAGTTGGGAGAGGGTAAGTGTTTTCTGCTTGTGAGAAGGACATGACTCGTGGGGTCAGAGTGTTATGGGCTGAACTGTGTCCCTTCAGAAATTCATGTACTGGAGTCCTAAGTCGTGGTACCTCTGAATGTGACCCTATGGGGTGATTGAGTCTTTATAGGGATAATTAAGTTAAAACACAGCCATGAGGGGGAGTCCTGATCCAGTGTGACTGTTGCCCCTGCAGAAAGAGCAGATGTGGACTCAGACAAGTACAGAGGGAAGAAGTAAGAGGACTGAGCCCTGGAGGAGGGCTGGGATACAGTCTTTGCTCAGTCCTTGGAAGGAACCAAGTCTGCCAGCTCTTTGATCCATGACTGGGATCCAGCCTCCATAACTGAGAAGATACATTCTGTTATTTCAGCCACTCCACCTCTGGGACCTAGCAAACTGAAACAGATTTTAACTTTTATGGATGAAGCGGATGCCAAATAACAGCTGGAGGAGCTTTGAGAAGCAGGCAGTGGCTACATCATACAAAGCACAGGATGCAGTGTGGACTCCCCCTGCGGTGCAGGCGAGTCTCCGCCTGGAGCAGGTACCCCGGTGGTGCAAGGCCCCTCCTCCCGTCTGCTGCACACAGACCACCCCTGTGATGGGTGTGATGGGGTCCCTGGGCTTTGCTGTTTCCTGGTCAGCTTCTCACCAGCGGACAGCACTGCATGTGGTACCCTGCTTGGGGTAACGCTGACTCCTGGTTTTACCTGCTTTCTGTGGCTTTGGGACAGGCTTTGGGACAGGACGTTTCATATGGTCACACAGACTGAGGGTGCCCATATCATACCACCCCCCACACACACTGCTTCCAGCTCTGAGCGCCTCATCCTTTGCCGGCGGACTTTCTCAGCCCAAGAGAGAAGCGATGAACAGCCCCTGCCCCATGACCCGTGGGGCCTTGTAATCATGGCCCCTGCTCCCTCCTTCCATTTAGGGAGGAACCTGAGGCCTCTATTGTCACAGCTGTTGCCAGAAGCTGTTGCTTCTTTACTAGAATTAACGTTGCCCTTTGGCTTTCTTCTCCTACTTCTTATGAATTGAGGTGTCTCCCCCAGTAAGACATGTGGAGTTCTGATCCCAGTCCCTCAGGAAGAGGGTGTGATTTGGAAATAAGGCCTTTATGGAGTAACCCAGTTAAGAATGAGCTTATTATCTTGGGCTCCCATCTAATAGGACACATGCAAAGAGGGGATATGGCCACAGAGAACGACCTATAGAGTCGGAAGATGGAGGGTAGGGGAAACACTCGCAAGGACAGCGAGGCAACTGGAGGCAGAGAAAAAGATGGGTAAGGGTTCTTTCCCAGCACCGCCAAAGGGAGCCCAGGCCTGCCGGCACCTCCATGCCTGACGGCTGCGCTCAGAGCCATCAGATCATGCATTTCTGCTGCTCTAAGCCACCTGGTCTTCAGGGCTTTGTGAAGGCAGCCCCAGGAAAGAAGCGCACCTCTGTTCCCACATCCACGCCTCCCACCCACTGACTCCTCCCTGCCCCTAAGCAAGTGTTTGTACTTGAATTTTTATCTTAGGTTCTGCTTAGTTTCCCTGATTGGATTGTCAGATACTTTAGAAAAAATACTGAACATTCTAATTCTTCTAACTCTTCTGATTACTAGCAAAATACTCTCCATAGTGTCAGAGTTTAATAAAGGTTTGAAAAGGATGAAACAACCTGTGTCTACAGATGAATGGAGTAGAAGCATTTTCCTTTTAACATTTTAAATCTGTTACAAATCATTCTAGGAAAGATCTGCAACACAATAATGTTTTAATTTTTCCCCAGAGGGAAATTTTCACTTTTTTATTAAAAAAGTGTCTCTCTCTATGTATGTATAGATATATATTCAGTCACTAAGTGGTGTCTGACTCTTTGCTACCCCATGGACTGCAGCATGCCAGTCTTTCTTGTCCTTCACTCTCTACAGGAGTTTTCTCAAACTCATGCCCACTGAGTTGGTGATGCCATCTTGCCCTCTGTTATCCCCTTCTCCTCCTGCCTTCAATCTTCCCCAGCATCAGGGTCTTTTCCAATGAATCGGTTCTTCACATCACGTGACCAAAATATTAGAGCTTCAGCTTCAGCATCAGTCTTTCCAATGAATATTCAGGGTTAATTTCCTTTAGGATGACTGACTTGATCATCTTGCAGTCCAAGGGACTCTCAAAAGTCGTCTCCAGCACCACACTTTGAAAGCATCAATAATTTGAAGCTCAGTCTTGTTTATGGTCCAACTCTCACATCTATACATGACTTTGAAACCATAGCTTTGACTAAAGGGAACTTTGTCAGCAAAGTGAAGTTTTATACACACACACACACATATATATATATATATATATATAACAACCTGGATGAGTTTTGAGGTCATCATGTTAAGTGTAATAAGTCAGAGAAAGACAAATACTGTATGATAACACTTAACTTAATCTTAAAGAACAAACCCATAGATACAGAAATCAGATTATCAGACTGGCAGTTTCCACAGGCAAGGAGTGGAGGCATAGGCAAAATAAGAAGATCAATATAAAGAACAGAAAGAAAGAAAAAGCAGAAGAGAAGCAAGTAGGAGAGAAAGAAAAGGAGAAGGAGGGAGGAAGCGATAAAATAACAGAGCACTGAGGACAGAAGTGGTTTGGGTGCTTGTAAACAGATAAATGGAGAGATAAATGACTGGGACAACTATTTGGAAAAGGCTGGATCGTAGTCACTTTTACAAGGACAGGATTGTCATACTTTGTCATCACACTACTTATTTCCCTTTAATAAAATGAAGGAAAAAACAAACAAAAAACTAAGTCCTTGATAAAAAGTATCTGGGCATTTCTGGAGCCTTAGATGTTGCATAAGTTTCAATGCTGTTCATCCTAGGTGACTCCTCCACTGCAGTGGTCCACTGCAAGGATTATAGGGCCACCAGAAACTATTTGCTTTTTCACCCTGATTCAAGGTCAAGCACAAGTCTCCCTGTAGTTCTGCTGATAGGGATATGCTGAATAATTATATTTATGCACACTGTGACGGCTATATTTATGAAAATGCAATTGTTTCTGTCTTTGAAAGCAGTGAAAATTTCCCTCTGGGGAAAAATAAAAACGTTATTGTGTTGCAAATCTTTTCTAGAATGATTTGTAACAGATTTAAAATGTTAAAAAGAAAATGCTTCTACTTGAAGTTTATGAAGGTACATGCCTGACAGGGCATCTCTTCACTATGCTCTGAGATGCTGAGCCAGGCTTGGGGGATCCTGGTGGCCAAGGCTGGTCTCCATACCCCCTGCCATCCACCACTGCAGTCCCCTCACCACAAGGAGGGCAGGAGCGGGCAAGGCCCAGGTCCCAGCTTTGGGAAGAAGACAAGCAAGTGAGAAGATTGGAATGCAGGGAGCTGGAAAAACTGGCTACTAAATGAGTTCTAACAAAGGAATGAGCCTACCAATGGGAGCAAAAGAAGCTGTCAATCCACACCCGTATATGACACACATGGAACACACGAGTTACATGTGTTGCATATGTAACACATATGTAAATGTAAGCACACCCTTCCGAGTTAGTAACAAGGGGCAATGACTACTCTAATAAACTGTGCGACTGAAAGGAATATTATAGTATTGTGTTTTAAAGGACTTCCATGAGCTACAAATTCCCAGCCAAACTTCAAACTTAACATTGAATCCCACTAACGTAAAATTTAGCACCGTGTTACAGTTTAGGATAACAGTTTTTCTTATAGTTTGGACATAATACTATTACACTGTCAAGAAAGATATACCACTGGTATTTCATAATTACTTCTGAATTATTTTCATAGGAGAGAGCTATAAAGAACCAAAATACATCATGGAAATAACTGGAAAGAAAAGATTAAACAAGAAGGTCAAATATTTGATTACACTAAAGCTCTAGAGCTTAAATGATTCACATATGTCACAAAAATCAGTACTTTAAATACACACATCTGTCATCTACTTAATGAGAACACAAGCATAAATATCAACATCGGTGTCTCACAGGATGTTAGTTACACAGAGAATATTGGAACAAAGAAAGCAATTTTCTCATTGAACAAATAGCTACTGAGTGTCAAATAAGCATAAGGAATTGTGCCAAATACCCATGGAATTCAAGCTGAACAAGATTTAGACCCTACTTAACAGTCAAGATAAGACTTGATTGAATGTAATTTCAACATAATGTTCAGGAATTTGAAAGTGACATGTGATACGTATGTAGTGTGGTATGAGTGTAGACCCATCTTGGCGGCTCAGGGAAGAACAATCTGGGACAAACTTTTAACTGGATCTAAATCAATGGGTCTGGTATTCATACGTGAATACAGATGAGAAGAAATGTGAGGCAGCAGAAAAACATCCGAGAAGTGAAGGTGTACAAAAATACAAGGTGGGCTCTGGTAACAACCAGCGCCCCCTGACCAGAAGAATGGTACTGAGTGCCAAGTATCAGAATATTATGCCACAGTCCCCAGATGGAGCCAAGGAGGGGTACTGGTGGGTTGCGGCATATTTACCGTGAGGCACCAGAGGTCTAATCTGGAGGCAGTGTAGGCTGCACTGGAATGTGGGTGTCTAGATCAGGGCTTGCAAACTCAGGTGCATATCAGGCCTGGGGGGGCTTGTGCCAGCAGTCTCGGGGGACCACGTTGTTCTGGCCTGTAGGAAACTTGGCGGGTCCAGTTCGGCCAGATACCTGGTTCCTTCAGAAAAACTAGAAACCCAGAGTTTGATGTGAACCTTTCTAATTCCTGGATGTCACATAATTCAAAAGGAACTTTCTACCCACTGATGGATGGATTGATTGACTGACTGATGGATTGATTGACTGGAGGATGAAAGTGGTATTCGATCCCTGTGCTTGCAGCTTTCAATGGGTCCACATGTAATAAGGATATTAGAGGGATTTTGGCATGAATTGATAAGGCCTCAAATGGGACAGTGACAGCATTATCACATGTGTAATCATTTTTTCTTACACTTAATCAATTGATGTTAGCTTTTAACACATAGTAATCAACAACCTTAAGGTGACATGATTTAGAAGAATTTAAAACTACCTGGTAGAAGCAGATCACAGTTACATACAATTTTTGGTTAAAGGTTTTAGCTGTTTTAAAAATATTATTTTAAATATATTTTGAATTATAAAAACTTTTCTGTACTTTCCCCCCATTGAATTGGAATGATTTCCAAGTTTCTGCAAAAATGATGATCATGAAGTTAAAATCAGAAACAGTAAGTCAAGTAGTAAATATGGGCAGTAGCAATGTTGTCCAAAATGAAGATTCATTTACTATTACTAATAACATATTAAAATAATTGATTAAGAGTTCTATTTTAATCCTTTAAACATCCAATTAGAAGGCTGCTTTTCTCTCACAGCTAGTTATAATAATGCAAATATTTTCAACACTTACTATATAGAAACAAGAGCTCAGTTGTTACTATTTTAATAATATTTTCAGACCAAGAGCATGACTCCCATGGATCATACACAGCCAAGTCATCTTCCGACACCTCTGTATGTGTCTCTTGTGCTCAAAGTGTGCTTAATACATGATACACATAGAATTAGGGGTGCTTCTGGACAGAGTAAGGTAAAGAGGCTTCAGAGTGTCCACAGTCCTGCTCTTAATAGCCCAGGAAAGAAGGCTTAGGGAGAAACCAGAGCCTAGAGGAGGAGACTGACACTCTTCCTGGGTGTCTGGAGGGCACATACTCCTGAAAGCGACTCTCTCTCCAACGCACAGCTGGAACAAGATGGGCTCAGCAGGTGGAGGTGTGCTGAGCACCTGGCAGCCACCCCAAGCCCAGAAGGCCTTCCAAGAGGGTGAGTCAGTCCCCCTGTGTCAATCAGGTCACCGAGACACTCGTCACTGTGCATGCATTACTCATCTACCATCTCTGAGACTTTTACAGAATGCTGTTTATATGATAAAGATGAAGATTGACTCTGAAACAAAGACTCATGGTGGGAGCTGACCTTCACAGAGCTTCTCTGAGGCCAGTCTGAGGGCTTTAGTGGGGATGAGTGAGAACACCCCACTAGGAGGGGACATTTGGGCATAAGGTTCAAGTCCAGGGTTTGATTTCTTTTTTTCTTTTTTATTTTTTTTTCATTTATTTTTATTAGTTGGAGGCTAATTACTTTACAATATTGTAGTGGGTTTTGGCATCCATTGACATGAATCAGCTATGGAGTTACAGGGTTTGATTTCTTAAAAAAAAAAAAAAAAATTAACAGAGAACCAATGGATTTCTCCAACAACTTGGTATACAGATGTCAGGAGACTCAAAGAAGTCCTTTAAAAGTCCATGAGGTTGTTGAAAACATTTTGTAAAGGAATCTTGATCTATTTCCTAGGCACCCATGCAACGGAAACCATCCTTAGGAGGCTGGCATCTGCACAGATGAGGATTAAAATGTGCTCCGGGTGGCGCTAGTGGTAAATAACCCACCTGCCAATGCAGGAGACACAAGAGACCTGGGTTCGATCCCTGGGTCAGGAAGATCCCCTGGGGAGGGCATGGCAACCCACTCCAGTATTCTGGCCTGGAGAATCCCATGGGCAGAGGAGGCAGGTGAACCACAGTCCATGGGGTCACAGAGGGGCGGACACGACTGAAGCGGCTTAGCACAGCAGACCTCAGTGCCACGGGATCTGCTCCAGGGGCTGCCCTGGCCTCAGGTGAGAGGGCAGTTACCAGGGGCCACCATAGTCCCCATGTGCCGTGCATGGTCTCTGATGAAAGCTCTTCACCTGGTATAATGCGATCAGGTCTCCTTTTTCCTCTCAAGTACCCCAGTGTGGGCCATTAACTATCTAAACACAGCACCTTCAATAGCTGAGGTAATTTCTGCATTGCAACCTCATGTCAAAGGCGCTGAGTCCGACTTCACTGGATTCAAGCACTGCTAACGACTCTACTCCAATTCAACATTTTCAACAACCTTTTTGACAGAGTACTTTACGTTCTCCTATGTTTGGCTTATCTATTTGTTCTATAGCCAGAGGGACAGAAAGCAGTGATTTAAACCATGTCACCTCAGCATCACCTGAAATCCACCAGTCCACGGGGCCAACCCTGAATCTGTGTATATGAAAATTTCTTCTTCAGCATAGCTTCTGAAAATATCAACAGACTATTCTACATGTTTTGTTATTAGGAAAGATAATGTAGATTGAAAACTGTACTTTTCTTATTTAAATAATTTTAGAAACTAGGTATCTAAATTAGCTTTTCTTAAGTATACTTTACAATCTATAAATTTTAGCAGATCTTATTTAACCTTTGTTTTCTTACTTTCTGTTATGTTTAACTGACAAGCCACTTCAACTCTTTCTGTAAACTTGAAAATACTAAATAAATATAAAAATTAAGATTTCAAATAAATATTCTAAATCTTCCTTTCATCCTAGAAGTAACTATAATCTTTGTGTAGAGAGAAAATGGTTAGAACTTGATAGGCAAAAGAGTCATTCATCTTCTGAAGTCAAAATATGAACGGGAAAAAGTGACTTGTCTTGCTGGTTTGGAGCAGAAAAACATCACAGTGACTCTCTCAATTTTACATAATAATGCATAGGATTCCCTTTACAGTTCTTTTGAAAATGAGTTAGGCTACACATGGAAGGACAGAGTGCATGACATTGGATAAGAAAATTTACCTCCCTGACTCTCAAATTCTTCATCTGGTTAGCATTTGCTTCATGTACATTTTGTGAGAATAAAATATAATTATATGTAAGGAGAACCCAGGAGTGTGCCTGCCTGGAACAGATGCTCATTAAATGGCAATTATTCTTATTTTAAAAGAAAGAAAAGCAGCCTCTTAACAATCACAAAAACTGCGTTCCAAGATTTCTGTGAATTTCCCATTTCTCAAAGTCCCCTCTATTACATCATGCAGAAAGTAACATTTGAGGGCTGACTTCAATACTCATTGAAACACTTTTTATGAGTCACATTGCTTCATTGCCTTTGGAGAACACAATAAACTTATTCATGTCACATATATTAACCACCAGGAGAGCTGGTGTCCAACCAGAAGGTTTTGCAAACCTGAATTTATGTCCTGGTTCAGAAGTATTATTTTTATACCTCTTCCTGTTCTTTTTACTTCCAACAGCAGCCATTAAAGTTTGCTTGATTCCCAGGACTGTCCCTCACGAAGGAATGAAATGTACCTCCCTTTGCTAGAGTGATTAAATATGCCTCTGTGAGCGAAATGCCTGAATTTTCAGTGAGATGCTAAGAAGACTCAGGGTAGATGGCAAGATCTACCTCACTGAGATCCCTCACTGATTTATCTTTACCCCCACTCAGTTCCTCTCATCGTGCAAGCAACCCAAATCTGTGCTCCCATGGTGGCAAAGTAGCACAGGACTCATAAAGAGTGAAGCTAACAGATATTAAACCATAAAAGCCAAGAAGAGTCTACCCATTCTGTGGGTTTTTTTTTTTTTTTCCCCTTTAAAATGTTACAAGCATAGAAAGAAAGGCAACAGATAGTATACCTAGCTTATCAGGTCACAGGAGACGATGGAGCAAAGATTTCTACATGCAGCGGAGCGACAAAGAGATGTGTAAGCCATGGGGGGCGGGGAGCAGAGGGCCTCTGCCCATGTGGGGGCCAACAGGCGGGACCACTCAAGAAGGCGGGCCCTGGTTCTGGGTCATAACTAAAGCTGGGGCTTGCTCTTCAGAAGCAGGAGGTGATCTCTGCAGAAGAGCCTAAGCTCATCTTGTCTCTGCAGCACACCCTCACAAGTGGGCCCATCACACATCTCACCTGTGCAGCCCAGCGGATCTGGGGTAACCACAGTGGCTTCCTTGCAGAAGCCATTTCCCCACCTGTTCGTGGGTACAACCTCGTGGTTTCCCTTCTCATGCAAAGAGTGAGCATTTACAAGTATCTGGTGAATAACAGTCATGAAAGGCTATTATTCTGTTACATTATTGGCCAAGTGGCCATGTAATCCAAAGGTAGAGAATAACACTCGTTCAAACAATCCAGATGCTCTCCATATCACATCTATTTGGTTGTCATTGCCACCCAGTAGCCTGCATATCGTTTTCCACATGAGGAAACTGAGATTAAATGAGACCTCCAAATTGGCAGAGCCATCAAGGGACAAAACTGAAATGCAAAATCCAGGTCAGGTAGGTCTCAAATCTGATGATCTGGATGGTTTACCATAGTCATGCTGCATTGAAATCTAAATGATGGATTCTTTTGGTCATTTGAACAGATGCCAAGGAAGTACAAGAAGAGATCACTGAATGGCCAGCAAAGGAGGCAGGTCAGTAGAGATGAAGGCTAGAAGCAAAATGTTCATGGTTCCCTCGGGGACCCCATGCCCTATTTCTAACTGTTCGTCCGCTTCTTCTTTATCCTTCTTTCTTGGATTCTGCAAGACACTCCACTATGTCTTAAGCAACCCAGATGGGGTTCTCTGACTCACAAAAGGAATCATGCGGAACATGTGCTACTGTGGCAGCTGCTGGGGGCCCTCGAAGGCTGAAAGGACCACACTTAACCCTGAGCCACACAGACCACCATTTCACTTGAGAAAGCACAGCTGTGCTGGAGGGCAACCCAGCAGTTTTAACCACTAGGAACTTAATTATGTACATCACTGTCCTATAGATAATAGCTATAGAATTCTGGGAGATTTACTAAAGACTGAAATTTTAGCAAAGTCTAATATATCATGATGAATGCATAAAACAATGCATTTATTCCCCCCTTCTTTGTATGACCACGAATCTGCTGTCAGCATCATGTTTTTAAATTTCTTTGGTTGTCAATAAATCTATTGTAGATCAGCTTACTGTGCATTACATTTAAAAAAATTGCTGCTAAACTTTCTAATACTTGCAAAATAAATTGCTAATTCAACTACAAAAGGAGAGTGCGCTAATTATAATTTGTTTCAATACTTCTTATTCAGACAGAAAGTAAATTTAAATTAGCTGGGATCTTGGGGTCAACGGCTGCTACTGTCTCAGATCTGGCACTAAACTCCACAGTGCTATGACGGAGTTTTCACAATAAAAGGAGGGTTCCCTGTCTTGTCCCCTGCATCAAAAGCCACTTTTCTCAGGATCTTGCCTCAAAAAACCCATGAATGATGGCCAGGCATCACATCCTACAAGCCTTGTTGAAACACAATGATTAAAGCACAGCCTCTGTGGTGATAGTCAGGTTTAAATTCTGACTCTGATCTCGGAGAAGTAACTGAACTTTTCTGGGCCTCAGCTTCCAATGAGTCACAACAGTGCGCCAAACATACAGTAAGAAATTCATTACTATGAAAATGCCATGAAGACCTTCCTTCTCTCCCTACTCCTTGAAAAACAGACAAGATTATTGTAAAGATGGTGCCTTGTTGAGAAAAGAAACTAACATCTCTGGAGTCAAGCTCAAAGCAGGCCCTGTTGTTCACACCCTCCAAGGCCAAAGAAGCTCCAGCAGCTTCTGTAAGAGTGAGACAGTGAAGGGGGCCAGAGGGAGGAAGAGGGCCTCCTGGACGAACCTTTGAGCTGAGAGGACCGTGGCTTCCTCTCTACCCTCCTCTGCGAGTCACAGCCCATTCCTGCAGGACCAGTGAGCCCGATGCCCCCATCCAGCCAGGTGGGGATGGGAATCACCTCTGGTCTCCAAGGTGGACTGGATGCCACTGGCCCTGGATCTGCCTGCCTGTGCCTGGCAGAGAGAGGCGGGGGTGAGACACAGGGTGAATCTGCCCTTCCTGACGTCTTCACTGCAGCACTGTACATGCCCCTGAGAGCGTGCCCAATGCAGAAGCCCAGAAGAGTACAGGCACTTGGACATCCACCCCCAGGGGAGCCAGGGCTGGGCAGTTAGAAGTGGAGGAGCCGGACTGGTTCAGGTGGAAGTCAGACTCATCCAGGGTGCCTCTGAGGACGGCCTCTGCCCTCACCCACTGCCAAGGCCCAGTGCCAAGGTCCAGAGCCAGGAGGAGGGCGCTGGCACGTGAGCACAGACCACACTCAAACCCTAAAGCCCAGGCTGCCCACTGCGGGGCTCTGCCCAGGCAATCGAGCCCCAGGAGAGGGAAGGGGAGGCATGGAAGGGGGCCACCGCACATCAGAGGAGAGGCTGAGATATTCATGAGGCTGAGCACTCCCACTCCAGACACCAGCACACTCATTAAGTGAGCGTGACTGGACATGACAGAGCTGGACCCAGATGGCTTTCAGAGAGACTGATTCCCAGCAGATGGAGAGCCTCGTGGAGACCCAAGGAGGTGGTTTTTACGGAAAAACAAGGATTTTTTCTGTTGCCTACTCCTCATAAGTTGAGACTTCTCAATCAAAATATATATGTATTTTTAAAAAGCCAGTTGTTACCATTCCCAACAGTCAAGTTACTCAGCTCAACTCAGGGACTGGCCCTCAGCAGCGTCACAGGGAGCTTGCAGATGCCTGCTCTCTAGTGAGCATGTCAGCCTCTTAGAAATAGCTTTTCCTTGATTTGGATTCTCCAAGTTTGGGGAAGTAGAGTTATGGGCGTATCTTTGATTTCTTTGGCCAGGACTTCAGCATGCATTCTTCAATTTTACACTGAAAGCAACGTACTTTGAATCCAATAAGGAAGGTGATTGTCACATGAGTAATATATACTTCACACACACACACTTTATATACATCTATTATATACATAAAATATGTAATTACATCTAGGTTTATATCTATAATAAAAAATAAGTGCTTTATCTTAGAAAAAAATTTATAAAAGTATTAGTATAGTCCACCAGCAGAAACTAATACTATACTCCAAAAATAAATTAATAAAAATAACCTGCTAAGAACAGGTAGCAGGGATCAATAATGGAAGTGTGAAGAAACGTTACACTTACTCTTTTCTCTGTATTATCTGTACTGCCTCTCCACAAACAACAACTATATGTTTATAAAGAAAACTTATACTGGAGTCTTCCAGGGGGGCTGTGGGAGAGGCCACAGCATGCTGTGACCTATTCCTGCCCCTCAGCTTATAGGCTTTACAGGGACAAAACCATCTGGGGATTGTTCGTTCCTTACTAGTTAAGTTACACAATGACACCTAGCCATCCCACTTCCCAACGTCCAGATCTACAATAAATACTATCTGAATGCCCATTGTCCTGCAGCTATGGAACTTGGCTTTGCAACTACAATCAGATGAACCAGACTCTAGAAAGTCCAATTAGATGCTTCAGTGTGTGGATTCTTCTGCAATAAAAGATTCTCCGTCACCTGCTTTCACTGCCAAATTGTTAGAAGTGATGAGTTCCCAGATTCTAAGTTCTACACTCTTGAGGCTGGTTCCTACCTGATCAGCAAAGACACAAGGGAAAACAACAACAAAATCCCCCTCCCCCAGAGAAAGCCTGCAGTTTTCAGCTTCTTGTATCCTTTCCTGGCTGCCAGGGTTCAAATGTTCTTTTCTCTTCAATGGTTTGACCCCATTCCAAGTCCCCTGCACTTGACCTTTGATGTTCCCACATCTTGCCCTCGAGTGCCTGGTCCTTCTGGTCTACCCTGAACTCACCCATAGGGCAGCCCTACTACTGGCCATGCCCTCGGCCCCCTCTAGCAGCCCCTCTTCGTCAGTTCCCCTGGGTTCTGTGCTCATCTTTGCCCCATCTTTGCCTACAGGTCTATCATCCACCCTGCCTCTCCTGCCAGCATCCTGGATCAGGCCCACAGCCAGGTTAAGACTCTGACTGCAGGTCAAGGGCTCAAAGGTCATTTCTGCTGGGTTTATACAGACTGCTATCACTCTTCCTTCCAGTGTTTTACTTGCACTAAGAACCAAGAAGCTTAATCTCAGGAAGGAGTCACGAACATATTCCCTCTTCTCAATCTGTTTCTCATAATTAAAGTTTAAAGGTAAGAAAATAACTTTTGATGTCATAATAAGCTTTTCCATCAACATTTTTATATTTAATCCTCTTTCCCAGAAGGCTGTTGATGAAACACTTTACCCACCAGGCCCAGTTCTTACATTATGACACTATTATCCACTGCTGTAAATATAGCTTGTTCCTTCTCACTTTTAATTTTCTCATTTACTTTGTTTCTACATTCTGTAGCATAGTCAAACAAAATGCATCATGTACCTCTTGCTAAAGCAACACTGAGGTCACACTGTGTTGCCAGTCCCTGAGAAAAAGAAAGTCTTTCCTGCATCTTTAAGGGATACCAGGGCTTGGAGAAGGGCTGAGCAGGAACACTGAGGCTATGCTGGCTGAACCCCATGTGTCATTGGGAAATCCTCTCACTGTGGATGCAAAAGCCTCTGGACCACTCCCTGGTACAGGCTTGGGTCTTTACACCCTGACCTAAAGTAACTTGCTGTAATATGGCAAGCGAAGATACTTTTAATACTTATTTTGTGCTCTTTTGTCTACCATTCCTACTTAAAATCACTACCATATCTAATGCTATGCATATATTTTCACCATTGTAGATAGGTCATCACAGATTTTAGGTGTCTCAACAAATATGCTATTTTAACCAAAGGGTGGCAGACTGAAGTTTAATGGCCAGTGTTTCCTCACCTCACAAGGATCAGAAGGCAAAACCAGAGGGAAAAATTCAGTTTATATTCAAGACCAACATAAAGAGTGATAATTCCTTTCATTCTTCAGAATCCCTTTGATTTATACAATACCCACCACCCCCTGCCAAAGTAGTTTCATTTAAGTATTGTAACAGTGATATTTTGGAAATATAGATTTTATATAACACTTTTTCCCTTCAAGCTAAGAATGTAAGTCAAACTTTGAATTATATCCTATTGTAAGTAATATTAAAAGATTTGGGGAGTAAGGCAACCTTGATTTTTAAAAAAAAAAAATTTCAGCTAGATTAATACCACTCATCTCTGAAAGACCTAACTTCTCCTTCTTACTCTCCTGGTTTCTACTAGAATTTGTACCATGAGCACCATAATATATATCGTTTCCTCCCTCTCAGTTTATTTTTTTACATTTTACTCCTACAACTCACACTTAAAATTAATATTGGAAAGAAAATATTCTGAAACAGAAAATTTAATGAAGTTTCTATTTTGAGATTTGAGGTGAGTTCATCATGACCTCTGTAGACCTTTCAGACTAGCAGAAGCTGAGATGACTGGCAGCTGAGGGAGGAAGAGGTAACTGACACGCCAGGCTCTGAGTAAGGACTGGGGAGTCTTCCTGGTGACTGTCAACCATGACCTAATGGAAAGCCCACTGTGAAGTCATAAATGAGACCCAAAGTCATCCTGGTGGCTCTCTTTCAGGCAGAAGTGATGCCATGGATCAGCTGGGTGCTCTTGGGAACTGCAATCAAAAGGCGCCCGTCAGACTCACCCTCCTTTATAGAAAACTGACACCATGTACTTAGTGGTCAACTTCCACTAAAACATGTAAATCTAGTCTGGCTTCAAGAATCAGATTTGGCTCTGAGGCATTGGAAAAGGATAAGAAGAACTCATGCTGATGATAATGAGTCTACAGTTAAGGTAAAGCCACTCTATTAAATATAAATGGCGAAATTTCAGATTGTATTTTCTGAGTGATTTCACACTCTTATAGGGTAACGTCTCTCTTCTTGTTTTCTAAAACATACGGTTTTACCCTCAACATTCTGTCTTTACGGCTGAAAAGTAGGCCATCCTTTCCATAAAGGAAAACAAAACACTAATTTCACAAATTACATGCAGCGTGTTTATGCAGGAGTCAGCTACCACTTGTGGAGCCTGCATCGCTAGCGTCCACTGTTGGAGGGACGGCCACAAAGCCCGTCAGTGTTCTGGCCTCACCCTTGCCAGCTTCCTCCTCCCATGCTCCTATGCAGCCAGGCTGGCTCCTTGCTCCTCTGAGAATCCCCTGGGAAAACCCTGGCCTTAGGGTGTTGCACCTGCTGCCACAGCTGCTTCAAAGCTTCCCCTACTTCTCTGCTACCTCATTCTCGTGTCCTTTTTAAGTCCTTGCTGAAACGTCATTTTATCACTGAGGCAGCCCCAGGTACAGTGGTCCAATGGAGGCCCACTGTGAGGTGACAAGGGAGAATAGCCACACTATCTGAATATGTAAATGCACCCTCCCAGGACACTCCTGATCCCCTTACTCCCATCTTTGTCATTTATCATCTTCTAATATAATATAATATAATTATATAATATATAATTATATTAACAATTACACATTAATTGCTTATATTAATATATAATATTAATATATTAATAATTATAATCATTATAATATGATTATTATATTATAATACATATTATAATATAATATAACATTTGCTTGTTTATTTTATTCTCTGTCTCTTCCCAGTGTAATATAAACCCCACGAGGGAGGTATTTTTGCTTGTTTTATTCAGTCTGTATCCCCAAAACCTTGAAGAATGGCAACCTCTCATAGTTGTTGAAGAAATAAGCTGTTTTGCTAGTGGTACTACTTGGTTTGAATCCACTAATATTTGCTGACAATGCGGGATGATGGAAATGGGAAACAATTCAAAAATAACTGTCCAATAAACTGAAAGTTTTGAAGAATAGTTCCAATCAGTATGCAACTGATTTTTTAAGTATAACCCACATAAAAGAACACAGATTTAACTAAGACTTCCTGATTAGGAAGATAATGTTGAAAGCCACCTAATACAACCATATGATTAGCATACCATGTTTCTTTTAGAGGCTAAATGTGAATTTTATGGGAGGAGGATTTGGATTGAGTTTGTACCTCCTCTAGTTCTGCCTTGCTAGCTAGGTCAGAGAAGCTGTAAAGTCACCTCCATAGCTTACAGAAGTGGCAGGTAAACTTTTTGAAAGCTATTTTGCTGTAGTTGTTGTTTTTATTCCATTAGTCTCTTGTCTCACATAATCATGTCTGTGTCTTTAAATCCGAGATTACAAAGCATTTAATTCAGGCAGATTAGCAAACTGCCTAAGGTTTTTCACTGGGAATTAAAATATTGTAGACCAGCAACATCTTATGTGGTCATCATTTCTAGATTTATTTCACCACAGAATTCCTCCTCTGTAGTATTTACCAGGTCTCCAAAGAAATTGTGAAACTGAAAATTCCATGGTTTGCATTTAGATTTAATTTGGAATTGTTGAATCAAGTGTCACAATGCTGCTTCTGAGAAGTAAAACTCTAATAAGTAAAGTCTGATGAACTTATTCAAAGAATCTTCTGCAGTGAGGAGTGCAAGAAAAAATCAATTTCTGCAGTTTGCAGGGTCACACAAAAAAATTCATAGCAGCTAAAAGGAGAAATTTAAAGTTGTTATTTAAAAAATCTGCTATTTCTTTACACAGATCACTTCCAATTACAAAGCATATCATTTTATGCCATTAAAAACAGGTTTTTTGGGGTAACTATATATTGTAATCTTCCTGTAAAGGACAGAGGTATTTGACTAATTCATATAAACACCATTTACTTTCCCAAGTCAGATGACTTCAAAATTTATTTCCTAAGTCTAAGCCTGTTTTAAAAAGTATCTATTTTATGCAAAGACTCAAGGCACAGGAGGATAGCAGAATATAATAGCTTATAGTTAAAGATGAGGGAAGTTAGCTATTACAATAGAAACTGTTGAAATGGTGTAGAGTATCCACTTTATATGATCTATTGGCCTGAAGTGAGTATTCGAAGCAAATATTCTACAAAAGTTTAATTCGCTCAGAACTCCTTGTTTGGAAGAATGGAATCTAAAATTTGAGTTCTCAGTATGACTTTTCTAAACCATTTGGCACCCGTCTCCAGATCCTAATTTATAGCACATCATCTTGCTAAAAGGTAGCAAATAAAAATACAAATAAACACAATTGGGTAGGCTTCCCGTCAGAGTCCTTCTGACTTGTTGGTAAATCTTCCCATCCCTGTTCCCATCCTTCCCTCTCGCCTCAGTAACAATAACTTCTTTCTAATCCAGGGTGATCTCTCTGAATAGACTTGGGAACCCTGCAGCATCCTTAGAGACGCTAGTTCACCAGCTGTCCTCCTACTCTGTAGCCTCAAAATTTTCCAGAACTGTGGATTCTAGTGTCTAAACGTGGTCGAGTTTCCTCCATGTCAGCATCCCCCCAACAATAAAACTTGTTCATCATTTCGCCCCCATACCACTCTCTGACTCAAGACTCACAAAAATGGATGAGGACACCAACTGGAACACTTTTTAAACAGACCTGATGGTTACGTAAACTCAGAGCTTGAGATTAAGGTTCATACCACAGGCTGGTCCCTGGAATTCAACAACTTTCTGAGATTTCAAGACATAGGTGGTCACTGATTAGTCACTATTGGTCCAATTACCAAACCACTTACCTGTGAACCAAAATATTTTATTTTGCTTTCATAGAAGTAGTAGTAATTTTCTTAGAAAGAAAATAATCTCCTATGTTTTGCTCTAATAATTTACTGTTATACTTAAGTCTATGATCTGTTTTGACATGTTTTTGTATATGGTGTGAGTTAAAGGTTTAAATGTTTTTTTTCATTTGCATTTCTATTTCCAGCTGTTTTAGCACTATTGACTACTTATCACTGATTACCTTGGCACCTTTGAAAAGTTCCCCAGACTATTTTAAAGACAAAATGTAATTATTTTTATACTAATAATTTTTTAAACTTTACATTTTATATTGGGGTATAGCTGACAGAATGGGGCAGAGACCCCGTAGGAGACTGAGCCAGACTTGCCTGTGAGTGTTTGGGAGTCTCTCTCAGAGGCATGGTTCCACAGATGCCTGCCGCGGGGTCAAGGGCATGGGAAGCAGCAGTCCTGGGAGGTGCAGCATGTTGGCATAAGTCCTCTTGGAGGAGGTCACCATTAGGCCTAACACAGACATTATAACCCTCCTGTAAAGAATACAAGACCACAGGACTAGGCTGCCTCAGGCCAAACTACTTTGAGGAAGCACAACCTCATTCATCAGCAGAAAACTGGATTAAAGATTTATTCAGCATGGCCTTTCCCCTCCCATCAGAACAAGATCCAGTTTCCCCTACAGCCAGTCCCTCCCATCAGGAAGCTCCCACAGTCCTCTTATCCTCATCCATTGGAGAACAGACAGAATGGAAATCACAATCACAGAAAATTAACCAAAATGATAACAGACTTGTGTAACTCAATGAAACTATGAGCCAAGCCATGTAGAGTGACCCAAGACAGACTGGTAATGGTGGAGAGGTCTGACAGAATGTGGTCCACTGGAGAAGGGAATGGCAAACCACATTAGCATTCTCAGCTTACAAACCGCATGAATGGTATGGAAAGGCAAAAGGATATGACGCTGAAAGATGAACCTCTCAGGTCAGTAGGTATCCAACATGCTACTGGAAAAGAGAGGAGAAAAAGCTTCAAAAAGAATACAGAGACTGAGCCAAAGTGGAAATGATGCCCAGTTGTGGGTGTGTCTGGTGGTGAAAGAAAAGTCTGGTACTATAAAAAATGATATTGCATAGAAACCTGGACTGTTAGGTTCATGAATCAAGGTAAATTGGAAGTGGTCAAATAGGAGATGGAAGGAGTGAACACTGACATGTTTTAAATTAATTTATTTTTTATTTAAGGATAATTACTTTACAGAATTTTGTTGTTTTCTGTCAAACTTAAACATGAATCAGCCATAGATGTAGGAATCAGTGAACTAAAACAGATGGGAATGGGCAAATTTATTTCATATGACCATTATTTCTATTGCTGCAGGCAAGAATGCCTTCGAAGAAATGGAGTAGCCCTCAGGGTTGACAAAAGAGTCTGAAATGCAGCACTTCGGTGCAATCTCAAAAACAACAGAATGATCTCGGTTCATTTCCAAGGCAAACCATTCAACATCACAGTAATCCAAGTCTGTGCCTCAACCACTAATGCCAGAGAAGATGAAGTTGAACTGTTCTATGAAGACCTACAAGACTTTCTAGAAAAAGCACCAAAAAAAGATGTCCTTTTCATCACAGGGGACTCAGGTGCAATAGTAGGAACTCAAGAGACTGCTGGAGTCACAGTCAAGCTCGGCCTTGGAGGACGGAATGAAGCAGGGCAAAGGCTGACAGAGTGCTGCCAAGAGAATTCACAGGTCATAGTAATACCCTCCTCCAAAACCACAAAAGACAGCTCTACACATGGGCATCACAAGATGATCAATACTGAAATCAGAATGATTATATTCTTTGCAGCTGTATATGGAGAAGCTCTATACAGTCGGCAAAAAGAAGACTGGGAACTGACTGCAGCTCAGATTATGAGCTCCTTATTATAAAATTCAGACTTAACTTGAAGAACATAGGGAAAATCACTTGGCCATTCAGGTATGACCTAAATCAAATTCCTTACGATTATACAGTGGAAGTGACAAATAGATCCAAAGGATTAGACTGGGTAGAGTGCCTGAAGAACTATGGACAGAAGGTTGTAACATTGTACAGGAGGCACTGACTAAAGCCTTTCCCAAGAAAAAGAAATGAAAAAAGGCAAAATGGCTGTCTGAAGAGGTCTTACAAACAGCTGAGAAAAGAAGAGAGGGAAAGGTAAAGGAGAAAAGAAAAGATATACCCATCTGAATGCAGAGTTCCAAAGAAGAGCAAGGAGAGATAAGAAAGATTTCCTAAGTGGACAATGCAAAGAAATAGAGGAAAACAACGGAATGGGAAAGACTAAAGATCTCTTCAAGAAAATTAGAGATACCCAGGGAACATCTCATGCAAAGATGGGCACAATAAAGGACAGAAACAGCATGGACCTAACAGAAGCAGAAGATATTGAGAAGACGTGGCAAGAGTACACAGAAGAATTGAACAAAAAATGGACTTAATGACATGGATAACCATGAGAGTGTAGCCACTCACCTAGAGCCAAACATTCATGAGTGTGAAGTCAAGCAGGCCTTTGGAAGAATTACTAACAATAAAGCTAGTGAAGGTGGTGGAATTACGGCTGAACTATTTTAGATCCCAAGAGATGATGCTGTTAAAGTGCTACACTCAATATGCCAGCAAATTTGGAAAACTCAGCAGTGACCACAGGATTGGAAAAGGTCAGTTTTCACTCCAATTGCAAAGAAGGGCAATGCCAGAGAATGTTCAAGCAATGTCACAATTTCACTCATTTCACATGCTAGCAAGGTAATGCTCAAAATCCTTCAAGCCAGGCTTCAACAGTATGTGAACCAAGCATTTCCAGATGTACAAGCTGAATTTAGAAAAGGCAGAGGAAGCAGACATCAAATTGCTAACATCCACTGTACCATGAGTTGGTAATGGACAGGGACGCCTGGCGCAAAAAGTCGGACATGACTGAATGACTGAACTGAATTGAACTGATTGTACCATAGATAAAGCAAGGGAATTCCAGAAAAACGTCTATTTCTGCTTCATTGACTATACTAAAGCCTTTGACTGTGTGGACCACAACTAACTGAAGAAATTTCTTAAAGCGATGGGAATACCAGACCACCTTACCTGCCTCCTGAGAAACCTGTATGAAGGTCAAGAAGCAACAGTTAGAACTGAATATGTAGCAACAGACTGGTTCAAAATTGGAAAAGGAGTATGTCAAGGCTGTATATTGTCACCGGGCTTATTTAACTTATATGAAGAGTACATCATGTGAAATGTCAGTCTGGATGCCTCACAAGCTGGAATCAAGATTGCCAGGAGAAATACCAACAACCTCAGATGTGTAGATGACACCACCCTCATGGCAGAAAGGAAAGAGGAACTAAAGCACCTCTTGATGAAGGTGAAAGAGGAGAGTGTAAAAGCTGGCTTAAAACTCAACATTCAAAGAAACAAAGATCATGGCATCCAGTCCCATCACTTCATGGTAAATGGATGGAAAAGAAATGGAAACAGTGACAGACTTTATTTTCTTGGGTTTCAAAATCACTGCAGATGGTGACTGCAGCCTTGAAATTAAAAGATGCTTCCTTCTTGGAAGAAAAGCTATGAAAAACCTAGACAGGGTATTAAAAAATCACATACATCACTTTGCCAACAAAGGTCCTTGTAGTGAAAGCTATGGGTTTTCCAGTAGTCATATATGGATGTGATATTTGGGCCATAATGAAGGCTGAGCACCAAAGAATTAACGCTTTCGAATTGTGGTGCTGGAGAAGACTCTTGAGAGTGTCTTGGATAGCAAGGCCATCAAACCAGTCAGTCCTAAAGAAGATCAACCCTCAATACTCTTTGGAAGGACTGATTCTGAGGCTGAAACTCCCATATTTTAGCCTCCTGATGTGAAGAGCCAACTCAATGGAAAAGACCCTGATGCTGGGAAAGATTGAGGGCAGGGGGAGAAGGGGTGACAGAGGATAAGATGGTTGGATGGCATCACTGACTAATGGACATAAGTTTGAGCAAGCTCCAGGAGATAGTGAAGGACAGGGAAGCCTGGAATGCTGCAGTCCCTGGAATCATGAAGAGCCAGACAGAAAAGAACAAAAGCATAGCTGATTAATAATATTGTGTCAGTTTCAGGTGTATGACAAATTGATTCAGTCATATATATATAGATATGTCTATTCTTAATCCTAAAAAATAATTATGTTTCATAAAGCAAGGCCCTACTCTATAAGATATAATTATTTTTGTGTATTATTATGTCAGAGAGCTGCAGATTTTAGTGTTTTTTATAACAGATTAATAATTTATTAAAATGACACATTCTTATGTGAAAAAAATCTTAAAAACAAAATGTATACACAAATCTGGAGCATAACATACCAAAATATATGCCCCAAGGTTATTGAGTTTTGATTATATAGTAGATATTTTTACTTTTCTTTTTACATTTATTTGTATTTTCCTTCACAAATGTACATATAAATTATAATAAAATTTTGGAATTTCATTCATTACATTTTACATGTGTTCCCCATCCTGTTCCCCCCTCCCACCTCCCTCCCCATCCCATCCCTCTGGGTCTTCCCAGTGCACCAGCCCTGAGCACTTGTCTCATGCATCCAACCTGTGCTGGCGATCTGTTTCACACTTGATAATATACATGTTTCAGTGCTATTCTCTCAGATCATCCCACCCTTGCCTTCTCCAACTAATAAAAATTAATGAAAAAAATAAAATAAAAGTTTGGAATTTTATTCATTAAACTTGTGAAACAGCTTCCTGGGTTATAACTCTATTTAATGGTATAATTGGAAGAAATAATCACATAAATATATGAAACATAGTACATCAACAGAAAAGTGGAAAATCTGGTTAAAAGTACCTTACAATTTTCTAAAAAATATCAGATTATATTTGACAGTTTCATTGTTAAATTGAATAACCTCAAAGGAATAGACAGAGTTTTTAGTTAAACCAAATGTTTGCAACAGACTATATCCTTAAAAAGAAAAAAGAATAATAATTAATAAATGATTTAGGCACACAATCCTACTGTGTAATCCCACACAATTTTAATGCTGAACTTTCTACATACTCACTGATGATCAAGGACTTTCTGCTGGAACCTGAGTGAATGAAAAACATCAATGGATAGCAATTGATTATTTTTAAAGATTTTTCCCCTAGATTTTAAGGTAGAAAGATAAAAATGACAACTATGAACAGTTCTATTTCTTTATCCTTTTCCTTAATTTTTTTTTTATAATAGACAGTTTTGGCAGAGCGGAACTTGCCTTTTCAGGAACTTCTTATTTTACATTCATAATATCAGTGATGCAAATAATCTTGCGAGTCTGTGACTGTGAGTATGTTCCATGACTATGGCATTATATAGCACGACTCTAAGAAAAACTGAAACATGGCAAAAAATATAATTAGTACCAAGTGGGAGTAGTGTAAGAGCTAAAAAAGCTAAGAAGGAAAGTTGAAATTCGTTTTCACATTCAATTCAAGTCCTGTCTAAAGCTTGCTTTCGGGTGATTTCTGATAGTTAGACACTCAGGTTGTCTCCAAATTTTTCAAATGATTAACAGTGCTTCATAAAACACTCTGTACGCTGCATTTTTTTCTTCCTTATTTCTCAATAGAGGTTTGCATGTTGTGTTTAGAAATTACAGATAAATAACAGCCCAATCTAGTATATCTCAAAGATATTTCTAATAGACATGCCTTTCTTTTTCACATTATAATAATAGTTCTTAACATGCAGTATACAGTAAAATAAAAATGGGTTGACATGATTTCCCAAAGTGGTGTTAGAATAAGATATAAAATGATGGTCCAAAATACTTGGTTCAAACGGTAATCTATGAGATTAATGAGTTGAAAAAATAATATTTTTTTAATATTCAAAATACTCAAAAATAGTACAGTTTTAATAACCAAGAATCACCTAAGAAGAAGCTTCAGGCAACATGTGAATTGAATGTGAAAACTAATATCAACTTTTGCTTTGCTTCTTTAGCCGTTCCACTACATCCACTTGGCCATCAAATACCACTTGGAGAAGTCGCATGAACCCATTTTTAAGTAGTTAACTATGTTTGATGTGTAAGGAACATTAGTAACATGACAGGGAAAGGCAATTGCATTAGAATATTCTTTGAGGTATACACTCAAAGTAGATTGCTACTTGTCTGCAATTTCACAGCATAGCATGCTGACCTCAACTAAGGAAGGAAAAACGCAGCTTACAGAAGATGCACCAGAGTGTTTTATAGAGCACTGCTAACAATTTGGGGAAAGAGGAGTCAACTTACGTGCCTGTAGATAAAAGATTATTGAAGTAAATTACAACACACATGTATGGTAGCATACCCTCCAAATATTAACTATAATGTGGCAAAAGAATACTTATTGACATAAAAAAAACAAAACTTTGTATAATCTTGACTTACATGTGGGTGGTAAAATAAGGAGTGATTTTTGAATGTTTTCTTGTTTATCTAGATTAAAAAAATAACTTTATATATAATATTAGAAGACGCTCATCAGAACCTTAGGGGACAACTACTGAAATGATACTTTTGAAAAACACATATGACAGAGGCTTTATCCATCAGAGGGCATCTCTTGTTAGCAAGGTTTCTTGTCTAAACTACTGGGCATGTGCAGTGGAGATCAGTCAAGGTTGACAGCTTTCTACTGTGTTAAGACTGTTTAACTTTACACAGTATCTGATCTGGATTACTAGGATGAGAGTGTAGTAAAATTTTAATGCAACTAATAAGAATATTGTATATGTTGTGTGCATGTGTGCTAAGTCACTTCAGTCGTGTCTGACTCTTCGTGACCCCTGGACTGTAGCCCACCAGGCTCCTCTGTCCATGAAATTCTCCAGGCAAGGATACTGGAATGGGTTGCCATTCCCTTCTCCAGAGGATCTTCCTGACCCAGGGATTGAACTCGTGTCTCTTTTGTCTCCTGAATTGGCAGCCAGGTTCTTCACAGCTAGTGCCATCTGGGAAGCCCACTTCACTTCATATAATAATAATAATAATAATAATAATAATAAATGAAAAAGTACAAACCTTATTTTTAAATGTTATCTATTTTTCCCAAATACACTAGCCAAGAACTCTACATTTTAGTTCAAGAAATGTTCTAACTTAACTCCCGACATACCTCTCAGGGCTGAGTACATCATATCTGTATGACATGGGCATTGGCCTGGACGCTAGGATTTAAAATCTAGACAAGCATATCCTAATACCATGCTATTGTCATGTTGCCCAGAAAAGTCTATTATTCATTAAGTCCTGTTACTGCTCTCACTTTGCTCCAAATAACAGATGGTTGGAAACAGTAACCAGACGCCAGCACTGATCATCACTCGTGTTCCAGTGGAGCGACCACGTGCAAGGGAAACATGGGAAGGGAGTACAGCTTACAGAGCTGCAGAGATAAGCTAGTTCCCTTCTTCATTTTGCAGATGAAACAGGAAAATGCATGGATATCAAGCACCTTCTATCCCCTTTCACAGAGCCTGTTGGCAGAAAGTCCAAAATACTACTTTGAAACACTCCCGGTGTTGCATTCAAAGTGATGTGCCGTGAGCAACACACATTTGCAATTTTTGTGAATATAAAGTGACCAATCCTGGCATATATTCTTTTGTAATGCAAAAATGAATGACAAAACCATTAAGGGGAAATATGATGGTAATTATCTGAGCCACTATTTCTTTTTCTTTCCTTATTAGTGGGTCCATCAGGTCTGCCTCCCAAAGAACATCACCCTAGTTATGCCAGTTTTTGAAAATGCTGTGAATGCTTTGAATCATTGTACTTATATTAGACAAATCATTTGACAAAAAACACATTGGGTTAAAATCTCATTTGGGCTATTGAGGTTAATCATAATCCATTAAGATTTTTAATATATATTAAAAATGTAAACTAATAACTGCTGAAATCACAGAACTGTTTGGAGTGCCTGATTCAAAGATAAGTCATCCTAAACTCCTTGAGAGGCTGCTTCACAGATGTTCCCAGTGCTTGGGAGGAAGGAGTCCTGTGGGAGCACTCAGTAAAGGGGGTCTTTATCTGAGTGGGAGAGAAGTGTTTCCGTCTTTCAGCACTGCAGCTGACTTGCAGATGAAGCCATCATCTCTGCTGAATAGCAGAGATCAATTGAATTGTGTGGAAAAATCAATATGTTAACATTTGACCAAATAGCCTGCAGTTTTTTCATATTGTCAAAATGAACATCAAGTAAAAAGGAAGATCTACTTTATGGGAAAAAAAAATTCACCTTTTCTCTCTGAATTTGCAAGATTAAGAGAATTGTGTCTTTTATTAGTTTTTGCTCTTCATTGATGAAAAACACGTAAGAATCGTTAAATTGATTTCTAAATGACATATACTGCTAAGAGTGTATGGATGCATGAGACAAGTGCTCAGGGCTGGTGCACTGGGAAGGCCCAGAGGGATCGGGTGGGGAGGAAGGCGGGAGGGGGGATCGGGATGGAGAACACATGTAAATCCATGGCTGATTCATGTCAATATATGTCAAAAACCACTACAATATTGTAAAGTAATTAGCCTCCAACTAATAAAAATAAATGAAAAAAAATGTTTCACAATAGACATTATTCAAAATACGCATGTGGCTATGGCACACTGTTACTTCTAAAATGTATTGGTGTTTCTTCCTGTTGGAAAGCATGTCCTGAACAGCGATCTCCGGGACAGAAATTATGGCAAGCAAAAGAGCTTTGCTAAACCACATTGAAACTGTTAGGAAAAGTCAAATCAAGCTGATCAGTATGTTGAAGACTAGGTGAAATGCTATTTCCATTTATTTTTAGAATTCCACTGATAATTAAAATAAACCATTATTTCAAGTTTTTAAAATGTAAATACACTAGGAGACACCCAAGAGACAGCTACCACATTAAACAGTCATTGCATAAGAATTCTGTTACAGCCTAGCCAGCTCCAGGCAACAGGGAAACACCTCACTATGGGAACTTGAAGAAACCCCAACACAAATGATGTCAGAGCCCTACGAACAGCTCTCTCCCGGGAGGATCTGAAAAACCCAGAGCAGTGAGAGGTGCCCTCCTCTTTCCAAAGCTCTTGCAATCTGAATGCTGTTCCTTTGAGGAGCGAAATCTGCGTGGCAGGAGCGTGGCACCTGCCAGCTCGGCTGCACCGTGACTGCTGACCTGCTGACCTGCTGACCTGCCCACACCCACCCTCGACTCTCTCCCCTTCCAGAACCCTGACTCGTAAACACGCAAGCCAACACCTATTTTACTTTCTTTTCTATTTTTAAAATAACACATCTTAAAAAAATATACACCCAAAAACACATCTTTACTGGATGTGTTACAGTATTGCTTCTGTTTTATGCTTTGGTTTTTTGTCATGTGGGGTCTTAGCTCCCTGACAAAGGATTAAACCTCTACCCCCTACACTGGGAGGCAAAAATCTTAACTACTGGACTGCCAGGAAGTCCCTAAACCCATTTTAAATCCTCACTTTTCCTATTTCGGGCTTCCCTTGTGGCTCAGCTGGTAAAGAATCTGCCTGCAATGTGGAAGACCTGGGCTCAGTCCCTGGGTTAGAAAGATTCCCTGGGGAAGGGAAAGGCTACCCACTCCAGTATTTCTGGCCTGGAGAATTCCATGGACTGTATAATCCATGGGGTCGCAAAGCATCAGACACGAATGAGTGATTTTCACTTTTCCTATTTCAACGCAAGCTTACAAATGTACACTATTTCAACTTGAACTTATAAAGTATGTAAATTCTGTTATGTCTTTAAAGTGACAGGAGCAGTTGAAGGATATTCTTATCTTTAAACATTATCATGAATTCTGAAAAACCAGTTGCCAAAGATTTGAATATGTCCTTTTTACAGTTCTGATGTGACAGGGCTTACATGTGATCACAGCTTATTGAAAGCCTATCTGAAAAAAAGACTGACTATTCATTTTTAGAACTATCTTTGTCATGACATTGCTGTCCATGTATCGAGGTTTTCCATATCTCTCTTGTTTTAACCTTCTTTCCTGAAGATTTCCAGAGTGTCTTTTTGGAAAGAGGGAGTGGAGAACTTAATATTTTGTTTGTTCAACTGAGAACTGAATCAAAATGTATTCTCTCCATGTCCCAGAAGAGACTGCAACCGCATTGTCCCATCAGTAACAGAAGAAGCTCTTCTACCATGGGAGATAGCCCGAATTTGTTAAGAGATGAACACCTCTGGACCAGTTCAGAACACAGATGCCACAAGAGGCCAAGGGCTAAAGATTGGTGATATGACTCCAGTCAGCACTGAAACCACTTTATTTTAACTGAGGCAGCCAAGGTCTCACAAACCGCCCCACAACAGCAGTGCTGGGGTGAAAACTGTTTCCTCCCTGAGAAGATAAGAACATAAAAAGCCCACTGTTGACCTGCCAAAGCATTGCTTCAAAATTCAAACCATCACGCAGGGTTTGCTAATACACCATGTAAATAGGTTACTGCTCCTATTATTTTTAACTCTTGGGGTTCTTTTCCTCCAACTCTGCTCAGAGTGACAAATTAAACACTGTGCTTTAGAATGTCAGAAACCCTGGATTACATTTCTCGTGACGAGAATACCAAAGTGTTTTTAGAATCCCTGACTCTTTTTTTGTGCCTGCCTATACCCGCCCCCAAATGCCACCAAATCCTGACAGTCACTCCCTTCTCCCATGCCACCTGCTCCCCGCACACCCACCCACGGGCTGCTAAAATTCTCCTGTCACCTCATCCACATGCCAACCTAGAAGACTGCCTGCATCCCTACTTCCTCACCTCCAAATTGCCTTCAGAATAAGGAAGCAAACACATGAAACTCAGACCACCAAGGGGCTGATGGTGGCCAAGGGTTGTCAACCAGAAAGTTGGGAAATACTTCATTGTCCTAACGAGCCATTTCCTAAGAATCCCAGCTGTTGTCTCAGGTTCCCCATGAGATACTTACTCAGAGACATCCATTGCTAGGAGAAAGTTTACGGTGCATTTATTGATCTAAAAGTAGACATGGAAGATACAACATTCCCCTAGCCCATTAGAAATTCCCATGCTGGCCACTTCCATTTTTAGCCTAAGAAAAGCTTTTTATATGAATGACAGCTTCAGATTGTTTCAGCCTGTTTGTATCTACAAGACAGATGATTTTGGTAGAATATGCCTAGATTTTACCTCCTCTTTAAATGACTATTCACCTAGTATACAGCCCACACTGTGTTAAACATGTGATCACTGCTAATACGGATATTATAATTTGCTCTGATGCCCAGTTATCAGGCATCAGGCGTTGTCCATGGTTTTATTGGATTTATCTCGATGACTCACAGAACTAAGACTGGAGGGAGACCTGATTGTTTGGAGGCTTCTCATGCGAGCTACAGACAGAGCTTCGAGGTCAGGAACTATGCTTACTTGTCTTTGTAAGCATCTATCAAAACACATGGTTCTCAGTTCAGGCAAGCTCAGTTATGCATACTCACCACACACATACACATCTGTGGGCATAGGCATGGGAAGGGTTTCCCACAACAGACACATTTGGCATCACTGCACATCAGGAAGCCGTTCCTTTCTCTGTCACTACAATCAACTTCTCTTTATCAACAACTTTTGAGAAACAAAGAGAATTGTAATCTAAATTCAAGCTCTTACATTGATAACAGGTAATCAATAGGCCTTCCTAGTTGTGAACTTGGGGCTTCACATCTGAAATTACTTGTGACCCTTTGGCAAGGACCACGGGTCTCACAGATATGCTAGGAGACCAACACAGAAGAAATCCGTCTAGAATGTGTTGCATAAATTGTTAGCAGAGTGTTGTGAATTTGAGTACTTCAGGAACACAAATGCAAGTTGTTTTTGCCATTTGGTGGATTCCACTGGGTTTGAATCTACAGAATAACAGCTATCTACTTTATTTAGCTTGGCTTCCCTGGTGGCTCAGTGGTAGAGTACCCAACTGCCAATGCAAGAGACATGGGTTTGATCCCTCAGTTGGGAAGACTCCCTGGAGAAGGAAATAGCAACCCACTCTAGTACTCTTGCCTGGAAAATTCTGTGGACAAAGGAGACTGGTAGGCTACAGCCCATGGGGTCACAAAGAGTTGGACACAACTGACCGACTTCACTTTCACTAGTATTCTTGCCTGGGAAATCCTACAGAGAGAGGAGCCTGCTGGGCTACAGTTCCTGGGATCACAGAAGAGTCAGACATGATTGAAAAGCTAAACAACAATAACTTGTTTAGCTAATTTTCAAGGATGTGAAGTCTTGCTTTGTTAAAGGAAAATAACTTTCTACCCTGAGTATGACTTGGTCTTTTCTATCCCAAAGTGTTACTGAGCTAAATATAGTCAGTTTCCTTTATGACTCTTCTGGAATTTAACACACTGCAGCCACTAATTTTGGAAACTTATCCCCAGATGTTCTGGATATGATCAGAACTACAGTGTGAAGATACACATTTTCTCCTTCCCACAAGGGAATATTGAGCCTCTTGGGACATCACTGAAGAACCCGAATGCTTACAATGTTTTCTTCCTGTTGAATCTCTAAAAGGATTGTATAATTTTATAAATTCAAATACTAATTTCCTACCCAGTCAGTCAGTTCAGTCTCTCAGTCATATCTGACTCTTTGCAACCCCACGGACTGCAGCATGCCAGGCCTCCCTGACCATCACCAACTCCCAGAGCTTACTCAAACTCATGTCCATTGAGTTGGTGATGCCATCCAACCATCTCATCTTCTGTTGTCCCCTTCTCCTCCTGCCTTCAATCTTTCCTAGCATCAAGGTATTTTTTTAATAAGTCAGCCTTTCACAACAGGTGGCCAAAATATTGGAGCTTCAGATTCAGTATTAATCCTTCCAGTGAATATGCAGGATTGATTTCCTTTAGGATGGACTGGTTTGATTTTCTTGCAGTCCAAGGGACTCTCAAAAGTGTTCTCCAACACCACAGTTCAAAAACATTAATTCTTTGGCGCTCAACATTCTTTATGGTCCAAATCTCACATCCATACATGACTACTGGAAAAATCATTGCTTATTACAGAGCTTTGTCAGCAAAATAATGTCTCTGCTTTTAAATATGTTGTCATAGGTTTGTCACAGATTTTCTTGCAAGAAGCAAGTGTCTCTTAATTTCATGTCTGCAGTCACAATCTGTAGTGATTTTGGAGCCCAAGAAAATAAATTCTGTCATTGTTTCCATTGTTTACCCATCTATTTGCCATGAAGTGATGGGACTGGATGCCATGATCTTATTTTTTTGAATGTAGAGTTTTAAGTCAACTTTTTCACTCTCCTCTTTCAGTTTCATCAAGAGGCTCTTTAGTTCCTCTTCACTTTCTGCCATAAGGGTGGTGGCATATGCATATCTGTGGTTACTGATATTTCTAGCTATCTTGATTCCAGCTTATGCTTCATTCAGCTTGGCATTTTGCATGGTGGACTGTGCATAGAATTTAAATAAGCAGGGTGACAATATACAACCTTGATGTACTCCTTTCCCAATCTGAAACCAGTCTGTTATTCCATGTCCAGTTCTAACTGTAGCTTTTTGACCTGGATATAGGTTTCTCAGGATGCAGATAAGGTGGTCTGGTATTCCTATCTCTTGACTAGTTTTCCACAGTTTGTTGTGATCCACACAGTCAAAGGCTTTTCTACTATGAGGGGCATTTCCTACTGGGAGGGGCATATTTTTCTAATTAATCCTGAAAAATGAAAGAAATTCAAGGCTAAATCTACAATATGGTATCACTGAAAGCAATAGGAGAGGAATTTGGGTTGTCTCCCCTTTGGTTGGTGAAGTTGCAGGATGGGGGACCATTACTTTTTTAAAACTAAAAACAACAATTTATACAATGCTAAGCATCAAATATTTTCTAAAATCACAAAATCTATATCTAAACTGAAGCTTTTAATCCCATTCTCAATTACATCTACTCAGACAGGGGTTGGGACATTGATCTCACTATCTGTGGGTATCTGAGGAGCTAACAATATCAAGGCCAATAACAAGTCAACAAGAAGTCATCCTGATTAGATCTTGATCGGCATCAGGCACTGTTAGATGGTCCCTACAGATCTGTTTTTTTGTTTAGTCAGTAAGTCGTGTCCAACTCTTTTGTGACCCTATGGACTGTAGCCCTCTAGGCTCCTCTGTAGGTGCGCTATGCTGAGTTGCTCCAATCGTGTCTGATTCTATGTGACCTTATGGACTGTAACCTGCCATGTTCCTCTGTCCATGGGATTCTCCAGGCAAGAGTACTGGACTGGGTTGCCATATTCCCATGTAATTCCTACTCCAGTTTTTGTTGGCACTCTCATCACCATGACCCTTTCTACAGATGAGGACAGGAGGCACAGAGAGGTTCCTTGGTGAAAGGAAAACAGACAGTTGATGGTGAGGCAAGCATCCTGGCTGTTGGCTCTTAATCAATGATGGCTAACTGATTGAACTTCAACAGTACGTGAACTGGGAACTTCCAGATGTTCACGCTGGATTTAGAAAAGGCAGAGGAACCAGAGATCCAATTGCCAACATCTGCTGCATTATTGAAAAAGCAAGAAAGTTCCAGAAAACCATCTATTTCTGCTTTATTGACTATGTCAGAACATTTGACTGTGTGGATCACAATAAACTATGGAAAATTCTGAAAGAGATGGGAATACCAGACCACCTGACCTGCCTCTTGAGAAATCTCTGTGCAGGTCAGGAAGCAACAGTTAGAACTGGACATGGAAAAGGAGACTGGCTCCAAATAGGAAAAGGAGTATGTCAAGGCTGAATATTGTCACCCTGCTTATTTAACTTCTACGCAGAGTACATCATGAGAAATGCCAGGCTGGGTAAATCGCAAGCTGGAATCAAGATTGCCGGGAGAAATATCAATAATCTCAGATATGCAGCTGACACCACTCTTAGGGCAGAAAGTGAAGAAGACCTAAAGAGCCTCTTGATGAAAGTGAAAGAGGAGAGTATAAAAGTTGGCTTAAAGCTCAACATTCAGAAAACTAAGATCATGGCACCCGGTCCCATCACTTCATGCCAAATAGGTGGAGAAATAGTGGAAAAAGTGGCAAACTTTATTTTGGGGGGCTCCAAAATCACTGCAGATGGTGATTGCAGCCATGAAATTAAAAGACATTTACTCCTTTGAAGGAAAGTTATGACCAACCTAGACAGCATTTTAAAAAGCAGAGACATTACTTTGCTAATAAAGGTTCATCTAGTCAAGGCTATGGTTTTTCCAGTGGTCATGTATGGATGTGAGAGTTGGACTATAAAGAAAGCTGAGCACAGAAGAACTGATGTTTTTGAACTGTGGTGTTGGAGAAGACTCTTGAGAGTCCTTTGGACTGCAAGGGGATCCAACCAGTCCATCGTAAAGGAGATCAGTCCTGGGTGTTCATTGGAAGGACTGATGCTAAAGCTGAAACTCCAATACTTTGGCCACCTGATGGGAATAAATAACTCATTTGAAAAGACCCTGTTGCTGGGAAAGATTTAAGGCAGGAGGAGAAGGGGATAACAGAGGATGAGATGGTTGGATGGCATCACCAACTCGATGGACATGGGTTTGGGTGGACTCCAGGAGTTGGTGATGGACAGGGAGGCCTGGTGAGCTGCGTTCATGGGTTCACAAAGAATCAGACATGACTGAGCAACTAAACTGAACTGGTTGAATACAGGAAGTAATTAGTGAAACTGGAAGTTATAGTGATGGTCAATAACACCTAGGCCAGTGTATTTAGACAAGATATTGAATTCAATTAATTTCTTCTTCTTAATTACTTCACAGCTATGCATGTTGATACCTTTGTAGAAGAGAAAGAATATACCCTCATATTCACATACCTCTTAGCACAGGACCAAGACCTGGAAGATGTGAGATCAGTTTCAGCTTATTTGTCTGCTAACTTTTTAACTTATCAATAGTTACTTAACATTAAAAACTGTGGTCATATTCCTTAACTGTAACAAAGATTATTTAAGGATATTCATATCCCTTGAGCTCCAAATTCCTAGAATTCTATAAACTCTAGATATGTGTTCTATCTGATAATGAAAAATAATTTTACAGAGAGTTTCCTAGTTTTCAAGGGGCATTTTAAAAACCTAAATATGGAACAGATATTGTTCAAGGAAAGAGTAACCTTTGAGAACTGACAAAAATATGTCCACAGTTGCCAAGTCTGAGAAACACTGATTCAAAAATCTCATTTTATACAATGAAAATGTGAATCATTTCTGAAAAAGAGAAATTTAATCTCTATCACTAATACAGAGAGTTGCCAGATTTAGCAAATAAACATGGAGTACTCCCACCCATTTAAATTGAAATTTTAAATAAACAATGAAAAACTTCTTAGCACACCCTGTATGCTTGCCTGGAGAATCCCATGGACAGAGGAACCTGGTAGGCTACAGTCCAGGGGTTCACAAGAGTCAGACACGACTTAGTGACTAAACCACCACCATCACACTGAGGGATGTGCATTTTCATTTAAGGATGTGCTATCCTAAAATGTTTAGGGATGTACTAAAATCTAGGGACACACTAACAAACTTTCATCATTTATCTGAAATTTAAATTAAACTGGGCACCTGTATTTTATCTGGCAAATCTACTGGTAAATGACTCACCCAGTTGAGGTGAAAACGTGAAACCCAAAGAAAATAATTAGAACTTATGAACCAGTGAGCACGCATCTGAGTGAGAAATGCTAGCTAGCCTAAGGTACCAGTTCTTATTCCTCAAATGCCTGTGCCTACCCAATACCAAATTATAACATCATACACATATACAAAAAGACTAAACTACATTTGTGGTTCCTATTCAAACATGCTACAGGCAGGAGAATCTTTTTAAAAAATCTTCTATAAATCAGCCCTCACAGGGCTGTTGTTCTCTCATCCCCTGACGAGTTTTCTTTAATGATGATAACACCAGTAGAAAGGAAGTGACCATGAAAGGCAAGACCAAAGCATCTGGCTGTTTTGGAGGGAAGAGACAGTCCACGGAGTTTGATATTGAAGGGAGACATGTGATACAAGGACCAAAGCACATAAGCTCAGACCTGAGTGATGGTTAGGAATCCAGCTCATATAATTAGGTAATTAACATGGACATATTACATGCCCCAGATAGGGCAAGAAATCACATTTGGTGGACAAAGTGTCCATGCAAAGCCCTAGCCTGCCTGCTGAAGGCAGCATAACACACACAAGTTTCCTCTGGATGGTGAGCGACCCGAGGGCAGCCAGGCACCGCTGACAGAAACTGTGAATCTAGGATGGGCATGATGAAAGCAAAGCCCGGAAAAACAGAAGCCGGTTACCAAGAAGCAAGGGAGCTACGCTAGCCTGCAATGCTCTTTTCCTGTTTTGTTTTGTTTTTTTGACTGAAGTGTAGTTGATATACAATATTAAATGTTACAGGTGTACAACATAGTGGTTCACAATTCTTAAAGGTTATAGTCTACTTAGAGTTATAAAATATTGGCTATATTCTCCAGGCTGTACAGTATATCCTGGTAGCTTATTTGACATCTAATAGTTAGTACCTCTTAATTCCATTCCCCTCTATTGCCCCTCCCCACTTTCCTTTCCCCACTGGTAACCACTAGTTTGGTCTCTGTATCTGTCAGACTGCTTCTGTTTTACTACATTGCTGCATTCTTAGTGTGTTGTACTTTTCAGATTTCACATATGCATGATATTAAGATATTTGTCTTTCTGACTTACTTCACTTAGTGGGACAATATCTAGTTGCATTCATGTTGCTGAAAATGACATTATTTCATTATTTTTGTGACTAATATTTCATTAGTCATAAAATACCATTCTATCTCTTCTCTATCCATTCACCTGGGTTTTTTTACTTTAATCATTTTGTCAAAATAGTCTAAATATGAGTATATAAATACTTAATTTTTATAAGAATGTGCAGCATTAAACTCCCTGAGACACAACCAAAAATGTCTTAAAATGTATTCAATGCAATTATTGAATCAATGCAATTCAATGCAATTATTCACCATACTAATTACCATGACCGTGGCTCCCTTCCCTGATATCTAAGGTATGTGACTAAGAAAATATATATATGGGATATATATATGTGCATATAATATGATATTTATAATTACGTATTATAGGTAAGTGTATATTTTTTCACACTGTTGATAGGCATGGGGGTGCATGCATCTTTTCAAGTTAGAGTTTTTGTTTTTCTCAGGTTTATTTCCAGGAGCGGAATTGCTGGGCTATATGGTAATTCTATTTTTAGCTTTTTGAGAAACAGCCACATTGTTTCCATAGGGACAGCGCCAATTTACATTGCCACCAACAAGGGTGTTCTTTTCCTGGTTCACTTCCTGGGAAATGTCTGACCCAAACCCTGTGTCTCACTGGAAATCTTTCTTCACCCTTTGTCTGCCCATCTCCACAAGTCCTCACAGGCCTGCTCAGCTGGCTCTTCATTAGGATTCCATAGACCTGTTTACCCCCTTGATGCACCCACAGAGCTAGTGCTGTATTATCAGATGGAGCTGGGGATCTGCATGGCTGCTTTCCCTAAAAGGCAAGAACGATTTGACATCAGGAGCTGTGCCCCTTTGGAGCATCCTGAGACCTTTCTGAATGAATGCACAAAAATGGAAGTGCTCACCTGATAGAGGAGAGAAATAATCAAAGATGTTTTTATTCAGATTCACCTCTCCTCTGCTCTGCCGCTTCACATTAGGAATTTGTTTTACACATTTTATTTTTAAAAATTCTAATTTTACTCCTAAGGAGTTGGGTGAAATCTGACTGAAGTGCAATAAAGCATTTCTACTCACAGAGGAGCTATACCAATAGAATTCCTCTGAAACAAACCCTCATGAATAAATGTAAATCCACAATGTTCTAAGGGTATCCTCTCTCCTCTTCCCAGATACCATTTCCAGCTAAAATGAAAAAAGCCCAGTACCCTAGGGTAAGCAGACTCCAAACCGACACCTGTAGGAACAAAATGGTCTTTAGAGAGAGTTCTGGAAGCTGGGGTCCCCTGGGGGGTCTGGGTGTGCATCGTGAAACAACAAAGGAAGATCCTGAATCAGTCACAATGTGCTCTGGCTGGCAGCCAGCTCCATGCTTTCCTCTTTGTCTCCCATGTAGTCTGTTCTTTCTGCTTAATTCAGGATGGTTTGTGTGTTTTTAATACCACACAGAAATACCCTAATGCAGACGAATATTTCCAACAGGCCTTCAAAACTCACTCCTGCACACTCCATCCCTCCCTGCCCCTCCTTGCCCCTTCCTCTTCCTTCCTCCCTCCCTCCATCTCTCTCCTCCTGACAAGCTCTATAACCGCTTACACTGCTCTTCTCACCTTGGTTTCTCCCCACCTCCTCTCCTCCAATACAAGCCTCCTTGGTCCCCAAATGGGACACTTTACAGAAGACTCCCTTGAACATATCCCTCATCGCTTCCTCTTAAAACCATATTTTACACTGTACCATCAAACACTGGCTCATTGATTCTCATCATCGTATATGTGCTTGTTCTTCTTTGCATCTCTATTATTATAAATTCAGAGGCAAAGTCTTTCTCTTCTATTCTTGTTTTTTGTCTTCTTTGATAACAAAGTATATGGCTGTGTATCTAGTAAGTGTTCAAGCAACAAGCATTTCAGTAATAAATGCTGGCAGTGGGATACGTGGATGTTAAAGTTTAAGATTTCAGAATTTTACCCAAATGCATCATCTAGACCTTCCAAGCAGGTCTCACCTCTGCCTGGCTGGACCATCAGGCTGTAAGATTTGTGTTTATTGCTTCCTGACTGTTTGCCCATAGGAAGCTTGTGCCTGTTAAATTATTTCCCCCAGAATTTAGTTTACACCAGTTCAAGAGACTCTGAATTCTATAATTACTTTTCCATATTGGAGAAAGTTCTCTATATTTTTAATCCCAGTTTCAAGAATAACAACTTCCTTATTTGGAATCACTGGAAAATTATACCCGCATATAGAAAGACTGTTATTCTAGGCTATAAATGAAAATGCTTTGTTGGGAGGATGAGTTGGGGAATAGAGAATCGGCTGTGGGCTCTGACAGAAGTATCATTTTATCCTTTATATACTGCTAAATATATAGAGGAAGTGGCGGACATCACCAGACAGAAAGTGCAAGGGACGACCTCTCATTTCAGTTCTTCTTTTAATGGAACCTCAAGCTGTCATCTTGCAGTTTTTTTCTTATTTCTATTTATGGCCATCTGTATAATCTTTGGTTACATGGAGTGATCAGAGGTAATCTAAAGTTCTGCAAGGGAGAATTTCATGACCACAAGATACAAACCTGCTAAAATAATCATGTCATGTCTTGTATTTATTTTACTTGTTTGCTTTTATTTCAACAGGATCTCAAAGCCTTCACATGAGATTTGTAGAAAAGGCTAGTAGATAAAGAATGGAACCAAAGTTGCAAATCCACAGAAATATATTTAAACTGTTCCCTTGCTTTTTTCCTATCTCAACAAGAGTTAGACAAGGAGAGTTTGAATTAAATCTCTTTTCTTTGATTGTGATCTACACTTTGATGAAAATAAGAATGAAAACAGAAGTAAGCAGTTGAAAGCAGCATTTCCTTAATTTTGCTTTTCTAGCTATACAGTGTGGTTGTGTTTAAACAGATCATATGTATTTTGGAGTCAAAGGCTTTTTTACTTCACTGAAGATATTAAGAAAAATAAACCATATTAAAAATCTCATTTAAAAGCTGATCACACATTTATTGGAATAACTCAAATATAACTATCTTTTAAAATTTATAGTATTTTTCAATTATAGAAGTGGCCAAAATATCTGCAAATTATAGCAAAAATTTATGGGACAATGTCATTGCAATTGTAAATATTTATAGAACATGCGTAATTTATACTTCTTCTATTACATTTTCACAGGTTAGTTTCAAACATACACTATGGTAATACTAACAACATAACAGTTTAAGTAAAAATGAAAAGTCACAAGTATATTCTGTGGAAATTGCAGCCGAAGTCTCTATGGTCACTAATGGACGGAAAAGTCCTTTGAGATCAAGAAATATAATGTTAGTAATGTAAACACTGCATTGTCAGCTTCCTTCATAAGGACATGGGGCATTTCTGACTATAATTTAAGCCAGTCCACAGTGGGTTTCTGCTAATTCTCACAGAGGGGCAGATATGTAGAAGGTGGACAATGCATGGATATTTATTGAATCTCCACTTTTACTTAGACTCTTCATTCAGAATCCAGGGAACTCTGAAGAGTCTATAAGTTTGGTGAAAGAAATATGTATTCTGATCCTTTTAATCCCTGAAATATTTTGAGGAATATCCTATTTTAATACATGCAAACTCAACTAAAATAACTGAAAAACATTCATGCTTTCATTTGGCTTGTTAGTTGGCAAAAAGTTGTGTTGATTCATCACCAATATGATAATGAAGAAGCTAAGAAAGGAAGCATTCCATTTTCCATCATGTTGAAAATGGTATTGATTTAGGGGGACAAGCTTGTGAAACATTTTTCAGCTTCCATTGTTAGCCTATCTGGAAGACTATGTAGATTCCCCAACTGTACATGAAGTTCCAAATCACAAATTATATTTTCAACATTCTATGTGGGTACAATACGAAAATAAAACATTTCAAATAAATCTTTCACACACACACACACACATATATATGAACATAAATGTTTTAGGTCAATTATTTAATAGTTTGACAAATATATCTAAATGTTTACTTTTTATTAAATGTCTTTTTAGAAATATTACAATAGAAACATCATGGCCAAGAGATTAAGGAATTGCACTAGGCTATGAGTTTGTTTAATACATTGATATTACATAACTAAATAAAGTCATTTATTGGTGACAGTTTTACTACATTAAATAATCATTGCACTTAACATACCCAGGTGGAATCCAGAATATGTTTTCTTTCATTTTGTAATAGTTTGATAGCCTATACAACCTGATGTGTATCTGTTTGATTATTTAACCTCTTCTTTAATCTGAATTCTAAAAATAAGAAATTTTGCATATTGTTCTCACTGAGCAAAGACAAACACACATAAAAATGCAAACATGCCTCTCTGGTCCACTTACTGCCTCAAGAGCAAAGCAAAAGATAAAAATCGAGATCGCTGACTGGTGTTGATACTACCGTGAGCATCCATGAAATAGGTGTTTCAAAATCTAAACTATGCAAAGCAGCAAATACCATAATCCTTGAGTTTCTTATATCTTCTCTACTGCTATGTAAAATGTCCACAAGAATTAAAGTAGTTGTCATTGGATTAATTAGGGCAGAGTATACAATCCTATCAGTAACATAAGGACAGTAAGGAGCCATCAACAAAAGAGGCTGTAACCAAGGAAATTTCATACAGCTTTTATTAATGAAGAGGTTGGCAAGGATACATTTTCAATTGATCTTTTCTGTTCATTTCTAAGGATTTGATAGTCCATTTCTAAGAATTTCATAACACATGAACAAAAGAGGATATTTTATTTAACCTATTGTCAGGAAATAATAAAACAGCTTTGGTTTATATTATGTTCCATGTTCTGAGGGCATCCTCAAGTACTTCCTGTTATATGTGCTGTATTAGTCTTAAGAATTTGGGTGGTAGAGATCTGGTTAAACTGAACATTTTCTGGAGCTTACCCATGTGACTGCCCCTTCAAAGAGGGGGATATTCATCACTCCAGCCACAGGACCACATGACTTTTTGACAACTTAAGCCTTCCAGGCTAATGAACTACAGGCCTCCTGGGCACAGTTCTGGGCTCACCCACTTCTGATGTAAAGTAGACGTTGTGTGGTAGCCAGTAAGTCAGAAGAATCTAAATTTGGTCTTAGAAATCACAGAAAATTAGGAAGCCACTTTTTACAAGAAAACAATTCTGACTGTCAAAATTAGTTGGCCCAAATGAACATGTGAAAACATTTAAAATCATTCATCCTTGTCTCAATGAATGATTAAAAATGTATTCATGTAGTTCATTCATTGAATTTAGAGTTTAAAGTGCAGTGGTTGAGTGAGAAGTATTTCCCCACTTAATTTTCCATATATTCCAAGTTTTCTAAAATGAAGATATTTTACTTGTTTTAGAAAAATGTAAGTTTGGAGAATCAAAAATAACTTAGAAATGACTTCTGCTATCAAAGCCTTTAGAGATTTTTTGAAGAGGTGAGACATTAATTCAAAATGTTGACAGGAGGTAGTATGCCAAAACTACCATTATATAACATATATACATCACTATATGTAAAAGGGAAAACCAACCAGGAACTACTGTATTACACAGGAACACTATTCAATATTCTGTAATCACTTATAATGGAGAAAAGTTTTGATAAAGTATATATATATGTGTGTGTATATATATATATATATCTCCTTCATATATATATATATATATATATATGAATCACTTGTACACCTAAAACCAACACAGCATTATCAATCAACTACACTTCAATAATAAATTAAAAAAGAAAAAAACATTGAAAAAAATCCACCAAATATTGTAAGGTTTATTGAGGAGTAGGGTGGAGTGAGGGTGGGAATGATCTTTCAGCAGTTTAGATAACATTTTATGTAGAATTTGTCCTTTAATCTATCCCTGGAAGGGCGTAGAAGTAGAAAATCTGGGCACATTTCAGTGTCAAAAAAAGAAGTGTACATATATTACTATGTACACTATTAAAATCCTAAAAGAGGATGCTATTAAAGTGATGTACTCGATATGTCAGTAAATTTGGAAACCTCAGCAGTGGCCACACTAGTGTAAAAGGTCAGTTTTCACTACAATTTCAAAGAAGGGCAATGCTAAAGAAGGTTCAAACTATTGCATCATTGCACTCATTTCACATGCTAGTAAAGCATGTGAAATTCTTCAAGCTAGGTTTCAGCAGTATATGAACTGAGAACTTTCAAGTGTATAAGTTGAATTTAGAAAAGGCAGAGAAAGAAAGATCAAATTAAAAACATTCCTTGTATCATAGAAAAAGCAAGGGAATTTCAGAAAAAATCTACTTCTGCTTCATTGACTATGCTAACACCTTTGACTATGTGAATCACAGCAAACTGTGGAAAATTCTTAAAGAGATGGGATACCAGACAAACTTATCTGTTTCCTGAGAAACCCATATGTGGCTCAAGAAACAATAGTTTGAACCAGACCTAGAACAACAGATTGGTTCAAAATTGGGAAAAGAGTATGTCAAGGCTGTATATTATCACCCTGCTTACTTAACTTATGTGCAGAGTACATCATGTGAAATCCTGGACTGGATGAAGCACAAGCTGGAATCAAGAGAAATATCAACAGCCTTACATATGCAGAGGATACCACTCTAATGGCAGAAAGTGAAGAGAAATTAAAGAGCCTCTGATGAAGGTGAAAGAGGAGAGTGAAAAAGCTGGCCTGAAACTCAACATTCAAAAAATGAAGGTCATGGCATCTGGTCCCATCACTTCATGGCTAATAGATGGAGGAAAAGTGGAAACAGTGACAGATTTTATTTTCTTGGGTTCCAAAATCACTGTGGATGGAGACTGAAGTCATGAAATGAAAAGACATTTGCTCCTTGGAAGGAAAGCTATGATAGACCTAGAGAGCATTAAAAAGCAGAGACATCACTTTGCTGAAAAAAATCCATATCGTTAAAGCTATGGTTTTCCCTGTAATCGTGTATGGATGTGAGAGTTGGACTATAAAGAAAGCTGAGCACCAAAGAATTGATGCTTTCAAACTGTGGTGTTGGAGAAGACTCTTGAGAGTCCCCTGAACAGCAAGGAGATCAAACCAACCAATCCTAAAGGAAATCAACCCTGAATATTTACTGGAAAGATGATGATGCTGAAGCTCCAATATTGTGGCTGCGTGTTGTGAAGATTCGACTTATTGGAAAAGACCCTGATGCTGGGAAGGATTGAAGGCAGGAGGAGAAGGAGGTGACAGAGGATGAGATGGTTGGATGGCATCATCGACTCAATGAACATGAGTTTGAGCAAACTCCGGGAGATAGTGAAGGACAGGGAAACCTGGCATGCTGAAGTCCATGGGGTTGCAAAGAGTGGGACATGACTTAATGACTGAATACCAACACCAACAACAATACCATTTTTTTTCCATTTATTTTTATTAGTTGGAGGCAAAAATGCCATTTTATATGATTCCTGAGTTTTGAGCACTTCCTGATATGTATACCATGCCCGAAATGGGTACATTATTCCTCAGTTAAAAATAATAGTGGAAAGTAAAGAGAGTTAAGAAGGTTAGGGACAGAAGTCTGGTGAATGTTCAATGCAAAGATCAAATGTTTGCACTCTGTTCAACTGGAAATAGAGAGCCATCAAAGTTTTATAAAAGAGGTTTTCCTTGATCACACTTGTGCCCTCTCACACACAATCCACTGCCTTTCCGTTCTGGATAAGGAGAAAATACTGCCGTTTCTCCTGAAAAACTTGGTAGTTGACCTCCAAGATGACCACTCCAAGTCCACACGTGTGCATTTCAGGCCCTCCGTAGTCCCTTTGCAATTGGATCTCCACGTTCTGGCAGAATATGGAGGGGGTGACAGTGTGTGATTTCCAATGCTGGGTCTTAGTAGCACTGCAGTTTCCACCCTGCCTGCTCAGATTGCCTGCTCTGGTGGAGGCTGGCTGCCACACTGGAAGGACACTCAGGAAAACCCATGTGCAGACTATCCGCAGAGAAACCAACTTTCAGTAACAACTTGCCAGCATGGGAGTGAGCTGCATCAAAGTGGGTCTTAAGTCCCCGGTCAAGATGCAGTTGCATGTCACATAGCTGGTGACATCCCATTGCAGCCTGGAGAATCCAAGCCCGAACCACTCTCACACTGCCACTCCCCAGTTACACATTAAAAAAAAAAATGACAGCTATTTCAGGCCACTAAATTATGGGGTAATTTATATGGGTCAAGAAATAGGCAGCTAACACAAAGAAGTTCTAACTATCCGCTCAACCATGAGTTCTAGCAGACAAAATATTATTTTAGAAAATGAGAGCAACTATGTGTCCTACATGCTCTATTGACAGGTATTCTAGTATAGGTAAAGTTATGATGTGGGACCGATTAACTGTATCACATGTTAGTTAGGCTATCATCTGAATATGAAAAAATAAATCAGAAAATTCGGCTTCACTTTAGAGAAACAGCAGACACAGGACATAAAAGCTGGTTAAGTCGCTGTTGAATTTCATCTCTGCCATCTACACGGGTAAGTCTTATCACTTCTACACATGAAGAGGGGTCACCAGGATGAAAAGAACAGTTGCCCTGTTTCCATCACACTGGACCCCTGAGTAGAACCAAATTTAAAGCAGCAAGTCTGCATAAAAGTGTAAAACAAATGTAAAAATACACAGTGAAATGAATGGGAAATTTGAGAAACCTAGGTTCAAATCTCAGCTCTGCTACTTATTATATTTACCTGACATTGGGTGATTTGCTATTTTGGAATTTCAGCTTATTGTTTCTCTCTTCAGAAAGATGGGTAATGCTTGTGAAACCTAAATAGGATAGTGTAGTGGATGGTGCCCAGCACATTGCTTAGCTCAGAGCAGTCTTTGAGAGCCTGTCATTTGATCCAAGTTATGTTACTTCTCTGAAGCTGGAAGCAGCTGGTGGAGGCACCTACTATCAGAGAGAGGTGACCAGGAAAACTGAAAGTGAGTAGGTTTGAGGGACTTATATCTGATTGGATATATTGACAAAGACAGCTGAAGTCATAGGAATTAAAACAATAATTACAAATAACAAACGCCATTTGAATTCCACATGTCAAGTATTTCACGTTCAACATTTCATGTGTATGAACTGATGTCCTTCCTTTCACAACAACCCTATGAGCTTAAGATCAGCATCTGTTTCACACATGAGGAAACCAAGATTGAAATATATGCAAACTGAAATGACCCATGTTCTCTGAACTCAGAATTGGGAGTGCATCTTACCAGAGTAAACTGCTCAAGCAGAGGTGAAAGCAAGTTGAATTCACAGAAAACAGAAGAAGATGGGTCTACATCTACATGAGGAACAAAGGCATCAAGAAGGGAGATAAAAAATCAGAAATGGTGGATGGACCCAGAGATTATCACACAAACTGAAGTAAGTCAGACAGAGACAGACAAATGTCACATGATATCACTTTTATGTAGAATCTAAAAAAATGACACAGATGAACTTACTTGTAAATCAGAAAGATACCCACAGACATAGAAAACTTATGGTTACTAAAGGGGAAAGGAGGGTAGGGGGCATAAATCATGAGCTTGGGATTAGCAGATACAAGCCACTATATACAAAATAAACAACAAAGTCTTACTGTATAGTGCAGGGACTATATTCAATATCTTATAATAACCTATAATGGAAGAATATGGAAGAGAATATACATATGTATATATACACAGATATATATATGAATCACTTTGCTATACACTTGAAACTAACACAACACTGTAAATTAACTCTACTTCAGTAAAAGAAATTTTTAATCAGAAATATGCAGGGAGATAGACATAGCAAGAGACACAACTGAAAACCAAGTTAAGGAAATCCCCTCCACAAACTCACCAAGGCATTTCCTTTAAAGCTCATTGAGACATAAAAATTATGCTTTATAATCTGATTTGGGGGGAAATGACTTAGTGACACCTTAAAGCTGTGTCACTGAATGAGGAGCTTAGCGTCACTTAGACAGTTTTCTCATCAGTAATTTGAGATGATAGTCAAAGGGATTCACTTTTAACAAGTTAGCTCACCTACAATAGTCATAATAGTGCCTGAGATATAGCATGTGTTTAAAACTTGACTTTTATTAAATACAATTTCAGGTGTATTTCTTTAAATATATGCATGAGGTAAGTTTACACATATAAGTATTTGCATATACACATATACATATGTAAAACAATTTACCATGAAATAATTTTGGTTTCAGAATTTCACACAAACAAGATACTTACAAAGTATACTACATAACAATTCTGTCTGAGACAAATCAATGAAATTCTAGACTCACTAAGATACAGAGAGCAAGAAAATGAAAATCCTTACAAAATTTTAAAAATTGCAAAGTTTATATCTGCATATATCAAATAATATATTGTAAATAATCAATAATCAGTAGAAGTTTTTCTTTTTTTTTATCTTAAAAGAATGACTAGGAAAAGATATTTCATCAAATCAGATATTTTCCTAAACATTTTCTAAATTTAGGTTAAGAAATAATTTTGCTCACATTAAAATAATAACAACCCCCTGTCACAACTGTAAAAGACTATCAGTAGGTTTAGTTGCTCAGTCATGTCCGACTCTTTGTGACCCCATGAACTGCAGCACACCAGGCCTCCCTACCCATCACCAACTCCTGGAGTCCACCCAAATCCATGCCCATCGAGTCAGTGATGCACCCATCTCATCCTCTGTCATCCCCTTCTCCTCCTGCCCTCAATCTTTCCCAGCTATAATAAGAATTATTGAAATTACATATGATTATATAAAATACTTTAAAAACTGATTATAGTAGAAACATACCATGCTATTTATATACAGCATATAGACATGATGCTGATCTATATTACATATCTAGTTTACATATTTACAATCAACACCAAACATTTAATAACATTTTTTTTCTCTTTTAGGATGTAAAAGAGTCTTTTTAAATGAGTTAGGTAACTGAAATAACACTGAAAACTCTAAAGATTGAATCTTTTAAAATAATTTTTATTGGTAACTTTCTTTGCAAAAAGCAAAATACTAATTAAAAATCACTCAGAACTCAGAACAGGTTGTGCTTAGCAACAACTGTGACTCCCAACTGTTCCCACAGAGGGAGAACAGATAATGGATAAAAAGCTAGATGTATACCGTGTTCATGGATTGGAAGAATCAATATTGCCAAAATGACTATACTACCCAAAGCAATCTATAGATTCAATGCACCCCCTATCAAGCTACTAATGGTATTTTTCACAGAACTAGAACAAATAATTTCACAATTTGTATGGAAATACAAAAAACCTTGAATAGCCAAAGTAATCTTGAGAAAGAAGAATGGAACTGGAGGAATCAACCTGCCTAACTTCAGACTATACTACAAAGCCACAGTCATCAAGACAGTATGGTACTGGCACAAAGACAGAAATATAGACCAATGGAACAGAATAGAAAGCCCAGAGATAAATCCACGAACCTATGGATACCTTATTTTTGACAAAGGAGGTAAGAATATACAATGGAAAAGAGACAACCTCTTTAACAAGTGGTGCTGGGAAAACTGGTCAACCACTTGTAAAAGAATGAAACTAGAACACTTTCTAACACCATACACAAAAATAAACTCAAGATGGATTAAAGATCTAAATGTAAGACCAGAAACTATAAAACTCCTAGAGGAGAACATAGGCAAAACACTCTCTGACATAAATCACAGCAGGATCCTCTATTACCCACCTCCCAGAATATTGGAAATAAAAGCAAAAATAAAACAAATGGGACCTAATGAAACTTAAAAACTTTTGCAGAACAAAGGAAACTATAAGCAAGGTGAAAAGATGGCCCTCAGAATGGGAGGAAATAATAGCAAATGAAGAAACAGACAAAGGATTAATCTCAAAAATATATAAGCAACTCCTGCATCTCAAGTCCAGAAAAATAAATGACCCAATCAAAAAATGGGCCAAAGAACTAAACAGACATTTCTCCAAAGAAGACATACAGATGGCTAACGAACACATGAAAAGATGCTCAACATTACTCATTATCAGAGAAATGCAAATCAAAACCATAATGAGGTACCATTACATGCCAGTCAGGATGGCTGCTATCCAAAAGTCTACAAGCAATAAATGCTGGAGAGGGTGTGGAGAAAAGGGAACCCTCTTACACTGTTGGTGGGAATGCAAACTAATACAGCCGCTATGGAGAACAGTGTGGAGATTTCTTAAAAAACTGGAAATAGAACTGCCATATGACCCAGCAATCCCACTTCTGTGCATACACACCGAGGAAACCAGATCTGAAAGAGACACGTGCACCCCAATGTTCATCGCAGCACTGTTTATAATAGCCAGGACATGGAAGCAACCTAGATGCCCATCAGCAGAAGAATGGATAAGAAAGCTGTGGCACATAAACACCATGGAATATTACTCAGCCATTAAAAAGAATTCATTTGAATCAGTTCAGATGAAACTGGAGCCCATTATACAAAGTGAAGTAAACCAGAAAGATAAAGACCAATACAGTATACTAACGCATATATATGGAATTTAGAAAGATGGTAATGATAACCTTATATGCAAAACAGAAAAAGAGACACAGATGTACAGAACAGACTTTTTGACTCTGTGGGAGAAGGCAAGGGTGGGATGTTCAGAGAGAACAGCATTGAAACAAGTATACTATCAAGGGTGAAAAAGATCACCAGCCCAGGTTGGATGCATGAGACAAGTGTTCAGTGCTGGTGCACTGGGAAGACCCAGAGGGATCTGGTGGAGAGGGAGGTGGGAGGGGAATCGGGATGGGGAATACCTATAAATCCATGGCTGATTCATGTCAATGTATGGCAAAAACCACTACAATATTGTAAAGTAATTAGCCTCCAACTAATAAAAATAAATGGAAAAAAAAAAAGCTAGATGTAAGCAGATAAAGAAGCTAACACATACTTACAGGTATCTTGGTGTGTATAAGTTTGTCTCTCAGTGGTGCCTATTACATTTATCTTTTAAATTTATTTATTTTAATTGAAGGCTAATTACTTTACAGTGTTGGAGTGGTTTTGCCATACATTGACATGAATCAGCCATGGTATGTACATGTGTTCCCCACCCTGAACCCCCCTCCCACCTCCCTCCACACCTATTACATTTAGAACAGATTATTGCAAAAAGTGTCTCTGCCCTGCTAGTTATCTCCTTCCTATTCTGGGCCCCTTTTCTAAGGATTAATTAGAGGTACTCCTCTTGTCTGCACCTAATATGTTCCTGAAGATGTGCTGGATTGTGAATTTTCCAATAGCATGAGCCTATCCGTTAGGAAGCATTTAACAAGAGGCTTCTTGTGTGCTGTTTTGGAATTGTCAGGGACCCTCTGGCCCTTATTAATTCCTGAATATTCAGCAATTAAGAGGAGAGGCATGCCTTTCCTGGGGCTGAGGAATCCAGGCATTTCTCATTACGGTGATAAGTACCCTCTTCCTTTTTATGAGCCATATGGTAAAAGGTGATTGTTTGCAACTCTCTCTTTGATAGGGATCATCTTGTGTTTTGTAAATCTGGAATTTTAATCCTCATCTTTCCTGAGAATAACTACAGTATATATGCCCATGCCATGTTGATTAAAACACCTTTGCTCCATCAGAGCCTTGGTCCCCGTGTCTTTCTTTCTTTCTATTCTTTCTGTCTTTCTCTCTCTCTCTCTCTCTATTTCTGGCTAATTCCTTGGAGTGCGGGGGCCCGTTGAGCTCACTTTCTTGCCCGAGCTTCTAAGACCCTCTCCAGAAGGCGCACTGTGCCTTCACTCGAGAGGGCGCCTGGTGCCTACATGCAGCACCGCGAGCCCTAAGAACAGGAGTCTATTGGCTTTCCGCGTAAACCAGGGGATATCAGCCTCTTTCTCTCTCTTACTTTCTTATCGTCGACTCTGGACCACCAGGTTCCGGTCCATTAAAGGACCAACACCTATCTTCCAGTATTTTAAATGGGAGAGGTAATAAACTCTTCCTATCATTGCAAAAAATCCAATTTCACCAAATATGACTAAAACCCTCTTAAACATAAAGAAGCTACCAAGGGTACTTGCATAATGCAAAGCCTTTAGGACACTGATTACCTAACTTTTTAATGCTTAATGAACTCATTAGGTATTTTGCTTGAAGTTAGCAGTAATACACTAAAGCACTGAGTATTAAGTCCTCTTCTATACTGCAATTGAAGAAGAAAATGGCAACCCACTCCACAATTCTCGCCTGGGAAATCCCAAGGACAGAGGAGGCTGACAGGCTACTGTCCATGGGATCCTAGGAGTTGGACATGACTTTGAGACTAAACCGCCGCCACCACATATTGTAACAAATATATACTATAATGTAAATGTATATTAAATATCAGAATATGTTAGAAAGACAGATTGCCTACTTCTCTCCCAAGCTTTTCCACCTTCATATAAACGTTTCCATGCAGTAATCTAAAGAAGACAATCATGATATGGCCCACCAAGTTTGAAGAAGGTAAACACAGACTCCGTTCTAGTGGGAGAAAGCTAACCTCCACCTATAGCACACTCCACAGCCCTCTGTCTTCACTCATAAGCAACATAAACATTTTGCTGTCAATGGATGTAAATTGGTTACATTAGGTTTTCAATTAGATTGTGAGTTTTTCCGTAAATGCTTTTTGAAATTCAATATAGCTTATCAGTTAAACTGCCACACACTAATAATATTATTATTTTAATAATAACACTTGACAGCTTCTTCTACTCCCACTCCTACCTGGTTGGGTTTTATGGCAGAATTGCTGTTGTCAAATACCCATTCTTTCCATCTTACATTGTGTGAAAAAATAATTTGTCATTTTACCTGGGTACATGATGGCTTGGAATAAAGATTATATTTACAGACTCCCTTTGTACACCCTCCACTTTCTGGTCAAGGTGATGCATGCAGATGTTTGTTCTGTACAAAATGTTTAGGATCTACTTGTCAAAGGTTCCAGTGAGTCCTGCATTCTCTTCGCCTTCCTCCCTGATGGCTCAATGCAGATACAACTGAATATCAGCAATCAACAAGGACCAGGAGTGATGTAGGGAAAGGATGCTGCTCTCAGAGTAGCAGCAGGATAGAGGCCTGAGTCCTGACGCTGTGCGGCCCTGTACACTCCTACATTGGTGACTGTGCCTTTTATGGACTTGTGAGAGGAAGAAACTTTCCTCTTGCTATTTGGGGCATTTTTCTTTTATTATTACTCTCAGGTGATTCTAATCCCAAATGACACCATGTCCTTTATTTGTGCACCAGACATCTTGGCTTAAGCTTAGCATTGAGCTTATCGCCTGGCTATTGTGAGTATGTATTTTTCTGGATAAGTGCCTCTAAAACAGACATTGTGCCATCTTTTTATCCCCTAAGGACCTGGAAAATAATACAGACTTAATAAATGTTTAAAATCCTTCTTATACACTATATTGAGGGCATTACTGGCAAGTCTGTTTCATCAAAACTCAGTTTCAACACTAAGAGACCCTCTAACAACAACAAATTTTTATGAAGTAAGACTTTTTTTAGATATACATATTTCAGAGCTTTAATTTCAGAAGGAGGAAACACATTTATTAATATGATTTTAAAAGATGGTCTCACAGTTAGAGCCTTCCTGGGTGAAGAATTAAAAGACAATTCCCATCCAACATGAGCCAACTGTTTAACATGTGAAACAGGGCAAGATCATTAACCTTTATGTATCTATGGACATGTTTTTACAAGTAAAGCCAACTTAGAGCAGACTAAATCATCTACTCTGTCACACTCGCTATGACTTTAATTAGAACATGGATCTAGAATGGCTTGGAATGAAGAGAAAACAGCCTCTGTCCCCAGAAGAGTCAGACACAGGGAGGGTTCTCAGCCACGGCACATTGAAAGGATGGTCATGCATCTAATAGGCTTGACTTTTAGAAAACGACGATCGCAGGATGGAAGAGGCTACGTGAGGATGCTGTTGCCATCACTTCTGTTGCTGATAACGATCAGTGTCACCTATGCCATCTATTCATGCTTATCCTATGTCTACCACCGTCCAGGAGTTTCACATAAAACCTTCTCATCTCATTTCACCAAGAGTCACAGTGTCATCATAGGAGGAGGATCATGGGGTCTGAGGTTAAGTACATTTGTACTAGTTCATCCTTTCACTTATGCGCTTTTGAATACTCCCTTTGTGCTGGGCAGTCGTCTAAGAGTTAAACATCATGACACCACCACGGCCTAGAAAGGGCTAGTCTCCTCCCTCCACAGATGAGGACATGGAGAAGTGGCCAATGTCAGTCACTTTTATGTATCACAGCCAATGAGTGGGAGAGCTGAGACTGAAACCAATACAAAGTAGGAATCCACAGTTCCACTCCTAATCACTCTTTCATGGGAATGGCCGGATTAGGAGGTGCAAATTGACACAGGTCCATCTTCAGTCCCCTAAAAACCCATAGCTACTGTGTGGAGACCACATCACTGTGAGCTGCTTCTAGGCTACCAGAGAGCCGGGTAGGGATGCAAAGGTCAATTCTGTTCCCAGGAGAAAAGGTACTTACTCACCTCATCACCAACATGTGCTTAAAGCCTCTCTGACCACCTTGGGAAACCTTCCTTAGACTGCACAGCAATCTACGGTGTTTTCACCCACCCTCCCCTTCCCTCTCCTCCCACCCTTCTCATGCTGTCAGATTTATATTCAATGAGTCTTCCAGTCTTTTCCGACTCTGTCTCCTCTCACTGTGCATTTCCCCTAATAGACTCCTTCTCAGCATCTGCTTCTCCAGGAACCCGACTGACACAGGTGTGATGCGTTATTTCTCCTGGGAATTCCTGGGCAGAGAAATCAGCCTAGTTCCCTGGTGAGAAGGAAGAGCGCTTCTGTCACTTCTGGTACCCCCAGACAGATGAGGAAGACTGAGAGAGCAGCGCAGTACTTCAGGACCCACCACTTGATAGTTGGCAGCATGAGCTCAGAATCTGGGCGTTGGTTCACTTTGTCTGATAGAAAGAAGAGTAGGAACCTCCAAGGGGATTTATCCTCTCAAGGCTTCCACAATCAGTGTTGACAGCTGCTTCCCTGACAGCCAGGAAGATTTATATAGCAAGGCATGGCGAATAAGAGGACAGATTCCAGTGGTTTAGGGAAGCAAGGGGCAGGGGAAGACATCCATTAGTACGGTGGGAGGGAGAGGAAAATGTCTGCCTTTTACCCATCCTCTTTATGAGATTATAAGATAGAACAATTGAAACCAATAGTCTTACTGAATGGAACTGCATGGTACTATACAAAGAATCTCATCCCCTTTTGCATTTAGTAATTTTTGGCAACTTTGCTGGACATTTAGTTGATTTATTTATTTATTTATTTTAATTTGACCTCATATCAAGCCAGTTTACAGTTTACAGAATAAACTGTAGTGAGAGATCTTTCATGTACAATGAGAAGTCAAGATGTCAGCCTCTCTGAGACTTTCATTTCTTATGTAGGGATGGTAAGCTGAGTCGGAACCCCTTCTGGAGTCTGGGGTCTTACTTCCAATAACTTTATCCATCTACCTTATGTTCTCCAACTTTCTTCACCAGTGTCCTCTTTGAGGGTACACAGAACTAGGCCACTCAAGGGGATAGCAGTCCTTGGTCATACCTTACTGCTCCTTAGGAACTTCTTGGGAAGAGGATTCCAGCATTCCTGACTTCCCAGGATATTCTCATCAAGCGCTCAAGCACCGTGTGTCAAGGGCATGCTTAGGCTGCAAAGCGAAAGACTGAGAACTGACCAGTGGCTGGCAGTCGGGAAGGATTCTGACAGGATCCCCAGTGGCGGCATAGCACCAGAGACAGGAAGGAGTCGGCTCACTAATGCAGCAGAAGGGAGGCCAGAGTTGTAGAAACCAGCATTGAGGAGGCTGAGTAGGCCAAGGCCATGTTTGTAGACCATCTTATGGACTATCTGAACAACCGAAGGGTTTTTCCCCAAAGAAACTACTGATAGGTTTGAAGCAAAGAAAACTTAGTTTTGTGATTTTAAAAGTTTGCTCTGGCTGTTGTTCAGACTATTTGAGAAGGACTTTGCCATGAAGATATTTTATTATTTCCAGGGCCTCCAAAGAAATGAGGAGAAGTGGTCTGCTGAAGGTACCACTTGCATCACAGAATATCTCTATATTAGTAGTAGGAGTTATTAACTGATTGGCATATTACGTTAATGAGTAATAATTCTATTCAGGACTTACTCTGAAACATTGTCTTAAATAAATGCAATTATTGTCATTTTCATGTAAGAACATAGGCTCTGAGAGGTGGAGAGACCTGTCATGGAAGTGATGGAGTCAGGATTAAAACCCTAATTTTTGGTCTCTAAAGTCTTTAAAAGTTTGTGTCAAACTCAAATGTATATTAAACTTGGTACAGCTTAGCAGAAAGAGTACATGAGAGGACTGACTGAACTACCTCCGACAACCTTACGTGACAGCGGGGACATCACATCAGCGCCACTGTCCTAAGCAGTACATGCAAATTCACATGTCTGTACGGGAAAAACGGCAACAAATGAGATATCAAAGATTAAGCTGATAAAATTCCACCACTCTCATCTCCTTACAAACATAACCCACACTCTGCCAGAGAGCCAAGAACTCAGAAACCAAGGAGAACAAGAAAGGGGAGGAAGATTCAAGTAGGTTCTTTAGTCAGATTAACAAGGGGAAATAATTTTCCAGTATGTTAGGTCTATATCCATTCAAGCTACATTACAAAATCCAAAATTAACATCTTGATTATTCCCTGTTTTGTATTACCTATATCACAGATTCCCTCAAATAAAAAAAAAAAAGTAAAATGGCTTTCTGTAATAATCAATCATATGCACAGGTATTTATGCATGACAAAGTAATTTCACTTGCTTTGACTGATGATTTTTTCATCTAATCCTCATTTTTTAAACAAATGTCAAGTAAAAAAGGAAATATTAGTGACTTAACTTGTTGACTTAATTTGTTGTGTTGACTGCAATCTGTAAAGAAATTTCCCACATAATAATAGCTTAATAGGTGAATCAAATTCTAAATTAAAGGTCAATAATATTTTTCTGAAAGCCCATTGGTCCTGCACAAAGGCAAATCTGACTCCATTCCAATTTTACAAAAATATTTTCATCCGATGAGGTCAAAGAATTCTCGTAACTCACACACGAATGTATCCAACAAAGAGAACTTTGGGCAAGAAATTATAATAGGAGCCATAGCGTTTGTACATCTCACCCCAGAATACCAGCGTGCACCCACACAGGGTATGCCTCATGCTGACAATTCCAGTCACTGTCTCATCCCATCAGGAGGATCCCCTAATGAGGCAGTGGAGGACTGAATACCCAAAGACTGTGACTGTGATACTTTCTACCACCCATGAAATCGTTTAACAACGTTCTGAAATTCAGAGCGGAATTCCTGTTGCAATGATAAACTCATTATTTGGAGGATAATCTTCCCAATTGAACAATGGTATTTATATTACTAAACTAAACTAAACTAAACCAAATGGTCAGTTTTCAGTTTTTATCTGCTCACTTGAGACCTCCTTTGCTTCTCTTCTCGAGACATTCTTCACCTGGGTTCTAGGATACCATAACTCTCTGTGTCCTCCTTCTTACTAGCCTCTAAAGGGTGGAGTATTCCAAGGCTCACATTTGGGATCTTGCTTTTTTCAGTCAGGGTTCTCATCCATTAAATGACATCTATAAACTCATAACTCTCAAAATAGATCTCCAGCTCAGATGTCTCCCTAGACTCTAGCTCTGTGTAAAAGACTGCCTCATCTCCATCTAGGATGTCAAAGGCACCCGATTCTACAGGTCTAACAGTGAGCTCTTGATATTCCGGCCTCCCCCTACAATGTACACAATCTATACTTTTACACGGTCTCCCTATATCATTAAATGAAAACTCAATTTTTATATTTGTTCAGGGCAAACAAACAAACAAAACCTTAGCCACACTTGACTCTCTTCTGTTTCTCACGCTCTATATTATATCCGTAAGGCCATCCTCTCAGCTCTAATTGTGAAAAAATATTCAGAACCCAACATATTTTTAAAACCTAGACTGCTACTACCATGCCAAGCTTATCATTTCTCAGGAATGGTGCTGCAGTAGCCCCCAGTGATAGCTCCTGCTCCCAACCCTTCACCCCTCTGGCCATGCTTAGCACAGGAGCCAGAGCGATCTGGTTAAACTAGGCCTCAGATCATGCCCCTTCTGGCTTTTCCACACATGACTGGAGAGATGGAAAGAGCTACATCCAAAGAGGCACTGCACATCATCTTAAGGAGCAAAGTCCAGTGTTCACAGACCACCATAATGGCAACTGTGCGTCACTAAATCACCAAAACCAAATGCTCAGCATCGCTACTCTTCTGGGCGGAAATACATCTCAGCGTTAATGTGAGCGCATTACAATGAAATGAGGTGTTAGTAATTTAATTACAGTGTTTGAATGCTAACACTGAGAAGAGCTAGGAGTGACTGGGAGACGCTGACAGAAGGAGATGGCAGTCTTGTCTCATCCAGCCACAGTGAACAAGCTGTGTCCCTGTCCAGGTCTAGAATATGGGCCACGCTATATATACACACCCTAATGGTGTAGTAACCTGTGCGCTTTTCTCAAAAGGTGGCTTTTTAAGGTTTAATGGACTCAACTCAGTTAATATAACCAAATATTTTTCTTAAGCCCATGGGTACATTACTCACTAGAACAAAAATGATCAGGACTCCCACTCTATAACAATTGCAATGGTCAGGGTCCCATGTCATTGGCACATACTCACCAAGGAACAGTCAAGTATGCTTTATTTTCCCATCATAGGCGTTTGAGAAGGATTTTAATTATTATCCACATCGTATCATCAACTACTTTGTGTTCACATAAAGGAACAGCTAATGCCTCTCCAAAATTCTGTGGATCATTCTTCTTTCAAATGTGGTTAAAATAACACAGCAGAGAGAATCACTTCTAGAATGGGAGAATTTGGCCCTCCCCAAATGCTGTCCTCCATAAAATGAGGACACAGACAAAACTTGTCAAAATCATTTTTTTCAGAACTCTGGAAATTACCATCACTTGCAACAATCCACTTATTCAAGAAAAATGGCTGAAACTGGGTAAGAAAAGTGCACTTTATGGCATTTTCTCTTGTTCTCTTCCCACTTCTCCCCTCTTAGCCCACAGTAGATTTCAAAACCATCTGCCCCAGAACCAAAGTATTCATGAAAAACAGGAGTCTAGGAGTTTGTTTCTTAACTAGAAAAAGAAAAGCAAACAAAGCCAAAAGCAAAAAGAAGAAAGGAAATGATGAAAATAAGAATGGAAATAAGTGAAATAGAGAGTAGAAAGATGATACTACCCTGACAGTAAAAGGAGATATGACCCAAAGAGGAAACTGCAGATCAATATTCCTGATGAATATTTATACAAAAGTCACTAAAAAATTATTAATGAACTGAATCTATGTGACATATAGAAAAGATTACAGACCATAACCATATATAATATCATAAGAATGCAAGGTTGATCTAACATCTGAAAGTCAATTACTGTAAAATACTATAGCAATATAATAGTGGACAAAAACCATATGATCACCCAAAAAAGTGCAAATATAGTAACTAACAAAATTCAAAAGCTTTCATCATAAAAAACTTCATTAAACTAGAAATAGAACAAAACTTTCTCAATCTGATAAATGCCATCTATGAAACACTCAGCTCATATCGCACTTAAATGAGGAAGACTGAGCTCCTCACTTAAGATGTGGACAATACTAGCATGCCTGCTCTTATACATATGTTCAAAATTGTACTGGAGGATCTGGTCTGGGGGATTAGGTACGCAAAATGAATGAAAACACTCAGGATGAAAAGAATATGAAAAACTACTTCTGTTTGTAGATGACATGATCTTCTATACAGACAATTCTGAAGAAGCCATAAAAAACTAATTAGAACTAATAAGTCAGCTCAGCAAAGGTGCAGGATACAAAATCAATATACAAAAGCCAACTGTACCTTTATACTCTCGTAGTGGAAATTGGAATTCAACAATGACAAAATAAATAACCCAGTATAAAAATGGGCAGATGATTTGATTACAGTTTTCCAAAGAAGATACACAATGGCCAATAAGTACATGAAGTTCAATTTAACTATTTATTAAAGATCTGTCCATCAAAACCACAACTGTGTAACACTTCACATCTACTAGGATACCTAAAATTTTTTAAATGGTCAATAATAAGTCAAACATGGAACCTTCAGAAGCCTCATTCATTGCCTGTGATATTAAAAAAAAATTTAAAAACATTTCAGAAAACAGTTTGCTATCAAACAATATTGTATGCTACAGAGAAACTGTTCCTTATAGGAAGAGTCTCTTAATGTGGCAAACTTCACTGCCATCTTATGTTAAAAATTTCCAGACACATCAGTTTTCAGCAACCACCACCCTGGTCAGTAAATCTGAAAGGAAGACCTTTTACCTGAAAAAAGATTACAACTAGCTGAAGGTGATGGTGGTTAGCATTTTTTTTTTTTTTTTTGCAATAACATTTTTAAATGAAGGTGTGTAGGTTCTATTTTTAGACATAATGCTATTGCACACAAAAAATTACAGTAAAGATAACTTTTTTATGCACTGGTAAACCAAAAATACATGTGACGGTTTATTGCAACCTTCACTTTATTGTGGTGATATGAAAGTTGAACCCGAAACGTCTCCAAGGTGTATCTGTACATCAAATAGACAAACTTCCTCTTAGGCCCTGGCTCTTCCGCCCCCTGGAATGTGCAGCTACATTCCTTTCTTTTCAACAGGCTCCACTTCTCTATTTTTTAAAGAGCTAGTTATTCATCCTTCAAGTCTCAACCTAAATGTTTCCTTCTCAAGTAAGTGTGATTTGACCACCCTCCCTCCTTCTTCCCATTTACTACATCCTGCATTCCTTAACTTTATAGAACTTAAGTTTTTGGCATTTCTCATTTACTTATTTCATTTTTTTGTCTCCTATTAATCTATGTTACATGTCAGCAGAGACCAATTCCATCTATCCAGCTCACTCTTGTATTCCCAATATGAATCTCAGAGTAGACAGCCAATAAATGATTTTAGGTGAATAATAAGTAAATAATTGTTGATTAAAAGAGCTTTGCTCATGAGCATGGCAGGTGTTGAATTCCAGAGGTACTTGTAACAGAGGCCAGTCATAATGGGGCATCACCCACTGCCTTTTCTGTGCCAGATGCTTGTTCTAAGTCTACTTACTTACTTGAGTTTAAGGCAAAGAAAGCTAATTTTCTCAAACGATAAATGATTTTTTGAAAAGCTGGAAGCAATAAGCTGTCTCCAAGCAACTGATTCATCAGCAAAAACCACTGCTGAGCTCAGTATTAGTTCCATGGGGGTAGAAAACAGGGGAGCTGTGGCCTTATTCTTCAGAAATTATTTAAAATCTAATTGCAGAAAGAGAACCACTATAGCGGACAGTTCTTTCAAGTACGAGGCTGTCCAGGGTCGTCTGATATAACTAATTGAAAAGAGAATCCAGATGAATTCTGATGATAAGTACACACACCTTTCTGCCCACCAGCAAAATGGCCTATCTCATCATTTTAGCCAGTGATTATTACATGCTAATTGTTTTAAAAGCAGGAGTCAATGGAAATAGAAGGGGACCGTCAGGAGGGGGCTAAAGAGCTTCATTCATTATCCACGTATGCATCCACTAGTGCAGGCAGGCAGGCTTCTAGAAAGTGCTGTGAGAGAACCTGCATTCTGCTGCCAGAGGAGGTGGGACTGGAGATATTCGGGTAAGGGGGTGGAGTGCTGCGGAAACTCTCAGGAGGCTCAGACGCTCAAAGGGCTGCAAGGCCTGACAGTGAAAAGATCTCCGTGCACACCGAGTGGTGACGATGGATGGCTCCCTCCACACCCAGCCCACCACAGCGTCGCCCCCGTCAGCACCTCCCCAGCTATTTCTGGGTCCTCCCTCATCTCTGCCCTTGTCACTGAGTCGTGATCAGTCGCGTATGATCTGCCCACCCTGCAGGCTGGCTGCTGGGGAGACACCATAAAAGCAGATGCCTCATTAGGGGTTAGAAAGCATACCTGTGACCCTGAGGATGGAGGCACAGAGACCGGCATCCTGAGGCTTGCGCTCTCTGTGGGGAGAGCAGGACAATTACTCCACGGGTCATTTTCCTTGATGGGATTTCTGACATGGATTTAGCTACCTCCTTTCAGGGATAAAAGGGTAAACAGCACCCTAGGTGACTTCCAGTCTTGCCTGTGTTCTTCAGTTTCTTCATCTGCTAACCACTCTTTTCCTGCTCAATCCTATTTTTGCTGCATTCCACTGATCTGCCCTGGGTTACCTGTTCACACTGGGATCCACGGGCATCCGTGGTGATCTTGTTTCTGGACACACAAGCATTTTGCCTTTGCTCAGTGGAAACTGGTTCTGTCCCTGCCCCCTCCTCAGGCCTCCAAGCAGGTTCCTTGCCTGCAAAGCTGTGCTTCTGTGACTGCTAGCTCCTTCTGTGCAGTCCCGCCCCGTGTAACTTTGGTCCTTTAATCTCACCAGTGCCACTGAGGTATTTTAATACATTTTTTCTTTAGGATGCCATTTTCTATCTATTTTTGTAAAAAAAGTATCTTCCTAGGTGTTGAAGGTAGTGCAAGGCCTGACTGTACTGATGCCAGAGGTGGTATATCTCCCTTCATAGTCTACATTTTAGAGCATCTTTTTGCTGTTAACACTATTTCTTCTCCAGTTGGAGCTGCAGCAGCAGCTTCTCTCAGTAGGGAGTTCAGGCAGCTTTTTTTTTTCCAGTTATTTTTATTAATTGGAGGCTAATTACTTTACAATATTGTAGTGGGTTTTGCCATACATTGACATGAATCAGCCATGGATTTACATGTATTCCCCATCCCGATCCCCCCTCCCACCTCCCTCTCCACCCAATCCCTCTGGGTCTTCCCAGTGCACCAGCCCTGAGCACTTGTCTCATGCATCCAACCTGGGCTGGTGATCTGTTTCACCCTTGATAACATACACGTTTTGATGCTGTTCTCTCAAAACATCCTGCCCTTGCCTTCTCCCACAGAGTCCAAAAGTCTGTTCTGTACATCTGTGTCTCTTTTTCTGTTTTGCATATAGGGCTATCAGTTCTAATGAGATGGATGAAACTGGAGCCCATTATACACAGTGAAGTAAGCCAGAAAGATAAAGACCAATACAGTATACTAACGCATATACATGGAATTTAGAAAGATGGTAACGATAACCCTATATGCAAAACAGGCAGCTTTTTAAAAAGTCCTGAGAATGAAGATGTTTTTCTTTGTGTTCTTAACCTACTGCCTTTTGTGGGAAAGTTTACAAGTTATAAGTGAAAATATATGTGGCAACAAGATGGACCATGAGGAGCAAAAAATAGCATTCTGTTTACTATTGGGCTCTCTTGCTGGCACATTGGCAAATTTTAATGAAATCTCCCCTGTTGTGTCTTTAGTTTTAGCTTTTATTTTTAAAAATCATCTGCTTGTTTATATCATAGGGACATGAAGAAAGTAAAATGAGCATTTTGAGCTCTTTTGAGAATTTCCATGTCCTCATCACTCATTCCTCTATTTTGTAGAATTTTCTGCACCACATTTTGGACAGAATAAAATCTTCTTACTGCCCAAATACAAGCAACGTGACTCTTATAACTGACAGCCATGAACTTGCAAGAAATCAGTTTAGTTCAGTTCAGTCACTCAGCCATGTCTGACTCTTTGCGACCCCATGGACTGCAGCACACCAGGCCTCCCTGTCCATCACCAAATCCCGGAGCTTACTTAAACTCACATCCACCAAGTCGGTAATGCCATCCAGCCATCTCATCCTCTGTCGTCCCCTTCTCCTCTTGCCTTCAATCTTTCCCAGCACCAGGGTCTGTTTCAAAAAGTCAATTCTTCATATCAGGTGGCCAAAGTAATGGAGTTTCAGCTTCAGTTCTTCCAATGAATATTCAGGACTTATTTCCTTTAGGATGAACTGGTAGCATCCTTGCAGTCCAAGGAACTCTCAAGAGTCTTCTCCAACACCACAGTTCAAAAACATCAATTCTTCAGCACTCAGCTTTCTTCACCGTCCAACTCTCACATCCATACATGACTATTGGAAAAACCATAGCCTTGACTAGATGGATCTTTGTTTGTAAGGTAATGTCTTTGCTTTTTAATATGCTGTCTAGGTTGGTCATAGCTTTTCTTCCAAGGAGCAAGTGTCTTTTAATTTCATGGCTGCAGTCATTATCTGCAGTGATTCTGGATACAAAGAAAATAAACTCTGGCACTGTTTCCATTATTTCCCCATCTATTTACCATGAAGTGGTGTGACGGAATGCCATGATCTTAGTTTACTGAATTGTTGAGCTTTAAGCCAACTTTTTTACTCTCCTCTTTCACTTTCATCAAGAGGCTCTTTAGTTCCTCTTCACTTCCTGCCATAAGGGTGGTGTCATCTGTGTATCTGAGGTTATTGATATTTCTCCTGGCAATCTTGATTTCAGCTTGTGCTTCATCCAGTCCAGCATTTCCATGATATATTCTGCCTATAAGCTAAATAAGTGGGGTGACAATATACAGCCTTGATGTACTCCTTTCCCAATTTGGAACCAGTCTGTTGTTCCATGTTCAGTTCTAACTGTTGCTTGTTGGCCTGCATACAGATTTCTCAGGAGGCAGATCAGGTGTTCTTGTATTCCCAACTCTTTAAGAATTTTCCACAGTTTATTGTGATCCACACAGTCAAAGGCTTTGTCATAGTCAATAAAGCAGAAGTAGATGTTTTTTTGGAACTCTCTTGATATTTTGATGATCCAATGGATGTTGGCAATTTGATCTCTGGTTACTCTGCCTTTTCTAAAACCAGCTTGAACATCTGGAATTTCATGATTCACATACTGTTGAAGCCTGGCTTGGAGAACTTTGAGCATTGCTTTGCTAGCATGTGAGGTAAGTGCAATTGTGTGATAGTTTGAGCATTCTTTGGCATTGCCTTTCTCTGGGGATGGAATAAAAACTGACCTCAAGAAATGTGTATTTATTATAATGGAGCCCTAAAACAGTATTTATATGTATGTAGACAACCATAATGTCTAGTGTTTGTACCCAGATATACACAGAAAGATAATAGGTTTGTCATAGTTTTACACTATATCTGCCTGATGGAATGAATGCTTGGTCTTTTTCTCTCATTATTGAACTTTTAAAATTTAGTAAACTTTGTTGTTTATGCAGTATAATAACATCAGGTACTATTTCTGCCTTCAAGAACACATTCTAGTGAATATGGGGGTGGGTTAGGGAGAGGATGAAAGGGAAAGTGAAATTCGCTCAGTCCTGTCTGCCTCTGCAACCCCATGAACTACACAGTCCATTGAATTCTCCAGGCAGAACTCTGGAGTGGGTAGCCAAGTCCCGTCTCCCAATCCGAGACACCAGGATTCAAACTGGTGTCTCCTGCATTGCAGGCAGATTCTTTACCAGCTGAGCTACCAGGGAAGCCCAGAGCGACGATAACAGACATAAATTACAGTAAATACTAATGTACTTGGTTCTAAAATAGCACAGGAACCAAACACTATGATCATAGAGCAAGAAATGCTTGTTAAGGGACTGAGATTATATTTGAACTATGTTCTGATGCTTGAGTAATGCTTTTCCAGATAATTGAAAATGCATTTTAGGACAAGAGAAGAGTGAAGTGATACGTATAGACATGCAAGAAAGCATGATGTTTAGTCTAAAAGAGCACAAAGGGGAGTGTAGTGAGGCTGGGTGGTGGACGGCTTGGAAATGGAGCATGTGGTCAGCCTATCAAGGGTTTTATGATCAGCTAAGGAGGCTGAGGTTCCTTCTTCAGGCTGAGATCTGTGACTTTAGGGAAAGAGTGGAATTAATGACTCTAATGCACATTGGAAAATTCACTGACCATAAGGACAGTTCTTGTGTTTTGTCTGGGTGTGGGTGTTTTACACTTGGGATGACTGGGAATATACAGATAGCTTTATTCAGTCGATACACAACATAATCTGTTTCTCATGTGTTTAAATCTGTGTGCTTCACAGTGGTGGTTGAAAATCATTGAAAAAATGTTCTAGGAGAGTTGATGAAGGAAGTCATTGAAGGACAAATTACTGAGGAGGGAGACGGTCTGGATAGATTAGTACCTGTATAAGCAAAGTGGGGAGAATTTCACAGAGGAGAGCCCAAACGTGAGCAAGCAGTTTGAAAATGAAAGCGAAACAAATAAATCTGGCAGTTTGAAATTATCTGTGACCAAAGCAGGCAGGTTTCAAGTATGGGCAAATGCAACAGCTAAACTCCCACAGCTGAGAAGAAGCCCCTTCCTTTCATGAGGCTTGGAAGTCAAGCAGAAAGTGAAAATGGACCTCAATGTAAGCGCAGTGGATGAGGGGGAAATTTGTTTGCTTGTTTGCTTCCAGAAGGGATTATTTGGTTGGGCTGACTTTAACTGTGACTATAGGATGAAGGAAAGAGGACCTGTGAAGGTGAGAAGCTGAAAATAAAGAATGTAGCAGAAATTATCATACTAAATCTTATAAGCAATGAACTTACTAAGCATGTTTTCTAAATGATATTTACAAAGTGTTATTAGTACAATACAGTTGTGTAACATGAAATTTTTCTATATCTTGAACTTAAACAATGAAAAATAAATGACTTAGAGAAGAAAGCTTGGGTTATTATTTCAAATTCTGTCTGAAGAATTTGGGGTTCATTTTATGGCTTTATTTACAATATATTTGTTCTTGACTTAAAAGAAGTCATATGATATAATGGCATCCTTGATGAAGACAGGGTAAAAGTGTGAGGTTTCACTGCTTCTCTTTCACCTCCTGCCCCAGTTCTCAGAAAGCGATTGGTATGAATAAAAAGGACAAATTAGGTTAAAAATTTTATCAGTGATAAAAATAATGACCATCTCAAATCTGAGCAATGTCTGTCAGATAGACTATTTCAATCCAAACTGTAATGCGATGCTGAAAGTTGACATTCAATTATCCCTTACAGTAGTAACAAGTCATAGGTAGTGGAGGACGTTATTATTGTTTTAAATCACAGCACCCATTATGAACGAGGAAGACTGGAAACCCCAAGTAACTGTAAAAGACAGAAACACTCTTTTTTATTTCTTCTAGGTCTTTATTACCCAGGTTGGATGCATGAGACAAGTGCTCGGGCCTGGTGCACTGGGAAGACCCAGAGGGATCGGGTAGAGAGGGAGGTGGGGGGGAGGATCGGGATGGGGAATACACGTAACTCCATGGCTGATTCATGTCAATGTATGACAAAAACCACTACAATATTGTAAAGTAATTAGCCTCCAACTAATAAAAATAAATGGGGGGAAAAAAAAAAAGAAACACTCCTCCGAAACCATCTTAGTCCCACCACTGACAAACAACAAAGGTAACCAGTGAAGTCGCTCAGTCGTATCCAACTCTTTGCGACCCCATGGACTGTAGGCTACCAGGCTTCTCCATCCATGAAATTATCCAGGCAAGAGTAGTGGAGTGGGTTGCTGTTTCCTTCTCCAGGAAGATCTTCCTGACCCAGGGATCGAACCCAAGTCTCCCGCATTGCAGGCAGACGTTTTACCGTCTGAGCCAGCAGGGAAGCCAACACAGGTAAGGCTGGCAGAAAATTCTGACAACCCCACCAGCCTGATGGCACACTAGTAAATATCAGTGGTTTACAAGCATTAATTTAAAAGATGTGTAATTCTGAGACATATTAATAAAAATGGATAGATTTTAAATTACCAAAGAACTATACTTTTTTGTCTCAAAATGCCAGACTCAGATTGTTTAAAGCTGTCAAAATGTTTCCACACGATTAAAACTGTCCAAGGGGGTTGGGATTCTTGCCAATTTATTTTACAGAAGAAAATCAGCTTACTAGGAAGACTTAACAAAGGTAGCACAGATCTTACAATTTGTATAACAAAGAATATACATATTGTAACCATATTTCTATCTGAGTCTCTATGTCTTTATTTGTTCATCTCAGCACTAATAGCCAGGGCTAACTCTATTGTAACAATAGTAGTGGGGTCCTTTATAATGGATTTCAATAAGGTAATAAGAAATCTAAAATTTAGAGAAGAAGCAATAAAGTTACTGATGTTTGTTTGCTATGACTGTCTACTTTGAAAGAAGACCAAATGAAAATTAAGTTACATATAGAAATCAGATTTTGATTTTAATATATTTTAAATTTAATTTTATTAATTTATTTTAATTTAATTTTTAATATGTTAAAAATTAAAAGAATTTTACAGTCAGGAAAAAATACTATAAAACATATCTTGTTTTTAAAAAATGGAGAAAAAGAGCACAAAATAACTTGAGTTCTGGAGGATGTATTTAAAAGAAAAATTATAGTACTAATTTGATATATAGTAAATGAATAAGAATTGAGTGGTATTCTATCCTTGATCTGGAATGAAAAGAGTCAATATCTAAAGAGGCAAATTCCTTTACAAATTTAGTATTAATCTAATGGTAGGTCCACTGGAACCTGATAGGATTATTCTAAAGTTCAGCCTGGAAACATACATATACAATAGTCAGAATGTATTTGAAACAGTATAGGAGTGAGGGACTGTTTGCTTTTTGAAGTAGGAAAGTATATTTTAAAGTTACAATAATTAAAACAAAAATGGTAAAAGCAGAAAGTAGATCCCAAATGGAAAGAGACTAAAATATATCAATGTGCGCTTAGACGCGTGGTGAACGTAGACTCTCAGATAAGTGGGGAAACACGGATTATTGCACTCAGCTCCCTTCGAGCGGTGACTCCGCCCAGGCATAACGTGGTGACGTCATGCGGGAGGTGACGTCACGCGGGAGGCGGCGTCCGAGATCTCCAAGTGCCCTGGTCTTTGGAGCTGCCTCGCTACGGGCAGGGACGGACGCAACCGCGCACAAGCGGACACGCCACTCGGTGAAGGCAGGACTGTGGCGTGTGCCCTAACGGAGAACAACACCGCACAGGGCTGGGGGGCGGCGGAGACCAGCACCAGACAGGCCTTGTGAGCCGGCCAACAGAGCAGACAGCTGCAGGGGCCTGCACCCAGGGCGCAGTGAACGAGGGGCGGGGTCCCTGGAGCCCAGATCTCAGCAAACAGCCAGAATTTAAGAAACACGAACACTGAAGCTCCAAACACTGTATTAACAGGTGAACATCCTTTAAGGACGTAGCAGAAGAATACTCAAGCTATTAAAACCAAACTGAAAAGCGGGGCCAGGGCACCAAGAGACCTCCCACTGAGAGCTAGCTGCCTCTCCGTTTTCTCAGGAATCACTGTATGCTGTGGATATGCTATTTACACCCATATTTCTGAACATGAACAAATGGCATCTTTTTCAATCCCTAAACATCTTAATATTATTTCATCATTACAAGTTTCTGAGACAAGCCAGTGATTTTACTTACTTTCTGGAGTAGAGTAGTGCAGTACTAACTGCAAAACGAAGATGTTTTAAAGCAAGGTTTAAATGATTTACTCATTTTGATCCCCTATCTGTTTTGATATAGTGTTAGAAAGAGACTGAAATTCCTAGAACAGTAGCCTCTATTAACTAGTTTCTCTCCTGCATACTGTGAGAGTGCTGCTGCTCATAATTATGATAAAAGTTCCTTCTTTACACCCATCCCACATAGAAAACACAGCTTGATTTCTTGTGATGAGATATTTTCATATTTGCGGTTCTTATGCAATAACACTTCCTTCAAAACACCTTATTCCCAGAAGTGCTATTTCAGTTTTGCAATGACTTTAACATTCCAGCCTAATTGTTCAGGTTTTAGAGAAGAAATTAATGAAAGGGGCAGGCATTTAAAGCACAAGAGCTTTGCTCACACTTCATTAAGTATTTTAAATGGCTATTTTATTTTATGGCTTTTGCAATCCCTTTGAATTTTAGTTGGCTTGCTTTTTATAACCAAGAAGTTTGAATCTTTTTGCAAAGAATCCTGGTTACCTGTAAGTATCACCTGGCTTATAAGTATTTTAATTCTTTTTTCTATTTCCTTTAATTCTAAAATGAAGCTAATATTGAAAACTCATGTCAAGGTTTAATCATTTTAGGGACAGGTAATGGAACTCTTCATTAATACAAAAAAATTTATCTCATCTCTTCTGTAAAATTATGTGAAAGTGAACTCTGCCTCCCTCCCAAAGTAATTAATTTACTTCAGTATTGTATTTTCTGTGCTGAATAGTCACTGGGAAATATTTCAGACAAAATGTTGGTATTGCTCTAACGAAAAAGTCATTTATCAAAACCAATGTAAAATTCTAATAAACTACATTGAAGCTAATTTATCTCTCACTCCGCATGAAAACTTTATTTGTGGTGACAGAAGAGTTGGTACCCCTGATTGGTTATTGCCCAACAATTATTAGGTTGACACATTAATTTTCTTAGTCATTAGAAATGTGTAAAATTATCAAACCTAGTGCAATTTTATTAGCCAGATTAGGAAGCAGCTTTGTAGGGACATTCCTTTTTATTCCCCAGAGAACCTCCCTCCACCAGTATGGAGGTCAGTTAGTACTATTTTATCTCTGTCTGCACAGAGGTTTGTACCAAGTGGGGCCCTTGTAAAGTATCTTCACAGGGGCCTTCTCCAAGTCAGCTGATCAGTGGAACCACGGCTAGGATGTACCACAAACTCCTAGATGAATCTGCCATTTTCTGCAAACTTTATTCTTGGTAGTAGAGAAAACACAGTTATTGAAAGAGAAGAGAGTGAAACACAGATTATAAAAGAGAGCCTGGGGTCCTGAGGGCATGCTTTGAGCTGTTACCAAACTCCCAAACCAGTATAATTTTCTTAAGCCATTCTAATTCTGCTAATGGTGAATCTGAAAAATGTAATAATGAAAGTATTAGGCTTTATTAGTATTAGTATTAGTATTTAGGTTTTATTACATAAAACCTAAAGATATAAAACATAAGCATGGAGCATTAGTTGGGAAGCAAGGTTTTAATATTTTTCATCAAGTTTAGAGTTTAGACTGATGGTATTTAGAGCCAACCTCATTAGATGAGGGCTTCCCTGGCGACTCAGAAGGTAAAGAATCTGCCTGCCAACAGGAGACCTAGGTTCAATCCCTGGGCTGGGAAGATCCCCTGGAGAAGTGAATGGCTACCCACTCCAGTATTCTTGCCTGGAGAATTCCATGGACTGAGAAGTCTGGTGGGCTGCAGTTTATGGGGTCACAAAGAGTTGGACACTACTGAACTACTAATACACTTTCAATAAGTGAATATGGCATTAATTAAATCTAAGAGTATAAACTGGAAACAAAGTTTTAGGTTTGAAGATGTTATGAACTGACTATATTCCCCCAAAATTCATATGTTAAAGCCCTAAGCCAGAGTGTGGCTGTATTTGGAGGCAGGGCTTCCAAGGATTTAGGTGAAGTAAAATAATAAGATCAGGACTCTGATTCCATAGGACTAGTGTCCTTATAAGGAAAGACATCAGAGAGCTTGTTCTTCCTCTCCATTCATAAGAACCAAGGGAAGGCCATGTGAGGACATGGAGGGAACACAGACTCTACTAGTCAGGACAAGAGCTGTTGCCTGAATCCAAGAATGCTGGAAAATCCTAATCTAGGACTCTCTGTTCCAAAACTGCTAGAAAACAAATTCCTGTTTCATTCACCCAATATATGGTATTTTGTTCTATCAGTGAGAGCAAAGTAACACAGATCTCATTTTACTGCATTTTGCCTTATTATACTTTGCAGACACTGCTTTTTTTTTTTTTAACAAATTGAAATTTTCTGGTAACCCTGTGCCAAGCATTTATCATTACCATTATTCCAACAGCATTTGTTCACTTTGTGTCTCTGTATCATATTCTGGTAATTCTCGCAATATTTCAAGCATTTTCATTGTTATTATATTTGTTATGGTGATCTGTGATCAGTGACATTTGATGTTAGTATTGTAAATGTTTTGGCCTTTTTTTAGCACTGAACTCAGTGATCAGTAGCTCAGTCATGTCTGAGTCTTTGAAACCCCATCGACTGTAGCCCACCAGGCTCCTCTGCCATGGAATTTTCCAGGCAAGAATACTGGAGCAAGTTGTTATTTCCCATTCTAGGGGATCTTCTTCACACAGGGATTGAACCAGTGTCTCTTGAGTCTCCTACATTGGCAGGCAAGACTCTATATCACTGTATCACTGTTCTCTTTTTTAGACATAATGTATTGTATACTTTGGCTGAATGAAGCACAAGCTAGAATCAAGGTTGCTAGGAGAACTGTCAATAACCTCAGATATGCAGATGACACCACCCTTACAGCAGACAGTGAAGAACTAAAGAGTCTCTTGATGAAAGTGAAAGAGGAGAGTGAAAAAGTTGGCTTAGAGCTCAACATTCAGAAAAACAGATCATGGCATTCGATCGCATCACTTCATGGCAAATAGACAGAGAAACAGTGGAAACAGTGGCAGATTTTATTTTGGGGGGCTCCAAAATCACAGCAGATGGTGACTGCAGCCATGAAATAAAAAGACATTTACTCCTCAGAAGAAAAGTTATGATCAACCTAGACAGCATACTGAAAAGCAGAGACATTACTTTGCCAACAAAGGTCCGTCTAGTCAAGGCTATGGTTTTTCTAGTAGTGATGAATGGATGTGAGAACTGGACTATAAAGAAAGCTGAGCACTGAAGAATTGATGCTTTTGAACTGTGGTATTGGAGAAGACTCTTGAGAGTCCCTTGGACTGCAAGGAGATCCATCCAGTCCATCTTAAAGGAAATCAGTCCTGAATGTTCATTGGAAGGACTGATGTTGAAACTGAAACTCCAATACTTTGGCTACCTGATGTGCAGAGCTGACTCATTTGAAAAGACCTTGATGCTAGCAAAGACTGAAGGCAGGAGAAGAAGGGGACAACAGAGGATGAGCTGGTTGGATGGTATCACTGACTCAATGGATATGAGTTTGAGTAAGCTCCAGGAGTTGGTGATGGACAGGGAGGTCTGACGTGCTGCAGTCCATGGGGTCGCAAAGAGTCAGACAAGACTGAGTGACTGAACTGAACTGAACTGATTGTACACTTAATAGACTAAAGTATAGTATAACTTCTATATGAACCAAAAAGTTCATGTAACTTGCTTTATTATATATTCACTTTACTGTAATATTCATTTTACTGTGATGGTCTGGAACTGAACCCATAATATCTTTGAGGTGTGTTTGTGCACAAGGGATCATGTAGTACACAGTCTATACACACTTTTATACATAAACACACACACACACACACACACACACACATACACACAGATCATATGACAAACCAAAACACTGAAAACCAGAAATAGAGCAGTTTGTCTAAGTCCATATTGATATAAATGAAGTAAAAACTTATAATATTTTCATCCCTAGAAGCACAGAGAAAATGTAGTCTGGGTCAAGAATGGCTAAGGAATGAGTTTAAACTTGGAAATTCAAATTAGAATCAGTCATTTCTAAATTATTTTCCTTTGATTTCCAACAGTCCTTTTAGGCAGCTCAGTCTTGCAGAGTGCTGCCTCATCTCCTCTCTCTTTATAAGAAACACCACGTGGGGAATGGCTCAGGATACTTCCTCTACACCACAGGTCCTTTCATCCCAGAGGAGTAAGAGAACCATGGCTCAGCCTCCATGGCAGAAGGAGCATCCGTCTTTCACTGTAAGAAAATTCTATCACCTTAGCAGAGTTCTTGATATGCTAATGAGTCTAACACAATTCTGAAAATCAATTTCTTCCTAACAAAGCTTATATTTCAGAATATTTTCTTTGCTGAAAGAGTATTAAGAGTCAGCATTGAGACGCAGAAACAGAATGATGAAATTTTCTTACTAGGCAGTATACGCACCTCTTCTTCCCTTGCCCTAAGTATTGCAGCCCAGCTTGGAGACAGAGCATGCTAGATAATTTCAGGAGAAAATCATCATACATCATTTAAATACGTTTAAAATGCAGTCTCCGTCCATTCTGCTGACAATACTGACAGTGCTCCTTCTTGTTCATTTTATTTTCCCCTTTCAAAGAATAGCTGGTTTAGGTGGAGCATTAGCTGAGTCCAAAAGACACCATTGGGATAGCTAAGTCCAAAATATGAGTCCAAAAGTCACCTTAGGGGTAAAGCTCAGGGATAGAGAGGAACTCAGACGGTGATAGAGGATGTTCATCAATCCCATTCCTGAGCAATTAAAAATCTGTATTGAGACAATGACCATATATACATATACCTGTGACACTGTCAACTGACTTGTCCAGGGACCATTAGAATGTTTCATCCATGGTGCATCTTGTATTGGATGCTTCTTGCAAGCAGCCACTTACTCTCTGCACATTTATCCTTCCAGACATTACTTGAACTGTTGACTTACTCCACCTGTTCACAGATGGCTGGGCAAAAGAGCAAAGAGGCTTTCTACAACATGTATTTGATGGAAACATTTCCTCTAACAAAATGTTTCACAAAACCCCAAGTGGTTTGGGTTTATCTTTTTGGAGATCAAGTTTAAAGTATAATACTGAATCCCCCACATAAACCCTCTACATTTAAAATTTAAAAGGGAGGTGAAAATAAACAAAAGGTGCTGGGGAATTCTAGTTCCTATCTTCCATAAACTGTTTTGATAAAACAAAGTAATGAACCATTCTCCACTCTCACTGACTTAGGATTTAATGTCCTTCAATTGTAGTCACTTGAGGACCATTTTTAGGAAATAAATCACTTCCCAAAATCACATAAAAATGCTTCAAAAGTGCTTAAACAGCATTCATTCAACACATGACAGTGTAAAAGAAGTCTGCTTGTGACTGAAATAATATATAATGTACATACATTAGCCATAATTTTCAAAAGAAATCCAACTTTGAAAATTCTAAGGAAAGATCCTCCAGCCTACCACTGTGTGAACACTTAGACAGAATCCCTCACAAGTCAAGCAGTCTACAGCATATAATTCGATTATAATGATGAATCTGGAGAAGAGTAACTGTTTATCTGGGGCCAACCTGCAGCTTATCCAAAGCTTTCCCCCTAGCAGTTCTAAGAGGACCAGGTCGGCTAGACTAATTTGTGATTGTTTTCTTCGTCTACAGCAAACACAAGAAGGAGAAGGCGAGGCCCTCTGCACTATGATTGACTTCTACCCAGGAAGTCTGCCCATTTAAAAAGTATTTGGCAATTAGTCAAGATGCCAATCACACCAAAATAGCATCACCCCTGTTTACGTTTCTATTTCGCTGTCATGGACTTTTTAAAAACAAACAGACAGACGTCAGCAGTTTCCACCTGGAGCTTTCTTCTCCTTTCCTCATAGCTTTGGAAGCAACAACAACAATTTAAAGTCACAGAACAAGAGGCCTTGACAGACCTTGTGAGAAGGTAATATCTGAGAACCACAGGCAAAAGAGTTTTCTTTCTTCTTTAAAATGTTGGGATCTAGGACTCAGAAGCCTCTCTTTATAGAGCATGCCCGCATTGTGACCACCTGAACATGAAGAAGAAGCTTCACTCGTGACCGATCAACACTTCAACTGGTTTTGTTAAGTCCAATTTCTCCCTTAACTGTCTTCTATATATTTAGATAAGAAGACTCTGATTAAAATGCACTTGCCCATTTAAATTCCAATTAGAAGTCAACTGAAAATAAAATATGATTATTTTAAAATTAAAAATAAAATAACTGTACAGCACATTCCTTGGATAAACCTTGACTGTTGTAGCACCTTCCCTGGAAAACCAGCACCTGTCTCCATGGTGGTGGAAAGCAAGCAGCCCAGGCTTGGGGGAATCACCTAGCTTTACCACTGTCTTCCCAAGTAACACAGGGCAGTGTGATCATTTGGCCTCTGAACCTCAGTGTCTCTGTTCAAGCATGGATGTAGATTGAATGATCCTGTAAACGCTTTCAGCTCTAAATTTTTATTTTTCTATTTGATATACTTCTAAGAGTAAAGGAGAGTGGACTGATGAGCACACCTTTCCATGTGTTGTGGTGGCTGGAAATAATTTCTTCTTTCTGTTTTTTTAGTCTATAAAGAATAAATTTCTTCTCTTACAAATATCATTATTTAGGTATGTGGGAATATAAGAAAAGATATTTGCAGTGTGGTGTCTGGTGGTCAACAACCAGTATGATGCATAAAGGGGGGAATTAAAAAAAATATGAGTGCACATGAGAAAAATTCTTTCTAACAGATGTTAAAGATGTTTAACCCAAATAGTTTGTGTGTGTTTCCAAGCACACTGCAGAGGATCAAGGATTTATAATTAACACTGATTCACTGTCACTGATTGTTTATAATACCACTTTGACTAGAGAGGTACATAATACAAAGCACAGTGAAAACTTAATACTTTAAATTTTTACAGAGGAAAATAATATTTTGAACATTATCTTAGTATACTGTAGAATCTCAGGCTCTTTTTGCAATGTCAGTTTGGTTCCTTTTACAATGTATTTGTAGCTGCCATTCCATCTGTGCCTTCCCTAAATTCCTACAGTATTTTCTTGCCCCCTTTTGTGTAGGTAACATATAATATGCTCTACTTTGTATTTGAGAATTAGACTGAAACTGTTACTAAATTGAATATCCTTGAAAGTAGGAACAAGTTTGATTTCACTGATGATTCCTTAAGTAAATTTTGCATGCAATACCTGCTTATGTATGATGAGTTAATAAATGCTGAATAAACTACGCTCAATTTGGAGGATACTTGTTAAAGATACAAGCATTTACATAACCTAAAAAATGCAAAGGATGTGGGTTTTAGGATGTGCTACTGAAAAAAAAGGACATGGTCAAGCAAATGGTACAATGTTAGACATTTTAAAAAAACACATTCAGATGGTCTGAGTAAATGACATAAAATGCTGTCAAAATTTTGAAATATTTTTTTTTAATATAAAAAGACAAGTGACTCACAGAGTCTTGAGGCAATTTCAGAAATAAAACCTGCAATTTAAAGGAAGTCACTTATAAAAATAAAGCAGTTACTACATTCCTTTCAGTGTAACTTAGAGAGGCAAATTCTATTCAAAAGGAACAGAATTGAGATGAGGCTGGTCATTTTCACCTTGGAAAAGATTCACTGGTTTTCTGTATTCACTTTAAGTCTTTAAATAATATTTATGAACAACAAGTAGCACTTGACCCAGAAGTATATCTTAAAGTATTCTGAGATATACTTTCTTAAAGATGAAAACTCTCCATAATTATCTTAACTGCTTAAAATATATCTCATGAAGACCTCTAAGGCGATGACCTGATATTACTTGCAGATGCTGTTATTTTGGAGTCTTGCCATCAAACTTGGAACAAGCCCAGTCCTTACTGTGCCCCAGCTAAGGTCTTCTCCAACCCTGCTCAGGTTGCTCCATCCATCCTGGGTCACAGAGCATGGTCGTTCCCGTGGGAGCTTGTGTACCTCCTGCCAGGGAACCCTCATCCCAGCTTCTCATTTGTGGGGTCCAGGTGTCTACAGAGCCCATCTCTGACATTTGTGCTAAGTATGTTCTTCCATTATTCTCTACCGTCACACCTACTCATTAAATTCCTACCACTATCTCTAATTATTTGATCTATTCATCTATACATATTTGCAAATCTATATCTATGTAAATGTATTGGAGTGTCTCCCCCACCAGAAAACAAATTCCACTCCAGGATGGGCCTGGTCTGTCCTGTTCACTGTTGTGTTTCTGGACCTCACAGAGGTGACTGGTATACAGCAGATGCTCGCATAGATCTGCTCAATGAATGAATCAATGGTCGCCACCAAGCATAATCAAGAGCTGTGGCTCAGAAATAAATGCCTTTTCATTAAAAGAAACAAATGCAATTATCTGTCAACATTTTGCTTGCAATTACATTTTCTGATACTACTCAATAAAGTAAGCTAAGCATAAAATGTGACTCCACCTTAAAAATACTATGTTTTTGAAACAAAACCTCGTTTCAGGTAAGGCCACAGGGAATGAAGGCCTGTCTATGCCATTTCATGTATTATAAATAAAGTTTGCACACAAGTGTCTCTATGGTCCAAATGTGGAGGGGATATATGTTGTTTCTAGAGTTTCCTGAACTTGAAACAGTTATAATGCCCATAATAGTTATCAAATATTGAGCCATGTGTTATGTGCTGGTGTCTCTACTAGGGAAGCAGTATTTTACATGTCAGTCATTTTAGCGACAAAATAAACTTTGTTTTTAGGACAACTCGCACAAGACAGTTTTCACATAGAACAGCCCTGCCCCACTCCAGTCCCACCTGCCTTAGGAGCCACGATCAATAAGTCTAACCCTATTGATGCAACCTTGCACATGTCCTCCACTGCCCATGCGCACCTTGAGCTACAGGGCTCACGCTGAGCTGTTCGCAAACTGGTAAACCATTCAGCTGCTCTGAGCCAAGATCTCTTTTGCTAGGCTTGTACCTGTGCTTTACAAGTTGCTTTATTGTGGAATAATTAGACCCAATTCAGCTTAGGTACATACATGTGACAGTGTGACTGTAGCAACAACTGGACTCTACATGCAGTACCATAAGTTATTTAGTCATTTTCCTATCACTGAGTATTCAAGTTTATCCAATTTGTTGAAAAAAATCCTTGCAGATACATCTCTATGTATTGGCACTGTATTTCTGTCAGATCTATTCCCATAGGTAGTATTATCAGGTCAAGACCAGGGTAGACACAGTTGCTTTGAAAGTTTTTCCTGATATAAAAATCTTGGGTATATGGATTTAGGTCTCATGGACTCAAAACACCTTGGATAGGCAAAACAGAAATTGGATGGAATTTTGAGGAATGAAGTAAAACAAGATACAGTGGGAGTCAACTTGATGTGCCCATGTGACAATCATGGACTTAGAGCCTTGAAAGTAAAGCCAGTGATATAATCTGAGGGCACCTAGATGTGGGAGGGGATGTTACTGCAGGTAGGGTAGCCTGGATCTTGATGCCAACTGGAAAAATTTAGATTTGCTGCCCTAGAAAGCAAAGGACATTTATAATTATTAGGGCAACATTTGCAATAACGAGACAAATGATTAAGCAACCTTTCAGAATCCTAAGGGGGGGAAAAAAAACAGCAGTTTGCTGACCCACACATATTTGAGCCTAAGCATGGTGTTCTTTTCCAGACCATATGGACTATGGTAGCCTTGGTTTCCTCAGGAACTCCTTGGGAAACAGAACTAGAACAACTCACTGTTCAAATGCAAATGCTTTCTCATCATCTCATAATTGCTCCTATTATCAAGTTTGAGAAATATCACAACAGCAGAAGTGTGCTAAGGACACAGTCAATGACATACACAGGCCACTTTATATTCCCAGTCCTCTCTTCTCCATCACTGGTTGAAGTCAGAAAGGCTGCTGGGAAGTCCCCTTTGAGCCCTGATAAGCCCTCTGCCTTTCAGTCCCAGCAAGTGCTCCTGGAGTGATAATGATATTCTTTAACCCTAGTCAACCAATTGTTTCAATGAAGGGTGGTCTTCCCACAGCACAAAAGTTCAAGCCTCCAATCTCTGTGGTGATTGTTATTTTATAGAAGCCTCTATATAACCTCACTTCTAACAGAACAATTCAGTCAGTTCAGTACAGTCGCTCAGTCATATTTGACTCTTCGTGACCCCATGGACTGCAGCACGCCAAGCCTCCCCATTCATCACCAACTCCCGGAGCTTACTCAAACTCATGTCCATTGAGTCAGTGACGCCATCCAACCATCTCATCCTCTGTTGTCCCCTTCTCCTCCCACCTTCAATCTTTCCCAGCACCAGGGCCTTTTCAAATGAATCAGTTCTTTGCATCTGGTGGCCAAACTATTGGAATTTCAGCTTCAGCATCAGTCCTTCCAATGAATATTCAGGACTGATTTCCTTTAGGATGGACTGGTTAGATCTCCTTGCTGTTGCTATCCAAGGGACTCTCAAGAGTCTTCTCCAACATCACAGTTCAAAAGCAGTGGTCCATCGAAAAAATATGGTGGTTGAAGTGGAAGCAAGAAAAGCCATCATCTCCACAATACACAAAATCTAACCACTCCATCTTTTTCTTCTTTCTTACTTATACTTCTCATCCTATAAATATTAATATACTCTGTGGTTGTACCATTCACCCTCTGCTTCAAATACTCTGCAGATGATCTCACTTACTCCTAGAGTATCAATATCACTTGAGTCAAGGACTCTGAAATCTTCAGACCCAAATTCTGTCCCGAGTCCCAGACCCAAAGCTGTGGGTTGGATATTGTTGCCGACTTGAAAGCACCGTCACACAATGCCAATGCCTGTTAGCTGATGGCTGTTATCCATTCCATTGATTTGTATCTCATTTTCATTGTCAGTGTCCATACTATTGTGGTGGCTAAATATTTTTAATGTGCATTTGACCACTGAACATCACACTTAACATGCCCCACACAGACCTCCACAGTTGTCCTCATTCCTTCCAACTTGCTGCATGTCAGACATTTACCTCCCAGCTAAGAGCGTCCCCAAGCACTCCAAAACCAAAGAAAGGAATTTCAGAGTTGTTTCTGCTTTTTTCTTATGTAGCAGCTATAACCAGTGATCCTGTCTGGCTGTTCTCTCTCCAACTGTTCCCCATTTCCAGGCACTCTCAGGGCCCCAGTACACACATCATCACTCATTCTGCCTCTTTCCTTCGCCTCCAGTCTAGTTGCCCCAATCCCACCATCTCTACTTCTAAACCACTCCTCATCTAAAGTCTAAAGCTTACCTTCATAAGACACAAGTCTTACTATGCCATTTCAAATCCCACAGAAATATTTCCTGGCTTTATCCAACAGAAAAATATAAGTATATGTGTTAGATAAGGAAAAGAGTAAGATAACTGTACATGTGTGTGTTGGTCATTCAGTCATGTCTGACTCTTTGCGACCCCATAGACTGTATCCTGCCAGGCTCCTCTGCCCATGAATTTCTCTGGGCAGGAATATTGGAGTAGATTTCCCTTCCCTTCTCCAGGGGATCTTCCTACCCTAGGGATTGAACCCTGGTCTCCTGCATTGCAGGCAGATTCTTTACTGTCTGAGCCACCAGAAAGAAAGTGAAGTCGCTCAGTCTTGTCTGACTCTTTGCGACCCCATGAACTGTAGCCCACCAGGCTCCTCAGTCCATGGAATTTTTCAGGCAAGAATACTGGAGTGGGTTGCCATTTCCTTCTCCATGAGCCACCAGGGAAGCCCTTAACTATACATACATTATTCTAAAAAAAAATTCCTGTTATGAATCATTCTCTGTGTTGTGAGCAGCAGGGAAGTCTATTCTGATGGAGTATAAGGTGTCTGTATGTGAAGGAGGAGAAGGTGGGAACATGAATGAACAGGGCAGGGGGATGCGGGAAGGGTCTGTGGTCAGTCATGCCTTTTATACAGCATCCATCAGCCTGTATATGGAGAGATGACAGGTGACAGATATAGAAACATGATGATGACAGACAGAATACTGGAGGTTTACAACCTTGACTTTTAAGATAATTTACTGAAGGTCCGATCCATCCCTGTGCAATGAAATAAACGGAGGATTAGAGTCAGAGATCTGGCTATCACTCCATCATTTAGTAATGATTTAGCCGGTTTGAGCGTCAGTTTTCTCAAAACAAAAAGGAAGAATAACACTTCCTCCAAGGCAAGAAAATGAACTGAGCTTTAATATGGTAATGGTTTTTAAACCCAAAATTGTAAGAAGATATTCCAAGTTTGTATGACCGTGAATCCCATGTCTCCTTCCAAGAGAATGTACATTTGCTGCTTCTGTGGAGACACTCCCTTATTTCTCACAGTGTGGCTGCAGCACTAAGGCTTCCTTTCTTTTCCCCATCCTATTTTCTCAAAGATCATCCTCATAACACTAGCTTGGAGTCCTTCTGGTGGGCATGTTGGAGACTTTTGCCTCTCATTTTCCTGTCTAGGTGTCCCTGTATATCACCTAACAATTACTTAAGAGTTTCAGAGTAGAGAGATGTTGCACAAGCCTTTTGCTTTCTTCTCAGTCTCAGATATAAACACATTGCAGGAATCAGATTATAGTCCCCTTATTTCTAATACATTCTGATGACAGTTGTTAAACTATTCAGTAATAGCGATTTATAACAGATCAACCAATAAGTAAAAACATTAGAGTGTTTTATGAGTTTTGGTATATTGCTAAAAGTATGTAGAAGCATAACAGAAATGAAGATGAGGACAAGCCGGGAAATACAGACATTGGATTTTAGGCTTAACTTGACATGTAACTGTGAACCAAAATGCATTTTTGAATCAGAAAGGAATACAATGAATGTGGGATTTAGGAAAGAACATCTTAAAAGCATACACAGGCAGTTACTGGATAGTGCAAAGTCTGGGATTATTTTCAGGCTGAAGGCCTCCAAAGGGGGCAGCTGCTCCATCCAAAGCTGAATGGGATGGTTTTGACTGGAGAATGAATTGGATATAGAAAGGACACCTAGGTTTCCAACTCCAAGTGACAGAGAAGAAGAGAAATAGGAGGAAGACAGTGAGGATGGAAAGATGGAGCAGGTGTGAAAGGCAATTCAGAAACGGAGCTGATGGGATCCAGTGATTGACACCAGGGACCCAAGGAAGCAAGAGCAGAAACTGACCAGGGGTTCCTGTCCAGATGACTCAGAGGATGGAGACAGCATGAAGAAAGGAGAGAAGGTGGAAGAAGATGCACTGTTTGGGGCAGGGGCCAGGGGGGCAGGGGGAGCAGCTGGAGGAAGATAACACGCTCAGTTCTGTTTTACTTGGACCAAATAGCATGGTACTTAGTACACTTCTGTATAAGGCTCTATGCTGACTGCAGCAGAGAGTATGGTGATAGATGAGATCCCACTAATCATAATTGCAAAGAATAATAAATTTAATCTACACACAGAGATATATACAGAAACAATTAAATATAACTCAAAGTCATACTTTTTCCAAGTCTGAACTTTTCTCATACATATGACCCAAAATTATCCCCTGAATTCTTGGAGTAAATGACTATGCAAAGGACCAACCTAAGTATTTCAACTAATGTTTCAAAGGATAACAGATGGAGAAACGGCTCTGCTGCTTTGCATGGAAAGGCAGAGCTAGAAAAATCTAAGGGATGAATGAAAGAGGCTTTCATTCTCCTCCCCAATTCTCCAAATTCTCTAGTTTTTCATGTTTATCAGACCAGTTTACCATTCACAATAAGGGGATAAAGGGATCCATTTTGAAATCATTTGCAATTGGACTTTGTTATTCAAATCAAATGAAATCATAATTCAAATCAAAAGAAAGCTACTTATATCAAGTTGCAATGGTGTAGCACAGTATTATACATTATAGAAGATCAAGGACTTTCATAAAATACCACCTCCACCTTCAAAAGTTAACACTGCAGGTGGGAAGATAAAAACATTTGAAAAGTTAATATTTTTTGCTTTTTAAATCAACTAAGGCAACCAAAGAAAACACATCCCAAAGCAACACACAATTTATCAACAAATAACTAGTATGCTTTTAAAATCCTACAGAAGCGCATCTTTAATTTAAATATCAACCTCTCCTTTCTGCAAGCAAAACAATAAGAATCTACTTACTTCATAGAGAAAACTTAGGTGGAAAAGTCATGAGAGCAGTTCTTTACATTCTTCCAGATCAATCCAATTTTATATCCTCCATGAATTTGTTCCAACGTGTGGTCAACTCCACGGACAATGAGACTTATTGACTGATTATGTATATTATGCCCAATGCTCCCAACTAGTGTGAATTCTCCAAATCAAAAACACTGACATCACAGCAAAAAAAAAGGTATTGATTAATGGAAAAGACAACCCACAGAATGGGATAAAATATTTCCAAATGATGTGACTGACAAGGGATTAATGTCAAAAATATACAGAAATCTCATGCAACTCAATAACAAAAAAACAAACAACCCAATCAAACACTGAGCAGAACTGAATAGACATTTTTCCAAAGAAGACATGCAGATGACCAACCGGCACATGAAAAGATGCTCAAGCATGACTAACTTTAGAGAAATACAAATCAAAGCTACAGTGAGGTTTCAACTCACACCACTCAGGATGGTCAACATAAAAAAAATCTGCAAATAATAAATGTGGAGAAAAGGCAAACTTCCTACACTGTTGATGTTCAGTTGCTAAGTCATCTTTAATTCTGACCCCATGGACTGCACCACGCCAGGCTCCTCTATCCCTCACTGTCTCCCTGAGTTGGTTCAAATTCATGTCCGTTGAGTCAGTGATGCTATCTGACCACCTTATCCTCTACCACCCCCTTTTCCTTTCTCCCTCAACCTCCTTTCGCCTACACTGTTGGTGGGAATGTAAACTAGTGCAGGTACTATGGAGAACGGTAAGGATATTCCTTTAAAAAACTAAAAATAGAGTTACCATAGAGTCCTGCAATCCTACTCCTGGGCATATATCCAAAGAAAACCATATTTCAAAAGATACATGCATCCCAAGGTTCATAGCAACACTATTTATGATAGCAACACTACTTACAGTACAATAGCCACTATCACAGTGGAAACAACATAAATGGCCATTGACAGGTGAATTAATAAGTATGTGATATATATCATGGAATATGACTCAGTCATAACAAGAATGAAGTAATGCCATTTGTAGCAACATGGGCGGACCTTGAGAAGATTTCAGTTAGTGAAATAAGTCAGAAAGAGAAAGACATGCTGTATGATATCACTTATATGTGGAATACAAAAAATAGTGAAAATGAATCTGTATGCAAACAGAAACAATCTCACAGACATAGAAAATATATTTATAGATGCCGAAAGGGAACTGAGAGGGACAGCAATAAGTGAGGAGCTTGGGATTAACAAATTTACACTACTATATATAAAATAGAAAACCAACAGCAATTTACTGTACAGCACAGGGAATTATATCCAATATCTTATAACAACCTATAATGGAATATAATCTGAGGACTATATAAAAGAACTGAATTGCAATACTCTATACCTAAAACTAACACGATTTTGTAACTCAATCATACTTCAGTAAGGAAAAAAAAAAACAAAAGATACGATAACATTCTTGTCTTCTAATCTCATAGAGCACAGCCCAGGGCTGAGCAGAAAGGGAGCCATAAGTGAGGTCCTCACGTGGATTCTGAAGTGAATTACTAACAGTGCCTGCTTTTGAGCAAGCCTCTGAGGAAGCTCTGGAGTCTGACTGCCTTGCTTCAAATCCTAGTTCACTATCAGTGGGTGTGGGCGCAGGAGCAATCTCTGCACCTGTTTTCTCATTTATAAAATGAAGATAATTGTGGTACTTTACAAAATTTTGTGAGGGTTGAACACAGATGAAGTGCCTAAGATAGAAGAGCATATGATTTTGACAGGGTTTACCTGTATTATGAAAAAAGTTTATAGAAAACTAAAGAGAAAAATACAATTATTCCCCCAACCACCTCAACTGCAATTGTTGACATTTTGCAGTTATTGTTACTACTGTGGATAAAAAACCAGCCAAGAGCTAAAACCAGACTATCTTCAGCCCCAAGCTGATGCATCCCTTAGATTCTGAAAATCAGGTGTGCATTCTTTTCCTTTGTGATGCTACCACATAAAATACTTCTCTCCCCTGTGCCACAGAGACTTCTTTCCTAAGGATCTTCCTAAGTCATTAGAAAAAAGTGCATATCTTAGGGAATGTAATTCCCTAGAGCTACATATCTTTTCAGTTTCCTTATTTTTTTCATTAACTTTCCTACAGAACTCCCAGGCTCAAATTCTTAGATGTTTTTAGACTCCTTCCTCTCTCTCTGTCCCTTTCTGTGGTTCCTTCGCTTGTCACCAAAGCTGCTGCTTATTCCTTCCAGATGCCTCTCTCTCTCATCCAATTTTTCTTAGCCACTACATTGTCCTTACTATTATTAACCATGTCTGGTCAATTTTAATAATCTCCTAATTGATTTCTTTTTTTCCAGGAAAGCCCTATTATCATCCATCATGGGTACTTCTGAGAAATCCATCATTCTGAAATGGACCTTTCAATTGGGGAGCTCCACAGTCAGCTGTTTTCACATCTTCCTTCAGAGTAAAATCTGGTTACTGATCCTGAAGGATAAGGATATTTAAAACTAGAGCCAATCTTCCTCCATAGGTTGATATTCCCCAAATCCTTTGTGAAACATGCTTCTCAAACCAGAGTCTATATTCAAGGCCCTCTCTGCCTGACTAACTCATTCTCACTCTGAACAGTTACCCAAGTTGTTTTCTTAGTTTGGGAAACTTTCCTTTCTCCCCAATTAATACTCATTCTTGATGGAAAATTAAAGTGCTTCTTTTCCCCAGAGCTCTTCCTGAATCCACACCATTTTACCTATGTACTTTTTGCCCTCTATGAAAAAAACTCCACATAAATTACTAAGGAATTCACCTGATTTTTGTAGGGTATCTTGTAGACCTACATAGCCACCAATGTATCCATCTGCTGTTCATCCTCCCATCCATCCATCCATGCATTCATCCATTCACCCATAAATCCATCCGTTCATCCATGCATCCATACTTCATCTTCAACAGTTAAATTATAAATTACTTGAGGGCAAATCTTATTACTTAACATTACCTTGGGAAGTTAACCTTTCTCATCTTCTAATATATACTATATTTAGAACCTAGCTTGGGCTTAATAAACACTTTAAAAATATTATAGGAAAATATTAGATCAGTTCAGTAGCTCAGTCATGTCTGACTCTTTGTGACCACATGGACTACAGTACTCCAGGCCTCCCTTTCCATCACCAACTCCTGGGGTTTACTCAAACTCATGTCCACCAAGTCAGTGATGCCATTCAACCATTTCATCCTCTGTCATCCACTTCTCTTCCTTCCTTCAAACTTTCCCAGGATCGGGGTCTTTTTGAATGAGTCAATTCTTCACATGAGGTAGCCAAAGTATTAGAATTTCAGCTTCAGCGAAGGTCATTCCAGTGAATATTCAGGACTGATTTTCTTTAAGATGGACTGGATGGATCTCCTTTTTGTCCAAGGGGTTCTCAAGAGTCTTCTCCAACATGACAGTTCAAAAGCATCAATTTTTCAGCACTCAGCTTTCTTTACAGTCCAACTCTCACATCCATACATGACTACTGAAAAAACCATAGCTTTGACTAGATGGACCTTTGCTGGAAAAGTAATGTCTCTGCTTTTTATTATGCTGTCTAGGTTGGTCATAACTTTTCATCCTAGGAGCAAGTGTCTTTTAATTTCATGGCTGCAGTCACCATCTGCAGTGATTTTGGAGCCCGAGAAAATAAATTCTGGCACTGTTTCCATTGTTTCCCCATCTATTTGCCATGCAGTGATGAGACCAGATGCCATGATCTTAGTTTTCTGAATGTTGAGTTTTAAGCCAGCTTTTTCACTCTCCTCTTTCAATTTTATCAAGAGGCTCTTTAGTTCTTCTTCACTTTCTTCCATAAGAGCAGTATCATCTGCATATCTGAGGTTATTGATATTTCTCCCAGAAGTCTTGATTTCAGCTTGTGCTTCATCCAGTCCAGCATTTCTCATGATGTACTCTGCATATACGTTGAATAAGCAGGGTGACAATATACAATCTTGACATACTCCTATCTGGATTTGGAACTAGTCTGTTGTTCCATGTCCAGTTCTAACTGTTGCTTCTTGACCTGTATACATATTTCTCATGAGGCAGGTAAGGTAGTCTGGTATTCCCGTCTCTTGAAGAATTTTCCATAGTTTTTTGTGATCCACACAGTCAAAGGCTTTGGCATAGCCAATAAATCAGAAGTAGATGTTTTTCTGGAACTTTCTAGTTTTTTTGATGATCAAAGAGATGTTGGCAATTGGATCTCTGGTTCCTCTACCTTTCCTAAATCCAGCTTGAATATCTGGAAGTTCTCAGTTCATATACTGCTGAAGCCTGGCTTGGAGAATTTTGAGCATTACTTGAGCTTGCATGTGAGATGAGTGCAATTGTGCGGTAGTTTGAACATTCTTTGGCATTGCTTTTCTTTGGGATTGAAATGTAAACTGACCTTTTCCATTCCTGTGGCCACTGCTGAGTTTTCCAAATTTGCTGGCAAATTGAGTGCAGCACTTGCATAGCATCATCTTTTAGAATTTGAAATAACTCAACTGGATTTCCATCACTTCCACTAGCTTTGTTTGTAGTGATGCTTCCTAAGGCCCACTTGACTTCGCATTCCAGGCTGTCTGGCTCTAGATGCGTGATCACACCATTGTGATTATCTGGGTCATGAAGATCTTTTTTGTATAGTTTTTCTGTGTATTCTTACCACCTCTTCTTAATATCTTCTGCTTCTGTTAAATCCATACCATTTCTGTCCTTTATTATGTTCATCTTTGCATGAAAATTTCCCTTGGTATTTCTAATTTTCTTGAAGAGATCTCTAGTCTTTCCCATTCTATTGTTTTCCTCTATTTCTTTGCATTGATCACTGAGGAAGGTTTTCTTATCTCCCCTTGCTGTTCTTTGGAACTCTGCATTCAAATGGGTATATCTTTCCTTTTTTCCTTTACCTTTCACTGCTCTTCCTTTCATTGCTATTTAAGGCCTCCTCAGACAACCATGTTGCCTTTTTGCATTTCTTTTTCTTGGGGATGGTCTTGATCACTGCCTCTTATACAATGTCATGAACCTCTGTCCATAGTTGTTTAGGCACTCTGTCTATCAGATCTAACCCCTTAAATCTATTTGTCACTTCCACTGTATAATCATAAGGGATTTGATTTAGGTCATAACCTAGTGGTTTTCCCTACCTTCTTCAATTTAAATCTGAATTTGGCAATAAAGAGTTCATGATCTGAGCCACAGTCAGCTCCCAGTTTTGTTTTTGCTGACTGTATAGAGCTTCTCCATCTTTGGCTGCAAATAATATAGTCAATCTGATTTTGGTATTAGACATCTGGTGATGTCCATGTGTAGAATCTTCTCTTGTGTTGTTGGAAGAGGGTGTTTGCTATGACCAGTATATTCTCTTGGCAAAACTCTGTTAGCCTTTGCCCTGCTTCATTCTGTACTCCAAGGTCAAATTTGCCTGTTATTCCAGGTATTTCTTGACTTCCTACTTTTGCATTCCAGTCCCCTATAATGAAAAGGACATCTTTTTTGGGTGTTAGTTCTAGAAGGCCTTGTAGGTCTTCATAGAACCATTCAACTTCAGCTTCTTCAGCATTACTGGTTGGGGCATAGACTTGGATTACTATGATATTTAATGGTGTGCCTTGGAAACGAACAGAGCTCATTCTGTCATTTTTTGAGATTGTATCCAAGCACTGCATTTTGGACTCTTGTTGACTATGATGGCTACTTCATTTCTTCTAAGGGGTTCTTGCCCACAGTAGTAGATATAATGGTCATCTGATATAAATTCACCCATTCCAGTCCATTTTACTTCGCTGATTCCTAAAATGTTGATGTTCACTCTTGCCATCTCCTGTTTGACCACTTCCAATTTGCCTTGATTCATGGACCTAACATTCCAATGCAATATTGCTCTTAAAGCATCGGACCTTGCTTCTATCACCAATCACATCCACAACTGGGTGTTGCTTTTCCTTTGGCTCCATCTCTTCATTCTTTCTGAAGTTATTTCCCCACTGATCTCCAGTAGCATATTGGGCACCGACTGACCTGGGGAGTTCATCTTTCAGTGTCCTTTTTGCCTTTTCATACTGTTCATGGGGTTCTCAGGGCAAGAATACTGAAGTGGTTTGCCACTCCCTTCTCTGGTGGACCACGTTTTGTCAGAATTCTCCACCATGACCTGTCCGTCTTGGGTGGCCCTACAAGGTATGGCTCATAGTTTCATTGAGTTAGACAAGACTATGGTCCATGTGATCAGATTGGTTAGTTTTCTGTGATTGTGGTTTTCAGTCTGTCTGCCCTCTGATGGAGAAGGATAAGAGGCTTATGGAAGCTTCCTGATTGGAAAGATTGACTGAGGGGGAAACTGGGTCTTGTTTTGATGGGTGGGACCATGCTCAGTAAATCTTTAATCCAATTTTCTGTTGATGGGTGGGGCTGTGTTCTTTCCCTATTATTTGACCTGAGGCCAAACTATGGTGGAGGTAATGAAGATAATGGCAAAAGGTCCCATGCAGGCTCTGTTACACTCAGTGCCCCGACCCTGCAGCAGGCAACCACGGACCCAGGCCTCCGCCAGAGACTCCTGGACACTCCCGGGCAAGTCTGGGTTGGTCTCTGGTGCGATCACTGGTCTTCTCCTGGGTCCTGGTGCACAAGCTTCTGTCTGTGCCTCCAAGACTCTGCTTCCCAGTCCTGTGTAAGTTCTGGTGTCTCTATGGTGGGGTTAATGGCGATCTCCTCCAAGAGGGCTCATGCCATACCCAGGTCTGCTGCACCCAGAGCCTCCAACTCTGCAGCAGGCCACTGCTGACCCATACGTCCTCAGGAGACACCCAAGCACAGATCTAAGTTTCTGTGGGGTCTCTGGGTCCTGGTGCATACAAGGTATGTTTGAGCCCTCTGAGCATCTCTGGTGTGTATGGGGTTTGATTTTAAATCCAATTTCGCCCCTCCTACCTTCTTGCTGGGGCTTTTCATTTGTTCTTGGACATGGGGTATCTCTTCAAAGTCACTCCAGCACTGTACAACCGCTGTTCCAGTGCCTACCGTCTTGCTGGGGCTTCTCTGCCCTTGAACTTGGGCACATATCAGATAGCATATAATTAAATATTAATGTAAGCATGATAAAATCTGACTGGCTCTAACAATTTTTCCTCACCTCCCATTTTGAGCTAGATTCCTCTTTGCTTTCATAGGAACCTCTAAGCCTTTTCCTAGCCTCATCCTTGTATTTTATTGTAATTATTTGTTTATCTGTCTGTCAGCTTAACTAAGTTACATCTTCTTAATAGCTTTATAAGTCTCTGGTATTTGCTGAATGAATGAGTAAAAATTAAGGAATAAATGTCACAACAGATGCTACATATTTGGGTCATCTGAACTGATGGAAATCTTATTTAACATTACCTAGAGTTAAATAAGACTTAGAGGTCTGCTTCAGCCTGCCATGTTCTGAATTTGTCTACCAACGACCTCAATTATAGATCACTAGTGATGCTATCTGAAGTCATTAAAGAGCTAGACACATCCACAAGGTTTAATATTTGTTACATGCATAATAGATGAATGCATTCATTTATCTACCTAAATCATTTCTCACTAAATAAACATTCATTTGCCACATAGATGCCAAGGAACTGGAAATAATCTCTTCCTTTTATTTAATACCTTCCTTCTGATACCAGGAGAAGTAGCCATGGGTACAAATTCTCCTTTGGCCATAAGATCCCTGTTTTTGCACAACAACCATCTATTTTCTTGGCACAGGCAGAGCATTCTTGTCCCAGACAAAAGACTCCATAGAAGAGTAGAGGAAACAGCAGTGATTCACAGAGTAACCAGGCTAGCCCCAAGGCACAGTGACTTTCTAATAATAATGCTGCCAGTATTTATTTCCTCTCTACGTGAATTTTAGAGAAGTGCAATTTAGTGATATTCACATTAATTTAGAATTATGAATGATCACTTATCTCAGCTAATGTTCATTTTTATTGAGCATCTCAGTGGTATATACCAGTGGTTTTAAATCAAGAGACTAGATCAGGATAGCTTGGGCAAGTGATCCAGAAACACATTTCCTGGCCTCCCTACCCATGCATAGGAAGGAATATTTGATACACATGATGAGGTAGCAGGAGATGGGTGTATGCTTTTTACATCACTCCTCTCAAGAAGAAACAGTTATAGGTAAGAAAAGATAGTCTATATTTTGACTGAATTTGCCAAAAAAAAAACCCACTACATATATATATATATATATATTCAAAATGTGTCAGTATAGCACAGTGTAATGACTTGGCAAATAGTTGTTAAATGGATGAAGTAAAAAATAATATAAAGATTATTGATGTCTGCTTTCATAGAATAATATTTTTGTGGTACTTTATATACAACTCTTGTATTTCATCTCATTTCATCCTCAAAAGCTCCCAATGAGATAACTAGAAACTATTTTCCTCCTATTTTCCAGATGAGAAAACTAAGTATTTAGGAAGTTAAAATAACTGGGCCACCCTCATTCAGCAAATGAACAACAGAGCAAGGATTAAAAAATACATAGCTTGAAGCCTTAAAGCTAGAATTTATTTATTATTCCCTGAAGAACAGCAAAATTCTTCTCCTTGCTAATAATGTGGATTATCTGCATAATTTGGATCCATCTTCTACTATGAACTCAGAAGACATGAATTCTAGACCTAGATCTGCCCCTCTCTTGCTGAGTAACCAGAGAGAGGCACTTCCCAGGTCTGTGTGGTGTCTGCCATATGCAGACCAAATCCACATATCCTCCAAGCTTGTTTGTTGCCCACATGTGGCTCAAGGTAAAGCTGACATTAAGTGAACTCAATCAAAGGTTTGCTGGGGTTTGTACAACCTTAGTTTCCTCTGGACATGGACATCTTTTAAAAGTAATTCTTTGTTCTTATGGACATATATCACTTAGTTAAAGAAAGTGGAAAGTTGGAAAATCCACTGCTTGCAGCTGGTCCTCAGCTTAAGGTACTGCTCAGAGCATCATTAACAGAGGACTTAGTTCAGTCAACAAGGGATAATTGGTGAGAGAAATTAATGCCTAGTAAAGTTCCACCAAATATAACTGTTACATATAAAACTACTACAGCTCTATTCCTAAAGAATTAAACTCTTTTAATACTAGGAAGTGGAAGGAGGCATCTTCTCCTCTGAGAACTCAGCCAGAGATAAACACAAAATTAAAATAGCTACATCAAAAAGAGGAGCTTTGTAAGACTTTGTAAACTGGCACAGAATGACTTGCAGAAACTAGCAAATCATACAAAGAGAATGAAGTCTATAAAAGCCACACAATTAAAAAAAAATTCTGTCACTTCCTAATTATAACCATGAATTGGAAATGTCAGTGTTCCCAGTACTCTCTATTTTCAAGTTACTGGCTGTTCTGACTTATTCTAAAAGACAAAAACATGTTTTTTATTTGAAACTTTTTTCTATTATCACTTGCTCAATACAATTCCTACTATGTTTGGTAATAGAACTATAGACTATGACATTGAACATCTTTTATAGTAAAAGAAAAAAAAAATGAATCCAGGAAAATAATAAAACTCATCACATTTTGAGGTAAACAGGTAGCTAAGAGAAGTCCAGAAATAGCTGCTTGCCTCTGAATAATACATTCATTCATAATAAAATATATAGCTAAAAGATTATTAGCAAATGAAAACATGCTCTCTTTCTTCTTGGCTGAATTTTACTCAGAAAAATGAGACACCTGTCAGAAAAGGATTATTATTTTTATAAGGAATATATATTTTTAAACATTCATTTCCTCTAGTGTATGCAAACCCCTACAAAATTATTAAATCTATCCCAAGAGAATATTAGAGTGAAAAAATCGTGAAAAACAAATTTATTTAAAATGGCAAAGTCTGATCATGTTTCAATTATACTCAGTTTTACTTTTCACTATTTTTAACCTTCAATACTTGAAGTTCTATGCAAATTTACCTAAAATGATAAAGTGAGATTTCTAAATTTATCACTTATATAAGCCATTGAAGATAAATTGGAGATATATAATAGAGTGCTTAAGACTTTATGAGAAAATATTCCCGCACATTATGCATTTAATGAACAGAGGACTGATCAAGCATATTGGGGATTACAAACATGAACTGAAGTCCTCTCCCTCCAGTTCTCACCAGAAATTTTTCCTTCGTTGCTTAAAAAATTTCCTTAAATGCCACTAAACTTCAGTGAATTCTATTTCCTCCACATCTCTGGCCACCGGCAGAGTCCAAACCACCCCAACTGCCTCCCAAAGTCCCTCATCTTCTTCCTACCCACTGACCACACCACATTGGATCATGATTCTCCCTTCTTAGAAAGGCATCAAGGGATTGTTCACAGTATTACATAAAACCCAAAAACCTGAAAAGCCTTTGGGGTGGAACCTTGCTTATCTCCTCCACTGCCCGCCTCCTCCTCACTTTTCTCTGCCTTTCTCTTAGTTTTCCAGTCCCAATACACAAATTTCCTTATAAGGTCCACTGCACGTAGCAGCCTCTGTGCCTAGAATTCCATTCCACTGACTCTTCTCCATGCCAACTTCTTATCTTTCAAGTCTCTCCTTAAATGTCATCTCTTCCCAAGTCTTGCTTGAGTCTGCTCCCTGGACAGCTTCTCCTGTGTGGTCTCTATCCCTGCACTTGGTTTAGGCTCTGGATTAAAAGGAAGAGTTTTTATCACGTATTTTATTTTGTTGTTTAGATCTTCTCCTCCACACACTAAGTTCTATGAAGACTCTGCTTTGTTCATCATCACCTCCACTGCCGGGTGCCAGGCTCTGCATATGGCACAGAGTAAATAAATATTTGTGGAAGGAAGGACTAGCCAGATTCACTGCAGAGCCAGCGGTGCACTGCTTCCCCATCTCACAGTCTTCGAACCAACTTTAGACATTCAAACCCCCTTTGCTCGATGCTACCTTCTCATCCAAAGCTGATTTGGCAGGCTCTCACTGAAGAACTAGACCACAGCCAGGCTGAGTTCAGAACTCAGGAGACTTTGGAAAAGACTGGGTGTAAAATCTGCAGAACATCCGGAGGACAGAACAGCAGGAGGTTCAGGAGGAGCTGAGGGTCAAGATCAGGGAAATCAGGGGAAAGCAGGCTCGACTACAGCATCCATGGCATCTCTCCTAGGCTGTGCAGAAGAACCCTTGGATTTATGACAGAGGTATGTCTGAGGTGGTGATGGTCTGCCAGTGGGGTGCCCAGGATTCTGTGTTATCCATGGACCTTCTGCCATCTGTTACTACAGCAAGACACAAAGCTCTGGGCATCAGTATGCAGAACCTAAAGGTCACATGTGGTAAGCAGACCTTAACAGCACAGTCAAACAATGACAAAGGTTGCTGTCCAACTGTTTACGACCTCAAAGACACTTCTGTTTGATCTGTTACCTATTATAATATATAATTTTGCTGTTACATATGTGATTTTAATGAAAAAACATATGTTCAAGTATAAACATACATGAAGATTTCCTGTAGTGTTATGGGAAAAGTAAATAAATTAATAGGTATTTTTCAATCATATTTTTGGTCCTCATGGTAGACTATCTTAAAACTAAGTTTACTATAAGATGCCACATTTCCATGATTATTAAATTCATTCTAGTTCCACACATGTTGGTCCTCAGAAATCCCTGTGTTATAACCAAATCTGAAGGAAGATTGTTGTTGCTGAAAAAATCCATGCCCCTAATATCTGAAAAAGTATGACTATATCAAAAGAAAAATTTGGATGTAGGCTCCCTGTCAATTCAAGGCTGATTCATCTGAAACTGTGAGAAGGGAAAAGAACAGAGTGTGTATGGCACACATGTCCATGTCAAAAGCCTCAACGCAGATGTACCCGATGATCCAGTTCAGGATGTGAGTTTCCATGGCACAGGAAGACCATTTCTGGGAAGGAGGAAGTGAAGAGGACAGAAAGAGAGCAGCCAAGTAAAATCCTGAGACTAAATAATTTGAATTTTTTATCCAGAACCTAAATTCATTTTTTGTTAGATGAATGAGATTGATATTTAATTACAGGACTTACAAACATATAACTAGCAAAACAAAAGAAAAATAAGTAAAAATAAATGCTATATCAAAACCAGTTTCTCAATTTTTCCAATGGTAATCAGATAAACTCAAACCAAAGAATCTCAACAATATTTAATAACATATCTTCAAGCTCTTTTAGATACTAAATTTTTTTTCTGATTGGTCTTTAACTACATTGATCCCAGACTCTGAGGTTACACTGATAATTTTTATATGATTCAGTAAGTCTCAGAGAGAGAGAGAGAGAGAGAGAGAGAGAGAGAATTAAGTTTATTTTGTGGGAATTGGAAACCAAGGTGTCAATAACCACAAATCAAGAATGGTTCAAAAAAAAAAAAAGGTTCAAGAGTTAAATAGAACTGACTTTTGAATGTGAGTTGTTCTAAAGATGCAGGGATTTCACATGATACACTTGCTTAAACATACATATATATTCATATAAAACTGTTACAAATATTTAAACAAAACGAACATAGTAAGAAAACAACTTACTACAAAGAAAAGACGATGGCTTCACTGGTGAAGTCTACCAAACATTTGAAGAAAAAAATGTAGTAATATTTCACAAACTTCTCCTTTAGATAGAATACTAGGGAATATTTCCCAATTCGTTCTATGAGGCCAATATTATCCTGATACTAAAATCATACAAAGGCATTACAGTAGACCAATATCACTTATATACACATACATAAAAATTATCAGAAATATTAGCAAATCAAAGCAACAAATAAAATAGATAAACAAGTGGGATTTATCACAGGAAGGTAAGAGTGTTAAATGTGAAAATAAATCAAGGCATTATACCATATTAATAGAATAAAGTTCAAAAAACACATTATTATCTCAATAGATGCAGGAAAAGCATTTGAGAAAATCCAATATTCTTTCAAGATATGAACACTCAACAAACAAAACTTAGAATGAAACTTGCTAAACCTGACAAAGAATATGAATTGACATCCCACAATTAAGACCATATTTAATCCTATTTAATCAGTAGAGACTGAAAGTTTTTCTCCTAGTATCAGGAGCAAGATGTTTGTTTGTGATCACCACATTTTGACAACTAGATGTCCACAGGGGAAACTGGGTCCTTACCTCACACCATATGCAAAAAACAATCCCAAATGGATCAAAGACATACATGTAGGAACCAAAAGTATAAAATTCTTAAAAGAAAACCTAGGTGCATATCTTTATGACCGTGAATTTGACAAGAGATCCTTAAGTACAACACCAAAATGACAAGTAATCAATGGAAAATAGAACTATTCAACTTCATCAAAATTAAAACTTGTGCCTCAAGTTATAAGAAAATAAAAAGACAACTCACTAAATGAGGGGAAGTATTTGTAAATCATTTATCTGCCAAGAGTATAGCATCAATTATATATATATATATATATATATATATATATTATCAGGGGCTTCCCTGATAGCTCAGTTGGTGAAGAATCTGCCTGCAATACAGAAGACTCTGGTTCGATTCCTGGGCTGGGTAGATCCACTGGAGAAGGGTTAGGCTACCTACTCCAATAAGTATTCTTGGGCTTCCTTTGTGTCTCAACCGGTAAAAAATCCACCTGCAATGCGTGAGACCTGGGTTCAATCCCTGGGATGGGAAGATCCTCTGGAAAAGGGAAGGGCTACCCATTCCAGTATTCTGGCCTGGAGAATTCCATGTATAGTCCATGGGGTAGCAAAGAATCAGACATGATTAAGCGACTTTCACTTTCATACACACACACACACATATATATATGCACATTTATATGCACATATATATAAATTAAACAATAAAGACAAATAATCCAATCAAAAATTGACAAAAGATTTGATCTATATTTTTCCAAAGAAAGGATACAAATAGCCAAATGAGCATGTGAAAAGATGTTAAACATCGTTATTGATTAGGGAAACACAAATCAAAACCACAAAAAGATAACCCTCCACACACATCACACTTGCAAAGATGGCTATAGCTAAAAAGACTGACAATAACAAGTGTTGACAAGGATGTAGAGAAATTGGAACCCTCATATTGCTGGTAGAAATGTAAAATGCTGCAGCTATTTTCAAACACAGCTTGACAATCCTTAAAAAATGTAAATATATAGTTGCCAAATGACCCAGAAATTTCAGTCTTAGGTTTATACTTAAGACAAGTAAGAACATATGTTCACGCAAAAACTTGTACATAAATGTTAAGAGTCACTTTATACAGCATAAAAAAATTGGAAACAATTCAAATACAGACACAAGAGTGGTGCATATGTTCCACTGTACAAATGGTATAATGCAATACTATATGGCAATAAAAGAAATGAAGTACTTATAAATGCTAGAACATGAATGAATCTTGGAAATATACTAAGTTAAACCAAGTTATAAAAATCAGAGCTTAATAATCACATGTTATGTGATTTGATTTATACTAAATATCCAGAATAGGTGAATCCATAGAGATGGAAAGTAGATTAGTGGCTTTTAGAAGCTCAGTTTTGAGGGGAATAGGGATAATTCTAATGAATATTATGTTTCTTTTTGGAATAATCCAGCAGTGTTTCAAAATTGCATAGTGGAGACAGTTGCACAATTTTGTAAAAACTACTAAGTTTTTTGCACTCATTTCACATGCTAGCAAATGTAATGCTCAAAATTCCTCAAGCTGAGCTTCAACAGTATGTGAACCGAGAACTTCCAGATATACAAGCTGGATTTACAAAAGGCAGAGGAACCAGAAACCAAATGCCAATATCCATTGGATCATAGAAAAAGCTAGAGAATTCCAGAAAAACGTCAACTTCTGCTTCATTGACTACTCTAAAGCCTTTTACTCTGAAGACCACAACAAGCTATGGAAAATTCTTAAAGAGATGGGAATACCAGACCACCTGACTTGCCTCGTGAGAAATCTGTATGCAGGACAAGAAGCAAACAGTTAGAACTGGATATGGAACAGTGAACTGGTTCTGAATTGGGAAAGGAGTACATCAAGGCTGTATACTGTCACTGTGCTTATTTAACTTATATGCAAAGTACATCATGCAAAATGCTGAGCTGGATGAAGGACAAGCTGGAATCAAGACTGTGGGGAGAAGTATCAGTAGTCTCAGATATGCAGAGGACATCACTCTTATGAAAGAAAATGAAGAGAAACTAAAGACTCTCTTGATGAACGTGAAAAAGGAAAGTGAAAAATCTGACTTAAAACTCAATGTTCAAAAAATGAAGATCATTGCATCTGGTCTCATTGCTTCATGGCAATGAGAAAGGGGAACAATGGAAACAGTGCCAGACTTTATTTTCTTGGGCTCCCAAATCACTGCAGATGGTGACTGCAGCCATGAAATTAAAAGACATTTGCTCCTTAGAAGAAAAGCAATGACAAACCTAGACAGCATATTGAAAAGCAGACATTTCTTTGCCAGCATAAGTCGTCATAGTGAAACCTATGATTGTTCCAGTAGTCATATATGGATGTGAGAGCTGGACAATGAAAAAGGTTGAGCACCAAAGAATTGATGCCTTCAAACTGTTGCTGGAGAAGACCCTTGAGAGTCCCTTGGACAGTGAGGCGATCAAACCAGTCCATCCTAAAGGAAATCAACCCTGAGTATTCATTGGAAGGACTGATGCTGAAGCTGAAGCTCCAGTACTTTGACCACCTAATGCGAAGAGCCGACTCACTGGGAAAGACCCTGATGCTGGGAAAGATCAAAGGCGGGAGAAGAGGGAATGACAGAGGACAAGATGGTTAGATGGCATCGCCGACTCAATGGACATAAGTTTGAGCAAGCTCTGGAAGATGGTGAAGGACAGGGAAGCCTGGCATGCTGCAGTACATGGACTCGCAAAGAATTAGGCAGGACTGAGTGACTGAACAACTGAACAAGAACACTAACTTGTACCCTTTGAAAAGGTGAACTGCAAGTACTGTATTTATTTATATTTTTTTCTTTTATTTTTAAAAGCAGGCAACCACCAACAAAACAAAGGAAAACTGGAAAGACGGAACTGAAGTATGATGGATGTACCTCCCTGAATTCAAGTTATTGTTGAACATGTCGCTGTCCACAGTACTGTAAAAATTGTTTGTCTAAACATGATTATTTGACTTGGCTATATATTCTTTTTCTAAGCTTCTACTTTCACATTCCAAATTTACCAGTTCTAATGATGCCAATCTTTCCAGTTTTCCCAGGGCTGAGGGGGTTCCCAAGACATGAGATTTTCAGCACTAAAACATGGAAAATTCCAGGAAAACTGAGAAAAGTTTGCTCTTCCCTGATTTTGTGTAATTTACTGAATTCCTCTTCTCTTTGATTCCTATCATGTTCTCCATCCTGCTTTTTCCTCCAAACTGAAAGCTTCTGCTTATGCTGTTTCTTAATCTCAAGTATTTTAATAATGAAGTTACCCCTAAAATTCACTTTTTAAAGATATAAAATTAATCCTATAGAAATCATACTCTGTAAAACAACTTTGAAATTAAATTTACTAGATCACCTTGCCATACACTTGAAAATAACACATTATTGTGTGTGTGTGTGTGTTGTTTTAAGTGTATATATCACTATGTTCAGATTCTTTTCCCTTACAGGTTATTACAAAATACTGAGTATAGATCTATGTGCTATTTCACTTGTGTCAATAGTTTTATTATAACATAATCATCCACAAGTTAGTATAACTCATGTAAGTCTCCCCTGAGTTTGGGGTATGAATAGCCAACTGCCTTCTGGATGTTTCAATCAGAGATTTCTTTGGCCACTAATACATACATCTAAGGGGACTTCCCTGATAGCTCAGTTGGTAAAGAATCTGCCTGCAAAGCAGGAGAACCGAGTTTGATTCCTGGGTTGGGAAGATTTGCTGGAGAACGGATAGGTTACCCACTCCAGTATTCTTGGGCTTCCCTTGTGGCTCAGCTGGTAAAGAATCTGCCTGTAATCTGGGAGACCTGGGTTGGGAAGATGCCCTGGAGAAGGGAAAGGCTACCCACTCCAATATTCTGGCCTGGAGAATTCCATGGGGTCCATGGGGGCACAAAGAGTTGGACACAACTGAGTGACGTTCACTTTCAATTTTCACATACATCTAAAGCTAAATCTAAATATGTTCTAGGGCCTAAATTAACTCTTCTTGCTATGATCATATCCACCCACTCTCTTGACCTAAAGTGAACTATTTCCTCTTCATCTGACTCTATCATCAGAGCTAATGAATCACTGTGCTCTAATTAAATCACCTGGGAAACATTCTCAAATCTGCCCTATCACTGCCTCTCTTGCTTAGACCTGCTTCCATCCACAGCTGGAACTGATTGGTAGACTGCAGGACTGTCAGTCTTCTAAAATCCACAATCACTTTGAAAAACTCAAAAACCCCATAATGTTAGGTCGACTTTCAAAATACTGTATTAAAACTAAAATCAAAGACAAGACCAAGTGTGTAGCCTATCCTTTCCAAGTTAGACCAACATCCTCTTCCTTAAAGACACTGGTGCTGCACCTCCTGAAGTTTTTATAAAGCTCTCCACAACACCCAAACACATTCACCCCACCCTCCCACACATGCACTCTCACTCACTCAAACACACAACACACAGATACACATACTTGCACACTCTCAGGTTCCTGCAATGAGTACATGTTTCAAATCACCACCCACAACCTGATGCTTTGGGGCACTAGTAAATCAACTCCTTCTTCTGGAGACTTTGTTCTAAATTCACGCTCTGAATGTTCTTCTCTGACCTCATCAACCCCAAAGAGAATAGGTCATTTTCTCTTTTATAGACATACTTCTAGTCTTGCAGTTATCACGAAGTAATAGTTAATTGGATTATATAACTGCTGCTCCCAACTTGAGAGGGCTTTATCTATGCATCTCATACTTGAAGAATAGCAGCTATCAGATTCAATTTGTTCAACTCCACTAATGTTTTTGATCAACATTTAGAAAACTAAGATCATGGCATCTGGTTCCATCACTTCATGGCAAATAGTTGGGGAAACAATAGAAACAGTGCCAGACTTTATTTTCTTGGGCTCCAAAATCACTACAGATGGTAACTACAGCCACAAAATTAAAAGACGCCTGCTCTGAAAGAAAAGCTATGACCAAACTAGACAGCATATTAAAAAGCAGAGACATTACTTTGCCAATGAAGGTCCATCTAGATAACACTATGGTTTTTCCGGCAGTCATGTATGGATGTGAGAGTTGGACTACAAAGAAAGCTGAGTGATGATGAACTGATGCTTTTGAACTGTGGTGTTGGAGAAGACTCTTGAGAGTCCCTCGGACTGCAAGGAGATCCAACCAGTCCATCCTAAAGGAAATCAGTCCTGAATATTCATTGGAAGGACTGATGCTAAAGCTGAAACTCCAATACTTTGGCCATCTCAAGGGAAGAACTGACTTATTGGAAAAGACCCTGATGCTGGGAAAGAGTGAAGGCAGGAGAAGAAGGGGACGGCAGAGGATGAGATGGTTGGATGGCATCACCAACTCAATGGACATGAGTTTGAGTAAGCTCCAGGAGTTGGTGATGGACAGGGACCATCCTAGCATACTGCAGTCCATGAGGTCGTGAAGAGTCAGACAGGACTGAATGACTGAACTGAACTGAACTTTGATTAAGTGATGACAACTTAGGCAGCATGCTAAAAATATGACTGAATGACATTTTAATAATAACTGAAAAAAGAATCTTCAGACCGTTTACATACATGATGATAAAAATACAGGTTATATTGACATGTGCAGCCATTGACCTAGACGTGTGAAACAGAAGGCACTAGTGACCTGAATATAGTGACTCTACCACCGAGTCACATGGTAATAATCTCTCTGTTCCTGCTCACCGTGCAAAATCACCATCTCCTCCTCCTGACTATTTTTTTCCCTTACATCTATACAAATAAAGTATTTCCACCTACTTAGATATTAAAAGTGCTATAGCAAATGTCACCAATGACCCCTGAGGCCAAAATTTTTTAATCTCTTGAATTATAATATTATTATTATTTTGCAGCATTTGCTACTCTGGGGCACCCTCTGTGACACTTCCCACTTGGCTTCTGGCTCTTCTACCTCTTTGACCATTATTTCTCAGGTGAGTCAAGGGAGCCTCTTCTTTCACCCACTCCTTAAACACTGGTTTCACCCAGGCACTCTGTTACTTGGTGATGTCATGGACTTCCCCGGCTGAGTGCCTTGGGTTCATATACCCAACTCGTTCTTGAGCATAGACTCCTAGATAATGCACAGGGGCCCCAAATCATCTTATCACGATCTGAACTCCTCACTGCCCACCCTCCTGGTTGACCTGCTTTACTGTCCTTTATTTCCCCACGTCAGCTGCTGACGTGCTCAATCACCCAAACCACTGATATAACAGTCCCCCTAAACTCTTTCCTTACAAACCATATTCAGTTGACAACTCAGCACTGCCCATTTACCTTCTTTCTTACTGAGCTCTTAAAGTGTTTCCTTCCCACACCCTCTGCTACTTCTGTAAGTCAAGATCTCATCCTTCTCTGGACAGTTGCAATAGTCCCTTAATTGATCTGCTTGTCTTCAGTTTTGCCCACATCCTATTCATATGCCATTATTCTTACTTCTGCCAAAGTAAGCTATACATATCTTATACACACACACATACATACACATAATGAATATCTGATGGGTTAAAATCCATCAGTGCATGCTCAAAACTAAATGTAGTGTTTATTAAATTTTATTTTGATCCAGTTATCATGTACAGAAATCTAAACTCATCCTACAATAGTAGTCCAGGATGCCATCTTACATTTTCTATTCTCTTTTAGTCCATTCAAAATTTAAACACAACCTTCACACTAAAAAACTAGCTTTTACTGATCTTCAGGCCCACTGATAAGTTGTAATGCACATATTTAAAAACACTGGCCTACAGGCTAAAGCCCATCCTTAGTGTCCTCCCCACCCCCAAATTACTATCACTGTTTTCATAGCAACCTAGAAAGGGGCTTATATGGAAATGGAGAGCTCGACTTACAAATACCACTCTCTAGAGAGAATCAGTAGAAATGAGGAATGGACTGTAAACTTTAAATTTTTCAAGTCACCTAAAGAGAGGTCCACTGTCGTAACTAGTTAAGCGTGGAGTGAAGAAAAAGATTATCAGAAAGGAGAACCCAAAAGCCACTCTCGGTCACTCTATTCAGAGAGACTGCCAGGAAGGTTCCACTAGGTTCACGGTAAGTTACAACAGCTTTCTACTCCTAGGAGTCCACGGAAAGCAGAAGCAAAATAAGAAAAAGTAACTAGTCTCTTTGGCAAGGATGCCAATTTCTGCTTCTTATCTGGTAATTCCAATCTTAGGTGGACACTGGAATAAGTGGTACAAATAAAAATGGAACCTCAATATATGGAATATAACACATCTTAAAATTCATGTTAATTCCTCAAAGAACTTTCCCCAAAGTTGCTTGTTTTCTAATGCCTGGAACATATGATGGAAAGTGGGGATTGTAAGTTTTCCATGAATTTTCAAAAAAAGTTCCACCATCAAGAAAATGGATTTATGGCTAGAACATGTGTAGAAAAAAATGGCAACATCATTAAAAGCAGTTCTTCCAACTTAAAACTTTTTTCAATGCAATTATAAACCATTTTTAATACAGTTAGGTGAAAATTATTTGTGTTCCTTGAAAAGTACTGATCAGGTGTGGAAGATGATATTCAAATACACATAGATAAAATCTATAACTCATTTATGGAGCCTCTTGAAATTGATTTACCCAAATTTTATATCTTAAACCATAAATAATTTTGTATTTGTGACCATGTGTATGCAAAATATAAGCAAGCATTTAAACATTTTATTAATTTCAGTTTTGCCAATGGGAATAAAACTTGACACAGCAAAAGGATTACAAAAATTTACTTTTCTTTTCATAGCCTTTTGATAATATTATTACTTTATTTTGGTTTTACTTCAAAAAATTGTCAGATAGCTAAGGAAACCTATAGAAAAATCACTCCTAAGACACATTTCTTCAATGGCTTTTGCAAAAATAACTTGGAAGGAGGCATTTTCCTGGGAGTAACTACTTGGCTGTAATGGTTATGCTAACAGTATTACCACTGCTGAGACATTTTAAGGAAATATTTAATTTTTCTTACCAGGAGCATCATTTTATTCAGATGATTGAATAGATTATGCCACTCTGCAGAATTTTAAAGCTCTTTACATTTCATCTTACAGAAATCCACATTTGCAACACAGAGTTTACTTATTTAGTTTCTCCTCTAATTCCCTTTGCTTGGCCATTTAACCCTTCAGGAATATCTACACTTGAGGTTACAATAATATAAGCAAACTGACGGTCCATCCCTCTTTCAGATGGTCTCTGACCTTTATATGACACAGTGTGAAGGTGGTTATGAATGAGCCATGCACTTCCCTTCTTCACAGTTAGGAAAGGATCCCCTCTCTGCACCTTTTCATTACTTTCCCAGGGTCTCAGGCTCGAACCCACATACTTTCTAAAGCCAAAAGGTATAGAGTTTCTGATAGCACAGAGCTCATCAATACATGTTTCTTTCCCATCATTAGCTTCATGCTTCCCATACGGCATTAGAAACATCACTTAATGAAGATGCTTGAGACACAGAGCTGCTTCCAGATCGCTTTATCTAATTCAGTAGCAGCCTTTTACCCCCAGACACCCCAGAGCAGCCAGAGTCTGCGCTCCCACATGCAATGTGAATTAATACATCTGGAACCAGTGATCTGTGTTACAGACGACATTTTCAGTCAATGAAACCAATGCCATACTCACGGTGGAGGCTGGTGGGGCTGGTGTTCAACATTTCTTGGGGCTTTGCAGGCAGCAGGCTTCACCATGTCCCTGACCACACACCTGCGGCGCATGATAGACAGCACAACGCACTATTAATTATAAAATGGGGAGAAACATCTGGAAATTAAACACGGTACTGAAAACAAGTTTAAGGAAACTGTCTGCAAGCCCCTACACATTAACCTAGAGGCCCTGAGAAGCCCTGGGAGTTAGGAGCCTTCAGCTCATGCTTCCAAGAGCTCAATTACACCCAGATGAACTCCATGCCAGTGCTGGCCTCAGTATTGGATTTCCTGTTTAGTACCAATAAAACGATCCTCATTAGACTTCCCCATAGAAGCAAAGCTGCTGAAAACTTTGGCTTCACCCTATGAAGACATCTGAAAGTGTAAACATAGGAGCAGCTGCTCTGCTGATATGTTAAAAACAGGCAGGACTTTCTGTGGCTTTGGCTATCTTACTGAAAGACATGGACTTTTGTTTCATGCCCTTCGTCACCACATAGATCTTTCCCTTTATGCAAAAAAATATAAAAGAAAGAAAAAAACAAGAGATCTGCGATGTTTTAGGACATCCCCCATGTTCTAAATCCATTCAAGCTAAGAAAGGAGGAAGAATCAGAGGGAAATGTACATATATAAAGTGTGTGTGTCTCCATAAGTATGCAAAATAAATATGCAAGATGCCTGCACAGTGTGAAAATAGGCAGGAAAAGGTCTTTGGGTCTTAAGTTGTCCATCACAGAATAAATAAATGCAGAGGATGGGTCACAGCTGCAAAGGGCAGCAGGGGGAGGTGCCCTTAACCTGATGTCAACAGGACTTAATGCAACGCTGGAGAGAATCTCAGCATAAGCCAGAAAACATAGCCCTTTGAGGCTGTCCTTGGATGGCTCAGATATCCCTCCACCTCAGAAGCCTTGAACAAACCTTGATTTGAATAGGGAAGCCCTGTTTATAAAGTTGAGACCCTGAGTCTTAGACTCTGCTAAATGGAAAAGCCACATAGGACTTGGGATTCTCAAGCATGAACCTGGTTCTTAACTTTGACAGTGGTTTTGACTGCACTTGGAGATCTGACTACCTATAAGGCCAGTCAAGCTATTCAAGAGGTGGCTCAGTGGTGAGGTAGTGGCAGATAAACTGCTTCCCCAGAGCTAAAAGCTGCATGGCAAAATTCTCCACTTCTGAAAGAAATGATACAGGCAGACGTGGACACTGCACAGAAACGTGAGTGCGCGCGCACACATACACACACACACACACACACACAGCTAAGTCCAAACAGGATCAAGTAAGACTTAGAAATCAATATATAATGTGACAAGAAAAGAAAACGGTGCCATTTCAAAGCCATCCCTCCTGGGCTCAAAGGAAAGAAATATGGTAACTATCTAGAGTGAATGCTAAGCTCTTGGTGGACTGATCACCAGTCATTGGAGGAGAAGGACACTCTGGCAGGAAGGTTCAGGGAACATTCAAGAAGGCAGTTGCCAGGAAGAAGTGATACCCCAGGGTATTACTGAGCTCTGAAATGTTAATATAACTTACTCAAGTACAGTGCACAGAAAGTTACATTTCACTGCACTGGGAAATCTTTAGCAATTCTCACTCAACTAAAAATAGCCCACATGGCATGTTGAATCTTTACACGCATTGGTTTGTGAAAATATCGGAAATATCACTAACTTCCGAGAAAATCTTGAAGAATTATATGTATGAGAAACCATATGCAACCTTCTGTCTTAGTTCATTTCCTTTCTTTTTTTTTTCTTCCCTCCTGAAAATTCAGGTAGTTAGGCAAAGTTTTCGGAAAAAAAGAAATCTGCCACTCAGAGTTTTCCTTCAATATGTTTTTAAATAACTTTTCTCCAATAAAAGTGGATTATTAGCCAGCATGAAAGACCATGTCTGTGTAAGAAAATTCTAATTTAATTTTGAGAATTCAGTGGTTTTGATTTAAAACTATAGTAAATGACATATTTCATTTGTCCGCCTATGCTATAGAATTTTTTTTTAATTCATTTTAATTGGAGTCTAATTACTTTACAAAATTGTAGTGGTTTTTGCCATACATTGACATGAATCCGCGATGGGTGCACATGTGTTCCCCATCCTGAACCCCCTCCCTCCTCCCTCCCCATCCAATCCCTCTGGGTCATCCCAGTGCACCAGCCCTGAGCTCCCTGTCTCATGCATCCAACCTGGACTGGCGATCTGTTTCACAAATGATAATATACATGTTCTAATGCTATTATATCAAATCATCCCACCCTCGCCTTCTCCCACAGAGTCCAAAAGTCTGTTCTATACTTCTGTGTCTCTTTTGCTGTCTTGCATATAGGGTCATTGTTACCATCTTTCTAAATTTCATATATATGCATTAGTATACTGTATTGGTGTTTTTCTTTCTGGCTTACTTCACTGTGTATAATGGGCTCCAATATCATCCACCTCACTAGAACTGATTCAAATGTTTTTTTTTTTTTTTAACAGCTGAGTAATATTCCATGATGTATATGTACCACAGCTTCCTTATCCATTCGTCTGCTGATGGGCATCTAGGTTGCTTCCATGTCCTGGCTATTATAAACAGTGCTGCGATGAACATTGGGGTGCATGTGTCTCTTTCAGATCTGGTCTCCTCAGTGTGTATGCCCAGAAGTGGCATTGCTGGGTCATACGGCAGTTCTATTTCCAGTTTTTTAAGGAATCTCCACGCTGTTCTCCATAGTGGCTGTACTAGTTTGCATTCCCACCAACAGTGTAAGAGGGTTCCCTTTTCTCCACACCCTCTCCAGCATTTATTGCTTGTAGACTTTTTGATGGCAGTCATTCTGACTGGCATGAGATGGTACCTCATTGTGGTTTTGATTTGCATATCTCTAATAATGAGTGATGTTGAGCATCTTTTCATGTGTTTATTAGACATCTGTAGGTCTTCCTTGGAGAAATGTCTGTTTAGTTCTTTGGCCCATAAAAACCTCATCTGAATTTCTGAAATTTAAAGCTCTTTTTGAATCATGAAAATAAACACATCAATACTCAAAAATAATGTTGCTAGAATTTAAATGTACTTAATTTAAAATATACTAACTTAATTAATATACTTTATTTAAAGAAAACTGATTTTTCATACTAACTTATATCCTGATCTCAGGTCTAGAGTGAATCAGCTAGCTGTTGAATCTGTTGTCAGGGAGAAAATGATTAGTTTCAGATTGCTAGTTATTCAATCAATTTGAGGGGGCACTAAGCTATGCCAATATGTATTCCTACATTTTCTAATCTGACTTCTTTTAGCTGAAATTGCTTCTAGAGAAGGAGAAGAAGAAGAAAAAAAAAAAACCTACATTCAGAATAAGCGACATAAAATAATACAACGGCCTCCTCAGACTTTTGTCAGCCTTTATGAATTAGCATTTCTTTAAAGCTGTACTTGTGTCTGTTCTATTGCAGTTTGAGGGATAAACCCAAGTGGTGTTCCAGTTGTAATGCGTGGAAACTGTTCAGCCGACCACTTCCCATCCTCTGTCAGGCGTTAATCGTAACACAATAACAGGGACCCCTCATACTTAAACACCACAGTGATATACCAGCACACTGCAGTGATCAGGGGTCTTCCTTTGCTGTGTGCTAAGGCGCTTCAGTGTGTGAGACTGTTTGCGATGCTCTAGGGATCCCCACCAGGCTCCTCTGTTCATGACGATAAGAATACTGGAGTGGGTTGCCATGCCCTCATCCAAGGGATCTTCCTGACCCAGGGATCAAACCTGCATCTCCTATGTCTCCAGCACTGGCAGGAGGGTTCTTCACCAGTACCACCTGGGAAGCCCCAAAGGTCTTCCTTACATATGATTTACTCCTTCATCCAGACACAAAGAGGCTACAGAAAAGCCACAAAGCCGACTTTCCAGAAAAGCTGTGGATAGAGAGACCAGGAGTCCAAGAGGTCTGACCTCTGAGTCCTGCAAAGTCTTCAGTTACTTGGGAAGGAAGGTGGACCCCTCACCATCTTGGCGGTACCTGTGAGCACCCCTTATCACTCAAGCATCACTGAGGATTTATTCAAATGAGGCATCCTGTAAGCATCTCAGGGAAGCTCCCCCGGACTCCGCCTTCCGCGCGGCTGGGTTTTATGAATGACTGCAATCAATGCTGAACGACTGCCAACTGCCCACTCTTCCCTGCATCGTACACACAAGAGAAACTCGCCCTGCCGCAAGCCCGCAGATGAGGCTGTGGCAAGGCTTTCATCTCCCCAAACAGGAACTAAATGTGCTTCCAGAGACTTAGAGTATGTGAATGAAACATTCTCAATGCCTTCAAAAGGCACAATTTACATAATCACTTTCTCTCTTTTGAGTTTCCATTTTGGTGCCTGCAGTCACCAGCCCCACTTTGGCCTCCCCTTCCCTGCAAAATAACTAAAAAACAAACAGATAAACAAAAAGCCCTTATTGTTTTATGAAATTTTATCTCAACTGAGCTTGATGACAAGGTCATGAGTCTAGTGACAGCACTGAGCTGTACCACAGATGCGGACACATACGCATTTCTGCTCTCCATTTTTGTGGTTCTGGACTTTACTTGGGTTTCTCCTTCAGTGATAGAAACAATTACACTCAAACAAGCCTAGGGGAAAGTGTGTCTGTGCCTGCTCCCGGGTAGGATTGTACTAATGTGCATTTGTCACAAGAGTTTGTCAGTTACAATGACATCATGTTGAGAAAATGAAATACTTTTCAAACGTACAGTATTCTAATTTGCTGATCGCTGATCAGACACACAGAATAAGGGAAAAACAGGCAAGAAGAGGACTCTGTAACCAGTCACTTTCTTCTGAACCTTCTATTCAGCACCCGAGACCCTTCTTACATAAGACATTAAGCAAAAGTACCAAAACATGTGCAAACGTCTTGTCTCCACCCTGATTCTTTCTTAACTCCAGGCATCCAGTTGCTTCCCCAACACTTTTGCTTGGGTTTCCAGTAGGCTTCTCAAAATCAACACTTTCAGTAGGAATCCACCTTTTCTTTTTTTTTTTTTTTTTTCCACCTTTTCTTAGACACCTGACCCTCCAGGGCCAGCACCATCTTGGCTGGTTGTAAATGTTTTCTCTAGTTGTTCAGGCCAAAAGCTTCAGTCTCAATGACTCACTCCTCTCACACCTGTGTCCAGTCCATCAAATTTGATTCTCCTTTCAAATATGCCCATTTCAGCATCTGTCCATTCCTCCCTCTTTCCCTGTTGTTAGCATGATGGGGTCAACGCTACTTTTCATTGGGTTCCTGAATCAGACTTCTCACTGGCTGCTGGCAGAGACCCTTTGGAAAGATAAATCAATCAGGACTCCTCTGCTCCAAATCCTGCAATGGTGCCACTGTTTACCCACAAAAATGCAGGAGTCTTTGGAGTGTCATCTGGCCTCATGTAACTCCTAGTGTTCTTCTCGTACTATCTCCTCCCCAGCATCCACACTCCACTCATGCTGCCCCAGCTGCAGTGACCTTGCTGCTGGTTCTCAAACACACTGGGACCTTTGTACCAAATATTCCCTCCCTGATATGTATAGGACTAACCCTCCCCTCTTTGTAGTCTTGGCTCAAGGGTCAGTATTTGGTGGTTCCTGCCCAAATTCCCTCCCTACTGTACCGTCTGCTCCCATCAGACTTTCAGTGCCCTTCACCTCATCTTGCTCTGGTGGTGGTGGTGGTGGTTTAGTCATTAAGTCATGTCCAACTCTTGCAACCCCATGGATTGTATCCTGCCAGACTCCTCTGTCCATGGGATTCTCCAGGCAAGAATACTGGAGGGGGTTGCCTTTTAAAATCTGCCTCTCCTCTTCAACCCAGCTTGAAATACCAACTGCTCAAGAGGAAGGATCTCTGTTTGGTTCACTGGCAAAGGCCCAGAGCCTAGAACAGGGCATAGTCACACAGAACATCACAGTCACTCACTACATATTTGTTAAATGAATAAGACAAAATGCTTCGTATTTCCAGCTTGAGTAACTAACATGCTAAAATAGTTATTTACAAATAGATTTAGGTAATACTTTTTTGCATGATTACAGCATATTTATATAAAATATCTGCAAAATATAAATTAATGTATGACCAACAAATTTTATGATTTGAATAATCTACTATATTTGTTTTTATATGGCATGACTAAGGTTCATTCTTTTTCTAAACAAGAAAAAAATGATTAATTTTGTGGAAAAGACTCTTTAGTGTCACATTGTTGCTTCAAAACAATGAGACACTATTTAACATCTAGTATCCTGCTCTTTTATCAAATAACACTTTAAAATAATTGTACATGAGGTAATTCCTTAATAGTAAAGAGAGAAAATTAATCCCCCTTTCTTTTGATTTTTGTAAACAGTGTAGGAAAATAACAAAAAACTTCTGTTTATATCTATTTTGAAAATATCCAAGGATATTCAGTTAATACCCTATTTAATCTTCACAATACTCTGCAAGGAGATCTGATTGCCTTATTTGACAGATGAAATAATTACAACTCTAAGAGGTTAAATTTATTTTCCAATGATAACTGGCAAATGTTAATATTTTAAGAAGCTAAGATGTGTATCAAGTTTTGTTTGGGACCAAAGGTAATGTCTTTTCCATCATTCGAAGACTCCCTCTGACATTAACACTCAAAAGATGAATGAAAATTAACACCAATCGATTGTGAAGCTACAGAGTACAGTATCCTCAGATATGTTTCAATATAATTGATTTCATGATATAGGTATATTATTGAAACTATTCAGATATCTCACATAACTGAGTGTTCTTAAAACATTATTCTAGTATTCCAAGACCATATTCTCCAAATATACCAGCAGAACAATGTCAGGTTAGGTAAATTAGAAATTCAGAGTGACCTTGAGACCAGTGTCATCCTGTATATAGAGAAAAACAGCTTATATAAGAAAAAGAGTCAAGAAAGTGAAAAACAATTAAAAATTACTTGCAAGACAAATATAATTTGGTTGACAAAAATCTCTTCAAAAATATTTTTCAAAGGAGGTCTTCAAATGTGATCTTTTCATCTCCATTTACTAATACTGAAAGAGGTAAAGTTGAAAATATTATTTTACACAATGAACTTTAAAAATTGTGTATTCATGTCTACTTAGCAGTGAAGTGTGATGACTGCTACCTGTAAGATGAAGATGAAACAGTGACAATTCTACACCAGATGGGAAAAGTGGATGTTGCTATTTTGAAAAGCCAGATGTACTAATGACAGACCATTAAGGGTATGGTCTACCTCTGATGTACATTCAGGGAATGCTCAGAAGCTACATAAGAGTGACCTTTATTTTAAAAAAGACAATGAGGACAGGTAAGTTAGGCTCTTAATTATAAGAAAGGGAACCCAGCTGACCAGTGTCCACAGTAAGTGGTGAGGGCAGTTAAATCACCTTAACTAGGCCAGGAATTTATTCACAAAACCAGACTAAAAAGTATAGGATTCTAAAATAAAGGTGATAACAAGATATCGATTTGCTACAGAGATTAATGGGTGATTTTAAAGTTGGGAAAAACAATTTTCTCAAAGACTAATAAGAAGGAAAATAATACATAAGAAATCAAGCCCTTGGTCTTCTGTATCATTCAAATCTGCCTGTTTATCACCTCTCATGTCTCCAGGATGCTAACAGGTTTGGTTCTATAAGGTCCTAATATTGTTCCCAACATGGCAGCAATATGCCCAATTAACCTTTTACCCAAGGTAATATTTCCTATTAACACAATCAGTTTCTGTCTCCATTCGCCATTCTCAAAGTGTTACATAGACCTATGAATTTATATCTGCTACCATTCCACACACACCATCCTGCTGACATTTTTCTACTTATTAATCTGTGTGCATTCACCAGAATGACTTGTGTGCATTCAATAGAGGGGAAAAAAATCTTATCTAGTAAGAGGTAAGGTATTTCCAGCCAGAGGAAACCTTCCTAGAATCAAGGCAGCAGAGGCACCAATGAGGCAAGGGAGGCCTGAGCCACCTTCAGGACCCTCGAAGACTAAAAGTGGGGGGCGGGGAGACTTCAGTGGAAAGACAGGAGGTTGAGGGGAAAGAGCAATGTGAAAATAGAGAGTAAAGTAAGGTAGGTTGAGAAAAGAGTCATGAGGAAGATTTTAATTTTTTTTACATCTATAGGCACAATTCCAGGTGATGAACTCCCCCTGGGAAAGGGAGAAGTTACATGGATGGAGAAGGGCGTGACAGAGGATGAGATGGTTGGATGGCATCATCAACTCAATGGACATGAGTTTGTGCAAGCTCTGGGAGATGGTGAAGGACAGGGAAGGGTGGCGTGCTACAGTCAGTGGGGTTGCAAAGCATCAGACATAACTGAGTGACTGAACAACAAAATGATGGGGAGACGGGCAGGGGAGAAGTGGGAGGGGAGGGGCAGGCTCTGCTGTGTTTTTAACTCCCCCTGCTTCTCACTAACCCCAGTCTCTTGCGTGCATGCTAAGTTGCTTCAGTTATGTCCGACTTTGCAACCCTATGGACTGTAGCCCGCCAGGTTCCTCTATCCGCGGGATTCTCCAAGCAAGAATACGGAGTGGGTTGCCATTTCCGCCTTCACAGGATCTTCCCCATCCAGGGATCTAACCTCCTTCTCCTATGGCTCCTGCATTGGCGGGTGGGTTCTTTATCACTAGTGCCACTTGGGAAGTCAAATTCTAGTCTATGCAGACTATTTAGGTCACCATATCTAAAGCCTACTCAGAAAACATAGTCCTTCAGATTCAGAGTGAGTTGAAAAAGCAAAAGCAAAGCAACAGCAACCACTACCACCTTGACTGTGAACAACAATTCACAGCAATTAGAGAGAACATCAGAATAACTCAGTGAAATCTGACTTTCTCTGGCAAGACAGGAGCATCTTCTGGATCAGGAAAGTCATCCTGGTTTGCTCCTCTGGCCCCCAGGATGGTGCATCTGTGTGGAACACAAGATCTGATTTGCACAAACAAAAGCCCCACCCATTTTTGTCCCACTAAAGAAAGCATTGAAGGCAGGAGAAGAGGACAACAGAGGATGAGATGGTTGGATGGCATCACTGACTCAATGGACATGAGTGTGAGCAAGCTCCAGGAGATGGTGAAGGACAGGGAAGGCTGGTGTGCTGTAGTCTGTGGGGTGGCAAAGAGAAGGACGTGACTGAGTGACTGAACAACCACAAAAGAAAGCATATTGATCTAAAGTGAATGAGAACGGTAGTATCAAGGAAAAATCTTGGAACCAGCAAACAGTTTAGAGAAGGAAATGGCAACCCACTCCAGTATTCTTGCCTGGAGAATCCCATGGACAGAGGACCCCAACAGCCCACGGAGTCAAAAAGAGTTGGACATGACTGAGCAAACACTCACTCACTAACATATCATTATCTTAAAGGGGAAATTGTTTACAGTTGTTAGTACTTCAATTCCATTCATAAACAGGACCTCACCCTGGTTTGATCCCTGGATCAGGAAGATCTCCTTGCAGGAGGGAATGGCAACCCACTCCAGCATCCCTGTCTGGATAATCCCGTGGACAGAGGAGCCTAGAGGGCTACAGTCCACGGAGTCGTAAAGAGCTGGACATGACTGAGTAACTGAGTATGCATGCATTCACAGCGCCCTTCACAGCCCACTCCTGGGCCTTACAGCCCAATTTGGGATCCTTACTCTGCACCGTGGCTCTGTCTCAAGCCTGGCTGAGGGTGGTCTCTCCACCTAAACAAAGGGCCACATGCTTGAATGATTCAGATGAGAGACACTGATGGATCAGCAATAATACCAAGTTACAAGGAAACAGTAACAGAGAATCAAGTAAGTAAAACTGTCTCCATTAATCAAAAATGCAATTCAGCAAAACAAGATGAATTTCAAGAAATGCAAACCTATTCAGACAGGAAAACTCTACAATAACAGAAGAGGAAAAAGACAGTGAGTGGCATCAGCTCACGTTTCTGAGTGTCTGCCTTGGGCCAGGGGCTGAGCTAAATGTCCCAGATGCATTTAGCATGCCATCTGCTCACATGTCATAGGTGGCCCTTGATGTCACCCAAGTTACATGTTTACTTGTGCAGTATTACCATTTCTTCTCAGAAGCACAACTCATCATTTCAAACACTACACACTATCTGTGAAGGGCTTTGTTTTGATCAAATAGATTATTCCATTGTCATTCAAGTGTTAGCATGAGACACAAGTTTGTAATTGAGTATTTCAAGCTTTAAGCACCTCACATCCTCTTGTGACATTTCAGGATCCTAGAAGAATAGAGAGCTGTCTGATAATGCTTATCTACAGTTTAATGTCCAGGATAAAAAATTCAATTCGGTAGCAAGGAGGGATGAATGGTATTTGTAAGGATTATTGCCAGAGATTCTTTACAACTAACGATTTTTCTGTTTTTTATTTGCAACACAAAGCCATAACTCTTTAAATAACGATTTTAGGATTGTTCTATGTGTGCCTTTGCTCCACAAGTATTCCTTCCTTGCTCATGCAGAGCTAGATAGCTAAATAAATATATACTAAGAGGTCCATAATAGTTCCTTGGTGGGATTTAAGTGGATTTTAAATAGATAAAATGGGGAATTGGAACTTGGAAAAGCATTAATGAAATATTTCAGGTATTGTTTTCAATTAAATTTCAATCTAATTTCAATTAAATTTCAATCTAATTTCTCATATGATTCACCTGGCTGGAAAGTTAGAGAGAAACTGGAGTCAATCAGATATGGAAATGCATCGCCCATGGACTATATATATAAATGTTCATATAAGTATGAAAGTGCTCAATACTAAATATACACTATTCCTTTCCTATTGTAAATGAAGATTTCTTTATTTTTTCAAGAGGCCATGATGCTTTTTTTAACCCAAAATATGACAAAAGGATGAATCCAAATCATTTGGACACATCAATAGAAACTTTAATACCTGAATATGATCGCTTCTTGGTCCAAATATTTTTGACATTCAGAATGAGAATATAAAAAAAACTAGTAAATCATTTTTTCCTCCCCTTCAACCAAGCTGATGAAAATATGTACAGATATTTAGACAAATAAGAGAGGTATGAAATTTGGAAAAGTAATCCAGGGACTAGGACTGCTGACTACTCATTGACAAGGATAAACACTCTCTGAGCACTTTTGACTTGATAAGAGTGTTATTCTTGTGGCTTCCGATGGGTTGATAATTCCTGAACTGTCATTTCCAGAATTCAATTTCCACTACCTATCAGGTCTGAAATCTGTCTACCTGAAACCTTCCTAATGACTGAGCCAGATCAGACTAAAACACTAAACTCAGTGTCCCCACTTCTCTCAGACCATAACACCTCCCAAAGTCTACCTGGTGGTCAGTTAACCCTCTTGTTACTGATGTCCACAATCTTGGTGCCCTGTGACCTCTTACTTTCTTTAATGGCCAGTAAGGCATTAGTCCACTGCTTCCAAAGTCATGCTCTTTCTGGAGTGAACTACTTGAGTTGATCTTCCTCAAGTGCCATCTTCTCCTGTCCTCAGATTCCACAAAAGGTTTCCCATCCCAGATCATATAAAACACACACACCACTGTCTAGTTCCAGGGTCCTCCTACACACATCCTCATTCACTAATCTCTTCCTCTTAACTCAAGAGTCTGTTAACAGAGTCTGTTTCTCAAGTCAGGTGCATCCATCTCAATATTTCAGAACATCCTTCTGTCACTTGCATCTCTAGTTCATATGCCACATTTCTTACTTAAAATGATCTGCCTCCTTTTCCCTCTCCATTTACTTTTAGTTCTTACAAAATTCAACTCAAATGCACTGAACTCTAGGAAGCCTTCCAGGCTAAAGACTTTCATTAGCATCTTCTAATAAACAAATTAGTCCATATGTATGGATGAAAAATTTTGTTAACAGCTGGAAAGACATTCAGGGAATGCATATTTTAGAAATAGGACGTGAAACAAAAGTGTGTTCCAGGGACCTGACTGGGAAGCTCTGATGACCATGACATCTTTGCGATCAATGAACGAACACTCACAGGACAGCTGCTCTGTGCCAAGCACCATGCCCCATGCTATACAACAACCTGAAAGCAAGTCAGCTTGAAAATCATCCATAACAGTAGTAAATTGTCAACTTACATTTACTGAGCATTTATCACACAGACTCTTTTAAGCTCCTTGTATGCATGAACTCATATGATCCTCACAACTCTGTATGGTGGGCAAGTTAGGTAACCATGTGACAAAGCATTTATAAAAGCTTAACATGAAAAAGTTGGCTTAATGCTCAACATTCAGAAAACTAAGATCATGGCATCTGGTCCCATCACCTCATGGGAAATAGATGGGAAGACAGTGGAAACAGTGTCAGACTTTATTTTTTTGTGCTCCAAAATCACTGCAGATGGTGATTGCAGCCATGAAATTAAAAGACAATTATTCCTTGGAAGGAAAGTTATGACCAACCTAGATAGCATATTAAAAAGCAGAGACATTACTTTGCCAACAAAGGCTATGGATTTTCCAGTGGTCATGTATGGATGTGACAGTTGGACTGTGAGGAAAGCTGAGCACCAAAAAATTGATGCTTTTGAACTGTGGTGTTGGAGAAGACTCTTGAGAGTCCCTTGGACTCCAAGGAGATCCAACCAATCCATTCTAAAGGAGATCAGTCCTGGGTGTTCATTGGAAGGACTGATGCTGAAGCTGAAACTCCAGTACTTTGGCCACCTCATGGGAGAGTTGACTCACTGGAAAAGACCCTGATGCTGGGAGGGATTGGGGGCAGGAGGAAAAGGGGATGACAGAGGATGAGATGGCTGGATGGCATCACCGACTCAATGGACATGGGTTTGAGTAAACCCCAGGAGTTGGTGATGGACAGGGAGGCTGGGTGTGCTGCGATTCATGGGGTCGCAAAGAGTTGCACATGACTGAGAGATTGAACTGAACTGAACATATAAATTGCAACAGTATTCATTCCACAACTGAGCTCTATTAGTATACTATTTTAATTATTTGAAATTGCTTAAATTCCTATTTTAATGTAAAACATTATCTTCAAGTACAGAAACAACAGGATTAAGTGTAGGAATCTAGACTAATAATGAAATAGAGGCTTCCTCTTCCCCTCCCCCAAAATGTTTAAATAAAAAGTATATTCATTTTGAAGAATAAAACTGTAGTCTATTTCATTTTTAATGTATATGTACACTGTCACATCAGTTCTTGAGGTCATAAAATAATTATAATTCCATTATCACATATAAGTAATGTTCAGGTTGCTTTTTAGCTATCATTTCCAGAGTTCCAGCTAGTCATTCCTGGGGTTTCCTTGCAATACACCTCTTATGTACAGATCATGAGTAAAGAAAAACATGAGAAGTTCTTAGACTGTAAGACTTATATTCAACACCCCTTCCATCCAAGTCACTAATTTCTTCTATGACTCTTATGCTTCTGCTGTAGACAAACCTAAGGCCACAGAGACATCTCTCCATGTACTTGAATTCAATCTCTTTGCTACTTTCTTTATTTTTCCAAAAGCAAAGTCTTTTAATATTTTAAAAATCATGGAGAATAGAAAAGTGATCACTCATCAAGAAGAAATAGTTTGAAAAATATATCATCTTAGCTTTAGGAGTCCTTTCAAAGTTTTAGGGATGACCTTTGGTCATCAGCCTCAAGAACTAAGATGCTTTTAAAAAAATATTGAAGTATAGGTGCTTTACAATCCTGTGTTAGCTTCTACATGGCAAAGTGAATCAGCTGCACAAATCTTTGCTTCTTTCTTATCAGCCCCTCAATTATGTCTCCTTCTTAGGAGAGCTAATGTCTTCATTAGCTCAGGGAACTGGTCCACTCCAGCTGCAGTTCTTTTGGTTAACAATTCTCTTAAAAGCTGGCTCCATTTTTTATGCAATATTTTCACTCTAGGTCCACAGGAAGGAATATAAACTCAAATTTATAATGCCCCTCTAATATCCAGGTTCTAGAAAAAGGCCAACAGACAGAAGTGACATTCAGGGGAAAGTATCAGCGTGTGGCTTCCAAAATCTGGTCACACATCAGAACCATCCAAAGAGGTTTTTAAAGAAACAAATTCTTTGGGTCTTAGCCCAGACCTGAAGAGGTGAATTTTGGGTCCAGGGATTGACAAGTGATTAGCTTCTCTGGGTGATTCCAATACACTCAGGTAGGCATTTGCTGATGAATGAGCAATTCAGTGACTGCACTGGATGGAGTCTTTCCTTATATGAAACTAAACCACAAGAGCCCTCCATAACTCGGGCCACATTATCATAGTCCCTCATAAAATGACTTTTCTTAAACTACATTTTAATGTTACAGCTTCAGTTCTTATGACACGTCAATACAAGAAATAGTTGTATGAAGTTGGTTTCTGCCTTTGCTGTTATTTCAGCCTGAGTCCTTCCTATAAACCTCTACCTTCATTCTACATTATTTCTTTTCAAATTTAGCACTCAAAAAATGTCATTTCTTATTCGCTACAAATAATTACCATAATTTCCTTTGGTCAGGGTCGTAAGCAAGCTAAGAGAAAAGCTTAAAGCTTATCATAACAACTCTGTTGGCATGGTAAGCATGTTTATAACCTCATTTTTTTCTACTTAAAAGTTTCAATTTACATTTTACTAATGTTTTATGTTGAAATATACTTGAGAAAAGCAAAAAAGAATAATGGAAAAAGGTTAAAACTTTATCCCATTAGGAAAATTTAAATTTAAATTTTTCTTAAATTAGATAACTCTAATAAGTATTAAGGTGGATACCTGGCATAGTATATGAATATGTAAACACAATATAAAAAATATATATATATATAAATAATAATGATTATAATGACATCTTTCTAAGGTTGACATGTTATACAAAATTAGCACTTCAGAAAGAATTTTTTGCTTCAGGGAAACACTACCTAGGAACTGTTAAACACAGAAAGGAAATGATTTAATGACCAAATAAAATAAATGAGGAGAACATTAATTTAGATAGGCTGAGTAAGTTTTCTTACTGCATAAAATTTCAGACTCTTCAAAATGCTAGTGTTCACTGTTCTCTAAACACAGAAGCATAATATGTAGCATTTTCCAAGGAATAAAATACAGTTTGGGAAGTGATGACGTGACACTTGATAACTGCAACATGAGAAAAATAAGAATTCTCCACAGGATAGACACGATGCTTGGTAAATTATTCCAGGTGACACAGAAGAGCAAAAACTGCACTAAACTTCAGGGGAGAATATCCTGACGTGGCCACTTCTTAGTCTAAAAGCTTTACTGTGTCCACCTGACCTGAACATAGGCAAAGGCCTTACATTTCGGTGCACGGAATAAATCTATCACCCAACTTTCAGAAAGTTCATCTTCCAAGTAAGACAATACAGATTAAGAGTACATATTTTTCTCTATTCTTATATATTACTTTCACTAAGAGATGACACCAGAATTTACATAATAAATTACTTTCTTTTATGATTAAGCGTCAATTATCAGATCATCAAAGGGACAGATTTTGCCTAAACCAGTCATCCTTTGGGCAAAGCTTAAAGATTTCGTATGGTGATTGGATAGCTTTTTACACAGGTAGTAATCAATTGTTGTTTCCCAGTCCCTCCGTGGTGTCTGACTCTTTGCGACCACATAGACTGCAACACACCAGGTTTCCATCCTTTGCCATCTCCCAGAGCTTGGTCAAACTCATGTCCATCGAGTTGGTGATGCCATCCAACCATCTCATCCTCTATCATCCCATTCTCATCCCGCATTCAATCTTTCCTAGCATCAGGGTCTTTCCCAATGAACCAGTTCTTCACATCAGGTCGCCAAAGTGTTGGAGCTTTAGCTTCAACATCAGTCCTTCTAATGAATATTTAGGATTGATTTCCTTTAGGATTGACTGGTTTGATTTTCTTCCTGTCCAAGGGACTCTCAAGAGTCCTCTCCAACACCACAGTTCAAAATCACAAATTCTCTGGTGATCAGCCTTCCTTATGGACCAACTCTCATTCCCATACATGACTACTGGAAAACCCATAGCTTTGGACTATATGAATCTTTGTAGGCAAAATAATGTCTCTGTTTTTTTAAAATGCTGTTGAGGTTGTCATAGATTTTCTTCCAAGGAGCAAGAGTCTTTTAATTTCATGTCTGCAGTCACCATCTGCAGGGATTTTGGAGCCCAAGAAAAAAAGTCTGACACTGTTTCCATTGTTTTCCCATCTATTTGCCACGAAGTGACGGGACTGGATGTCATGATCTTCATTTTTTGCATATTGAGATTTAAGTCAGCTTTGTCACTTTAGTATTTCATCTTCAACAAGAGGCTCTTTAGCTCTTCTTCACTTTCTGCCATAAAGGTGGTGTCATCTGCATATCTAAGGTTATTGATATTTCTCCCAGCAATCTTGATTCCAGTTTGTGCTTCATCCAGACCAGCATTTCACATGATGTACTCTGCATATAAGATAAATAAGCACAGTGACAATATATAGATTTTTTTTGTATTCCTTTCCCAATTTGGAACCAGTTTGCTGTTCCATGTCTGGTTCTGTTGCTTCTTGAACTGCATACAGGTTTCTCAAGAGGCAGGTAAGGTGGTCTGGTACTCTAATCTCTTTAAAAATTTTCCACAGTTAGTTGTGATCCCCAGAATCAAAGGTTTTAGAGTAGTCAATGAAGCAGAAGTATATGTTTTCTGGAATTCTCTTGCTTTCTCTATTTATAGATTTCTATAAATCTCTTGCTTTTACTATGCTAATGGATGTTGGCAATTTGATCTCTGGTTCCTCTGCCTTTTCTAAATCTAACTTGAACATCTGGAAGTTCTCTTTTCATGTACTGCTAACCTAGCATGGAGAATTTTGAGCATTACTTTGCTAGGATGTGAAATGAGTACAATTGTGACGTAGTTGGAACATTCCTTGGCACTGTCTTTCTTTGGGATTGGAATGAAAACTGACCTTTTCCAGTCCTGTGGCCACTGCTGAGTTTTCCAAATCTGATGGCATACTGAGTGCAGCACTTTCATAGCATCATTTTTTAGAGTTTCAAATAGCTCAGCGGGAATTTCATCACGTCCACTAACTTCATAGTCATGCTTCCTAAGACCAACTTGACTTCGCACTCCAGGATGTCTGGCTCTAGGTGAGTGATCACATCAGTGTGGTTATCTGGGTCATAAAGATCTTTTTTGCATAGTTCTTCTGTGTATTCTTGCCACCTTTTCTTAATATCTTCTGCTTCTGTTAGGTTCTCACCATTTCTATCCTTTATTGTATCCATGTTTGCATGAAATGTTCCCTTGGTTTCTCTAATTTTCTTGAAGAGATATCTAATCTTTCCCATTCTGCTGTTTTCCTCTATTTCTTTGCATTGATCACTTAGGAAGTCTTTCTTATCACTCCTTACTATTCTTTGGAATTCTGCATTCAAATGTTCAAATGGGTATTATCTTTCCTTTTCTCCTTTGCCTTTTACTTCTCTTCTTTTATCATCTGTTTGTTAGGCCTCCTCAGACAACCCTTTTGCCTTTTGCATTTCTTTTTCCTGGGAATGGTTTTGATCACTGTCTCCTATACAATGTTATGAACCTCCATCCATAGCTCCTCCAGCACTCTGTCAATCAGATCTAATCCCTTGAATTTGTCATTTCCACTGTATAATCTTAAGAGATTTGACTTAGGTCATAGCTGAGTGAACTAGTGGTTTTCCCTACTTTCTTCAATTTAAGTCTGAATTTTGCAATAAGGAGTTCATGATCTAACCAAAATTGGCTCCCAGTCTTGTTTTTGCTGACTGTATAGAACTTCTCTGTCTTTGGCTGCAAAGAGTATAATCAATGTGATTTCAGTATTGACCATCTGGTGATGCCCATGTGTAGAGTAATCTCTTGTTTCGTTGGAAGTGGGTATTTTCTATGACCTGTGTGTTCTCTTTGCAAAACTCTGTGAGCCTTTGCCCTGCTTCATTCCATATTCCAAGGCCAAGCTTGCCTGTTACTCCAGGGATCCCTTGACTTCTTACTTTTGCATTCCAGTCCCCTACACTGAAAAGGACATCTTTTTTGGGTGTTACTTCTAGAAGATCATGTAGGTCCTCAAAGAACAGTTCAATGATTTTTCAGCATTAGTGGTTAGGGCATAGACTTGGATTACTGTGATGTTAAATGGCTTGCCTTGGAAGGGAACAGAGATCATTCCATCATTTTTGAGATTGCACCCAAGTACTGCATTTCATACTCTTTTGTTGACTATGAGGGCAAGATAGTTTAGAAGTGGTCAAAGAGGAGATGGCAAGAGTGAGCGTTGACATGTTAGCAGTCAGTGAAGTAAAATGGACAGGAATGGGCAAATTCCAATTCAGATGGCCATTATAGCTACTATTGTGGGCAAGAATTCCTTAGAAGAAATGGAGTAGCCTTCTTAGTCAACAAAAGCAACCAATATACTTATGTAAACTTTTAAGAGAAATAATTTTAAAAAGCATGGAAGTCCCAATGTACTTCTTTGTAATTCCTAAGTAAGATATATGGGAAATAAAAATGTAATTACTGCAATAGGTAAGACTATTTGTCACCCTAATATGAGAGAAGAAATACCACAAACCTTTAAAATTTACACTTTTCATACATATATTTTATACATTTATTTTCAGACAAATTTATTGTAAATATATATTTTTACTCATAGAGAAATTTCAAGGTACAATCAGACATTTTCTCTAAAGTCACAATTATCTGAGTGAAAAATTTTCTATTTTTTGTCTTATGTATAACATTAAGTAGTACATTTACCCCCAAATGTGACATTGGGAAGACTGTCTTCATGGTGCTCAGTGGTAAAGAATCTGCCTGCAAGGCAGGAGATATGGGTTTGATATCTGGGTCAGGAAAATCCCCTGGAGAAGGAAATGGCAACACCTTCCAGTATTCTTGCCTGAGAAATCCCAGGGACGAAGGAGCCTGGTGGACTACAGTCTATGGGGTCACAAAACAGTCAGACATGACCTAGCAACCAAACAACAACAACAAACAACAATGACTCAAAGTGACATTTTTACTTTGGAAAATTATTATAGGTTCTGACACTAAATAATTAAAAATTACTGATCTTTCACCAATGATAAAAATTGTACTATATGACTTCATTAATGTTAAAAAAATTATCTCCCCAAAGATCATATTAAAGTAAAAAATATGCAAGTCACAAACTGAGAGAAAATATTTACTTTATAAATCTTCCTTATATACCAATTATATGTACATATACAGGGCTTGTATCCAGAATGCATATTATTATAAATCAATAAACAAGGAACCTATTCTACTACTCAAGAGAAATGAAATATATGTCTATAAAATAACTTGTACAAGCATATTCAGAGTTTAAAAGTGGAAACAACCCCTTCAACAGAATTTATTGACAAGAATGTTGGAATATTAATATAAAGAAATGTACTCCTGTTATATGCAACAGTGTGAATGAATCTCAAAAATGTTTTGTTTAGCAAAGAAGTCAGACACAAGATTTCTTACTGTTTGATTCAATTTTTCTAAAGAAGAGGTAAAAATCCCCCATGTGTCAAGAATAAGAAAGAAGTTATCACTGGGTGGGGTGTGTGGATGGAGTGATGGGGATGTTTTATATCCTGTATCGAGATGTGGCGGCGCAAGTGTATACAAATGTCATTATTCATCAAGCCAAAAACTTCAGATCTGTGCATTTCTTTGTATGCAAATTACATCTTAATATAAAAAAGTAAAAAAATAAGCAATAACAATAACCAATAACCAATAGAAGTCAAAAGTCTAGTAATTTGAAGATATGTCATCTTTCATGTAAGTAGAAAACAATTCAATGTGTTTTAGAAAACAGTAACACCAATAAACAACTATGGAAGTCAATTAATACACTTTTTCAAAGCAAATACTGTGTTCCTTTATACATTGTAAGAATCAGAATGGCAAATATAAACCTAATTAAATATAAACATAATAATTAAAGCTAAGAAATATGTTTTGTGTAGGGATATTTTTCATCAAGATGAAATATTAAATATACTTAAAGAACTTAAAGGAGGTTTTAAAATAGAGTTCAGGAAAAGGACAAATGACACTATGGGGGTTTTAAAACCATATTTAAAATATTACCTGTCACATATGCAGATTATTTAAAAGGTAAATTTGCTTCCAGTATTTTACACAAAATATTATTTAAGACTGGTACAAGCATTTATGGTGGGAAAAAAATCCTAAAATCAGTATTTTGGAAGACTCAGCATACAATTTATGTAGAACTGAAAATATGTCTTATGCCACATGCCTTATGATAAAGCAAATTACATTTCTTTTCTAAGCAATTCTGAGCATTAGCTGTAATTTCAAAGAGCAACACTTTATACCAAAAGTGTAAAAGAATATTTTTATTAAAAATACTGAAAAATGGAAAAAGTCATGAAAATCATATCAGTCTGGACCTCCACTGACTCTCATCCCAAGAGACCTGGATGGAAAAACAACTTCACAACCAAATACAGTTGTCCAATTTTTTTTTAATTTTTTTTATTTTATCAGAGAGCAAGAAGGTTAACATAGAAAGGTAGTGTGGTAGAAAAGCAGTAAAAGGAATCAAAAGAACTGAGTTCTAGGTGTGCTGGCCACTTCCTGACTAGAAAACATTAGGTGAATAAACTTCTGTGTCTCTTTATTGTAGGACATGGGGAGCATACTATTATTGAGGATTATATTATGCTGAGGATTCTTAGCAATAGGAAATGAAGTACTATGTTTAAAAATGCACTGAAGATACTCAAGCATTATCACATTGTATAGTATTACCCTAAAAAGTCATTCTTTCATCCCAATTTAAACATTACTTTGGAAATTAAGGTGCTCCAAAGTGGTGTTGTGTATGAGAATATAGAAGACATATCATCCTATTGACTAATGACATTACTAACAGGGTTTTGTAATCAGGGCAGGGTGGTTCTGAGAGCAAGGGAACAACAAAAAACCTCCTGACACAAGGAACTAACAAAGCTGAAGCTAAAATAGGAGGTAGGTCAGGAAAAAATTGTGGAAAAATTCTGCATTTACCATGTTATCAACTCACTAAAGGAAACACCATCAGAGATCAGGCTGGGGAACAGAGTATGAAACCAGTGTCCTAATCTTCACGTAAGCTTAGTTTTCTCATGTCTTCAATCTAACCACAGTCAACTAACCAACAATATATTTGATTCTTGCATGCTGATTTTAAGAACACATTTAAATGCCAAGTATTACAGCTGCTTACAGTATACTTTTGCACTTTAATATTTAATATTATTATCTTAGATTTAAGGCTTTCTTGGTAAAGGCAGCCCAATAAAATATGTAAACATGAAAAACACACATGCACAAAAGGTATGCTTCAGGCAGTCTTCTGAGTTTTCTTCCTTCTTTTTTTTTTTTTTTTTTTTAAAGAGGAAGCTTCTGTTATTTCATCACTTTAGATAAAACGCATCAGACTATGGCACTTAAAAACTAGCTTTAAAGGTAGAAATTTTCTCGTAGTAGGAATAAAGTATTTTGGGTAGGAAGAACAAACAGCAAGTTATTTTTCAAAATAAATCTTGAACTTTCTGGACAAGTCATAGTTCTCAAACACTCATACAAGAGTTTTGGAAGAGACTTCTAAAATTATTCTAATAAACTTGTAACTGCAGGTTTTCTAAGACATTTCTGCTGTTGAATTCACATTTTTTACATAATTTACTGTCACCAGATCCTAATTAGAGGCTCAAATGAACAAGTCAGGACGGTCACATGTGCACTGTTCAGGTTGGTTGTTTCTCCTTTCTAGAATGATTTTCTGGGTGGCAAATTCATGTGATGTTCTCCCTCCTCAGAGGTTTCCATGAATCTGCTTCCTTAAGTTTGGAGATATAGCTTACATGCAATTAAATTCACTCTTTTAAAGTTCATAGTTATCAATTTTTGACAGATGTATACAGCCTTGTACCAAACACCACAGTCAAAATATGGGACATTCCTATCACCCAAAAAGTTCTGTCCTGTCTCCTGTGTTCCATCTCCTTCACCCTTCTCACCTCTGCCCCAACTCTATCCCAACCAGTGATGTCTTTTTCATCTCTATAAATCTTCCCTTTCTAGAATCATCCAATTTGTAGTCTTTTTGTCTGAATTCTTTCAGTTAGCGTAATGTATCTGAGATCCACTGTGTTTTCCCAGGAATCATTATCTGGGTCCTTTGTAGAGCTGAGCAGTATTTCGTCTTATGGATATATCACAGCTTGCTCATTCACTCAGCAGTTGATAGCTATTTTATTGTCTTCAATTTTTACCTATATGAATAAAACTGCTACAAATTCAGGCTGGATCTTTTTTGAAGGCATATTTCTTCATTTCTTCTAAGGATACACCTAGGAGTGGAACTGGTGGGTTATAAGGCAAGTGCATGTTCATTTTAGAGGAAACTGCTACACTGGTTCCCAAAGCGGCTGCACTGTTTTATATTTCTGTCAGCAGTATAGAAAAGTTTCAACTACTAATCCCTTAACTGGTCAGTGGAAGCATTACACTTAACCATTGTATGTAAGACCACAGGATGACTTGACAATTCATAGCCATTCAATTTACATTAGTCTAACGTTCATGAAGGTTAAGAGTTTGCCCATCTCATTTCATTCTTGCTGCATATCTATGAGTAGAGAGTACTTAGTATTGTCATTTATTTTAATAAGAATACTGAAGCTTAAAGTGACTAATTTACCCATGAAATAAGACAAAATTTGGAATGTTATCTGAGGTGGCGTGATTCCAAAGCCCACTGTAGTGTGTAGCAAACACCAGAGGAGCGGGTTGCCTACAACAGTACATTTAATGATACATGGAAAGCAGAACAGAGAGTTGCTCTTTCTCATTCTGTTTTCTTCCTGACCTTCAGAGAAAGAAGAAGAAAGTATGCTACATGATATAAAGCACTTTTCTTATTAACTTCCTATGCTCAGATCCAGGATCTAGGAAGTGACATCCCAAGGTAGCTTAAATCCTACTAAATTATACTTAGATCTTGTTCGCAAGTCATGTCTGTTTTTCCATTCCTATTCCATACACACCCTCAACCTACATTAAGATATTGCATTGAAAGCCATAGAAATACATCCATAAGCACTTACATGGACTAATTTTCCTACTGTAAAAACGTCCTCAGCCCGGTTTGAAATGCACTTGTCTGTCACCAGGGACTATGTGATGTCTATGCCAGGGACCCTGGTAATTGCCCTCACCTCTGCTTTGCAGACCTGAATTAGCTATGCCCTCACTCCATTTATAGGTTTGATGGGTAAACTTAGACCCTTTTAATGCATAAAGACTAAAAACATAAATGGATATGATTTGGCAAGGTCCCATTTCCAGCATCTTTACAGGTCCCCAGGGCCTCCCTGCTCTAACCGCCCGGGGGAGTTCCCAGGTCACTTCAGCATGCAGTGTTCCTTCCCACCTGCCCTCAGGCCAGCACCACCCAGCCCTCCTCCCCTCCCTTCTCCTTTCTCCATCTGTGAAGCTCCTATAGCCCACAGACTATTACTAGCAATAATTATGAAGCACATTTTACACACATATTAGGTGTTAATCACTTTTTACTGTGTTTTTTTATTAATTTTATTGAAGTATAGTTTATTGACAATGTTGTATTGGTTTCTGCTGTACAGAAAAGTGAATCAGCTATATGTTTACATATATTCCCTCTTTCTTGGATTCCCTTCCCACTTAGGTCACCACAGAGCATTAAGTCGAGTTCTCTGTGCTACACAGTAGGTTCTCATTAGTTATCTATTTTATACATTTGTTCTTGTTGTTGTTTAGTTGCTAAGTCATGTCTGACTCTGTAATTTCATGGACTGTAGCTTGCTAGGCTTCTCTGTCCATTGGATTTCCCAGGCAATAATACTGGAGTGTGTGGTGCAGAAGGTGCCATTCCTTCTCCAGGGAATCTTCGTGACCCAGAGATCGAACCCACATCTCCTGCATTGGAAGGCAGATTCTTTACCAATAGTAGTATATACAGGTCAATCCCAATCTCCCAATTCATTCTACTCCCACCCCTTTTCCCTTTGGTACCATTTGTTGGTTCTTTACATCTGGCTCTCTATTTCTGCTTTGCAAACAGGTTCATCTGTGCCGTTTTCTAGATTCCACATACATGCATTAATATATATTTTTCTTCCTCTTTCTGACTTACTTCACTCTGTATGACTGCCTCTAGGGTCATCTGTGCATGTGTGCATGCTAAGTCACTTCAGTCATGCCCAACACTTTGGGACACTGTGGACTGTACCCCACCAGGCTCCTCCATCTGTGGGATTCTCCAGGAAAGAACACTTGAATGGGTTGCAGTGACCACCTCTAGGGGATCTTCCCAACCCAGGGATTTAGCCAGTGTCTCTTATGTTTCTTGTATTGGCAAGTGGGTTCCTTACCACTAGTGCCACCTGTAAAGCCCCTAGATCCATCCATGTTTCAGCAAAAGGCACAATTTTTCTTTTTTATAGCTGAGTAGTATTCCATTATGTGTGTACGTGTGTGTGTGTGTGTGTGTGTATGAAAAGAAGATGCAGTATATGTACCACATCTTCTTTATCCACTCCTCTGTTGATGAACATCCAGGTTGCTTCCATCATTTACTTCGTCAAATCCATCAAAAAATCATCTTCACAGCATCCTCCTTGTCTCTAATTTATGTAGGGGGAGGGGGAAAGTGAGTCTTAGAAAGCTGTGTAGTATGTTAAGAAGCCATAAGTATAAAAGTAGGATTCAAATCCAGGTAATGTTACTCCAGAGGCCACACTTATCCCCATTTCACTATGCTATGTCTAAAACTCTAGAGTTGGTCCAAATGTCTGTTGGGGTGTACGTATGTGTCCCAAGTCAGGGCTTGCTGTTATGACTCATGTTGCTCCTCATCCTGGAAGGCATCTGTCTGAGAATACTTTACATTTTCTTTGAGTCCAAATTCTTGTGTCACCTCCTGAATCCTGCCCTAACTCATGTGGAGGCCTCATTTTCTGTGTTACTATCTCTCTGATACCTCTTACTAAAACTTTCTGAGATGCTTTACTGTAATTTGCTTTTAAGTCTATCCCCTTAATTAAATCATGAAGTCCTTGGGAGATAAAACTCACTCTCATTTATTTTGCTGTATCATCCCACATTAATCAAGTTATTCTGCATGACAAACAGCTCCCAGATCTTAGTGGTTGAAGATCATGATGGTTGATTTCCCATGGATTTTGCATCATCTCAGCCAGCGTGGAGTGTTCTTCTCCACATTGTTCTCACCCCAGGAGGGCTCCAGGCCACTTGGAGGGGAAGTGGCAAACTAAAAATGGGCTCTGATGTGTCTGTGCTCAGAAAAATGGAATGTCACTTCTCTTCCTATTCATTGGCCAGAACAAGTGTCATGACCATGCCCAACATAAGACAGCGAAGTATAATCCTAGCAAGGGACTGGAAGATGCCAAACCAGAAATATGTGGTGAACAGTAATGATGACTTCATTTGATAGTATCAGGACTTAGCAATACCTATGTAGCCTATATGATGAATGCTTAATATATGAACTAGATGGGTATTTTTAATCCTATGTGAATAAAAAAAGATCACAAATTGTGACTATATGCTAATTATATTGATTTCAACTGATATGAAATTAACCCCATTTTTACTTGAATACCATCCCCAAGGAAAAGATCTTGGGGATCAAGAACATCTGTAAAAAAAAGAAATGCAAAAAGGCAAAATGATTGTCTGAGGCGGCCTTAAAATAGCTGAAAAAAGAAGAGAAGCAAAAGGCAAAGGAGAAGAGGAAAGATATACCCATCTGAATGCAGAGTTCCAAAGAATAGCAAGGAGAGATAGCAAAGACGTCCTCGGTGATCAATGCAAAGAAAGAGAGGAAAACAATAGAATGGGAAAGACTAGAGATCTCTTCAAAAAAATTAGAGATACCAAGGGAACATTTCACGCAAACGTGGGCACAATAAAGGACAGAAATGTCATGGACCTAACAAAAGCAGAAGATATTAAGAAGAGGTGGCAAGAATATACAGAAGAATTATACAAAAAAGATCTTCATGACCCAGATAATCAAGGTGGTGTGATCACTCACCTAGAGCCAGACATCCTGGATTGTGAAGTCAAGTGGGCCTTAGGAAGCATCACTATGAACAAAGCTATTGGAGGTGATGAAATTCCAGTTGAACTATTCAAACCCTAAAAGATGATGCTGTGAAAGTGCTTCGCTCAATATGCTAGCAAATTTGCAAAACTCAACAGTGGACACAGGACTGGTGAAGGTCAGTTTTCATTCCAATCCCAAAGAAAGACAATGCCAAAGAATGCTCAAACTACCACACAATTGCACTCATCTCACATGCAAGCAAAGTAATGCTCAAAATTCTTCAAGCCACGCTTCAACAGTACATAAATTGTGAACTTCCAGATATTCAAGCTAGATTTAGAAAAGGCAGAGGAACCAGAGATCAAATTGCCAAATCTGTTGGATCATTGAAAGAGCAAGAGAGTTCCACAAAAGCATCTATTTCTGCTTTATTGACTATGCCAAAGTCTTTGACTGTGTGGATCACAATAAATTGTGGAAAATTCTGAAAGAGATGGGAATACCAGACACCTAACCTGCCTCATGAGAAATCTGTATGCGGGTCAGGAAGCAACAGTTAGAACTAGGCATGGAACAATAGACTGGTTCCAAATCAGGAAAGGAGTATGTCAAGTTTGTATATTGTCACCCTGCTTATTTAACTTCTATGCAGGGTACATCATGAGAAATGCTGGACTGGATGAAGCACAGACTGGAATCAAGATTGCCAGGAGAAATATCCATAACCTCAGATATGCAGATGACACCACACTTGTGGCAGAAAGTGAAGACGAACTAAAGAGCCTCTTGATAAAAGTGACAGAGGAGAGTGAAAAAGTTGGCTTAAAACTCAACATTCAGAAAACTAAGATCATGGTATCTGATCCCATCCCTTCATGGCAAATAGATGGGGAAATAGGGGCAGATTTTGTTTCCGGGGATTCCAAAATCATTGCAGATGATGACTGCAGTCGTGAAATTAAAAGATGCTTGCTTCTTGGAAGAAACATTATGACCAACCTAGACAACATATTAAAAAGCAGAGACATCACTTTGCTAACAAACAAAGGTGCATCTAGTTAAAGCTATGGTTTTTCCAGTAGTCATGTATGGATGTGAGAGTTGGACTATAAAGAAAACTGAGTGCCAAAGAATTGATGCTTTTGAACTGTGGTGTTGGAAAAGACTCTTAAGAGTCCTTTGGACAGCAAGGAGATCTAAGCAGTCCATCCTAAAGGAAACTGGTCCTGAATATTCATTGGAAGGACTAATGCTGAAGCTGAAACTCCAATACTTTGGCTACCTGATGAGAACTGACTCATTGGAAAAGACCATAGCGCTAGGAAAGATTGAAGGCAGGAGGAGAAGGGGATGACAGAGGATGAGATGGTTGGATGGCATCACCGACTCAATGGACATGAGTTTAAATAAGCTCTGGGAGTTGGTGATGGACAGGGAAGCCTGGCAGGCTGCAGTCCATGGGGTTGCAAAGAGTCGGACTCAACTGAGCGACTGAACTTAACTGAATATAACTTGAATACATTCATTTATCCATCATAAACAGATACACTTATAAGTTTTTCATAAGTTTTTAAAACTTTTTAAAAAGTTTTAAAAACTTTTTTCATAAGTTTTTAATGAGAGGCTACCTTATGGACATCAGTTTGTTAGATATTATTTCAGTTTAAATTATAAAACATAATCCTGTATACTAAGAAAGAGAATTTATACAAACATGCATACTATGTGTATATATAATTTATATATTTATATATAATATATAAACAATATAAGTGTGTACACATATGAATGCATCTGTTTAATACATGTCTTTCCTTTAGCCAGTCAAGAAATCATTGATGCCCATGGTTGGCAGTGCACTGTTCTAAGAACTGGACATAGAAGGGAGAACAGTTGGATGAGAGGAGACAGAAGATAGAAAATAAGCAATGGATACATAAATAATTATAAGTAATAAGTGAAGGCTTCCCTGTTGGGCCAGTGTTAAAGAATCTGCCTGCAGTGTAGGAGATATGGATTTGGTCCCTGGGTCACGAAGATTCTCTGGTAAAGGAAATGGCAACCCATTTCAGTATTGTATGAGGTTGCAAAAAATTGAACATGACTCAGTGACTAAACAACAACAAGGAAATAAGTGCTAAGAACAAATCACAAATCATAAAGGTCTTATGATGAGTGACTGATGGGCTGTGGATGACCGTGCCTGGACACTTTTTGTCCATCTCTTCAGATGCAATCCCTCTCCCTGTCTCCACTGCTCTGGGACCTGGGGACTCAGCTACTCAAGCTGCAAAAATGGGATTCCTTCCTTCCTGGTGCTGGGTTGACTTTACCCTTGGCAGACAGCTGAAGCCTCTCAAAATAGAAGAGACCTAGGGTGAGGTGTCCATCTCCCCAGCATCCCCTTAGGGAGGCTGTTTCTCTAATGAGGGCCATACCCTGACATCTGCATGACCACACAGCTCTCTCTGGCTTCACCTTTGCTCCTCCAGGGTTAATGAGGGAGAAGCCCCTACCGTCTGGCACTGGCTCTGGGTTCCTTCCCCTCCTCTTGCTGCCTGTTTTAATCACTGCCCACATCTTTATAGTCAGTCCATTTACTAAATTCTCTCCAAACTCTCCATTTTTCTCATGTCACTTGCTATAGGAGACAATTTAGACAGAAGTCTGGAAAGTTCACACACACTGTTTTCAGATACATAAAGAGAACACAGGTGTTAAACTTTTCCATAAGTGATTAAATCTCCTGGAGGACCCATTCCTATAGGTGGGAACACGTCATCTTCTGGTTAAATCACAAGATGCCAGAGGAGCATTGTGGAAAGAGGGCTTTATTGAGGGATCTGAATTCCAGTTCAGACTTACATACAAGACCTGAGTATCCCCAGGGCAGGCATTATGCATGATTTCCATGTAGATCACATAAAGTTCACATATGATGTGAGGGACAGTTTTTATTGCTATTGTCACAATGCCGTTAGCCTGTGACTCAGAATCTTCCCAGCCTTATTTCTCACTGTTTCCTTCATGTGAAGCCCTTCTCATGGACTCATGACCCTTCTGCCCACACAAAGGGTCCTCCTCTTCCCCTCTTCCCTCTGGCATCTACTGCAAGCCAGCTCCACATTCTAATATCACTGCATCCTTCACAGCATTTTGACCCCACCCTCCCTCACTTCCAACATAAGCCAGGTTCGCAGTACAGTGAGCAGGCTGCCCGTCTTCCCAAAACACCAGGCTTGGGGTAGAGCTGGCTCCCCCATACCATGCTCTCCAGCAGGGAAGAGGTTGAACCCCAAGAAGAAGAGGTGCCTTTTTGCTGCAGCGCAGTTCTACCCTTACACAGCTATTTTCAAACAATCTGTCTTTTTAAAAATATGTACAGTGTTCACTTAAAATTCCTAATGCAAACTCATGTATATATAACCTATTTTAAATATTAAATGGTTGCCTAGTGTGGTACATTTTTGTAATAAGACACTGTGAATATGAAAATAAACCCAAATGCCTCTCTGAATTTATTTAATCATAATATTATTTTAACAAGTAATAGAAACAATGCCTAAGACTGAGAGGCATCATTTATTTTATGCATTGAATTTTACATGTGTTCCAAGAAAATTAAGAAAAACATTTTAATTAAAATTGCTTTAAAGTAATTTTCCTTTATATACATTAAAACTAGTAACAAAGTAGTCTATTTCCATGTGTTGAGTAATATAAAATATTTTGAGTCAATCAGTTTACAACCTCCTACCACTTAATAGGTTTAAGCCATTTAAAAATTTGGATTGGCAATTTTACATTTGAGAGTTGCAACTCAAAGAATGGATCCCAACTTTGGCTTTCAAATACTCCAGAAAGTTGCTATGCTCAAACAATTTGGGAGAAAGCTAACCATGGCAGCTGCAATTTTGATACTTATAAGAATTACCTGCTGCTTTTCAGAAGGAAAAATTGCTTATTGCCTATATTATTTGGTACATGCTGAACAAAGTCGAACTGTTCTTAAATAACCAGTCTGCACTGTGCTGCATTCACATTATCAACCAGGCTTTGAGTTTGCACAGAATCAGTGCATATTATACAGGATAAGAATTACTGATGAAGACAAGCAGTGCCAATTTTGAGCACAGGTAAAATTCAACAAATTAAAGAGCAAGTGTTGTCTTTTTTAAGAGTGGCTGACTTCTAGTCCTTGTGAAACAATTTCACAGAAACCTCAAATTCTTACTCCTCCTAAGAGTGCTGAGTCCATGGGCAAAAAAAAAAAAAAATGCCTGGAACCAGTCAGGGGGAAATGTGTTAAGTGATCTTACTTTATGAATGCAAATCAACAACATTGTTCCTAAAGGACTCTCCTTTTGCTTGGCCACAGATATCACAGGTTTCAACTAGCTAAGCACAGCCAGGAAATAGAATCAAATTCAGAATTTATAGTTAAAATCTGAGGGTGAAATTTCACATCTACACATCTTAAGCTATAAATAAATATTAATTATTTACAACTCAGTGGTAGGTAATGATTTTGTTTTGTTTAATAAAGATATCAGCACGTCTTAGGAGTAACTACTGTATGTAAGAATGGGTAGAAGTAACCTGGACTTTATCTTGACTCTTTCAAATACTAGTTATATTGACTTTTTATTTTTTTAATTAATTTATTTATTTTAGTTGAAGGCTAGTTAATTTACAATATTGTGGTGGATTTTGCCATACAGTGACATGAATCAGCCACGGGTGTACATGTGTCTCCCATCCTGAACCCCCTCCCACCTCCCTCCCCATCCCATCCCTCAGGATTGTCCCAGTGCACTGGCTTTGAGTGCCCTGTTTGATGTATCAAACTTGGACTGGTCATCTATTTCATATATAGTAATATACATGTTCCAAAGCCATTCTCTCATATCATCCCACCCTCATCTTCTCCCAAAGAGTCCAAAAGTCTGTTATTTTTATCTGTGTCTCTTTTGCTGTCTCGCAAATAGAGTCATTGTTAACATCTTTCTAAATTCCATATATATGCACTAATATACTGTAGTTATATTTAGTTTTGAATCAATATCTTAACTTATCCCTGATCTTAAGGGGCTTCCTGATAATTCAGTTGGTAAAGAATCTACCTGCAATGCAGGAGACCCCGGTTTGATTCCTGGGTCAGGAAGATCTGTTGGAGAAGAGAAAGGCTACCCACTCCAGTATTCTGGCCTAGAGAAATCCAAGGGCTACAATCCATGGGGTCACAAAGAGTTGGACACAACTGAGCAACTTTCACTTTCACTGATCTTTTCACTCATATCTTTTCATTTTAGTACATTTTCCATTTTTAACACAACAGTCTTTAAGTACCTATGGCTAGTTTCAATATTTATATAAATTTACATTTAATATTTGTAAAGTTTTCTTCTTAAAAGTATTGCTCTAAATCAGCACAAGTATGTTTAGATAAATAATGTATGAGTAATTATTAATATTCAGAGATTCAGAAAAATTTTAATATATAAGTATCTAATTTTTGTACATAATGTTGTTTCTGTCTTTGTCTCTGGGTTATTTTAATTTTTGTCACTTCTGTTTTTGCTTCTTTTATAAAATACCAGGATATTTTTGGTAGTAAAGCAACAGATAATACATTTAAAAAATTCCTCCAGGGTTCTAAGAAAGTTACATATACCTGTTTATTGTTTGATGAATGTTACTTAGGGCAAAACTAAAGTTGTAAGATACATAAAATAAAATATGTTGTGGAAACATAAATAGTTTACTATACATGTTTGAATCATTTGACATCTGAATAAAAATTCCATAATGTATGTATAATGGATATAAAGTAAGGAAAGTAACATCTATTAAAAATAATATGTAATGACATTTAGGGTAATCAATTTTGCAAGTCATTTATGACCTGCTTGTGGAGTCTAGTCAAGGGAGGATTTACGAGTTTACCTTTAATCCTCATGTTAGTAACAGAGCAATAAACACAGAACTGGTTGCCTGTGTAACTCAACCTTTTAAAATTAATTTTAATTGCAGTATAATTGCTTTAAGTGTTGTATTAGTTTCTGTTGTACAGCAAAGAGAATCCATTATTCGCAAACACATGTCCCCTCTTTTTCAGATTTCCTTCCCATTTAGGTCACCTTAGAATACCGCAGTGTGTAGGGTGCCCTGTGCCACAGAGTAGGATCTCATTAGCTATCTATCCTATATACAGTATCAGGACAGCACTAGGTCAGAGCCATAGAGCACAATGTACAAGAGACAACATGATGCCCACCCACCAACCCCCCTGCCAGAGCCAAGCAGACAGCCCAACGCAAGTTTTAATCAGAAGAGGCCAGCAGAGCAGCAGCAGTTCAGTGCGCGGAAAATAGAGCCAGCACAGATTTATAACATGAAGCAGAAAGGCTTGATCCATGGGCAAGAGATAGTGTGGAAGCAATAAACCCAAGGGCTGATTTCAGTATCACCAGAAACAGAGAAAAGGAGGAGGGCTAAAAAGAGGACCCCCTCCCCAAACCCTGCAAATACACACCCTCCAAAATATTCTAACTAGCCTGGGTAATTACCAGCATGAGGGTCGACCTTAGTTTGGAAGTCTGTGGTCCATAACCTGTAGACAGACCAGAGAGATGTTCTGCACCAAATCACCAAAGAATATTTTGGAAGATGGCTTGTAAACTCTGGTTTATAATATCCCACCACTCTCACCACAGATTCACAAAAATAGTAGCTACTGACAAACATTTTTTGCTTGAAAAAGCTCTACTCAGGCTCTCCTGAACACATGGAGATTCGGGGACAGTGATGAGCTGGGCAGGGCCAGGAAACCTCTGTGACCTCTCCCCATCCCCTGCCCACTGCACCCCTTCCATACGGCTGTTCCCAAGTTACACCTTTTTAGGACAAACCAGTGATCTAGTAAATACAGACACGTCTCATTGCATTTTATTGCATTTCATTGTATTGTTTTGCAGCTATTGCATTTTCTTTTTTTTGTTTGTTTGTTTGTTTTTGCAGATTGAAGGTTTGTGGCAACCCTGTGTCCTATGTCTTGCCATTTTTCCAACAGTGTTTGCTCACTTCATGTTTTTGAGTCACATTTTGGTAATTCTTGCACCATTTCGAATATTTAATTATTATTATATTTATCATGTTTGATCTGTGATCAGTGAGGTTCCTATTGTAATTATTTGGGACACCATAAACAGTGCTCACATAAGATGGCAAACTTGATTGATTGTTGAAATGACAGCAAAGGATTTAGACTGTTCCATAAACTTTGTTGATAAAGCAACACAGGGTTTGAGATGACTGACTCCAATTCTGAAAGTAGTTCTGTTGTGAGTAAAATGCTAACAGTACTGTATGCTACAGAGAAATCATTCATGAGAGGCAGATCCAATTAGTGCAGCACACTTCAGTGTTGTCTTATTTTAAGAAATTGCTGCAAACACCACCATGATCAGTCAGCAGTCATCAGCATGGAGGCAAGAACCTCCATCAACAACATTATGACTCCATGAAGGTGCAGATGATAGTGATTTTTAGCAATATGGTATTTTTAAATTAAGGTTATGTCACTTCAAGGCAAATAGAAGGGGGAAAAGCTGAAGCAGTGACAGATTTTATTTTCTTGGGCTCCAAAATCACTGTGGACAGTGACTGCAGCCATGAAATGAGAAGATACTTGCTATGACAAATCTAGATAGTGTATCAAAAAACAGGGACATCACTTTGCTGACAATGGTTCATATAGTCAAAGCTATGATTTTTCCAGTAGTCATGTACTGATGTGAAAGTTGGACCATAAAATAGGCCAAGTGCCAAAGAATTTGTGCTTTTGAGTTATTGAGCTAGAAAAGACTCTTGAGAGTGCCTTGGACAGTAAGATCAACCGTCAACCCTAAAGGAAATCAACCCTGAATATTCATTGGAAGAACTGATGCTGAAGCTGAAGCTCCAATCCTTTGGCCCCCTGATTGAAAAGACCCTGGTACGGGGAAGATTGAGGGCAAGAGGAGAAGGGGGCGACAGGATGAGATGGTTGGATGGCATCATGGACTCAGTGGACACAAGTTAAAACTCCAGAAGATAGTGAAGGACAGGAAAGCCTTATGAGCTGCAGTTCATGGGGTCGCAAAGAGTCAGACATGACTTAGTGACTGAACAACAATGTGTGTTTTAAACATAATGCTAGTTTACACTTAACAGATCACAGTATAAACAAACCCTTTGCACGTACTGAGAAACCAAAAAAGCCACGTGGCTTGCTTTATTGCAATGCCTGCTTCATTATGGTGGACTGGAATCCAGTCTGAAGTGTGTCTGAGGTGTGCCTGTCAAATCCTTCTCTGAGTTCTGTGAGTTGCTCTAGAAAATTAATTGAACCCAAGGAAAGAGTCAATGGGACCTGTGATCTAAAGCTACAGAACCTGAGAGCACTGGAACCATCTATATATTTGGCCATGTGCCTAAGTGAAAAGCTAGACTTGGACTGCCTTCTGAGGAAGGGGTGGGGCGGTCCTAGGGACTGAGCCCCAGACCTGTGCGATGGGACCCATCTCCAAGCTCCACGGTGTCCGAGCTGAGCTGATGGCAGGACACCAAGATGGTGTGGGAGCACTCACTGTTCGGGAGTGCATGGAAAACCTCCCATATGAACTGGGAGCCAACTTGGGGACCAAGTTCTGCTTAGAGTCAAAGTGACTGAAAGAGTTTAGGGAGTTATTTCTAAATCCACTGAACATTCATAAGCTCCTTGTGCAGCAAAGTCTGGCTCTCTAAGCCACCCTATTCTGAGTCAGTCTTGTGACATGGACACATCATGGGATAGAATAGCCACCAAGGGGCATTTTATTCCCCCAAGTCAAAGAGGTTATTGTGAGTGCATGCTCAGTCATACCTGACTCTTTATGACCCCATGGACTGTAGCGCCCCTTGGCTCCTGTGGATGTCCCAGGTAAGAATACTGGAGTGGGTTGCCATTTCCTCCTCCAGGGGATCTTCCTGACCCAGGGATGGAACCTGAGCCTCTTGCATTGGCAGGCGGGTTCTTTATTGCTGCACCACTTGGGAAATTCAGTCAAAGACCTCTTTCCAGAATTTCTCACATCTAACAAGCAATTCTCTAAATTCAGCTTAATTTAGAGAATTAAATGTGCTTAATCCCAACTGCATAATCTCAGGCAAGTTCCACAGAGGAAGCTCTCCTCTCCTTCTCAGGATAATTCAGCTCATGGTCTCAGGTACAACATGTATATTCTCATGTTTTTAAGGGCATATCAGACTGCACTCAGAAAGGATGCTGATAACAGTGAACTGGGAGAGAGGCAAAAATCAAACAGGCCACAGGGCAAGCAGTGTACTCCCGACAGCCTTTTCTTTCCCAGCAAATACAGGTGACTTTCTCCTGCAGTTCACCCACATCCATGTGTGTCTAGACAAAAGTGTATGTCACTGAGAGAAACCCATGTTTGTAAAAACATTTTTTCTAGAAATTAATTGGGGTTAGAAAGCATCACTAAACAAAGCTAGTGGAGGTGATGGAATTCCAGTTGAGCTATTTCAAATCCTGAAAGATGATGCTGTGAAAGTGCTGCACTCAATATGCCAGCAAATTTGGAAAACTCAGCAGTGGCCACAGGACTGGAAAGGCTCAGTTTTCATTCCAATCCCAAAGAAAGACAATGCCAAAGAATGCTTGAATTACTGCACAACTGCACTCATCTCACATGTTAATAAAGTAAAGCTCAAAATTCTCCAAGCCAGGCTTTAGCAATATGTGAACTGTGAACTTACAGATGTTCAAGCTGGTTTTACAAAAGGCAGAGAAACCAGAGATCAAATTGCCAACATCTTCTGGATCATCAAAAAAGTAAGACAGTTCCAGAAAAACATCTATTTTTGCTTTATTGACTATGCCAAAGACTTTGACTGTGTGGATAACAGTAAGCTGTGGAAAATTCTGAAAGAGATGGGAATAACAGACAATCTGACCTGTCTCTTGAGAAACCTGTATGCAGGTCAGGAAGCAACAGTTAGAAATGGCCATGGAAAAACAGACTGGTTCCAAATAGGAAAAGGAGTATATACAGTCATACAGTATATACAGTCAAGGCTGTATATTGTCACCTTGCTTATTTAACTTATATGCAGAGTACATCATGAGAAATGCTGGGCTGGAAGAAGCACAAGCTGGAATCAAGATTACTGGGAGAAATATCAATAACCTCAGATATGCAGATGACACCACCCTTATGGCAGAAAGTGAAGAGGAACTAAAAAGCCTCTTGATGAAAGTGAAGGAGCAGAGTGAAAGAGTTGGCTTAAAGCTCAACATTCAGAAAACTAAGATCATGGCATCTGGTCTCATCACTTCATGGGAAATAGATGGGGAGACAGTGGAAACAGTGTCAGACTTTATTTTTTTGGGCTCCAAAATCACTGCAGATGGTGACTGCAGCCATGAAATTAAAAGACGCTTACCCCTTGGAAGGAAAGTTATGACCAACCTAGATAGCATGTTAAAAAGCAGAGACATTACTTTGCCAACAAAAGTCCATATAGTCAAGGCTATGGTTTTTCCAGGAGTCATGTATGGATGTGAGAGTTGGATGGTGAAGAAAGCTGAACACTGAAGAACTGATTCTTTTGAACTGTGGTGCTGGAGAAGACTCTTGAGAGTCCCTTGGACAGGAGATCTAAGGAGATCCAACCAGTCCATCCTAAAGGAGATCAGTCCTGGGTGTTCTTTGGAAGAACTGATGGTGAAGCTGATACTCTAATATGTTGGCCCCCTGATGTGAAGAGTTGACTCATCGGAAAAGACACTGATGCTGGGAGAGGTTGGGGGAAGGAGGAGAAGGGGACGACAGAGGATGAGATGTCTGGACGGCACACTTGACTTAATAAATTTTTCATCCCTCACCTCTGTTTGAATTTAAGGACTTTCACTATAATGTTAGATTAAGTGTTTTTCTACAAGTGAGAGGCAAGAGTTAATTTTCAAAGTCATTCTCTTGTCTCATCCAGAGCTGTAGGAAAACCTCCCAGGAAATCAACCCATCTGGCTATCTTCTGCCTCTCTCTTATTATTGTAGTTCTTTCTTTTCTTCTGTTCTCCCCCCACTCCAGCTGCAGTTGCTTTATTTTGTCTTTTCATCCAATATACTTGCCTTATCACTGGTCTCAGTGTTGGCAATGATTGAACTTTATTTCTGGACCTTTAATTTCTGTTCTATCTCACCCCCGCCCCCTTTTTTTAAGGAGAAAAGACACACACATGGCCCAGTGGTAAAGGATCTGCCTGAAAGGCAGGAGGTGCAGGAGATGTGGGTGTGATCCCTGGGATGGGAAGATCCCCGGGAGCAGGGCATGGCAACCCACTCTAGTATTGAGAATCCCGTGAAAAGCGGAGCCTGGTGGGCTATACAATCCGTAGCACCGCAAAGAGGGGGACACAACTGAGGCGATGGAGCACATGAGCACATGCCACACACATAAATCCTAGAGGGAGAGATGGTCCTCCCACCAACTCAAGGTCGTCGTGGTTCAGCATAACAATGGCGGAGATTTTCTGAGCTCCAGTAAACATCCAGAGGTGCTATAAACCAAAACCCCGTTTGGGTTCTTTAATAGTTAACATTAGGAATCTGGCATCATTCAGCAGCTAACCCTAGGCCTCAGAGTCCAAGATCAAAGTCTGCATGAAGTTTTTCTTTTGTTTTTTTCTCCTTTTTAATTTGCAGCACTGATATAATCCAGCTAATACTGACTCCCTCTCCTTCTAAGTGTGACTAATCTGTAAATCCTGAAATGCTACCAGGGCCTACCCGCAATTAGTGTGATTAGGGAGTTACTATATTTATCTCACAAGATAAATATATAGCAAGTAAAAGATAATTTGTAAGTAAAAAAAAAAAAATGGAAGAGTTCTAACATTATCACCCAAAAGGCAAACCTGTAGCAGCTCTCGAGGTTTTTCAAGCAGCAAGCAGAGTAAACAGTAGGGAAGGGCAGAGGGTGCCTTAGGGTATTTTTAGGTGGATAATTGTAATACTTGAAAGCTGACATACTGTGATTCATCACTACCTATATTCAGTCTTCATATGTTCCCATTTTCATCTTTGGCTTTTATGTTCAGTGCCAATAGATTTCAAACCGCTCTGATTATAAACTTGAAACCAAAGACAACAGTTATGTTTCAAACGATTTTCTGAAGCAAATACCAGGGGTAACGCTGGGTCAGGTTGTTACAAAGTTCTTCTAGGCAAGGCTTGGAATTTAATTTTCACTATGTGAATTCAGCACACAGGGATGCTCATGCTTTTACTCCCACAAGCCGGAATTTCTGCACAGAGTCCAGAGAGAACCTAAAACAGTACTCATCACGGGAGCTTGAGGAGGTGCAGAGAGAGGGTTTCCAGACATGAATTCAAGTACATTTCCACTTGCCATTTTCCCTCTAAGACATGGGTTTCCTTCTAGCATCTAGGGCAGGGGGCTTGGTTAGGGTTTTGTTCTACAGATCAAATCATGTTTTTATAACATGATTAAATAATTATTTGCAGTGATTTCCAATAACCAGCAACTTGCTAGAAGTATAATAGCTTTGGAGTGGAAATCTGATTGGAACCTAGGCCAAAAAGACTGTTTTGAAGATAAATTCACATCTTTAAGTCCAGTTGTATCTACTTGTGATTGAGGAAGAACTGGCAGCGGTTGTTTGGAGAGAGTGGGTCAGCTACAACCCTCTCCCATAGGACCTCTCCTCCCTCCCACTGGTATTTGGTCTTAAAAAATTCAAAGGGAAAGATGTTTTCAATCATTATGTTTCTAATGTAATGCAGATGGTCGAGCACAGAGATGCTGTTTCTCTACAACCCCTGTATGCTTTGTCAGATAACTACTAGCATATCGATTAAGCAGAAATCACAGAGCACCCACCCTGTGCTAGGCACCAGGGCTGGATCTCGGATGCGAGAAAATTCACGGCTCAAAGCGATTCAGAGTCAGGAGCGAAAAAAGGCAAGAAAACATGGTGGGCAGTGGGGAGGGGGGTGCCAAGGGGAGAGACAGTGGAATGAGATGGTTACTACAAGGTGGGAAACAGACAGACCTACCAGGGTCATGACCCCGAGGATGTGAATTTGAGTGAACTCTGCGAGAGGACAGAGGACAGTGAAGCTTGGTGAGCCGTAGGCCATCGGGTCACAAAGAGCTGGGCCTGACTCAGCAAGTGGGCAACAGCAGGCAGGGTCCATTAGAGGAACCTGTGCAGAATCTGTGTCAGAGGAGGCTCCACAGTGGGCAAAGTCCCAGAATCAGCCTGCCTCTCCCCCACAGCCATTCTGCCCTTCAGGGCCCTCTGTTCTATCTGCTCTCTGTGTCCCCAAGCTTACTCTTGACCACCCACTTCTTTGTAAGCATTCGAAGCACTGATGATCACCTTTGACAGTAAAAAGTACTCCTCGCTAAAACGTATTATTGTCCACTTCGGTCATTGTTATATGCCCTAATGTCTACCATATAAATATGTGGGCCATAAATATTATTTAAAGGATTAGGAACCCAATAAAGACTCTTTGATTAATGTTCCCTTCCTTGGTCCTTATAATTTTATTCAAATATGTAACTTTAATCAAGTGTGTCCCCCAAACTTATATAGATCCTCTACTGTACTCCATAACAGTTATTTGAGGATCTTCCCATATATGAGTGAGTGAGTGAAAGTCACTCAGCAGTGTCTGACTCTTTGCAAACGCATGGACTATAGCCTGCCCAGCTCCTCTGTCCATGGGTTCTCCAGGAAAAAACACTGGAGTGGGTTGCCATTTCCTTCTCCAGGGGGTCTTCCCAACCCAGGGATCGAACCCAGGTCTCCCTCATTGCAGGCAGATTCTTTACCATCTCAATCACCAGGGAAGCCCATCTATAAAAGATGAAAAAAAATCCAAGGCACGTTGTATGTCAAGATATGTATCCTAGAATGCCATATACTAAACATAGCTAATGATAATTCACCATTATCTGAAGATGACAGATTTTCTAATTTGTCTATGAAAGGTTGTCCTTAAATTCCTTTATGCATGTAGAACCTACCCACCGCAAAGTAAGATTATATTTCTTTGGGCCATTTGTCAAGATATTCCTGTCAGATTTTATTTCTCCTCTTTCTTTTATATTTCATAAGCATATGTAAATTAGAGTCTTGATAAAAATGCCCTGTGTTTAAATACACAACATTAAGCAAGTATTTCTCCTGAGGTCTTACATGACCCTTTTAAATGAAAGCATAATAACCTTCTGATGAAATCATTCAGAAAGTCCTATTTTTGAACTGAGAGAATTAAGTTCCTTAGGGTCATTGGATTTGTGTTTTCAACCAGAGTTATACATGAATACATGAAAATATAATTATAAAAATCTATTCCAAAATTCAAAAAATTAGTTCAACAATACATAATTTATGATGCAAGGGTTTATTTATATTTTTAGTGGCTTTATTAAAAAAAAAAGGATCAACATGTGGCCAGTCTTTGCTTTACATTTTTAGTAGATACTGGTCTTAGTGCTTATGCTGGTTTTTTCCTTTAATCCGGGCTGACTTTTCCAACCTGACCTTTATCATAATATAATATAAACACTCAGATCAGGTATCTTCTGGTTCCGGCTGTGCTAACATTATTTCCATCTGTACATTTTCAGGCAAGCTTTAAAGTAGAGGAAGAGGATAATTTTTATTTTCCTGATGAAGAGGAATGCTAATGGAAAGGGGGATTGCAGAGGACAAATACTTGGGCTTGATTCACTTGAAAAATCAGTGTATTAGGACAGAGAAGAGCAGTGAACTAGGAATCAGGAGCTAGGATTGTACCCACAGCTCATCAGTGTCTAAATAACTACCTGTTGGGCCCTGGGTTTCATCTGTACAAGAGGTCCAGAGAGTCTTTCCACCAGCAATATAATTCTGATTCTATAAAATGTTTATACCTTCTAAAATCTGGGAAACTCTCATAGTGAACTTGATACCAAGTTCCACTGGGTTTCAGGTTTTACTATAATAACCTTCTCATGTGGTTAATCATAAAATTGTTATCTTTATTTGCAAAACACACTAAAATAACTTAAGATGGAAGACATCATATTTAAGTAGTCTTGACGTAAATCTTTAAATAGTGACTAGTTTTTCATAATGCCATAATTTATTTCTAAAAGCTACACCTTGGTCCTCAGCAGGAACAGAGTAAGAAAAAGTGGTATTAGAAATGAAAATGTTATGAAATAATGAACCACATACATTTCAACAGGCCATCTCAGTTCAGTTCAGTTCAGTTCAGTCACTCAGTTATGTCTCTTTGTGACTCCATAGACCATAGCACACCAGGCCTCCCTGTCTATCACCAACTCCCAGAGCTTACTCAAACTCGTGTCCATTGAGTGGTGATGCCATTCAACCATGTAATCCTCCATCGTCCCCTTCTCCTCTCACCTTCAATCTTTCCCAGCATCAGGGTCTTTTCAAATGAGTCAGTAATTGCATCAGGTGGCCAAAGTCTTAAGCTTCAGCTTCAGCATCAGTCCTTCCAATGAATATTCAGGACTAATTTGCTTTAGGATGGACAGGTTGGATCTCCTTGCAGTCCAAGGGACTCTCAAGAGTCTTCTCCAACACCACAGTTCAAAAACATCAATTCTTCAGTGCTCAGCTTTCTTTATAGCCCAACTCTCACATCCACACGTGACTACTGGAAAAAACACAGCTTTGACTAGACGGACCTTTGTTGGCAAAGTAATGTCTCTGCTTTTTAATATGCTGTCTATCTATTTTATTTTATTAAAACAATTACTTCGAACAAACAAGTATTGTCCTAAAATTCTGTTTTAAAGTGGCCACTTGCAAATGCTTAATCCCTTTGTATGGGAGAAAAGACATTCCTAATTAGGCCTGCATATAACACTGATAATGATAAAATATACACCACAGACAACTGAAGATGTTCAGAATGAAATAATAAATTGGAGAATAAAAACTGCATAGAAATGGACTGGTTTTGTTTTTTGAGACAAAAGATCATGGTAAAATTATTTCACCATTATGCTTCTAATGATGTCAAATTTAAAACTGTTTTGAAAGTATTGATGTTAAATATAATAAATAAATACAGGAAAATTATTTATTGCAGTAATTACGATTACAAACATGATGAAAATATTTCCCTTTTCACAATCTGCATCTTCATATACTCACACCTTTATTCCCATATGCTTGGGCGCTTCCTATTTCTGAATTTACGCAGTAGTGAAATCAAATCTATATTAAACTGACAATGTCTGTCATCACCTACATCATGCCTTGGGCCATTAAAATACTATTTTTCATTTCCTCAGATATACAAGTTTGCAAGGATGGCTAAACTATTCTGTACTTTCTCCAACAGTTGAATGAGATATTTTACACCAAGGTCTTAGATTCCTAGAGTACAGCTGAATCATTCCCATTCTTTCCTGAGTCATGCCCATCTGATTCATTTTAATATTTGACATTAAACATGATAATGTTCATATTTTCGATCATTTTAACTGAACTTCTGGAATATTTCCTTTTAATGTAGTGGTCAAACCTCATTCCAGTGCTGATCTGTCCCTTCCTTGTTCCTTTAGGTACCGTCTTTATTCCACATGAAATCATTCCCATTCTGATGAAAATGCACTCTCACAGAACCAGGTTTCCTTACCATTATTTCTTGCTTAAATACATTTTATTTTTTTTAGAAAAGAGTGTAATATTTATCTGCATTTCTGAAGAATGTACTCATTACCGTATTAAATGTTTTTTCTTCCTAATACTCTTCTTTACCATCTTTTTCTTACACTTGCTCCAGTTGTATATGATGCAAAATCACCTTTCTTCTACTTTTCTTAAAGACAGTCCAAATGGACGTGAAATTCTGATATCTCTCCAAATAAAATGTACTTTGTTCTCAATCTGGCTTACAAGAATTTTAAGGAGTGAAAACAGGCCCGAACTTTTCACATAGTGATCACCTCTATTTAGTTACCTGTTACCTTCCTTCGGAGGACCAAAGTCATTTATTCGTGACACAACATTGATTGGAAGCTGTTTGTGTTAGCTCTGCTATGAACTTGGGATGGGGTCCTTGCTCAAGGGAGGTCCCCTCTACCAGGAAAAAGCATGAGTGGAGAAGTGATGACAATGAACAGAGAAGTAATACCACCCAAACAACTGCTATGGAGGAGAGATGCCATGAGCCAGCAGAGCTGGTAACAGGGCCCATACTGTGGGGAGCCTGTTACCTCTTCAAGACCGGCAAGATGCTGCAGCTTGTTCCTTCACTTCCATTAACCAAATTAAACCAGAAAAAGGACACTTTCGGTCTCATGCAAAAAATTAGCATTTTGCGGACATGTTTTTCACATATATAAAATTCTTGATGGTTAGCATATTGAAAAATTTTCCTTGAATCCTCTCTATTTCTCTCTGAGCAGCATCTCATTCTAAAGAAGATACTCTGTCTAGTCAGTCTTCTTTCTTTATTTTCTTTATTGTTATTTTTTAAATTGTAGGATAATTGCTTTACAATGTGGTTGTTGGTTTCTGCCATATAACAATGTGAATCAACCACATATATCCAGGTATATCTAGAGGGGATATATATACACTGTGCCCCCCTCCCCACCTTTCCATCCTAGGTTATCACAGAACGCCAGGCTGGGCTCCTTGTGTTACATAGTCAGTGGTTTTCAATACTGATTCACACTGGAATCATCTGGGGAGCTTTGCAAAGCCTGAGTCTCCCATGCTAGAGGCTCTAATTTAATTAATGCAATCTGGGAATCATTATTTTAAAAGTCTAAAGTGCAACCAAGATGGAGAAGCATTGTTATATGTGGTGCTTTCTACAAATGGAAGGATGTGATGAAGAAAAAAATGTATATTAGCTAGTTTATTGTATATATTATGGTTAACACAGAATATACAGATAGAAAGGTTATATATGGGTTTAGGTCTTAGTTTATATATGTTTTTTGTCCTAATATTCTGCAATCCAGTGATTCATACTGAACATATAAGTAACATAATATACAACATAAATTAATATATATAATGAGGTTATGTTGTATTATATATAATAATCATAGTAATATAATATTAAGTTGGAGAAAACCAAATTTAATCACTTAGGGGATACATGTTGAAAGACAGTTTTTGAACAGTACTTCAAATAATGAAAAGGAGACACTACTACCAAAGAATTGATTAAATAAACATTATTACATGATACAGTGGGGAAACAGTAAAACTATTAAGGTCATTCTATATATTCTGAGGGCTTCTCTGGTAGCTCAGCTGGTAAAGAATCGACCTGCAATGCAGGGGACCCCAGTTCGATTCTTGGGTTTGAAGGATCTGCTGGAGAAGGGATAGGCTACCCACTCCGGTATTCTTGGGCTTCCCTGGTGGTGACTCAGATGGTAAATAATCTACCTGCAATGAGGGAGACCTGGGTTCAATACCTGGGTTGGGAAGATCCCCTGGAGGAAAGTATGACAATCCACTGCAGTATTCTTGCCTGGAGAATCCCCATGGACAGAGGAGCCTGGCAGGCTGCAGCCCATGGGGTTGCAAAAGTCAGACATGACCGAGCAATTAAGCACGTACATACGTTCTGAAGGAAAAGATGTCTGGGATACACTGTTAAGTGAAAACAACAACAACAAAAAAACAGATTTCAGAACGGTTTGAATGAAACAAGTTATCTTTTGTAGTTGAATGTGTATGTGAGTATGTCTATATGGAAACCAATGCATTTGTTTATATTAATAAATACAAAGAGTGACATCTGGAATCCCTACCCTGCAGAATGTGGTTAGGGCTGAGGGAAGAAAATGAAATGGCTGTGCCTTTTCATTCATATAATTACATATTGCTCAGCTTTTTAAAGGGATAAGCATGCATTCTTTTATTTTAAAACACTAGTTTTTGATTTCTAAAATTTCTACAGAGAGCAATAACTTGCCATCTTATAAAGAATAGGAAAAGTCGTCATATTCAACCATAAAACAACTGTAGAATTTTATATAAAAGTGTGTAATTTCAGAAGAAAATTGGCCAAATAGCAATTTACAAATGCATTCTACTTACCTGGAAATTTAATATATCATTCTTCAAATGTTATAAATTGGTATTTTTATTTTACGACACGAAGATTTATGATAATAATCCCAAGATATTTCTCCATTAGCCCCCAAATAAGCTAACCGTTACCTGGTATATGGCGAGAATATTACAGAGTGAAGGCTTCTCTAGCAATTAAAGACTATACTTTAACATCATTCAATAATATATTTCCCTACTATGAAATCAAAGAAAAAACTTGACAGATATTCACCTGCCCAAATTCACAGTCATATACACCAACGGCAGGTCCTTAAGAACTTCGCTGAATTTTTTTTTTAATTAAAAAAAAATTTTTTTTTAATTTATTTTTATTAGTTGGAAGCTGAATCTCATTTAATCAGTCAGTTAATAACATTCACCATTATTCAGGGAAAATGATCCTTTCATTTCTAGCTCACTGTGACTCCCATCACAGGACACACTAAAACATATTCAACATCGTTTGAGTTTATTATGTTGTGTGGTTGACTGTAACAATTACAAGTCATTGCACAGAACTGCACAATAACAAGTAAGAAAACTGTGATTCAGTCAGGTTTAAATGCTCTAGATGCCTTTATCCAACAGAGTAACTCTGCTGGGTTATACAGAAGAGCCAGGCTCTGCTGGTTTACACGACGTGGTTGATGAACATCAGGGTAGGAAAGTGCCTGGGGAGTTGAGAGGTATTCTCTTTTTTTTGTTGTTCACCACCATTTTATTTTTTTTTTTAATTTTATTTTTTTCCATTTATTTTTATTAGTTGGAGGCTAATTACTTTACAATATTGTAGTGGTTTTTGTCATACATTGACATGAATCAGCCATGGATTTGCATGTATTCTCATTTTCCCCCATTTCTCTACTTCAGAGTAAAAATTAATTAGGAAAAGAAATTATTCACTGCTATTCACTCATTCTCACATTTATTCTGCGTTTTTCTTCACCTGTAATCAGTTTAGATAAATCTCTTTTTTTTTTTTTCCTTCCTTTTTTGGCTTGCAGGATCTTAGGTCCCTGACCGGGGAT